>NC_071992.2:123002500-124252500 GCF_028885655.2 Pongo abelii | reverse complement strand
CCAAGGATTTGTAATCCGTGATAATGACCAACAGAGCTAAAAATTACCTTTAAACATTACATGAGAAAAAAAGTACTTGTTCTTTAATCCAGAGGTTTTAAACCTAGTTGTACATTGAAATCATCTGGAGAAGTAAAACAATAAGAATTTAGCTTAAAAATAATAGATTTCCTGGTTTTATCCCAGGCCTTCTGAATCAAAATCTCTGTGATGTAGGCTTGAGAACCTGGGATTAAAGCTTCTCAGGTGATTCTTTTGCAGTCAGCCTTGGGGAATCATTGCTGTAAATTAGTGACTTTATAGTACTGACAGCCCATTAGAATCAAATGGGAAACTCTAAAAAGTAATAAACAGAAATACTGGATGACTGAGCCTAACCGTTAAAAAACAAAAACATTCTCTGGAGGGAGACCCCGTAGACTGTGTTTTAAAAAAAGGTCCTCTAAGTGATTTTGATGCAAGATCTGGCTTAAAAAAAAAAAAAAGTTAAACTGTTTATTTTGAGATGATTATGTATCAGTTGTAAGAAATGATAAAAAGACCCCCTGTGTCCTTTACTCAGTTTCTCCCATTAGTAACATCTTGCAAAACCACAGTAAAATATAGCAGCCAGGATGTTGATGTTGATACATTCAAGATACAGAACATTTCTATCACAAGGATCCTTCAAGCTGCTCTTTTATAGTGGTACCCTCTTCCCCGCCACCCTCTCCTTAATTTCTGGCAACTACTCATTTGTTCTCCATTCCTATATTTTTATTACTTTGAGAATATGCAAAACATTTTCTAAAAGTTAGTGTTCAGCTTCCTAAACGGCAAATATGCTATGTATCATGATTATGGTATAATTAATTACTAGCAACCTAACTAGTAGTACAGCTCTCCAATGAAAACATTACAGATGTTAATGAGTGCCTCTTTTGGCCAAACACGGGGTAGAAAGTAGTGAGTACACTTTCAAAGCACTTAAAATCCAGAGGAAGAAGCGGATATTAAATAAGTGGACAAATAAATATAAAGTTACAAATTATTGAAAATATTTGTAATTTTGGGAAATTTCAAAATTTCATATTTGAAATTACACATTATTAAAAATATGTCCATATCATTCTCTCTAGTCACTCTGCATTGGAGAACAATGAGAAGAAAATTAGATAGGGTCAGTGAATCCTGATAACTCTCCAAATGAAATATCTTTAAGCCCCAAACTAGACTTTTTTCCACTGAATACTAACTATGGCATATTATTCCATTCACTAGTTTATGCTGGCTTATTTTTGCCTCTAATTAGTTTAAAGCTATTTGATGTTCTGTCTTTGGAGGGGGAAGGGAAAGGATATGTCTCAGCTTCTTTTTCTTCCACCAAAGGACACATTTCAAATGCTAAAAATAGTATTATAAAACCCATAATTGTTTTTTTTTTTAACTTTTTTTTTTTTTAATTATTATACTTTAGGTTTTATGGTACATGTGCGCAGTGTGCAGGTAAGTTACGTATGTATACATGTGCCATGCTGGTGCGCTGCACCCACTAACTCATCATCTAGCATTAGGTATATCTCCCAATGCTATCCCTCCCCCCTCCCCCCACCCCGCAACAGTCCCCGAAGTGTGATGTTCCCCTTCCTGTGTCCATGTGTTCTCATTGTTCAGTTCCCACCTATGAGTGAGAATATGCGGTGTTTGGTTTTTTGTTCTTGCGATAGCTTACTGAGAATGATGATTTCCAATTTCATCCATGTCCCTACAAAGGACATGAACTCATCATTTTTTATGGCTGCATAGTATTCCATGGTGTATATGTGCCACATTTTCTTAATCCAGTCTATCATTGTTGGACATTTGGGTTGGTTCCAAGTCTTTGCTATTGTGAATAATGCCGCAATAAACATACGTGTGCATGTGTCTTTATAGCAGCATGATTTATAGTCCTTTCGGTATATACCCAGTAATGGGATGGCTGGGTTGAACGGAATTTCTAGTTCTAGATCCCTGAGGAATCGCCACACTGACTTCCACGAGGGTTGAACTAGTTTACAGTCCCACCAACAGTGTAAAAGTGTTCCTATTTCTCCACATCCTCTCCAGCACCTGTTGTTTCCTGACTTTTTAATGATTGCCATTCTAACTGGTGTGAGATGGTATCTCATTGTGGTTTTGATTTGCATTTCTCTGATGGCCAGTGATGGTGAGCATTTTTTCATGTGACTTTTGGCTGCATAAATGTCTTCTTTTGAGAAGTGTCTGTTCATGTCCTTTGCCCACTTTTTGATGGGGTTGTTTGTTTTTTTCTTGTAAATTTGTTGGAGTTCATTGTAGATTCTGGATATTAGCCCTTTGTCAGATGAGTAGGTTGCGAAAATTTTCTCCCATTTTGTAGGTTGCCTGTTTACTCTGATGGTAGTTTCTTTTGCTGTGCAGAAGCTCTTTAGTTTAATTCGATCCCATTTGTCAATTTTGGCTTTTGTTGCCATTGCTTTTGGTGTTTTAGACATGAAGTCCTTGCCCATGCCTATGTCCTGAATGGTAATGCCTAGGTTTTCTTCTAGGGTTTTTATGGTTTTAGGTCTAACATTTAAGTCTTTAATTCATCTTGAATTAATTTTTGTGTAAGGTGTAAGGAAGGGTTCCAGTTTCAGCTTTCTCCATATGGCTAGCCAGTTTTCCCAGCACCATTTGTTAAATAGGGAATCCTTTCCCCATTTCTCGTTTTTGTCAGGTTTGTCAAAGATCAGATAGTTGTAGATATGTGGCATTATTTCTGACGGCTCTGTTCTGTTCCATTGATCTATATCTCTGTTTTGGTACCAGTATCATGCTGTTTTGGTTACTGTAGCCTTGTAGTATAGTTTGAAGTCAGGTAGTGTGATGCCTCCAGCTTTGTTCTTTTGGCTTAGGATTGACTTGGCGATGCGGGCTCTTTTTTGGTTCCATATGAACTTTAAAGTAGTTTTTTCCAATTCTGTGCAGAAAGTCATTGGTAGCTTGATGGGGATGGCATTGAATCTGTAAATTACCTTGGGAAGGATGGCCATTTTCATGATATTGATTCTTCCTACCCATGAGCATGGAATGTTCTTCCATTTGTTTGTATCCTCTTTTATTTCCTTGAGCAGTGGTTTGTAGTTCTCCTTGAAGAGGTCCTTCTCATCCCTTGTAAGTTGGATTCCTAGGTATTTTATTCTCTTTGAAGCAATTGTGAATGGCAGTTCACTCATGATTTGGCTCTCTGTTTGTCTGTTATTGGTGTCTAAGAATGCTTGTGATTTTTGTACATTGATTTTGTATCCTGAGACTTTGCTGAAGTTGCTTATCAGCTTAAGGAGATTTTGGGCTGAGACAATGGGGTTTTCTAGATATACAATCATGTCGTCTGCAAACAGGGACAATTTGACCTCCTCTTTTCCTAATTAAATACCCTTTATTTCCTTCTCCTGCCTAATTGCCCTGGCCAGAACTTCCAACACTATGTTGAATAGAAGTGGTGAGAGAGGGCATCCCTGTCTTGTGCCAGTTTTCAAAGGGAATGCTTCCAGTTTTTGCCCATTCAGTATGATATTGGCTGTGGGTTTGTCATAGATAGCTCTTATTATTTTGAGATACGTCCCATCAATACCTAATTTATTGAGAGTTTTTAGCATGAAGTGTTGTTGAATTTTGTCAAAGGCCTTTTCTGCATCTCTTGAGATAATCATGTGGTTTTTGTCTTTGGTTCTGTTTATATGCTGGATTACATTTATTGATTTGCGTATATTGAACCAGCCTTGCATCCCAGGGATGAAGCCCACTTGATCATGGTGGATAAGCTTTTTGATGTGTTGCTGGATTCTGTTTGCCAGTATTTTATTGAGGATTTTTGCATCAATGTTCATCAAGGATATTGGTCTAAAATTCTCTTTTTTGGTTGTGTCTCTGCCAGGCTTTGGTATCAGGATGATGCTGGCCTCATAAAATGAGTTAGGGAGGATTCCCTCTTTTTCTATTGATTGGAATAGTTTCAGAAGGAATGGTACCAGTTCCTCCTTGTACCTCTGGTAGAATTCGGCTGTGAACCCATCTGGTCCTGGACTTTTTTTGGTTGGTAAGCTATTGATTATTGCCACAATTTCAGCTCCTGTTATTGGTCTATTCAGAGATTCAACTTCTTCCTGGTTTAGTCTTGGGAGGGTGTATGTGTCGAGGAATTTATCCATTTCTTCTAGATTTTCTAGTTTATTTGCGTAGAGGTGTTTGTAGTATTCTCTGATGGTAGTTTGTATTTCTGTGGAATCGGTGGTGATATCCCCTTTATCATTTTTTATTGCATCTATTTGATTCTTCTCTCTTTTCTTCTTTATTAGTTTTGCTAGCAGTCTATCAATTTTGTTGATCCTTTCAAAAAATCAGCTCCTGGATTCATTAATTTTTTGAAGGGTTTTTTGTGTCTCTATTTCCTTCAGTTCTGCTCTGATTTTAGTTATTTCTTGCCTTCTGCTAGCTTTTGAATGTGTTTGCTCTTGCTTTTCTAGTTCTTTTAATTGTGATGTTAGGATGTCAATTTTGGATCTTTCCTGCTTTCTCTTGTGGGCATTTAGTGCTATAAATTTCCCTCTACAGACTGCTTTGAATGCATCCCAGAGATTCTGGTATGTTGTGTCTTGGTTCTCGTTAGTTTCAAAGAACATCTTTATTTCTGCCTTCATTTCGTTATGTACCCAGTAGTCATTCAGGAGCAGGTTGTTCAGTTTCCATGTAGGTGAGCAGTTTTGAGTGAGATTCTTAATCCTGAGTTCTAGCTTGATTCCACTGTGATCTGAGAGATAGTTTGTTATAATTTCTGTTCTTTTACATTTGTTGAGGAGAGCTTTACTTCCAAGTATGTGGTCAATTTTGGAATAGGTGTGGTGTGGTGCTGAAAAAAATGTATATTCTGTAGATTTGGGGTGGAGAGTTCTGTAGATGTCTATTAGGTCTGCTTGGTGCAGAGCTGAGTTCAATTCCTGGGTATCCTTGTTGACTTTCTGTCTTGTTGATCTGTCTAATGTTGACAGTGGGGTGTTAAAGTCTCCCATTATTTATGTGTGGGAGTCTAAGTCTCTTTGTAGGTCACTGACGACTTGCTTTATGAATCTGGGTGCTCCTGTATTGGGTGCATATATATTTAGGATAGTTAGCTCTTCTTGTTGAATTGATCCCTTTACCATTATGTAATGGCCTTCTTTGTCTCTTTTGATCTTTGTTGGTTTAAAGTCTGTTTTATCAGAGACTAGGATTGCAACCCCTGCCTTTTTTTGTTTTCCATTTGCTTGGTAGATCTTCCTCCATCCTTTTATTTTGAGCCTATGTATGTCTCTGCACGTGAGATGGGTTTCCTGAATACAGCACACTGATGGGTCTTGAGTCTTTATCCAATTTGCCAGTCTGTGTCTTTTAATTGGAGCATTTAGTCCATTTACATTTAAAGTTAATATCGTTACGTGTGAATTTGATCCTGTCATTATGATGTTAGCTGGTTATTTTGCTCGTTAGTTGATGCAGTCTCTTCCTAGTCTCGATGGTCTTTACATTTCGGTATGATTTTGCAGTGGCTGGTACCGGTTGTGCCTTTCCACGTTTAGCGCTTCCTTCAGGAGCTCTTTTAGGGCAGGCCTGGTGGTGACAAAATCTCTCAGCATTTGCTTGTCTGTAAAGTATTTTATTTCTCCTTCACTTATGAAGCTCAGTTTGGCAGGATATGAAATTCTGGGTTGAAAATTCTTTTCTTTAAGAATGTTGAATATTGGCCCCCACTCTCTTCTGGCTTGTAGGGTTTCTGCCGAGAGATCTGCTGTTAGTCTGATGGGCTTCCCTTTGTGCATAACCCGACCTTTCTCTCTGGCTGCCCTTAACATTTTTTCCTTCATTTCAACTTTGGTGAATCTGACAATTATGTGTCTTGGAGTTGCTCTTCTCGAGGAGTATCTTTGTGGCGTTCTCTGTATTTCCTGAATCTGAATGTTGGCCTGCCTTGCTAGATTGGGGAAGTTCTCCTGGATAATATCCTGCAGAGTGTTTTCCAACTTGGTTCCATTCTCCCCGTCACTTTCAGGTACACCAATCAGACGTAGATTTGGTCTTTTCACATAGTCCCACATTTCTTGGAGGCTTTGCTCGTTTCTTTTTATTCTTTTTTCTCTAAACTTCCCTTCTCGCTTCATTTCATTCATTTCGTCTTCCAGGGCTGATACCCTTTCTTCCATTTGATCACATCGGCTGCTGAGGCTTCTGCATTCTTCACGTAGTTCTCAAGCCTTGGTTTTCAGCTCCATCAGCTCCTTTAAGGACTTCTCTGTATTGGTTATTCTAGTTATACATTCTTCTAAATTTTTTTCAAAGTTTTCAACTTCTTTGCCTTTGGTTTGAATATCCTCCCGTAGCTCGGAGTAATTTGATCGTCTGAAGCCTTCTTTCAGCTCGTCAAAGTCATTCTCCGTCCAGCTTTGTTCCGTTGCTGGTGAGGAACTGCATTCCTTTGGAGGAGGAGAGGTACTCTGCTTTTTAGAGTTTCCAGTTTTTCTGCTCTGTTTTTTCCCTATCTTTGTGGTTTTATCTACTTTTGGTCTTTGATGATGGTGATGTACAGATGGGTTTTTGGTGTGGATGTCCTTTCTGTTAGTTTTCCTTCTAACAGACAGGACCCTCAGCTGCAGGTCTGTTGGAGTACCTGGTCAGCCGTGTGAGGTGTCAGTCTGCCCCTGCTGGGGGGTGCCTCCCAGTTAGGCTGCTCGGGGGTCAGGGGTCAGGGACCCACTTGAGGAGGCAGTCTGCCCGTTCTCAGATCTCCAGCTGCGTGCTGGGAGAACCACTGCTCTCCTCAAAGTTGTCAGACAGGGACATTTAAGTCTGCGGAAGTTACTGCTGTCTGTTTGTTTGCCTGTGCCCTGCCCCCAGAGGTGGAGCCTACAGAGGCAGGAAGGCCTCCTTGAGCTGTGGTGGGCTCCACCCAGTTCAAGCTTCCAGGCTGCTTTGTTTACCTAAGCGAGCCTGGGCAATGGCGGGCGCCCCTCCCCCAGCCTGGCTGCTGACTTGCTGTTTGATCTCAGACTGCTGTGCTAGCAATCAGCGAGACTCCGTGGGCGTAGGACCCTCTGGGCCAGGTGTGGGCTATAATCTCCTGGTGCACGGTTTCCTAAGCCCGTGGGAAAAGCACAGTATTCGGGTGGGAGTGGCCCGATTTTCCAGGTGCCGTCTGTCACCCCTGGAAAGGGAACTCCCTGACCCCTTGCGCTTCCCGAGTGAGGCAATGCCTCGCCCCTGCTTCGGCTGGCGCACGGTGCACTCACCCACTGACCTGCGCCCACTGTCTGGCACTCCCTAGTGAGATGAACATGGTACCTCAGATGGAAATGCAGAAATCACCCGTCTTCTGCGTGGCTCAGGCTGGGAGCTGTAGACTGGAGCTGTTCGTATTCGGCCATCTTGGCTCCTCCTCCAAAACCTATAATTGTTTATTAAATAACTCTTTCCATTTGTAATTTGGAACATTCTCTGTTAATAGATTTCCTGACTAAATGCCTGTAAGCACATGTGATAGTCAGCTTTATAAAAATGCATATTAATAATGTTTTATATGTTTTTATACAACCTTTTTGATATGTAGGATAAGTTACAAATCTGTTTACCATAAAGTTTGCAACATCTGTCAAAAAAGATTACTGTGTTGGGGTTTAATTTAGTATAGCTGAATCATTTTATCAGCTATGGTATGTGTCTGAAATTTAAAAGCTGTTCTAAAATAATTCTTGGACGAGTTTTCAATTGTAGATGAAAACAAAGTATGGAAGTAATATTTTGGATGTGTATGATAAACATGTTGGAGCATGCATTAGTATAATTTCCCAATGGGGGTTACTTTAAGTTTTGAAGTTATTCTACTTTGCTTATTTTATTAAGTTATATTTTAGTTCTTAATATTTTTCTTAAAAGTTCTTATTACCACATAACAATTTACATTTAGAATGTAAATGTATGGAGATAAACAGTTTCAAAGGCCATTATCATTGCATTTCTGCATTATCAATAAGGTTCAGTTATTTATAAGGTTATAAAGAGATAATTTTCAGTTTTCACATAAGGATTTAGCATTTCTCAATTTTCTCCTGTTTTCTTTGTCCTGTTTCCTCCCAATCATACAGTTAAACATAGTTTACACTTAACACTCATTCTTTAATTAGTTGTCTTTAACTAATTAGAAAAGACTTGGAGTACTTTTCTTTGGATATGCTGAATAGTTGACCAGTAGTCTTCAGTGAAAACTAGACCAGAGGTTTCTATATCCGAATGGTTAAATCAGCAGTATTTTGAAATAAATTGTGCCTATCAGATAAAATTTGGAAAGCCAGGTTATTCAAAGAGGTAATTAATAAGACAGGTGAAATATCAGATCCCCAGGTCCTTATTTTTCCAAGTGTTTGTTAAGTTGAGAGGGTGGGGGAAGATGGTGGCTATGGGAGGGTTCAGAAAAGGAAGATCATTTGAAAGATTAGGCACTGAAAACCTGAGAGAAAATCTAGAGTTGATACAACCCTAATCAGTTCCCTAAATTAAGACTTATATATCTTCTGTCCTTAAGTGGGATCTCTGGTATTTTTTACTTCCTGGAAACAAAGTATTTCCCTAAATCAAGACTTAAATTTATCTTGTGTCCTCAAGTGGGATCTCTGTTATTTTTTACTTCCTGGAAACAAAGTATTTCATTTTGTGCTAGAAGCATGAACATGTTTAATTAAATTGAACTGAGGATGAAAAATTTGTTTTTGCTTTGTCTTTTGAAATAGCACTTAAGAATTCAGTGCATATCTTATTTAACATATTCGATGTTGTGTTTTGTGTGTGTGTCTGTTGAGCAGTAGAGCTAGTTAGGTTAAAGATATTTATAAAGGATTTACAGAACATATTTAAATATCTACCTTAAGCTCCCTACAGGACAAGGTTGAGATTTTTAATGTAATCTAAATAATCTAGAAATTTGGGTGTTTAAAATCTGGATTGGACTAGATATTTTTCTCAGAAATTCTGCATTTTGATGGATTTTGTCTTTTAGTTTATTGATAAATTGAATTATTTTCAGTAACATGAGGTAAGCATGTTCTGGGACAGGTTAAGCCAACTTTTTGTCTTTTTAAAATTGGTTTTATTTTTCCCTAGCCACTAGACCACCAGGGACAGCCTTTTAAGCTTTGATAGGATATTACACTTTTATTTTAAAATCTGTACTATTTTGCATAAAATTGCTAGATTGGAAAAGAATTGTAGACTTTGATGATTTCTATTAGTCCTTTTTTTTTCTTTGCGTTTTGTAGAGACAGGGTCTTGCTATGTTGCCCAGGCTGGTCTGAAATTCCTGGGCTCAAGCAATCCTCCTGCCTTGGCCTCCCAAAGTGCTGGGATTACAGGCCTATTAATCATTTGGTTTCTTTTACTGTGTGTATTTTCATGTTACTGAAACCAGATTATTTCCACATTGTTTAATTCAGTCAGAGTGATAATCAGTAGCTTAGATAAGCTGAGATGCCATCAATTATTTACTAGTATTCCTTGGGCCTTATTTCAGGTTTTTCTTTGACCTGATTCGCTTCGAAAAGTAAAGATCAACAAATAAAAGAACAACAAGCACAGTGCAAACAAAGATCCACAAAGTAAGATATGGCTCAGAGCATGCAGGCATTTATGGATCTTGATGCTTGTTGCAAAATTACACCAGCTATGTTGGAATGAGTCTTAGAATATGGATGTAAAGAAAGAGGGAGGGATAGAGAATTCTAGTTAGAGTTATTACATAAGATGGAATTTTTTTTTTATAGAGACACAGGATCTTGTTCTGTCACCCAAGCTGGAGTACAGTGATGCAATCATAGCTTACTGCAGTCTCAAACTGCTGGGCTCAAATGATACTCACACCTTAGCCTCTCGAGTATCTGGGACTATAGGTGCAGGCCACCGTGCCTCTGTGTGTGTGTGGGTGGGTGTGTGTGTCTTTGCGTGTGTCTGTGTGTCTGTGCCACCATGCCTGTGTGTGTGTGTGTGCACACATGTGCACAGAATCTCGCTGTGTTGCTCAGACTGGTCTCAAACTTCTGGCCTCAGCCTCCCAAAGTGTTGGGATTATAGGTATGAGCCACCACATCCAGCCTAGAATGGAATTTTCATTCTATGGTCTTAAAAATCTAAGATTAAATATCATTTCCTTAGGTAAGCTGTTCCCAAATCTCCAGATTAGAACTGGTAGACCTTTTTGGATTTCACATACATAGCTCCTTCCACTTTTTCTTTGTTCTTTCTTTCTTTTTCTTTTTTTTTGACATGAGGGTCTCACTTTGTTGCCCATGCTGGAATGCAGTGATGCCATCTCAGCTCACTGTAACCTCTGCCTCCCAAGATCAAGCGATGTTTAAGTCAAGACCCCCTTGACTTAAACTCTGTAAAGGCTGGCAACAGAGGTTGTTTTGCCAATAGCATCTAACACAGTTGGTATTTTGTTGAGTAAATGTCAACAAAGTAAAAGGATTGGTTTGGTTTGGCTGGCATGTTATATTTCTGAAGGAGAATGATGGGAACTTGGAAAGTTAAAAGTGTTGAAAGGAATTTGGAAATAAACTGGGTGTAGTAGTCTCCCCTTATCCAAGGGGATATGTTCCAAAACCCCCAGAGGATGCTTGAAACTGCAGGTAGTACCAAAGCCAGTACAGACTAGGTTTTTCCCTGTCCACACATAACTGTGATAAAGTTTAATTTATAAGTTGAGCACAGTAAAAGATTAACAACAACAATAATAAATAGAACAATTATAACAATATGCCGCCATCACTACTCTTGTACTTTGGGGCCATTACTAAGTAAAATAACGGTTCCTTGAACATAAGCACTGTGATATCACGATACTTGATAGCTGGAATAGCTGCTATGTAACTGATGGGCAGGTAGCATATACAGTGTCTATATGCTGGACAAAGGGATGATTCAAGTCCTAGGTGAGACAGTAGGACAGTACAAGATGTCATCATGCTAGCCAGAACAGTGTACAATTTAAAGCTTATCAGTTGTTTATTTCTGGAGTTTTCTATTTAATATTTTCAGACTGGGATTGACTGCTGATAACAGAAACCACGGAAAGTGGAACTACAGATAAGTGGGAACTACTGTAGTTGGGTTGTAGAACTAACCTGGCAGCTGTGTAAGATAGATTGTAGAGACTCAAGAGGTAAAGTAGTTAGAAAACTAAGAAATAGTAATGGAGCCTGGACTAAGGTAGTGACTAGAATAAGAATCAATCAGACAGTAAATATTTATTGTCTCCTGTGTATGAGGCATCATGCTGCTAATTGCTGGACATAACGGCAGTGAATGAGGAAGATACGGTACGTGCACTTTGGTTACATGTATACAGTCTACCTTCGAAGCAGATATTCAGTAAAACAACTATAGCAAAAATAGGTGCTATGAAAGTACCTAACTGATGTGTCACAGATGGGAGAGGTGTCTTAGAAGGCTTATGAGGGTCTTATTTTAGCTGAGACCTGATAGCTTCCATGAAGATAAAAGACAGTGTATAAACACACATATATACATGCGTTTATACTACATATTCTTAAATATTTTACATGCATATGTAGGTACTCTTCCATCAGCAGAACTGACAACTTACTTACTAAGACTGGTGTGTTTTTAATTCTGATAAATTAAGCACTGCAATGGCCCTCTTCAACCTGATCATAAAATTGGCAAAATATAAAATGCAGATTGGTTGATATCAAAGAGTATTTTAGATCAAGATCTTCATGGTCTGGTCTGCTCCCTCTGTCTCTTTTATCTGAAATTCAGTCTCTCTCTCTCTATATATCTATATATCTATATATACATACTATATATCTATCTATATATATACATATCTATATATATCTATATATACATACTATATATACATACTATATATATCTATATATACATATTATATATACATACTATATATATCTATATATACATACTATATATAGTATATAGCTCCAAGGAGTGCCCCCACAGTTTACAGCACAAACATACACAATACCCGTCAGTTTTATTTATGTTTTTTCTGAGATTATACTTATTACTGATGCTCTTTATAGTAGGTTTGCTTTTTTAAAAATTTTATTTCAGTAGCTTTTGGAGTACACGTGGTGTTTTGTTACATGGATGAATAATATAGTGGTGAATTCTGGGATTTTAGCTCATAGCTTAGCTCCCACTTATAAATGAGAACATAAGGTTTTTGGTTTTCCACTCCTGCATTACTTCACCTGGAATAATGGCCTCCAGTTTCATCCAAGTTGCTGCAAAAGACATTATTTTCTTCCTTTTCATGGCTGAGTAGTATTCCATGGTTTATATATGCCAGATTTACTTTATCCACTCATTAGTTGATGGGCACATAGGTTGGTTCCTAAGTGAATTGTGAATTGTGCTGCTATAAATATATCTGTACAAGTGTCTTTTTTGTATGTCTTCTTTATACAAAGAAACCTTTATACAAAGGTTTACTTTGTATAACCATTATATAGTTGTCCCTTGATATCCTTGGGGGACTGGTTCTAGGACCCTCCTGGATGCCAAAATTCATAGATTCTCAAGTGTCTTAAATAAAATGGGTGATATTTTCATGTAACCTATGCATATTATCTCATATACTTTTAATCATCTCTGGGTTACTGTTAAAAATGTAAATGCTATATAAATAGGTGTTATACTGTATTGGTTTTTCATTTGTATTATTTTTGTGTTCTTTTTTATTGTTTGTTTGCTTTTTCCCAAATATTTTCTATCTATGGTCTGTTGAATCTGAGGATGTGGAACCTGTGGATATGGAGGGCTGACTTATATAGAGGGAACATCATAAAACCTTTTTCTCCCTTAGATCATTACTTGTTGAGCACCTGGCAAATGTAAAGTACTGTTCTAGAAGCTGAAGGGTTTCCCTAAATGCAGAATATGTTGCCCTACCCTCAAGGATTTTACAGTCCAGTTGGTGAATGGAATAGATCGTGCATAGTACAAGTCAATAGGCACAAGCACATGAACAAATCAGACAGTAGGGGTCATGGTATATAAGAGGAGGGTGATCCAGAAATACCAAAAAGTCTCTATGCAGAGTGTGAGTCAACACTGTGTACATAAAACTAAGTTTTTAGGCCCAGTTAATTAACATTGCTGTTTTACTTTTTCATTAGCATGTTGGCAGATAAATTGAACATGACTCCAGAAGAAGCTGAAAGGTGGATTGTAAATTTGATTAGAAATGCAAGACTGGATGCCAAGATTGATTCTAAATTAGTGAGTATTATGTTAGCTATGCCACATACTATCAGTTCCTGATTATACTTTTGGGAATTCTTAACTAGGACATTTTATTACCTCCTTTAATAATTTATTTTGTTTTAATGTAAAACAGTTCTTTGAAGGCAACAGAAGCCTCCTATTTTTTTTCTTCTTTGGTAAATATTGTCATCTCTGTACAGTGCATTAAAATATGCGCAAAGGTATGTCATGCTTTTTACTTACCTGAGAAACGCAGTCATTAACATTATAGGATCAATTTCCCTGTGTTTCCTTTTAGGGTCATGTGGTTATGGGTAACAATGCAGTCTCACCCTATCAGCAAGTGATTGAAAAGACCAAAAGCCTTTCCTTTAGAAGCCAGATGTTGGCCATGAATATTGAGAAGAAACTTAATCAAAATAGCAGGTCAGAGGTAAGAACCACACATCTTCTATTCTGTCTGGGATTTAGCAACCATGTAATTGTTACATGAAGTTTCAAAGTGTATTGATATGAGTTGTAGCTGATTTTGTTTTTCTCTTTAAAGATATGAACATTTTTAAGAAATTACTAAACAGAAAAGAATTTTTTCTTAGATGTATTACATGCATTAAACATAGAAACTGAAAAAGAAATTGTGTTCCTAGTTTATTATAACTATTTTTCTTTTGCTTTGACTCTTCCTGTGTGACTTCATTAACTCATTTCCTCAGGGTTTTCAACACATCATTTTGATACTGGCAGATGATAACTTACATGTGTAGCCCTCTTTCACGTGTTTGAAATGTATATTCTTTTTAAATCTAAAGAAATAGTTCAGTAAAAATGTTGATCTTATTATATGTGTTAGTGCTGATCTTATACAAATTTCGTTATCTTTCATCTGATATTCATATCAAAAATTCTCCCATTTTGATAGAGATCCTGCATATTAGAGATTGAAGAAACTTGAATGGCCTTATAATTTTGGAATCCTAAACTGTGTTGTTTAGACATTATGATTATGTGTAACTGGAGGGTAGGAAGTCATTAGGAAACAGTTGTGGGATATGCAGAAACCCCATTTGATTGAAATTTTAGGAACAAATTTGTGTCCGCAGAATAATCCTTTAGTTCAAATAAGAAGGATGCATTAGAATTCAAGTTGCATATTTTAGCCAAGTTTAGAATAACTGAGTCTAGAAAATAACTTTCATATGATGTTTTTTTCTGTATGCTTCAGGATTAATTTGTATCGTTTATTGTTCCAGTATTAATGATACTGTTATTGCTATACATTTTAATTGGCCAAAAACTATACCAGATAATAATTTTGATGTTTGTTTTGTCCTGAGTGGGACATCTGACATCTAGTAATTGCAGGAGTTAAGATCTTAGAATGGTTTGGCAAGAGACTATAGTGCTAAAGTAAATGCTGTGTCACTTTCTTCTATGTTAGTTTTTTTCCGAAAGTATTTTCTTTTCACCCTATTGATTTCTTTTTGCATATTTTAGGCTCCTAACTGGGCAACTCAAGATTCTGGCTTCTACTGAAGAACCATAAAGAAAAGATGAAAAAAAAACTATAAAAGAAAGATGAAATAATAAAACTATTATATAAAGGGTGACTTACATTTTGGAAACAACATATTACGTATAAATTTTGAAGAATTGGAATAAAATTGATTCATTTTATCTTGCTGTCAGTTTTCTTGCATGTGCAAGTTTGTGTTTTTTTAACTTTCTTTTTTGGAATAATTGTATTCAGAGGAAGTTGCAAAAATAGTACAGAGAAGTCCATGTAGGCTGAACCCTGTTTCCCTCAATTTTTTCACTTTATGTTACTATGGTACAGTATCAAAACCAGGATGTTGACATTGGTACAATGTGTGTATGAATAGCTCCCTACCATTTTATCACATGTGTAGATTTGTGTAACCATCACTGCAGCCAAGATAGACAACTGTCATCATGATCTCCCTCATGCTACCTTTTTGTAGCCGCACCTACTCCCAACCACCTCTAACCCTAGGAACCACGAATCTGTTCCTCATCACTATATTTTGTCATTATGAGAATGTTATATAAATGGAATTACATAATATACAACCTTTGAGATTAGCTTTTTTAATTCATCACAATGCTCTTTAGAGCCATCCAAGTTGAGATATATATATACACACACACATATATATACACACACATAAAATAAAATCAGTAGTTAATTCCTTTTTTATTGCCAAATAGTATTCCATGGTACTGATGTGCCACGTGGTTTAACCATGTACCTATTGAAGGATATTTTAGTTGTTTCCAGTTTGGTACTATTACAAATAAAGCTGTTGTTCCTTAATTTCTTAAAATGGCTCCTCAGTCACTCACTGTATAGTTATGGATATATACTCACTGTATAGCCGTAACTATACAGGCATATAAGTTGAATTTTATAAGTGTCAAATGTTAAATACAGACATACTGTTTACTGGATACTGGAGGTATTTAAGAGCTACAAAGCCCTCACTGGGTCCCTTTTTTACATAGAAGTGGCTTGATTTTTCACTCTGGTTGTTGAACTGACAGCCAGTCAGATAACAGAAACTTGTTACTGCTCTCAAGGAGGAGGTTCAAAGATAAAAAGATACATACTGTTCTTTTATTTGACATCTGATCAGGCCACCTTCCCTACTCAGTTTAGAGACTACGGTAGTTAAGTTGCATCTGCCATTCAAAGAGCATGGAGACCTCCCAGTACTAAACTTAGCATGAGGGTCTACAAACTTTTTTTTGTAAAAGGCCAGATACTAAATCTTAGGCTTTGCAGGCAGTATGTTCTCTGTTTTAGGTATTCAATTCTGTCATGTAGCAGAAAAGCAGCCTTTGTATGTAAATGGATGCTTATGGCTGTGTTCCAGTAAAACTATTTACAAAAACAGGCCAGGGGCCAGATTTGTTCACCTGTTGTGGTTTCCAACCCTTGGCTTGGGGTATTGGTACTTCTAAGCTTTAGTCTAAGAGTGCTGAAACTAGGAAGATTATTGGTTAGGATAAGCCAAGTGCTATTATTTTATTCATCTGTAACCAGTATTGTGAAAGTGCCAGGTATAGGGCAGGAAAAAATACATAAAGAAATAAAAGAGGATTCTTGGTAGTACAAAATGGTCAAAGATCATTGAGAAAGTACCAAAGTGTTGCAACAGTAACAAGGTAGGACAGTAACAAGACAGACCCTTTATATATGTAGCAGCTAATTCCATGAATTAAAAGTTCTTATCTTTATCAAATAGAGCCATAGTTATATAGAACTATATAAAATGGCATATATTACTCAGGCTATGTAGAATTGAGAAAGGTGTTCTCAGCTGAGAAGGAAGGAAACAAGACTTCCATGTTTCCTTCACCGGTAACCAAAGGGCCAAAAGTTCCTACATGGAGATATCATTAATCACCGTTTAAGACTGTAGCTCAACCAAGCCACATTAATAGCTAACAAAGATTTCTGGATGATTACATAGCTCAGCAGCTAAAAACAATTATTAAATATGCCCTAGTGGATTAGTAAAAGCCCCAGGTAGGAAAAATAGGAAGCCAATAATAAGTATTTACCATGTGTCATAGGAAGCCAGTAGTAAGTATTTACCATGTGTCAGGCATTTTTATGTCCTCTGTTTCTCTAAATAAACTAACCTAAGGAGAAGGAAGGGAATCTTAACATTTGAATGCCTTGGTTAAGCCTGGAAATACTAAAATTTAGGTGGTATTATTTGTATGTTATTGATGAGGAAGCATACTCACATGGTTGCCTAAGGCAGGAGTCCGCAGCCCCTGGGCTGTGGACTGGTACCAGTCTGTGGCAGCATTCGATTCTCATAGGAGCGTGAACCCTAGTGTGAACTGAGCATGAGAGGGATCTAGGTTGCGCACTCCTTAAGAGAATCTAATGTAGCCTACCCCCCATCCGTGGAAAACTTGTCTTCCACGAAACCAGTGCCTGGTGCCAAAACAAATGGGGACTGCTGGCTTAAGGTAATACCTAATACAAGTTAAAGTAACGAAAAGACTCTTCAGTTATGTCACACTAACCTTCCTTACATCATTCATCGTTGCTTTATAATTAGAAATTGCAAAGAGTTAAGGGATACATATTTAGTAGTTTGTGTGAGCAGGTCTTGATCACCAAACTAGGTGTCTCAGCACCATTATCTTCCAATAAGAGCAAAGGGTACTCTCTTTTTCTATGGGTATAATCATTGGATACAAGTGGCCCCTTACACACAAAACCTGTTGGAACATAGAAAACTCTGAAGAACATCTCTTTGATTTTTCTTTTTTCTGTTTATACTCTGCTCCTTCAAGACTATCTGCTATATGAATAATTAATGCTCACTTCTACCACTTTTTTCTTTTCACATATTGCCATCTTTTGAACTTGAAAGATGATGCCACTATGGATTACTAGTATCAATTAGAAAGAAAAAAACTATATACAACTAATGGCCATTTTTGCACATTACCAATACCTGTTTGTCGTTAAAACCCATTTTTGAAGTTTGCATAATCAAAGTTACTTGATTTGGGGCTTAACCTTAAGTTTTGATAACAGGTAGGCTGTTCCAGTAAAGTATTGAGCACCAAATAAGTACTTCCTAATTTTCTTGTGCACTTTTTTTTTCTTTTTTTCCCATTCAGGAGATAGTACATCTTCCTATGTGTTAGCAGCTTTTATAAACACATCAAAGAACAGCATTCATGAAACTTATGTTAAAAAAAAGTTGCTTTGAGTCCTTTAAAATTTTTTCTATGCACTCATAAGCATATGTATCTATGCTTTTTTAATATGAACTATACAAAAGTATATGTAAACGTCCAGTTTACAGAAGAAAAAAAAATGCATTTACCCAATACCAATACTTCCTACCTGCTACTGAGCTTAAGAAATAGAATGGTCCTAGTAATTGGCCCCTCAGTAATTGTATTTTCTTCTTTGCCCCTAAAAAGTAAACACTACCATAACTTTTGTGTTAATTTCTTTGTTTTATCACACACACACATACACACATATATACCATATATACACACAGTTGACCCTTGAACAACATGGGTTAGGGACACCTAGTCACCAGTAACCCAAAAGTCAAAAATTATTACATGGAGACACATAGAGTCAAAAGTCCATGTATAACTTACAACTCCCCCAAAACTACTAATAGCTTACTGATAAACAGTTGATTGATTAATAAATATTTAGTATGTTATATACTGTATTTTTATAATAAAGTAAGCTATAGAAAAGAATGTAATGAAATAAGAAAATATACTTAACATTTATTAGGTAGAAATGGGTCATCATTATAAAGGTCTTCATCCTTGTCTTCACATTGAGTAGGCTGAGGAGGGGGTTGGTCTTGCAGTCTCATGGGTAGCAGAGGAGGAAGTGGAGGAGGTGGAAGGGGAGGCATGAAGCAGGCACACCTGCAACTTTAAGGAAACACTAATTTTTCTTAAAATATTTGTATATGATACTCATCCTTTTTTCTCCATTTGTGTAGTTTTCAGTGCCTGTATCAGAAGGGTCTATGCCATGAAGGAAGTCAAAAGCAGTCTTGAATAATCGGAACCCTTCTGTCGGATATCTAACATCAATTTGTGTTCTGGCACTGTTGCTTCTGCATTGTCTTATCATCTGGCACTGGTTCAGAAACATCTCCATTAAGTCGTGTTTTGTTAATTCCTGTGGTATGGTGTCTGTTAGCTCTTGAATTTCTCCAAGATCTGTATCTTGAAACCCTGCGCCCCCCACGTTTTTTGCCATATCCATAACCTCTTTCATGATTTCCTTGATTGGTTCTGTTGTAAATCCTGTGAAGTTTTGCACAACATCTGGACAGTTTTCTGCAGCAGGAATTTATTGTTTTGGGCATGATGGCTTTCACGGCTTTTTTTTTTTTTTTTGTAACATGTATCTTCAGTGGTGTAATTCTTCCAGACTTTCATGATGTTCTCTCCATCTGGGTTGTCTTCCACAGCATTGACAATTCTTCCCATAGAGTACCATGGGCATTGAGGCTTAAAGGTCCTTATTACGTCCTCATTGAGAGGCTCAATTAAATGTAATGTGTTTGGGGGCAAGTAGACCACTTGAACACCTTTAGTGTTGAACTTACAGACTTCTGGTTGGCCAGGGGATTGTCCAATATCAGACAAACCTAAAAGGCAGTCTCTTACTGGCCAGGTACTGGCTGAATTCAGGAAAAAAGCACTGATGGAACCAATCCAGAAAAAGGGTTAAAGTTGTCCAGTCTTTTTTGTACAACCAAAAGACTGGCAACTGGTGTTTATCCTTTCCCCTCAAGCTCGGGGGTTAGCAGGTTTATTGATAAGGGCAGTCCTGATCATGACTTCTTGTGCGTAAGGCAGTAGAGTTAAGCCTATTTCTTACTGCCTTAAATCCTGGTACTCTCTTCTCTTTCTTACAAATAAGTGTACTTTTTCCCAGAATAGGGCAGTTTTGTCTGCAATTAAAAACTTGTTCATGCAGACATCCGTTCTCTTCAGTGATTTTCTTAGTGTCTGGGAACTCATCTGCTACCTCTTACAGCAGAAGCTGCTTCTCCTATCTTGACACTTTTTAAGCCCATCCTCTTTAAAATTATCAAACCATCCTTTGCTGGCATTAAATTCTCCAGCTTTAGACCTTCACCTTCCTTTGGCTTTTAGTTGTCATATAATGACCACTATGTCGTGAACCATATTAGAGTCTATAGCTATGCCTTTCCTATAACAATCCTGCACTCACATAAAAACTGCATTTTCAATATGAGATAAAAATTTATTTCACAAAAAGTACAAGATTTCTGTACCTGCTGGCATAGCTGCAGCAACAGCTTTATACATTTCCTTTTTTTTTTTTTTTTTTTTACAATAGTTCCTACGCTAGATTCACTTATCTTGAAATGGCAGGCAATCCAGATGCACACCTCAATTTACAGCACATATCAAGCAGTTCAGCTTTTTCTTGTAACGTCATGACTTCTCTCTGCTTCTTGGGACCACTTCCAGGACCACTAGTGGCATTTTGTATGGGCTCCATGGTGTTATGGTATGGCACTAAACGAAAAATACATGAGAACCATGAAAGATCACTTTTTACTGCAATATGCAATTTATTAGATGAACTGCTCACACAGAGATGGTAGCATCACATGGCATTTTAAGTGGATATTCACCAGAACTCACTGCAATAGCAACAAGAGGTGGCTATGAAAGTATTACAGTGATACAGTATGAACTACAGTTAATTTTATGCATGAGTGGTTTAATACTGCATCTTTACATTTATTTACATTTCTCTTGACTGGGAATGGGACCATGTCTGTAAGTGTTTGTGTAAGTTTTGAAAATTTTTAACTTTTTATAATAGATTTGTGTGTATTTTATGGTAGTAAATGATAAAATAGATGAGTAGCTACATATTTTTATACATTCATGACAACTTTATTTTAATTTTGTCAATATTTCTCGGCTACATTGTTGTCTGTGAGTTTTTTCAAATTGTGATGTGTTCAAGGGTCAATTGTAATTGGTCAATGCCTGTCCTATACTGTCATTTTCATTTATTTATGTATGATATCTATCTGGTTGACTACTGAATCCCTAATGTCTGGCTCTTATTAGGCCCTCAATAAATTATTGAATGAATGAATCAATGAATGTTCAGAATGGCATAATGGAAAAAAAATGGACTTGAAGGTAAAAGGTTAAAAAATGTATCTTTCGGAAAACTTTAGTTTTCTTTTATTATCAGGTGATCATGACCAAAATCATGTATTTCTTATTCTCTAATTTCCTAATGTGTCAAATGGCAGTATTGACTGCTTTGTGTGCCTGGCTATTTGGGATTAAGTACCAATAAATAAATTTTAAAAGCCACAAAACCCAGAAACATCATAGCCCTTCTCTACATGAGTTCACAGTTTATGTCTGGGACAGACACAGGAACATAAGATAAAATGATAAGTACTACTGTATGTGAAAACACTTAGACGTATGAAGTGCTTCTGTAAGATACATTTCTTAAAATGGTTAAAATCAGTTGAAGACCTGTTAAAAATCATCAAGATATTGCAGCGTATGAAAAGTTTTATAAAAGTTATCTTTCTCTTGGTCTTGACCCCGTCTTGGTAATAGTGGAAGTAAAAATGGAGAGAGGCAGATACACTGTCTCAGATGTTTTTCTTCCTCTCAACTTCCCAGTTGTCAAACAAAAAGCTGGACAGCATACAAAACTATTGGACTTATAAACTGACAATACTCTGACCTTGTGTTGTTTGCCAGCCTATGATTGATCACCGCATATGACCACTGTTTTGCTTTCTAGCTGGTGGCTTTGTGAACAAAGCATAGCGGTACAGATATCCTCAAATACCCTCACGTACCTTGAAGAGGTCACTTGGGTAGTAAACCCTTTTGGTTCCTGTGCCACTAACACAGGAGCAATTGAGAGCCTAAACTGGGTTTGCCTCAGCAATAGAGGCCAGTAGTAAAAATTCAGCCATAAAGACCAGCAGTAAGAAAAGTAGTCAAGGTCAGGCGCAAACTATCTGCTGGAGTGAAATGTTTAAAGCTTCCAATGAGGCTTTAATTAGACTCAAAAAACATCCCGCTGTTAAGCTGTTTTGTGTTTCCCATGCATAATTTACTCCCATGCATTTTAATTCTCAGTGATCAAACGTCCTCTGGAAAAGCGCTAACTTCCTGGAGAGGTAGCACAAACACTGTTACGTTTTGATAATTTTTCATCTCATGTATTTAATAAACAGTTTGACTGTTAGAATCTGCAAGAAATAACATTAATCTAAGGCATCTCCTATTTTGGTTCTAAAACCATGACTCTTGTGCTGACTTCCATTTAGTCTGATGAGATTGGGAGAACAATGCCAGATTGATTCATTTTGTTTTTAATTGTCGTAAAGACCATTGAGGGGTGAGGAGAATGTTGTTTGAATTTGACATTTTGAACTGGGAAACAGCTTGGAAATGTAGGCACAATTCCAGGTAAATAAGCTAAGTATACTTATGTGTGTATGTATATGTAAGTCTAATTGCTTAAAGGTATACCTCTAAGATTCCAAATTGATTGATGCTAGAAGGCAGCTGTGTGAGGACCAGAGGCATGGCTTATATGCAAAATGATATGGAAAAAAAATAATTGGATCCCAGAAAGACAGTGTTATTTAATCGGAATTTGAAATCTGGCAGCTCTCCTAGGAGAATAAAATACTATTGGATTGCATTTATTTGTGAACGTTTTTTATCTTGCCTCTACATTCCTCCTTAGGCACTGTAACTCTCCAAACAGAAGGGATAATAATAGATACTTGGTAGATACCTACTTGTTCACTGTCCATTCATGCATGCAGGTAGACAGGTGATGTTTGGAAAGTATCACAGCTGCAGTCTGGCAGAAAGAACAAGATTGATTCCCTCTGCTTTCCTCTACTGAGGGAGTATGCAGCTTTTCATTTCATTTTAGAGACAAATGGTCTGCACGGGAAGGAAGCACATGGGTAGCTGTGTCTTTGTTCGTTTGGCTAATGAGACCAGAGCTGTGGGTCCATCTCTGCATAAGCCAGTTAGTGTTTCTCTACTCCTAACCACAGATTTGCACTTGAACCTTTGCCAGCTGTTTCCCAAGTGCATGCCATTGGATGTGAGGGAGACCTGAAATGAGTGCAGATAGATCAGCTTAAAATCATCACAACTTTTTCAAACAAAACGAAGTGTAAAGCATGAAGCCCTTAATGGCAGATCAGAAGTTTTATCTTTGTGTATTCAAAGGTCAGAACATTTGTACCACATGTGCTGCTGTCAGAGTATATGCTATATGATAGGAACAAAACTTAAGAAGCTGTGACCAACTTGAATATTGAAACTTTTGTTATTTTTATCTAAAAAAATTAAATTTTTGGTGGCAAGTTAGTGTAACCAGTCCTAGAAAATAGTGGTTGGAATGAGGATGATCTCATTGATTCAGAAATCATCAAGAGGTCTACAAAACCAGTATGCCTCCTGTTTTAATAGAGGACATAACTAGAGAAATGTTCTTAGTTGTCTAGCTCCCTTGCCCTGGGATTTGTGCCTAGTTCTTTGAGGATTTGTAGGACTCAGATTTCTCTAACCATCAATAATCCTTTTTATTTTCTTTATATTTTCACTTTTAGTTAACATCCATCTATGATCATTTATATGATTTTAAGTGAGTTTGAGAACAACCTTGTAATGTAAATCAGGTATTAGTCTTGAAGTTTACCTGGTTGGTTATTTGGCAACCTTTTTATCTGACCATTAGTGACTTAAACAACTCTGAGAAGAATAATTGACAATAAAGTGAAAAAAAAAAAAAAAAGCATAGTCCTATACTAACAAAATTAATTCTAAGACACTGCATTCTCTTGTTAGAAAACAATGTGAAAGTTTAGATATCATTCATCAAAGTTTATTTTTCTTAAGTTATAAACTTTTTTTTCCCTTTTACAGTATCTGAGGAAAAAAAGTAAAAGAACTCTCTTTGGGATCTCTGGACAGTTGAATATACAAGGAAGAACTGTAGTCTTTTTTTTTTTTTTTCAGCTAAATTATCCTAAGAACACTCTGCTCCAACATAGGAATGCCATGGAACAAGAGATGGTAACACAAGATACACCAGGAGACTCGAGGTTTTGTGTGTTTGAAACTTATATTCTACTATAATTAGACTAAATTGTAGAGAAGCAAAACTAATGTGTGTGTTGTTTTTTTAAAATTTACCCAATGTTTTTTTGGTTCTGTCTTCTAGGAGTGAACAAACTCCTTTTGTTTTTTGTTTGTTTGTTTGCTTATTGTTGTTAAATGTTCACTCTTAAATTTTATAAAACAAAATTTTAAAGTTACATTAAAACTTTCAATTTTTTTGATTATATTTATTCATTCAAAATAGAAATGCCAAAGACATATAAAGGTACAAAGTGGTATGCAGCGTTTTTATGTCCTACATAAACTGATTTAAATTAGTAGGACTATTTTTATGTTTCAACTTTTAATTTTCTTATAAAAGTCAAGTAAATACAATGATTGTTACTAGCTGAATAGCAGATGAGATCTCAGTATTTAAAAAAACAGATTTCTTCTTATAAACTTGCTTTTGATTTTAATTCAAGAATAATTATGCTGGGTTCTTACGTATGACTGGACAAAAAAACATGCGGTTGTGTGTTTTGGCATGTGTTCTTCCAGATTTTTCAGTGATGCTTATGATAACCAACAAGGGAAATTTAGATTGTAAGGCCTTTTTCTATACCAGATTCTAATCATTGCTCTAAGAAAAATTTCATCACCTATTGGTTACTTTTGCTTGAAGACTTTATGTGTGTACATGTTAATTGATGACTTTTAGTGGTGGAGAATAAGGATACGAAATTCAGAAGAATAAACTTTTGAAACACAATCAAATAATACCTGCACAACACTTTGGGAGGCCGAGGCAGGCGGATCACGAGGTCAGGAGATCGAGACCATCCTGGCTAACACGGTGAAACCCCGTCTCTACTAGAAATACAAAAACAATTAGCCGGGCATGGTGGCGGGCGCCTGTAGTCCCAGCTGCTCGGGAGGCTGAGAGAGGAGAATGGTGTGAACCCGGGAGGCGGAGCTTGCAGTGAGCCGAGATCGCGCCACTGAACTCCAGCCTGGGCTGGAGACTCCGTCTCAAAAAAATAAAAAAATAAATAAAATAATACCTGCACAATACTATGCTTCTTTCTAGCCCTTTTGCTGTTGCTTGAAAAAGATTTGGGTAAGTAATTATAAACTGATTAAAAGTATAACTTTTTTATAACAGACTTTTTTCCCCCGTCATTCATGTTTATAGCTCTCTCCTGAGAGCAGAATTAAAATGATAAAACGTGGTTTTCAAATATATCACTACTATAAAGGACAAGAATGGGTGTTCATGAGTACATACCCCCCCAACACTTGTAAAAAAGTCTAGATTTTACTATCAAACAGAGATGTGGGTGTTGTGCAATCAACAAAGCACTGTTGTGCAATAATTAAAGAATTTTTAAACTGAAGATTAAATTGGAATGTTGTTATAAACATAAAGGAAATGGCCAACATTTTTCTTTGTATCAAAAGAAAACTCATTTCTAAAAATAAGCACCCTCTTAGTGATGACCCTTTAAAATAGTTTTAAGTGATTCCATCCACAGATGAGCTTTTGGCTCTGCAGCACTTTGCCATAAGTGGTTTGCTCTTTGATCCTGTAGCCTTTAATCAGGTGTGTATCTGAAAAAGCATTGGCATGGCAGTATCGCCAGCCAGCCTTGGAGTCCCTCTGAAAGTGAACATGGCATGAATGAAACATGCTGCTGGGTCCTGAGAGGTCTCCTTTGGTGGGTAAATTTAAGGAATGATGCTTAATTTCCCACTTCTAAATTTTATTTTATCAAATTGAGACAAACGTGGACCTTTCTAAAGTTACCAAATATAAAAAATCTCCATGGTGAAAAAAAGAAAAAGGAAAAGGAATGTGTTTTTGTTATCTTTTGTTTTTCATTTAACTTTCTCAGAAATCAGAATTAGGTGAAAGGAAGGATTGAGAATGTTATCTAGTCTGTTAAGTGGTTGTTACTGACCTGTAGCATTCAATTTCTTTGTAATGAGAAATTGGTTTAGTGTAACCTAAATGTCCCAATTTTATTTTACTTAGAATGTTATGAATATTGTCTTTTTTTAACCCCAAAAGAAGCCTTTTAGATATTGTCTTAAGAAGTACAAACACCAAAGAATTATTCCTTTACTCTTTTGACTCCACCTCCCACCCCAACTTGATCCCTATTTCTTATCACTACTGATTCTGTCCTCTATAAAGACGCCAGGTCTTGCTCTTTTCTTCCCTGTTCTTTTGCTCCCCCTGTCTAAACAGTCATAAGCACTGTCTTGGGATTTTTTCCACCCAGCAATAACTTGGTGATTAAGGACTAGGCTTGAATCCTTCTTTGCCACTTATAAATTGGCTTTGGAGAAGTTACTTAACCTTCTTAAGGAATGTTTCCAGTACCTACTTTGTAGGGCTGTGGGATTAAATGAAAAAATTCACGTAAAGCATTAACACAGTGCCTGCCTTCCTCTTCCTTTTGGAGTGAATGCTTGACACAGGGTAAACACTCAATAAAGTGGTAGTTTTCATTGTTGTTATAAAACCACCGCCTTCTCTCCAATAATCAAGCCCTCATCATTTCTCCCCTAGAATATTCAAGTTAGCTAAATGTGTCACATGCCCTATGTCCTTCACAGTAAAGATCTGTATCCACTAACTTGAATTAGTAAAAGTACAATTTGTGTATCAACTCATGCATTTAGGATTGGGAAATGAAATATTGCAAAAAACGACTGTTCGTAACTATTATCCTTTTACTTGCAGATGTAGGTGCTATCATCTACTATATCTAGGTACAGTCATCATAAATAGATTTATTTTGAAATAGACTTGTAAATAACTTTGAGAATGTATGTAAATGTTTTCACTTAAGATTATCAAGACTTTACTGTGTGTCAGACACTATGACTTAAGTGCTTTCCTTACATTATCCTATTTAATTCTCAGTGAGATAGTTACTGTTATCACTACTCAGTTTATTGAGAAGGAAGCAGGCACAGTGAGTCAGCTCAAGGTCATAAAGCTAGTGAACAGTAGAAAAGGATTTGAATCCAAATAGTCTCATTCCAGAGCCCATGCCCTTTAATACTAATCTATATTGCTTCCAGGAATAAAATAATTTAGTAAAGTTTATCCCTAAACTAGAATTTTCTGGGTATTGGAAGAACAGTTCTTAGAGGTTCACTTTTCAGAATGAGTAAGACCTACTATTTGATAGCACAACAGGGGGACTATAGTAAATACTAATTATACATTTTAAAATAACTAAAAGAGTATAATTGGATTGTTTATAACAGAAAGGATAAATGCTTGAGAGGATGGATACCCCATTCTCCATGATGTGGTTATTACTCATTGTATGCCTGTAACAAAACATCTCATGTATCCCATAAATATATACACCTACTATGTACCCACAAAAACTAAAAATTATTTTTTTAATTCACCTTTCAATATATTAAAAAAACACACCCAATTCTTTTCTAATAAATAGTACTGAGTCTGAGAATAAATGTTATCATTGGCTTTTCTTCTTTTTTTGGATAATTAATAAGGTTTTCTTATTCACTGATTCTCTGAAAAAAGAGAGTGTGCCTGAAAGATAGCACCTGAGTTGAGGAGACTCAAAATCATGATTTATGAGAAATAGTTGAAAAATCTGGAGATACGTAGCCTTGAGACACCCTAGGGGAAATAAAAACTTTTCAAATAGTTAAAGAGTTTAAATGTGAAGGGAGGATTAAATATGCTCTATGTGGCCCAAGAGGACAGCATTAGAACCATTTGTTAGAAACAATTAGATGAGAACTTTCTAACAATTGGGGCTATAACACCTTGGAAAATCCTGTTCTGATAAATAATGGCAAGACCTTTACTAATCAGGGTTGAAACTATTTCTACTGATCTTCCATCTCAGAGATCTCATATTTTCAGGGAAAGGAAAGGTAGCTAGCTCATTTTTGGTGAGAATGTTGGAGATTTTTAAGTGTGTTCACTTTGCCTGAGATGAGGATATAATGTGAAAAGTACAATTTTTATAAAAAGTAAGATTATAAACTTAATAAATAAAAAAATTAGTATTCCATAAAACCAGAAACCTGCCTATAATCCAGTGACAAATATTTGGTATATTAATAGCATCTATTTCTTATGATTAAAAAACTAATATCATAGAACACTTATGGAAATTTATAAAGAAAAACAAACATAAGAAAATTAAGACCAAAGTAAAAAAAATCCTTAATTCCCTACATTATTATCATATATTTTAATGTATTTTTTCTTGCAGCCCTTTATTTTATTATCGTAATGTTTAATTTATAGTTTTTAATGAAACATACTTTACATATTTTTATAGGGCATTCTTTTGACGTAGATTATAGACATTACCTCGTTATTTTAATATTTCAGATATATACATTTTTATGGAGACTTATGACTCCATTTTATGAATGTTTCTTGATATATTTAATCAATTTCTTATTCACAAACAATTATGTATACAATGGTTTACTAGCATAGGTACTACTGCATTGAATCTCTTTGCATATTGTTAATTATCCAAATGCTAATTGTGTTCCTAGATTAGATTTCTAGAAGTGGAATTCATAATCCCCCCCAAAGTTCTTGGTATGTCTGGCCAAATTGACCTCTGAAAACCACATATCGATTTACTTTCTCACTATCACCATATGAGCTTAGATCTTGTTTTTTAACAGTCTGGTAAATTAAAGTTGGTAGATTATGTAGGCAATTTAAAATTTTAATTTGTTTTTCTTTAAAATTGGATTTCATATTGATTTAATATATTGAATGGCTAATTACAATTTTTCTGTAGCACCTCTTTACATTTGCCCCATTTTTTAAAAATCTGTATTGCTAGTTTTAAAGAATTAATTCATAGGAATACAGGAGTTCTTTATATATGAAGGATGTTATACCTTTATCTATCACACATGTTAAGAACTTTTGGTTTTGTTTTTTGCCTTTCCATGTATTAATGTATTTTTAACATTCAGAAATTTTAATTAGTATGTAGTCATACTTCTCAGTTTTTGTGATTTCTTCCATTGCTGTTATTTCTTTTAAAAAATCCTTCATACCAGTTCTTTCTCAGACACCTTGTATCAGACATGGTTCAATCAGAGAAGAGAATTAGTAGGAGACACAGAAACCACACACACACTCGCATTTGATCTTATGCCATTGTGGGAGCTGGTTCAAGCAATCTCTGTGTGGCCACTGCCTTCATGTCTGATGCTGGAGCTTGCAGTCCAGAAGGCAGGCGGTCAGAAGGGAAGATGGAAATAAAGTGGGAAGACCAAAGACCAGGTGGAATCACAGCACTAGCTGGAGCCCGCTCAGGGACAGAAGGAAACCCAGGCTGGTTCTTGTTGCCTCTATCCTTAGGGGTGTTAGGTGTCTGCTTTTGGTCATGAGGTTAAACACACACATTGGGCCAGGAATCAGAGCAGAATAAAGAGGATCCAGGGGAAAGGGAAGCTTTGTAGTAGGCCTGGCCACTGCCTCACACCATAAGATGAGTCGGCAGACCAATGACTGTGTAAAAGCTACAATATGGCTGTGGTTTCACTTCCGCCCTCCAAATCCCCCATCAGAATCTCTCTAGTTCATTCTAACAAAAAACAAAGAAAAGTTGACATATTCCAAAGCCTCCACGCATCTATATTTTTTCTAGTTTTATTACATTAATTTGGGAAAAAATGATACCTTTTTATAATTAGCTGGTCTATTCAGGAGCATGGTACTTCTGCATTCAAATCTGATTTTATAGAAGAAAAGTACTATAATTTTGTATGAACTTTATATAATTTCTATTAGGATCATTTTATTTTTTTCTTGTTTCTAAAGCAAATGAAATCATTCCTCCCAATTTTTTTTTAGCCAATTGAAAGGAAAGCTATTATTTTTAGCATATTTATCTAGATTTTGCTACTTTGCTGAAACCCTGTTAATTTTAGAACTTTGTAAAGTTGCTTTTCATTTGTTTTCTAAGCATATGATTTTATTATTCACAAACAACATTTAATTCTTCTAACTCTGTTTTCATTCACTTTTATTGTTCTGCAATCTCTGATTGATGCAATGTTAACCAATAGTGAGGCCAGTGGACGTCCTTTTAATTTCCTTATTTTACCATTATGTATTTTTTATCTTGAAAAGTTACTTCTATTTCTTTTTTTTTTGAAAATTAGGAATCTTGTATGGAATGTCACTTGACATCTACTGACATATGGGGTGGAATATGTTAATAAATTTCCCAAAATTGAACTATCTTTATTTCTGGAATAAATCCTGAATTGTGCTAGTGAAAGATTTATTTTTTTAATGTACAGTTGAAATGTATTGCTAATAATTTACTATGTAAAAATTTTAATTTCTAAGTGAAATTGGTCCAGTTCTTTATCTGTCTCAGTTTCAGAGTTATGCTAATTTCATAAAATGAATTTAATCGCTTTACTTACAAACCCTGTGGCAGTGTGTATAGCCTAAGAAATATCTACTCTTTGAAAATGTGAAAGATCTTACCAGTAAAATTAGTGCCAAGCATTTTTGTGGGGCTCTTTTTTTTTTTTTTTTTTGAGACAGAGTCTCACTCTGTGGCGATCTCAGCTCACTGCAACCTCCGCCTCCTGGGTTCAGGTGATTCTCCTACCTCAGCCTCCTGAGTAGCTGTTATTACAGGCGTGCGCCACCACACCTCGCTAATTTTTGTATTTTTAGTAGAGACGGGGTTTTGCCATGTTGGCCAGGCTGGTCTCGAACTCCTGACCATAAGTGACCTGCTCACCTCGTTTGTGGTAGTTCTTAAAAATTTACTTTTTATTTGAGGTAAAACATACACATGGTAAAGTGTGCAAACCTAACATGTATATAAATAACACCATGAAATTGTATATCTTTACACACACATACAGACACAAACACACATTTGTGTAACAACTACCCAAATCAAGATATAGATCATTTACAACAGGGGTCCCCAACCCCTGGGCTGAGGACCACTACCAGTTGGTGGCCTGTTAGGAACTGGACTGCATAGCAGGAGGTGAGTGGAGGGTGAGGGAGCGTTACCGCCTGAGCTCTGTCTGCCTCTTCCTTAGTGCATTAGAGGCAGCATTAGATTCTCATAGGAGCGCAGACCCTATTGTGAATTGTGCATGTGAGGGATCTAGGTTGTATGCTCCTTATGAAAATCTAACTAATGCTTGATCATCTGAGGTGGAACAGTTTCATCCTGAAACCATACCATCCACATCCCCATCTGTGAAACAGTCCCTGGTACCAAAAAGTTTGGGGACTGCTGATTTACAACATCCCAGCCAAATCTCTCCAGAAGTAATCACTGTTCTGATTTATCTATTTGATAATGTATTTGATTTGATTAAAAATTATTTGACTAATAATTTTTATAATATTACCTTTTATTTTTCTCTAGTGAGTAGTTTCAGAGAACACTTGTCCTTTTTGGATGCTGCATTAGTTTGCCAGGGCTACCGTAACAAAATGCCATGGATTGGGTGACTTAAACGACAGAAATTTGTTTTTTCACAATTGAACATTAAGGTGTCGGTAGATTTGGTTCTTTCTGAGGTCTCTCTCCTTGGCATGCAGATGGCCACCTTCGTGCTGTGTCCTCACATGGCTTTTTTCCCTGTGCACACACATCCCTGGTGTCTTCTCATATGTACAAATTTCTTCTTGTACATGCCTTGTAGGGACACACAGGCAGATTGGAATGTAGCCCACCCTAACAGCCTTATTTTCACTTAATCACCTCTTTAAAGGCCCTATCTTCAAATACAGTTACATTCTGAGGTACTGAGGTTTAGGGCTTTGACATAGGAATTTTGGAGGGACACGATTCAGCCCTTAACAGCCACCCCAAAATTTTGAACACCTTTCCTGTATTTTGGAGAGTTTCCCACTTCAGGAGTGCGTACTTTGAGATGGTAGAATCCAGAAACTGACATTTTGAGCATGTGCCAGGACGCTGCAAACTCCTATGCTTGTTCTGTACAACTTCAGAAGATGGCTTGCACATAAACCACAATGAGAAGGATTCCTTGCAGGGTTTTTCTGTGATCAGCTTGTCCAGCATATGACATAGACCCATTGTTTTCCATCATTTTGAAACTACTGTCACAAAGCAGATATTGCGGCTGGGCTCACTGGGCAGTGGACAGGGTCACTCAAGTTTCTGTCTCTGGAAGTTGCACAGTCCTGCTCCCAACAGCATTGAAATGGATTTCTGCTTTGTGACAGTAGTTTCAAGTGGATTGGTAGATTTAAATGCTATCTCACTGTGATTTTAATTTGCATTCCCTGATTTGTCAATTAGATTGAGCATCTTTTGTTATATGTGTATTTTGTTTCTGCTCCAGTGAAATTCATTTTTTTCTACCTTCTTATTAGGTTGTCTTTTGAAAAATAAATCACAATATTCTTTTAAATATAATTTCAACTTTTACTTAGATTCAGGGGCACATTGTATAGGTTTGTTACATACGTATATTATGGGACACTGAGGTTTGAGGTATGAATGATCCCATCACCCAGGTAGGGAGCGTAATAACTAATAGGTAGTTTTTCAGCCTTACCCCTCTTTTCTCTCTCTCCCCCTTTTCTCTCTCTCCCCTCTAGCAGTTCCCAGTGTCTATTGTTCCCATCTTTATGTCCATATGTACCTAGTGTTTAGCTCTCACTTATAAGTAGAAACATGCAGCATTTGGTTTTCTGTTCCTGTTTTGATTTGCTTAGGGCAATGGCTTACAGCTGCATCCATGTTGCAGCAAAGGACATGATTTTATTCCTTATTATGGCTGTGTAGTATTACATGGTATATATATACCACATTTTCCTTATCCTAGTCACTGTTAATAGGCATCTAGGTTGATTCTGTGTCTTTGCTATTGTGAATAGTGCTGCGATGAACATACAAGTTCATGTGTCTTTTTGGTAGAACAATTTATTTTTCTTTGGATACATACCCAGTGATAGGATTGCTTGATCAAATGGTAGTTCCATAATATTCTTTATACATTATTGATTCTTCATTGGTTATATATTTTGCTAATGTCTATCTTTCACTTTTTTATGGAGACTTGATAAATACAAGTTCTTAATTTTAGCAGTCATATTTATTAATCTGTTTCTTTGATATGTACTTTGTGTTTTATTTAAGAAATCTTTTCCTGCATGAGGCCATAAAAATATTCTCTTATCTTGATTTCTAAACGTTTCACAGTTTGCCTTTCATATGTGGCTGTGAAATACACCTGGAATTGACTTTGCATATAAAGTGAGGTAGGGGTGCTTTGCAACCCTGTCTCTGTCATATAACAAATGACCGTTGAAAGATACCTGTTTCTAAGTTCTTTATTTCCTTATCATCCTCATATTGATTTTTGACTTCATTGCATTGTAGTCAGAGAATGAGGTCTGTGATTCCAATCTTTTTAAGTTGGTTGAGAATTACTGTATGTGTGTGGTCAGTTTTGATAAATGCTTCATGTCTGTCTGATAAAAAAGTATATTCTGTAATTGTAGGTGCATTTTCTAGACTAACATTAGATAAACCTTATGAATTGTGTTATTCAAATGGCCTGTATCTTCGTTATTTTTTTCCTGCTGAATCTGCCAATTGTGGAGAGAATTCTGTTAAAATATTCCACTATTGTGGCAGATTTATCTGTCTCTCCTAAAAGTCTGTTAATTGTTGCTTTACATGTTGTGAGGCCATGTTATTAGGGGTATACAAGTCTGGAACTGTTAACTTCCAGTTCATTAGTATGTAGTGAGCCTTTATATTTTAATGCTTTTTGTCATAAAATCTAATATGTACAATATTAATATAGTGACTTCAGTTTTCTTTTAATCAGTATTTCCTGGTATTTTTTCTAACATATGTTTTGAATGTAGATTTTTTTTTCTTAAATGTGTTCTGATGATCTTTTCCTTTTAATGGGAGCTTTTAGTTCATTAAGATTTAATTACTACATGGTATATAGATATAATTGCTATTAATATCTATGTATATAAATACATGATATATAAATACATAAATATATTTTAAATATTAACGTTTGTTTATACAATATATTTTTATTACTATATACCATATTTGGATATTTTTTCTAACATTTATTTTGTGCTTCCTCTTTGTTTTATCTTTTTTATGTTTTTTTTTCTTTGTTCTCTTCTAAGTGATTAGTTTTTTCTACTATTCTGGATCTTTTTTTTTTTTTTTGAGGCAGGGTCTTGCTCTGTCTCCCAGGCTGGAATGCAGCGACACATCATTTTTTTTTTTTTTTTTTTGAGGCAGGGTCTCGCTCTGTTGCCCAGGCTGGAGTGCAGTGGCACGATCACAGTTCACTGTAGCCTCGACCTCCTGGGCTCAAGCAATCCTCTCACCTCAGTCTCTCAAATAACTGGGACTACAAGAATGCACCACCATGCTTGGCTAATTTTTTAAAAATTAATTTTTTTTTGTTATTATTATTATACTTTAAATTTTAGGGTACATGTGCACAATGTGCAGGTTAGTTACATATGTATACATGTGCCATGCTGGTGTGCAGCACCCATCAACTCGTCATTTAGCATTAGGTATATCTCCTAATGCTATCCCTCCCCCCTCCCCCCACCCCACAACAGTCCCCGGAGTGTGATGTTCCCCTTCCTGTGTCCATGTGTTCTCATTGTTCAGTTCCCACCTATGAGTGAGAACATGCGGTGTTTGGTTTTTTGTCCTTGCAATAGTTTACTGAGAATGATGATTTCCAATTTCATCCATGTCCCTTTTTTTTTTTTTTTTTTTTGTAGAGACAGGGTCTCACTATGTTTTTCAGGCTGGTCTCAAACTCCTGGGCTCAAGTGATCCAGCTGCCTTGGCCTCCCAGAGGGCCGGGATTACATATGTGAGCCACTGTATCCAGCCCTGGATCATTCTTATCAGTAACTGCCTAGATCAGGCCCAGAATGGTGGCCCATGCCTGTAGTCCCAGTACTTTGGGAGGCAGAGGCAGGCAGATCGCTTGAGCCCAGGAGTTCAAGATCAGTCTGGGCAACATGGCAAAACCCCTTCTCTACAAAAAACTTCAAAAATCAACCAGGTGTGATGGCTTGCATCTGTAGTCCCAGCTACTGGGGAGGCTGAGGTAGGAGGATTGCTTGAGTCCAGGAAGTTGAAGCTGCAGTGAGCAGTGATCATCCCAGTGCACTCTGGCCAGGGTGACTGAGTGAAACCCTGACTCAAAAAGAAAAAGAAAAAAACTCTATCTAGATCTATAATAAAACAGATATTATTCCAGGGACTTTTTTAGAAATATCAAATTGCATGTTAAGTGATCAAGATCTGGTTTAATTAAAATCTTTACCCATCTCCTAAACAATACATGAATCTTAGCATGGTTGATTCCAGCCACCTGGAAATCAACCTATACCTTATAAATATATTTTAATAATAACTTATTCTTATTTTTATTTGAATCTACAAAGACATTAGTCTTGCTGTTTTATACCATCAATATTTGTTTGAATTTATCCATATAACCTTTTCCTTCTTGTACTTGAAACTTTCTATGAGAGACCATGTTCCATGTGACCGAAGCATATATTTTGGAATTTCTTTTAGTGATAGTTTGTTGGCAGCAAAGTCACTACGTTTTTGCTTCGCTGAAGACATTTTTATTTCACCTTCGTTTCTAATAACTTTTTATAGACTTTCTGGGTATAAGATTCTGGCTGACGGTTACTTTCTCACAGCAAAATTGAACTCATTTCATAGACACCTGAGTTCATTGTTATAGAAAATTCTGCTGTCAGTCTAACTTTGATTCTTTGGAGATAATTTTTCTTATTTTTTAGATTTCTCTGAAGATCTTCTCTTCATCATTGATGTTCTGCAGTTTCATTGTGACATGGCCATCTTTGTAAAGCACTACCTGTCACAAATAATTGCTTTTTTTTTTTTTTTTTGACAGAGTCTTGCTCTGTCACCCGTGCTAGAGTGCAGTGGCATGATCACAGCTCACTGCAGCCTCAACCTCTGGGGCTCAAGTGATCCTCCTATCTCAGCCTCCTGAGTAGCTGGGACTACAGGCCTGCCCCTCCAAGCTTGGCTATGTTTTTTTCTTTTGTTTTAGAGAAAGGGTCTTACCATATTGCCCAGGTTGGTCTCGAGCTCCTGGACTGAAGCGATCCTCTTGTCTTGATCTCCCAAAGTGCCGAGATTACTGGCATGAACCACCATGCTCGGCCTCATTTTTTTTTCATGAAAAGATTTTGGATCTTCCATTCAGAACTTCTGCTCTAATCTGTACAGATTGTTCTCTGGGCCTCCTGAGCAGCTCTTGTCATGGATTTTCCTTCGTTATTTTTCTGCATTGGATCTCCAGTTTCCTTGTCCCAACGGTTTCTTTTTTTTTTTTTTCTAAATTTCTTTTCGATTTTCCTAGAATTTGTCCTCCATTGTCATCCATGGAAAGTTTGCATAAGGTAAAGTTTTTGGTTCTCGTATGCCTGAAAATACTTTTATCAACCTACACACATGAATTTTTCCTGAGAAATATCAGATTCCTATTCCTTTGTACATGAACTGATTTTTCTCTTTAGAAGATTTATGATTGATTTTCTTCTCTGTGGGCTTCTGAAAATTTATAATGATGCCTTTATGTGGTGGATTCTATCATACTGGGGATTTACGTCCTTCAGTTTTGTAAAAAAAAAATTGTATTGTTACTTTGAAACTTTCTTGTGTTTCATTCTCTCTAGTTCTTATTGTTACTCCTGTCAGTCAGATGTTGGATTTCCCAGACCGACCTATACTTTGTCTTGTCTTTCCTTCCTGTCATCTTTTTTTCTCTCTTTTTCCTCTACTTTTTGATAGATTCCTGTGACTTTGTCTTTTGACACATCTTATCTCATTGATTCTTGTGTTTTGGTCATTCCCCGTCTACTGGTGAGCTCATTAAAGGCATTCTTTATTTCGGTTACACAGCTTTTTATTTCTATCATTTCCTTTCGATTCTTTCTTAGAGTTTCCATCTCCTGGCTTACACTATGTATCTGGCCTTGCAAGTTGTCCACTTTAAAAAAAATTAGAGCCCTAAGCATATTAACCATTGTTATTTTTAATTCTCAGTCTGTTAATTACAAAATTTCTGCTATATCTGTGTCTATCTCTGATGTTTACTTCTTCTGTTCAGATTGCTTTTTGTTCCCTTGTCTTTTAGAGTGACTTGTAATTTTTTGTTGAAAGCTGTACATGAGCTATCTCAGAATAGGAACTGAGGTAGATAGGCCTTTAGTTTGAGGTTTTATGTTTATCTGTCTAGAAGTTGGGTTGTATCTACTGTTTGCTGTAGTTGTACATGTCAGAGGCTTCAATATTTTACAATGATTTTGTTTTATCTCCTTTGCTATCTTTGAACTTCCCTAGAAACTCTTTCTTAAGTAAAGACTGAGTCTTGAAATCCTTTTGGCAGTAATTTAGTGTTGTTATACAGGAATCAAGTTGATTTGATAATAAGTGCAGAGAGTGCAAACATTCTATAATCCTATGAAGTCTCAGTTTTTTAGTGGGCCCGTGTCCTCGGGCTGTGACTTTCACAAATGCTTCTCAACCTTTCTCCCCATTATGTGAGATAGGAAGGCTAGAAGGGGCTGGAGTTGAGTGATTTCCCTTTCCTCAAGTTAGGTTCATCTCTGATGAAGTATTTTCCCTTGCTTGATACGCCTTTTTGGTGGAGAATGCTCTGAGCCTATTTCAAATGGTTACTTTCCGCACAAACCTGGACGAACACAAGTGGATTTTATCTCTGATCTTTACCTGGTGGGACTCTTGGAAGTACAACCTACAGAGGTGTAGAGGTGCCCCCATAGACTTGTCCCCCAGGAGTTTTTAACGCTCAAGCTTGTCAACAGTAAGCCTTTAGTCATTTATCAAAATTACTGTTTAACTGCTCCTACCAGTTCCTGTCTCCAGTGACATCTGCTTTGGGTAAGCTGATCTGTATTCCATATATTTTCTTGTCTCTCCAGTTTTTTAGGATGGTGGCTTGTCCTATGACTTCAATTCTTTGAGGGATCGAAGAAAAGTCATTGATTTTCAGTTTGTTCAGCTCTTCTCTGGTGAAGACAGGCGAGATGACCTCCAGTGTCGGAGAAGAAACTAAAAGTCTCGACTTTGCCTTTTGACCTTTTGTTTGAAATTTTCATTGTATCTTTTATTTTTGCTTTAAATTGTAAGTGTTTTTTCATATTTTTCTTTATCATTTTTAATAGCATACTCTAATAACTGCAGTAGCTTTTCTTATCCTTTTCCCTCTGAGAAAGTTGTTTGTAGGGTTTTTTTTTTTTGTTTAAGTTTTCTTCTGCTTTTGCTTTCTCTCTTTTTAGGGGGGTGGTTTCCACTCTTCTGTTTTGTTGTTTTTGTTGTCTTGTTTGCTTTTGCTTTTTTTTTTTAAAAAAAAATTATTTAACTTGCCAAATAAGTGGTGAGTGAAACTGGAAGGATGAATGGATGAAATTGCCTAGCAACAGACTGAGGAGAGAGTCTAGCCCTGAGAAACATTTAATAGTTTGATAGTGAAGAAAACAGCTTATTTTTATGGCTTCTTGAATTGAATATTAGTTCATTTACTTTTACTGATCTTTTAAAAAATAATAAAGATTATGAATTTGTCCCTTTGGATAACTGACTATATTCCATAAACTTTGATCTAATAGGAGAAGCACTCTTAATTTTGAAGCTGTTGAGGTTTTCTGTTTACATTTCTATTATTGTAAATTCATTGCTTTTAATTTAGAAATTATCCTGATATATCTTACTTTTGTGGAGTACATTTAAATTTTCTTTTTGGTCTGCTGGAGGTCAGAATATCAGTTTTGCTTGGATGCTTTAAAAAATGATATGAAGCCTTTACGATGTGGATAGATACTTTAATTTTTTTTTCAGTTTTTTATTTGAGGCGTAATTGATGAAAGAGTATACATTTACAGATATATATATACACACGTTTATATATTGTGTATATATACACACATTGTGAAATGATTACCACAATCAAGCTAATTAACATATCTATCACCCAATATAGTTTTTTAACTTGTGTTGAGAACATTTATCTATCATCATCACGTACTATAGATCCTATAACTTATCATGTCTAACTGAAACTTTGTATACTTTGACCAATACTATTTCATATCCCCCAGCCCCTGGTAATCACCATTCCGCTCTCTTTTATGAATTTGACTCTTTTAGATTACACATGTAAGTGAGATCATACAGGAAATTTAATTATTAATTAATTATTCACATTTCTATGTTATTTGCTTTTTCTATTTGATATGATGTAGAATTTATAGTGGCATGTCAAAATTTTCTATATAAAATTTATTCCTATGTACTTGTCATATATTTTAATAATCTTTACTTTCTATATTTGGATGCTGTGTAATTTGATACACAGACCTTTATAATTGTTACTGCTTTTTATAATGTATTATGCCCCCCACTCACACATACGTGTGTGTGTATCTCTTTTTCCCATTTAGTGCTTTCTTCCTTGAATTCTCTTTTTTATTAATGTCTTGACATTTATTTTATTTGTTTGCCTAATATGTTTCAAACGATCTGTTAACATTAAACTAGTATGTTATTTTTTATTTGCACCTCATACCTGAAGAATTAGTCTTTTATTTTTATCTAATCTGAAAATCTGATTTTTAAAAGGTTGAGAAAGTTTACATGCTATTTCTACATAGGTTGGTGTTTTAAAACTTTTTTTATTTTTTGTTATTTTTTTTACATAGGTTTTTATATAGTTGAATGACTACTATATAATTTGTATTCCATGCTTCCAGTTTTGCAGTGTAACAAAACAGTTTTCCTTGTAAAGACTTCTCATAATTATAGTGAATGACATTGATGTACTATAATTTTTCTATTGTTAGACATTAGGTTATTCCTTTTTTTGTAATTATTTCAAGAAATTCAATTAATTTCTTTGGATTTTGATTTAGAATAGATTCTCAGAAGTGGAATTAATGAGTCAACCCACAAAAACATTTATAATAAGGCTTTTGATTTATAATTCCACTTTTTATTAAATTTAGTCTTCTGCCATCAGTGACTGAAACTGAATTTAAACAAATATACTAGAGTTTATGTATCCCAAAGTACATCCTCCTTGAAGTGTTCTTTCTGCACAGATAATTGTTTATATAACATGCTCCAAATACTGAAAATCTCCTTTATGAATTGCCTTCAAAGCCTAAAACATAACCTGTAGCTATTTTCATTGGTGGTAATCTTAAATTTTTAGAATAGATTTGATTTTCAGAAATAGAAGTCTTTTGAATTCATTTCTTATGACTTAGAAGTTAGAATAAACTGGATAAATTGCCTTTAATGAAAGTCTCAGTACATATCTACCTGGATGAAGCAGGATTTTGACCCACATCTGTCTGACTTCCAAGCCCATGTACTTAACCACTAGGCTTACAGTCAGCAGGCAAATATTTATGTAGTACCCACTATATTCTAAGCACTGTGGTAGGTACCAAGCATAGAGTAAGGGCCAAAACAGACATGCTTTTGGTTCTTATACCTCTAAGAGACTAGCTTGTAAGAAACTTTCTTCTTTCAGTTATACTCTTTGTAAGTAATGCAACTTAAAAAAGTTTCATCTTGTTAGTTTATAGTATTTATATACATTAGCTTGTGGTAGTGTTATTTTCTTAAAAGCAGAAGGCATTAATTCTTTTTATCTCTTAACTGCTATACATTTAGTTTTGCTTAGTGAGTACTTGTTCTAATGAATGTTTGATTTTATATTGATCGCTTTGGTTGAAACTCATTTTAAACAGAGTGGCATTCTAAGTTACCATCTAAGCTGGAATATGTAATTGCCCTAACTTTAGGCGGTGTATCAGAGAAGGGGTTTTGACAGGGCAGTAAACAGGTACTTTGAGGATATTTAAATGGTAATAAGATGATAGAAAAATTAATCTAATTTTAGAGGACCTCAAGATAAATTTTTATTTGTGGAAAAAGATCTTCATTAAGATAAAAAGTGGAAGTTTAATAAATATTTCTTAGGACTTCTTTTATTCTACCACATCGGAATTGGATACTTATAGCCATGCCTTAAAATACACATCAATCTTTTTTGAATCCCATACAGTAGTAGCATTGCTTTAAACATTATGGAAACTGCAGAAATTGGTCCTAGACATACAGAAATAACTTAGTCATAAATTTGGAACCTCCAGAAAGGGATGGGCATTGGGCATTTTCCAACTCATTTCTCTTGGCATTTATCATACTAGGGTCAAAAGACAATTTAATTTTAATAGCTTAGATGCTTGAATCATTTTTTGAGCCCTATTTTATTTTTCTCAAGTCAACGTGAGTGTGTGAATCAATCACTAATTTTAAAGGACATCTAGAAAACATTTGATATCATCTCCTGAAATTTCCATAATTTTATTTATTTATTTTTTAGATACTATTTTGCCTTTGAGGGAAGTTGTTGTGTCTGGGCCATAATTTTATTTTGAATTCAGGATCACATGAATCATAGTAACTTCTTTTGATTAAGGAAAATTAATAATTAAGATATTTACAATATATTACTCTGAAAAATGTTTGCAACTATTTGAAATGTAAACAAAGATTTAGAAAGGCATATTTGGAGAAGATGAAAACCCACCATTTACTCATTTGAAGAGGCTGCTGAGCTTCCCAAACAGCCAAAGTGTTTTCTAATGCTTAAATGACTTTATTTTATTTTATTTTATTTTTATGGTTTTTGTGTATTTTGTTTATTTATTTATTATTATTATACTTTAGGTTTTAGGGTACATGTGCACAATGTGCAGGTTGGTTACATATGTATACATGTGCCATGCTGGTGCGCTGCACCCACTAACTCGTCATCTAGCATTAGGTATATCTCCCAATGCTATCCCTCCCCGCTGCCCCCACCCCACAACAGTCCCCAGAGTGTGATGTTCCCCTTCCTGTGTCCATGTGTTCTCATTGTTCAATTCCCACCTATGAGTGAGAATATGCGGTGTTTGGTTTTTTGTTCTTGCGATAGTTTACTGAGAATGATGATTTCCAATTTCATCCATGTCCCTACAAAGGACATGAACTCATCATTTTTTATGGCTGCATAGTATTCCATGGTGTACACGTGCCACATTTTCTTAATCCAGTCTATCATTGTTGGACATTTGGGTTGGTTCCAAGTCTTTGCTATTGTGAATAATGCCGCAATAAACATACGTGTGCATGTGTCTTTATAGCAGCATGATTTATAGTCCTTTGGGTATATACCCAGTAATGGGATGGCTGGGTCGAATGGAATTTCTAGTTCTAGATCCCTGAGGAATCGCCACACTGACTTCCACAAGGGTTGAACTAGTTTACAGTCCCACCAACAGTGTAAAAGTGTTCCTATTTCTCCACATCCTCTCCAGCACCTGTTGTTTCCTGACTTTTTAATGATTGCCATTCTAACTGGTGTGAGATGGTATCTCATTGTGGTTTTGATTTGCATTTCTCTGATGGCCAGTGATGGTGAACATTTTTTCATGTGTTTTTTGGCTGCATAAATGTCTTCTTTTGAGAAGTGTCTGTTCATGTTCTTCGCCCACTTTTTGATGGGTTGTTTGTTTTTTTCTTGTAAATTTGTTGGAGTTCATTGTAGATTCTGGATATTAGCCCTTTGTCAGATGAGTAGGTTGCGACAATTTTCTCCCATTCTGTAGGTTGCCTGTTCATTCTGATGGTAGTTTCTTTTGCTGTGCAGAAGCTCTTTAGTTTAATTCGATCCCATTTGTCAATTTTGGCTTTTGTTGCCATTGCTTTTGGTGTTTCAGACATGAAGTCCTTGCCCATGCCTATGTTCTGAATGGTAATGCCTAGGTTTTCTTCTAGGGTTTTTATGGTTTTAGGTCTAACGTTTAAGTCTTTAATCCATCTTGAATTGATTTTTGTATAAGGTGTAAGGAAGGGATCCAGTTTCAGCTTTCTCCATATGGCTAGCCAGTTTTCCCAGCACCATTTATTAAATAGGGAATCCTTTCCCCATTGCCTGTTTTTCTCAGGTTTGTCAAAGCTCAGATAGTTGTAGATATGCAGCATTATTTCTGAGGGCTCTGTTCTGTTCCATTGATCTATATCTCTGTTTTGGTACCAGTACCATGCTGTTTTGGTTACTGTAGCCTTGTAGTATAGTTTGAAGTCAGGTAGCGTGATGCCTCCAGCTTTGTTCTTTTGGCTTAGGATTGACTTGGTGATGCGGGCTCTTTTTTGGTTCCATATGAACTTTAAAGTAGTTTTTTCCAATTCTGTGCAGAAAGTCATTGGTAGCTTGATGGGGATGGCATTGAATCTGTAAATTACCTTGGGCAGTATGGCCATTTTCACGATATTGATTCTTCCTACCCATGAGCATGGAATGTTCTTCCATTTGTTTGTATCCTCTTTTATTTCCTTGAGCCGTGGTTTGTAGTTCTCCTTGAAGAGGTCTTTCACGTCCCTTGTAGGTTGGATTCCTAGGTATTTTATTCTCTTTGAAGCAATTGTGAATGGGAATTCACTCATGATTTGGCTCTCTGTTTGTCTGTTATTGGTGTATAAGAATGCTTGTGATTTTTGTACATTGATTTTGTATCCTGAGACTTTGCTAAAGTTGCTTATCAGCTTAAGGAAATTTTGGGCTGAGATAATGGGGTTTTCTAGATATAAAATCATGTCTTCTGCAAACAGGGACAATTTGACTTCCTCTTTTCCTAATTGAATACTCATTATTTCCTTCTTCTGTCTAATTGCCCTGGCCAGAACTTCCAACACTATGTTGAATAGGAGTGGTGAGAGAGGGCATCCGTGTCTTGTGCCAGTTTTCAAAGGGAATGCTTCCAGTTTTTGCCCATTCAGTATGATATTGGCTGTGGGTTTGTCATAGATAGCTCTTATTATTTTGAGATACGTCCCATCAATACCTAATTTATTGAGAGTTTTTAGCATGAAGGGTTGTTGAATTTTGTCAGAGGCCTTTTCTGCATCTATTGAGATAATCATGTGGTTTTTGTCTTTGGTTCTGTTTATATGTTGGATTACATTTATTGATTTGTGTATATTGAACCAGCCTTGCATCCCAGGGATGAAGCCCACTTGATCTTGGTGGATAAGCTTTTTGGTGTGGTGCTGGATTTGATTTGCCAGTATTTTATTGAGGATTTTTGCATCAATGTTCATCAAGGATATTCGTCTAAAATTCTCTTTTTTTGTTGTGTCTCTGCCAGGCTTTGGTATCAGGATGATGCTGGCCTCATAAAATGAGTTAGGGAGGATTCCCTCTTTTTCTATTGATTGGAATAGTTTCAGAAGGAATGGTACCAGTTCCTCCTTGTACCTCTGGTAGAATTTGGCTGTGAATCCATCTGGTCCTGGACTCTTTTTGGTTGGTAAGCTATTGATTATTGCCACAATTTCAGAGCCTGTTATTCGTCTATTCAGAGATTCAACTTCTTCCTGGTTTAGTCTTGGGAGGGTGTATGTGTCGAGGAATTTATCCATTTCTTCTAGATTTTCTAGTTTATTTGCGTAGAGGTGTTTGTAGTATTCTCTGATGGTAGTTTGTATTTCTGTGGGATCGGTGGTGATATCCCCTTTATCATTTTTTATTGCATCTATTTGATTCTTCTCTCTTTTCTTCTTTATTAGTTTTGCTAGCGGTCTATCAATTTTGTTGATCCTTTCAAAAAATCAGCTCCTGGATTCATTAATTTTTTGAAGGGTTTTTTGTGTCCCTATTTCCTTCAGTTCTTCTCTGATTTTAGTTATTTCTTGCCTTCTGCTAGCTTTTGAATGTGTTTGCTCTTGCTTTTCTAGTTCTTTTAATTGTGATGTTAGGGTGTCAATTTTGGATCTCTCCTGCTTTCTCTTGTGGGCATTTAGTGCTATAAATTTCCCTCTACAGACTGCTTTGAATGCATCCCAGAGATTCTGGTATGTTGTGTGTTGGTTCTCGTTGGTTTCAAAGAACATCTTTATTTCTGCCTTCATTTCGTTATGTACCCAGTAGTCATTCAGGAGCAGGTTGTTCAGTTTCCATGTAGGTGAGCAGTTTTGAGTGAGATTCTTAATCCTGAGTTCTAGCTTGATTCCACTGTGATCTGAGAGATAGTTTGTTATAATTTCTGTTCTTTTACATTTGTTGAGGAGAGCTTTACTTCCAAGTATGTGGTCAATTTTGGAATAGGTGTGGTGTGGTGCTGAAAAAAATGTATATTCTGTAGATTTGGGGTGGAGAGTTCTGTAGATGTCTATTAGGTCTGCTTGGTGCAGAGCTGAGTTCAATTCCTGGGTATCCTTGTTAACTTTCTGTCTCATTGATCTGTCTAATGTTGACAGGGGGGTATTAAAGTTTCCCATTATTAATGTGTGGGAGTGTCAGTCTCTTTGTAGGTCACTGAGGACTTGCTTTATGAATCTGGGTGCTCCTGTATTGGGTGCATATATATTTAGGATAGTTAGCTCTTCTTGTTGAATTGATCCCTTTACCGTTATGTAATGGCCTTCTTTGTTTCTTTTGATCTTTGTTGGTTTAAAGTGTGTTTTATCAGAGACTAGGATTGCAACCCCTGCCTTTTTCTGCTTTCCATTTGCTTGGTAGATCTTCCTCCATCCTTTTATTTTGAGCTTATGTGTGTGTCTGCATGTGAGATGGGTTTCCTGAATACAGCACACTGATGGGTCTTGACTCTTTATCCAATTTGCCAGTCTGTGTCTTTTAATTGGAGCAATTTACTCCATTTACATTTAAAGTTAATCTTGTTATGTGTGAATTTGATCCTGTCATTATGATGTTAGCTGGTTATTTTGCTCATTAGTTGATGCAGTCTCTTCCTAGTCTTGATGGTCTTTACATTTTGGCATGATTTTGCAGCGGGTAGTACCGGTTGTTCCTTTCCATGTTTAGTGCTTCCTTCAGGAGCTCTTTTAATGTAGGCCTGGTGGTGACAAACTCTCTCAGCATTTGCTTGTCTGTAAAGTATTTTATTTCTCCTTCACTTATGAAGCTTAGTTTGGCTGGATATGAAATTCTGGGTTGAAAATTCTTTTCTTCAAGAATGTTGAATATTGGCCCCCACTCTCTTCTGGCTTGTAGAGTTTCTGCCGAGAGATCCGCTGTTAGTCTGATGGTCTTCCCTTTGAGGGTAACCCGACCTTTCTCTCTGGCTGCCCTTAACATTTTTTCCTTCATTTCGACTTTGGTGAATCTGACAATTATGTGTCTTGGAGTTGCTCTTCTCGAGGAGTATCTTTGTGGCATTCTCTGTATTTCCTGAATCTGAATGTTGGCCTGCCTTGCTAGATTGGGGAAGTTCTCCTGGATAATATCCTGCAGAGTGTTTTCCAACTTGTTTCCATTCTCCCCGTCACTTTCAGGTACACCAATCAGACGTAGATTTGGTCTTTTCACATAGTCCCGTATTTCTTGGAGGCTTTGCTCATTTCTTTTTATTCTTTTTTCTCTAAACTTCCCTTCTCGCTTCATTTCATTCATTTCATCTTCCATCGCTGATACTCTTTCTTCCAGTTGATCACATGGGCTCCTGAGGCTTCTGCATTCTTCACGTAGTTCTCGAGCCTTGGTTTTCAGCTCCATCAGCTCCTTTAAGGACTTCTCTGTATTGGTTATTCTAGTTATACATTCTTCTAAATTTTTTTCAAAGTTTTCAACTTCTTTGCCTTTGGTTTGAATATCCCCCCGTAGCTCGGAGTAATTTGATCGTCTGAAGCCTTCTTCTCTCAGCTCATCAAAGTCATTCTCCGTCCGGCTTTGTTCCGTTGCTGGTGAGGAGCTGCGTTCCTTTGGAGGAGGAGAGGCGCTCTGCTTTTTAGAGTTTCCAGTTTTTCTGCTCTGTTTTTTCACCATCTTTGTGGTTTTATGTACTTTTGGTCTTTGATGATGGTGATGTACAGATGGGTTTTTGGTGTGGATGTCCTTTCTGTTTGTTAGTTTTCCTTCTAACAGACAGGACCCTCAGCTGCAGGTCTGTTGGAGTGCCTGGCCATGTGAGATGTCATTCTGCCCCTGCTGGGGTTGCCTCCCAGTTAGGCTGCTCGGGGGTCAGGGCTCAGGGACCCACTTGAGGAGGCAGTCTGCCCGTTCTCAGATCTCCAGCTGCATGCTGGGAGAACCACTGCTCTCTTCGAAGCTGTCAGACAGGGACATTTAAGTCTGCAGAGGTTACTGCTGTCTTTTTGTTTGTCTGTGCCCTGCCCCCAGAGGTGGAGCCTACAGAGGCAGGCAGGCCTCCTTGAGCTGTGGTGGGCTCCACCCAGTTCGAGCTTTCCTGCTGCTTTGTTTACCTAAGTGAGCCTGGGCAATGGCGGGCGCCCCTCCCGCAGCCTCACTGCCGCCTTGCAGTTTGATCTCAGACTGCTGTGCTAGCAATCAGTGAGACTCTGTGGGCGTAGGACCCTCTGAGCCAGGTGCGGGATATAATCTCCTGGTGCGCCGTTTTTTAAGCCCGTCTGAAAAGCGCAGTATTCGGGTGAGAGTGACCTGATTTTCCAGATGCCATCTGTCACCCCTTTCTTTGACTAGGAAAGGGAACTCCCTGACCCCTTGCGCTTCCCGAGTGAGGCAATGCCTCACCCTTCTTCGGCTCGCGCATGGTGCACTCACCCACTGACCTGTGCCCACTGTCTGGCACTCCCTAGTGAGATGAACCCGGTACCTCCGATGGAAATGCAGAAATCACCCGTCTTCTGCGTCGCTCACCCTGGGAACTGTAGACTGGAGCTGTTCCTATTCGGCCATCTTGGCTCCTTCCAACTTTTTTTATTGTATTTTTTTGAGACAGAGTCTCACTCTGTTGCTCAGGCTGGAGTGCAGTGGCACCGTGTCAGCTCACTGTAACCTCTGCTTCCTGTGTTCAAGTGATTCTCCTGGCTCAGCCTCCTGAGTAGCTGGTAACCCGCCACCATGCCCAGCTAATTTTTGTATTTATAGTAGAAACAGGGTTTCACCATGTTGTCCCAGCTGGTCTCGAAATCTTGACCTCAAGTAATCTGCCCACCTCAGCCTGCCAAAGTGCTGGGATTACAGGTGGGAGCCACTGCACCCAGCCTGATTTTTAAGTTAACATATTAAAATGATATCATAGGTGATGAAACCGGTTTGAGTTAGGCAAATTATAAGAGCCTTATTCAAACCCAATCTTATTTTGGATTTGCTGCCTCCTAATGATGGTGAGTGCCTTGTATGTTACATGTTGGGATCTCCTAAAGATCCACTTGGAACTATCAATATAAGAATTTTTGGGGATTCTTGTTTAAAATGCATTGTTTGAAAACATCATTCTGATTGATAAATCTTTAGCGAGACTAAGAAAAACAGAGAAAGAAAACCCAAATTGCTAATACCAGAAATTAAAGGGGGATATTTCTACAGGCCTTAAATAAATTAAAAGAATAGTAATACTGTAAACATCTCTACACTTATAAATTCTGCAACTTAAATTGACAGTTTCCTTGAGAGACACAAATTACCAAAACTCATTCAGAAAAAAACATAGACATGAATTGCCCTATATCTGCTAAAGAAATTGAATCTATAGTTAAAGGCCTTCCAGAAAAGAAAACTCTGGTTCTATTGACAAATTACTAAACATTTAAGAAAGAAGTAACATAAATTTTATACACACTGGCCCAGAAAATAAAAGAAAAAGATGCACTTTCCAAACTCTTTTTACGAGGTCAGCATTGTTTTGATTCCAAAGCCAGACAAAAACATTACAAGGGAACACAACAGACCAGTATTTCTTATGAACCTTATCTCAAAAATCCTCAACAGTATATTAACAAATCCAGCAACATACAGAAAGATAATATGTGACCAAGCAGGGTTTATTCCAGGAATGTAAGGCCAGTTCAACATGCAATAATCAATCAATATAATTCACAGAGTAAAAAAGGAAAACCATATGATCTTCTTGGTAGTTATACAGAGAGCACTTGCAACATTCAACAACCAAAAAATTCACAATGAACTAGGAATAGAAGGAAACTTCCTTAACTTGACAAATGGCTTATACTAAAACTACAGCTAACATAATAATGGTGAACAACTGAATGCTTTTCCTCTTAGATTGGGAACAAATAACAATGTCTGCTGTCATAAACCTTATTCGAGATTTTTCTGGAAGTCTTTGTCAATGCAATAAGACAAGAAAAAGAAATAAAATGTATACAGGCTGGAAAGGAAGAAATCTATTTATTTAAATGAGTTTATCAAGGTTGCAAGATACAAGGTCAACACATAAAAATCCATTTTACTTCTATATACTAGCAATGAACAATTGGAAATTTAAAAAAATTTAAATGTATTATTTACAATAACACTGAAAACAAAACCAAAAATGCTTAGGTATAAGTCTAGCAAAATATATGCAGCATCTGGATGCTGAAAATCATGAATTATTTGTGAAAGAATTCAAAGAAGGCCTAAATAAATAAAGATATATACTGTGTTTATGGATTAACAAATTTAATATTATTAAAATGTCAATGCTTTCCAAATTGATTTATAGATTCAGTGCAATTTCAATGTAAATTCTATCAGGATATTTTGCAGATCTTGACAAACTGATTTTAAAATGTATATGGAGCTGGGCATGGTGGCTCACGCCTGTAATCCCAGCACTTTGGGAGGCTGAGGCAGGCAGATCATGAGGTCAGGAGATCGAGACCATCCTGGCTAACACGGTGAAACCTTGTCTCTACTAAAAATACAAAAAATTAACCGGGTGTGGTGGCGGGCACCTGTAGTCCCAGCTACTGGGGAGGCAGAGGCAGGAGAATGTCATGAACTCAGGAGGCGGAGCTTGCAGTGAGCCAAGATTGCACCACTTGCACTCCAGCATGGGCGACAGAGGGAGACTCCGTCTCAAAAAAATAAAATAAAATAAAATAAAATAAATAAAATGTAAATGGAAAGGCAAAGGATGTAGAGGAGACAATTTTTAAAAAGAACTTTGGAGGACTAACACTACCTGATTTCAGAGCTTACTTTAAAGCTGCAGTGATCAAGATAGTGTGGTATTTGTGAAAGAATGTGTAAATATATCAGTGGAACTGAAGAGAGTCTAAAAATAGACCCATACATATATGGTAAAATGATTTTTGCCAAAGATGTGAAGGTGAAAAAATAATCTTTTTTTTCCTTGAACTGGATGAGGTTTGAAAAATAATCTTTTCAGAAAGTCTGTTCTAACACTTGAACAAGGCGAAAATAATTCACCTTGACCTATATCTGATGCTTGATATGAATTTTACCTTAAATTGTACCATAGACATAAATGTAAAAGGTAAAATTATTAACATTTTGGGAGAAAACATAGGAGAAAATTGTTGTGACCTAATTTTAAATTAGGGCAAAAATTCCAGATACAATACAAAAAATATCAGTTCATAAAGAAAATTGACAAACTGAACTTCACCAATATTAAATGTTATTATAGTGTAAATGAGACTGTTAAGAAAATGAAAACACAAGCCATAGACATGGAGAAATTGTTTGAAAATTTCATATCTGACAAAGACTTTGGATCTAGAATATATATGAACTCTTAAAACTCAAAAATGAGAAAATGAGGAATGTAATTTTAAAATGGGCAAAAGATTTGAACCGACAGTTCATCAAAGAAGGTATACAGATGACAAATAAACACATGAAAATATGTTCAACATCATTGATCATTAGGGCTATGAAAATTAGAACTGCAATATGGCATCACTACTCATAGATCAGAATGGCTGAAATCAAAGACTGGCCATTCCATGTGCGCAGGAAGGTGTGGAGCAACTGGACCTCTTACACGTGGCTAGTGAGAATGCAAACTAGTACCCTGGGAAAACAGTTTAGCAGTTATTTATAAAATTAAACATACATTTATACATTACAATCCATCATCCCACTCAGTCGTTTAACCAAGTGACATAAACACCTATGTTTACATAGAAAGCTGTATGTGAATATCTTAGCAACTTTATTCCTACTCACCAAAAACTGCAAATAATGCAAATGTCCCTCACCTGGAGAATGGATAAACAAGCTATGGTACATCCCATACAATGTAGCATATACCAATTTTTCTCATCAATAAAGATTGACTACTGATACACACATCAACATGAATTAATCTCAAATTCATCATGCTGAGATTAAGCCAGATTCAAAACATGATATTTCATGCAATTCCATCTATATGATATTCTGGAGAAGCGAAATTATAGGGAATGAGAAGAGACCAGTGGCAGCCAGGAGCCCAGAAGTGTAACTCAAGGGATTTGGGGTGAGGGTGGGGTTGATGAAACCATTTTGTATATTGTTCATGCTGGTGGTGAAACAACCCCATGCTTTTGTCAAAACCCATAGACCTGTTCACCAAAAAGAGTAATTTTTACTGTTTAGAAATTAAATAGAAAAAAAAAATCCATCTACATCTCTAGATTTTTAAACTTGTACCATCCTCTGTTCATTTCTGTGTAGACTTTTTTTTTCATATTAACTTTTAAACTTCTCCACAGATGATTCATAAAGGAGCTTGTCAAATGGCACTTCTGTTCTCTCAGTTTACAAATTATTTTGCGTAATATAAGCAACAAAACAAAAACCAAGTGCCATTCTGGGGGCTAAAATTTAGCTACATTTGATAATTCTTACTAAAAGTATAAGATTTTAATTATTAATTATATTATAAACTATAAAATAATATTGATTTGTGATTGTAATTGTACTTACCACGCAATGGTTCTAAAAGTATTGTTTCACTTTCACTACCTACAGCAATGGATGTAGCAGAGAGAACAGAGATCTAATTGGTAACTTCTACTCTCAGGAAACAAGGAAGAAGTGAGTCATCTGAAGGACTGATGGGAGAAGAGAATGTGTTGATATTTGCCAGTGAGTTTTTCTGAATAGGGCTGTTAGCCACATTCTATTTTTATTCCTGTACTACATCCAGTCACTTATGGTGACACAGAGAGCAGAATAGTATGGATACAAAATTGCCATGGCTCAGCCAGTACTGTCACTTCAACCAGTGATGACCTTTCTTTTCTGAACATCATTGCAAGTTGGAAAATCGGACTTCTTAACTTTCATTTCCCATCACATCCTGTAATGAAAAGTAATAAAGAAAAGAAAAGAAATTAGGATTTAACAAGGAAAAGTGCCAACATCACAGGGCTGGTGAAATCTACAGAGAGGCAGCATGGGATTACAGCAGGGCACAGATGTTAGGATCAGAGATACAGTATTTAGGTTGAAATCCCAGCCTGTCACTTACTAGCTATTTAGGCAAATTTCTCAACCTCAGTGAGCCTCATTTTCCTCACTTTTAAATTGGAAAAATAACACCCATCATAATAAATTGTGATGAGAATTAAGAAGATCACATAATAGACTGAATTCAGTATTTGGCCTAGTGAGAATACAGAACAAGAAATAGTTGTTAGTATTGGCTGTTATTATTTATAATTATACCTTTCTAAATCACTGTGGAATAATGAAGTTGACCATATTTAAGTTTCTGTCATCCCTTCCATGTTAACATTTACTAGCTGTATGACTTTGAGCATATTATATAATTTATCTGGCCTTAGTTTTCTTATCTGTAAACTGAGAATAAGTGTGGTAGTACCTATTTCATAATATCTTCGTGAGGATTAAATAAATTAATACTTCTAAAGCTCTAGATAGACAGTGCCTGGCACTCAATAAGTACTCAATAAGTGTTAGCTATTACTGCTACTACTATTATTATTATCATCATTGTTATTGTTATTATTCTCAACCAAAGATTAACAAATACTGATTAAGCACTATTATACTGACAGTGTTGGTAAAAGAAAAGATTTGTGAGCTATACTGAATATTAAACTATGTAGTATTGAGTCTAAATTTGTAGCACTAAATACTCAAAGTATTTGACTGATTAATCAATGTATGCATTAGTAATTCAGAAAACGGACGTGAACTAGTCAGGAATAATCAGGAAGAACAATAGTCAATATTTTGGGAGAACTGAATACTTGGGGGAAATAAAGGAAAGTTTCCTAGACTGGGACAAGTGGAGCAAAGTGCATATGGAGAAAAACGTGTTCACCGGCAGTAAGATAGACACAAAAAATTGCCCAAGACTGTAAAGTAATACAATGTATTACTATATAGCAGAGAAAATTAACTAATTATACCTACATATCAATGTGAAAAATCTCATAAACAGAATATGGAGCGAAATGCACAAATCACAAGAGAAAACTGATATTCCATTTCTATAAAATTCTAAGGCAAAATTAAACTGCATTGTTAAGGAATAACATATGTAAATGATAAAACTATTAACAACGATTATCACAAAAGTTAGGGCAGTGGTTACATCTAGGGAAGAGAAGGGAAGAGAAGAGAAGGGCAAAGAATGAGTTTCTGAGATATTAACAATGTTCTATCATTTCATAGTGTGTGTGTGTGTGCGCCTGTGTGTGAACTTGAGCATTTGCTTTACAACTGTTATTTTAACAAGTAAAAATCACTTAAAAGTAAGTGTGAATGAGGTCCAGGAAGTCAGCAAACCCAACCAGAGGGTACAGTATGTTGTGGAGTAGCAGGCATTAAAACAAATAAGGTGATCATCAATCCATTTCTTTGTTAGCGCTGAGCAGCATCCAATTGGTTGCTACCTCCATCACCCCCACTAAGCTTAAGAATCTCACCTTCCTCAAAATCCAGAGATAAGTAATGAAAGTCATCAAACAGAGTCAAGGGGTCACCACGGATGGTATTGAATCCTCCAAGAGGAATGTTACCTCTGACACCTAGCTAGCCCGGCGGGGGTGTCCGGTGCAGGGCAGGAGTGAGGCGATGATAGCCGGAGGTTGTCTATCGATATTAAGGGCTTCCCCCTTACAATTGAGGCCCTTATTCCAGTTGACAAATGACACCTCACTGAAAAGGATGATGGAATTCATTTCGCTATCAAGGCTATGGCTGAAGTAGAGTCTGATCAGTCCTCAGTGGGGAAATGGAAGAAGAGATTGAGTGAGGATAAAACAAAGGAATGTACTTTTACTGTGAAGATCAGAATGAGACCACAGGCTGATATATGTGCAAATTTAGACACTTGGAGTTTATCTCCTGTGTCCAAAAATCTGCCCCAGACATTCCATTTCTCATTGCTGTCTTTCTTTTAAGCTTGTTGTCAAGGAAATAAGATGCAAGCTGAGCAGGTGGGAACTAGAAGCAAAAAGTTTAATATTGTATGTGAATTCTTTTACAATCTAATGAGCAACAAAAAGATTCATTCTGAGCTCTTTATTATGTTTTAATGGCCAATCATGTAAAAGCTGGATATTTGAAAGTATTTTTGTGTTATTTGGTTTCAATTAAAACCTGTCTCTCTCTCTCTAATAATTATTCTGGGAACAAGGTAAATGTCCAAGACTAAATAAAAGGAACATCAGAATACCATAGCAGATAAGTCTTGCCTTGTTGTGATACTTATTTTGTTGTTGTTGTTGTTGTAGTATGTAAAGTGCTAGATACTTTACATAACCCCTCAACCACCTTTCAAAATTGTTAGTTTTTAGATAAGAAAGCGGAGGCTTTGTGAGGTTAAATAACTTGACCAAGAACATATAGTGAAGCTAGGAGGCCAACTCAGTTCTGTCTGAACTAAAAGCAAAAATGAGAGGTAATAGCTACTTTCTTAAGAAAAGAAAGGAGAGGACTTTACAGGGAGCTTTATCCAAGCTGGTCAGAGAGGTGGAAGGCCAGATCCCAGAGGGATTGCTATATTTAGGGAAAGTCTTTCTTAACTAGTGAAAGACTGGAAGGTGAGGCTGTTTACTGGGAAGAGCAAAGGTATGACAACTTCCTAAGGGAAAAAGAGATTCAACCCTTGAAAGAACTGGAAGAAAGTGGTAGTGGATCCCCAAACTGGAAAGACTCAACACAGTATATTTGGATATAGTCATCTGAGGCATTGATTATAGTCCCATTTTTGCCGCTAAATTGTAATTGAACTTTGTGCAACCACTTCACCAACTTGACAAATGTAAACTGCAATATATCATAATGTACTGAAGTTGAAGAAGTGAGTGAGGATACCTAGATCCATATCAGCCTGGCACATGGAAAGAGTAAAGAAATCACATCAAGCTAAATATTAAATGTTTATAAATCTTAATTTATTTCTTTTTATAAGATAAAAATAAACATAAGAAGAAGTGCCAACATTTTCTTCCTGCACTTCATTGAATTGTTTTACCACTCCATGGCTTTCAGGTTCATGGGCTGAATGAAATATAGGATAAGGCTTGGAGAATAACACTTCCAACTGGAGGCCTCTACATTGGCAAAAGATCAGCCAGGTCAATTATGTTGAGAAAAGTATTTGACTTTAGAAATACTATGAGGGGGGTGGTTAGGAGACAGAGATGCCACATGGGTTCTGAACTATACCTCTTCTGCAAAACTGCCCTGTAATTTTGAAATGTAGAGACCTTTCTTTTGGCCAGGCATGGTGGCTGACACCTGTAATCTGGGCACTTTGGAAGGCTGAGGTGGGAGGATCACTTGAGCCCAGGAGTTCAAGACCAACCTGGGCAATATAGTGAGACCCCGACACTACAAAAAAAAATACCCAGATGTGGTGGTTCACACCTGGTCCCACCTACTTGGGAGGCTGAAGTGAGAGGATCACTTCAGCCTTGGAGGCTGAGGCTTCAGTGAGCTGTGACAGCACCACTGCACTCCAGCCTGGGCAACACAGCGAGACCTGTCTCAAAGAAAAAAAAAAAAATATATATATATATATATATATAGAGAGAGAGAGAGAGAGAGAGAGACAGAGAGAACCTATGATGGACATTACCAACTCAAATTCCTAAAGTGACCTCAATGAGTAAAATGGGTTGAATGAAAATGGCCACCCAGTCCTCTTGTTTTCTCATTTTGATAGGAAATATGTTTCTACTATAAGTCACAGCATGCATGCATGAAGACATGTGGCTTGTAACACTGCGTCTCAGTGCAGGACAAGAGTTGAGAGTGATGTGGATGATGTGAACTAGAAAATGGGTCAGCAGCTACTCATGTCTTGTTGATGGTTGTAATCCAGTTGTAATCCACTGGATGTTGATCCAGTCTTGCTAAATTTCTTATTTTTCCAAAGAGGCCAGAAATCCAACTATTAGGTAAAAATATCTTGATTAAAAAAAAGACTACCTTGGAACTAGGTTTTTGTAAAACACTGTAGGGACCACACAAAGCAGGCCGACAGCCTGATCTGCTCTGTAGTCAACTGGTTTGCAGCCCCTGACTTACTCCAATGCTAGAAACCTGGGCTTGCAAGTGGTTTTCTTATTTTTTTTCCTTAGGGCTAAAACTTTATTATTTATTAATCATTTTCTTAAGATAAATCCCTAAAAGTAGTATTACCGGGTCAAAGAGCATACATATTTTTAAGGCTTGTGATGATGCACACTGTCAAATTCCATGCAGAAGTATTATGCTGGTTTTCTGTCCCACAAAAAGTGTATGCCAACATCAGGAAGAATTATTTCTATAAATGATTTTTAGGATCGTATGAACAACATTAACTACGCCTTTATCTGCTGAAACCAACTTCTTTCTTTTTTTTTTGAGATGGAATCTTGCTCTGGTCCCCCAGGCTGGAGTGCAGTGGCACAATCTCGGCTCACTGCAAGCTCCGCCTCCCAGTTCAAGCGATTCTCCTGCCTCAGCCTCCTGAGTAGCTGGGATTACAGGTGCCCACCACCACGCCCAGCTAGTTTTTTTTGTATTTTTAGTAGAGATGGGGTTTCACCATGTTGGCCAGGCTGGTCTCCAACTCCTGACCTTGTGATCCACCCACCTCGGCCTCCCAAAGTGCTGGGATTACAGGTGTGAGCCACCGTGCCTGACCTTTTTTTTTTTTTTTAAATTATTATTATACTTTAAGTTTTAGGGTACATGCGTACAATCTGCAGGTTAGTTACATATGTATACATGTGCCATGCTGGTGTGCTGCACCCATTAACTTGCCATTTAGCATTAGGTATATCTCCTAATGCTATCCTTCCCCCCTCCCCCCACCCCACAACAGTCCCCAGAGTGTGATGTTCCCCTTCCTGTGTCCATGTGTTCTCATTTTTCAATTCCCATCTATGAGTGAGAACATGCGGTGTTTGGTTTTTTGTCCTTGCGATAGTTTACTGAGAATGATGATTTCCAATTTCATCCATGTCCCTACAAAGGACATGAACTCATCATTTTTTATGGCTGCATAGTATTCCATGGTGTATATGTGCCACATTTTCTTAATCCAGTCTATCATTGTTGGACATTTGGGTTGGTTCCAAGTCTTTGCTATTGTGAATAGTGCTGCAATAAACATACGTGTGCATGTGTCTTTATAGCAGCATGATTTATAGACCTTTGGGTATATACCTAGTAATGGGATGGCTGGGTCAAATGGTATTTCTAGTTCTAGATTCCTGAGGAATCGCCACACTGACTTCCACAATGGTTGAACTAGTTTACAGTCCCACCAACAGTGTAAAAGTGTTCCTATTTCTCCACATCCTCTCCAGCACCTGTTGTTTCCTGACTTTTTAATGATTGCCATTCTAACTGGTGTGAGATGGTATCTCATTGTGGTTTTGATTTGCATTTCTCTGATGGCCAGTGATGATGAGCAGTTTTTCATGTGTCTTTTGGCTGCATAAATGTCTTCTTTTGAGAAGTGTCTGTTCATATCCTTTGCCCACTTTTTGATGGGGTTGTTTGTTTTTTTCTTGTAAATTTGTTTGAGTTCATTGTAGATTCTGGATATTAGCCCTTTGTCAGATGAGTAGGTTGCGACAATTTTCTCCCATTCTGTAGGTTGCCTGTTCACTCTGATGGTGGTTTCTTTTGCTGTGCAGAAGCTCTTTAGTTTAATTCGATCCCATTTGTCAATTTTGGCTTTTGTTGCCATTGCTTTTGGTGTTTTAGACATGAAGTCCTTGCCCATGCCTATGTCCTGAATGGTAATGCCTAGGTTTTCTTCTAGGGTTTTTATGGTTTTAGGTCTAACGTTTAAGTCTTTAATCCATCTTGAATTGATTTTTGTATAAGGTGTAAGGAAGGGATCCAGTTTCAGCTTTCTACATATGGCTAGCCAGTTTTCTCAGCACCATTTATTAAATAGGGAATCCTTTCCCCATTGCCTGTTTTTCTCAGGTTTGTCAAAGGTCAGATAGTTGTAGATATGCAGCATTATTTCTGAGGGCTCTGTTCTGTTCCATTGATCTATATCTCTGTTTTGGTACCAGTACCGTGCTGTTTTGGTTACTGCAGCCTTGTAGTATAGTTTGAAGTCAGGTAGCGTGATGCCTCCAGCTTTGTTCTTTTGGCTTAGGATTGACTTGGCGATGGGGGCTCTTTTTTGGTTCCATATGAACTTTAAAGTTGTTTTCTCCAATTCTGTGAAGAAAGTCATTGGTAGCTTGATGGGGAAGGCATTGAATCTATAAATTACCTTGGGTAGTATGGCCATTTTCACGATATTAATTCTTCCTACCCATGAGCATGGAATGTTCTTCCATTTTTTTGTATCCTCTTTTATTTCCTTGAGCAGTGGTTTGTAGTTCTCCTTGAAGAGGTCCTTCACATCCCTTGTAAGTTGGATTCCTAAGTATTTTATTCTCTTTGAAGCAATTGTGAATGGGAGTTCACTCATGATGGCTCTCTGTTTGTCTGTTATTGGTGTTTAAGAATGCTTGTGATTTTTGTACATTGATTTTGTATCCTGAGACTGCTGAAGTTGCTTATCAGCTTAAGGAGATTTGGGGCTGAGAAGATGGGGTCTTCTAGATATACAATCATGTCTTCTGCAAACAGGGACAATTTGACTTCCTCTTTTCCTAATTGAATGCCCTTTATTTCCTTCTCCTGCCTGATTGCCCTGGCCAGAACTTCCAACACTATGTTGAATAGGAGTGGTGAGAGAGGGCATCCGTGTCTTGTGCCAGTTTTCAAAGGGAATGCTTCCAGTTTTTGCCCATTCAGTATGATATTGGCTGTGGGTTTGTCATAGATAGCTCTCACTATTTTGAGATACGTCCCATCAATATCTAATTTATTGAGAGTTTTTAGCATGAAGGGTTGTTGAATTTTGTCAAAGGCCTTTCATTTTATCCTCCAGGGGACTGACTAGCTGTGACTTCCTCAGGGAAGCCTTCCCTGGCCAGATTGGCTACCCCACTTGTATTTTCTCTAGTCTTCTGTATATCCCCATCCTTCCTTTCTGCACACTTTTTCTTTGTAGTTACATGTTTGATGCTTTTTGTTCCTGCTAGACTGTAAGTTAATTGAAGGAGGAAACTATTTCTGTGTTGGTCATTGTCATTAGGTTTCCTGGAATCAGACTGTAGTGGACTGGGAGTTGTGTGAAGGCAGTTTAGTGGGCAGTGCTCTTGGGAACACTAGGTGGGTGAGGGAACAAGATTGGGCTGGCAGAGAAATGGGGTGAACAATTTTTTAGAGTTACATCCTGGGACACAGCCATAAATAATATAGAATAAAGAATTTGTGTGTTATGACTTCAACATGAAAGTATTTAAAATGGGCATATCTTTGAAATTGTATTAAATTCTGTATTATTTACTTTTCTGTTATATAAATACTATCCTCTAAGCCAAAACAACATAAATAGTTAACAATGGCAATAAGTAGTAATTAATAGTAGGACTAATTTAAAAAATCATGTGTGAGGAAGATTTAACAATATTTTGATAATATTTCTTTATCTGGAAAAATGATTTATTTTAACTCTTGTCATCTCTTTATTTGATAGTGATTGATTTCAGGCTATATTGGTGTGTATTTTATGATCCATAATTAAACAGATATTACTTATATTTAATAAAAAAACAGTAATGAGATGTTTCTTTCTGTATCGTGATACAGGAGGATATTTTTTACTCTTTCTATTTCCTTTTTCAATAATACTCAGAACTGCCTACAACCTTTACTTTGGGGCAAGCTTTTATTCTTTTTTCTTTTTCTTTTTTAATGGGTGGACTGTTTATTTAGGTCTTTAATTTTTTATATATATATATTTTTATTATACTTTCAGTTCTAGGGTACGTGTGCACAACGTGCAAGTTTGTTACATATGTATACATGTACCATGTTGGTGTGCTGCATCCATTAACTCGTCATTTACATTAGGTATATCTCCTAATGCTATCCCTCCCCCCTCCCCCTACCCAACAAGAGGCCCCAGTGTGTGATGTTCCGCTTCCTGTGTCCAAGTGTTCTCATTCTTCAATTCCCACCTATGAGTGAGAACATGCGGTGTTTGGTTTTTTGTCCTTGTGATAGTTTGCTGAGAATCATGGTTTCCAGCTTCATCCATGTCCCTACAAAGGACATGAACTCATCACTTTTTATAGCTGCATAGTATTCCATGGTGTATATGTGCCAAATTTTCTTAATCCAGTCTATCATTATTGGACATTTGGGTTGGTTCCAAGTCTTTGCTATTGTGAATAGTGTCACAATAAACATATGTGTGCATGTGTCTTTATAGCAGCATGATTTATAATCCTTTGGGTATATACCCAGTAATGGGATGGCTGGGTCAAATGGTATTTTAGTTCTAGATCTCTGAGGAATCGCCACACTGTCTTTCACAATGGTTGAACTAGTTTACAGTCCCACCAACAGTGTAAAAGTGTTCCTATTTCTCCACATCCTCTCCAGCACCTGTTGTTTCCTGACTTTTTAATGATTGCCATTCTAACTGGTGTGAGATGGTATCTCATTGTGGTTTTGATTTGCATTTCTCTGATGGCCAGTGATGATGAGCATTTTTTCATGTGTCTTTTGGCTGCATAAATGTCTTCTTTTGAGAAGTGTCTGTTCATATCCTTTGCCCACTTGTTGATGGGGTTGTTTTTTTCTTATAAATTTGTTTGAGCTCATTGTAGATTCTGGATATTAGCCCTTTGTCAGATGAGTAGATTGCAAAAATTTTCTCCCATTCTGCAGGTTGCCTGTTCACTCTGATGGTAGTTTCTTTTGCTGTGCAGAAGCTCTTTAGTTTAATTAGTCTTTTGAAAAGATCAACAAAATTGATAGACCACTAGCAAGATTAATAAAGAAGAAAGGAGAGAAGAATCAAATAGACGCAATAAAAAATGATAAAGGGGATATCACCACCTATCCCACAGAAATACAAACTACCATCAGAGAATACTATAAACACTTCTATGCAAATAAACTAGAAAATCTAGAAGAAATGGATAAATTCCTCGACACATACACCCTCCCAAGACTAAACCAGGAAGAAGTTGAATCTCTGAATAGACCAATAACAGGCTCTGAAATTGAGGGAATAATTAATAGCTTACCAATCAAAAAAATGACCAGATGGATTCACAGCCAAATTCTACCAGAGGTACAAGGAGGAGCTGGTACCATTCCTTCTGAAACTATTCCAAACAGTAGAAAAAGAGGGAATCCTCCCTAACTCATTTTATGAGGCCAGCATCATCCTGATACCAAAGCCTGGCAGAGACACAACAAAAAAAGAGAATTTTAGACCAATATCCCTGATGAACATCAATGCAAAAATCCTCAATAAAATACTGGCAAACCGAATCCAGCAGCACATCAAAAAGCTTATCCACCACGATCAAGTGGGCTTCATCCCTGGGATGCAAGGCTGGTTCAACATATGCAAATCAATAAACGTAATCCAGCATATAAACAGAACCAAAGACAAAAACCACATGATTATCTCAACAGATGCAGAAAAGGCCTTTGACAAAATTCAACAGCCCTTCATGCTAAAAACTCTCAATAAATTAGGTATTGATGGGACGTATCTCAAAATAATAAGAGCTATCTATGACAAACCCACAGCCAATATCATACTGAATGGGCAAAAACTGGAAGCATTCCCTTTGAAAACTGGCACAAGACAGGGATGCCCTCTCTCATCACTCCTATTCCACATAGTGTTGGAAGTTCTGGCCAGGGCAATCAGGCAGGAGAAAGAAATAAGGAGTATTCAACTGGGAAAAGAGGAAGTCAAATTGTCCCTGTTTGCAGACGACATGATTGTATATCTAGAAAACCCCATCTTCTCAGCCCCAAATCTCCTTAAGCTGATAAGCAACTTCAGCAAAGTCTCAGGATACAAAATCAATGTGCAAAAATGACAAGCATTCTTATGCACCAATAACAGACAAACAGAGAGCCAAATCATGAGTGAACTCCCATTCACTATTGTTTCAAAGAGAATAAAATACTTAGGAATCCAACTTACAAGGGACGTGAAGGACCTCTTCAAGGAGAACTACAAACCACTGCTCAACGAAATAAAAGAGGACACAAACAAATGGAAGAATATTCCATGCTCATGGATAGGAAGAATCAATATCGTGAAAATGGCCATACTGCCCAAGGTAATTTATAGATTCAATTCCATCCCATCAAGCTACCAACGACTTTCTTCACAGAATTGGAGAAAACCACTTTAAAGTTCATATGGAACCAAAAAAGAGCCCGCATCGCCAAGTCAATCCTAAGCCAAAAGAACAAAGCTGGAGGCATCACGCTACCTGAATTCAAACTATACTTCAAGGCTACAGTAACCAAAACAGCATGGTACTGGTACCAAAAGAGAGATATAGATCAATGGAACAGAACAGAGCCCTGAGAAATAATACCACACATCTCCAACCATCTGATCTTTGACGAACTTGACAAAAACAAGAAATGGGGAAAGGATTCCCTATTTAATAAATGGTGCTGGGAAAACTGGCTAGCCATATATAGAAAGCTGAAACTGGATCTCTTCCTTACACCTTATACAAACATTAATTCAAGATGGATTAAAGACTTGCATGTTAGACCTAAAACCATAAAAACCCTAGAAGAAAACCTAGGCAATACCGTTTAGGACATAGGCATGGGCAAGGACTTCATGTCTGAAACACCAAAAGCAATGGCAACAAAAGCCAGAATTGACAAATGGGATCTAATTAAATGAATTAAGCTTTTATTCTTTTATGTAGTGGTAAGAGTGAATAACAGTCAAATGCAAAATTCGCTTTGCCTTGCACCTCTGCCCTTATCAAGCCCACATTACACTGATTTGTGGTGTCAAGCTACTGTGATGACATTGATCTAAATATCTTCTCAACAAAATAATTTTAGCATTGAATACCTTGGGATTTCACTCACTACCAACAACAGGTTTTTAGACTTTTCAGCTTTGTCTATTCATTTTGTGTCTACAGACTTGTTTTGGTAAAACAGCTGCTTATCAGTCAGTTTTTTTGCATCTAGAAGTTAATTATGTAGGTTATCCACGTCTAAATTGTCCATCATTTTTAAATATTCTTAAGCACATTGGATATCATCATAAGTTAAACCTCTTTTATCGGGAAAAAATGATTTTAAAGAATAGAGGTAATTTTAACTGGTGAAACTGAAGATGGATTCCAAATAACGTATAGTTTTAGCAAAGAAATGAGAAAGCTCTCATTGGCTTTCTTTTCTTTTCTCATTAGCTGCCCTTTTCTGAGTTCTAAAGAAACCTTATTTTTGAAAAAAGGAGTCACTTTGTTTTTCACCATATGAAAAAAAAATATGGTGTTGTTGCAATCTCAACAACATTGAGCAATAATGGCAGTCAGTTCATCCTTTGCTATCACCTCTTCAAAGGTCATTGGTTTTGAAGAAGTTTCTGTTTTAGTGTAAATCTTTTTCTCCATCCTCACCCTCAATGCATTTTCAAATCAGAGAAGGACATTCTTCTTGTCCCACACTTTGAAAATATATGGTAGGCTAATATTTTAACATCTTTTTATGGCTGGCAACAATGATATACATCTGTAGGCACCTGTCTAAAAAGGCAACCTCCCTTTCCTTTCTCTAAAGGAAAAAATCTTATCAGATGTTTCCGCACATTTTGAGGAAATTGAAAAGTATCAAGGTTTTTATGACGAGAACCTCAATATTACAGGTAAGTATACCACTCCTCCTCCCCCTTTTCAATAATGTTGTGTACAAGGTATGTAGGACATTTAGCAGGTGGGACCTTATTGTTTTCTTTGATAATAAATTTAGACAGTGGAATTTTCCAAAACTTGCATTTGCATAGTGCTGAATTTGTAAATAGATGAGCAAAACGGGGTTTTATTTGGACAAGATAACAATCTTTTGTGTTTTCTGTAGTCTCACTGAAATCTTCATAGAAATCAAGACAATGATTTAAAACTCCATTTTTCAAATCAAAATTCCTAAGAGCCAGAGGAAACATTTCTTTTCTTGCCATTATTCAACTAATCACATTACTGTAGAAAGCATGATCATTAGTAAGGTCTGACAGAAGCAGCTCTACTAAGGAGCCAACACATCTGTTATCAAAATTCCCCCTTTTGTTTGCCCACAGAACATTTCAGTTGGAACCTCTGAATTAGGACATGTAACTTGACCCAACTTCATAGAGCAATTAAGGGAATGACACAATATGTGTGTTCTGGAGTATGCCCAAGCTAATTCAATGCCACTGTTTTATTTTTTTTAATCGAATTAACTTTAAGTTCCAGGGAACACATGCAGGGCATGCAGGTTTGTTACACAGGTAAATGTGTGCCATTGTGGTTAGCTGCACCTATCAACCAATCACCTAGGTATTAAGCCCTGAATTCATTAGCTATTTATCCTGATACTCTCCCTCCCACTGCCCCCATCGCCTGACAAGCCCCACTGTGTGTTGTTCCCATTCCTTTGTCCATGTGTTCTCATTTTTCAGCTCCCACTTATAAGTAAGAACATGCAGGTTTGATTTTGTGTTCCTGTACTAGTTTGCTGAGGATAGTGGCTTCTAGCTCCATCCATATCCTTGCAAAGGACATGATCTCATTCCTTTTTATGGCTGTATAGTATCCCATGGTATATATGTACCATATTTTCTTTATCCAGTCTATCACTGATGGGCATTTAGGTTGATTCCACGTCTTTGCTATTGTGAATAGTGCTGCAATGAACATACACGTGCATGTGTCTATAAATAAAATTATTTATATTCCTTTGGGTATATACCCAGTAATGGGACTGCTGGGGCAATTGGTATTTCTGGTTCTGGGTCTTTGAGGAATCACCACACTGTCTTCCACAATGGTTGAATTAATTTACATTCCCACCAACAGTGTAAAAGTGTTCCCATTTCTCCACATCCTTGCCAGCATCTGCTGTTTCTTGACTTTTTAATAATAGCTATTCTGACTGGTGTGAGGTGATATCTCATTGTGGGTTTGATTTGCATTTCTCCAATGGTCGGTGATGTTGAGCTTTTTTTCATATGTTTGTTGGCCACATAAATGTCTTCTTTTGAGAAATGTCTGTTTATGTCCTTTGTCCACTTTTTAATGGGGTTGTTAGGTTTCTTTCTTGTGGATTTGTTTAAGTTCCTTGTAGATTCTGGTTATTAGACCTTTGTCAAATGGATAGGTTGTAAAAATTTTCTCCCATTCTGTCTGTTCACTCTGATGATAGTTTCTTGATGCAATCTTGGCTCACTGCAACCTCCATCACCTGGGTTCAGGGAATTCTCCGGCCTCAGCCTCCCAAGTAGCTGGGATTACAGGCACCCGCCACCATGCACAGCTAATTTTTGTATTTTTAGTAGAGACGGGGTTTCACCATGTCGGCCAGGCTGGTCTCAAACTCCTGACATCAGGTGATCCACCCTCCTTGGCCTCCCACAGTGCTGGGGATACAGGCGTGAGCCACTGCACCCAGCCAATGATAGTTTCTTTTGCTGGGCAGAAGTTCTTTTGTTTAATTAGGTCAATCACACTTGTCAATTTTTGCTTTCATTGCAATTGCTTTTGACATTTTCATCATGAAATCTTTGCCTATGTCTGTGTCCTAAATGGTATTGTCTATATTTTCCTCTAGGGTTTTTTATAGTTTTGGGTTTTATATTTAAGTCTTTAAAATCCACCTTGAGTAAATTTTTGTATAAGGTATAAGGAAGGGGTCCAGTTTCAATTTTCTGCATATGGCTAGACAGTTTTCCCAACACCATTTATTAAATAGGGAGTCCTTTCCCCATTACTTGTTTCTGTCAGGTTTGTCAAAGATCAGACAAGTGTAGATGTGCAGTCTTATTTCTGAGATCTCTATTCTTTCCATTGGTCTATGTGTCTGTTTTTGTACCAGTACCATGCTGTTTTCGTTACTATAGCCTGGTAGTATAGTTTGAAGTTGAGTAGCATGATGCCTCCAGCTTTGTTCTATTTGCTTAGGATTGTCTTAGCTATATGGGCCCTTTTTTGGTTCCATATGAATTTTAAAGTCTTTTTTTTTTCTAATTTTGTGAAGAATGTCAATGGTAGTTTAATGAGAATAGCATTGATCTATAAATTACTTTGGGCAGTATGGCCATTTTCCTCATATTGCGTCTTCCTACCCATGAGCATGGAATGTTTTTCCATTTGTTTATGTCCTCTCTTATTTCCTTGGACAGTAGTTTGTAGTTCTCCTTGAAGAGGTCCTTCACATCCCTTGTAATTTGTATTCCTAGGTATTTTATTCTCTTGTAGCAATTGTAATGGGAGTTCATTCATGATTTGGCTGTCTGCTTGTTGGCATATAGGAAAGCTTGTGATTTTTGCATGTTGACTTTTGAATCCTGAGACTTTGCTGAAGTTGCTTATCAGCTTAAGAAGCTTTTGGGCTGAGACAATGAGGTTTTCTAGATATAGGATCATGTCATCTGCAAACAGAGACAGTCTAACTTCCTGTCTTTCTACTTGAATACCATTTATTTATTTCTCTTGCCTGATTGCCCTGTCCAGAGCTTCTGCTACTATGTTGAATAGGAGTGGTGAGAGAGGGCATCCTTGTCTTGTGCCAGTTTTCAAGGGGAATGCTTCCAGCTTTTGCCCATTCAGTATGATATTGGCTGTGGGTTTGTCATAAATGGCTCTTATTATTTTGAGGTATGTCCCATCAATACCTAGTTTATTGAGTTTTTAACATGAAGGGATGTTGAATTTTATCAAAGGCCTTTTCTGTGTCTATTGAGATAAGCATGTGGTTTTTGTGTGTAATTCTGTTTATGTGATGAATTACATTTATTGTGGAACCAGCCTTGCATCCCAGGGATGAAGCTGACTTAATCATAGTGGATAAACTTTTTGGTGTGCTGCTGGATTTGGTTTGCCAATATTTTAATAAGGACTTTTGCATCGATATTCATCAGTGATATTGGCCTGAAGTTTTTTTGTTGTTGTATGTCTGCTAGGTTTTGGTATCAGGATGATGCTGGTGAGGGAGAAAATGAGTTAGGGAGAAGTTCCTCCTTTTCAATTGCTTGGAATGGTTTCATAAGAAATGGTACCAACTCTTCTTTGTACCTCTGGCAGAATTCAGATGTAAATCTGTCTGGTTGTAGGCTTTTTTTTGGTTGGTCTGCTAGTTATTGCTGCCTCAATTTCAGAACTTGTTATTGGTCTACTCAGGGATTCAACTTCTTCCTGGTTCAGTCTTGGGAGGGTGTATTTGTCCAGGAATTTATCCATTTCTTCTAGATTTTTTTGTTTATTTGCATAGAGGTGTTTATCACATTCTCTGGTGGTTTGTATTTCTGTGGGGTCAATGGTGATATCCTCTTTATCATTTTTATCAAATCATTTATCTATTTGATTCTTATCTCTTTTCTTTATTAGTCTAGCTAGCTGTGTATTTGATTATTTTTCTTTCCAAAAAACAGCTCCTGGATTCACTGATTTCTTTTTTTGAAGGAGTTTTCATGTCTCTATCTCATTCAGTTCCACTCTGATCTTGGTTATTTCTTGTCTTCTGCTAGCTTTGAGGTTTGTTTGCTTTTGGTGCCCTAGTTCTTTCAGTTTGCGATATGAGGGTGTTTATTTGAGATCTTTCTAGCTTTTTGATGTGGGCAATTAGTGCTATAAATTTCCCTTTTAACACTACTTTAGCTGTGTCCTAGAGATTCTGGTACATTGTGTGTTTGTTCTCATTGGTTTCAAAGAACTAATTGATTTCTTCCTTAATTTTATTATTAACCCAGGCATCATTAAGGAACAAGTTGTTCAATTTCCATATAGTGGTGTGGTTTTGAGTGAGTTTCTTACTCTTGAGTTCTAATTTGATTGCACTGTGGTCTGAGAAACTGTTTGTTATTTCTGTTCTTTTGCATTTGCTGAGGAATGTTTTACTTCCAATTATGTGATTGATTTTAGAGTAAGTGCCAAGTAGCACCAAGAAGAATGTATATTCTGTTGTTTTCAGATGGAGAGTTCTATAGATATCTATCAGGTCCACGTGATCCAGAGCTGAGTTCAAGTCCTGGATATCCTTGTTAATTTTCTGTCTAATACTGACACTAGGCTGTTAAAGTCTCCCACTATTATTGTGTGGGAGTCTAAGTTTCTTTGTAGGTCTCTAAGAACTTGTTTTATGAACCTGGGTGCTCCTGTATTGGGTGCATATATATTTAGGATAGTTAGCTCTTGTTGAATTGATCCCTTTACCATTGTGTAATGCCCTTCTTTGTGTTTTTTAACCTTTGTTGGTTTAAAGTCTGTTTCATCAGAAACTAGGATTGTTACCCTGCTTTTTTTCTGCTTTCTATTTGCTTGGTAAATTTTCCTCTATCCCTTTATTTTGAGCCTATGTCTCTTTGCACGTGAGATGGGTCTCTTGAATACAGCACACCGATGGGCCTTGACTCTTTATCCATCTTGCCATTCTGTGTCTTTTAATTGGGACATTTAGTCCATTTACATTTAAGGTTAATATAGTTATATGTGAATTTGCTCCCGTCATCATGGTGCTGGCGGGTTATTTTGCAGACTTGCTGATGTAGTTGCTTCATGGTGTCATTGTTCTTTATACTTCAGTGTGTTTTTGCAGTGGCTGGTAACAGTTTTTCCTTTCCATAGTTAGTGCTTCCTTCAGGAGCTCTTGCAAGGCAGGACTGGTGGTGACAAATTCCCTCAGCATTTGTTTGAAAAGGATTTTGTTTCTCCTTCGTTTATGAAACTTAGTTTGGCCAGATATGAAATTCTGGGTTGGAAATTCTTTAAGAATGTTGAGTATTGGCCCTCTGTCTCTTCTGGCTTGTAGAGTTTCATCTGAGAAGTCTGCTGTTAGTCTGATGGGCTTCCCTTTGTAGGTGACCTGGCCTTTCTTTCTGGCTGCCTTTAACATTTTTTCCTTCATTTCAACCTTGGAGAATCTGATAATTATGTGTATTTGGGTTGATCTTCTCATGGAGTATCTTACTAGCGTTCTCTAGATTTCCTGAATTTGAATGTTGGCCTGTCTTGTTAGGTTGAGGAAGGTCTCCTGGATGATATTCTGAAGTTTGTTTTTCAACTTGGTTCTGTTCTCCCCATCTCTTTCTGGTACTCCAATAAGTTGTAGGTTCAGTATTTTTACATAATCCCATAGTTCTTGGAGGTTTTGTTCATTCCTTTTCATTCTCTTTCCTCTAATCTTGTCTGCCTGTCTTATTTCAGCAAGATAGTCTTCAAGCTCTGAAATTCTTTCCTCTGCTTGGTCTATTTGGTTACTGATACTTGTGGTTGCATTGTGAAGTTCTCGTGTTCTGTTTTTCAGCTCCATCAGGTCATTTATATTCCTCTCTAAACTGGTTATTCTGGTTAACAGCTCCTCTAATGTTTTATCATGGTTCTTAGCTTCTTTGGATTGGGTTAGAACATGATCCTTTAGCTTAACGAAGTTTGTTATTACCCACCTTCTGAAGCCTACTTCTGTCAATTCGTCAATTTCAGCCTCCACCTAGTTCTTTGCCCTTGCTGGAGAGGTGTTGAAACCATTTGGAGGAGAAGAGGCACTCTTGCTTTTTGAGTTTTCAGTGTTTTTTTGCTGATTCTTTCTCATTTTTTTGAGTTTGTCTAGCTTCGATCTTTGAAGCTGCTGACGTTTGGTTGGGTTTTTTGTGGGCTTTTTTGTTGATGCTGTTGTTGTTGCTTTCTGTTTGCTTGTTTTTCTTTTAACAGTCAAGCCCCTCTTCTGTAGGAATGCTGTGGTTTTCTGGGGGTCCACTCCAGACCCTATTCGCCTGGGTCCCTCCCACATCTGGAGGTTTCACCAGTGGAGGCTGCAGAACAGCAAACATGGCTGCCTGCTCCTTCCTCTGGGATCTATGTCCCAGAGGAGCACTGACCTGATGCCAGCAGGAATGCTCCTGCATAAGGTGTCTGGCAACCCCTGTTAGGCAGGTCTTACCCAGTCAGGAGGCATGGGATCTGGAACCTGCTTAATGAAATACTGGCTGCCCTTGGCAGAGGGGGTGTGCTGTGCTGGGAGGAATCCCACTCATCTGGACTGCCCAAATTCCTCAGAGCCAGTAAGGGGAAAGACTAAGTCTGCTGATCTATAGAGACCATGGCTGCTCCTCCCGCCAGGGGCTCAGTACCAATAGCCACTGTTTTCCACTGAGTATTGGTCTCTTTGGGGAGATGAAAAAACTTTTAATTGATTTAGAGGTACCTGACTGTTTCTTTCTGGACTTGTGAGATTTAGCCTCCATATGTGCTTTCACTTCTTTTTCTCTGCCATATCCAGTCTCAAATCCTTTTCTGCATGTTATACTGATACTGTACCAACAGTATGCTGTTTTGGTTATTTACCTCCCCAAACCACTTGCCTGTATGCTTTCATCTGTCATTTAAATAACATAGTCGCTTAGCCTTATTTTTTCAATGATGTCTGGATTATGCTGGAGATAATGTAATCAATCTCATTTCTACTATCTGACCTCTTGTTACAGTAGGTAGCTAGTCAGGCATGAGCAGGGCAGGAGAGGGCTCTCTTGCACCCCACCAGGAAAGTCGGATAACCATCAGCTGATAGTCAGGCAGATGTTAAATGTCTCTCTAAAATAGTAATAGGTCACAGCCGGCACCAGGGAAAGACAGTTTCTAAATAGGTACAAACACCTGAAACTGCTAATCAGCAGCTCACCAAGAAGATCTCAGGAACTGGGTGAGTGGGCTTGAGCATGCATATTAAGAGGAAAAATGGTGGGGTTTAACTGGTATATGACCTTCTGGGGGCATTCCACCAGGACAGGGAAGTACACCTCAGGTGAGCATACAGACGACTCCAGTAACACTGCGCATGCTCACCTCCCAAGTGTTAGCAGGCCACTGTGAATGCAGGCGGCTCACCCTAAGGGAATAATCAAGGGAAACTGAATGCAAGACGCTGGAAGTAGGCCCGCATATAAAACCCTAAGTCTAAGGTCAAGTGGACCTTGAACAAGACGTCCACTTGTTCCTCTCCCAAGTGTACTTTACTTTCTTTGCCTTCCTGCTCTAAAGCTTTTTAATAAACTTTCACTCCTGCTCTAAAACTTGCCTCGGTCTCGTCTTCTGCCTTATGACCCTCAGCCAAATTCTTTCTTGTGAGGAAACAAGAATTGAGGTTGCTGCAGACCCATATGGATTTGCTGCAACACTCTTAGAAAATATAGTCACAGTATTCACAATGTTAAAAATTAAATTAGCCCTATCTTGATACAAAGCACAACAGTTAATCCACAAAGTTGAAGAAAGAGTGTTGTCACTCATGATTACAACCCACTTAGGTCCCATACTTAAGTAGCACCTCTTGGAGTGATATGACTATAGATTATCTGAGAACCTCAAATTATGATCGCCAACATCAGTGGTTGGGGGAGAAAACACTGACAGTGATTAAGGAAGATAAATAATCTCTGCTGTCTGCATTTGGCGCTAAAAGCAGTGTTGCTTTCAGACCCTAGTTTTTGGGCTGCTGTATGAATTTTGTACTTTCCCTTCAACTGTCTTGCTCCTTTGTCACTGATGTACTCTAGGGGACTTCAGTAAGATGGTTTTCCAGGTTGTATTTCTCCCCACGAAAGTTTAGGCCCTTGTGCTGAAACTATGTTTCTTACTGCCCTCCAGAGGTACTCCATTTGTGACCGTTAATCAGAAACACCCAGGACTGGCACTTCCTACCTTTGTATCTTTGGTGCTGATGTTGGCATGTTGGTTCCTTCCCTCCCAGAAAGTTGTGGGCTCTTTTCCCATAAATGGTGTCCATAGTAGACACCATTGGTGTCTACTAGTTAGCAAGGAACTCTGCCTCTTAATGGACAATGTAAAGAATCTCTACCTTGGCAACCATAGTACTCTCCATTGCCCTTAGATTAGGGCAATGGCTTCTTCCCAGATCTATATTTTTATAATTAAGTCATTATACTCAAATGATTCTTCAGTTTAAAAAAAAATCTGGGGCTAGGCACAGTGGTGCATGCCTGTAATCCCAGCACTTTGGGAGGCCAAGGTGGGTGGATCACTTGAGGCCAGGGGTTTGAGACCAGCATGGCCAACATGGAAAAACTCAAGTCTCTACTATAAATACAAAAGTTAACTGGACATGATGGTGCATACCTGTAGTCCCAGCTACTCAGGAGGCTGAGGCATGAGAATCACTTGAACCTGGGAGTTGGAGATTGCACCACTGAGATTGAGGTTGGCACTGAGATCATGCACTTGCACTCCGGCGTGGGTGACAGAGTGAGCCTCTGTCTCGAAACAAACAAATAAACAAGAAAACAAATCTGCTGTGTGGTGATTCGGTGGTTCTTGCCTTTATGGATCTTTATCTGGCAGTTTCCCTAAAACCAATTTAATTTATATCTACTATAAGTTAGGGTCCTTGAGGACATGCATGATATTCTTTTATCTTTGTATTTCTATCACCTAATCGTACAATAGAAGCTTATGAAAATTCAATAAGTGAAGTTTGTGTAGTCTACAGATGCCTTCGTATGGATTGTAAAACAATATAAAAGTATTTGAAATGTTAGTACAGAGGAAAAGAAAATATTTATCTATTTGTTAACTGAAAACCTAAATTTTATTCTACTCTTGATACTTCCAAAAGTGCCTGAAGAAAGGAACTATACTGAATAATACTATAAACTCAGACTCTGTAGAACAACGGAAAGTTTAGCCCACTGTTACAGATGACCAGACAGTAACTGCGTGTACCATGTACATTTTTAAGGGAGGTAAGACCACTTGTTACCTGTAGGGAGAAAGCACACATTAGGTAAAGAACAGAGTTCAGCTGAATTCTAGAAGAGCAAGACACGTAAAATGTAATGATGAACAAATACATTTGATGGGTTGGGAGAAGAAGGAAAGACAGGAAGGCACATGGGGTCATCTGGACAGTGAGATATGGGAGTGCAAGGGGTAAGAGGAAGGCAGCCAGACAGGACAAGGTAGGAAAGGACACTTACCTTCTTGTTACATGTACAGTCAGTTTCCAGCATGCAAACCGAAGGTAAAACCCTCCAGCATTTAAACCCATGCATCAGACTCTAAACCACTGAGGTCATATAGTAAAACACAGTGCTCTGTAACCCTGGCACTCTGTGTGGTTCTGAGCACCAACTAGCACCTTGATGAGTTTGCTGACACATTGAATGGGGACTCTGCTTTCCTCCTTGCAGGAAACTCTCCCTAGAGCCCCTTCCTTTTGCTCTGAGGAATTGTCCCCTAGGACCAAATAGTGCACATCAGTACCTAGGATGTCCATAAAGTACTTCTGACGATATTAAAACCGAAGCCTTGAGCTGTATTTCATACCTGGAGACTCTAACTCAACATTTCATCTTCAATTGCTTGATGGAGTACATTCTAATTTTTAGAAAACTGTTCAATTTTCCTGCATGCCACAGGATGAATAGGAAGCTCTCCTACAAGGGAGGTCCTAAGTGGGAATTGCAGTGAGTCCTGGAGTCACTTAATACAAAACAATGGAAACAAAAGTCATCTCCCTTCTATTGTTCCATTTCTCCTTTTGCATGAGCAAATGGGAATCATCTTTAGGGCATTATGTATTCATTGAGGGGCTGTGACCTTAATCCATAAAGCCCTATACAGTTTAGGCTTTGATTACCTTAAAGCCTGCCTCCCGCTATACTTGTCCCAGACAATCAAAATCGCCCCACAATGTGCCTGCTAACAGTTCAGTTGCAGTGGGCCCAAGACCGAGCCATCTGGTAAATAGTGTTTGGCACAGGGCTTCTTTCCTTAAGGGTGATCTGACCACACCACATCGTTTGCCTGGAAATCTTCTCCCTTCTTGCCATAATGCTGGGCCAGTTTTCAGAACTCATATTATTGGAGAATACAATAATTAACAAAAATAAACTGTAATAATTAATCTGATGAAACAAAGTCTCCATGAGGAAGTTACACATGCTTCTAAATGATGAAGATGAAATTTATAAGTTTTTTGTTATCATAAGCTGGTGGAAAAAGTATAAATTCAACCAGGGGTAGAAGGAAAAGAACAAATATTTTTGAAGAACCTACTACCTGTCAGAAAGTTGATATGTTTTCTTATCTGACTCACAACTCTATGATGCAGATCTCATTATTCTTATTTTATAAATGAGGAAACTGGAGAAAGGTTAAGTAACACTTCTAAAGGCTACATGAGTAGTAAGTCATAAACTTGAGATTCAAATCCAAGTGTACTGGCTCCAGATACCAGGTCTTTATACTTTGTAACCTAAATAATCTTTTTCTGAACTTTCTGTTTTTCTTTATATTCTTTACCTTGCCATTTTATATCATCTGCCATCTTTTCATATTTCTTCATCATTTCTCCTTTTGAGAATCTCTTTAATTACCCTTTAAAATAACTATATTTCTGATTTCCTTCCTGGTCTCTAATAGCTTAAGCCATTGTCATCTTTTCTTTACCGGTGTATTAACCCATAGTTGGCCTCATATTTATTCTTTATTCTCCCCCCATGATCATTGTTAAGGAAATAAATCATGCTACTCTCTTGCTCAAAATCCTGCGATAGGCTTACATCACAACTTAGAGTAAAATTCCCTCTTTTGATGGCCAAGAGGGTCCTGCATGATCTGGCCCTCACTTTTCTCTCTCCTCTTGTCTCCTGCCACTGCCCTGCAGGTTCACCTCACTCCAGCCACACTGGTCCTCCTGCAGTATCTTGGACACCAAGTTCATTCCTGCTTTTGCACTTGCTTCTCCCTTGTCTTCCCTCTGATCTTTCGTTGGTTCACTCTCTTACTTTATTCAGATCTCTGATCACCATTCCCTCTTAAGAGAGGGCTCCCTTGATTCTCCATTTCTCAAATAACTGTCAGCTAGTCCCACTCTAATCCCTTACCCCACTTCATTCTTCTTCATAGAATGTATGACAAACTACCTGAAATTATAGTAGTCTTAACATGAACTTAGTCTCTTTTTATCTGTCTTCTGCCACTCAAATATAGGCTCCATGGACAGAGGGATCTTTTCTGTCTTGTCTGTCACTGTATCTCAGGGTCTAGAACAGTGCCTCGTTGGAGTAGGCACTCGGGAGACATTTGTCAAATGAATAAAGATATACTTTCACAAATGCTTCAGTAGTGTTCAGGGTGATCTTAGCAAATTGCTCTTTTGGTCTTTGAATTATTCCTTCTCATTTGTCTACTGCATTTTTTAGTTATATCCTTACTCTAGCAATTGATCACATACTGTCTCATGATATATTTTATATTACTTAAATAACTTTTATACAATATTGCTATCATTTGTGTGTTTCTATTTTTTATCTCATTGACAAGCATCACAGTAACTTAAGCATGATCTGTACTACTCTTAGTATTTCCCATAGCAACACAGTTGTTGTGATACCCCATAGCAGAAATCTATAGCCACTTTGATATTTGATGATTAAACTAATGACATATTATTAAATACCTACTATGTGCAAGACAGTATTCTAAGTGCTGTTTTGATATTATTTCTCTTATCCTTTAACAGCAATCTGAAGTAGGAATTCTCATTTTCATTTTGTGGACAAGAAAACTATGGTTGAGCAAGGAGTGACTTGCTTAATTAGGGTTGTACACGTAAGTAAAGGTAAAATGAGTCTTAAACCTAGATACTGACTGGAAAACAAATGCTCTTTCTACTAGACACCATAGCTTTGCCATACATCTCTGTTAACATATAGATTCACTTATAAAGCTCAATGACTCCCAAACCACACTGAGCTGACTTGTATACTGTGGGGGGAAAAGAACATGCTTAGTGGAGTATGTTGCTTTTGATGATTACCTTTGTGTCCTGTGCTTGGTGTAAAGAAGGACTGGAAAGGGAACTGACTGCACTCAGAAGGTACTTAAAAATGCAAAGCAAAAGGTCACAAAGGGTAAAGAAGGATTTTGATTCATTTTCATTGTGTTCCCCATTACTTGAGACCAAAGGCACACCATGTTTTTTGCTAAGATCACCCTGAACACTACATGAGGCAGTATGTGATCAATTGCTAGAGTAAGGATATAACTAAAAAATGCAGTAGACAAATGAGAAGGAATAATTCAAAGACCAAAAGAGCAATTTGCTGAAATCACCCTGAACACTACTGATGCTTTTCTTTTCCTCCTCATGACCATTGTCCCCGGTCGGGCCTTAAACCTAGGAAAGTGTAGCTCTGATTAGAATTGAGAAACGCAAGGTGGAGCCTAAGAAGAAAGAGAATCAATCACTAAGTCACCACATTTCAAATCTCCACCGTCATCCAAACCACACTATATCCTTGATTTCTTTCCAAGCATGGTGTCATATAGGCAACCGAGGATACAGAATCCATGCTTAAAAGGTACATAAGGTGGGCAGCAGCACAAAGCAGGTATTCTGTGACTTGGTGAAGCTTGTTTCATGAGATTTTTATATTTGCTATACTTTATTATTCAAGCTGATTTTTCTCTTTCTTTTCTTCTTTCTTTTTTTGGAGACAGGCTGTTGCTCCATCACCCAGGCTGGAGTGTGGTGGTGTGATCACAGCTCACTGTAGCCTTGAACCCCTGAGCTAAAGGGATCCTCCTGTCTCAGCCTCCAGAGTAGCTGGGACTACAGGTACACCACCATGCTTAGCTAATTTGTGTGTGTGTGTGTGTGTGTGTGTATGTGTGTAGATGGGGTCTCGCTATGTTGCCACGCTAATCTTTACATTCTGGCTTCAAGCAATCCTCCCACGTCAGCCTCCCAAAATGCTGCGATTATAGGAGGGATCCACTGCTCCCAGCCTCAAGAATCTTATCTGAATGCCATTATAAATCAGTGGCTCCCAAGTTTCATGTATTTAAGAATCACCAAGGCAACCTATATGCAAAAGCAGACTCTAGGGTCCTCATTGCCTTAGGTAGACTTTGAGAACCTGAGTCTTAAGTACCTCCAGTTGATGCTGATAACACATGATCCGTGGAGAAATATCAGTCTGAATAACATTTTCCCCTTCAGATCTTTTAACTCTGGAATTGTGTTTTAAACCTATGAATAATATATTATTTCTCACGAGCCCAGAGGAAAATTGAATATGCTATTGTGTTAATATTAAATCCAGTATCAAATCCAAAGCAACAATCAGCCAAGATATTCCTTTTGCAATGGTTTAAATCTTTTTTTTTTAAAGCCTGCTAGGGCTTTTAATGCACAGTCAATCTTTTAAATTAGACATCAGCCAAGCGTTAGCTCACAATCTATATTGCTAAGTACTAAAAGCTGGCCCAGCATTCTGGCAAGAAAGATGAGCTGTGAAGAGTGAGGCTTGACAACCAAAATGGTGTGAAGTGCTTAGATCACCTTTGGGGGAATCTTAGCACTAATGCTAATCTCTATTTCCCAGAAGGTTCCTTTAGTGTCACACAGTGGGGAAACCATTAGCAGACACACTGCGAGAAGATTTTGATTGCTGCAATGCATACATGCAACATTTCCTGGGGATTTTTTTTTTTTACTGCCTTAATTGCACTAAATTCTCTAAATAATTACTGAAAAGCTATATTAGACTCAAAAAAGATACATATCATGGTCCTTGCCCAATGTACCTTATAAGGCGCAGCTAGAAGTAGATTGGTATGATATTTATTATGATAGAATATGAAAGGCACCAAACAAGGGTATGAACAAAGTGCTCAGATCTCGGAGGTTGTGAAGAACACAGAAAGGATGATATTTGAGCTAAGCCTTAGTATGTAAGTAGCCTTTCACCAGGCAGAGAATGGAGCAAAGGCCTTTCTATAAAGTGGTGCCAACTTCATATAAAATAATAATAGCAACTGACATTTATTGAGAAATTATTTGCTAGGCATTGTTATAAGCACCTGTTATGTTTTATCTCATTTAATTCTCGCTCTAAAAAACTCTGTGTAATGGGTGCTGTTATAATCCTCAGTATATAAATGAAGAAACCCAGCTGCGTGCACATGTGTGGAATACTCTTGGGTAGCATGAGCAGGTCAGGCAATGGCAAATGGCGTGATGTGACCTCGAGTCAACATCGGAGGCATCAAAGGTAGGTTGGATCCAGGTGATGAAGTGCCCTCATCACTTAGCCAGGTGATAAGTGCTTTTATTACATGGAAGGCATTGTTTTTGTTTTTTAAATTAGTGTTTCTTATTACGAAAGTAGCACCTATGTGTGATTTTAAAATCTGCAAAGAGCATACAATAAAAAAGCCATGCCAGATATTCAGTTCCATAGCTTCCCTCCCAGGAAACACCCACGATCATTAACTACTTATGTATCTTTGCAGAAATAGTGTAGGTATAAGCATCTTCTTTATTTATCCTTAGTTGCATGCAAAGGAGGATACTGTACAAATCTTGCTTTGTATCTTGAGATTGGTCCATATCAGCACATTTAGATCCATCTTATTCTTTCCACAGCTCCATATTTTCAAATTATGTAGTTGAACCATGTCTTATTTAACCAGTTAACTAATGATAGACATTAAATATGTTATGGTGAATAAACAATACTGATTTGAATATTTTTGTCTTCAAAACATGCAGACATTACAGGAGATCCTTCCCCAAGTGGAATTTTTGTGCCTCTAGGAAATAATTGAAAGAGAGGAAAGGCATGAACAGGCTAGCCTTTTAGAGCTATGAATCTGGCAGCTGTGTGAAGGATGGAGCGGAGGAAGGCGCGATTAGAAGCAAGAGACTGAACTGAACAATGAGAACACATGGACACAGGAAACGGAACATCACACTCTGGGGACTGTTGTGGGGTGGGGGGAGGGGGGAGGGATAGCATTAGGAGATATACCTAATGCTAAATGGCGAGTTAATGGGTGCAGCACACCAGCATGGCACATGTATACATATGTAACTAATCTGCACATTGTGCACATGTACCCTAAAACTTAAAGTATAATAATAATTAAAAAAAAAAAAGAAGCAAGAGACTGGTCAAGAGTCTGTTGATTTATTCAGGAGAGAGACAGTGAGAGCTGCTGAAAGTACCAGCAGTGTGCACTGGGAGCAGAAGACAGATTAGAAGAGTTTACAAATATAATCAACTGAGAAAGGATTTGTACAGCCTTTCTGACTGCTCTTGTTTCTTCTCCCGTGCCTTTCTGTTTTCCACTATGCTGTTTTTGGGAGATACCTAGAGCCTATGATCAGAAAGGATGTGTGCTGACATCGTGACCACCTTTATCTTTCAGGGTTAGAATATGTTTTTAATATTTTGAAATTAGTAACCACAGAAAAGTTAAGGAACCAATAAGCAGTGGGAATATGTGCAGAGAAAACCCTTTTTTCTTATTAAAACAGTTCCCAAAGTGAGCAGTGAGTTATATTAATGGTCAGGTGTGCTCCCAATTCTACCAGGTGTTAGTGTGGATGAAGCTTTATATATATATATATATATATATATATATATATATATATGTATCTTTTATTGCCATCTCTTTTTTCCTTTTCCTTTTCTCATACCAATAAAAGCAAACTTGTTATCCTTTCCATTCTAGGGTAACTATGGTACCCTCATTAAGCCGCATGATTTCTTTCATTCATTGTCTAGTCATAATCTTAATTACCCCTGCTTTAAAAAGCTTAACCTACTTAAAGGAGAAATAACAAACTAATCCTAGTTTGACAACACATGTGCTTTGCATCTGGCATTAGGAGGAACAGGGTCTATGGAGCATCTTTCACTGCACGGCCTCTGAGGGAAAATGGCAGAGAAGAGGAGAAGGCTTACAGTTGCTGTCCTCTTTTCTCCCCTCTTCATGCATAAAGGCAACTTTGGGAATAGCTCTACTCACTCCAAGCCTGGGCTCCAGAGAACTCCACAGCCCATATGCCCTCAGGCCGTCCAATCTTATGTACTATAGAAATGAAGCAAAACTCCTCCCAGTGCTGCTGCAAGTCAATTAGAAATTGAGAAATATAAAACTGAAAGCCAGAGAGGGCAGGCTGCCAGTCACACAATGTGCCCTTCTGCCAGGGCACAGCTGCCCCCAATGATATGTGTGCTAATGTTTATTCTTTCTGGCAAAAACAAACAAAAACAAACAAACAAACAAACAAACAAAAACAAAGCCCCAAGTGGGGGTAGCTCCCGCTGCTTTGGCTCAGAGGGAAACCCAGAGCCTTCACACGCCTGCGCCGCACATCCAGCAGGCAGGTTTTGATGACAGCATGGCAGGACAGTAGTTGCTGCTCATTCACGGGGGAAAAAAGTGGATTCTGCAGCTTGGAAGTCTTTTAGGCAAATGGTGTTTGCAATATGCCCAGGCCCTCTTCATGCTTCCATTTTAATTACTATCATTCTGCTTTCCTGGAGGAATAAGAAAGGAAAAGGAGAGTTGAAATGGGAATCTTTCAGGTGGTGGACCATATTTGTTTGTTTTTAGTGAAACTGACTTTATTCAACATATTTCTTCTTTTTCCTGGATACAGTGAAATGCAGAGCAAGTGAAGGAGCAGAGAAATGGGAGAGGTGAGAAGGGGATGATTGGGTAGGTTCTCAACTCACTTCTTGCTTTCATCCCTGGAACATTTCTCTAAGGCAGAACTTTCTGAACAAAGTGGATTTCAGGTGTGCCAAAATACTGATCTTTCAGCTCACAGGTCAGGGTCAAAAAGGGCCTCAAGGTGCCTTTTCTATGTAGCCCAAGTCACCTTCAAATGTAATGCTTTTCTATGTATACCAAGATGTACAATTTTTTGAGGCAATAAAAAATACTGTCTTAGAATCCAGGAGTCCCAAATTTTTGGATAAAAACTTCTAGTTTTCTAGGATATATGTGCCTATGTGTATCTACATATATATGTGTGTATGTGGTTGTGTGTATAGAGAGAGTTAATCTAGCATAGCAGTTAATAGTATTTACTTTGGATTCCTGCAGATTTGGTTTGAGACTCAGTTTTACCACTTTCTCACTATGTGACCTTGAGCAGGTGATTTAGCCCCACTGAACCTTAGTTTCCTGGGGGATAAATAGCCACTTTTCAGATTCATGACCTTGGGCAAGTCACTTAACTCTTTTTTCTTCAGTTTCTATTCTGTAAAACAGGATAATAGTACCAACTTCATAGTTTTGCAGTAAGGATTAATATGTTAACTCATACATTGACATATGAGTTAACCTGTCTGTTGATCACTTAGAACATTGCTGGTACATGGTAAACTATAAAAGTGTGAATTATCATCACCATCCTGTAAAGTGTTGTGCACAGGGTCATATACATGATAGCTATCATCACAGGCATCATTATTATTTTTATAGTTAGCTGTGGGGAAGACAAGTGTTTTTGTCACCACCACGGAAAACCAAAATGTGTGGAGCTCTGACAATGTGGTAGTAACTGCTGAGAACACAGGAGATAAGACTCTCATCTGCATGTCTAAAACACACAATCTAGACCACCCAGCAGCACAGGAGACGAGCTCCCTGTGGACTTCTTATTTGATCAGGAGTTTCTCCTCTTCACCCCTTCTCAGCCTCCCTTCATCATATTCGTGTTTTTGTTAATGCACTTATCCACCACTACTGCCAAAAAGAAAAATGGGAATATTTGTGTTCTTTGGAGATGCTGCCAAGGAAGCCATGGCCCTGGGGCTTCCTGGGGTCCCTGTAGCTGCTCTCCACGCTGGCAGCTGAAGGAAGCCATACTCACGGGGAGGCGTGTGAAGAGTCATCAAATGCTGAGCCTGGATGAAGCGTTATTAGAAACAGAGGAATTACTAACGAGTTGAGTTTTCCGACAGGAAAATAAAGCAATCAAGATCAGGTCTAGGTGGGTACCCTGTGGATCCAGGGGCCCTGGGGTAGATATATGGTGGTGGAGGGTGTGGCAAGATGCCCATCTATGGGCTTCTCTTTGCTATTCATCATCCCATAGAAAAGATCCATTTGCCCCATTTCTAGGAATAGAGCGAAGCCACTCCCAAGAGAGGAATAAAAAGTAGGAATCACCTCCCCACTTTCCCTTCCTTTCCCCTTATGCAATAGCATGACTGGCAAATAGCTGGGAAGGAGGACACAAGTCAAAGCTTGAACCCTCCATCCAGAGGCCATTCCAAAGCTCCCATTACAGCAGCCTTGCACAGGAGGCAAGGATGGCTAAGTTGGAGTCAGATAGACCTTAGCTGAAATTCCAGCTCTTCTTTCTTTTGCAACTAAATGACCATGCTCAATCTATTAACCTTCCTGCTTCTTGAGGCCCTCATCTGAGAGACGGAGTTAAAAGGATTGAATACACGGTATTGTGCCTGAGTTAATAGATGGGAAAAACTTGCCACAGCGGGGCATGGCAGGTGCTTAGTCAATGGTAGCTATTTTTATTCTACTCTTGTTATTATAAATGTTAAAGTCATGTGCATACTACTATTCAGTGGGTCCCACCGCCACTGCTAAGACTAAATCATTCCTTTTTCACTCATATCTGTTGGCAGCAACCTGCTGACCTTTCTTGACTCCACTCACTCTTGAATGCTGCAAACAATTTCACTTCTAATCTAGATTTTACTTGTAACCAACTGCTTACTTTTTTACATAAACGTTCCCTGGACTCTGTGCTCTCCTTGAGCCACCCTCCCCAATCAGGAGTAAAGGTGACAGAGAAATCACAGTCTCAGATCCTTGTCACCCAAAAACCCCAGATCCTGCCAAAGTCTTGTTCTATCACATCCAATCTGACTGAAGAATCTTATAAACTGCAGATGCATTCATTGGCCACTTGCTTGGGGCAGGAAAGGAGAACTGATGGCTCCGCATTGAATGATTTCTGGGAGGGAAGGTGAAATGGATGCTAGGTTACACAACAGGAAAAAGTGCATGAAATCTTGCCATCGATGGGCTCCTATTGGCAGTTTATTTTGGTTTCTGGTTTTGAAACTGCTGTGCAAAGTCAGCTACTGGAAGTTTTTGTTGCTGTTTTCTGATGCAGGAGGATTATAAATCCAACCAAGTTTCCCTCAAACTTCTTCTGTGGGATTGTTTCAAAGAAAAAAAAAAGAGAGAGAAAATGTTGCTTATACCTTCTCCATCTGAAGCTATGGTACCTTCTCCAACGATCATTCTGGAGAGAGTTCTGACTCAAGATTCCATAAGAAAACCCAAATGAAGATATAAAAATAATCTTCTGTGGGCCAACAGAAGGAATGACATTAGATGCTACAAACTGAATGCTGGCTCAAAGGAATTGAAGCTTTGGTTTGAGTAGTACCTCTCTGACGATTATAGACACAGGATCTTCTCTGGTCAGAATAAGAAAAATGTGGTTTATCCTCTTAAAAAGCATGTGAAGAAGGCATCAGGTACCTAAAGAATGACTCTGCAATTGAGGATCCTAAGCCATAAAAAGCTGGCAGACATCTTTGGTAGAAAATTTTGCTAGCTTCAAAAAGAAATACAGAGGAAAAGCTTTAACTCTGAGTGAGGACTCAAGTTTGAAGGCTGATTAAATGAATGCCTGGGTAATACTCTGTGTGTTTCCAATATCTCCCTCTTTTTGCTCCTAAAGAGTTTCAAGCGATGTTATCAGGGAGTGTATTAAAATGGCTCAGGATATAATTATGCTTGTCTTCTTGGTCCCACCTGAGTGATTCTCTATCTCTTCCTACATCTGAAGAATTCTTGTCACTAAATTCAATTCCTGGAATTATCTGGTGGTTAAGAAGTCTATAAAGTTCACTGTGCTCTAGACATATCTAGTTAAAGAATCATAACTACGTTCATATTTGCTGGGTTGCAGAGCTGCACTAAGGCTTTCATCCCCTGACTCAAAGGCATAACATAATGCAAGCAAAAAGATCAAAGACTTCTATCCTTCCAAAGACAATTTCTATTCAATGTAAGCATATTTACTTTGATGGCTAAGCTTGGGACAATCTATTTTTTTTCTTGTCCTTCCCACTATCAGAGGAATTATTCATTAATTCAACAAGTGTTAATTGAGCACCTACTATGTTCTGGAAACTCTTCCACGTGCTGAGGATATAGTAGTAAAAAAACCAAATTTGTGCTCTCATGGAATTAAATTATACTATCATGCAGTAGATCAATAGCCCACTATATTGTATAGTGCCAGTGAAATAAGTACTATGAAGAGAAATAAAACAGGCTGTCTAGTAGAAGACTTGTTTGGAAAGCAAACTACTCCTTGGGTAGAGAGAAAGTAAAGCATTAAAATGTCAGGTAACATTCATTCCATATAGTTTTTCCCTAATTGCCTCAGGACTTTCAAATGATGTCAATGTGTGTTCAGTAAAAATAAACACATTGGCGCAGACATAGAGACATAGGTATATGTCATAAAAAAAAGAACCATGACCCACTTTTAGTTTTTCCTAAGGATTGACTGTCTCATGCAGACCAGCAGTCATCTGAGGTGGGAGTGAACAGAAATAAGTTTATGATGTTGAGCTTGACACACCTGATGTAGTTATTTTTGGCTTTACATTTTTAAATTAAAAAAATTTTAAATTGTGTTTAAAAACACATACCATAGATTTACTTACTTAACAATTTTTATGTGTATATTACAGAATTGTTAAGTATATGCCCATTGTGATACAGCGGACCTCAAGAACTTTTTCCTCTTGCATGACACAACTCTTGCCCATTGAATAACAATTTCCTCTTCTCCCCTACCCCCAGTCCCTGGAAACCACCATTCTACTCACTGTTTGTATGAGTTTGATTACTTTAGCAACCTCATATGAGTGGAATCAAGCAGTATTTGTCATTTTGTGATTGGCTTAGCACAATGTCCTCAAGGTTCATAATGCTGTAGCAAATGACAGGATTCCTTCTTTCTTAAAGCTGAATAATGTCCCATTATATGTATATGCCATATTTTGTGTACCCATTTATCTTTGGACGGATACATTGTGGTTATTGCAAACAATGTTGCAATGAACATGGGTGTGCAAATATCTCTTTGAGATCCTGTTTTCAAATCTTTTGGATACCAGTTTCATTATTTTTGAATCGTTACATGATGTGTTGCCCTGAATGAAATGCCAGACTCATTCTCCTTGTAATTTGCAGTGGTTCCCTGGTTTCTCCAACCCCTCTGTATCAAACACCTGGTATCTCCCAGAACCTGAAGACTCAAAGAAGATTTCAATAAATAAAAGCTAACACTTCTATGGTGACTACTATGTGCTGGACACACTTCTAAGTTAACTTTGTGAGGTAGGTACTGTTATTCTCACTCCTGGTTTGAGGGAGAACGCTGAGGCACGCAGTTAACTGGCAAAAGAAGGATGGGATGTGGTCCCAGGCAGTCTGGCTTCAGAATTCTGTACCTAAACCCTTACACCAAACAATCTCTCCTTTACCTTCCAAGTGTTGAGGGTATGGCAGGATGGGACTGACAGACAAGGAGATGACTACATTCAACATTCCAGGAATTGCTGCAGTGAAGATGCTCAAACAATTTGCTTTGAGAACATGGACCAAGACACACTGAACTCTGCAAAGTTGGGAAAAATTTTTCTGGGGTCAAAGAGACTTGGATTGAATCCTGATGGTTCAGTAAGAGGGTCAAATGAACAAGGGGGAATTATCGAAAGAAGTAATGGCATTTAAGGCACCTCCTGGTAAATTAAAATCTGTGTTTTTGCATACCTGCTATGCACATACCTGCATTTGATACCTGCTATGCAAGTGCTTGGTGCATGTTAGACCTTATTGTAAGTGTTTTGTGTATTCTGTTATTAATCCCTAACAAGGCACCGAAGGGCAGATATAACGATCCTCAGTTTACAGATGCGGAAACTGAGGTTTGGAGATGTTAAGCATGTTATCCAAGAATGCACAACTGAAGTCCAAGCCCGGTTTGTTGGTCTCCCAAGCCAGTGCTCCTGACACTCTGCAAAGCATAAAGGAAGGATGGATGATGGAGAAGCCAGGTGCTCTCCACCCTTGAAAAGCCCTGAGGGTATAACAGCCTGGGCAACGTTGTGGCAGGAGCTGGTCCACTTTGGCTCACTGACTGATAAGCCTGAGTAGAGTATATGGCAGAAAAGGGAAGGTTAAGAACAAGGGCAAAGTAGCAAGATCTTGCTTTAAAAAGAAGAAAGCTGGGCCTCCTCCTCTCCCAGCCTGGCGGTGCGGCACCGTGGTGGCGGGGGTGTTTGGTTGCCTCGAAGCCACTGTGCGCCCAGTTCTAGGGTTGCAGCACAAGGCTCTGTTCACCCGACACCCTAGAAAAGCAAAGCGAGTGAAACAGTGGCTTATCACAAGGCACCTGAGGTCTCTGTTTCTGGCTGGGCTCTACGGTGGAGTTGGCATTTTGAAAGCACTTGTACATAGACTGCCAAAATGCCAGCTTGAAAAAAAATCCAAGGTAGGGTCAAATTTTCTCTCCATCTACCGTCCTCTCCCTCCCACAGGGTAGTAATCACATCACAGAGAAACCTGAGTGCACTTATTTTTTGCTGCCTGATCCTATTCACCTGAAAAATATAACTTTTGCTGGAGAAGATTCAGGGAGGAGGTGCTGCATCCTGATTTATTGCTCTTTCCCTAAGAAGTTTTTGCTTCTGAGAATTCTATTGTGTCACAACTGGGGTGGGATTTAGCTCTTGCTCCGAAGGGACTGAGTCTTGGTAATGAGATTAACAAAAGGCATGATTTGGCACCTCAAAGCACTGTGATGTGGCAACTTATGAAGAATAGAGAAGGGAGTTTGTTAAGTTGCTTTGCTTTTCTTGTGGGTCTTTTAGCACTCTCCTGATGCACAATGATGGGCAAGCTCACAGGTCCCCCCTAGACTCTGTGTCATGCCTACACTCCCCTAACTCTTCACACACAAAACAGCAGATGCCCTTGATAAGGAGAACAGAAAATGAATAAGTGTATTTTCCCTTCGGTGACAAACATTCTTACTGATGTAGGTGCCCAGTGAATGCATGTTAAATGGATGATCTGGGATTTGGGGAAACAGTGGAAATGGGGGCAAGGGGCTGGGAGAGAGCGAGGAAAAGAATGGTGATCCACACGTGGGAAGACAAAGCTGGTGTCATAACCTGCTCTGCTGTCTCCACCCGCCAAATCCTTTGAGATCCTGGCTTGAACAATCAGAATATGTTCAACATGTCCACATGGAGAACAGCCTTTCTCTGTGCTAAAATGGTTGGGGAGTATTTTGGGGGGAATTTCAATCTGTGTTTATTTTGGTGTTCCAAGAGGAACCCGAACCCAAACCCAATGACATCTTCTATTTTCCTGACACAGTCATGTGAATCAGCACTGGTCAGCAATGGTCCCTGGACAGGTTTCTTCTCAGAACTACCCCCAAGGGTGTGAAGAGAAGCCTCTTATTTCTTGGGCCCAGAAACTATATTTCAGTAGACAAGAAGAAAAGAACATTTTTGAGAAATATATGAGATGATGAAAGAGGATGGCCTTCATTTTATTTTATTTTTTTCCCAGTTGTAGCTCCACCTGCCTTGATTTTAATTATGAAAAATAATACAATTGCTTTTAAATGACAAAATACACAATTATAGTTAGGATCATGATTTCTGAATGTGTGGCGTGCTTACGTACATTCTTACTGGAGCTGTGCTTGAACTCTTGAATTCTAATTTAGCTGTTGTAAAGTCATTTTTCAAGCTTTTTACTAAGTCAGACGTCAGAATAATTTTATAAACAGTTGTGCTTAATACTTCCAGAGTGAGAAAAAATGATGAAAATGCTGCCAGTTTTATTTGTTTTGTTTTGTTTTTCAAGGCAGATTTCCGTCGTTTGTGGTGACTGGGAGAGCAGCTGTGCCTCGGGCCTCAGCTTTCCTCCTGCTTTCCCTCCAAGGATGGCCCAGAAGGAGAACAGTTACCCCTGGCCCTATGGCAAGCAGACGGCTCCAGCCGGCCTGAGTACTCTGCCCCCGCGAGTCCTCCCGAGAATCCCCACCGAAGCTGCGCGTGAGCTCCGAGCTGCGCGGACCCACAGCCCGCAGCGGCCCCTGGCCATGAGGTGGTAGAGAACAGTTGTGGGACGCGCAGCATCTTAACGCGGCCCTTCCTGGTCGACGACCTTGAGACTGGGCGTCCCCTGGGCAAAGACAAGTTTGCGCATGTGCACTTGGCTCGAAAGAAGACAAGCCATTTCATCGTGGCCCTCAAGGCCTTCAAGTCTCAGATAGAGGAGGGCGTGGGGAGCACCAGCTGCGCAGGCAGATGGAAATCCAGGCCCCCCTTCAGCATCCCAACATATTGAGTCTCTACAACTATTTTTATGACCTGAGAAAAATCTACTGGATTCTAGAGTACGCCACCGCCACCCCTACCCCCGAGGAGCTGTACCAGGAGCTGCGAAAGAGCCGCATCTTTGACAAGAAGCAAACAGCTACCATCATGGGGGAGGTGGCAGGTGCTCTGATTCACTGCCACGGGAAAAAGGTGACTCCCAGACATAAAGCCAGAGAATCTACTCTCAGGGCTTGAGGGCGAGCTGAAAGTTGTCGACTTCGGCTGCCCTCTGCACGCCCCCTCACTGAGGAGGAAGACAAATGTGTGGCACCCTAGACTACCTGTCCCCAGAGACAATTGAGGGGGCGCGCGCACACCGAGAAGGTGGATCTGTGGTACATCGGAGTACTCCGCTATGAGCCGCTGGTGGGGAACCCCACACACAATGAGGCCTATGGGCGAATCGTCAAGGTGGCCCTAAAATTCCCCCTTTTGTGCCCATAAGAACCCCAGGACCTCATCTCCAAGCTGCTCAGGCATAACTCCTCAGAACGGCTGCCCCTGGCCCAGGTCTCAGCCCACCCTGGGATCCAGGCCCATTCTCGGAGGGTTCTGCCTCCCTCTGCCCATCAGTCTGTCCCCTGGTGGTCCCTGACATTCACTGGGGCGCGTCTGTGTTTGTAAGTCTGCATATGTGTAGGGGAAAGGAGCAGTCCTGACCTGTTCCCTTAGCTGTCTTCTACTTCCTTTGTTTAATAAAGACTGAAGCTTTTTTTTTTTTTTTTTTGGTAAATAAGTGTAAAAAAGGAGAATTTTGAAAAGACCAAATCAATTATGAAGCCTTGGTCTACATTGCTCATTGTAATGCTTGAGTTGGAGAAGGTGGCTTCAGCTTTAATATGTTGAGAATTAGAGGAACATAAAGTGGATTCAGAATCCTAGTGGACTTCTCCAGACGGCAAAGCATGCTTGAAAGATTTCCTGGGGGATTCTGAAACACTGCCAGATTTGAGCTCAAAGGCGGAGTGAGCTGTTCACAGCTCGTGTTCATAGCTCTATCCATGACAATTATTGAAGACTTGCTACCCAGTGAGGACTCAGTAAATAACTGTTGAATAAACCCAGTAAAATACAATGGGAAAAGTCAGTCTGAGACCTGTACTGGGTTAGACACTGATGATTCAACAACGAATATAACAAAATCCCTGCTTTAGGGCAGTGCTTCCATTCTCATGGTGTAGTGCTAGTGTGGAGAATTTCATCCTAATTATTCCACAGCAATGCATTTTTTTGCTGAAAAAATATTTTTTTTCTGGAGTAAATTGCACCAAATCAATTTAATTTCTGATCACTTTTCTGCAGAGTACAGTGAAACCACTTCTGATATTTCCATTTTCATTCTTATTTTCTTACTTTTGCTGAGATCTTTTTTCCTGTGAAAATTTTGTAATGAAAGTTGATTCATGAGTTAGTTCTTTTTTCCACATCTAGTATTGCCAAATATGGCTTCTTTCATTTCTATGTTTTTAACCCCCTTTGGACCCATATTTTTACTAAGTCTAATGCTCACAGGTAAAAATTGAAGATCTCACACTTTAACTGTTGCTAATCTTATTTTAGGTTGACTGATTCTACCATATGTTATAAGGGGACAAAAGATGGTAGCTTGTATTTATGTCCTAGCTAATTCTTGACACCCTGCAAGATAGCACTGCATCAGGAGTGACTCTCCTACATTGCTAAGGCAGCTCTTTGGATGGATCCCTTTGGGTGCTCTGTTCAGAGTGTCACCATGTCCTCTTTCATCTCTAACTCTATCACTTCCCAGGACACTTTAGACATTGTATGTTCCAGGCAAATAGACTGCCTATTGAATGTTGCTTTCCCAACTTGAGGTTCTTTCTTTCCCTTCCCTTCCCTTCCCTTCCCTTCCCTTCCCTTCCCTTCCCTTCCCTCCCTTCCCTTCCCCTCCCCTCCCTTCCCTTCCCTTCCCTCCCTTCCCTTCCCCTCCCCTCCCCTCCCCTCCCCTCCCCTTCCCTTCCCTTCCCTTCCCTTCCCCTTCCTTCCTTCCTTCCTTTCTTTCTTTCTTCCTTTCTCTCTCTCTCTCTCTTTTTTTTTTTTTTTATGGAGTCTCACCGTCACCCAGGCTGGAGTGCAGTGGCATGATCTTGGCTCACTGAAGCCTCCACCTCCCAGGTTCAAGCAATTCTCTCGCCTCATCCTCCTGAGTAGCAGGGATCACAGACACGCGCCACCACACCTGGCTATTTTTTTTTTTTTTTTTTTTTGTATTTTTAGTAGAGACAGGGTTTCACCATTTTAGCCAGACTGGTCTTGAACTCCTGACTTCAGGTTATCCACCTGCCTCGGCCTCCCAAAGGGCTGGGATTGCAGGCATGAGCCACCACACCCAGCCTTTTCTTTCTTACGTTTTTTTGTTTGTTTTTCAGAAGGAGTCTCACTGTCGCCCAAGCTGGAGTGCAGTGGTGTGATCTCAGCTCACTGCAACCTCTGCCTCCTTGGTTCAAGCGATTCTCCTGCCTCAGCCTCCTGAGTAGCTGGGACTACAGGTGTGTGCCACCGGATCTGGCTAACTTTGTATTTTTAGTAGAGATGGGGTTTCACTATTCTTTCCTATGTTTTATCAGTTTTTTTTTTTCAGTTCTCTATGAGGATGTTACTGATCCTTCCAATCAGAGGTAATTTTTTTTACATCTTTAATGACACATATTATGTTGTTATGCTGTGCTATGTTATGTTATTATTTATTTATTTATTTGAGACAGGGTCCCACTCTGTCACCCAGGCTGGAATGCAGTGGCAGTATTATAGCTCACTGCCGCCTCGACCTCCTGGGCTCAGGCAATACTCCTGCCTCACCATCCCAAAGTGTTAGGATTACAGGTGTGTACCACCATGTCTGGCCTATTTATTTATAATGTATTAGTGACCTTGTCTTATTTTCTATATTGATCTTAAAATTCCTCAAAGGCAGAGTTCATATTTAATTTATATTTATGTCTTATAAAATTGTTTTATTATTATTATTATTATTATTTTTTGAGATGGAGTCTTGCTCTGTCACCCAGGCTGGAGTGCAGTGGCAAGATCTCGGCTCACTGCAAGCTCCGCCTCCCGGGTTCACTCCATTCTCCTGCCTCAGCCTCCCGAGTAGCTGGGACTACAGGCAGCTGCCACCATGCCTGGCTAATTTTTTAATTTTTAGTAGAGACGGGGTTTCACCATGTTAGCCAGGATGGTCTCGATCTCCTGACCTCGTGATCCACCCGCCTTGGCCTCCCAAAGTGCTGGGATTACAGGTGTGAGCCACCGCACCTGGCCTATAAAATTATTTTTAAAAAATTAAATTGAGTCCATCTTTGAACCCCAATTGAGTAGGCTGAAAGGATGATCAGTCTCATTCGTATGCTCACCTCTCATCCACTCACTGCCATGACAATCTTGTTCTGGCTGGACTGGCCCTTTCAGTTTCTGAAGCTGTGTCCAGTCTGTACCACTCTCAAAGTGTGGGAAGTTTGGGCACAGGGGGTTTCTGGGCCTAGGCTTCTTGGTATCCCATACAGCTACCCACTCTGGTCTTAGGAACTCTCAGGGAGACTGACCTGAGTTTACTTTCCATAGACTCCTTTCCTTTCCTTTCCTTTCTTCTTCTCCTTCCTTTTCTTTTCTTTTCCTTTCCTTTCTGTTACTTTCCCTTTTCTTTTCTTTCTTTTTCACCCGATCATCTTTTTTCCTTCCTTCCTTCCTTCCTTCTTTCCTTCCTTCCTTCCTTCCTTCCTTCCTTCCTTCCGTCCCTCCCTCCCTCCCTTCCTCCTTCTTTTTTTTTTCTTGAGACAGGGTCTTATTCTGTTGCCCAGGCTGGAGGGCAGTGACACAATTATGACTCACTGCAGCCTTGAATTCCCCAGCTCAAATAATCTTTGCACCTCAAACTTCCAAGTAGCTGGGATACAGGCATGCGCCACCACGCCTAGCTAATTTTTGTATTTTTTGTAGAAAGAGGGTTTCTCTATGTTGCCCAGAATGGCCTTGAATTTCTGGGCTCAAGTGATCCACACACCTTGGCCTCCCAAAGTGCTGTGATTACAGGTGGGAGCCACTGTGCCTGGCCTACATTTCTTTTCTTTTTTTTTTTTTTTTTTTAAATTATACTTTAAGTTCTGGGATACATGTGCAGAACATGCAGGTCTGTTACACAGGTATACACGTGCCATGGTGGCTTGCTGCACCCATCAAACTGTCATGTATATTGGGTATTTCTCCTAATGCTATCCCTCCCTAGCCCCCCACGCCTGACAGGCCCCAGTGTGTGATGTTCCCCTCCCTGTGTCCATGTGTTCTCATTGTTCAATTCCCACTTATGAGTGAGAACATGCAGTGTTTGGTTTTCTGTTCCTTTGTTAGTGTGCTGAGAATGATGGTTTCCAGCATCATCCATGTCCCTGCAAAGAACATGAACTCATCCTTTTTTATGGCTGCATAGTATTCCATGGTGTATATGTGCCACATTTTCTTTATCCAGTCTCTCATTGATGGGCATTTGGGTTGGTTCCAAGTCTTTGCTATCATGAACAGTGCCACAATAAACATATGTGTGCATGTGTCTTTATAGTAGAATAATTTATAATCCTTTAGGTATATACCCAGTAATGGGATTGCTGGGGCAAATGGTATTTCTAGTTCTAGATCCTTGAGGAATCGCCACACTTTCTTCCACAATGGTTGAACTAATTCACACTTCCACCAACAGTGTAAAAGCTTTCCTATTTCTCCACATCCTCTCCAGCATCTGTTGTTTCCTGACTTTTTAATGATCACCATTCTAACTGGTGTCAGATGTTAGCTCATAGTGGTTTTGATTTGCATTTCTCTAATGACCAATGATAATGAGGTTTTTTTTCATATATTTGTTGACTGCCTCAATGTCTTCTTTTGAGAAGGGGCAGTTCATATCCATTGACCACTTTCTGATGGGGTTGTTTGTTTTTCCTTGTAAATTTGTTTAAGTTATTTGTAGACTTTGGATGTTAGACCTATGTCAGATGGATAGATGCAAACATTTTCTCCCATTCTGTAGGCCTGTTCACTCTGATGATAGTTTCTTTTGCTGTGCAGAAGCTCTTTAGTTTAATTAGATCATATTTGTCAATTTTGGCCTTCATTGCCATTGCTTTTGATGTTTTACTCATGAAGTCTTTGCCCATGCCTATGTCCTGAATGGTATTGCCTACAATTTCTTCTAGGGTATTTATGGTTTTAGGTCTTACTTTTAAATCTGTAATCCATTCTGAGTTAATTTTTGTATAAGGTGTAAGGAAGGGGTCCAGTTTCAGTTTTCTGCATATAGCTAGCCAGTTTTCCCAACACCACTTATTAAATAGGGGATCCTTTCCCCATTGCTTGTTTTTCTCAGGTTTGTCAAAGATCAGATGGTTGGAGATGTGTGGCATTATTTCTGAGGACTCTGTTCTGTTCCATTGGTCTATATATCTGTTTTGGTACCAGTACCATGCTGTTTTGGTTACTGTAGCCTTGTAGTGTAGTTTGAACTTAGGTAGTGTGATGCTTCCAGCTTTGTTCTTTTTGCTTAGGATTGTCTTGGCTATACGGGCTCTTTTTGATTCCATATGAAATTTAAAGTAGTTTTTTCTAATTCTGTGAAGAAAGTCAATGGTAGCTTGATGGGGATAGCACTGAATCTATAAATTACTTTGGGTGGTATGGCCATTTTCACAATATTAATTCTTTCTATCCATGAGCATGGAATGTTTTTCCATTTGCTTGTGTCCTCTCTTATTTCCTTGAGCAGTGGTTTGTAGTTCTCCTTGAAGAGGTCCTTCACATCCCTTGTACGTTGTATTCCTAGGTATTTTATTCTTTTTGTAGCAAGTGTGAATGGGAGTTCACTCATGATTTGGCTCTCTGTCTATTATTGGTATATAGGAATGCTTGTGATTGTTGCACATTGATTTTGTATCCTGAGACTTTGCTGAAGTTGCTTATCAGCTTAAGGAGATTTTGGGCTGAGACAATGGGGTTTTCTAAATATTCAATTATGTCATCTGCAAACAGCAACAATTTGACTTCTTCTCTTCCTATTTGAATACCCTTTATTTCTTTCTCCTGCCTGGTTGCCCTGACCACATCTTCCAATATTATAATGAATAGGAGTGGTGAGAGAGGGCATCCTTGTCTTCTGCTAGTTTTCAAATGCAATGCTTCCAGCTTTTGCCCATTCAGTATGGTATTGGCTGTGAGTTTGTCATAAATAGCTCTTATTATTTTGAAATATGTTCTATCAATACTTAGTTTATTGAGAGTTTTTAGCATGAAGTGGTGTTGAATTTTATTGAAGGCCTTTTCTGCATCTATGGAGATAATCATGTAGTTTTTGTCATTGGTTCTGTTTATGTGATGGATTATATTTATTGATTTGCACATGTTGAACCAGTCTTGCATCCCAGGGATGAAGCCAACTTGATCGTGGTAGAGAAGCTTTTTGATATGCTGCTGGATTCAGTTTGCCAGTATTTTATTGAGGATTTTTGCATTGGTGTTCATCAGGGTTATTGGCCTGATTTTTCTTTTTTAGTTTGTCTCTGCCAGGTTTTGATATCAGGATGATGCTGGCCTCATAAAGTGAGTTAGGGAGGAGTCCCTCTTTTTCTATTGTTTGGAATAGTTTCAGAAGGAATGGTACCAGCTCCTTTTTGTATCTCTGGTAGAATTCAGCTGTGAATCTCTCTGGTCCTGGGCTTTTCTTGGGGTGGTAAGCTATTAATTACTGCCTCAATTTCAGAACTTGTTATTGGTTCATTCAGAGATTTGACTTCTTCTTGGTTTAGTCTTGGGAGGGTGTGTGCGTCCAGGAATTTATCCATTTCTTCTAGGTTTTCTTGTTTATTTGCATAGAGGTGTTTATAGTATTCTCTGATGGTATTTTGTATTTCTGTGGGATCAGTGGTGATATCCGCTTTGTCATTTTTTTATTGTGTCTATTTGATTCTTCTCTCTTTTCTTCTTTATTAGTCTGGATATCGATCTATTTATTTTGTTAATCTTTTCAAAAAACCAGCTCCTGGATTCATTGATTTTTTGAAGGGTTTTTCGTGCCTCTATCTCCTTCAGTTCTGCTCTGATCTTAGTTATTTCTTGTCTTCTGCTACGTTTTCAATTTGTTTGCTCTTGATTCTCTAGTTCTTTTAATTGTGATGTTAGGGTGTCAATTTTAGATCTTTCCTGCTTTCTCCTGTGGGCATTTAATGCTATAAATTTCCATCTAAACACTGTTCTAGCTATGTCCCAGAGATTTTGGTAGATTGTGTCTTTGTTCTCATTGGTTTCAAAGAACTTATTTATTTCTACCTTAATTTCATTGTTTACCCAGTAGTCATTCAGGAGCAGGTTGTTAAGTTTCCATGTAGTTGTGTGGTTTTGAGTGAGTTTCTTAATCCTGAGTTCCAGTTTATTTGCACTGTGGTCTAAGAGACTGTTTGTTATGATTTCTGTTCTTTTGCATTTGCTGCGGAGTGTTTTACATCCAATTATGTGTTCAATTTTAGAATAAGTGTGATGTAGTGCTGAGAAGAATATGTATCTGTTGATTTGGGGTGGAGAGTTCTTTAGATGTCTATTAGGTCTGCTTGGTCCAGAGGTGAGTTCAAGTCCTGAATATCCTTGTTAATTTTCTGTCTCATTGATCTGTCTAATACTGACAGTGGGGTGTTAAAGTCTCCCACTATTACTGTGTGGGAGTCTAAGTCTCTCTGTAGGTCTCTAAGAACTTGCTTTATGAATCTGGGTGCTCTTGTATTGGGTGCGTATATATTTAGGATAGTTAGGTCTTCTGGTTGCATTGATCTGTTTACCATTATGTAATGCCCTTCTTTGTCTTTTTTGATCTTTGTTGGTTTAAAGTCTGTTTTATTAGAGACTAGGATTTTAATCCCTGCTTTTTTTTGCTTTGCATTTACTTCGTAAATATTCTTTTATCCCTTTACTTTGAGCCTATGTGTGTCTTTGCACATGAGATGGGTCTCTTGTATGTAGCACATGGATGGGTCCTGACTTTTTATCCAACTTGCCAGTCTGTGTCTTTTAATTGGGGAATTTAGCCCACTTACATTTAAGGTTAATATTGGTATGTGTGAATTTGATTCTGTCATTATGATGCTAGCTGGTTATTTTGCCTATTAGTTGATGCTGGCAAGGTGGCCTAATATGAAAACTCTGCTCTTTAGCTCCCAGCGAGTCAATGCAGAAGGTGGGTGATTTTGCATTTCCACTGAGGTACCAGGCTTATCTCATTGGGACTGGTTAAACAGTTGGTGCAGCTCATGGAAGGCGAGCTGAAGCAGGGTGGGGTGTTGTCTCTCCTGGGAAGTGCAAGGGTTCAGGGAACTCCCTCCTCTAGCCAAGGGAAGCCGTGAAGGACTGTGCCATGAGGAACTGTGCATTCCAGCCCAGTTCCTACACTTTTCCCAAGGTCTTCTCAACCCGCAGACCAGGAGATTCCCTTGGGTGTCTGTACCACCAGGGCCCTGGGTTTCAAGCACAAAACTGGGCAGCCATTTGGGCAGACACCGAGCTAGCTGCAGGAGTTTTTCTTCATACTCCAGTGGCTCCTGGAACACCAGCAAGATAGAACCATTCACTCCCCTACAAGGGGGGCTGAAGCCAGGGAGCCAAGTGGTGTAGCTCAGCGGATCCCACTCCCACGGAGCCCAGCAAGCTAAGATTGATTGGGTTGAAATTCTCACTGCCAGCACAGCAGTCTGAAGTTGACCTGGGACACTCGAGCTTGCTGGGGGGAGGGGAGTCCACCATCACTGAGGGTTGAGTAGGCGGTTTTCCCCTCATAGTGTAAACAAAGCTGCCTGGAAGTTCGAACTGAGCCAAGCCCACTGCAGCTCCGCAAAGCCACAGTAGCCAGATTGCCTCTCTAAATTCCTCCTCTCTGGGCAGAGCATCTCTGAAAGAAAGGCAGCTGTCCCAGTCAGGAGTTTATAGATAAAACTCCCATCTCCCTGGGACAGAGCACCTGAGGGAAGGGGCAGCTGTGGTTGCAGCTTCAGCAGACTTAAATGTTCCTGCCTGCTGGCTCTGAAGACAGCAGTGGATCTCCCAGCACAGTTCTCGAGCTCTGCTAAAGGACAGACTGCTTCCTAAATTGGTCTCTGACCCCCGTGCCTCCTGACTAGGAGACACTCCCAGCTGAGGTCAACAGATACTTCATACAGGAGAGCTCTGGCTGGGATATGGCAGGTGCCCCTCTGGAATGAAGTTTCCAGAGGAAGGAACAGGTAGCAATCTTTGCTGTTCTGCAGCCACTGTGGGTGAGGCAAACAGGATCTGGAGTGGACCTCCAGCAAATTCCAGCACACCTGCAGCAGAGGGGCCTGACTGTTAGAAGGAAAACTAACAAACAGAAAGGAATAGCATCAACATCAACAAAAAGATGTCCACACAGAAACCCCATTCGAAGGTCACCAATATCAAAGACCAAAGGTAGATAAATCCACGAAGATGAGGAAAACCAGCACAAAAAGGTTGAAAATTCCAAAAACCAGAATGCCTCTTCTCCTCCAAAGGATCAAAACTCCTCGCCAGCAAGGGAACAAAACTGGATGGAGAATGAGTTTGACAAATTGGCACAAGTAGGCTTCAGAAGGTGGGTAATAACAAACTCCTCCGAGCTAAAGGAGCATGTTCTTACCCAATGCAAGGAAACTTAGAACCTGGAAAAAAGGATAGAGGAATTGCTAACTAGAATATCCAGTTTAGAGAAGAACATAAATGACCTGATGGAGCTGAAAAACACAGCATGAGAACTTTGTGATGCATATACAAGTATCAATAGCTGAATTGATCAAGTGGAAGAAAGGATATCAGAGATTGAAGATCAACTTAATGAAATAAAGCATGAAGACACGATTAGAGAAAAAAATCATGAAAAGGACGAACAAAGCCTCCAAGAAATATAGGACTATGTGAAAAGACCAAACCTAGTTCGATTGGTGTACCTGAAAGTGATGGGGACAAATGAACCAAGTTGGAAAACACTCTTTAGGATATTATCCAGGAGAACTCCAACCTAGCAAAACAGGCCAACATTCAAATTCAGGAAATACAGAGAACACCACAAAGATATTCCTCGAGAAAAGCAACCTCAAGACACATATTTATCAGATTCACCAAGGTTGAAATGAAGGGAAAAATGTTAAGGGCAACCAGAGAGAAAGGTCAGGTTACCCACAAAGGGAAGCCCATCAGACTAACAGCAGATCTGTCTGCAGAAATCCTACAAGCCAGAAGAGAGTGCGGGCCAATATTCAACATTCTTAAAGAAAAGAATATTCAACCCAGAATTTCATATCCAGCCAAACTAAGCTTCATAAACGAAGGGGAAATAAAATCCTTTACAGACAAGCAAATGCTGAGAGATTTTTACCACCACCAGGCCTGCCTTACAAGAGCTCCTGAAGGAAGCACTAAGTGTGGGATGGAAAAACCAGTACCAGCCACTGCAAAAGCATACCAAATTGTAAAGGCCGTTGACACTATGAAGAAACTGCCTGGTCTACATTTCTTTCTTCTACCCATTTAAAATATTTAACATTAACTCTTCAGTAAGTTTTTCTAAAGCCACAAAAAAAATTCATCTTCATCAAGCAGTTTCTTTTCTGCCTTCTTCTCAGCAAAATTATCTGAGCCAAGGAAATAGTAAGGGCCTGGCTATCTGCTTGAAATGGGGAAGAGAAAATATAAGAAATAAAAATGTATTATTAGTTGGGTGGAAAATCCTTCCACAAATTAAAGGCTGATAGACTGACTCTGAGATGTAAACATTTATGAAAGTGAAGGGCAAGTCTGAATGGCTTGACTCAGGAGACCAGACAACTCTAAGCAATACAAAATAGGAAATAAATACTGGCATCTGAGGTCCTGGGAATTTGATAACTAGAAATAGCTAGAAATGTCAAGAAGGTAGGAAGCATGAGGAAGAATTGCCAGAGGGTGGATGGATAGGACTCAGGGGTAGAACACTGGCTTCAGGATGACCAACAGCAGTCAGATGAGAATCTGGCTCTGGAAAAAGAGGACGTTGAGTCACCATCACAATAGGGTGTTCAAGAAGGAAAAACCTAATTACTGGAAAGAGATGCAAAGATTAACCCTGTCCAGAAGCAAGGCTGACTTCATGCTGTGTTGCTGAGTCACTGAGCTACTTGATTATGGTTTCAGAATTCCTCCTCTTATAGAAGAAAACAAGATTGGTCCCCAAGCTGGGGGTGGGGCTCAACTCCTGCAGCAGAAATTTGAGTTGTCCCAAGGATGAGGAGTGGAGGGATGGGGTAAGGAGTGGAGAGTGAGTCAGACAGGCCATTAAACCAGACTCAATGCACAGTGTTTGAAAAGGACACTGACATAAAAATTAGTCTTCACACACTTCTCCACACATGGATGCCGTCAACACTTAACTTTAAACATGTTGACCAAAATAAAAATGGCCTGCTTTTGAAAATCGCCACTTATATTTGCTCCTCAAAAGCTCAATTGTAGCAATCCAATGTAGAATATATCTCATATGTTGAAAAATATACTGACAATATTGTTCTGATAATGACTGTTAGTGAAGTCTCAAGAACGAATAGGACATTTTCTGAGAGGATCAGAGAGCATGTCATGGACAATTGACAGTTTATGAATCATCAGTCAGGAAACACTGTGTTATGATAAGGCTAAGACTTTGAGTTGGGCAACAACCATAATTGTTGCAGCAAAAGCACTTGAATGTTATTCATGACTTCATAGGTCCAGTTTCTTTCCATTTTAATCTATACCACATTCAGCAACCACAGCAAGCTTTGTTAAACTATTAGTTAAATACATTCTTCCCCTTGCTTCACACTTCCAACAGATTCCTCATGTACTCCATGTCAAGCACAAAAAGTCTTTCTGTCAAAGAGCACCATGATTTGAACTCTCCACCAATTCATTGCTCCTTGGAACTGTCTCCAACATAATCTGTTCTCTAAATATGTCAGATTAATCATTCAAACTTATCTTTCACTTTTCTTTATGCTGTTCATACTACTGGAAAAACTCCATCTTTTTTTGGGTATCTAAATGCTGCCATCTCTTAAGATCTACCTCTTGTTCCACTTCCTCCATGAAACCTTTTCCAGTAACACTTACCAAGAATTTTCTCCCTTCTTCCAACTTTCAAGGTTGCATACAGAAATGATCATCCACCTAACATCCTCTCTCCCTTTCTTTCTTCTTATGGAATCCTAATTTTATTCTGGCCAGCTTTTCTTTTCTTTTCTTTTTTTCTTTTTTTGAGCAAGGATGTTAATATTCTGGCAACTGAAACATAAATGAGTTTTTAGGAATTGTACTCCCAATATAGACCTGGCACCACTTTTCCTCCTTGGTGCTTCCTTTATATTCTTTCTAGCATCTAAACCTGAAGTTGCAGATGGAGCTGTCATTTTATGTTTACAAAATAAACAAAGGAATGAAAGCTAAATGCTAACCATGACAAAATGGAAAGAGGGAAGGAACCTGGGATGTTGATAACGTCATGGAGCTACTGTCCCAGCCCTGTTCTGCTTATCTATAGCCATACGTTTCTTTTTATATAAGGAATATAAACCCCTATTGGGTGATTCACGATAGGTCAGTGGATAATCTATACAGTTTAATACAATTTTTATCTAATACTGACATATATTCAGAGTCAATATCATACCATAAATCAATTATTCTCTTTTTCTTCAATCTTTGTTAATTTTCTCTTTCCAACTAGATATTATTGCTTTGTAGACAGATGTGATTGTAAATGTCTTTATTTATATTTCATCACTATTCTTCTTAGACATTGTTTGAGGAGTCTAACAAATAAATATTTTGCAAATGCTATTGAAATAAATTACATCAATCATCCAGTAACTCTACAATAATATGAACTATGTGTCCAGCATAGTAGGCATCATACCAGCTTGAGGGAGTTTGAGTTTTGGTAGTTTCATTGTGACACTAGAAATCAGATCCCTGCATATGGGTTTTAAGAATGTATTTGTTTTACAATGGTTGCCAAGAGTCTTTTCAGTTACATCTTCGTACTTAATTTTATTATATTTTGCTATACTTGCAGGAATATTGTACTTTCAGTAGTCAGTGTTAAAATAGAATAATTAGAAAAATGATGGAGTTGGGCAACCTTATAGGACATTTATAAACTATATCTTAGTAGAGTAGTTATTATGGAATGAATAATATAATACTGGAGGATACTCTGGTAACAAATTTCCAATACGAATTTAAAGAAATATTCTTTCTTTAGCTGTGGAAGAAGCCACTTTGCAATTGAGGAAGTCTAGAACTTGAACTTTCAAGATTGTGGATAAATTGTCTATATAAATTTAACTTTACCAAGAATGATGAGAATACTGGAGATGAAAATGGTGAGCCCAGTACTAATATGCTTCAGAATAAGAAAGACTAATCAAAAGGTAGATGGTAGCTGCAAGGAGGTTCAGTAAGGAATATTGCCAATGATTATGTGTTGGTATCCAGTATTGTTATTAAAAATGTTATTTAATTATGTTTTAATTTTTACTGAAATATTTTTAAATGTCCAAATCAATGGATTTCTTTTATTTGTTCTTTAGTATTCTTTTTGAATTTTGTGATATTTTGGCAATGTTACATGGTCTGTTTACATGCTCTGTAAAACTTATTCAAGTTTTATTTTGGTTGCTTGGTATATAGTCAGTTTTTGTCAGTGTTCCATTGTTGTTTGAAAAGAATGTACAGTCTCAGTTTTGAAGATCTGAAGTTTGATATGTAGCTCTTGAGTTCATCTTGTTAATTATATTATTCAAATGATGAGGAAATTAAGCCCATAGCTTAAATCATTTTGTGCTGAACTAAGAATAATATGTATATATGTTATATAACTAGTTTATAATGTTAAAGGGAATTTGAAATTTTAGAGAATTTGTAAGCTGAATCCTGTGATTCCAAGTTTAAAAAAGTAATTGATATTAAGTTTGTGACTTTAAGTTGAAAGTTAAGATAATTTGCCTAAATTTTAAAACACTATTGGAGTATTTGTATTAAGAACTTCAGATTAATTCATTCTTTCTTCCTACCCACACACACAAAAACACACACAATTTATTAGACAAATGAGTTGTATAAGTTCTAGGAAGGATTTTCTTAGTAGTACTGTGTGCTTGCCTACCCAAGCATTTAAAGTTCCTCAAAAGGAAATAAAATATACTAATCTAAAAAGTGGACTTTAAAATACTTAGAAAAATTAATTAAGTCCATAAATTGAACATTTGTGTGGAATTTATTCTGCTCTAGTTAGCCAAACATTAAGTAAAGATCCTCCTGAAAATTATTGTTCTTGTTTTGTATAAAATTTGCTACGTTTACAGATAAAATAACTTTTTAAGATGGACTTAAAGGCTTAAGGAAAATTTATGTTTTTAGTTGGGAAATTCATTACATAGAATATTTAAATCACACATAATTCTAAATAGTCTTTTCTGGGCAGAAAAGACCTCGCTGAGCATCAGAAAACTCCCATGGATGAAAATTAGTATTTTAATCAAAATTCCAGAATAGGGGGAAGTTGAGTATGGCATTCTAAATAAATAAATGTAGACGTCTCAATGAAAGACTGGGAAAATGGAAGCATGAACATTGGTATGATAGAATCCTCCTACCCTCAACTAAAAAGAATAAAAGAATACAGAAATAGAGAAGTTGTACATGAAATTTGGAAGAAGGTCATCCATATGCTATAAGCTTTAATACATTTGCTAGATTAATTGTGGATGGGATCAAATTTAAAAAATTATTAAGGGATCTACAAACTTCCCTTTTAATAAAGTAGAGCAATTTCACAGAGTAAATGGACAAATATCCTAGAAAAAAAATACTCTCGACATCCCCTAATTTTGAGCGGCCAGGGCTGGAATTAAAGAATGGGGCACCATGGAATGGATCAGGGGAATTTCATGGAGAATCTCTTTCACTAGCACAGCTTCTTACAGTTTGGAAGCAGAATGTCCAATGGCAAATGTGGTCACACTAGGTAGGAAGCAGATTCTCCCATCACCATGGGCCCTTTTAGAAAGGAAAACAGACAAAGGCTCATCATGTACCTGGATTTATCCTAAATAGTAAAAGTTAGTGAACACACATGTGGAGGGAGTGGTGAAATAACCTTGAATGGAAGGGTCTTGGGATCTGGAAAAAAGCTTGAGTTAGGGACTGGCTCAGAGCAGTAGGGAAAGTGGCATGAGGCTCTATTTTTGCCCTGATTTTTTTCCTTCCTAGACTATTTACACTAGAAATTAATGCTTAATATTTACTCTCCTAGTTCTTTCTGTGGTTGCAGAGGACATGTCCAGGACCTACCTCATTAGAGTTCTAGATTATAGATTGATGAGATTGGGAGGTAGGTTGGTAAGAGGGAACCTGATTCACACTAGACCCTCTTCAACCTTCCGGTTGACTGTAGAATCTATATTCTTCAATGTAGATTTGAGAATCTGAAAAGGTGGCTGATATGGTTTGGCTCTGTGTCCTCACCCAAATCTCATCTCAAATTGCAATCCCCACATATCAAGAGAGGGAGGTGGTTGGTTCATGGGGGCAGTTTCCCTCATGCTGTTCTCATGATAGTGAGTGAGTTCTCATAAGATCTGATGGGTTTTATAAGTGTTTGAAAGTTCCTCTTTCACACTTCTTCTCTTGCCTGCCGCCATGTAAGATGTGCCTGCTTCCCCTTCCATCATGATTGCAAGTTTCCTGAGGCCTCCCCAGCCACTGTGGAGTTGTGTGTCAATTAAATTTCTTTTCTTTATAAATTACCCAGTCTTGAGCAGTTCTTTACAGCAGTGTGAAAGCAGACCAATACAGTGGCATATAATTGGCTTATTTGCATGCTCAATTTGATAGAGGAATGAAAATTACTGTGTGTAAAGCATACAACAGGCACACATAACTACTTCAGTATATGCATTTATTAATGCATACAATATATCTAATGGGTGAGGGTAAATAGGCAGCTAGGCCAAGAGGGACTTTAGGGAAAGTGAACAGCACCGTTAAATTGATGGTTGATGTTAATAGCAACCAATGACAATTTGTCTCTACGCATTGTAAAATGGCATATATTAAATTTATCTATCTTCAGTCTCAGTGAAGCCAATCCACTCCCATAATAAATTACAAGAGAATAACCAATATTATCTTATGTTTGTACTTGGTACCAGATCCTACTTATTACCAGGGAAGCCAATTCACAAGCATTTTACCTAGTGTATTTGCTACGACCATGACTGAAATCAGATTGTGGCCTTGTTAAGAAAATTGGACAGGTACAGCTGTATTTGAAATTGTTAACTGTTCTCTGGCTTTCTTTTACTTCTTTGGCTTAAAGATCAAGTGGCAGCTAAGGGAATCTATAAACGTGAAATCATGACCAAGTGAACAAGGATATACTTCAGGGTAGCAGTGTGGTTTAGAGAGAGGAGCAAGGCCCAGGGTTAGACAAATCTGTATGTCTGCCCTGACACTGTCACTGACTAGTGTGTCCTTTTGCACAAGTTACTCTATTTTCCCAGGTCTGTTTCTTTATCTGGAAATAAAACACTACCTAGTAATTGTAAATATTAAATTCAACAGTAAATCTAACATAGTGCCTAAAACATAGAAGATGCTCAATAAATAAAATCTATCCTTTAAATATAGCTTATAATTTATTCTAGAGGATGTAAATAGTTTCTATTCTATGAATAAAAAGAAATGTATGGGGACCCCCCCAAACTGAATTACACGTTACAGCAGCCAATTGTATGATTCTAATTTGAATGATTCCAAAACTCTGAAAACCCTACTATTCTAAATCCCTTCTTCAGTCCAGTATATTTGGATACCTATTTACATTTTAGGGCTTAGGGTAGGAAGTCTCAAAGGAAAATGACATACTTTCATTTTTTTTAAGAGAGATTAAATCTTATTCCATTATTTTCTGTTGGATAAAAATCATGCCAGGTATTTTGCTATGTTCTACCTATACATAGAAATGAATATTAAGGTGAGGGGATTAGGAGGTTTAGGGGATAAGGGAGAAATTAAGATGAGAAAAGTTAAAACAACAAGGAATGGTCTTTATTTCTCTTCCATCTTAAGTTATATACGTCCAGTTCCATATACAGAGTGTCTGAGAAGGTGGGCTGTGTAACTGGCTTCTTGGCATGCACAGTTTGGTAGAGTAATGAATTTAGGGAGTAATAAGTGTGAAACAGCCAGCAAATATTCCTAACTCCTTCAGTCTATACAATAATTAGCATATGTGACATGCAGATTAGGTGGGGAGAATTGTGCATGGGAGATTGGGGGAAGGGTAAGCAGAACTGTGGTTTTGACAACTGATTTTAAATTACCCAAGTTTGTTTCTTTGCACTAAATAAATTCGTGTAATAAGCTGTTAATGCACATATTAATTTAATTTAGTTTAGTTTTTTTTTTTTTTTGAGACAGAGTCTCACTCTGTTGCCCAGGCTAGAGCGCAGTGGCGCAATCTTGGCTCACTGCAACCTCTGTTTCCCTGGCTTAAGCAATCCTTCCACCTCCCAAGTAGCTGGGCCCACAGGCCACATCACCAGGCCCACCTAATTTTTTTCTGTATTTTCTGATAGAAAAAGAGTTTCACCATGTTGCCCAGGATGGTCTCCAACTCCTGACCTCAAGTAATCCACCCGTCTCTCAGCCTCCCAAAGTACTGGGATTACAGGCATGAGCCACTGTGCCTGGCCTAATTCAGTTTACAGGTCAGACCTCCTGGGTAGTTTATAAGCTCCTTAAAGACAAGTACCATGTCTTATTTCTCTCTACACACCCTTCCTCTAGTGTAGACACTCTGTGAATGTTTGGTGGTTAAATGAGTAAATAGATGAATGATCACAAAATTAAGTGGCCTGCAGTTGCTGAGCTGAATGTGTCCTACAATTCTGAGAAGGCTGAGATTATAACTTCAGTAAAATATTTTGAGGCTAATTTTATTCATTGATGTGTCTACAGAAATATCGTTATAATACTATCATAAATTGGAGCCCCACTGGCTTAATTGGTAAGCAGGGCATGTATGTGTGTATGTCTTTAACCTGATTTGATCATAACACATTGTGTACATTTATAAAAAATCATATGTACCCCCAAAATTTGTACAGCTATCATATATCAATAACAAATACAAAAAAGCTGTTAGTTGGCTACATGTAGAAATGGGGATGTATCACAAAATTTGGATTTGCATAGTTCTCTTGATTGAATCTTGAATGATAGACCATTTCTCTTGAAAAATGGAAAGATTTGGCTTCAGGAGTTCAAATACTTATGTGAAAAAAATTTGGTTAGAATAAAGTAGTGACTTCCCTCTATAAATAGGATATGCAATCTCTAATTCACCATAGTTCCCACCTACTCAATTTCCTCATTTATGTGACCTATCAAATCCCTAATGGTTGAGTTTGTGACCCCTGCACCAGATGATAACCTGGTTAAAACAAAAAACAAGAGGGGGCATATGGGAAAGAAGGGGAATATCTTCTTCTCTTCCAAAAACACTGTGAGAAGTCTAATTGGACCTGATATGGTTGTAGCTGGAAGGACCACACACCTGCAGCATGACTGAATTTGGAGGCAAAGCTGATACAACTGTTTGTGCACCGAGAGATGAAGGGATGGAAGATTCCAAATTCCATTTCACTTTGCTGCATAATGGTGCATCATTGTAAGCAAAGATTAGCCTTTTGAAAGCCAGAGGTTTGCAGTTAGAGAACTTGGTTACTGAAGTGGAAGGAGTACAATGAGGGAGGACTGAGATTGTACTCAGTCCAAACTACCTCATACAGCTCTCTGGTTCTTAGAAGTCAGCCAATTCAATTTACTTACATTTGGCTTCCACTTTCAGAAACACACACATTGGATGACACAATCTGTTATATTAGATTTACTAATATTTCACAATGATGCAGCAAAGAACAGGCCAGGTACTTTTGACACATGAGATTTATAGCCAGTGATCAATCTTGTAAATATAACAAATTGCCGCAAAAAAGGGGGAGAGAACAGATTCTTTCCCAAACAAGAAAGAAAATCTTAACCTACTCATTTGATGGATGAGTATGTCTTTAAAAAGGAAAAACAACAACAAACAAATAGAAAACATTTGGAATCTAAAAAAAAAAATCCTTCTCTGTGCACCCAACAATCATCATCTTCTAACACCAACTTGGTGGGTACAGCTAGCAAACTGAGTTTTCCCTCTTACCTTAAGAATATTAGCAAATTGCAATGGTTATGCTCTGGAAGAAATATGATATTCTTGCACTAGGAGTTTCCAGCAGGAATACAGCTTCTACAGTTGGCAGGCTCTGACACTCACAAACAGGTCCAGTTTGAAAAATGAGGATTCGGGATGCAGTGAGCAGCATATTTTTCTTATTATTTTTTATGCATATTTAGATTTTTGGAGAAAAAAATAGAAAAACGTCCCTGGAACTGAAACTCAAATGAATTACAAACACCTTCCCTTCATGTTTTCTCTAGTTCTCACTTTCTTCTATACTGTGATTTAGAAAGCAGGAGGCAGAGGGAAATTTACTCTTTCTTAGATTTAGGAGAAAAGTAATTTTGATTTTTTTAAAGTAGGAAAGCTGTGTAGCAGGTTGGCTACATCTATACACATTCATCTACATTCATCTACATGCTGTATTGCTCATGGTACTCTGACTTAATATCATTATCTTTTCAAATGAGAACCCCACCTTTTCTGAAATAATATTACTTTTTTTTATCTTTACATAAAAATTCAGAGGAGTCTTGCTTCATTGGTTTTTCATGAAAGAAAAGATTTCCTTTGCAGCTTGGAATTAAAAAATGCAGCCATTTGAGTTGTTTTCCTTTTCCTTCCTCTAAAACCAACAAACATATTTTTCTTTCTGCACTGAGACCATAACTAAACTATCAGATGACCAGTTGGGTCCTGAAACCAAGATATTTATAGTCTGTAAATATTTTTATGGTGATAGTGGTAAAGAAAGGAGTGGTCTCCCCTATACACAGACTCCCTTATGATTTTTTAAAAATTATACTGTAAGTTCTGGGATACATGTGCAGAATGTGCAGGTTTGTTACATAGGTATACATGGGCCATGGTGGTTTTTCACCCATCAACCTGTAATCTACATTAGGTATTTATTCTAATGCTATCCCTCCCCTAACCCCCACCTGCTGACAGGCCCCTGTATGTGATGTTCCCCTCCTTATGTCCATGTGTTCTCATTGTTCAACTCCCACTTATAAGTGAGAACATGCGGTGTTTGGTTTTCTGTTCCTGTGTTAGTTTGCTGAGAATGATGGTTTCCAGCTTCATCCATGTCCCTACAAAGGACATGAGCTCATCTTTTTTATGGCTGCATAGTATTCCATGGTGCATATGTGCCACATTTTCTTTATCCAGTCTCTCATTGATGGGCATTTGGGTTGGTTCCAAGTCTTTGCTATTGTGAACAGTGCCACAATAAACATACATGTGCATGTGTCTTTATAGCATAATGATTTATAATTCTTTGGGTATAAACCCAGTAATGGGGTTGCTGGGTCAAATGGTATTTCTGGTTCTAGATCCTTGAGGAATCGCTGCACTTTCTTCCACAATGGTTGAACTAATTTACACTCACACCAACAGTGTAAAAGTGTTCCTATTTCTCCCCATCCTCTCCAGCATCTGTTGTTTCCTGACTTTTTAATGATTGCCATTCTAACTGGCATGAGATGGTATCTCATTGTGGTTTTGATTTGCATTTCTCTAATGACCAGTGATGATGAGCTTTTTTTCATGTTTATTTGCTGCATAAATGTCTTCTTTTGAGAAGGTCTGTTCATATCCATTGCCCATTATTTGATGGGGTTGTTTTTTTCTTGTAAATTTGTTTAGGTTTGTTGGAGATTCTGGATATTAGTCCTTTGTCAGATGCTTAAATTGCAAAAATTTTCTCCCATTCTGGAAAATGTTTGCAACCTACTCATCTGACAAAGGGCTAATATCAAGAATCTACAATGAACTCAAACAAATTTACAAGAAAAAAACAAACAACCCCATCAAAAAGTGGGCAAAGGATATGAACAGACACTTCTCAAAAGAAGACATTTATGCAGCCAAAAAACACATGAAAAAATGCTCATCATCACTGGCCATCAGAGAAATGCAAATCAAAACCACAATGAGATACCATCTCACACCAGTTAGAATGGCAATCATTGAAAGGTCAGGAAACAACAGGTGCTGGAGAGGATGTGGAGAAATAGGAACACTTTTACACTGTTGGTGGGACTGTAAACTAGCTCAACTATTGTGGAAGTCAGTGTGGTGATTCCTCAGGGATCTAGAACGAGAAATACCATTTGACCCAGCAATCCCATTACTGGGTATATACCCAAAGGATTGTAAATCATGCTGCTATAAAGACACATGCACGTGTATGTTTATTGCGGCACTATTCACAATAGCAAAGACTTGGAACCAACCCAAATGTCCAACAATGACAGAATGGATTAAGAAAATGTGGCACATATATACCATGGAATACTATGCAGCCATAAAAAGATGAGTTCATGTCCTTTGTAGGGACATGGATGAAGCTGGAAACCATCATTCTCAGCAAACTATCACAAGGACAAAAAACCAAACACCACATGTTCTCAATCATAGGTGGGAATTGAACAATTAGAACACATGGACACAGGAAGGGGAACATCACACACCGGGGACTGTTGTGGGGTTGGGGGAGGGAGGAGGGATAGCATTAGGAGATATACCTAATGCTAAATGATGAGTTGATGGGTGCAGCACACCAACATGGCACATGTATGCATATGTAACAAACCTGCACATTGTGCACATGTATACTCAAACTGAAAGTATAATAAAAAAAAGGAAAAAAAAATTTCTCTGATTCTGTAGGTTGCCTGATCATTCTGATGACAGTTTCTTTCGCTGTGCAGATGCTCTTTAGTTTCATTAGATCCCATTTGTCAATTTTGGCTTTTGTTGCCATTGCTTTTGGGGTTTTAATCATGAAGTCTTTGCCCATGCCTATGTCCTGAATGGTATTGCCTAGGTTTTCTTCTCAGGTTTTTGTGGTTTTAGGTCTTACATTTAAGTATTTAATCCATCTTCAGTTAATTTTTGTATAAGGTGTAAAGAACGGGTCCAGTTCCAGTTTTCTGCCTATGGCTACCCAGTTTTCCCAACACCATTTATGAAATAGGGAATCCTTTCCCCATTGCTTGTTTTTGTCAAGTTTGTCAAAGATCAGATGGTTGGAGATGTGTGGCATTATTTCTGAGGTCACTGTTCCATTCCATTGGTCTATATATCTGTTTTGGTACCAGTACCATGCTGTTTTGGTTACTGTAGCCTTGTAGTGTAGTTTGAACTTAGGTAGCGTGATGCTTCCAGCTTTGTTCTTTTTGCTTAGGATTGTCTTGGCTATACGGGCTCTTTTTGTTTCCACATGAAATTTAAAGTAGTTTTTTCTAATTCTGTGAAGAAAGTCAATGGTAGCTTGATGGGGATAGCACTGAATCTATAAATTACTTTGGGGAGTATGGCCGTTTTCACAATATTAATTCTTTCTATCCATGAGCATGGAATGTTTTTCCATTTGCTTGTGTCCTCTCTTATTTCCTTGAGTGGTGGTTTGTAGTTCTCCTTGAAGAGGTCCTTCACATCCCTTGTAAGTTGTATTCCTAAGTATTTTATTCTCTTTGTAGCAAGTGTGAATGGGAGTTCACTCATGATTTGGCTCTCTGTCTATTATTGGTATATAGGAATGCTTGTGATTGTTGCACATTGATTTTGTATCCTGAGACTTTGCTGAAGTTGCTTATCAGCTTAAGGAGATTTTGGGTTGAGATAATGGGGTTTTCTAAATATCCAATTATGTCATCTGCAAACAGAGAAAATTTGACTTCCTCTCTTCCTATTTGAATACCCTTTATTTATTTCTCTTGCCTCATTGCCCTAGCCAGAACTTCCAATACTATGTTGAATAGGAGTGGTGAGAGAGGGCATCCTTGTCTTCTGCCATTTTTCAAAGGGATTGCTTCCAGCTTTTGCCCATTCAGTGTGATATTGGCTGTGAATTTGTCATAAATAGCTCTTATTTTGAGATATGTTCCATCAATACCTAGTTTATTGAGAGTTTTTAGCATGAAGTGGTGTTGAATTTTATTGAAGGCCTTTTCTGTATCTATTGAGATAATCATGTGATTTTTGTCATTGATTCTGTTTATGTGATGGATTAGGTTTATTGATTTGCATATGTTGAACCAGCCTTGCATCCCAGAGATGAAGCTGACTTGATCATGGTGGAGAAGCTTTTTGATATGCTGCTGGATTCAGTTTGCCAGTATTTTATTGAGAATTTTTGCATTGGTGTTCATCAGGGATATTGGCCTGAAATTTTTTGTTGCTGTGTCTCTGCCGGGTTTTGATATCAGGATGATGCTGGCCTCAAAAAATGAGTTAGGGAGGAGTCCCTCTTTTTCTGTGGTTTGGAATAGTTTCAGAAGGAATGGTACCAGCTCCTCTTTGTACCTGTGGTAGAATTCGGCTGTGAATTTGTCTGGTCCTGGGCTTTTTTGGGTTGGTAGGCTATTAATTACTGCCTCAATTTTAGAACTTGTTATTGGTTCATTCAGGGATTCGAATTCTTCCTAGTTTAGTCTTGGGAGGGTGTGTGTGTCCAGGAATTTATCCATTTCTTCTAGGTTTTCTTGTTTATTTGCATAGAGGTGTTTATAGTATTCTCTGATGGTACTTTGTATTTCTGTGGGATCAGTGGTGATATTCCCTTTATCTTTTTTTATTGTGTCTATTTGATTCTTCTCTCTTTTCATCTTTATTAGTCTGGCTAACAGTCTATCTATTTTGTTAATCTTTTCAAAAAACTAGCTCCTGGATTCATTGATTTTTTGAAGGGTTTTTCATGCCTCTATCTCCTTCGGTTCTGCTCTGATCTTAGTTATTTCTTGTCTTCTGCTGCGTTTTCAATTTGCTCTTGATTCTCTAGTTCTTTTAATTGTGATGTTAGGGTGTCAATTTTAGATCTTTCCTGCTTTCTCCTGTGGGCATTTAATGCTATAAATTTCCATCTAAACACTGCGTTAGCTGTGTCCCAGAGATTTTGGTACATTGTGTCTTTGTTCCCATTGGTTTCAAAGAACTTATTTATTTCTGCCTTAATTTTATTATTTACCCAGTAGTCATTAAGGAGCAGATTGTTAAGTTTCCACGTAGTTGTGTGGTTTTGAGTAAATTTGTTAATCCTGAGTCCCAATTTGATTGCACTGTGGTCTGAGAGACTATTTGTTATGATTTCTGTTCTTTTGCATTTGCTGAGGAGTGTTTTACTTCCAATTATGTGGTCAGTTTTAGAATAAGTGTCAAGTAGTGCTGAGGAGAATGTGTATTCTGTTGATATGGGGTGGAGAGTTCTGTAGATATCCATTAGGTCTGCTTGGTCCAGAGGTGAGTTCAAGTCCTGAATATCCTTGTTAATTTTGTCTCATTGATCTGTCTAATATTGACAATTGGGTGTTAAAGTCTCCCAGTATTGTTGTGTGGGAGCCTAAGTCTGTAGGTCTCTAAGAACTTGCTTTATGAATCTGGGTGCTCCTGTATTGGGTGCATATATATTTAGGATAGTTAGGTCTTCTTGTTGCATTGATCTGTTTACCATTATGTAATGCCCTTCTTTGTCTTTTTTTATTTTTCTTGGTTTAAAGTCTGTTTTATCAGAGACAGAGATTGTAACCCCTGCTTTTTTTGTTTGTTTGTTTGTTTTCCATTTGCTTGGTAAATCTTCCTCCATCCCTTTATTTTGAGCCTTGTGTGTCTTTGCACATGAGATGGGTCTCCTGAATACAGCACACCAATGGGTCTTGACTCTATCCAATTTGTCAGTCTGTGTCTTTTAAATGGGGCATTTTGTCTGTTTACATTTAAGGTTCTATTGTTATGTGTGAATTTTATCCTGCCATTATGATGCTAGCTGGTTATTTTTCCTGTTAGTTGATGAGGTTTCTTCATAGTGTCGATGGTCTTTAAGATTTGGTATGTTTTTGCAGTGGCTGGTACCGGTTTTTTCTTTCCATATTTAGTGCTTCTTTCAGTAGCTCTTGTAAGGCAGGCATGGTGGTGACAAAAATCTCTCAGCTATTGCTTGTTTGTAAAGGACTTTATTTCTCCTTCGCTTATGAAGCTTAGTTTGGCTGGATATGAAATTCTGGGTTGAAAATTCTTTCTTTAAGAATGTTGAATATTGGCCCCCACTGTCCTCTGGCTGTACAGTTTCTGCAGAGAGATCTGCTGTTAGTCTGATGGGCTTCCCTTTGTGGATAACCCGATCTTTTTCTCTGGCTGACCTTAATATTTTTTTACTTCATTTCAACCTTGGCGAATCTGACCATTATTGTCTTGGGGTTGCTCTTCTTGAGTAGTATCTTTGTGGTGTTCTACATATTTTCTGAATTTGATTGTTGGCCTGTCTTGCTATGTTGGGGAAGTTCTCCTGGATAATATCCTGAAGTGTGTTTTCCAACTTGGTTCCATTCTCCCCATCACTTTCAGGTACGCCAATTAAACATAGGTTTGGTCTTTTCACATAGTTCTGTATTTTTTTGAGGCTTTGTTCATTCCTTTTCATTCCTTTTTTCTCTAATATTGTCTTCATGCTTTTCTTCATTAAGTTGCTCTTCAATCTCTGATATCCCTTCTTCTGCTTGATTGATTCAGCTTTTGATACTTGTGTATGCTTCCCAAAGTTCTCGTGCTGTGTTTTTCAGCTCCATCAGATCAATTATATTCTTCTCTAAACTGTTTATTCTAGTTAGCATTTCCTCCAACCTTTTTTCTTGTGTGTGTGTGTGTGTGTGTGTGTATGTGTTTGTGTGTGTTTGCTTTTTTTGTTTTGTTTTTGTTTTTTAAGAGACGGAGTTTTGCTGTGTCACCCAGGCTGGAGTGCAGTGGTGTGATCTCGGCTCACTGCAACCTCTGCCTCCCAGATTCAAGTAATTCTCCTGCCTCAGCGTCCCAATTAGCTGGGACTACAGATGCATGCCACCATGGCCCACTAATTTTTTTTGTATTTTAGTAGAGACAGGGTTTCACCATGTTGCCCAGGCTGGTCTCAAACTCCTCAGCCTCCTGAAGTGCCAGGATTACAGGCCTCCTCTAACCTTTTTTCAAGATTCTTAGCTTCCTTGCATTGGGTTAGAGCATGCTCCTTTAGCTCGGAGGAGTTTGTTATTACCCACCTTCTGAAGCCTACTTCTGTCAATTTGTCAAACTCATTCTCCATCCAGTTTTGTTCCCTTGCTGGCGAGGAGTTGTGATCCTTTGGAGGAGAAGAGGCATTCTGGTTTTTGGAATTTTCAATCTTTTTGTGCTGGTTTTCCTCATCTTCGTGGATTTATCTACCTTTGGTCTTTGATGTTGGTGACCTTCGAATGGGGTTTCTGTGTGGACATCCTTTTTGTTGATGTTGGTGCTATTCCTTTCTGTTTGTTAGTTTTCCTTCTAACAGTCAGGCCCCTCTGCAGCAGGTCTGGTGGAGTTTGCTGGAGGTCCATTCCAGACCCTGTTTACGTGGGCATCACCAGTGGAGGCTGCAGTACAGCAAAGATTGCTGCCTGTTCTTTCCTCTGGATGCTTTGTCCCAGAGCGGCACCCGCCAGATGCCAGCCAGAGCTCTCTTGTATGAGGTGTCTGTCAACCACTGCTGGAAGGTGTCTCCCAGTCAGGAGGCACAGGGGTCAGGGACCCACTTGAGGAGGCAGTCGGTCCCTTAGTGGAGCTTGAGCGCTGTGCTGGGAAATCTGCTGTTGTCTTCAGAGCTGGCAGGCAGGAATGTTTAAGTCTGCTGAAGCTGCACCCACAGCCACCCCCACAGCTGCTGCCACAGCCACCCCTTCCCCCAGGTAATTTGTCCCAGGGAGAAGGGAGATTTATCTATAAGCCTCTGACTGGAGCTGCTGCCTTTCTTTCAGAGATGCCCTGCCCAGAGAGGAGGAATCTAGAGAAGCAGTCTGGCTACAGTGGCTTTGCGGAGCTGTGGTGGGTTCTGCCCAGTTCGAACTTTGAGGCGGCTTTGTTTACACTGTGAGGGGAAAACTATCTACTCAAGCCTCAGTGATGGTGGATGCCCCTCCCTACACCAAGCTCAAGTGCCCCAGGTTGACTTCAGACTGCTGTGCTGGCAGCGAGAATTTCAACCCAGTCAATCTTAGCTTGCTGGGCTCCGTCGGGATGGGATCTGCTGAGCTGGGCCACTTGGCTCCCTGGCTTCAGCCCTCTTTCCAGGGCAGTGAATGGCTCTGTCTCACTGGCATTCCAGGAGCCACTGGGGTAAGAAAAAAAAACTCCTGCAACTAGCTCGGTGTCTTCCCAAATGGCCACCCAGTTTTTTGCTTGAAACTCAGGGCCCTGGTGATGTAGGCACCTGAGGGAATCTCCTGGTCTGAGGGTTGTGAAGACTGTGAAAAAAGCATAGTATCTGGGCCAGAATGCACAGTTCCTCTCAGCACAGTCCCTCATAGCTTTCCTTTGCTAGTGGAGGGAGTTCCCCGACCCCTCGCACTTCCTGGGTGAGGCAAGGCCCCACCCTGCTTCTGCTCGCCCTCTGTGGGCTGCACCCACTGTTTAACCAGTCCCAATGAGATGAGCTGGGTACCTCAGTTGGAAATGCAGAAATTCCCCACCTTCTGTGTTGATCTCGCTGGGAGCTGCAGACTGGAGTTGTTCCTATTCAGCTATCTTGCCCAGGTCCCTGGTCTCTTCTTTTTCTTTTTCTTTTTTTTTTTTTTACATTTATAAGTAAAGTCTATTTTTCCTGCATTGAGAGCAAAGCAATCTAAGTCTCTGCTGGGAGAAGTTATGGTGATTTTTTTTTTTTTTAAACATTCTTAGGCATTGTAGATCTGTGAATTGTGCACACGAATAATGGATTTTGGATTTTTGGCATTCTTCTTAATGTACAACATAGGTGTTGAGAAATAAAAAATGTTTATATAGATAGACAAAATGATATTTCAAATATTGCATTTTTTTCCTGAATCAATTTAATTTCAGAGCATGTAGTCCTGGAAGGAAAGTAATTCAGGAGTTTACTTTAAAAAATATTGGTGTTCATGCCTCAAAGACAATTTAATGATATATGAGTCAGCTTTGCTGTTGTAACAAATGATCCCCCTGTCTCAATAACTTGGAACAACAAAAGTATCTGAGGTCCATCAGTGGCTCTGCTGTACATGTCCTCTTAATTCCAGGATCCAGGATAGAATAGCAACATGTCATTCTTACACCTAAAGAAAAGGGCAAGAAAAACACTTTATGTTCTTAATGCTTCTGCTTGGATGTGGTATGGGTCTCACATGCTGCTGACCAAAGCAAGTTGCATGGCCAAGACATACCAATGAGGCAGGAAACTGTGTTTCTCCCATAAGAAGACACTGCTAAGTTCCATGGCAATGAGTAAGATTAACAATCACTCTGAAGAAAATGGGGAGTAAATACTTAAGAACCACAGTACTATCTACCAGAATGATCAAGAACTCCTAGAAGCCCATTACCAGTCAGTCTAGGGTGCTTCCAGCCTCCAACTTGTTTTCATGATTTAAATCAGAACTTACCCACTATGAGGAACACATCCATAATTCTCTCCTCCTGTTGTTTGATGTGTACTCAGAATATTTAAAAAATAAATCTTATTATTTGCATAAGCAGAAAAAAACTGGAAATGTCAGTATTCTAAAAGAAAGCATTGGCCGGGCGCAGTGGCTCAAGCCTGTAATCCCAGCAGTTTGGGAGGCCGAGGTGGGTGGATCACAAGGTCAGGAGATTGAGAACATCCTGGCTAACACGGTGAAACCCTGTCTCTACTAAAAATACAAAAAAATTAGCTGGGCATGGTGGCGGGTGCCTGTAGTCCCAGCTACTGGGGAGGCTGAGGCAGGAGAATGGCGTGAACCTGGGAGGTGGAGCTTGCAGTGAGCTGAGATCGCGCCACTGCACTCCAGCCTGGGCGACAGAGCAAGACTCCATCTTAAAAAAAAAAAAGAAAAAGAAAGCATTGTAATGTAGCCCACAACTGGAGGCATTCACAATTCCCCAAATATTGCTTAAAGTTTTCAAATTTTTCCACTTCCTCTCTCTGCATTCCAACCTCTTCTTCTCCCTTCCCCAAAATGCAAAAATTTTCTTTACTGTATTTCTTACTTTTTCTCAATTTATTTTCTTTGTTATTTCCTTTTTTCATTTCAGTAAATTCACTCCTTTATTCAATCGATGTTACCTCCTGGATACATCTAGGATATCAAGACAAAACTGACAGGGTCCCTACCTCAGTTTATGAAATTAGAAGTCCTACTAAGTGTGTTCAAAGTACTTTCTAACTCTGAATCCATATGATTATTTGCTCCCAAAGGCATGTAGATTTGTAGCATAGATAAAGATATAGAAAATAAGCTACGATACAAAGTAAACATTTTTATTCAATTTTGTGGAGACAGGGTCTCACTATATTATCCAATCTGGTCTCAAACTCTTGGCCTCAAACAATCTTCCCATCTCAGCCTCCCAAAGCACTGGGATTACAAGACAGGAGCCACTGTGCCTGGCCTACAAAGTAAACTGTTTTAAAGGACAGGAAAGGGTAATTTGTAAGGTGCTATGAAAATTCAGAAGAAGGAGATTATTTTAGGATAGGTTGGCAATATATCAGTCTTATTATTTAAATTTTCTAATCATCCTCTTTTTAAATTTTCTTTCTCCTTCATTGACACACTCTCTCTTTTTCAGATATTTCACCTGTGGTGCCTAGCCATGGGCTCTGAATATAGTTCTTCTATACCAGGACTATTTCTTTTGCAATTTACAGGGACTCAATTCAAGCTGGTTTAAGTAAGAGAAGGAAATGTACTTGCTCATAAAATGGAAATGTGTCAGGCATTTAGACATAGAATCTAGAAAGGATGTCATCAGGAATCTGTTTTTCTTTTTCAGCTTTTCTTTTTCTGGTTTTGGTGTTCACAGTGATATGGTTAGGCTTTGTGTTCCCATGCAAGTCTCATCTTGAATTGTAAACCCCAGGTGTGGAGGGAGAGACCTGGTGGGAGGTGATTGGATCATGGGGGCAGTTTCCCCCATGCTGTTCTCATGATAGTGACTGAGGTCTCACTAGAGCTGATGGTTTAATAAGGGGCTCTTTCCCCTTTCCTTCTCTCTCTCTCTCCCTCCTGTCACCTTGTGAAGAAGATGCCCACTTCCCCTTCTGCCATGATTGTAAGTTTCCTGAGGCCACCTCAGCCATGCAGAACTGTGAGTCGAGTAAACCTCTTTCTTTTATAAATTACCCAGTTGTGGGAATTTCTTTATAGAAGTGTGAAAATGAGCTAATACAACAGGCAAGCTCTTTCCTCATGGCTTCAAGATAGCCACCAGACTCACAACCTACCAGTTTAGTAACCTCAGCAGTTCCAGTTCTCTCAGGTGTTCCATCAACAGTTCTACTTTCATTGGTTTTTCTTGGGAAACAGTCTCACTCCTGAATCAATCACGGTGACAATGAAAATGGAATGTTTTAATTGGTCAGGCTGGGGTCATGTTACCAATCTTGTGGTCCACAGAAAGGTAAGCCTTACTTATAAATGGATGGGGTTGGATAAGTAACTTTAAGGAAAATAAGATTGCTTTTTTAGAGGAAGGGGGAATGGAAAGTAGACATGCAAAAGCAACATATATCTGCTACATAGCAGGGGCTTACTAATGCATTTTGATTAAAATGATATTATTGCTTTTATTCATTATATAGGCATGTATGGATGCAAAGAAAATCCTTTCTTCTCTTCCCCAAACCTTATGGTCCTTAGCCTTTTCTTTCTATCTTATTTGCTGCCAAATCTATTCCCTGTAGATATCGTCAAGCTTCATTTTTACTTCTTTAAATACATTAAAGCATGACTGTTTTATAGTATGTCTGATTACACCAACATTTGGGATCTTCATGGATCTTTTTAGTTTGTTTGTTGTTTCTTACCCACAGTGCTTTTTGTGTGTATGTATCTGATTACCCTTTATTTTATGCTAGTCATTGTGATTGAAAAATTATTTGCAGGAATAATGGAGTCCAAGATGAAATTACTTTATTCCCAGACAGGTTTTGAATTTGCTTCTGCCAGCACCTGTGGACACTATCAGTCTAGGATCACCTTAATTTAAATTCAATGCTTCAGGTTCCCTAAATCACCCAAATGATGTAAATATGAGATGCAAGATGTGATGAGGACCGATTTACTACTGAGCTACCTTGACGCTGAGGGTATAACTATTGTACCAGTTTATTACGAGGCAGGTCTTCTAGTTTATTCCTCAATTGGTATGTGCTTCTATTTCTCTTGCCACAATGGACTTTCTTTGTCTTGAGAAAATTAAGATTCAAAATTCATAAGTTGGGCAAATACCCTCAGGATGAAAGTAGCTTTTGTGCTTACTTACCTTCCTAGGGTCTTGTTTGGCCTGTAATTTCCTTATTACATTAATGCTTCCTTGGCTGTTTATTAATATTATGCTCATCATTTTTAGTTGTTTTCAGCAGGTGGGTTGGTTCAAATAGTCTAGCTTACCATTTCTGGGATCTAGAAGTCTTCTCTCTGGAAGTTCTGGCCTATTCTTCAACATGCCTGATCTTCTCTTTCTGTTGTCTTCTTTCCCAGTTTTCTGCCCCTATTCTTTCATCATACTCTGCTTGTGGATAGGCCCTGCTAGGATGAGATACTCAAACCTGTGTTTCTTAATGTGGCTTCATGAATCAACTTTTAATGATCTTTGATGTGTATCTTTCTTTCTCTGTCTTTGGATCGATAGTAACAGGTTGCTTCTGATTTCCCCAATACACTATTGCATTGGTCCATTTGAACTCTGGTATGCTTTGGGAATACCTACCTTTCTAATCTTAAATCATTTCTACCATCTGGAAGCATGATAAAAATTGGTGTGACACAGGCAAAGATACAAATAATGTTACATATTTAGAATTGTATTACATACATGTTTGCATGTAAAATGTTTCCTTTACTTTCTATCCTTCTTAGGAAACATTGGTCAGCCTTCTTTACTTGTTATTGTCCTTTTAGGTTCTTTAGATTTGAGTTATTTCCTCTCAATTTTCTCCTTGGCTTATTCACTGCTTCTCTTCCTGTAGGCCCCTTACATTTAATTGTTTTTTCAAGGTTTTCTCTTTGGATTTTGCCTCCATACCAAGACAACCTCTTCCATTTTCACAGCCTCATTGTATTATATGTGCACTTCATAATTAAATTTTATATCTCTAGTTATGGCTTCTGCAAGGTGCTTCAGTTCCATATTATTCCCAAATGATTTCTTGATATTTCTATGAGGATGCTGTTCATGTTCCAAAATTCTACGTTTCCAAAATTGTATTCTTTCTTTCTCCTAATACCCCTAAGACACTCCTAATCTTCTTTAGGATTGTGTTTTTTTGGTAATAACATCAACATTTACCCAGTCTTCCAAAATAGAAGCTTCAGCATCTCTTTGTTTTCTACCTCTCCTACTCCCATATTGAACCAGTCATCTTCCTTCCTTTTCATTTCCACTAACATTGCACTGGTTTAGTTTCATATGTATGTATGTATTTCTGTATATACAGTTGATACTCATTATTCAGATTCCATATTTGCAAATTTGCCTTCTCACTTGGAACAGCAAAGGTATCTGAGGTCCATTAATGGCTCTGCTGTACATGTCCTCTGTACATGTAACCCCAAAATTAATATTTGTGGCACTTTCACAGGGAGTCATGGACGTTCACAGAGTATTGAAAAATATGAGACTTTCAGTGTGCACATTTCCAGTGTGTTGATAAGATGCTGTTCTGCCTTCTTGTTTCAGCTTTCATACCGCAAACAAGTGTCCTTTTTGCAATCTATTTAGCGCCAGCCTTTTTACATTTGTGTGCTTTTGTTGATGGTTTCTCTCTCTTTCTTCCTTCCTTCCTTTCTTTCTTTCTTTCTTTCTTTCTTTCTTTCTTTCTTTCTTTCTTTCTTTCTTTCTTTCTTTCTTTCTTTCCTTCCTTCTTTCTTTCTTTCTTTTCTTTCTTTCTTTCCTTCTTTCTTTTTTTGGATGGAGTTTCGCTTTTGTTGGCCAGGCTGGAGTGTAATGGCACGATTTCAGCTCACCACAACTTCCACCTCCCAGGTTCAAGTGATTCTCCTGCCTCAGCTTCCCAAGTAGCTAGGATTACAGGCATGTGCCACCACGCCTGGCTAATTTTGTATTTTTAGTAGAGACAGGGTTTCTCCATGTTGGTCAGGCTGGTCTCGAACTCCCGACCTAAGGTGATCCACCCACCTTGGCCTCCCAAAGTGCTGGTATTATAGGCATGAGCTGCCGCGCCTGGCCGATGATTTCATTCTTTAAAATCGTTCCCAGCTGAGGTGTCAAAGTACTGTCTAGTATTCCCAAGTGCAAGAAGAATGTGATGTGCCTTATGGAAGAAAATACATGTGTTAAATAAGCCTCCTACAGGCATGAGACATAGTACTGTTGCCATGAGTTTGGTGTTAATGTATTAACAATATATATTAAATAAAGTGTCTTTAAACAGAAGCGTACATAAAACAAGATTATGTAATGATTAGTTGATGAAAATGTGATCAAAGGCTTGTAGGAACCTAAGGCTGTATTTCTCATAGGAACAATGTTCCAGTATTCACTGATTCAGTGTGCATAGTGATTTTATAGAACATATCCATCATAAATAATAAGAATCAACAGTAATGTATGTGTATATATATAATATATAATATGGTCATATAATATATAATGAATAATATTATTATATATGTGTGTGTATATATAGTTTTTTATAACCAACCTCTTAATTGGTTTTCTTTCAAGGCGTTCTCAGTATTGCCAAAGTAATTATCTTTTTAATGTAGAATCGAATATGTTACAAGTCCTAGTTAAAATTGAAAATCTTCAATGCATTGAATATAAAATTTATATTTGTTTGCATGGAAGTCCAGTTCACTTATCTACTTTGCCAATCTAAACTTTCATCTTCCCTCCTTCACTCTGTGCCACACCCAAATAGCACATTGGTCGGTTAGACAACTATTTGACTTTATAGCTCTCTGTTTTCCCTCTTCTATCACTTTTGACTTAAATGCCCTTTCTAACTTCTCTGATAAAATCCTACTCAGCCTTCAAGACCAAGCTCATATATCATCTCTGTAATGCTTTTCTTGACACTTACACAAAAGAAGTAATGGCTCTTTATATTTATTTCCAGTTCACATTTATAACTGTTGCAGAGGTAGTTACAAATATGGTAACGGGAAAGGCTAGAATAAACTTAGTGTTGGATTGGAATAGGGGAGTACATAAAGAACTCATGGCTTTAACTCTGACACTGAAGAGAGCTAGAAGCTATGACACTACAGCAGCAATGTATACACTCAGCATCCAGATTTTCATTTCATAATATAATTCTCCACTAAAAGAAGCCAAGACTGCCTGGAGAAAAGACACATTCCAAGGCTTGAAGAGGGAAAATACAAGATGAGTCTGGAAGTTATGGTTGTACAAAAAAGTAAAAATGTATTCAAAATATGTTGAGAACATATCAGAAGGACACAGAACCTAGTTCAAAATTTCCTCACAGGCCAAATCTGGGACAAATCAAACATCAAAATAAATATAACACAATATAACTCATTAAACAAAATAAGAATCCATGGATCCAGACTGATACCAATCAATCATTCCTGGAAAAAAGAAAGCTTCCTTCCTTCCTTCCTTCCTTCCTTCCTTCCTTCCTTCCTTCCTTCCTTCCTTCCTTCCTTCCTTCCTTCCTTCCTTCCTTCCTTCCTTCCTTCCTTCCTCCCTCCCTCCCTCCTTCCCTCCCTCCCTCCCTCCTTCCCTCCTTCCCTGATCATAGCTCACTGCAACCACCAACTCCTGGGCTCAGGTGATCCTCCCACTTCAGCTTCCCAAGTACCTAGAACTACAGACACACACCATCATGTCTGGCTATTTTTAAAAATTTATTTTATTTTATTTTTTGATGGAGATAGGGTCTCACTATATTGCCAAGGCTGGTCTCAAATTCTTGGCCACAAGTGATCCTCCTTCCTTGGCCTCCAAAAGTGGTGGAATTGCAAGAATGAGCCACTGAGCCCAACTGAAAAGGCTCTTTCTTACAGTAAAATGACAACTAAGAATTGTGGAAAAAATAATATAGTCAGAAAGTTACCATTTGGCAAACATCAGAGTAATAATTGATCAGACAAAAATTACTAATAGATACCAAAATTAGTGGGTGAAATTCTAATGAGAACGAGAACACTTACATAGTTCCAAAGTGTTTTCCATATATTAATTATTAATATCGAAAGGAAAAATAGTGACTTTACCATGTAAAATCCTGACAGACAACATCTTAACCAAGTACTGGGTAGTGGAACAGAACAATGTCCTCTTCTTCTTGACATGATGGGACAGACGAACATCATGTTCCTTTTGATGTGATGTCCTATGGCAAATACCACATCAATTCCACAGCATTTCTCCTAAAGAAAGCATAACCTCAATCTAGTTATGAAGAAACATCAGAAGCCAAACTAAAGGACACTGGACAAAATGAACTGTGCTTTTGAAAAACATCAAGGACATGAATGACAAAGTAAGCCTGAGGAACAGTTCTAGGCTAAAGGGGACAAACAAGCATGGCAACTGGTATGGTATATAATTCTTATATAATTCTTGACTCAATCCTGGTTTGGAGAACAAGTTTGTAATTTATTGGACATATTGGACAGCTCAGAATGTTTGAATATAGACTTTGGATTAGATAATAATGTTACATCAATATTAAGTTTTCTAATTTTCATAATATTGAGGTTATATAAGTAGGTGTTACTGTCTCAGGAAGTATACACTGAAGTATTTAAGAGTAACAGACTATGTTTAAAGTTTACTCATCAATGGTTTATATTTTTCAAGTGCATAGCTATAAAGTAAATGATAAAGGAAATGAAGTAAATTTTAAGTAACTGGTGATACTTGGTAAAGGCTATTTGGGAGTTTTAAATATTGTATCAGAATAAAAAGTACTAAAATAAAATAAAAACCTTGAAAGTCAAAGACAATCTATTGTTTATTTATTTACTTTTTGTTTTTTAATTCTTCTCAGTTGGGATGTAAGTTTCATAAGGGGAAAGATCTTGTCTTCCTTTCTCACTGTTGTATCCTTAGCACCCTAACAATGTCAATATAAAGGACATCATTAAATATTTGTTGAATGAATAAAGGCAAAACACATGAAGAAAAACAACAATAGAACAGACTTGCATGCTTCTACTTTTGCTCTTTCTAGAAACTCCATTAAATCTTCAGCAAAATACTTTTTTTTTTTTCAAAAGGGGAACAGTTTACAAGGAAAAGAAGAATAAAAGAGAAAACAATCACTATCCACCCCCCAACCCTCCCTGTTCCTCCAGAAGTTACCCTTTTGGAAGAATCCTGGCAAACTTTTCTCTGGGAAATCTGACCAACCAGTGAAAACAATTAAATAAATTATATTTGGATTCCCCTAATAAATTTCTTAGTTTACTTACGGTCCATTTTTACCATATGGTAAAGCTCAAGTTGAAAAGCATCACCCCCCCCCCACAAAAAAAAAAAAGAAAAGCATCACCCAAGTGTGATGAGTTATTAATCAGCCTTTTATCTCACTTTTAAATATAAGCAAATATCTAAGGATTACCACATATCAAGAAAATCCTCAAATCCTTAAAGATGAAAGGTAAACACACAAATACAGAGAAAAGCAGCTTGGAAGAAACAGACTAATATACAGGAAAGAAATTTGTATAAAGAAAAAGAGACCTCTTGCATTTTAACAAAATGAGAAAAGCAATGAAAAATGCATTAGAAGAGTTGGAGGATAAAATTGAGAGAATATTCCAAAAAGTAGAGAAAAAGAGACAAAGAGATGAAAAATAGGAGAGAAAGTATAGAAAAATTAGAGGACCATTCTATACAGTCCAATATTTGAACAATAGGTATTAAAAAAAAAGAGGCAAGAAAATGAAGGGGAGAAAAATCCACAAAACAACTCAAGAATATTTCAAGACTGGAAGGACATACATTTGCAGATGTAAAAGGTCATCAAACTTCCAGCAAAGTCAATGAAAAAAGATCCACACCTAAGTACTTTTAGTGAAATTTCAGGCCTCTAAGCTTCTGGGACAAGGAACATAAAAAAGAATCAGTAATTAGAGTGGTTTTTGCCTTCTGCCAAGCAATATTGGAAGGTAAAAAGCCATGAAGAAATGCCTTCAAAATACTAAAGGAGAGTGATTTCAATCTAGAATTTTATACAGTCAAACAATCAGTTGTGAGGGTAGAATAGGGACATATTTTGAATGTGCAAAATTTCAAAATATTTATCCCTATGCAAAATTTTTAGGAAACTCTTGGAGAATATTCTTCACCACAAAAAAGGATTAGAAAAAAGGAAGACATAAGACACAGGAAACAAAGTCTACCAGAGGTGAGAGAGAAAGGCAATCCTTAGGAAGATGGTGAGGGGACATCCCAGAATGAAAACTGTGTATCAGGCACAAAGGTGAACTAGTCTAGCTGAAGAATGCCAGAGCTTTCAAAAGGGATGTTAAGAAGATGAAATTGATGGCCTACGTGGTATGAATGAATGTATTAAGAGGTAATTAAAATGACCTGAAGAAAGTTTGGGTTGCATTTCTGGTAAAAAAAAAAAAAACTCTGCAAAGGAGAAAACAAGGTGATGATAATTCCAGAGAAAACAAAAAGTTGCCAGAAAAGTAACTGTAGTCACAGTTTCCTATATGACTCAGCTCTGAATAACATATTTAGTCATAATAATAGAACCACTTAATATTGATCTAACCATATTTGAAGAATGGGAGGAGGGTGGATAGGGAAGAAGCAGGAGAAAAACAAGTTTTCATTTTTTTGTAGTGGAAAATCAATATATAATATTTGTGTCCATCATGATTCAGTCAGGGGAACAGAGTCACTGGGTGTTATAAATAATGGATTTATGATAGGAACGAGATCTTACAGCTGAGGAAGTAAAGTTCTGAAAAGGGAATGGGAGGATCAGAGGAGCCACTAACATGTCTGAGAAGCCAAGCATGCCCAGCCACCATAGTGTGATGGTGACAGAGAAATTTTTGGAGAGGTCTTTGGAAAGATATTGACTCTATAACTAGATGGTGGTGGGCCTGGGCTCTCTCTGAGGGTATCCAGGGCCATTAGTCAGGAGGAAGAGCTAGACATCATGCAGAGAATGAGTTACAAGCTGCTACTGGCTGTAGACCTCTGCTGTGTCTCTCATTATCTTACTGTGAAAAGGCTTTCTGAAAGTCTTAACAACTGTTTTATTTTTGCATCTCTACCCCACCAAACTTCATATAATTCCTCTTTTATCCAACTCTAACACAAAATCGTTATACAGCAGGGGCTTTGGGAAATACAGTTCCCAACTGACCCCGGGGGACACACTGTAAATCACAACAATCCATCCCTTGACAGTCTGGCACCCAACCCATGCCTCTTTTAAGCACATTTAATTCCCAAATTTGTGCTTCCACAAAACATGTCACACTTATCCACACAAAAACATCCTGACTTTCTTCCCAAAAGGAAATAGACAAAGTCTCACATGCCCATTTATTCATCCTGGGGTAATATTCATTCTTTTATCTGAGTCACACTTGCTATTTCATATTCTATAGTTTAAATACTGAGATATAAGGTTAACTACAGTTAACACATCTTATGTTAGATAATAGAGGAATATGAGATGACAAATATTGATATTTGATATTCATTTTAAATCAAGGAGGAAATACTTATAACTGCTATAGTCTGTGTTTTGCAACTAGTCATATGATTGTAGCTGGTATTTATTTATTTATTTTGAGACAGAGTCTCGCTTTGTCGCCCAGGCTGGAGTGCAGTGGCACGATCTTGGCTCACTGCAACCTCCGCCTCCCGGGTTCAAGCGATTCTCCAGCCTCAGCCTTCCAAGTATCTGGGACTACAGGCACATACCACCACACCTGGCTAATTTTTATATTTTTAGTAGAGAGTGGATTTCACTATGTTGGCCAGGCTGGTCTCGAACTCCTGGCTTCAGGTGATCCACCTGCCTCAGCCTCCCAAAGTGCTGGGATTACAGGCATGAGCCACCACACTCGGCCTGTAGCTGGTATTTATAACTTATTTTTTCTCTAGGACTGAAATAGATGAGCAGCTTACTAATGCCTTTCTTGATTTGTATAGCAGAAGTATTTCCTTTCTGGCTAACAGAGATATCACGCGAGTCACTGCAACAGAGAGCCACAGCTCCTTAACCAGTTCCAGACTTGAGCCAGTTCATAGCCCCAGAGCTCATTGAATGAAGAGGTCAAGTCTCTGGAACCAGCATCCTCACTGTAAATCTTTTTCCTGGTCTTCCACAATAGGACCTCCGTCCATTTTACTCAGATGACTGTGTTTCTGGGAAGGGGAGCTAACTGGACCTTTGGGGATGACTGGACATTAATTCTAAACTGACTTTAGTTTCTTGATGCCCAAAATGTCATTGTGATTCATCACATTAGAGAGGCTTATGAAGACTGGATGATTTCTGGAGTATTGGCTTGAGCCTATGCCCTAGTGGGCTTAGTCGATCCCCAAACCTACCCCATGTTTATTTCTTCACTTCTGGAGTGAATAGTTAGAATAGACATGTTTAGCAACTACAAGAATTCCCACATTTGTTCTCTGACCTGTGTATATATTTTTTCTTTTATCTGTAACAAAATTTTTCCATACTGTTGCAAGGTTAAAAGGGCTTCTAGAGATGCACGTGATATTGCAAAGTAGCAAAGTAAAATACATTGCAAATAGCTGAGGAAAATGTGGGACAGGGAAAATAAGGCTAAAAACTTAAAATGGAGCAAGAAATAAAACTAGTACATAAAATGTGTGACATAAACTTTTGTACATTTGCTGAGGGTGGCTGACAAATTTGTTCTTGAGCAGTAACACAATTCATTACAACTATAAGTTAAAGACAAATGGAATAATTAGGGGAGGCATATCTATTTTGGATACCAGTACAGAAAAAAGTTCAGAGGAGGATATTTCCTGCCTTTAGGAATTATTTGTTCTATTGTTTACTTCTATTAGCATAGCAAGTTGAGTGTCCATGAATACAGTAAAACCAGACCTTCTATTCATTTAATGAAAACAGCCTAATTTTTAAGAAAACTGAGAATCTCTTGTTAATTGTGTGGAGTAATAGTTCCTTCTAGCAACCACATTCACACCACAAAGAATGGAAATGACACATATTACTTTGGTTCAAAGAGTTCAGGGCCCACAAAATTAAATAAGGGAAATTATTTGAAAACTTTGGGTCAGATCTTGAGTTTTCTCTTTTGAGCTGGTCTGCGTTGGACTTCCTTTGAAGTCAACAAAACTGCCTCCTGGATTTCTTCCATGGGGATGAAGCACAAAATGAGAAATAGGCTTCATCACATCAGTCCACAGACGAGTTCTCAAGTGGCAGAAGACAGTATTAACATTTGGAGGAGTCAAATACTTACACATTTTTTAAATGTTAAATAAGTGATTATGATGTGGCTTTTTAAAACAACAGATTAGCCTAGGTAAAGACTGGTCAGTGACCTTCTTGAAGACCTTTCATATTAACATAATTACTTCATACAAAATATAATAAATGAACATGGGCTATCACATGCAACTAGCAAAACAGACATTCTGCTTATTTTTAACAGGAAAAAACTATCAATAGTAGCACAATGGCAAAAATGCCATAATTTGTTCCAAAGCAATTAAAGGATAAATTCTACACTGGAAGAGTACATACAACAAATATCAACAATGAATAAAAAGATAGTGAGAAATTTTAAATCTGAGAATGAATATCAGATAACATAAAAGATAAGAGAACTCTAAATCAATTAGCTAATGAAAACAAGAATCAGTGCCAAAGTCAACCAAATCTATAAGCATAAATGCTTATGAAAGATTCAGAAAACTTTAAATCTATTCTACTGTAGCCCACACTGTACAGTCATAAAATCGCTAGCATCTTATGGGTGTTAACATTGAAAAAATATATTAGAAAATTCCTAAATGAAAATCTAAAAATAATGGCACAAGGAAAAGCTTTTTCTTTCTCTTTTTAAAAATTATACTTTAAGTTCTGGGATACATATGCAGAATGTGCAGGTTTGTTACATAGGTATACATGTGCCATGGTGGTTTGCTGCACCCATCAACCCATCATCTACATTAGGTATTTCTCCTAATGCTATCCCTCCCCTAGCCCCCAACCCCCCAACAGGCCCTGGTGTGTGACGTTCCCCTCCCTGTGTCCATGCCTTCTCATTGTTCAACTCCCACTTATAAGTGAGAACATGCGGTGTTTGGTTTTCTGTTCCTGTGTTAGTTTGCTGAGAATGACGGTTTCCAGCTTCAACCATGTCCCTGCAAAGGACATGAACTCATCCTTTTTTATGGCTGCATAGTATTCCATGGTGTACATGTGCCACATTTTCTTTATCTAGTCTATCACTGATGGGCATTTGGGTTGGTTCCAAGTCTTTGCTGTTGTGAATAGTGCCACAATAAACATATGTGTGCATGTGTCTTTATAGTGGAATGATTTATAATTCTTTGGGTATATACCCAGTAATGAGATTGGTGAGTCAAATGGTATTTCTGGTTCTAGATCCTTGAGGAATCGCCACACTGTCTTCCACAATGGTTGAACTAATTTACACTCCCACCAACAATGTAAAAGTGTCCCTGTTTCTCCACATCCTCTCCAGCATCTGTTGTTTCATGTCTTTTTAATGAACACCATTCTAACTGGCATGAGATGGTATCTCATTGTGGTTTTGATTTGCATTTCTCTAATGACCAGTGATAATGAGCTTTTTTTCATATGTTTTTTGGCTGCATAAATGTCTTCTCTTGAGAAGGGTCTGTTCATATCCTTTGCCCACTTTTTGATGGGGTTGTTTTTTTCTTGTAAATTTGTTTAAGTTCTTTGTAGATTCTGGATATTTGCCCTTAGTTAGATGGATAGATTGCAAAAATTTTCTCTCATTCTGTAGGTTGCCTGTTCACTCTGATGATAGTTTCTTTTGTTGTGCAGAAGCTTTTTAGTTTAATTAGATCCCATTTGTCAATTTTGGCTTTTGTTGCCATTGCTTTTGGTGTTTTAGTCATGAATTCTTTGCCCATGCCTATGTCCTGAATGCTATTGCCTAGGTTTTCTTCTAGGGTTTTTATGGTTTTAGGTCTTATGTTTAAGTCTTTAAGTCATCTTGAGTTAATTTGTGTATAAAGTGTAAGAAAGGGGTCCAGTTTCAGTTTTCTGCCTATGGCTACCCAGTTTTCCAGCACAATTTATTAAATAGGGAATCCTTTCCCCATTGCTTTTGTCAGGTTTGTCAAAGATCATATGGTTGTAGATGTGTGGCCTTATTTCTGAGGCCTCTGTTCTGTTCCATTGGTCTATATATCTGTTTTGATACCAGTACCATGCTGTTTTGGTTACTGTAGGCTTGTAGTACAGTCTGAAGTCAGGTAGCATGATGCCTCCAGCTTTGTTCTTTTTGCTTAGGATTGTCTTGGCCATATGGACTCTTTTTTTTGGTTCCATATGAAATTTAAAGTATTTTTTTCTAATTTTGTGAAGAAAGTCAATGGTAGCTTGTTGGGGATAGCATTGAATCTATAAATTACTTTGGGCAGTATGGCCGTTGTCATGATATTGATTCTTCCTATCCATCAGCATGGAATGTTTTTTCCATTTCTTTGTGTCCTCTCTGATTTCCTTGAGCAGTGATTTGTAGTTCTCCTTGAAGAGGTCCTTCACATCCCTTGTAAGTTGTATTCCTAAGTATTTTATTCTCTTTGTAGCAGTTGTGAATGGGAGTTCTCTCATAATTTGGCTCTCTCTTTGCCTATTATTGTTGTATAGGAATGCTTGTGATTTTTGCACATTTATTTTGTATCTTGAGATTTTGCTGAAGTTGCTTATCAGCTTAAGGAGATTTTGGGCTGAGACAATGGGGTTTTCTAAATATAGGATCATGTCATCTGCAAACAGAGACAATTTGACTTCCTCTCTTCCTATTTGAATACTCTTTATTTATTTCTCTTGCCTGATTGCCCTGGCCAGAACTTCCAATACTATGTTGAATAGGAGTGGTGAGAGAGGGCATCCTTGTCTTGTGCTGGTTTTCAAAGGCAATGCTTCCAGCTTTTGCCCATTTAGTATGATATTGGCTGTGGGTTTGTTACAAATAGTGAGGAAGAGCTTTTTCAAGTATAACACAGAGAAGCTATAAGAGATAAGACTGGCAAACTGCACTATGTAAAAGTATTTAAAATTTTTTTACATATTAATATACATCAAAAACAAAGTCAAAAGGTAAATGAGAAACTTGGAAAAATATGCAACTCAAATCACAAAAGACAATATATATCAATACATGCAAATTCTACAAACAAAAACAAATGACCAAGAACACAATAGAAAAATAGGAAAATTATATCTTCAGAGAGTTCACGGAAAAGAAAATACAAATGGATGGAGCATACTAAAGACACACAAAATTTCATTTAAAAGAAAAGAAATACAAATTAACACTTTACTGAGATACGACTTTTTGCCTACAAGTGTCAAAAGTCAAAAAGTGTTGGTTGCCATCTAGAGACAGGCATTTTCACATGGTGTAATATGAAAGAACCTTTGTGAAAGGCAATTTGCAGAACACACACACATATATCCAACTGTTTGATTCAACTTTTCTACTTTTAAGAATTTATAATGGAAAGGAAAAATGACACATGAAAAAGTTAATTGAAGCATTGCTTAACATACAAAAAGTATGAAAACAATCTAAATGTCTATTGATAGGGAGGCTGGCTAAATACAGCCATACAATGAAATAATATGTGACTGTATAAAAAGAACAGGACAGTTCTCTATGAAATGATGCCATGGTGGCTCACGCCTGTAATCTCAGCACTTTGGGAGGCCGAGGCAGGCAGATCACGAGGCCCGGAGATCAAGACCATCCTGGCTAAAACGATGAAACCCCGTCTCTGCTAAAAATACAAAAATTAGCTGGGTGTGTTTGCGTGTGCCTGTAATCCCAGCTACTCGGGAGGCTGAGGCAAGAGAATCGCTTGAACCAGGGAGTTGGAGGTTACAGTGAGCCCAGATCGTGCCACTGCACTCCAGCCTGGCGACAGAGCAAGACTCCATCTCAAAAAAAAAAAAAAAAAAAAAACCCTCAAGGTACAGATTAGTGAATACAGTATTCTACTAATTGCATAAAAGAGAGGAAGAATATATTATAAAACAGAGAAGGAAGACTGTATTATATATATGTATATGCACATATTATATGTATGCCTATATATGTGCATGTACATATATATAATACATTCTTCCTTCTTTCCTTGCTTGATAAGCAAAAAGATTATCAAGTTACTTGTTTGATAAGTACCAAACATCTCCTGAAGTATACCAAAAACCTTGAACACTTGTGAAAGAATAACTGATTCACTCTAAGGAGAACTGGATGCCTGAGAGAAGGAGGTAGGAGAGACTTTGCCCTGTTATGCTGTTTTGTAAGGATTGAATTTTGAGCTGTATGAACGAATTACAAGTCAAAAAATAAAATACAGAAGTTATCTCCTATCTATAACATCATCCCCCACTTCTGCCCTCAGTTAACTTTCCCTATCGCCAATGAGTGGTATAGAGTCAACCTCCTCAGTATGCTTCTCTGTAAACAGAACCCAGGCACAAGTCTATTTACAAAGCCAGTTTAATGAAACCACTATATAAACTCAGTTTGAAGAAAAAGTCCATTGAATCTCCAAGATGGAGAAACTGTGAGCTGTGAGCCTCAACAACACCACATTCTGAGTTTAGAAATGAAAGGAAGCAGAGATATGGGATTAAAGTTAATGATAGTCTAGGATCCGTTAGGGTTGTATTTTTTAGTAGCAAGAACATTCCTGGGATTTTGAAGTCAGGAAAAATATTCAGTGAATGTAAAAAAAAAAAAAAATTCTGCATTATCAACAAATTAGCCCCAAAGTGATTAAGTGTGAGACTCCAAGTACCCCAAGAACTAAGTCTGACAGAGTTTTAAGAGGCAGAGATAGACCAGGAGGGAGCAAAAGAAGGAATTAAGAATTTTCCTTTCTTCCAGAGCCTATTCTTTTCTTACTAAACACATTAACCAATTTTCTACAGAAGTGGTACTGTCAAAATTCTTCCTCATGAACTGAATCTGGGGGTTCACTAAACTGAAAAGCATCTCTGGCTAAAAATGCACCAACTGTACAACACAAAGGATTAAAATTAAAATTATGGAAAGTTGTCTTTGAAGGGATAAGGGTGAAAGTGGTCTGTAAATTTAACTAAGGGAGGCAGTGGCTAACCCTCTTCTTTCTACACAAAGAACCCATCACTGATGAGTTTGCCCTTACACTGGTTAGATACCATAGCAAACTTCCTAGTAAAAATAGAAAATTGATTGTAAACCAGAACATGTAGAAGTGAAAGAGACCTTGGACAGACTTCCTAAAAATACTGCCAAGGAAACTGAGACCAAGAAAATTGCCCAAAGTGACCCAGGTGATTAATGGTAGTGCTACATCTGCTTGGTCTTGTGTTTACTTTTGCCTTTAAATATTTTAAAGGACACTGATGACCACTGATCTTGAATGGATCTCAAAGCTTTGCAAGGAGGCAGGGGGGCTTACTTAGGGAAGACTTCCTTTCTCTCATAGATTTAACTCCTTTATAAGTATAATTCATTTGTTGTGTGCATATATGACTATATTTGGAAAGAAGTAGTATTTATGGTGCTGAAGAGATATTCAGCATCATATCAAGATGATCAAGAAATATCAAGTTATGCCAAACACTGGGGCCACTCCCTACACTGAAATGTTTCCATTTGTTTCCAAATTCTGTGATAAAAATCAAAGGCTCAAAAGTCAAGAAACAGATCCACTGTTTCTGAAATGTGTTTTGTGAACTCTACTTGTGCCCTGTGGGCCAGTCTCAGGGATGGATTTTCTTATCTATGAAATGGGACCAATGACCTCAACTCAGATTTACTTGGGTGTTCTCAGGCATGCATCAAAGGCATACTGCTGAAATTCTTTGCGCATAAATACCACTATGTAATAGTGAGTCTGTAAAATAGTTATGAATAGGCAATAATGGAATAGTTAATAAATATGAGTATTGCAATATTCTTTTTATATGATTGTCTTTTAAGTCATCACATTTCTGAACATCTTCTGAAACTGAAGGAATAGAAAAGGGAATTTAAATAGTATAAAATGCTATCATAATAATATGGTAACTGTGGGCATATCTATAGACTTTCATACTGCCACGGTTAGTGGCATAAATTATTATCTTTTGCTTAAGGAATAAATACATTTTTTTCCTACAGTAGTGAATGCAGGACAGATTTCACCAGAATGAAATTGGATGGCATCAAGTCTACTTAATGTAATACTTTGTTAAACAGAATATTTCCCCCCAAACCCAAAGCACCTAAAAGTTTAATTCAGGAGACTTTGGAAATGAGAGGAGGAGAGGGGAGGATTAAGAATGAAAAATACTTTAGTGGGAAGTGAACTTTTAAAAATTATTTTTAAAGAATCAAGGCCCCAACTTCTTCAGTACTTCAGGCAACGGATCACAGGTTTTTGTTTTATTGGAGAAGAAACAAAGTAAATAACAGTTCTGAGGATGAGAAAAAGCTATTGGGAATACCCATTTCACTCCTCAAAGTGGCGGCGCGTTTTATGAATAATTTCAGCCGGCTAACATAACTTCCTGCAAAACATAGACAAGATGTAAATTAAAAAGTGGCAGAGTTGTGGCATATTGCAAAAGTTTAAAGGGAGTCATCAGTCCTTCAGTCAGATCTCCCTGCAGAAAGGTTGGCGCTGAGGTTGGAACTGACCCTAGAGCGCTGGAGAGGACCCCTTGGGGTTGAGCAGCCGGGTTCTGGGACCCAGCAAGGTCAGGGGGCTTCTCCCCAGCTACTCTTTATCTATCCCCCGTACTTGGGAAAGCCCGAAGAGGATTCGCTCCAAGTTAGGCGCGCTGTTGGCTGTCAACGTTCTTTAGGACCTCAGGGACACCGGGACGTTTCTGGCTTTAGGACCCAGGAACTCCGAGGCAGCCTAGACTTAGATGCCTTGGACCACAGCACCACCTACTTATAGAAGCATCCCGAGCCTCAGCCGGTCTGCATCTCCATCGGAAAGTGCGCTCGCCACATCCCTTCGGATCACTTCGTCCTCCCGAGAGCGTTCTGCCTTCTACAGCTCGGAAAGAAAGAAATCTTAGCTGTGAAGTGACCGTGGAGAAAGCGCAGGAAGCGACACAATTGGTTAGGGACGCAGAGAGTGAGAGCGGGCGCACCCCTTGCCTGGGGACCGCGCTCGCGGGCGGGGACGGAGCATCCCAGTGGCTGCACCCGCCGCTCCGCGCTCCTGCCTGGCGTCGCCAACCCCGCGGCGGCCGCTGGAATTCCAGAGCTGCCAGGCGCTCCCAGCCGGTCTCGGCAAACTTTTCCCCAGCCCACGTGCTAACCAAGCGGCTCGCTTCCCGAGCCCGGGATGGAGCACCGCGCCTAGGGAGGCCGCGCCGCCCGAGACGTGCGCACGGTAGGCAACCCACACCAAGGCAGCCGCAGCTGCGGCGCTTGGGTACACCGCTGTGGACTCCAAATGGCCTAAGAGCATTCTTTTAGCCCTGCGCTCTCAGTGCCTTTAGAGTTCTTTCCTTTTCCCGGAGCGCCCGCACAACGCCTTATGCCCCCGGGTCGGAGCTTAGGGCTCGGCAGAGGTTGCTAATTCACTGATTATAATCACCTTCCTCTCCAACTCGTCCGCAGCTGCCCGCTCCGGATTAAGCCGCTCCGCGGCTCGTGCTAGGCAGTGGGTTCGCTTCCTCCTTCCCTCTCTTTAAATTGGGACGCGCGAAGGCGCAGCTGCCTCCCCGGGATTCTCTCCATCCCCCACACACCCTGTTTTCGCTTCTTGTCTCTCAGGTTCGTGGCGGAGAGATGCTGATCGCGCTGAACTGACCGGTGCGGCCCGGGGGTGAGTGGCGAGTCTCCCTCTGAGTCCTCCCCAGCAGCGCGGCCGGCGCCGGCTCTTTGGGCGAGCCCTCCAGTTCCTAGACTTTGAGAGGCGTCTCTCCCCCGCCCGACCGCCCAGATGCAGTTTCGCCTTTTCTCCTTTGCCCTCATCATTCTGAACTGCATGGATTACAGCCACTGCCAAGGCAACCGATGGAGACGCAGTAAGCGAGGTGGGTCCCTCTCTGCCAGAGGTGCGTGGTGGGCTTCAGGGGTGGCGTGTGGCCGCGCTCACTCACGCCCTGGCTCCGGGGGCTCAGATGGTCAGGGCTGTGCTCTCCACCCCAGCTTTTGCGGGTCCCCACTCCCCACCTTTAGGACCCTGGAGCTCTACAGAACACTCATTTTTCTGTACCCTGGAGGCGCGGGGAGCCGGAACGAGACGCGCTGGGAGCTCGGCGAGCCGGGCGCCATTCGGGCGCTCTGGGCTAAGTCGTGCGGTCCACACTCATATTCGCCGCCCCATCTCCTCACCTGAACTTGTCTCTTTAGGACGTATTTCTTATCTGGCATGAGTTTTGTTTTTTTTGTTTTTTTTGTTTTTTTTGTTTTTTTGTCGTTGTTGTTCTTCTCTCTGTCCTCCTAACCATCTTCCCTGTAGCTCATTTGTTTTACCTTCCCCACCCACGTGCGCCCCAAACCCGGCCTCAGACCTCTTCGGACTTGACCTAGCATAGTGTGTGTGTGGTGTGTGGGTGTCCCCAAGCGTGTGTCTGTATTCCGGAGCTTGGGAGGGGTACCAAGTCGAGGCGGAGGACCTCCATTTCCAGAAAAAGGCCAACATAGATCTCTTTTTTCTGGAACCTGCGACGAGATGGGAACTTTCTGAATTGAGCAGCAATTCCCGCACTGGTTTTCTGGGGAGTCCTCACCTCCAGAGGTTTGTTTTTAAAACAGGCCCCACTTTGCTCTCCCCATTTGCTTTGCAAAAGCAGCTACACCGGTGGAGGCTTCTGTCCTCAATGAAATTCACTTGCGGCTTTTTAACTGCTCCCTCCCTCTCCATCACTTGTGCGTAGCGGAGAAGGCAGGTGGAAGACTCCAGAAAGGTTTCGGGGAACTCGCTTTCCTGCAGATTTAGTGCGTATTTCTGTCTCGGAGTCCGCTGGAGATGCAACTAATCCAACTGGATTTTAGAAGAAGGGCGGCTAGACACGATTCAATTTTCTGGGTTGATTTAAACATAAACCACTCACCACACGCACATCGAATTACCCGCGCAGGAAGGGCGCACAGCAGCCCCTTCCCAGGGACCTGGTGAGAGCTGTCTATTTCATCCGGCACTTTGGACTTTTGCGCAATTAGAATTTGTCGCCGGGTTCATGAATGTTGACTTTTTCTTTTTCTCCAAGATGTAAACATCTCACTCGACCTGTGATGTGATTTGTTTATAACTCATTGTATGTAATCTCCGCTCCTGCATCCAGATTTTGAGGAGGACTTTCCGAACCTTATTTTTTTGATGGCTTTTTAGGACATTGTCAAGCTGTTCTCACCTAGGGGTAGAGCTAGAGATTGGCCCACCTGAGCGCAGAGCTCCAAATAACCGATGGTGTGCGACTTCTGTAGTCCCTGCGCTTCAATTGTCTCTGTATCTGCGGCTTGTAAGAGTAAACCGTCTCTAACTTCTCTCCCTCCCTCTCCTGCGATTTCTGACTTTTGGAAATTGTTTATTTTCAGAAATTATTCTACTTAAAAATACTAGAGAGAAATTTCTTCCCAAAGGCCATGAGAGTTTGATATTGATACTTGTCTTGAAAAAGTCCTTTCTTATCTCCTCTCTTCTCCCCTCCTAACTGATTCCTTTCTCAATCCCAGTACTTTCTTTCGAGTATTCGGCAGAGCCAGCAATTTTTGATTACACTATGGTCAAAAGTGTTTGGAGAGGCTTTTCCTCTTTTTGTAGGTCAAAGCTGCAGTCTACTTAGAAAAACTAAAGTGCTTGAAGTCTGCAAAATATAGAAATGTCTAAAATCCTTTGCCAGATCCTTATTAGATGACTTGCTAAATCAGTGATAGCTTTCTAATCCACACTGCCTGTCCCATTGTGGTTGAGTGGGGAAGAACCAAGCATATTATTTTAGTAGAACTTAATGCAGAGATGCTGTTTGGTGGAAAAGGACATTACAGCACTCCTGCGGCCAGAAGGGATACTGCATGCCTTCTCTGCAGTGCCATCTCTAAGAATCTGCCTATGCCTTCTTAGGTATCTGAAGCAGAACCTATTTATTTCAAAGCTTGCTTTTAGCAAAATCTCTTGTAAAGATTACCATCCACATCCCAAAGCACTGACAGTCTAACTTTAAATTGTGCAATAGTAACTTATGCCAAATCAACCTTTTGATTTAATAAAATTCAAATGCTTTCAAGAACATGTAAATTGGTAAGGGTGTAAAAAAATATCAAATTTTTTTTCTTCTTCTCAACAGATGTCCCTTTACAAATCCCAAGTTTCTGGCTAAAATAACTGTGATCCTTACAAGTGACCACACTATCTGTACCAACAAAGGGTGTACTGTGTTTTTAATTAAAAGTGGAACTACTTAAAGGGCTGGCCAGACAGTGTAGGGTGATAGTAGCTTTTCTACTTTGCAGGGAAGCTTAAGGATTGCATTATGAGAGTATTGAAATGAATGGAGATCTAACTCAAGTTGTGTGAATTGTCCCTCTTCACAAACTTAAGCTGGTTTTAATTGATCTCATGTCCACTGATTGATCCTACACCAATTGTTGTGCATACCAAACAATTGGCTTTCCCCAAAAAGATTGATTTCAATTAGTTCCTCAGTGAATGCTTGACTATGGGCCAAATCATGTCAGCAGTGACAGTTGACATGTTAGGGCCTATGTGATACCAACATTTCCCTTTTTCCCCTTTGTTTTGGATACTGTCAGTTAAATATTATTTTCCAGGAAGAAAAGTAATTGGTATTTTTTAAAAAAGGTGTTGTAGCTTGGAGGATTAGTTAGTTTCTTGTCTTTGTGCTACAAGTAGGTGGCAGTGGTACCAGGATTGGTTAGGCTTAACCCTGGGACCTGATTCTTTTTTTTTTTTTTTTTTCCATATTCCATCTGCAAATAATCAAACCTTCACTGTGGAGCATTCTCCGAACTCCTTTGGCATTATGTTTAGTCTGCTCTATGATCTCACATGCTCCATAATATCATTTTCTTAATGAAATAAAATTCTTGGCAGAGATTAGATAATTTAGTCAGTTAAAATCAATTGCATCCAGTTTGGAATGGAGACCAAATATATCATTTAATGGTATATTTTATTTCAAAATATAGCCAGACGATTGAGAAAATAAAATTTTGACCGTCTCTACTTTTGGACAAAACTTCAAATGGGGGAGATCAACACGAACAATAAGACTACCCACCTACCATGTTTTCTTCCCCTTATTTTGAAAAATTATAAAAATGCATTTGATAGACACTAATGGGGCCTGGTTGCAATAATTTTAAAAAATTAGACACAAACACAATACAATACTGACAATGAATATCTTTTAGAGAGGAGACACATGCCAACATTTTGAAAAGCTGATTAAGAATTCTTATTTTTCTCTCCATGTAACATATTAAGATTTGTCTCCCTGACTCCCCCTTCAAAATAGTCATGATTGGCTATTGTTAACCCCTAGTATCTGTCTTGGTCTTGAGACCATTTATGATTGATTTATATGTTAAGTGGAGTTATTTGATTACTTTCATTTTTTTGGAATGGTTGTAAGCCACATTTCAGACTGGATTACTGAAAGGTGGATAGACAAATCATAACTTTATTGTGGTCTCCTGGAATTTCTGGAGCGTGGCACGTAATGACTTAATCTTATATCTCCCTCATTCTATTTTATACCTTGTGATATTTTAACCAGGGGTTTATGAAAACTTCTTGACAAAATTCTCAATGCAGCAAGGTTTCCAAGTGTATAATTCATGTTTCTGGTGGTCTGATGGCAGGGGGCGTGCTATGACTAGGGTTTCTTGCTGTAGCCTTTTCTGTACTGAATCCTCAGCTTCTCCTTCCTCTAATAACTCCTTGTTTCACAAAATTAGACATAGTTTCTTCCATAAAAAAGGAGGGTTTGTCACAAATATTGTGGCATGTTTCTGGTAACTGAGGCCGGAGAAAGCAAACATTTTCTCTTAAACCTTATAGAGCTAAATTAATTTGTGTTTGTGTTCTTAAAAATTTAATGAAAAGATTCGAAGATTTTTTTTACAAGTACTTTCTAAATAGTTTACTTCTGATATTCTTTCAAAATACAAAATGACACATGGAACATACCTACAGTTAAATGAAAAAGTTTCAAAACACATTTTGTACGCTTGCTTACTTTAAGTTCCAAAGTATTTCAGAAAAGCTGATGTGATGTTTAACTTTGCAACATAAACATGTTCTTTTCTTTTCTCTTTTTTGATTGGCTGCTTTCTCTTCCAACATAACTGCATAATTTTTTAAGGCAGGGTCTTACTAGTACAGAGAGGTCAGAAAGTTGCTGTGCTCAAACTAACATCTTATTTTGCCACAGGAATTTGGAAGTGATTCAGAATAGGTGACATTCCCCTAGGCCCTGGGCTTTCTTTATTTGCTTTTAAAATCCAGCTTGGCTAGAATCCAATATTCGCAGAAATCACAAGTTGGAAATGACACTTCTAGTTCCCTAGTGCAAAACCACCTCTTGACTTATTTAGAGACAAACTGGCCAGTTTGTGGAATATCCAGGGTACTTCTTTCCTTCCAACTGACTGCCTTTAAACTATTTCTTTTGGAAATACACATCCTTGTCCATCCCAAGTCCAGGAAATAGGGGACAGACAGATTTTATTTGATATAAGCTTGATAACTACTCTGCTAAAAGGAGGTGATAAACTCTGGGATGACAAAGTTTTAAAATTTCTGTATTTAAGATGACATGAAGCTTATTTTTTCTCCATTAACTGCAGCAATCAAGGGCTGATCAGGTGAAGACAGTGTTGCGTATCTATATTTATACATTTTCATATGCTCATCCAGAATAAATAGAAAAGCTAATTAATACTAAAGTGTATACATAATGTATATTATATATGTTAGGGAAGGTATATATGCATACGTGTATATATGGGTGTGTGTGTAGGGAAAGCGATGAGGATGATTTAATTATGGGGGATCGGGATTTCAGAACTAAGATTTTCACTCATTTTTTTCTAGTCCTTTTCATCTTTCTCTTCGACAAGATGAAAAGATGGGAGTGGGTGGGAAAGGGGGTGGCAGGGAGAGAATGAGAATAAGATTGGGTAGGGATAGTGTTTTTACTCTTTCCAAAGCCCACCTTCCACCTGTTCTTCTCTCCTGTAGGACCCTTCTGGATCAGTCACCCTTATTTCAAGCATGCTGCTGTTCCTCTAATCCCAAAATTGCTCATTTCCTCCTTCTTCACACTGCTTTCCAATCTCTTCTGCTCTCCTTCACTTCTTCCCTTCCCTCCTCTGGCTTGATAATCCTGTTTCATTCACTCTTCAGTCTGTTACTATTTGGCTTCTACCTTCACCCTTTTAATAAAAAGATTTTCTTTTCTTTAAAGAAATTAACAAGAAAAATATTAAAAGTTTATAAATGTTAGACTTATTTTTTAGAGCGCTTTTAGCTTTTAGGTTCACAGCGAAATTGAGTAGAAGGTACAGAGATTTTTAGAAAGGGGTTTCTTAATGGCCAGTCATACTCCCCTCATTGCCAAGTCCAGCATCGGTACAGTTCTCTGGGACTTGTTCCTATGGTGATATCTTATCACCTCTTTCCTTTGGCTAGTGACACTACACTGGTTTTACCTCCTATTTTCTGTCCATTCTCTTCTTTGGTTCCCTCACTGAGAATGTAGACTAGTGTTTCTTCACCTTTATTCATTTCCTTGGGGAATTTTACCCGTCCCTGTTTCTCGAACTGTCATTTCTACATAAAGTCCTTTAATTCTAGGCTCAATTTTTCTTTTCTTCTTTTTTTTCTTTCAGCTTCAGATTATCCTACACTCAGATCTCCCAACTACTGCCAATATGGATAGATATTCCATGCATACTCAAACTTGACAATTCACTTTCTCTTCTGTGCCCCCTCCCAAATGTGTTCCTCTGCTTATATTCTTTTTTTATCCATGGAGTTCTGGGTGCCAAGGCTGGGAGCCTCGCTATAGTCTTTGACTTTTCTGTTGCCTCGTATCAGTTTATTCTTGCCTAAACTATATCGGATTAGTGAGTTTATATCCATCTCATCCTTTCCATTCCCAAAGGTATTTCCTAGCTCAGGCCCTCATAGACTCCTCATCCTCCAGCATCTACTTCAATCCACTTGCGACGCTCCATCCCTTACAATGCTGCCACATTCCATTTTTCTCCACCACAGATATGATCATATTACTTCTCTGCTAATAAACCCTAAACCTCCCAGGCCTCCATATTGACTGCCGAATAAACACTAGCCTCTTCTGTAGCAGTCAGCGTTCCCCACCATCTGACCACAGCCTGCTTTCAACCTTCTGCCACCTTGAAAGCACACTTTGCTTAAGCTATCCCAGATAACTTCATTTCCAGGCATGTCATGTGTTTTCAAGCTCTTGCGCTGTTGAGCATGTGTGTGGTGCCCACCTAAAATGCCACTGCTTCTGTGAAGCCTTCCTGGAATTTTCTGCCTTCCTTTCTAAAGCCAAAATCAATTATTCCCTCATAGTTTCTTAGCTTTCTGGGCTATTCTTAAAGGACTCTTATTTTTCCTTTTTTTTTCTGGTTATCTTGCCTTGTGTATCATCATATTTTAAGCTTCTCTTAGGCAGAATTATGGTGCATTTATCTTTGTATTCCTCAAACTAGACCTTTTAGAGTGCTTTCTCCACAAAATGTAGTGGAACAAAAAGTCATTGCATATAAGATTTTTGTTGTTTTCCCTTAAAATTATTTTGGTGACTTAATGAGAAATGGTGTTTTTTTTTTTAATTGAAGTTCTTTGCACATAGTTGACGTTTGAATGATTAAATATTATGGGTATTCTCATTATTTATAATTCTTTATAAAGAAAAATTAAAAAACAGGTATAAAAGCATCCCCAGCCCAGTACTCATTCTGAAGTCTCTTCTGATTATTTCAGAATTTCTCTGAATACACTAGTGTCTGTGTATCTGTATACTTGTTTGTTATTTGAATGATTGAGTATTCCAAGTGACAGGTGATTTGTGGGTAGGGTAGGGAAAACTGGTGGTAGTGGGGTAACTTTTTTTTTTTTTTTTGAGATGGAATTTTCGCTCTTGTCGCCCAGCCTGGAGTGCAATGGTGCGATCTTGACTCACTGAACCTCTACCTCCTGGGTCCAAGTGATTCTCCTGCCTCAGCTTCCCAAGTAGCTGGGATTATAGATGCCCAATACCATGCCCAGCTAATTTTTGTATTTTTAGTAGAGATGGGGTTTTGCCCTGTTGGCCATGCTGGTCTTGAACTCCTGACCTCAGGTGATCCTCCCGCCTTGGCCTCCCAAAGTGCTGGGATTACAGGTGTGAGCCACCGTGCCCGGCTGGTGCCCATATTTTAAAAAATGCTTATTTTATAGAAAAGGACAATAAAGGATTTTTATCCCCAAATACTTTGACCATATGAATGAATAATAATTTAGGAGAAAATAAAAGAAAGTGGTATTTGCCTTCTAAAAATATACTCATATTAATAATGTAAGTACAAGAAAAAATTTAATCCTAGTTATTATATTTATGATTTTAGTATAATAAATGTAGCTATGTGGACATACCCATGAGAGATACAGATGTATGTGTATTTTAGAACAAGTTCTGTAAGTATGAAGAGACCACATAGTTCTGTGTAGTGCCTTCCAGGAGAACACTGACATTTCACTGTCCTTTGAATGAAGTGGGACCTGTTTGACTTATACAGAAGGTGAGCTGCTTACAGAAACGTGTGGTTTTAAAACTAACAGTTAAGAGGAAGAGAACAGAGCTAGGATCCAACTTTCCTGAATTCACTGGGTTTTCCTGTACACGGTATGTTTCAACATAAACATTAATTCAAAGAAAAGAAATTCCCTTTGAACCCATTCAAAAGTTCTTCAGACCACAGACTCTTATTGAGCCCCAGAACTTCCTACAACTCATGATTATGCTAATAAAGTAATGAATATTAAATAACTGAAGGCTGAGGGGTGGAGTAATTGAGGGGTAGGACCATAAGTATGTTTTAGTAAAAATTTGCATACTTGCATTGGTAATTTTTAAAATTATTTTTGAATATGAATTATAGAAACATTTCTAGTATTGTAATAGCCAGAACAAATGTGTGTGTGCATGTGTGTACTTGCCTGTACATGTGTTCAAGTATGTGTGTATGTGTATTTTGTGTTTAACACATGTTAGAATAATAAGGGTTAGAGCAAAGGTATTAAATATTTCTTATTTTTTACTCTAAAATGTAGAGAAAGTGATTATAGGTAGCCTTTCTCATCTAGTCATTTGGAGAAAACCTTCTGCAATTTACTTAAAACTTTTTCAATTTTCATCTCTTGCTGAAAGATAGTAAGAGCACTTAGAAGTTATCCAGTTCAGCACATTTGTTTTGAGAAGGGTTTCTTAACTTGGGGTCCAGAGGTAGGGCTAGGGTTTTTGTAAGCTTCCTGAAATTAGAAGCAAAAACATTTTCTGTTGCTTTTTGTGGTGTAGAGGGACGATATAGAGCTTTCACTAAAGTCTCAAAGAGGTCCAAGTTTCATCTCTTTCCTTCAATAGGTTAAGAAGCATTGGCTTAAAAAATAGGAGGTGGATCTTCCAAATTAGCATGATGCCAAGTGGCTGCTTCAAAGTGATATAGATACTTGTTTTCTAAAAGTTTATTTTCCTTGTGTGAGTTTTCAGCCATTTGCTATGTTTATATTTAGCAATATGAAGCCACATTGGAAGCACTGTCTCAAGATTTATTTCAGTAAATAATTGCTTGGCAAGTAATTCCTTACTCAAAGACAATAGTTGTTAAATTCTCTAAATCTCACTAAAGAGTTTATAAAAGTACAACACAAATATACAGTATAGGGGTTTTGTTAAAACTTCTCATGTGATCTGACTTTTATCTCATTAAGAAAACAGTTAATACATAGTTTTAGAAATAGCTGTTGTAGCTTTCCAGCTGGTGACATGTGGTGCTGGCATTGATCTGACTTGAGGCATCATGCTGCCAGTTCACAGAATGGCCAGAACTGGGGCATAGCACTCTTCAATTCTGGCCAAGTGGGTTCTTGCTAGATCTTTGTTTCTGTGTCAGCACATTTTAGAATTTTTGTATCATGATGGCCTTAGTCTCTCCCCTGTTGCTGGATACAGTTGCCAACTAATCACCTCAGCAATGAAAACACATGGACCAATAGAGGGCACACTTTGCATTCTTTTCCCTGTGCTTTGTTCTCTGAAATTTTTGTGGGATTTGTGCTTCCTTTGCTTTGCCCTATTGGTTCAGGGGCAAAACCTGCTCTGCTCTCCCCATGGACATTGTGGTCATCTTGATGTCATCACAGAGAGAACAAAGGAACAAATAAAAAGAACTTTCAGTCTTACTGAGCATTTCTGATTTTGATCGCTAATCTCCTTTTGACAAGACCTCACCAAGAGGCAAACTGAACCAACCTCACTGTTTTAGTATCTGTGAGACACAGATGTGAAAGCTACAGATTTAGTTAACATGCAGGTAGGTTCCAGCTTCTACAGCCACTTTGAAAAATATCAGTGGGTTTTATTTTATTTTTTAAATTCAGATGTTTTCCATAAGATGAATACCCCAAAATTTAAGCAACTGGTAAAATTTGGAGTTGCCTAAATGACTCCAAATTAATACTTCCCAATTAATTGTTTTTCAAATTCTTTAATCTTTATAGAGAGACCTATTTATTTCGATGCTTCTCTCATACTTTGGCCCTTCGAGAATTGTAAAAATTGTCTAATATTCTGAAAATCCAAAGTTGTTGTTATTATTTTTTTGAGACTGAGTCTCGCTCTGTCACCCAGCCAAAGTATTTTTAACTTCTTATTCCCCCTTGTGTAATAAAGTATGACTTGGGGCTGAAAAATTCTCTGGCATCGGCCGGGCGCGGTGGCTTATGCCTGTAATCCCAGCACTTTGGGAGGCCGAGGCGGGCGGATCACGAGGTCAGGAGATCTGGACTATCCTGGCTAACACGGTGAAACCCCGTCTCTACTAAAAATACAAAAAAAAAAAAAAAAAAAAAAAAAAGCCGGGCGTGGTGGCGGGCACCTGTAGTCCCAGCTACTCGGGAGTCTGAGGCAGGAGAATGGCGTGAACCTGGGAGGCGGAGCGTGCAGTGAGCCAAGATCGCACCACTGCACTCCAGCCTGGGTGACTGAGCGAAACTCTGTCTCAAAAAAAAAAAAAAAAAAAAAAAAAAGTTCTCTGGCATCTCATTGTTTTTCACCTCACATGCTGTGTTCTCATGCCTCTTCCTGGTAGTCAAAAGCAGGCTTTTAATGTTGAATGATCTGCGCTGTGTCATCATTAAACTTCATGTTTAATTATTCACTCTTTTCTCCTCCAAGATTTTGAAGACTTACTTTGCCCTGTTGATTCAGCTGGCAGACCTCCTCTGCAATCCCCATGAAGTTTAACTGAATCATAGGGGATTAATAATCCTATGACCAAATGACATATTATCTGCTCACCCCCCAAAATATAACTCTTTGGGGGTAACTATGGTATCTGTCATTCCCTGCTCTTTTGCTGTCATAGATGGTCTTTAAAAACTCTGCCCTGGATGAGACACCTTGCTGGTCTAGTGTATTGGGAAGAGTTGTTCCTGCAGCTCCCATGTTACCATACCTAAACAGACATTAAAAGAAGGGAATCCTGGTCTTTGACTTGTCATGTCTTCTGGGTAGTTCTAGTAGGTGGAAGAATATCTACAAGAACTTATGTTTATTTTGTTACTTGCTTCTTGATGACGTTCTAGAGGTTCACTTTCTTCAGATGTGTGTGTGTTTAAGGGAATTTTGAGAAACTTGCTTGTTAGTTCTGGGCTCTTCTAAGGAGATATGAGGAAGTGGGGGAGAATAGCTGTAGGTTGGGTAACTGGAATGAAGAAACTAGCTTAATATTTTTTACTTATCCAAGGATCTTGGTATCTGATGACTTCAGAAAAATCAGAGCTGTCCTATCCATAGCATTCCTTCCACTGATGAAAGATATCTTGTGGCCACCCTCCTTCACCCAGCGTAGTGTAATTGAGAAACTTTGTTAGGGTCAAGAAACTACGTAATTTGAAAAACCACTGGTGTCTGATAAATGTACAGCAGTGGTTCCCAGAAGCACTATTAGTGGGTTGAGGTTAGTTTGTTGTGGCGATAGAGAAGCCATTTGCACCACTCCTGGTGGTCAGTAAGTTACATCAGCAGTGGCTGACATGATTCTTGACTGAATCCTGTCAATTATGAAAGTTCTTTTTTCCTTCGTTTAAATAATATTATCCTGAAAATTGATCTAGAGCTTTGGAAACTACCCCTTGAAAACTGATTTCCCAAATCATGAGTTTAGTGTAATTTAATTGTTCTCTATGCAGAGGGGACTTAGTTCTTTGCAGCTACTATGGGTGATCTCAACATGATTTTTATCTGAAAATGACTCAAATGAATAATTGTTCAGGAGGCTTGGCAAGCTTCTGCATATCAAGCAGTCATTTTTTGTTGTTGTTGAATTTAGAGAGAAAAGTTTAAGAAATGCGACAGGCTGGACCTAGGGAAAGGAAAGAGCAGGGACAAGATCACTTCCTCAAACTTGAGGTCGATCATGTGAAAAACGAATGTGATTTATTTTTGGAATTAAAAAAAGTATTTTATGAAGAAGAAGATTAAAGTTTATATTTAGAAAATTATCCACTAATGGAAGAGACCCTTCTTTGGAATTTTGACTTTGGAAGTTGCCTCTTTCCAACAGCAGAGAGCATTTCGTGAGAGTGTTTTAAAGCTGGTGACTTGGCAACACTCTCAAGAGTGAACTCTAAGGACCTTTCACACTGTAAGAGCCACCCCACAGCCATCTGTAATGCATGTGGTATCTAATAGGTAGTTAAATTATAAAGTCTTGTTGACAGCTGCTTGAACTCAAAATACAAGACTCTTGCCTTCCTGAAGAGAGGACACTAAACAAAACTACATTAAGAGATGGGGTCTTGCTGTGTTGCCCAGGCTGGGCTCAAGCGATTCTCCCACCTTAGCTTCCTGAGTAGCTGAGACGACGGGCATGTGCCACCACTCTCAGCTAAAATTGCTTCTTGAGATTCTGCACCATATGCTTCTGCATCATTATTGTAAACTTCAGTAATATGCTAGATATTGACATTCAATATGAATTTCTAAAAGAAGGTGTATACCTCAATTCTTACATGACCACGATGCTAATTTGTAGGATGTTTCATTATAAGAAACTTTGAGATTTCAATATAACTACAATCAGCATGGGTTATACCATACAGATATTTTGCTTTCTTTAATGGGTTGCTAGACTGGAAGACAAGTATTAGACAAAATTTTATTAATACTATCTGGCACACCTATGAAGGCATAATAGGCTTAAAAACCCTTTCAGACAAGGTAGAGAAATGCAAGTATATCATCTTAAGTTACTTTCGTAAGTTACACTTGGTAGAGAGTGGTGAGTAATGGATTGATGTCTACTCTGTGGGAATCCTGGGTATACAGAAGGAACCTGTCTTCAGCCTTGTCTGAAACTATTTTCTTAATGATTTCATTGAAGACAGGTGGTAGGCCAACCACACTTTTGCATAATATGAAGTTGAACAGGACATTTAGGATGTAGGATGACTGGTTACAAAAAGATCTCAATGGCTAGGAATGACAGGATGAATTTACAAATGAAATCTTAATCAGAAACATGTAGATTTTACTCTTTAAAATGAAAGAACTAGCCAGGTATAGTGGCTCACACCTGTAATCCCAGCACTGTGGGAGGCCGAGGCGGGCAGATCACAAGGTCAAGAGATCGAGACCATCCTGGCCAACATGGTGAAACCCTGTCTCTGCTAAAAATACAAAAATTAGCTGGGTGGGGTGGTGCATGCCTGTAGTCCTAGCTACTCGGGAGGCTGAGGCAGGAGAATAGCTTGAACTCGGGAGGTGGAGGATGCAGTGAGCTGAGATTGCACCACTGCACTCTAGCCTGGGCGACAGAGCGAGACTCTGTGTGTGTGTGTGTGTATTCACATATACATACATGCACCAACAATGGAAGAATAGGATGTTGGACACAAGGTTTTCTCATTGATTTTTGACTTACTCTGAGGTTATAATGTAATGTAATTGCAAAAAGAATTGGTTGCAGTAAGAGAAATATTTACCTAGATTCAAGAATAAACCAGATGAAGGCTTAGCCTATCTTATATTCTTTTCTAGAGTCATTACTTTAAGAAGTGCATTGGCAGCACACATTATTATACAGTATTAATTTCCTAACACTGCTGTGACAAAGTACCACAAACTGGATGGTGTGAAACAGCAGAAATATCTTTTCTCACCATCTGGAGGCTAAAAGTCCAAAATCAAGATGCAAGGAAGTTCATGCTCTCTCTGAGACTCTAGAGGAGGAGCCTTCCTTGTTTCTTCCAGCCTCTGGTAGCCTCAGGTGTTCCTTGGCTTGTAACAGTAGAATTCCAATCTCTGCTTCTATATTCACGTGGCTGTCTTACCTCTGGTTTTATTTCTTTTGTCAGAAAACCAGTTCTATTAGATTAGGGCCCACCTTAATAACCTAATGTTAACTTGATCACATCTGCAAAAACCCTATTTGCAAATAAGGCCACATTCACCGGCACTGAGAATTAGGACTTCAACATATCTTCTTTGAGTACACAATGCAACCCGTAACAAATACCATTTGTATCATACCCGGTAGTCTTTTAAATCCTTATTTTCATAACAACCCTGGGGAATATTATTAATTATACCATAATATTATTAGTATAACAAGTAGTGGTAATAGAAGTGGAATACTTAGTAGAGGTAGGATCACTGCATATAGCTACAGACTGTATATTGGACATAAAGCAAGAATATTAATGGCACCCCCTGGACTTGTGCGTACCATGGCCCTGAGGGTGGGAATGCTTTAGACATGGTTTATAAGTGTACAGTGTTTGGAGTATGTAACCTCAAGTTCCTTTCTGCCTCTAAAGTTGTGTGAAACTACACAAACCCAGTCACCTCTTTATTACTTATTACAGCATCTTTATTACTTTTTCAAACAAATCTGTGCATCAACTTGGCTTCTTGCTGTTCATCTCTATCAGCTGAAGCTGAACATTCAATTTAGCTGTTTTTTGTTTGTTTGTTTTTGAGATGGAGTCTCACTCTGTCACCCAGGCTGGAGTGCAATGGCGTGGTCTCAGCTCACTGCAACCTCTGCCTCCTAGTTCAAGTGATTCTCCTGCCTCTCCTGAGTAGCTGGGACTACAGGTACATGCCACCACACCTGGCTAATTTTTGTATTTTTAGTAGAGACAGGGCTGGTCTCGAACTCCTGACCTTTGTGATCTGCCTGCCTCGGCCTCCCAAAGTGCTGGGATTACAGGTGTGAGTCACCGCGCCCGGCCTTAGCTTTTTAATGGAAGAAGTTTGCTGTCCTCTAAGAGCTGTTAGCACTCTTTATGGAGCATTAGTGAAATCTCAATATTGCCTACTGTACATGGCTTCTGGTGTTAGAGTGTCTTAAACTAGTCTTCTCTGATTTTGAATAGTGTCAAATGCTGGCATTGCCAAGGGGCTTGATCTATTCATGCTTGTGTGCTGCATATAAAGGGCTACTAAGAACATTCTTTTAAAGCTATTGTGAAATTTTTGAAACGTAAAAAAGTAATGTGATGAATCCCTACATATGCCTCACCCAGACTGAACAAATATTGACATTTTGCCACACTGACTTTATTTATTCTTTATTTTCTGTTTTACTTTGTATTGGCTGAAATGTTGTAAAGAAAATCGCAGATGTTACATCATTTCACTCTACATATTTCTGAGTGTATTTCTTACAGAGATTTTCTTTCCAAACTTCAATGTCATTAATCTACCTGACAAAATTCGTTATTTCTTGGTAGCACCTCTTAATAATCGGTATGTAATGGATTTCCCCAATTGCCTCAAAAATGTCTTTATACAGTGTCTATGCTTGAAACAGCATTGAAATAACACCCACTCATTGTACTTGGTGGGTATGTACCTAAAGTTTCTTTGATTCTAGGGTAGTACTTCCTTCCCACTCAGTTTTCAATGCCATTGACTTATTGAAAAAGAAAAGTCAATTTTCTGCAGAATATCTCACATCCTTCCATGTGTTCTCCTGTTGGGGTTGTTTAACTTGTTCCTCAATCTTTCCCAATTTCTGTGAACTAGAAGTTATCCCTGAAGGTTGGATTAGATTCAGGTTCAACTTTTTTGGCTGGAACACCATGCAGGTGATACTGAGTGCTTCACATTACATCACACCAGGAGGCACACAATGTCTCGTTGTGCCATTCTTAGTCATGCTGACATTAACCAGTGGGTACATGTGGTACCAGCCCAATCACCCTCCATTTTAATGATATTTGTCTGAATTAACAGTTTCATTAGGGGTTGCAAAATAGTGATTTTTTTTTCTAATTCTTACCACATTTATTAGCTGAAAATTTTCTATTAAAAACTGTTCCTTTTTCAGCTATAGATATTTTTGTACTATGAAACACAATTCTTACAGGTAAAGCAGATGATAAGCTTATTTTCTTCCATTTTAATTGCTGATTCTTAGAAAAGAGAGCTGATACGTGTTTAGCTGGGACATTGGGTGAGCTTCATGTAAGTGAAAAAAGTGCTTTGATTTGTGTCAAGCCATTCCCTGTCAGATGGAGGAGAAGTCTTCCAACAGTTTCTGCTTACTGAAACAGTAGTAGTAAAATGACATTAAAAAAAAAAGACTTTTTGGTTTTTGCTAACAGGAATGAAATGCAAGCCTTCTGGAAACCTGAATTCGATTAGACATCTTCTGATAATGTTTTCTGTTAATAGCTTTCAGAGAAGCTACTGAGTTGAACATACAGTAGCTTCAGTATGGTGTAATCTGAGGCTCATTGGATGGAAAAACAGTACTTTCTGCTACTTTAAATACTCTCTGGAAGGCTTAGAGAGGAGAGGAAGGAAAATATTTGAGGAGATCAACTGGATGTTGTAGAATACAAGTAACGTCACCTGAGAAGGATTAAGTTTTCTCAAAGCTTGTCTTGAATGGCAGCTAGCCACTTGGATTTGGCCCTTGTAACCCATCAGGCTTGTCTGTTGCTGTGCAGTCTTATCTTTTCTTTCTTTTTCTTTTTCTTTCTTTTTTTTTTTTTGAGATGGACTTTTGCTCTTTGTTGCCCAGGCTGGAGTGCAATGGCATGATCTCTGCTCACTGTAACCTCTGCCTCCTGGGTTCAAGCAATTCTCCTGCCTCAGCCTCCCAAGAAGCTGGGATTACAGGCACCCACCACCATGCCCAGCTAATTTTTGTATTTTTAGTAGAGATGGGGTTTCACCATGTTGGCCAGGCTGGTCTCGAACTCCTGATCTCAGGTGATCTGCCCACCTTGGCCTCCCAAAGTGCTGGGATTACAGGCGTGAGCCACCATACCCATCCTGCTGTGCAGTCTTTAACTTAACATATAAAGGAAGGGCCTAGAGATTACATGTCTTCTGTGGGCAAGGGACAGTAAAGTTTTTTTTTGTTTTGTTTTGTTTTTAATTAATCCTGCTTATTAGGTGCAGCTGGGTCTTTCTAATTACAGAAACGTTTTCTTTATTCATTTAAAAACTTAGCTCATTGCTTTGAATCATTACTATTGGCATAGTTTTTGTATGACCTGTTGAAAGATACCCATAATGTGTACATTTAACAGTTTTACTATCCAGTGAAGTCAAAAATCTAATTCACACAAATGCCTATTGAGAGGATTAAAGAGCTCATTATACATTTTGACCATAAGTATTATGAATATACAACATTTAATACGTGGCTCATAAAACTCTTGCTGGAGTAAGACAACACTGGAGGTGTGTGCTTTTCTTACTAGTAAAGTGCCTTTGTAGTACTCTTTTTTTTTTTTTTTTCCAATTTCTGGGATACATGTGCAGAACGTACAGGTTTGTTACATAGGTATACATGTGCCATGTGGTTTGCTGCACCTATTAACACGTCATCTAGGTATTGTAGTACTCTTTTTTTTTTTAATTATACTTTAAGTTCTAGGGTACATGTGCACAATGTGCAGGTTTGTTACATATGTATACATGGGCTATGTTGGTGTGCTGCACCCATTAACTCATCATTTACATTAGGTATATCTCCTAATGCTATCCCTCCCCTTTCCCCCCACCCCACAACAGGCCCCGGTGTGTGATGTTCCCCTTCCTGTGTCCAAGTGTTCTCATTGTTCAATTTCCAACTATGAGTGAGAACATGGCATGTTTGGTTTTTTGTCCCTGCGATAGTTTGCTGAGAATGATGGTTTCCAGCTTCATCCATGTCCCTACAAAGGACATGAACTCATCCTTTTTTATGGCTGCATAGTATTCCATGGTGTATATGTGCCACATTTTCTTAATCCAGTCCATCATTGAATTTGGGTTGGTGCCAAGTCTTTGCTATTGTGAATAGTGCCACAGTAAACATATGTGTGCATGTGTCTTTATAGCAGCATGATTTATAGTCCTTTGGGTATATACCCAGTAATGAGATGGCTGGGTCAAATGGCATTTCTAGTTCTAAATCCTTGAGGAATCGCCACACTGACTTCCACAATGGTTGAACTAGTTTACAGTCCCACCAACAGTGTAAAAGTGTTCCTATTTCTCCACATCCTCTCCAGCTCCTGTTGTTTCCTGACTTTTTAATGATTGCCATTCTAACTGGTGTGAGATGGTATCTCATTGTGGTTTTGATTTGTATTTCTCTGATGACCAGTGATGATGAGCATTTTGTCATGTGTCTGTTGGCTACAAAAATGTCTTCTTTTGAGAAGTGTCTGTTCATATCCTTTGCCCACTTTTTGATGGGGTTGTTTTTTTCTTGTAAATTTGTTTGAGCTTTTTTGTAGATTCTGGATAGTAGCCCTTTTGTCAGATTGCAAAAATTTTCTCCCATTCTGTAGGTTGACTCTTTCACTCTGATGGTAGTTTCTTTTGCTGTGCAGAAGCTCTTTAGTTTAATTAGATCCCATTTGTCAATTTTGGCTTTTGTTGCCATTGCTTTTGGTGTTTTAGACATGAAGTCCTTGCCCATGCCTATGTCCTGAATGGTATTGCCTAGGTTTTCATGGTTTTAGGTCTAACATGTAAGTCTTTAATCCATCTTGAATTAATTTTTGTATAAGGTGTAAGGAAGGGATCCAGTTTCAGCTTTCTACATCCGGCTAGCCAGTTTTCCCAGCACCATTTATTAAATAGGGAATCCTTTCCCCATTGCTTGTTTTTCTCAGGTTTGTCAAAGATCAGATGGTTGCAGATGTGTGGTATTATTTCTGAGGGCTCTGTTCTGTTCCATTGGTCTGTATCTCTGTTTTGGTACCAGTACCATGCTGTTTTGGTTACTATAGCCTTGTAGTATAGTTTGAAGTCAGGTAGCATGATGCTTCCAGCTTTGTTCTTTTGGCTTAGGATTGACTTGGCAATGCGGGCTCTTTTTTGGTTCCATATGAACTTTAAAGTGATTTTCTCCAATTCTGTGAAGAAAGTCGTTGGTAGCTTGATGGGATGGAATTGAATCTATAAATTACCTTGGGCAGTATGGCCATTTTCACGATATTGATTCTTCCTATCCATGAGCATGGAATGTTCTTCCATTTGTTTGTGTCCTCTTTTATTTTGTTGAGCAGTGGTTTGTAGTTCTCCTTGAAGAGGTCCTTCACATCCCTTGTAAGTTGGATTCCTAGGTATTTTATTTTCTTTGAAGCAATTGTGAATGGGAGTTCACTCATGATTTGGCTGTTTGTCTGTTACTGGTGTATAAGAATGCTTGTGATTTTTGCACATTGATTTTGTATCCTGAGACTTTGCTGAAGTTGCTTATCAGCTTAAGGAGATTTTGGGCGGAGAAGATGGAGTTTTCTAGATATACAATCATGCCATCTACAAACAGGGACAATTTGACTTCTTCTTTTCCTAATTGAATACCCTTTATTTCTTTCTCCTGCCTGATTGCCCTGGCCAGAACTTCCAACACTATGTTGGATAGGAGTGGTGAGAGAGGGCATCCCTGTCTTGTGCCAGTTTTCAAAGGGAATGCTTCCAGTTTTTGCCCATTCAGTATGATATTGGCTGTGGGTTTGTCATAAATACTCTTATTATTTTGAGATACGTCCCATCAATACCTAATTTATTGAGAGTTTTTAGCATGAAGGGCTATTAAATTTTGTCAAAGTCCTTTTCTGCATCTATTGAGATAATGAAGTGGTTTTTGTCTTTGGTTCTGTTTATATGCTGGATTACGTTTATTGATTTGCATATGTTGAACCAGCCTTGCATCCCAGGGATGAAGCCCACTTGATCATGGTGGATAAACTTTTTGATGTGCTGCTGGATTCAGTTTGCCAGTATTTTATTGAGGATTTTTGCATCAACGTTCATTAGGGATATTGGTCTAAAATTCTTTTTTCATTGTGTCTCTGCCAGACTTTGATATCAGGATGATGCTGGCCGCATAAAATGAGTTAGGGAGGATTCCCTCTTTTTCTATTGATTGGAATAGTTTAAAAAGGAATGGTACCAACTCCTCCTTGTACCTCTGGTAGAATTCGGCTGTGAATCCATCTGGTCGTGGACTTTTTTTGGTTGGTAGGCTATTATTGCCTCAATTTCAGAGCCTGTTATTGGTCTATACAGGGATTCAGCTTCTTCCTGGTTTAGTCTGGGGAGGGTGTATGTGTCCAGGAATTTATCTATTTCTTCTAGATTTTCTAGTTTATTTGCGTAGAAGTGTTTATAGTATTCTCTGATGGAAGTTTGTATTTCTGTGAGATCGTTGGTGATATCCCCTTTGTCATATTTTATTGCGTCTATTTGATTCTTCTCTCTTTTCTTCTTTGTTAGTCTTGCTAGCAGTCTATCAATTTTGTTGATCTTTTCAAAAAACCAGTTCCTGGATTCATTGATTTTTTTTTGAAGGGTTTTTTGTGTCTCTATTTCCTTCAGTTCTGCTCTGATGTTAGTTATTTCTTGCCTTCTGCTAGCCTTTGAATGTGTTTGCTCTTGTTTCTCTAGTTCTTTTAATTGTGATGTTAGGGTGTCAATTTTAGATCTTTCCTGCTTTCTCTTGTGGGCATTTAGTGCTATAAATTTCCCTTTACACACTGCTTTGAATATGTCCCAGAGAATCTGGTATGTTGTGTCTTGGTTCTCGTTGGTTTCAAAGAACATCTTTATTTCTGCCTTCATTTCTTTATGTACCCAGTAGTCATTCAGGAGCAGGTTGTTCAGTTTCCATGTAGTTGAGCAGTTTTGAGTGAGTTTCTTAATCTTGAGTTCTAGTTTGATTGCACTGTGGTCTGAGAGACAGTTTGTTATAATTTCTGTTCTTTTACATTTGCTGAGGAGTGCTTTACTTCCAACTATGTGGTCAATTTTGGAATATGTGTGATGTGGTACTGAGAAGAAAGTATATTCTGTTGAGTTGGGGTGGAGAGTTCTGTAGATGTCTATTAGGTCTGCTTGGTGCAGAGCTGAGTTCAATTCCTGGATATCCTTTTTAACTTTCTGTCTCTTTGATCTGTCTAATGTTGACAGTGGGATGTTAAAGTCTCCCATTATTGTGTGGGAGTCTAAGTCTCTTTGTAGGTCACTCAGGACTTGCTTTATGAATCTGGGTGCTCCTGTATTGGGTGCATATATATTTAGGATAGTTAGCTCTTCTTGTTGAATTGATCCCTTTCATTATGTAATGGCCTTCTTTGTCTCTTTTGATCTTTGTTGGTTTAAAGTGTGTTTTATCAGAGACTAGGATTGCAACCTCTGCCTTTTTTTGTTTTCCATTTGCTTGGTAGATCTTCCTCCATCCCTTTATTTTGAGCCTATGTGTGTCTCTACACATGAGATGGGTTTCCTGAATACAGCACACTGATGGGTCTTCACTCTATCCAATTTGCCAGTCTGTGTCTTTTAATTGGAGCATTTAGCCCATTTACATTTAAGGTTAGTATTGTTATGTGTGAATTTGATCCTGTCTTTATGATGTTAGCTGGTTATTTTGCTCGTTAGTTAATGCAGTTTCTTCATAGCCTTGATGGTCTTTACAATTTGTCATGTTTTTGCAGTGGCTGGTACCGGTTGTTCCTTTCCATGTTTAGTGCTTCCTTCAGGAGCTCTTTTAGGGCAGGCCTGGTGGTGATAAAATCTCTCAGCATTTGCTTGTCTGTAAAGGATTTTATTTCTCCTTCACTTATGAAGCTTAGTTTGGCTGGATATGAAATTCTGGGTTGAAAATTCTTTTCGTTAAGAAGGTTGAATATTGGCCCCCACTGTCTTCTGGCTTGTAGAGTTTCTGCCAAGAGATCAGCTGTTAGTCTGATGGGCTTCCCTTTGTGGGTAACCTGACCTTTCTCTCTGGCTGCCCTTAACATTTTTTCCTTCATTTCAACTTTGGTGAATCTGACAATTATGTGCCTTGGAGTTGCTCTTCTCGATGAGTATCTTTGTGGCGTTCTCTGTATTTCCTGAATTTGAATGTTGGCCTGTCTTGCTAGATTGGGGAAGTTCTCCTGGATAATATCCTGCAGAGTGTTTTCCAACTTGTTTCCATTCTCCCCGTCACTTTCAGGTATACCAATCAGACGTAGATTTGGTCTTTTCACATAGTCCCATATTTCTTGGAGGCTTTGTTTGTTTCTTTTCATTCTTTTTTTCTCTAAACTTCTCTTCTCGCTTCATTTCATTCATTTGATCTTCAATCAGTGGTACCGTTTTTCCAGCTGATTGAATTGGCTACTGAAACTTGTGCATTCATCACATAGTTCTCATGCCATGTTTTTCAGCTCCATCAGGTCATTTAAGGACTTCTCTACATTGATTATTCTAGTTAGCCATTCGTCTAATCTTTTTTCGAGGTTTTTAGCTTCTTTGTGATGGGTTCGAACTTCCTCCTTTAGCTTGGAGAAGTTTGATCGTCTGAAGCCTTCTTCTCTCCACTCATCAAAGTCATTCTCCATCCAGCTTTGTTCCATTGCTGGCGAGGAGCTGCGTTCCTCAGTTGGAAATGCAGAAATCACCCATCTTCTGCGTCGCTCACGCTGGGAGCTGTAGACTGGAGCTGTTCCTATTTGGCCATCTTGGAACCACCCCCCGGTATTGTAGTACCCTTAAGAGAACAAACAGTATTGCAAACTGAAGAAACTGGTTGTATTGCAAGTCAGGGAATAGAACTAGGAATACACATAGCTTTTACAAATAAAAAGATTCTTGGGATTTGTTTTCTCTTCAACCTGTTTTGTGTTTTTAAGTAAGAAAATAAATGATCTGTATCCACTAATTTGGGTCAGTAGTTGATGTCATTTATATGCCTCCTGCTTTTTAAAATTTGAATTTTGAATGTTATTTTGGTAATAACCCCCTGCATAGTTGAGACATTTAGGTGTTTGTCTTGGAAACAAGTAGTAAAGACTTTACACTTTCCTTGTATAAATAGTTGATTTTTTTTTAAAGCCACTTACTGTAGTTCTTTAAAAATGAATATAAGCCCAAAATTTATTCATTGTTGGCAATTTGAAAAATAGAGAACAACACTATGAAGAAAATACAACTACCAATAATCTTTCTACTCAGTGGCTGCTGTTAACATTTTGTGTTTTATCCTTCCAGATGTTTTTCCCTTCTACATAAATATAAAGTTTTGAAACTTATTGTGTCATAAGTATATATTCTTACCGATTTTGATGACATTTACAATGTCTGCATCATAATTGTTCAACATGAAATTTTAAAATCAGTTTCCTTATTGTTGGGCAGTTAAACATTTCAGTATTAAAAAGTTTTCAAGATTATTAATATGCTATCAATAACCTTATATTTTATACATCTTTTTTTTTTTTTTTTTTTTTTGAGACAGGGTCTCACTCTGTTGCCAGGCTGGAGTGCAGTGGTGTGATTTCGACTCACTGAAACCTCCACCTCCCAGGTTCAAGAGATTCTCCTGCCTTAGCCTCCTGAGTAGCTGGGATTACGGGCATGTGCCACCATGCCCGGCTAATTTTTGTATTTTTTGGTAGAGATGGGGTTTCACCATGTTGGCCAGGTTGGTCTCAAACTCCTGACCTCAAGTGATCCACCCCCCTTGGCCTCCCAAAGTGCTAGGATTACAGGCTTGAGCCACCATGCCTGGCCCACATCTTTTTTATCTTAGGAATCATTTATGGAACTAGCAATACCAATTAATACACTATAATCACTTATTGAACATTTACTATGTGCCAGGCATAGTGTTGGTTTTCTTTTTTCTTTTCTTTTTCTTTTCTTTTTTTTTGAGACAGGTCTGGCTCTGTTACCCAGGCTGGACTGCAGTGGTGCCATCTTGGTTCACTGCAGCCTTGACCTTTTGGGCTCAAGTGATCCTCTCACCTCAGCCTCCCAAGTAGCTGGGACCACAGATGTGTACCACCATGCCTGCCTATTTTTTTTGGTATATTTTTATAGAGATGGGTTTTTGCCATGTTGCCCAGGCTGGTGTCAAACTCCTGAGCTCAAGCGATCTGCCTGTTTTGGCCTCCCAAAGTGCTGGGATTACAGGTGTGAGTCACCATGCTTGCATGCTTGGGCCCAAGCATAGGTTTTATTGTTGTTGTTGTTGCCTTTTTAAAGGACACACATACTTATTAGCTTACAGCTTCTGTGGAGCATAAGACTCTGGGCATAGCCTAAGTTAACTTCTCTGCTGCAGGATCTCATTTGATTATAAATGTCCAATAATACAAATTTCATGTTTCAGTGGTGAGACTGTAGTCAAGAAAAAACCAGCTCCCCTATAATAATCTCTGCAGCCAAGCATAGTTTCTAAGGTTACATATTATTTAATCCTCAAATGACCGTGTGAGGTAGACCTATTTTTCTCCCCATCTTAAAGATGAATCTGAGGGACCAGAGGGTGAATAGTTTGTCTAAGTTCAGATGGAACTAGAATTCTATCTAGGCATTCTGACCCAGCCATGCTCTTAACCACGAGATGGAAATGTGAAGCTGTCAATCTCACTGCCAGTTGTTCTCCAGGATATTGTACTAATTAGAATTCTGTAGGTGGGAGATGTTGGGCATATTGCCTTGAGCCATTGATAATTTTTTTTTTAACGTCTTGTTGGCCTGTTCCTGTTGTGGATAAAAATAAGCATCTCCCTTATCCCCAAGAAATTTAGTATTTAAATAGGGAACCAAAGCATTCTTACCCATATTTCCTGGCTCCAAATAACATTAATATCTACTTAGTTGCTTAAATAGTCCTTGTTTTCTCCTCGACACCCATTATTTTTACACTCTCTTTTCAGTATGTTTTGAACTCCTGTTCTTCTAAGTCAGCTGCCATTTTGTAGGCCAGGCTGTCACCATCTTCCGAACCTGTCCATGGCCTTCCCACTGATCTTTCTGTGATCCATTCTCCTTAGGACAGCCAAGAATTGCTTATAAAATGAAAGTCAGCACATTTCCCCCCTCCCCATTTAAATGCTTCAGTGGATTTCTATTACACCCCAAATAAAACAAACTCCTTGCCTAGCCTGGAAGCCTCTCTCTGACCTGTCTGCCTCTGCCTCCTCCAACTCTCCTTTCATTATCTCAGTCCTATTGGGCTTCTTTCTGTCTCTCAAACACTCTAGACTTCCTCCTGTCTCATTACCTTTGCATTTGCTATTCACTCTGTCTAGAAAGCTCTTTCCCCATGTTTTTCACAACTAGCTCACTCCTTTCACAGTAACTATCTAAAGCAGCACATTTTAATTTTCTGTTTTCTTTTCTTTTTCTTTTTCTTTTGATACAAGGTCTTGCTCTATCACCCAGGCTGGAGTGCAGTGGTGCGATCTCAGCTCACTGTAACCTCAACCTCCTGGGCTCAAGCGATCCTCCCACCTCAGCCCCTTGAGGAGCTGGGACTACAGGCACGCACCACCACACCCGGCTAATCATTGTTTTGTTTTGTTAGAGACAGGGTTTTGCTTTGTTGCCCAGGCTTGTCTTGAACTCCTGAGCTCAAGCGATCTACCCACCCCAGCCTTCCAAAGTGCTGGGATTAGAGGCACGAGCCACCCTGCCCAGCCCTTTTCCATTTTCTGTAGTAAACTATATGAGGACCAGGACTAGGGTGCAGCAAGAGGGGGCCTTAGGGCACCAAATGGAAGGCATATGCTTGCCAGCCTGAGAACCAGTGCCTCCTTGCATTTTACATGCTAGGCACCTCACTTATTGTGTCCTACATCCAGCTCTGCTCTGTTGTATCCACTGCTTATTTCTTAAACACTCTAGAATTTTCTTTTTCCTGTGGCAGAGAACAGTGTGTGTCTATCAAAATCCTTTTCTTTTGCCTCTTGGGGCTGTCGCTAGACTATGTTTCCCAGCCCCTCGTGGAGTTAGGGGTGGCTGTGGGCCTGAGTTTTGACTCATGGAATGTGGGTGGAAGTGACATATTTACTACTTCCAGGCCTGGCCCCAGTAAACCTCCTGTAGAAGAGTCTCTCACTATTTGTGTGTCTGCCACCTTGGTGCAGGGGATCTAGCCCTTTCTCTGAGCCTCTGTAGGATGATTGGGCCACCAGGTGAAAAGAGCTTGGGTACCTAAATGAGTTTGTCAAAGTCTTCCTGCTGCAAATCTCCACTGGACCCTGCTTGAGCAAGAAAGGAAGTTTTGTGTTAAGTCACTGAGACCTTGAGGTTTGTCCCTCTACGAAGCTAGCACTGTGTGCCCTCACCAGTACAGTCTCTCTTATCTCCACCAGAGTTTCTGAACATAAGATTCAAAAGGGTGAGAGCCTTGTTTACATTGTATCACCAGTGCCCAGGAGAGTGTCTGTTGCAGGTATCCAGGAAATAATTTTTTCAACAAATGCATCATATAAATACTAACATAAAAACAACTGAAGAGAGAGTGCTGAAATAATGATACAGGGGTTCAAAGGGGAAGGAGCACTGTGGATTTCATGAAAATGGGGACTTGAGTTAGCTTACTTTAAATTTTCTTTGGTTGAGACAGGATCTCGCTCTGCTGCCCAGGCTGGGGTGCTAACTCTTAAGTATATGGTATTCACTGTATATAAAGTGGTTCTTACGTTTCTTAGCCAGGAATGTTTTGAAAACATATTCCAAAGGCATAGGGCAGTGATTTCACACCAAAAGTATAGAATTGTAATAACTTATAGACTTTCTAGGCTTTTAATAGGATTTTAATCACATATTAAGCCATGTCAAATCATTTTTATAGTTACATGCCTGTAACTAGAAAATATTAAAATTCTTCCCTTTATTTCTTACTATGTCCAGTATGTTTGAACTCTTATTTTAAAAATTTCTTAATTGATGTAACAGAGAAGTAATGTCTGCTTTTATTATATAGTGTAAATCATTGGCTTTTTCAAGATTCACTAGCTTGCTTTGCTTGCCTAGTTATAGAAACGTTAGATGGGGCTTGTTGCATTCCTTCTAGGAATATCTGTGGGCTCTAAGGAGAGGGCATTGTTTGACATTGAACTGTTGATGGGAAGGATTTTTGGTCAAGAGGAGGGATTTCCAACTCTTTTAAGAAGAGAAACTGTTTGTAATTTCTTGGAAGCCTTGAGATTCTAGATGTGGAGGAAGACAGGCCAGAGGAGATGAGGACTTCTGCTGATGAAGTTTCTGGGTGGGTGGGAGTATGGAGTGCATCACTGCTAACTGTGGGTGCCTTTACCCCAAGAAGTTCTCCTGCAAGCCATGTGAGGACAGATTGTGGAGTGGCAGCAGGTAACCAAGGTTGTACTATCTATCAGATCAAGATACACTCAGTCCCCCAGTTGAGACCTAGAATACATAAAATCCAAGACCTTTATTCCTACTCATATCCTAAAGTCACTGGTAAAATAATGCCCTACCTAGGTCAGCACTAACAACTCTTGACTAGCTCTGCCACAAACTGTATGTAAGTGTGTAAGAGAGATAAAGGCACCTTTTTACCATATTTCCTGCCTATTTAAAATAAAAGTTTGGACTAAATGATCCTAAGAGCCGTTCTACCAATAAAATTCATATTTCTATTCATCATTTGGTCCAATGTTCACATTGATTTAAAAATTTTCCATCTCTTAATTATTGTGTAATATTGATCCGATTATTTCATATCTCTGTACCTCAGTTTTCCTGCTTTTAAAATGGGAATAATAGTAGTTATCTAGTTTATAATTTTGTCGTGAGAATTAATTGGATGATGTGTGCCAAGCCCTTGGAACATGGCGAGTGTGCAGTGACCATTAGCTGCTGCTAGTTGAGTTTCCCAGCTGCTTACTCTGTGGACATTTTCTTGCTCATATTTGCTTCCCATAACAGGTTATTAATAAATTCTCCGTGCTTTGGAAAGATTCCCTGAAACACTTTAAAATTCATTCTAATTCCAATGAATTACTAAAGTAATACTTCTAAAACATGTAGGAATTTGAGAAAAGGTACAATTTTATTAACGTTGATAAACAATATATTAAGTATTAATAAAGCATATATTGATCATGATTCTGAGGAATACATCCCTGTTGGAAGTCTGTCTCAAAATCATAGGTAAGTTTGAGTTTCTCACAAGAACGAGCTTTTGCTTTTAAACTGGCTGCTTCTGGTGAAGAATGGAAAATGTGCATGTATAGAGAGGCCAAATTTTGCTAGCTAAGGTACAAAATACACTTTATAAAAAGTAATCAGTTCATAGAAACATGCAAATCTAGAACTCTAAGTCTGTGTATGTTTAATTTCCTGGGTTTCTATATGATCCAGTTTCCGTATGATCTAGCTTGATATAAATAGGTTTGTTTCACTGGGAGAATGAGTCCTTTTAGAGATACTCCACCAGCTGAAAAAGCTAAAAGTTTTCTTTTCATAGTTATTATCATAGCATTTTCACTACTTAAATATACATACAAACCAATATAACATGTGCATTGCTTAGTTTGGTACAAGTTACCAATGAACTAGGATGGAAATGCCCCTGCCTTCACCACCCTCCAACCTGTGCCAAACCCCTTAAGAAACAAATTTACTTAACGCTGGTTGTGCATGTGATTTGAGTTCTTTGGTGATAGTTTAATTGCAAGTGCAGACTTCAGAGACAAGAGTCTTGAGCTGGAGTCCCAGATGGGAGTCAGCTCTCATCATGACTATAGTTTTAGAATATTTCTGGGCCTCATGTTGAAGGAATGGATCTGAGTATTGGATTGATACTGCCTCTCCTGTTTCTAAATATTCAATGTCTGCGTGTATTTACTGGAATGGTATTCAGAACTATTTCGTTTAGATGCTCCACTTGTCCTTTCACAATGTCTTATATCCCAGTTCTGATAAGACCCTGAGTCTTCTGCCCTGTTCTCAAACCATTCATGCATTGCTATTTTTATTGCTTAGGCTCTTAGGTAATTGGTAGTGTTCTTAACATTTCTTTTAAATGATTTGACTTCTAGTCTACACATCTTCTGACACTGCAGAAAGCAGCCAGTTCCAAAGAAAACATTTTTTTGTAGCCTTTTCTCCCCCCTGCTGATGGAACTGCATAACCTCAAACCTTCACTATGCCAAATTTGGAGTCTTGATTGCTACCCCTTCCTCTCCCCTCCAGCTACCTTTGTCATGCTCACTCAACTTGGTGACTGCCAGAGGCACGCATTCTAGATTATTTTATAGCAATAAGCATCCTATATTAACATTTAGATTAGCTTTTAAAAAGTCAACTAGTTTTATTCCCTCCCTTACAATTTCAATTAGTTTTTCTCTTTCTTCACCAAATGCATTAATTTGGAAGTTAAAGGGTACAGTGGGGCTAGAGAAGATTTTGCTCATTGCTTAAAGCCCTGCAGTGTTCTTCAGCTCTTGCATACGTCCTTACACATGGTTTTGATTTTATGGTATAAGAGGGTTTTTCACTTCTTGACTCATTTGTGGCATGTTGCTGTAGCCATCACTGTAATTAATCTCCCAGGAAGAAATCTGAAGGTTCAAGTCAATTAAAAAAAGTGAACCCAGGAACAAGTAGCTTAGCAACATTTCCACTCAACCCAGAGGATTCCTTTGTCCTTGGAGTTGGAGAGGTAGTCTTTCTCTCTGATCTTGAAGAGCATATTCTGCCACCTCTTTCCCTGCCTCACCCTCCCCACCACCAACGTGGAGGGTGGTGAGATGGAGCCAGATTTCAGGTCCTGATCAACATTTGATTGATAGTGGCAGCAGTTTTCCCTGCAGACTCTTTCATTTATTCATGCTTGCAACTTATTTCTTTGCTTTGTTCATTCCAAATGGGATTTTATTAATGCCACCTTGCCTCCTTTTGTTACTTCAAAATTAAAAGTGAGGTTTTCTTTTTGTTAAACTGGAAATAACCAGGAACATAGAATAGTAAAATAAAAATCTACATACTTATGGTCTAGAATAAAAAAATTAATGTATTTCCATATTTACTTTATCAATCTATATATACATAACTTCATTACTCATTTTTAACAGGTAAACTATAGATATTATTTAGAACGATCCTATGAAAGAAACAAGAGATTATTCAAAATGATAAATTTCATGCTTGCACAAACTCTTCTAAAATAAAGCATTTTTATAATTAACCGATCCATACCTGAAGTCCAAAAATCATACAAAAGCCAATATTCCAGCAACTTATTTTCATTGGGAGGCTTTTTCTAGGACTGTGGAAAGTCTGAAAATGCAATTGGTATAAAACAAATAGATCCTAGAAACAAAAATGGTTTGAAGGATACTGAAGATTTCCTAATGTTGACTAATTACAGTAGAAAAAGTAGAAGAGTGAGTGGTCTAGTGATTCCCCCCAACCCCTCCTGCATGAGATTATGGAATTATATACATAATAGAGAGAATTTAAGTTTTATAATTCCAAGCTTAGGGTAAAAAAGAAACAGGATGGAAATAGTTTTGGAGGTTCTTTCTAAATGTTAGGATTTTAAAGATACAGTAAAGCCTAAGATATATGTAACTCTATAGAATGTGTCATTTTGCCCAAAGGATTATAAATCATTCTGTAAAGACACATGCAGATGTATGTTTATTGCAACACTGTTTACAATAGCAAAGACTTGGAACCAACCCACATGCCCATTAATAACAGACTGGATAAAGAAAATATGGCACATATACACCATGGAATACTATGTAGCCATAAAAAAGGATGAGTTCATGTCCTTTGCAGGGACATGAATGAACCTGGAAGCCATCACTCTCAGCAAATTAACACAAGAACAGAAAAACAAACACCACATGTTCTCATGCATAAGTGGGAGTTGAACAATGAGAACACATGGACACAGGGAGGGGAACATCACACACTGGGGCCTGTCAGTGTGGGGGCAAGGGGAGGGAGAGCATAAGGACAAATACCTAATGTGTGTGGGGCTTAAAACCTAGATAATGGGTTAATAGGTGTAGCAAACCACCATGGCACATGTATACCTATGTAACAAACCTGCATGTTCTGCACATGTATTCCAGAAGTTAATTTTTTTAAAAAAAAGATGTATATATTCTTTTTAAAAAAAAAAAAAAGTCACAGCCAAACAAGGGTCATTTTGGAAAGCTGATTCCAGGTAGATGAAAATGGATATATAGTGTGGTTGGGCTGATGTTATTTTATTTATTTTATTCTTTTATTATACTTTAAGTTCTAGGGTACATGTGCACAACATGCAGGTTTGGTACATAGGTATACATGTGCCATGTTGGTTTGCTGCACCCATCAACTCATCATTTACAGTAGGTATTTCTCCTAATGCTATCCCTCCCCCAGTCCCCCACCCTCCGACAGGCCTTGGAAGTAAAGCACTCCTCAGCAAATGGAAAAGAACAGAAATCACAACAAACTGTCTCTCAGACCACAGTGCAATCAAATTAGAACCCAGGATTAAGAAATTCACTCAAAACCACACAACTACATGGAAACTGAACAGCTTGCTCCTGAATGACTACTGGCTAAACAACAAAATGAAGGCAGAAGTAAAGATGTTCTTTGAAACCAATGGGAACAAAGACACAATGTACCAGAATCTCTGGGACACATTTAAAGCAGTGAGTAGAGGGAAATTTATAGCACTAAATGCCCACAAGAGAAAGCAGGAAAGATCTAAAATTGACACCTTAACATCACAATTAAAAGAACTAGAGAAGCAAGAGCAAACACATTCAAAAGCTAGCAGGAGGCAAGAAATAACTAAGATCAAAACAGAACTGAAGGAGATAGAGACGAAAAAAACCCTTCAAAAAATCAATGAATCCAGGAGCGGGTTTTTTGAAAAGATCAACAAAATTGATAGACCACTAGCAAAACTAATAAGAAAAGGGAGAAGAATCAAATAGACACAATAAAAAATGATAAAGGAGATATCGCCACCAATCCCACAGAAAATGAATATTTTAAGTGTTGGAACTTTAAGAAACATCAATTTTCTTAACATTACTAAAGTGCTATGGTTTTAATATATGACGGTAAGAATCACTGAGATTACTTTGTGACTTTGTTCTATCTGGTTGCAGCTATCATGCTATTGTGCAACTTAGTGAGGGATGCAAAGGGCAGTAGAGGTTGACAGCTTAGCTCCACTCCCCCTCGTCAGTGTCTGGAGTTGGCTTTCTTAAAAGTCCCCCATGACTTTCTTACAAGCTGATGAGAAACACATGAGAGGCAAGGTGCTTATTGGATAGCATCCTAGGTCACAGGTGTGTGTCTTTAGGAAGTTGCTCAACCTCTCTTGGCCTTAACTTTCCAACCTGCTAAATGAAGGCGAGTAGTACCTACCTCCTTAGGATAATTGTGAGGATTCAATAGCAATACCTAAGGAGCATGCGGCATAGTACTTAGCACATAATAAAGGCAAAAAGTTCTGTTAATAATCTTCTGCAGGATTATTTAACAAATACACCAAAGCAGGTCCCTTTCACATAATTTGTTCTCTAAAGAATAGAGAAAAATTATTTGTGTCAATCTCTTAACTTGCCCCATTACCTTGAATGAATATTATAGAGATAGTAGGATCACAGGCTGCTGCTGCTGCTGCTGCTTTTTTTTTTTTTTTTTTTCTTGAGCCGGAGTCTTGCTCTGTCACCCATGCTGGAGTGCAGTGGCATGATCTTGGTTCACTGCAACCTCTGCCTCCCGGGTTCAAGCAATTCTCCTACCTCAGCCTCCCAAATAGCTGGGACTACAGGTATGTGCCACCATGCCTGGCTAATGTTTTTGATATTTTTAATAGAGACGGGGTTTCACTATGTTGGTCAGGGTGGTCTCGAACTCCTGACCTTAAATGGTCCACCCACCTTGGCCTCTGAAAGTGCTGGGATTACAGGCATGAGCCACCACGCCTGACCACAGGCTTCCAAAAGGCATCCATTTCACTTGAATGAATAGAAGCACTGCTCAGCAGCCTTTCAAGAATTTTCCTGAGCATATCTCTCTACAACTTTAATTTTATTAAAAAATAATTTTCCTAAGGTATTTTGAAGAACGTATATGGTAAAGTGTGCCAATTCTTCATCATTATCACAAGATAGCACTTCTTTCAAGACATGAAGTCACAAAATCCCCAGTTTCCTTGCATATACTAGGCATGGCCTCTGACATGTGAAGGATTAAGAATTGCTTAAATATGTGTAACAGGATTGAAAACTTTGAGTAATGTCTTCTGTTACATGATTAAATGTCGCATTCATTAATAATACTTCATATCCTGGATAATACTCATAACAAGTATTATAATGAAGAGCAGGAAGGTGATAAAAATATTACCAATTGCTAGTCCTGCGTCTTTGGAGTGACCACTGGCAAGGAAATGGCTTTCTGGCAGCTCAGCCCTGCTTACCACTCATGCCTCTACGTGCTACTTTCTGCTTCTGACTCATGGCACTTCTAGGCTCATTTTTATGGTTTTTCTCCTTTCTCTCTAACTTTCCTTGACTTTTTCCCACTTCAGATACTTGGAATCAACTATTGTCCTTGGGAATGATTACTATATATATTTATTTTTTCAGTTATATCTTCTGACTGGGTAAAAGGTGTTTTGCCTGCAAAACTGAATGGTTTATTTTATTTGTAGAAAACCTGTACTGTGAATTGCCCTTAACAATTGTGTTGGGAGGGGGAATTAGTAGGGTGAATATTTAAATTCTTGTTTATTTCATGTGTAACTTGGCAAAATTGCATACCCTGATATGACTTGAATTATGGACTTGAAGCATGCACTGTTTCAAACCACTGGTGTGCCTGGGTAGTTAATAGAGCAGTTTTTTTTGTTTGTTTGTTTGCAAATGATACTTTTGTTTCAAGGTGCCCAATTTCAGCCCAAGAGAAAAGTTCACATAGCTTGATATGTTACAAGATTATTCTTTCCCTAAACGAATGGTTTAAAAAAATGGTCAGTGACCATTTCCTTTGCTAGTCTTAGTTCTCTTTATTTTTCCCCTTTATGTCATATCATATTCACATCTTAATGGTTTAGTCTACCACTGAATACATAATTTTCTTCCTTTCTAATCTTTTGAATAGTCTAAAAGAAATACTTGTTAAATGTTTCATGGTGTATGTGGTGTGAGAAAAATCTATAATTGTTCTTGATTCGGACATTTCACAAGGCAATCAAACCCCAGATATTATAAGCCAAGATAAATGATAGCACATTTTATCTTTGCATTTGTGAAATCTTATTACACTGTTCTGCAAATGTATAAACGTTTTCTTTTCATAAAGCTGTAGGCCTAAATTATAGCTGCTCATTAACATGGTTTCCATACTCGGAAATGTGTGCGGGCAAGCCTTATTCAAGCAGCAGCAGCTATCATTTGCATTGTCTGGAGTAGTATTGGGTCATTTAGCATTTAACAATACCTGTCTGGCTTTTTGCCTCTCTAAGAGGTGTCTCATGTTTTATTGAATATTTACTTATGTATGCCTGAGATGTAGAGATTCTCCAATTCAGTGAATAAAGTTGACAAGGTAAAAAGGAAAAGACCTAAAAAGTAGCTATGTTTTATATTACACAGTTTAATTCCAACCGTATATGTGGTTGGAGATATATCCTGGAGTGTCGACTCTGTGGCAGGCTGAACGCAGTAAACAGTTAGCAAATTGTTCACGTGTTTTCCCCTGCAACACACTAATGTAAACGTCTTTTCAGATGTATGTATCAGTGTAACATATACAGACAAGATGGCTATCTTTTAATGTCCAGAAAAGGTGAACATTACTCAGTTAACCTTGTGTTGCAGCTACATATGGCTCAGACATATCTGCCCTCCCAACAAAAATGTTGTAATACTTGTGAGTTTCAGTATTTGTGGATAGTGAATGAAACATACTTCTTTATACTCCTGAATGTATCATGTTATATAATAAACTGAGAAAGGAACTAATGTTCTCAGAATGTTTGAATTTTGAGCCCAAGTGTCTAATACATGGACTAATGTATTTTAAATAAAAATGGTCTAATAAAAATATTAATGTTATTTCTTGACCTATACAGGAATTTTGACTTTTTAGTCATAGCCGTTCTGACTGATGTGAGATGGTATCTCTTTGTGGTTTTGATTTATATTTCTCTGATGATGAGTGATAGGGAGCATTTTTTCATGTTGGCTGCTTATGTCGTCTTTTGAGAAGTGTCTGTTCATATCCTTTGCCCATTTTTTAATGGAGTTATTTGTTTTTTGCTTGTTAAACTGTTTAACAAGTTCCTCATAGATTCTAGATATTAGGCCTTTGTCAGATGTGTAGTTTGTGAATATTTTCTCCCATTCTGTAGGCTGTCTGTTTACTCTGTTGATAGTTTCTTTTTCTCTGCAGAGGCTGTTTAGTTTAATTAGGTCCTACTGGTCAATTTTTGTTTTTGTTACAATTGCTTTTGAGGCCTTAGTCATAAATTCTTTGCCAAGGCTGATGTCCAGAACAGTATTTCCTAGGTTCTTCGAGGATTCTTATAGTTTAAGGTCTTACATTTAAAGCTTTAATCTATCTTGAGTTAACTTTTGTATATGGTGAAATGTCGGGGGTCCAGTTTCATCCATCTGCATATAGCTAACCAGCTATCCATCATCATTTATTGAGTAGGGAACGCTTCTACACTGATGGGAGTGTAAATTAGTTTAGCCACTGTGGAAAGCAGTTTGGAGATTTCTCAAATAGCTTAAGACAGAACTATCATTTGACCCAACAATATCATTACCGCATATATACCCAAAGGAAAATAACTACAAAAAAAGACACATGCACATATATGTTCATTGCAGCACTGCTCACAATAGCAGTCATGGAATCGACCTAGATGCCCATCAATGGTGAATTGAATAAAGAAAATACGGTACATATATACCATGTAATACTACACAGCCATAAAAAGGAATAAAATAATGTCCTTTGCAGGAATATGGATGCAGCTTTAGGCTGTTATCCTATGCGAGTTAATGCAGAGACAGAAAACCAAATACTGCATGTTCTTACTTAAAAGTGAGAATATTGGGTACACATGGACATGAAGATGGGACTATGAGAGTGCAGAGAGAAGGGGGGTAATTGAAAAATTACCTGTTGTGTACTGTGCTCACTACCTGGGTGATGGGATTATTTGTACCCCAAACATCAGCATTATACAATATATGCATATAACAAACCTGCGTGTGTATCCCATGAATTTAAAATAATTACAAAAAAACACAAAACCTCTCCCCAGAAAAGACTTCTTCCCATCCTGATCACTTCCTAAATAAATGCACTTAGCTTTTTTTTTTTTTTTTTCTGACTACAGAATCAGTGATATTTTGACTGTAAACCCACTTTAGGTAGGATGGTGGCATAACTGTTGGGACCTAATAACCTTTTCATGGAGCTTGGATTCATAGAACAAAAAAACCTATTAAGCTCCTCCTGGGTATCAGGCATTGTGCTAGAAGTGATTATTATTACTATTATTATTTATAAGCCAGTAAAAACATTGCTTTTGTATTGACTTTTTTTAAAAAGTAGAAAACTGAGGTTTTTAAAAACTTATTTCTAAAGGTGAGTTTGATAATAATTCCTGGTCATTAAGACAATGTTTTGCACAAGTGACTCTTTCATTTCACTGTTCTTGCCCCCCAGAGACTTCTTTCCTTTCCTCATCCCTGCTCGGGCAGCCAGAACCAGCCTGCAGAACTTTTACATTCCTTTGCTTCTTGCCTGGCTATCACAGTTGTAAAGTTCAGCCAAGTTGCCACGGGTATCTCTTTAATTTTCTTTCAAATTAAACATGGAATGAGAGAATGTTGGCATGCCTCAGGACGAGAGGTGCTAAGACTATCTTTTGGTTTTTTTCCAAGATACTTTTTTCCCCCAAAGTATATGAGTAAAATAATAGAACCAAATTAACTGTTCTGTAGCAACTTAGCAAAAGAGTGGACACAATTTTAAAAATAAGTTCTCTTTTGTTCCTTAGTATGAACCAAGTATGACTTCTTTGGCACTGTTAGAAAAATAAAACAGATGAAATGTAATCCTTTACCTTGCCAGACCCAGAAAGACCACAATGGAGGTCTCTATATGGGCAGACCAGTGCCTCTCACTGAGTTGCTGTTCCTGCTTTTATCTCTCTGAGGCTTGTACTAAAAAACATGCAGGATTTTAAAGTGACAAAACATTAACTTTCTATGTAAACAGAGAAAGTATTTTAATCAAAACAAACTTCCCACTACAAATTGAGTACACTTACCCTTAAGGTTTAAAAGCCCCATTTATCAAGGCACTTGCTGTTCCATAATTGCTCTTATCTTCCACTCTTCCTTACTCACAAACTGCCTGTGGCTGTTTGCAGTTTCACAGCCTCTGAGGCTATTTAATGCCTCTTCCCCATCCAGTAGTAATACAACTATTTATTTTTGTTGTTTTTTTTGTATACTCAGGATGTTTTAGCCGTGTCCTTTATAAGTGTTTATTTCATTTGCTCCTTGCAACAGCAGTATGTACTTGGTATGGAATATGAAGCTCATAGGCAAGGGGTTAAAGGAGCAAAGATGTGAGGTGAGAAGCTCTTACAGCTATCATGTGAAGGAACGAGGGTCTAAAGCTGGGCCTGACTCCAAACAAAGCCCTTGATTCCCAGTTTCCCAGTTTTGTGCTGCTTGCTCATCTGCCAGTTTCATGCATCCTTCATCTGTGACCCTTCATTGTTGGGCCATTGTTGCCCCAGCCATAAAGCCATCCTGCATTTACCACTAGTGAATCCTCCTGAAGCACTTATTGGCTCCTTACTTCTCCAAGCTCCCCACTTTGTCATTTGAGTTCCCTAGCTGTCAGCTATGTTAATCACAAAGTTGCTTCAATTCTTTTTTTACAGCTAGTTCATCCATCTTATTGCCATTCTAATTAACTTGGCAGTTAATGAGCACGGGTATTGAGCTGTAATGAGACTTGGGTTACAGGTAATCATGACTCTTTTCTGGAATCTTCCTCTTGTGAAGACTGCTCCTCTTGTATCTCCAGATTTCCTTGAAGGGAAGGGCTGCTTCTCATTACTCTGTAGCCCTGCTTAGTTGTTATTTCCCACTGTCATTACTGGACAGTCTCCTTTGTAGCCTACTGCTTTCATTCATGCTGTCTTCCCACACATTATCACCAGTCCACAGACCTTTGGGGTCTTCCTTCATGATCCTCCTTTAACTTCCTCACCCTTAGCTCAATAGGGTTTCCCTAAACTCAGCAGCAGTAGGTACCATGTGGGTGAGTCAGGAGAGCTTGTCCTTGATTTTCTTTTCTTCTCAATTACCTGATGAAGTGACCTTGAGACCCTTCAGTCTCTCAATTCTGAAATTTGTATCTCCTCTTGAATACAATTTACATTGTTCAACTATTCCTTACCATTACTTAGATGCACTTGTTCTTTGGCCTTGTTGTAACTACAGGTCCTTAAATTTCATTCTGGTTATTTATTATTTTTACTATTTTTTTTTAAACACTGTTAGATATTGGTAGACCCAGGATTCTAAATGGACCCATGGTCATCTTCCAGGCTGCCATCTTTATTATCCTACTTCCTTCCCCTTTGACCTGTTGTGATGCCAACCCCATGCTGCCTAGGGAGGTTTAGTGTGCTTTTTGGTCTCAGTTGGGATTTACTCTCCTTGGAGCCTCTTTTTCCATCATTGGTTTTGGACTCTTTATTGCATTTCCCCAATAGTGACTCTTCCAAATGTTTTTCTGCAGTATTGATCTTTATTCTATGGTGTCTTCTATCACTCTGATAACAACCCTGTCACTTAATTTACTAATAAGATTAAAGATGTTCACTGAAAGCCCACTGATCTTTTCTCTCATTCCCACCACACTTGTAATTTGCTGTTGGCATACCCCACTATCTCCTTAAAAGCTACTTTATTCATCAATACTTCTAAATTTATTTTTTTCTTCCTATTTCAGATGAAGATGGGGCCTGTTGCTTTTGCTGTTGGTCTCAATTTCTCTTCTAAACCTTGTTCTTGCATATGATCTCTTCCATGTGTATCTTCTCTCATTCCCCAGCACCATCTGCTTTTTTTGTTTTCAAAGAGTTTTAGGTATTCTTAATGTCATACGTTAAATAAAAATGTCCTTTGACTCTACAGCCCTTAAAACACAGCATACTTACTCTTACCATTCTTTTCTTTGTCCAAATACTTGAGGGGGAAAATTATTATCATCATAGGGCTCTTCTTTTTTTTTTGCCACATTTTTTTTTTAGCTATTTCTAAAATGTGAGGAGAAAAAACCTGATTTTTGTTCACATTTCAGGGATCTCCTTCTCAATTGTTTAACTTTCAAATCTCTCTAGACAAGCCCCGCATTTTCCTTTGATGCTGGAAAGCTCAGTGTACTTGGCCAACTAGTCCTAAAATGATTTCTTTTCTGTACACCCTGCCCCAGCCAAAATTAAACAAATGTAAAAACCCATGTCTCCAAATTACTGTCTTGCTCAACATTTGAATTTGCTGTTGATTTGAGTGATACCTCAGTTCTTTTCTACAGGTTGGCAATTTGACATCTTCAAATATTCTGTTTTAGACCTCCACACTCCATCTGTTACCAACACCTGCTATGTTTTGGTTCATGAGGAATCAAATCCACCCTTTGCCAAATTTCACATTATCAACACTCCTGCCCAGATCAATATTTTAGCCATGATTATTGCAAAAGGCTCTTAACTAATTTTCCTCTGTATTTATCAGCCGCCTTCCTCCATTAGTTTTACACCTCAAACCACATTAGTCATCATCTGATTACTCTTTGGTCATGTTGTTCTCTTGCTCAGATTTTGGATCTTTTCAGTGCCTGGAAGATAATTCTCATTTTCAGTGTGATATTTCATGTTCTGCCTGGTCTGGACCCAATCTACAACTTTTTTTCTGAGACCATTGGGGATTTACTCTGGGCATTGGCTGAACTGCAGCACTTACTATTCCCAAGCCTGCCTTGGGTTTTCTTCCCCTGTACCTTTTGTGTTCATGTTTTTTTTTTTTCTTGTCTAAAGTGTCTTTCCTTCTCTTCATCTCCCTTCTGCTTTTTGAAGTCTAGCCTGTAAGACCCAGTCTAGATGCCTTCAGTGGAGAAATTCATGGATTAAAATAGGGAATTTCAATATTTATAACACACTGTCTGTTAATGTAGCTATTTTAATGCCTGTTTATACAACCTTCTGGTTGGTTGCTTTTTGAGGACTTCAACCTTATCTATTTTCCTATTTCTCAGAGCCTTCTAGAAATGGGTGTTTAGTATTATTTTTCTTGATTAACCCCTTGATTATACTATTTATTATTTGACAGTGAGAAAGGATGTCTTTATTCAGGCTACTATGACAAAGTACCATAGACTAGGTGGCTTGTAAGCAGCAGAAACTTATTTCTTACAATTCTGGAGGCACAGGAGTCCAAAATTGGGGTGCCAGCATGGTCAGTCTCTGGTGAGGGACATCTTGGTTTGTAGACTGCCAACTTCTCATTGTATCCTCACATGGCAGAAAGACCGCTAACTAATTCTCTGGCCTCTTCTTGTAAGGGCACTAATCCCATTCATGAGAGATCTACCTTCATGACCTGATTTACCTACCTCCAGATACCATCACACTGGGGGTTAGGTCTTAAGAATATGAACTTAGGGGACACAAGCATCTGGTCTATAACAAAGGATACATGTGCTTGACAGCTCAGTTGTCACTGGGATGCTCCTAAGGTTGGTGGGAAGAGACAGAATTGAGGCCAACCCAGAGTGGAGGCTGGATGGGTGGAGGCCTGTTCATTATCTGGCTTTGTTTTCCCTTTTGAAAGGTACCTTAAGATAAACCACCTTTCAAACATTGTTTTCCTTTTTTAAATTCATATATATATTTATGAAAATACACTTTAAGCATTCTTTTATTCTAAGCACTAAAGCCAGATTGCCTGGGTTGGAATCCTGGATTTACTACTTAGTGGCTGGGTGATGTTGGGTAAGATACGGAATTCTCTGTGCTTCATTTTCATCCCCTGTATAATTGAAATAATAGTACCTCATAAGATGGTTATGAATACTAAATGAGTTAATACCTCTAAAACAAGCATTTTAAACAGTATGGCATATAGTATATTCTCAATTACTGGGAATTAATATTACTATTAAGTAGTGAGGAATTGCTGCAGGTAAAAGGGGGAGATATTAGAACTTGTAATTTCTAATTAGTTTTCCAGATTATTAAAGTGTGGTGGTAATATATGAAGATGAGAATCACTGATCTAGGAACTTGTAAAATACAGAGCATAGTGAAAGAGAGAATAAATGGAAATGTCAGGAAAAATGATTCAATCTAGCCTTGTGTTTGTTTTGTTGTCATATACACTAGAAGACTGATCTACTGATTTAATTAAGCCATTCAAAATGTGGATACTAATTTGTGATGTCTACTAGACACTTAGCAAAGCATTTATCAAATAACTTCCTAGGTACTGATAATATAAATACAGGCATACTTCAGAGATAATGTGGGTTGTGTTTCAGACCACCACAATAAAGTGAGTCACACAAATTTTTGGTTTCTTAGTGCATATGTTTACACTATGCTGTAGTTTATTAAGTGGGCAATAGCCTTATATCATAAACAATGTACGTTCTTTAATTAAAAAGTACTTTATTGCTAAAAAAAAAAAACCCACTAACAATCATCTGAGCCTTCACTGAATCATAATCTGTTTGCTGGTAGAGGGTCTTGCTTTGATGTTGATGGCAGCTGACTGATCAGGATGGTGGTTGCTGAAGGTTGGGGTGCTGGTGGTAATTTTTTTAAAAGAAGACAACAATGTTTGCCACATTGATGGACTCTTCCTTTCATGAAATATTTATTTGTAGCATTGTGATGCTGTTTGATAATGTCTTATCCATAGTAGCACTTCTTTTAGAATCAGAGTCAATCCTGTCAACCTTGCCACTGATTTAATTAATCAACTATGTTTACATAATATTCTAAATCATCTGTTGTTGTTTCCATGATGTTTATAGCATTCTCACCAGGAGTAGATTCCATCTCAAGAAACCACTTTCTTTGCTTATCCATAAGAAGCAACTCCTCATCCATTCAAGTTTTATCATGAAATTGTAGCAATTCAGTCACATCTTCAGGCTTCACTTCTCAATCTAGTTCTCTTGCCATTTCTACCATGTCTGCAATTACTCACTCCACTGAAGTTTTGAACCCCTGAAGTTATACATGAGGGCTGGAATCTACTTAATTCCTGATCATGTTGATATTTTGACCTTCTCCCATGAATCACTAATGTTCTTAATGGCATCTAGAATGGTGAACCCTTTCCTGGAGGTTTTCAATTTACTTTTCCCAGATTCATTAGAGGAATGACTATAAATGGCAGCTGTAGCCTTATGAAATATTTCTTAAATAATAAGACTTGAAAGTTGAAATTACTCCTTGATCCATTGGCTACATAATGGATCTTGTGTTAGCAGGCATGAAAACATTAATCTCCTTGTACATCTCCATCAGAACTCTTGGTTGACCCAGGTGCATTGTTAATGAGTAGTAGGTCTCAACAGTGGGCTTAAAATCTTCAGTAAACCATGCTGTAAACAGATATGCTGTCGTGGAGGTTTTGTTATTCCATTTATAGAGCACAGGCAGAGTAGAGCTAGCATAATTTTTAAGGGACGTAAGATTTTCAAGATGTAAATGAGCATTGGCCTCCACTTCAAGTCACCGGCTGCATTAGCTCCTAACAAGAGAGTCTGCCTGTTCTTTGAAGTTAGACATTCACATCTCTCTAGCTATGAAAGTCCTGGGTGGCATCTTCTTCCAATAGCAAGCTGTTTTATCTACATTTGAAAATCTGTTTTTTAGTGTAGCCACCTTCATTTCTTCATTAAATCTTCTAGACAACTTGCTGTAGCTTCTACATCAATACTTGCTGTTTCACTTTGCACTTTTATGTTATGGAGATGACTTCTTTCCTTAAACCTCATGAACCAACCTCTGCTAGCTTCAAATTCATCTTCTGCAGCTTCCTCATCTCTCTCAGTCTTTGTAGAGTTAAAGAGAGTTAGGGTCTTGCTCTGGATTAGGTTTTGGCTTAAAGGAATGTTCTGGCTGGTTTACTCTTCTATCCAGACTTCTAAAACTTTCTCCACATCAGTAATAAGGCTGTCGCACCTATCTGTTTTCACTAGAATAGCACTTTTAATGTTCTTCAAGAACTTTTCCTTTGCATTCACAACTTGAGGGGCCTAGCTTTTGACCTATCTCGGCTTTTAACATGCCCTGCTCACTAAGCTTAATCACGTCTAGTTTTTGATTTAAAGTGAGAGATATAGGACTCCTCCTCTTGAATACTTAGAGGCCACTGTAGGGTTATTAATTGTCTTAATTTCAATATTGTCGTACCACAGGGTATAGGGAGGCCTGAGGAGAGACGGAGAGAGATAGCAACAGTTAGTGGAGCAGTCAGAACACACATTTATTGATCAAGTTTGCCATCTTATGTGGGTGCAGTTTTTGGTGCCCCAAAACAATTACAAAAGTAACATCAAAGATCACTGATCACAGATCACCATAACAGATTAATAATAATGAGAAATTTTAAATATTGCAAGCATTACCAAAATGTGACAGAAGGGAGCTCATGCTGTTGGAAGAATGGTGCCAATAGACTTGACGTAAGGTTGCCAGAAACCTTCAATATATAATACAACAAGCTTCCTCCCACCTCACCCCCAGCAAGAATCCTGCAATATCTGTGAAGCACAATAAAGTGAAATGCAAGAAAATGAGATATTTTTGTGACACGTGGTCTTTGTTTTGGGAATGTTCAAACTTGTGAGACAAATGGGTAAATGTACAGCTACAGCCTAACATTGAAAAGCGCCATGGACACAGGTGTCACACAGGTCTTTATGATGTGCCACAGGCTTCCTTGCCTGAATGACAGTTGAGGTCTTGACAGAAATGGTTGTCATAGGTGCAGAAACTTGAAATATGGTCAGAGTTTTTCAGAGGGGGCAGAGAGGATCTTTTGCTATAGATGTTAGCATATTTTCAGTAAACCATGCTGTAAACAGATGTGCTGTTATCCAGGCTTTGCTGCTCCATTTATAGCACACAGGCGGAATAGATTTAGCATAATTCTTAAGGGATCTAGGATTTTTGGAGTGGTAAATAAGCATTGGTTTCATTTAAAGTCACCAGCTGCATTCCTAATGAGGGTCAGCCTGAAGTGGGGTGTTTTTTAGGTTTTGGGTTTTATTTGCTTAATATCCCTAAGGATAGCAAATCACCTGTATTGGTTTACCTGGCATGAGGGAAATGCCCATTGCTAATTCTACCAAGTTTTCAAAAAAATACTTTTGGATTTTAGAACAAACTGAAAAGTTGCTGGCTAATACTTGGAGGACAGTATGCCTAGATTCATAAGATGCCTCTGGGTCTCTATCTTTGTAATGTATTTACCAAAATCATGAAAAATGTTTTTATTAGCCAGCATGTAGATAGACTTGGTGGTTCCCAAACCTGAAGATGGTGAAAATAACCCAGGGAGCATTTGGTGACTCGAGAGCCCAGTTCCCAATCCAGGGAAACTGAAACAGTCTCTTCTGGGGCAATCTCAGATTCTATGTCTAGGAATCAAAAATTTAAGAACTGGTGGGGAATCGCCTGTAATCCCAGCACTTTGGGAGGCCGAGGCGGGCGGATCATGAGGTCCAGGAGATCGAGACCATCCTGGCTAACACAGTGAAACCTCGTCTCTACTAAAAATACAAAAAAATTAGCCGGGCATGGTGGCGGGCGCCTGTACTCCCAGCTACTCGGGAGGCTGAGGCAGGAGAATGGTGTGAACTCGGGAGGTGGAGCTTGCAGTGAGCCAAGATCGTGCCACTGCACTCCAGCCTTGGCAACAGAGTGAGACTCCGTCTCAAAAAAAAAAAAAAGACAAAAAACAAAATCAAAACAAAAAAAAGAACTGGTGATGAATCAACATTCACTATAAACTTGTGCTACCGATGTGGAAACTACTAATTGTGTCTGTGTTACTATGAATTCATACCCAAAGGTGAGATTAAACACAGTAAGAAAACCCCCCAAAAAAAGAGTTAATGCACAGTAGGAAGTCTCACCAAATTGTTGACTTGTTCTTACCTGGTGGCTTACTTATACTAAGAAGGAGCTATAAGAGACAGTAATTCAAAGATAATAGTACAATTCAGAAAAGCATTCTAAAGCTCTATTGCTACTTCTAGATACTCAGGTAATCATTTGGTCTTTTGTCTCTATTATATTGTTTCCTTGGAAAAGGATTCAATCTCTCTGTTCCCCAGCTCTTTTTTCTCTTCCTGCTAAATAAGCAAAGGTCAAAACTTGGAAGATGTATTTCCCTGGAAAGAACTTTCAATCGATTTTATTAGTTAATATAAAACATTTATGTATTATGATAGGATGGAAAGCAAAACAGTATTTAGGGAAAACAGTTGGTAATATTGCTCAAATCAGGAAGATAATAAAGCTTAGCTTCTGTGTAGGAGTGCGACTGGTCACAGGTTATCACAAGATTAAGTGTTCTGTGCATGCACACCCATCTTTTCTTGATATTTAGTGCCCTTCACAGACTGGCCATTTCACAATTTGATTATCACATAGCTTGGACCATAACCAGGGCACAGCAAAATCTCCTATTTTGATGCTACTGTGGACTCACAACTTCTTGGCTGGGCCTCTGTAATTGTTATTCTGAGTCTTAAATAGAAGGGACAAAACAGGAATTGAGAATTTTATTATGAAATATTTCAGTCAAACCACAAATAGGAAATACCTCCTACACCCATCACTCAGATTCAATGTTTTAAAATGCTTTTCTGTATATGCTTCATCTGTCCTCTCCCTTTTGTCTCAGGCAAAGCATTTTAAAGCAAATCTCTGATATCATGTACTTTATCCTAACATACTTCCTTCATGTATAAAATGTTCTTTTACAACCACGATGCCATCATAACACTTGCTATAAAAATTAACAGTAATTCCTCAGTGTCACTGAATACCCACCGCAACCAAATTTCTCATACTATTTCAAATATGTGTGTGTGTGTTTAAAATAGTTTATTTGAATCAGAATCTTAGGTGGGGAAAAGGACATTTTAAAGACATATTTAAAGAACACTTTATTCCTTATGTAATTAGAACAAGTAAGGAGGGGGAAAAAACCCCCAGAACCTCATGGGATTTCTTAAATATTTTGTGGAACGAACTAATACTTTCTTTCAATTTTCTGTCCTTAAGGAGCATTATGATCTATCCCCTGAGAATGAGCGATCCGATGCACTTTTTAAACAATGTAAACCACAGTTTCTGGTTTAATGAGAGATTACTTTTCACATTGCATTCCATGTCAGCACAGATGCCATGATTTCATGTTCTAAAGTTAGTCCTGCAATTACTGTTTTGATTGCTGTTAGAAAAATGCACACAAAGAATACAGTGACTCAGCGAAGGGTGTTGCCAGTGGGTTGTAGTTTTTAGTTTTCAGATATGATGGAATTGCACAAAGAATGTACAACTTGGTGTTTCATTTTTTCTACTTCCCGTGCCTTTCTTTCCACACATGGCCACCAGCACCAAGCGTGCCCAGCCTCCTTTCCAAGACATTGAAAAGAGTCTGGAAAGCACAGTATACAAGTAAATTGTAAAAACTCCATAGCAAGAGCTGCTTTTTAATAAGAAGCTCACAGTTCTCTTGTCATCACAAAGACTTGTAAGGCTATACTTACAAAATATAATTCAGTGACTCCAAAGAGGTCTACTTTTGAAAATAAATTGATGCCCATATGGCACCTCAGTCTCTGGGGTAATTGAATATTTTTATTCCAAATATGTGAGAGGACACTCTGACTTGAAAAAGACATGGCACCCGCCTCTCAGGCATGCTTATCTTCCACGGAGGGATGAACACAGGTTATGGAGAAGATTAGTGGCTTAGAGGGGAGGAAGGCAGAATCTGAGAGGCCAGCTAGATATTCTTACAGTGATTCAGGCACAAGTTAATTAGCAGCTGGACTGTGGGGTCATGGCATTGGGCACCAAGAAGAGATGTTGGAAAGCTTTAGAAATATCCGCTCACATTGATGACATACTGGACCTTGGAGATGAAAGAAGGTGGTGGTGATCAATAATTTTTTGCTGCAGTATACAATAAGAAATGCTAGACTGGGCGCAGTGGCTCACACTTGTAATCTCAACACTTTGGGTGGCTGAGGTGGGTGAATTGCTTGAGGCCAGGAGTTCGAGACCAGCTTGGGTACCATAGCGAGACCCTGTATCTACAAATTTTTTTTTTTTTTTTTTTTTTTTTTTTGAGACGGAGTCTTGCTCTGTCGCCCAGGCTAGAGTGCAGTGGTGTGATCTCGGCTCACTGCAAGCTCCACCTCCCGGGTTCGCACCATTCTCCTGCCTCAGCCTGCCAAGTAGCTGGGACTACAGGTGCCCGCCACCACACCTGGCTAATTTTTAGTAGAGAGGGGGTTTCACCATGTTAGCCAGGATGGTCTCGATCTCCTGACCTCGTGATCCACCCGCCTCAGCCTCCCAAAGTAAAAAATTTTAAAAATTAGCTAGACATGGTGGTATAATCCTATAGTCATAGCTACTCAGGAGGCTGAGGCAGGAGGACTGCTTGAGCCCAGGAGTTTGAGGCTGCAGTGAGCTATGATGACGCTACTATACTTCAGCCTGGGTGACAGAGTGATGCCCTGCCTCTTAAAAAAGGAAAAAGAAAAAAAAAAACCCTGCTTATTATGCTTCTGAAAAGAGACAGTAGGTTGGTAGGGGGAGGTGGATTTTTATTTATTCTGATATCTTAATTTTGAAGTAATAGACAAGGGGAAATATTCAATATGTATCTAGGGTATGTGGCTAGGACATAAAATAGAAACTGGAATTATTGATTTGGAAGATAAGTAAAGCCATTTATCCACTTATTTATTTATATAACTACATTAATGTACCAGAAACTGTGTTAAGGTGACGGAGAGAAAAATTTAAGAGTGTTTGCTCTCAAGGAATTCATCATTTAGTGAGAACAAAGACGAATGAATGAATCCTTGGATAGACAATCTGGGAACTATATGTGTTATTAAATGTTTATATAAAGTGATTTCTAAATTTGGCAGACTCAATGGATGTTTTTTCTGAAACTTCCTTTCCTCTTCTTTGCTTTCCTTTTCTATTCTTGTTTTCCTATTCTATTATTTTTCTTTTTTAAAAATCTTAACTTTATAGTAGGACAAGTGTGCAAGATGTTATACTGAAGTTGTTGAATTTAAGAGGCAGGATAGGGTCAGAGCTTGTATTTGGTCTATATGCCTGTGGTCCAGCCATAGCTGTAGCTGTGGCTACAATATGTACAAACTGTGTGATGATGTATTGGCTGACTACCTTCCTTTCCCTCTGCCCCCTACGGTTCCCTGCCAATCTAAGCCACCATTGTAGCTGGTGGGACAACTAATTGTGTTACAGGTAAGGTGTGGGGCATCAATCCTATTCTATTCCTTTTCTTTTTTTTTCCTCTTCTTTTCTACTTGTGCTAGAAATGGAGAAAGCTAGTCACTATATCAAAAAGATTGCAAATAACCTCTGCAGATTGATGCATCTCCTGTTCAAGGTTATTTTTTCCCTCCTTCACTTACAGAGAGAAACAAATCAGAAACAAAGTTCACTAACCAAAATTTCAAACTTTAACATTCCCAGTATCAGTAAACATTGTTTTTAATCTATTCATTTTTGGTTGATATTAAATGTTCAGTTTATGAAGTTATTGCCTTTTACCATTTTTTTATGTAATCTCACCCAGGTGATAGTTAATGCTTACATTTATCTTATCTTGAAAGAGCTTTTGCAAACGTAAAATTTAGTCTTTTAAAAAATGAATTGACAGTCTACTTTTTGAGTTTTGCAAAGTGCATGGGATGTATATTATTTTTAATGATCAGTAATAACCATTACAATTTTTTAAAAAGTTGGTAGCATAATAAGGCCATATAGTTACACTACAAGAAAGGAAAACTCATAATGGACTCCATCTGTTTACTCTTACAACTTCCTGAGTCACGTTTTCTGCACTGTGTAATGGTGATCCATTAGTGATGCAAAATCTTTGTGATCTTTTAAGTACCCTCTTTATAGCCACTATTTGAAGGAAGATTAATCTGGTGGTAGGTTCAAACCTATAACACCATGATTTATAAATAGACTGGTTCAAATTATGCGTGTTCCAGTTCAGAAATGTAACTTAGATGCATATCCTGTGAGACACAAGAATAATTTAAAAATGGAATTGATTGAACCTGAACAAAATCAATCAATGGGAGAAACTTTCTTTCCCTGCTGGTGTAAAGTAGTCATCTTGATCCTTAAAGAATATTAATCCAGTAGTATAATCATCAGTGGCAAAATATTCACCATTTTTTTAGGGACCTTGGACAGCCTTCAGTGATTTCAATGAATGTGAAATATGCTTGATAAAATGTATCCTATTGTAATACTATACCTTCTGAAGGAAGCAAACTCAGTCGTTAACAGAAATATAAGAAAAGGAACAATTTCATAAAATGGAATGGCTTTTCTTATGAGTTTTAATTGGGCTTTCTTAGAGTTCTGATTTTCTTCAACTGGCTGGATTAGGAGTCCCTCCCTCTACCCCTGGACCCACTGACTTCCCACAGATGCTTGGATACACCTTTATCATAGCACTTATCCAGCATTTTGGTTTTATTTTCATAGGAATCCTAAGTGAGTAAGGCATATTTAAGCCAGCAGATGGGTGATTAAAGGATGGTGTGTGTTCTACCTCTAGTTAATTTCCCCAGTAATTTCTGGGCATCACATGGCAGTCATTACGGCTTTCCTCCCTTGCCTGGGCATCCACTAGTCAATGTCTGTGGCCCATGAAGTCGTTTAGGAGAGCCCCATCATGGCCACTGCTTATACATTACAGATACCAGGCAGGCAAGACCAGAGTCTAGCTTCTGAAATGTCCCAAGTTGCTAATGCCAGGGCCATGCTGGCTTCCAGATAGAGTCAGAGACACTGGCACCCTTCGAAACTTGAAGCTGTAGTTTGGTCACATGAATGAATACTGCTTGGGTTTCTCCAGCAGAGTGTGTCCTCAACCAGCTCATCCAGCTCATCCAGCTGCAGTTTCTCACCCTCCTAGATTGAAACTGAAATCGAATCCAGAGGGCCTGGCTAACATCATATGCCTAGCTTATTTTTTTTTTCCCCCAATCTATCCCAGGACCCTACTTTCAAAACTTCTTAACATCATATGCCTAGCTTTTTTTTTTTCCCCTCAATCTATCCCAGGACCCTACTTTCAAAACTTCTCTCTACAACCCAGGTACCAAACAGAATTGACATGGAGCTGAGATGAAAGAGAGGGTCATTTCTGTTATTTAAAAAAAATGTTTGAACTCTGGTTGTTAGAAATTAGATAGCAGTTTTAAATACATACTTGTGTTCCTCACTAGATTCTGAACTTTACAAGGACAAGGACTATCTTTATCTTTGATCCCTGGCACTTAAGGCAATGTTAAAAGAGTCAAAATTAATTGAAGGAAGAATTATTGCAATGTCTCAGTCAGACTTAATAGTTTTCACAACTCATTTCAAGCTGTAATAACTCCTGTTGGTACCCTCTTCTCATCTCCTGAAGAATATTAAATATGTAAATATTGCTCAAGTTCTATTTCAGGACTCCTTTTAGTGGAAAAAATGTTTGGTGCATCTTTTATTTCCCTTGAGTCATCATTGTTCTTCTTGGGAATGCTGTGATAAATGTTGTCTTGGAGATTCTTTGCAGTGTAAGAGCTTTGTGGTAGGTGATGCTCCCTGGGCCTCCAAATTTGTAGCAAATTAAAAATGATTTTTGTGGGCTTTCTCCCCCACTCTTCTAGGTGTGGAATATATGAGTAGAGTGCATCTTAGCTGTTGATTTTGTATGCCTACAGGAATTTACTTTCAAAAATATTAATTTGCATCTTGCTATGGTATTTAAATCGATAACAGCCACTTATGTGCTAGGTGTTAGCAATAAACAGCATCTATCCATAATCCTTGCAGCAATCCTTAGAAGGGGTTGGATCACTTTGTAAAGGGCCAGAGAGGAAATATTTTAGGCTTTGAAGATCGTATGATCTCTGTGGCAACTCCTCAATTCTGCCATTGTAGTGCAAAAGCAGACAAAAACAATATGTAAAGGAATAAGTATGGCTGTATTCAGATAACAACATTTTACTTAAAAACATGTGGTGGGCTGGATTTGGCTGGTTGGTTGTAGTTTGCTAATCCCTGATGCAGAGGATTTCCTTTTTAGGAAAAAAAAAAAAAAAGACTCATGTTAACAGTTACCCAAGTTTACCCTGTTCTAGTAAGTACCGGCACTAGAATTTGAACTGACTTCACGTCATGATTCAAAAAAAAATCAGTAAGATATTTATATTTGTTCACTCAGTTATGAATGTTTGGTACCTGCAAGGCCCTGTACAATGTGCTATGAAAGTGATACAGGCCAAGTTTACAGCTTCCTATAGTTTACAGGGAGAGGTAGTCAATGAACATCATTCCTCTCACTTGCCCAAGTTATGAAGGATGACAAGGCATCATGATTTCCAGATGACAAATGAACGCTTTTCTTACCTGTAAAGTTGGTAATAGAGAACATACTACAACATATGAGACAGGCTGGTCCAGTTAGGCACAGACAGTGTAGACAACCACAGGACTCCACATGGAGGCCAGCTTCTGTAACACTTCAGAAATGGCAAGCAAATTCCTAAGAAGGATGGCGAGAGCTGCTGGTCTACCATGCACAGTTCCTTGTTCCAAAGTTCCCACACAGAGAACTCTCCTCCCCTTTGGAAACATCAGTGAGAGGGAGGAGAATGTGAATAATGTGTGAACAGGTGTCCACTCCCCATTAAGGAAAGATCAGGAGTGAAGAGAAGGTGTCCTGCCTCCTCCTGTGAGATGTAGAGCAAGCAGTAGAAGGGAGAGAATAACTAAGTTGCTTTGGGATTTACAGTAAAGAGAAATTACTTCTAGGATTGGAGAAAAGGAAGCAATTGACAGAGAAGTTGGCATTTGGACACATTCTTGAACAATCTTCACTTGGATATGTGAGGTGAAGGGGGTAAGATAAGCCAGAGAAAGGAAATATCAGAAGCACAGAGCAGTTTAGGGGGGTCAAGAAGGTCAATTGCTAGGTCAGAGTTGAGGTGACCAAATGTCCTGATTTGCCTAAGACTCTGGGTATCAGTAGTGAAGATCTCACATCCTGGGAACCCCCCAGTCCTGGGTGAACCAGATGGTTGGTCTCTAGAGTGTCAGCCTAAGAACTTGGAACTCCCATTCGTTGAGTGGTAGAATATGTAGAATGGCTTCATGTAGGCCTGGTCGGTTACCACATCCTGAACTTCTTGATATCATTACTTCCTGAGGTGAGTCACTAGGCTGGGAATGAAAGGTGAGAGGCCAAAAGCTGTTAATAGACATTGGGAACTACTGAAGGTTTTTGAAAGGTATGAAGGTTACATTGACTCTTAGAGTAGGAAATGTATAGAAAGAAGCTCGGGGACTGTTTAATATAAAACCAGTGGAGAACATACTAGGGGTGAAATAAAATATTGAGATGTATTTTCTTTTTGAGAAAGATGAAATATTAAATAATTATCAATCCCTTTTTATTTTTCCATCAGGCTCTGAAAAAGAGTTATTTAGAATTCAATCCCAAAACTATCCTGGTATGTTCATTCTAATGGATACTGTTGGCTTGGAATGAATAGTTCTATAATTGAACTTTAAAAAAAAATAACTTGCTCTTGTATTTTCCCAAATAAAAATGCTTTGGTAATAAAGAATGCATTTCTAGTAAGTTTCTTGAAATTTTTACTTAAGGATTGTTTTCTTTATCATTATTGTATGTTACTCCTGAATCTGGTCATTGTACCAGATAGATACTTCATTTGGAAAAGCCCACTGGGTAAATCTTGTATGGTGGCTTGTTATTGGCACTGAACTAATAGACGGAATGAACCAGATGTAGATATATTCAGTTTAAGCATCTAGACAATGTCTTTCATTCAATAACTACTTGTTAATGAGTTAATCAGTTGGATAAATCTAACTACTGAGAATCCCAAGAGGAGAATGTGACATGTTTGAGCATGTTTGTCTTTTAAATGATGAGCTTTATTATTTAAGAAATATCAGAAATTGAACTTAGGTAATCAGAAGTTTTATGTAATATAGAAGTGATGTAGAAATATGATGATTTGAAAAAACCCGGTGAAGTTTCACAAAACTACTTCATATTAATTTCTATAGATTCTTAAAGGAAATTCTGTCAATTCTTTTGAAATGGATTGGTTGGTTATTGCTTTTCCTGCCTATACTTGGATTGACTATGTTGTTTACTTTTTTACTTTGAAATAACTTCAGACTTTACAGAGAAGTTAAATTATGCACATAATTCTTGCATGCCATTTATCCAGATTCCTTAATTGTTAGTATTGTTTTTTTTGAGATGGAGTCTACCTCTGTCACACAGGCTGGAGTGCAGTGGCATGATCTCGGCTCACTGCAACCTCCGTCTCCCGGGTTCAAGCGATTCTCCTGCCTCAGTCTCCCAAGTAGCTGGGACTACAGGCATCTGCCACCATGCCTGGCTAATTTTTTATTTTTAGTAGACATGGGGTTTCAACATATTGGCCAGGCTGTTCTCAAACTCCTGACCTCAAGTGATCCGTCCGCCTCGGCCTCCCAAAGTGCTGGGATTAAAGGCATAAGCCACCGCTCCTGGCCTTGTTAGTATTTTACTACACTTCATACATGCTATATTATCTATTTCTTCTGAAATTTTATAAGTTGGAGACATGATTCTCAATATCAGTGCACATTTCCTAAAAACAAAAATTACCTCATTTATAACCACAATGAATTTATTAAAATAAGGAAACTAGCACTGATATAATACTGTTATCTAGTCTAGATAACATTCAAATTTTGCCAATTGCACCTCTGCTTTTTGTAGTAAAAGAAAAAATTGTTTTAGATCTAATTCAAGATCATAGATTGCATTTAGTGGTCATACTTTATTCTTCTTTAATTTGGACCAATTCTTCAGCCATCCTTTGTCTTTTATGACCTTGACATTGGAAGAATCCTGGCCAGTTATTCTGTACAGTATTCCTCAACTTGGATTTGTCTGCGTTTCTTCATGATTTGATTGAAGTTCTGTGTTTTTGCCAGGGATACAACAAACATGCTATTGTGTTCTTTTCAGTGCCTCATAGCAGGAAGCACATTCTAGTGATATTAACTTTGATCACTATGTTAAGATTTCTTGTTTGTAAAGTTACTAGATTTCCCTGTGGAATAAGTATCTGGTGGGAGATACTTTGATATGATATAAAATCTTGTTTCTCATTGTATATTTACTCAATGGTTTTAGCTAATGCCTGAAATAATTATTACTGTAATGATTGCCAAGTGGTGGTCTTCTAATTTCTCATTAATTTTATATTCATTAACTGGAATTCTGCAAGGAAGAGTTTTTGGCCAGGTGTAGTGGCTCACATCTATAACTCCACCACCTTGGGAGGCTGAAGTGGAAGGATTGCTTGAGCGCAGGAGTTTGAGACCAGCCTGGGCAACATAGTAAGATCCTCCTTCTTTAAAAAAAAAAATCAGCCAGGTGTGGTGGGGTGCATCCATAGTCTCAGCTATTTGGGAGGCTGAGGTGGGAGGATTGCTTGAGCCCAGGAGGTTGAGGCCGTAGTGAGCTTGTGATTATGCCACTGTACTCCAGCCAGAGGGACAGAATGAGATATATCTCAAAGAATTAAAAAATCAGGAAGAGCTTTTCCTTGACCTTGTTTATTTATTTATAGCAGTATAGATTCATGGTTTATTTTATTCAATGGATTATAATCTCTTACTGCCATTTATTCTGTTGCTCACATTGTCCCAGGATGGACGTGGAACACTGGGACTTCCTTTAAACTTCTCTGTTTGACATGTTCCATCATTCTTTGAACACTTCGGTTCTCTCTGGCACAATGTGTTTTAGGTGGATTTTTACATTCTCTGACCTAGCCTTGGAATAAGCATTTCTCCAAGGAGCTCCTTTTAGTTGAGAATGGTATTTAGAAAACAAAATCTAGTTGCTGGATATGCTCATTACTATTGGGGTGTTATTACTTCTATGCCTTCTCAGCAAACAGAGCTAGGAAGTATAAGTGTGTATATGTATGTTTGCTTGTGTGTGTGTGTGTATACACATTTATACATATATACACTTATAAATTTGTTTCTGTTTTTATTCCATTTTTGAGTTGCTTCTTCCCTATCCTTGCTTTTTTGAGACAGGGTCTTGTCACCCAGACTGGAGTACAGTGGCATGATCTTGGCTCACTGCCCCTCTGCCTCCTGGGCTCAAGCAGTCCTCCTACCTCAGCCTCCCAAGTAGCTGGAACTCCAGGTGTGTGCCACCACACCTGGCTAATTTTTGTGTTTTTAGTAGAGATCGTGTTTTTCCATGTCACGCAAGCTGGTCTCAAACTTCCAGACTCAAGCAATCCACCCACCTTGGACTCCCAAAGTGCTGGGATTACAGGCATGAGCCACCATGCCCAGCCTATCCTTGTTGTATTTATTATTTGTTGAGTACGTAAAATATTAACATGATTCTGAAGATCAGAACAATAGAAAGAGGTGTGTGTACTTTCCATACCCCATCCCTTCTACCCTGTTAACATTTGCCTATCTCTCACTCTGTTTCCACCTGTCCACTGTAGGTAACAAATTTCTTTTGTTTCTCGTTTATTCATCTTAGATATCTTTTTGTACAAATTAATAGATGTGTATATTTTATTTCCCTTTTGTTCTGCTATCAAAGGTAACATACATTAGATACTCATTTGCACTGAGCTGTTTTTTACTTAACAGTATATGTTGGAAATAACTCCATAACAGTTTGTAGATTTTCTTCATTATTTTTTAGTGGCTTCGGTTGCAGTGTACTATACTGCATGGAAATACCACAACTTATCTAATTACTCTCCTGTGTATGGGCATTTAGGTTGCTTCCAGTAGTTGCAGGTGCAGACTGCAAAGAATAACTTTGTACCAAGTGTATTTTCAGGTTAATATTTTTATTTCATTGAAGCAACTCAATTCAACTTTTTTTCAAGTTGTCCTTGTAGAGAACTGGAGTTATATATATGTCAACTTGTTTTTTTTATTTCTTTGGAAGTACCCTCTTTTATTTTTTTTGAATACCTTTGGAATAAAATTGTCAGATTCCCCTACTTTTAAATACAGGGACACACCATATTTGGACAACACACCATGAAATTTTAGTAATGTAATTCATGTTGAATGTGTGGTCAAAAGAGCCCTTATGCTTCCTGGCTTTTTATTATCTTAGGTAATCTGAGTGGCTTCTAACGAGAGGTTCTAAAAGAATTTGGGTAACTGGTTTTATAGCTGTAATTGAGACACAACTCTGCATAACTCCTTCCATCCACCACTTCCTCCTCCCCATACAGGATACAGGCCTTAAAGAACACAAGCCTGGCCATCTACTTCTCCAAATTAATACTTGCTCTTTTATTGTCAGTAGCCTTAGAGACAATGTATTTCCCAAACACTTGTTTGTCTAATATCTATTACCTGTGGCCATAACAGAGTGTCCTATTTATGAATAGAGCCATATGTATTATAGATTTACAAATAAGGATATTTACAGAGCTGCTCTGCAACACCTTCAGTAACTCCACTTTTCTATTCAACTCTCACTACCTAAGAGGAAGCCAATCTTAATTTTATTTTTACATCCTTTCTCTTGTATTCACATTCTGCTGGTTTCTTAACTCTGAATCGAAAATCAAAGCATATCATTTTAGTTCAGATGCCATGTGTTGTGTTTTATCTGATCCTCATGCACTTGAACTCGGGTTTCCTTGACAAAGACTCTCTTGTTTCTGGGTGGATTGACTTTAACCAGAAGCTGCTGCTTTCTAAGCTCTGTATTTGAATGGGTTCTGGGGGTAATGTGGCATGCTCCCCAGGGATGCTTAAATACTGGGACATTTTTCTCAATGTGGAATTTCCTGAATTTGCTTAAAGTGATATAATTTTATTCCCTTAAATAACTATGAAGAGAGATTGTTCTTAGTATTTCTAAAGAGTAAACTAATAGCAGTATGAATGCTAAAGGAGTTTAATTTGAAAACTTGAGTCATTTTATTATAAGAAATCAATCAATGAATCTCCCTCTATCGCTTTGTCTCTCTTCATTCTTATTTTGGTTACACTTGTAATACATAAATATATCCTCAGGTGTGTGGGGCAGGGAGAATAAAAAGCATCTCTCTTGGGTCTCCTTTATTTCCCTTCTCCAGATGCAACTACTGTGTGTGTGTGTTTTTATTTATTTATTTATTTATTTGTTTGTTTGTTTGTTTGTTTTGACAGTTTTGCTCTCGTTGCTCAGGATGGAGTGCAATGGTGCAATCTCAGCTCACAGCAACCTCTGCCTCCTGGGTTCAAATGATTCTCCTGCCTCAGCCTCCTGAGTAGCTGAGATTACAGGCATGCGCCACCACGCCCAGCTAATTTTGTATTTTTAGTAGAGGTGGGGTTTCTCCATGTTGGTAAAGCTGGTCTGGAACTCCCAACCTCAGGTGATACGCCCACCTCAGCCTCCCAAAGTGCTGAGATTACAGGCATGAGCCACCATGCCCAGCGCAACTACTGTGTTTTTAAACTTATTGTTTGTATTTAAGATGTTCAACATGTTTTGATATATAAATACAGAGCAAAATGATTACTCAAACAGATTTACATAGCCATCACTTTCCATAGTTATGTGTGTTAAGAGCAATGAGAATATAAATTTCTGGTATTTTCTTGTGTCTATACCTATACGCACATATAAACTGTCATACGTGTTTGGGGACTTGGGGATTAAGGGGAAATGTTTTTCTTCTCCAGAGGCCAGGTTGATGACTTTAAGAAAATTACTCCTAAATTTTGGTGCTACTATTAGAAAGGGGAGAATTAGCCATTCCTTCTGCTGTTGGAGACCTGCTTAGACAATGTAACTGTTGCTCTCTCTCTTTGCTATTTGAAAAAGAGAAAGGAGACGTTATGAGATGGGGACTGCGTCTGGAAGGTACTAAAGATGGAGTGTGGCTGTTTGGTTACAGGGTGGGTGAGATTGGGGATTATAGTCTTGATAGGACTTTTGTAGCATGGTGTGGGGAGGTGACCACCTAAAGCACATACCGGAGGGATAAAGTGTCAGTACTGCCAGCTAGCTGTGTGTTAGCTAGAAGATGTGGTGGGAGTTTTGTTAATGGTCAGCCAGGGCCTATGGAAGTCATCATGGATGGCAGTTCCTCTCTCCTTTTTGATGATAGAAGTGACGAAGCCATCACTTTTTGTTTTTTTTTTTTTTTTTAATTATATTTTAAGTTCTGGGATACATGTGCGGAATGTGCAGGTTTGTTACGTAGGTATACATGTGCCATGGTGGTTTGCTGCACCCATCAACCCATCATCTAGGTTTTAAGCCCCACATGCATTAGGTATTTCTCCTAATGCTATCCCTCCCTTTGCCCCCAACCACCACCCCCGCCAGGCCCCAGTGTGTGATGTTCCCCTCCCTGTGTCCATGTGTTCTTATCATTCAACTCCCACTTATGACATCATTTTTTCTTTCTTAGCCCATTGGCAATGAGACCATTAGGGCCACCAAGGAGAGGGTTAAGTCCTCACCTTTTAGGTGGAAGATATGCCCCCTTTTTCTCTCTAGCACACTGGAGGGTATTAGCACATCCCTTCAATCCCCATGTTCCCCAGGCTGTTTGGAATTGGATGTTTCCCGCCTGTGTTGCCAAGAGGAGAGGTTTTGCATTCAATTTACATTGATGCTTTAAACTGAAAAGGAATGGGCCTTAAGTATGGAGAAAGGACTACTATATTAAATTTCTACTTGCTTTCATTCATAGAATCTGCTCATTCTACTTAGGTCACTGATACCCATCTGGGAAGTGGGGGCTCAGGGTAGCAAAAGGGGAAAGGTTTTGAGAAAAAAGTTCATTTAGTTACATATCCCAGTGAGTCAGACTGTCTCAGTAAATTAGTTAATGGTTTGTTTGGCAGAGAAGTACAATTGATTTGCCTTTCAAGTCAATGATTTATATAAAATTGTTGAAAATGGTTGAGACCAAGCCTTAGGGATTTTTTCTCTTTATTAATGTTGCACTAAATTGGGGATATTCTGCATAAATATCTTGTTAAGTTAGACTGTATGTTCCTGGAGACCAGGAACCTTATTTTATTTTTTAAGAAGCCAAGTAAAAGTATGTGCTAAAACTTGCTAATTGAAAGGAACTTTATTTTAGCAATATGTTCTTGCACAGTAGCAAATGTCTATACTTGATGCCAAGTACTGAAGTGGACTCTGGGCACATGAAAATGTATAGGAGGTGATCTCTTACTGTATACTGGGGAAGACATACATATAGCTAGGTAATTTTATAATGTAACAAATATAGAAATAGAAGACTCCAGCATGCCTCAGAGTGATACTATAGTGGCCCTTAGCCCTTAAAAGTGATTAGAGTATCAGGGAAGGCTTCCTGGAGGAGATTGCATGTTCCTTTATAGGTTAGGGAATTGTATATCATTTTTATACTTATTATTGTGTTCCTAATGTGTAGGACATAGAAAGTAATCATAAATGTTTTAAAAGTAAACATAAATGTTTCAACAGATGTATGAAAAAGAGTTCAAATGAGTCTTGAATTATGGGGAAAAACTAAAAAAATAAGAACATTGCAGGTAAAGGTATTCTAGGCATGGGTAGTGATGAGCAGAAACAAACTCAAGTTTGAGACTGCTGTTATGTGCACAGATGAGACATAGCTCAGACTTGAGACTAGACTTTGTTCTTTAGGTAGTAGGGAATACAGTGGATTTTTAAACAGCCAAAGCAATAGGATTTTATTTAATTTTTAAAAGAAATCCCAGTGACAGTGTAGTGGAGAATGAATTAGATGGATGTGAGAGTTGGGAGCATGAAAGGCGTGTACGTTGGTAGAGTTGCCCAAGTTCTGGAGTGAGAAATGTGATAAAAATGCAGAAGAGAGAACAGAAAGATACTTTGGAGAATGAAGATTGTAAGAGCTGCTGACTGTGGTAAGGGGATGAGACTCTGAGATGGAATGAAAAGTTTTTGTTCAGAGAGGTAAGAAGGCATCTCCTGGAGAGGGCTTCTGGAAAAGTTACTGTTTCTTCTTCCTGTTTTTTTTTAAAAATAATTTTTATGAACAAAATAGATCAACTGGCATATACCACATTCCTGTCTAGGGTGCTCTGTAACAAATGCCTCCTAACTGCCAGAGGGTCTGGGAAAGCCTTTTTTTTTTTTTCTGTCAGGCATGTTGCTGCCCTGAAGAGAATTAGTCCTGAAGGAAGAGCAGCCACTAGTAATGTCTGACACCAAGTTACCTGTTAGTCTTACTACTGCTAGTAGCACTGAACAAGAGCACAAAGTCTACCCTTTTAAAGAACATTTGGAAAAACCATCATATCCCCATAAGGGACTACTATATTTTTCAGAAAAATGTCACTATTATTTCTTCAAAAAGCACTCAATCAGCAGGTGCTTTGGCAGTTTCTAAGACTGACTAGTGTTCTTGTCACACAGGTCAACAGAAAAAGGAAAAAAATAAAAAGAGAAGGGAGGCAATTGTGGTCTTTCTCACCCAGCTTGATTTGAGGGCAAAGTTTAAAAAAAAAAAAACCATTAAAGGAAAGTTTAAAAGCAGCATGTAAACATGTGACTGAGAATTGGCTCAGACTGAAAGGCTGAGAGAAACCCTCAAAGCAGAATGCCTACATTGAAGAATGGGTCAGCTTTGCAGAAGATGAGATAAACATAGAAATGGGAAAGGGTTTTATGGGTCGTGTGTGTGTGTGTGTGTGTGTTAATTTTAATTTTTTTTACCTTAATTATTATTTTTTTTTGAGTTGGAGTCTTGGTCTGTCACCCAGGCTGGAGTACAGTGGTGTGATCTCAGCTCGCTGCAACCTCTATCTCCCGAGTTCAAGCAATTCTCATGTCTCAGCCTCCTGAGTAGCTGGAATTAGAGATGTGCACCACCACAGCCGGATAATTTTTGTATTAAAGTAGAGATGGGGTTTCACCATGTTGGCCAGGCTGTGTTTTTTAAAAAAATAAGAATCAGTGTTGGGTAGTTCAGAGTTTTGAGTAGAATTCATTTTATTAAACTTGGATATATTTGAGACTATGTGTGATTCACGGATCAGAAATAAAATAATCTTCTACCAAGTTTGCTTCTATATACATCTTTTTGGTATTTATCTTTAGAATGATCTATGTTGTATTAGCTACACATACATATAATGCTACAAGTCAGGTTTTAAAACTTTATCAAGCATCTATGCAATGACGTACATGCACTTCTTAGGCTGGCATGAATGTTGTTTTTCTTAAAATATAGATCATTAAATATAAAGGCCAAATTCACTAAAAGATCATGAAGATATGAAATTTGGAGTACTGGCACTTTTAACTATGGGTGTTTACAGGAAAAATGTCTTAGCATTTGGAAATATTTGGAAGTATTTAGCTTACTTCCACTGTGCATTTATTTTTAATATTTATCCAGATTTTCTATCATGTGCCTCCCGCTTTTCTGTTCCTATTTAAGACATTTGGCAAAGAGGAACAAAGAGATTTAATTCTTACTGAATATGAAACTCCTTAGACCTGGATAATGTCTGTATTTTTGCTAAGTCTGGAAAGATGTACATTTTAGCCAATGCTGGAATAGCTTAAACTATTAAAATCATACATGTATTGCTTTGTCTCTTATGTAGGAAAGTACTTGTCTGTGGCCTGGTTTTACTTGATGTGGTCTCAGTTAAGCTGGTGTTGGCTGCTTGAGGTCTCCTGTGTTGACCTAAGGAAGGTTTGGGAAATATTGGTTAATATACCACAGTGTGAGAAGGATTTATTACAAGTGCCATGTGTCATTACTATAGGCATTCTTCCCCTTGTAAACCAATACTTTATATAAGAATGTGTCATGATAACTAGGATTAATTTTCTTATTTTTCCTGGGTAAAGTAAGAGACTCCCCAAAAGGGCTCACCTTAGAATGAGGTGAATTTTTCTGTCTTAACTCTGATTCTTGTTTTCTGCCAGATTTAAGTGAGGTCCCCTTTTAGCAAGAAAGTATAAATATGAATTGAGGGTATAATTTTATCTGCCATTAAGTAAATAAAAATATTAAGCAAAATAATTTGTTTTCTTTCTACATCAAACAAGTTAAGTTTTGCTGAATTGCTGAATGATGCAAGATTCTGTAGACTGAGACTTCAAATTTTAGGAAGGCTTTTATTTTGGTAGCAATTAGGAAAACAAATCTAGGAACTTAAAGATTTGTAATGTTAAGTGCTGACAGCCCACAGACTACTAACATTCAGCTGTATATTTCCCTCCCTTTGATTTTTGGAGGTTCCATGTAATTGAATCTTTAGTTAGAAATTTCTTTATTTCCATAAGGTTGAAATTTTCCCTAGATCGGCAAATCGTTCATTACTAATATCAAAACGAAATAACCATATTCTTTCTTTTAAAATTTTGTTTTTATCAAAGTTGCACGCACACATTGTTTGGAGACAGATGGTTCTGTCAGGCCTGTAATGAAAAACTGTTCCATTCCAATGCCTTCTTGTTACTTCCCCATCCCCCCTTGACTACTTTCAGAACCTTTGGGTATTTATGTTTATAACTTTCCATAACATGCTTTTATTGCTCCTTCTCTGCTTTTTAATTTGGGGCATTATCTACTGAATTGCTGCTATGGAAGAGAAGCATTTAGCTTACTTCACTGTTTCCCTTCCTCACTACACAAGAGCCCACTTCTTTTCCCCATCCTCCTAGTAGAGTTATATTGTCATTTTGTAGGGATGAATAGTTGGCATTTATATTCTTATAACCATTGTATTAGGCCATTCTCGCACTGCTGTAAAGAAATATCTGGCCAGGCTTGGTGGCTCAAGCCTGTAATCCCAGCACTTTGAGAGGCCGAGGCGGGCAGATCACGAGGTCATGAGATCGAGACCATCTTAGCTAACATGGTGAAACCCCGTCTCTACTAAAAATACAAAAAAATTAGCTGGGCATGGTGGTGGGCACCTGTAGTCCCACCTACTAGGGAGGCTGAGGCAGGAGAATGGTGTGAACCCGGGAGGCGGAGCTTGCAGTGAGCCAAGATCATGCCACTGCACTCCAGCCTGGGCGACAGAGTGAAACTCTGTCTCAAAAAAAAAGAAAAAGAAAAAGAAAGAAAGAAATATCTGAGACTGGGTAATTTATTTTTTTTAAAAGGAGGTTTAATTGGCTCATGGTTTTGTAGGATTTATGGGAAGCATTGTGCTGGCATGTGCTCAGCTTCTGGGGAGGCCTTAGGAAGATTTTACTCATGGTGGAAGGTGAAGTGGGAGCAGGTACAGCACATGGCCAGAGCAGGAGCGAGAGAGAGAGTTGGGAAAAGTTGCCACATGCTTTTAACAACCACATCTTATGAGAACTTATTGCCAGGACAGCTCCAAGCCATGAAGAATCTGCACTGCCCACTAGGCCCCACCTCCAACAACACATTTAAATGTGAGATTTGGTGGAGACACACATCCAAACCATATCAACCTTGCGAAGATTATCCAAAGCTGAGCCACAGAGTGTGTGTATATGTTAAATATTGGTTACATTTCCTATCCTATATAGTTATTGTTTTCTCTGAAGGTGGTTTTTTTTTCTCTGTGTGTGCTTCTCAAATTCAACTCTAAATGCTCTTCAGTTTGCTAAATCCCTTCCTAGTACGTTTGAATATATTACTTATTTTATCCTTTTGGAGAAACACCTTTCAGCATTGCTGGTCTGCAGCAGTCTAGTCTGGCTGCTTTATAGCCTGTTTCACAGGTGTTTACTTGGGATTTCCCATCAGCATAATCTTGGGGAATCTCTTCTGCCTCTAACTTGTGTTAAGTACTCTGTTGCCTGGATTCTTTTACTGTTTTTGTTTACTTCCATTTTTGTGGAGCATATATCCTTTAGTAGCTTACCAAGAAAGGATACCTGGGATATATATATTTGAGACCCTATATGCCAGAAGATGTCTTTATTCTGCTTTGCAGTTGACTATTTTGGATGGTCCTGGATTCTTACTAGAGATTTTCTGTAGCCATATCCTCTCTCCCAGCTTTCAACCTCAGGACGTGCGCTCCTCTAGCATTTGTTATATCTGACTCCTAATTTCCTCCCCATTCTTCTCCAGCACCCAAGTGGGTGGTGGAAGTTAGGGGCTTGTGCCTCCGCTGGAACAGTATCTTTCCTTTCTCTGCATTCTCTCTTCCTCACCTTCAAAAGTTATCATAGGTGCCGATAGTTGGTGTCTTATTTTTCTTGGTGGCTGTCAAAGAGTACCAGAGCCAGACAGTAGTGAAAGTGATTAAAAACAGATTTTATCCAGAAATTACTGCAAAAGGAGGAAAGATACCTCAGTATAGAACTGGGCTTGATTTCAAATACACAACAAAAAGTGGGGATTTATACACAAGGAGTGGGGCTGGTGGGGCGGTGTTTGGATGGAAAATTACTAAGAGGAGATATTAAGGGTAGGGGGATTCTTGCTAATCTGACTTAAGATCAGATATGAAGGGTTGTAGGTGAGGCATTTGATCAGATATCAAGAGTGATCAGAAATCCGGGATGGGGGATTCTGGCTAACTTAGTGGGATTCTTGCTAGGTAGGCCCAACAAGGACAGGGGTCACAGTTGAGGCCTAGTCCAGAGAAGAGGGCTCAGAGGAACCTGACTACTGTTTGCTCAAGGAGAGAGTGTTTGCCGTGGTTCAAGTGACCATACCACATGTGTTCAGGTGTTAGCAAAAATTCTCAGGATATGGTTTGTGACACTTTTCATACTAGTGTTGTTTATTTGTGTGTGTGCATGACGTATGATTAGAACGTGAGATAAATGGTAGTACTATTAACATTTATATAACCTGCTCGGAAGAATGGTGATATGGATTATTTTTTCCCCTAAGGCTAGTTATGCCCAGCCATTAACCAGATTAAATAATCTAAATATGTATATACATCACAAGAATGTGATATAACTTTATGTCTAAAATACTTTATCACCATAGAATTAAAGGATATACTTATGCTGCTTCTATTATGGCCAAGAAACCAACGTATGAATCACAGGTATAATGTGGGGTATTTTTCTACAAAGGAAATATGTAGCAAGTTAAGCATTTCTTTTTAATCAAGAAGTGGGCTATATTATGCTTTAATTCTAATATGGCCCTTAGTTTTTCCAGGAGCTTGTAATTTATTTGTTTCACATTTGCATGCTTTTCTGCAGTGTTATTTTTCCCTCCAAATGCTCCATCATCCCTAACTTATTCCAATCTACAGAATTTTCTTTCTTTTTTTTTTATTATACTTTAAGTTCTGGGACACATGTGCAGAATGTGCAGGTTTGTTACATAGGTATACATGTGACGTGGTGGTTTGCTGCACTCATCAACCCGTCATCTACATTAGGTATTTCTCCTCATGCTATCCCTCCTCTAGCACCCCCGCCACCTGACAGGCCCGAGTGTGTGATGTTCCCCTCCTTGTGTCCATGTGTTCTCATTGTTCAACTCCTGCTTATGAATGAGAACATGTGGTGTTTAGTTTTCTGTTCCTGTGTTAATTTGCTGAGAATGATGGTTTCCAGCTTCATCCATGTTCCTGCAAAGGACATAAACTCATCCTTTTTTATGGCTGCATAGTATTCCATGGTGTACATGTGCCACATTTTGTTTATCCAGTCTATCATTGATGGGCATTTAGGTTGGTCCCAAGTCTTTGCTATTGTGAACAGTACTGCAATAAGCATATGTGTGCATGTGTCTTTATAGTAGAATGAGTTATAGTCCTTTGGGTATATACCCAGTAATGGGATTGCTGGGTCGAATGGTATTTCTGGTTCTAGATCCTTGAGGAATCGCCACATTCTCTTCCACAATTGTTGAACTAATTTACACTCCCACCAACAGTGTAAAAGTGTTCCTATTTCTCCACATCCTTTCCAGCGTCTGTTGTTTCCTGACTTTTTAATGATTACCATTCTAACTGGCGTGAGATGGTGTATCTCATTGTGGTTTTGATTTGCATTTCTCTAATGACCAGTGATGATGAGGTTTTTTTTCTTATGTTTGTTGGCCGCATAAATGTCTTCTTTTGAGAATGTCTGTTCCTATCCTTCACCCACTTTTTGATGGGGTTGTTTTTTTCTTGTAAATTTAAGTTCTTTGTAGATTCTGGATATTAGCCCTTTGTCAGATGGATAGATTGCAAAAATTTTCTCTTGTAGATTGCCTGTTCACTCTGATTGATGATAATTTCTTTTGCTGTGCAGTAGCTCTTTAGTTTTATTCGATCCCATTTGTCAATTTGGCTTTTGTTGCCATTGCTTTTGGTGTTTTAGTTATGAAGTCGTTGCCCATGCCTGTGTCCTGAATGGTATTGCCTAGGTTTTCTTCTAGGGTTTTTATGGTCTTGGGTTTTACATTTAAGTCTTTAATCTATCTTGAGTTAATTTTTATATAAGGTGTAAGGAAGGGGTCCAATTTCAGTTTTCTGTATATGGATAGCCAGTTTTCCCAATACCACTTATTAAATAGGGAATCCTTTCCCCATTGCTTGTTTTTGTCAGGTTTGTCAAAGATCAGATTGTTGTAGATGTGTGGTGTTATTTCTGAGGCCTCTGTTCTGTTCCTTTGGCCTATATATCTGTTTTGATAATGATTAGTGTAGTCTTAAGTCAGTTTACTATTTTGAAAGAGTATGCAGCAAGTTTTGCTTTTGGCTTCTAATACTAATCTCTACTGAATGGTAGAAGCCCAATCCAATGGGGAGAAATTTTAGGGCAAGCATTTGAGCTTGCTTGAGTGTAAAGAAACAGAAACAGGCTGGTGAATTTATTAACAGTGGTGGAAAAGTGTAAGGGTGAGTACAAAAACCAACCAAAAATAGAAAAAGAAAGAGCAAATCTATAAATATGAGAAGTTAAGTTTCTAGTTTAAGTTACTAGTATTGATCAGGGGTTACAGCATCCCTGAGGATTTTGAGGTTTTCTTTTTTTTTTTTTAACTTTTATTTTAGGTTCGGGGGTACTTGTGCAGGTTTGTTATGTATGGTAATTGCATGTCATGGGGGTTTGGCGTACAGATTGTTCTGTCACCCAGGTAATAAGCATGGTACTTGTAGGTAGTGTTTTGATCCCCTTCCACCCTCCCCATTCAAGTAGGCCCTGGTGTCTGTTATTCTTTCCTTTGTGTCCCTGTGTTCTCAATGTGTAGCTGCCACTTATAGGTGAGATCGTGTGGTGTTTGGTTTTCTGTTCCTGTATTAGTTCACTTAGGACAATGAGCTGCAGCTCCACTCATATTGCTGCAAAGGATGTGATCTTGTTCTTTTTTATGGCTGCACAGTATTCCATTTTGTATCTGTACCACATTTTCTTTATGCATTGATTGAGTTTTGACTCATCAGGAAATGAATTTTGAAATCATGTAGGGAACATTCTTTTATCTTTGAATAAATTAATAGTATACCTTCTCCTTGTAATAGACTGATAATCCCCTAAAAATACGTATAATGGAATTGGAGAAGACACAAAGAAGATTCAAAACAGGATAAGGAGGTACCTGCTTGTGAGGAGAAAAGAAAAACAATAGGAATTTATGTAGAAACAGTTCTCTAAGGAGATATGGCCACTTGTTTTTGACATTATGGATGATATAAATAGTTATTGATAGTAAGAATATTGCCCTTATTCTAAGGTTTGGTGAGCAGTGGGACTAGAAATTATCACCTTATTCAATGAGCGTGAACTTATGGAACCGATTACTCTAAGAGGAAGTAGGGGTGGAAAATACAAATAACTTCAAAAATGATTTAACTAAATTTGTAGATGACAGATCCATAATGGGTTATTGAGGGGAACTAGGATGTTTTGGGTTCACTCCTAACCTTTGGGGTTGACATCAAAGAACAGCCATTCTTCCCACAGCATATCCCTTGGTGCCATCATCAGAAACCTGGACAGGAAGAATTGGGAGCCTGATCCAATGTGGCAAGACCCATTAGGCTCTGATCTGTGCCAGGTTTGTGTGGGTTGTAAATTTAGAGTAAATTCCAACATAAGGGTGGTAAATGTCAGTGAATGAAAACTTGAAAACCTTAACTTTTATATTTTCTAATCTTTGTTAATTCTCATTTATGTAGTGTGCTCTTAAAGCTTAAACTTTCTTGGAAGATCTTTTTATTATATATCCAGTACTTGACTATAGTGATACTTCTTGAACTAGTAGTTTCCCATACTATAGGTTGAATAGGATCAATTAATTACCATAGGAATAGAGCCCCTACTTCTGGAATTTCTCTTACACATCACTCCATTTTCAATTTGCAGTTTGAGATTATAAAAGAAGTTTCTACTTCAGTTATGATTCTTGACTTTTCTAATAGAAAGATATTTGAAATTCCAATTTGAATGGATTTTCATCTATATGTAGGAAAACACACATGTAATTTTAGGGTTTTTGGGTGCAGATTATCTGTTTTCCTTACTATTTTGAGGGAGAAGGGCTGAATTCAAAACTTTGATCTGAATGCCTTACAGCAATGTGTAGGAATCAACTGAGAATCTTGTTCAAAAGCAGATTTGGATTCACCAGTAGAGTGAGGCCTGTGATTCTGCAATACACAAGGTGTGGGATGAGGAAGTTCTGAGATTCAGCTTCTAGGTGATGCTGATGCTGCAGGTTTGAGAACCATGTTTTGTATAGCAAGACTTTAAAGCATTGCTTGCGAACTTAGTGCTGTAGTTTAAAAAACCAGTCTTGGTTTCAGCTTTTCCACTAACTATATTTTTGGAAAGGTAAAGGAATAATGAAAACAAATTACTTATATGAACAGGGTCCACATACTATAGTTATTTGGATGTTGAATTGGTCTACAAATATTTTCTTTCCACCTATTCTGTATTCTTCCCGGCCTTTCTCTTTTTATTATTTCCATTCTGTATTGAAAAATGGAGGCTTAAATGACACAAATCTTTCTTGATTCTATTAAACACACGTACTCTTTCAGCTCTGTGTACTTTGCTTAATTACTGGCAGTAAAACTCAGTGAAGGGATTTAAGGCTTATGAATGTTCTACTTGGAGGAAATTGTAATTAAGGTTATTAAGACCTTTGGGTTCTTGTATTTTAAGCAAATTAAGACTTTATGTGTTTTTTAAAGAGACAGTAACTCTTCCCTGCCCAATTATTTCCTCTGCACGGATAACCTTGTGCATTCCATGCATGTGGTTCAAACGGCACACATTCTACTTTGTTCTCCCAGGTAAGTCATGGATTTAAGCTAAGAAGTTTTTTCTTTTCTCAATTGCCATATATGAAATGCTGGACAACTTTTAAAGCAAAAACTAAGAAATAATCCATGTACTTTGGTACCAAAATTATTTTAAAAGCCAAATTATTCTTCGTTAAAACATTTGAAGAGAGAATAATAGTCATTTACCTTTTATTGTAAAATCAGTCTGTTCTCTATTAAAGCAATATGAGTCCATTGCAAGACGTTTATGAAGTGCCAAACACAATAAAGAAAACTGATTCATACTACCTTGTAGTAATCACTGTTAATATTTTTGTCTTTTTTGCAAGATTTTTTAAAAATATAAATATAATTTATGATTTTTTGTGTGTATGTAAAAGGTTAGAAATGTCCTAAGACACTTACCTATGGGTGCAACCAAGTCACTTTACTTTTTCTTTCCTTTCCTTTCCTTTCTTTTCTTTTTCTTTTTCTTTTTCTTTTTTTTTTTCTGGGACGGAGTCTTACTATGTCACCCAGGCTGGAGTGCAATGGCGTGATCTCAGTTCACTGCAACCTCTGCCTCCTGGGCTCAAGTGATCCTCCCACTTCATCCTCCTGAGTAGCTGGGACTATAGATGTGCACTACCATGCCCCACTAATTTAAAATTTTTTTGTGTGTGGAGACAAGGTCACACTATATTGCTCAGGCTGGCACTTTACATTCTAAACTTGAATTAGTTTCTATCTTGGTCTTTCTTTCTCTTAGTCATGGAAAATGAATTCTGGTAAATTAATCTTGTGTCTTGTTAATGAAATGTTTTCTCATTTTTATTTCTGGGTGTGCTCTTCCTTCCTTCCCTGCCTTTTCACCAAGGCTTGCATCAAGTTTTTCCAGGGGAGGGAAAGCGATGGAGACCTCATATCATCCTGATGCTCCTGTCTCCTGCGTGTGCTGACCTTACTGATCTTCATTCTTCTGCATCTGCCCCCACATCAACCCCTGCATATCACACATTCATGAGGGCTCTGTTCATGTGTCCAGGCTCTCTGCATCTCTGTCCTGACTGTGAAGTTGTCTTCTTGCTCGCTCTCTAAGCCACTTCTGAACTCTTCTTGGAGTGTAAGATATTTTGGATGGCCTACTATACTGCTTCGGGCTCAAGGGGACATCTCAGGCCCTCTTTGCCCTGAACATCTTACTACCATGTCTCGCGTCCTGCTCATATAAGTGTCTGGGATGAAGGAGCATCCCTCGATGCTGCTGCTTCCTTGGGCTTTGCAGCTATCTTCTTGTTTTGTTTCCCACATTTGTCAGGGCAGGATATGCATTATCTTTTGTTCCATTTCCCAAAGGTTATAGCACATGTACTTTTGTAAAGACCCACTCAACCAAAACTCAGTGTTTTCTTCTCTCCCCACTCTGCTGCTGAGTCATGGGTTCTTTATTTGTCTAAGCAGATAATTGGCTCTGAAGGATTACTTAGCCCTTTATGCTTATGAAAAACTTTTGCTCTGAGTCTTTTTTTGTCTCTGGTTTTTGATACTCATAATTCAGCATCTTTTTTATTCTTAATATTTTTTTAAATTTTTATTTTCTGAGACAGGGCCTTATTCTGTTGCCCAGGCTGGAGGGCAGTGGCACAATCTTAGCTCACTGCAACCTCTGCCTCCCAAGCTCAAGTGATCCTCCTGCCTCAGCCTCGCAGGTAGCTGGGACTACAAGCGTGTGCCCCCACACCTGACTATTTTTGGTATTTTTGTAGAGACAGAGTTTTGCCATGTCATCCAGGCTTGTCTTGAACTCCTAGAATCAAGTGATCTGCCCACCTTAACCTCCCAAAGTGCTGGGATTACAGGTGTGAGCCACTGCATCCAGGCTATTCAGTGTCTTATAGTGCGATAAAATTAAAGGAAAGGGAAGATTTTTGTCTCTTCCAAGAGTTTTAAAATTCTGTTTGGAAACTCAAAATTTGAGCATTTGTACTTCTTTTTTTTTTTGAGAAACTTTCCTTTGAGCCAGTGAATTCCACTTGAGCATTTAAATGAAGAAAAAGCTAAGAGCTAAAAATAAATTTTAAAATTATCAGTTAATATTCAAATATTATTTAATTACATGTAATGTGTGTGACTTTTTAAAATAGGATCCTACACTGTTTTTATAATCTACCCCCCGTTCTATATAGAGCCTTGTCTATATATTAACCAACACTGCTGTGCATAATCAGTGGTTCTTTGTAGTCAATATTTTATACCTAATGTGAGTTATTCAGTATTTTATTCATGGACATTTAGGCTGTTTACTGTCCTTTCACTATTAAAGCAAATGCTGTGATATAAATTGTATGTATTTCTGCATTTATCCAATTCTTTCAGCTAGATTCCTAGAAGTAATATTATGAAATTCACATGAAATTTCTATGAAATTCATATTTCATGGAAGTAATATTACAAAGGAAAAGTTTAATAATTCCAATTCTAGGAGATTTATACCAACTTACATTACCACCAGCAGTATATAAGATGTTAATTTCCTGAATGCTTACCAATTGCTAAAATCATCAGTCCCTTAAACCTTAATTTTATTTTGATTTGCATTTTGTCAATAATGAGATTGGATATATTATACATCTTTTCATGTCTAATTAATTTCTACTTTTTTTCAGTAGCTTATTTATATTTTTACTTCCTTTTCTGAAAGGAGTTTTCTTCATTTTGATTTGCCAGTATTCTTTATACAAAAAAATTTACCATTATTGTATGTTTCAATGACCTTTTCTAGTTTCTTTATGTACTTTCTTGCAGAGAAGTTTGTTGTTTCAGTCAAATTTACCTTTTTCTTTCTTTATTTTTTTGCAGTTTATGCCCTTTTTAGATAGCCTTTCAGGAGACTCTTTAATTACCCTATGAACATAGACTTACATTGAGCAAACCATTGTACAAAGTATATTTGATATATTATGAAATTAGGGTACATTTTAAATGTGTTTATAATAGCTTAATATGTATTAATACATATAATTTAAGCATATTACTTATAACATCAATATTTTTATGCCATTTGAGGATTAATAATTCACAGTGAGGAGATTGCAGTGGTTTGTAAGACGATTGCAACCTCTCCATGAGTTGAGTGAGCTGGATGTTAGTAAGAGGTTGTCTGTGATAATATGAGCTCTGGTGTCTTGTGCCCTTTGTGGAGCTGAATCCTTAGAGGCCAGGCAGTCAGTTACTTCTGTGAGTGAGGAAGGCCACAGGCTACCCAACAGTGATGAACTCTGTGTTAAATAGATGGATTCTAATGCAGGCAGCTGCTACTCGGCTCTGGTTAATGATTATCAAGCAGGAATGTGGGCCATGCCATCTGATTATTAGAAAAAAAGCAAGAAATTTGGGTTTTCACATTAAAATTTTTCTAGAGGGGAAAAAATTGGTGCGGATAAAACAAAATTGAGCTCTGTAGTGCATAAACATATATGGTGGCCCTGGAAATGTTTATATACCAAGACAATGAACTGATCTTTCCAGAGAATAGCTAATTTCTCCTTTTACTCCACTCCCTTAGGTGTATGTGTGTGCAGGCATGTGTGTACTGCATACGTGAATGCCTATGTGTATGAACCTAGTGATTAGCTCTGTTTTTTTTTTTTTTTTTGAGACACGCAAGGTGTATTTTTAATTTTTTTTTTTAATAGATATGTGGTCTCAAAATGTTGCTCAGTCTGGAGTGCAGTGCCTATTCACAGGCCTGATTATGGTGTGCTGCAGCCTCAAACTCTTGGGCTCAAGTGACCCTCCTGCCTCAGCCTCCAGAGTAGCTGAGACTACAGGCATGTGCACAACTTGATTAGCTCTGAGGCTGAGCTAAACTCAAGCTCTTCACAGTCTTTATTTACTGGCTATTTTCTCCTTCTGCCACATTCTTTTTTTGAAATACATTGTTCTTGGTGGTACTATGAATAAAAATGAAGAATTTTTAAAGAGGAAGAAATGGGGTTTCTACAGTTTCAAGTTCTGGTTGTCTGAAGATGAAATTGGAGACTTAGTGATTATGAAGTAACTGCAAGAATGTGTCTTTGACAAGACTTTTCTGCAGACATGTACTCTCTGTTGCATCACATCAGCAGGCATGTAAGACAGTTTGTCCCATTATTGGTGATTCTAGTTTTGATCACTTGATTAAGTTTGGCCAAATCTCTCCATTATAAAGGCAACTTTTCTCATTGGTGATTAATACATGATCCCTTGGGTGGTATATTTTTTCCCAATAAACTTTCACCAAATGGTATTTGGATGGTGATGATCTCTGTCTGAATTAAGTTATTACATTAGTGATGACAAAATGGTGAATCTATGTGGCTGCAATCATTCAAATGTGGACTGTAGAATATTTTACAAGACAACTAGCCTGGAGTCTAAAAATCTCAGTGTCAACAAAGCAAAAAATAGTGGAGGAACTGCTCTAAATTAAACAAGACTAAACCGAATGCAATGCATGGCCCTTGATAGGTTTCTAAAGATAGGTGGGAAAAACACAATATTTTTGGGGAGAAATGAAGAAATAGGAATACAGACAACATATTCGTAATACTTTAAGTCCATGTTAAATGTCTGAGATCTGGCAATGGTATTATGGTTATGTAAAACAGTGTTCTTATTTTTAGAAGGTACATGCTGAAGAATATAGGGTGATGTACTGCGATGTGTGCAATTTACTTTCAAATAGTTCACCAAAACAATTATGTGTGTGCCTTTTCATCTCTACCTTTAGATCTGTGTGTATATAGATATAGACAAGTATAAATGTTGACATATACAGAGGGAGAGAATGCAGGGGAAATTATTTTTTAAATAATGATAGTTTTGATATGACTTAGTGACATACATCAGGTAAGGTGTTTATACAGTGTTTACAATCCTGGTGTCCTACAATCTCTTTCAGAATTTGGAGTTTGTAAAGTTCACTTTTCCCAACATATTGAAAATCAGACATTTATCCTTCTTTCTTCTTGAATTCCTCTTTTTTTTTTCAGAATCAATTTGCCAGTATTAAAAAAAAAATCTATAAAAATGTAAATAATTAGAGCCTTCTTGTCTGTCTTATATTTTAGTATCTTCTCCTTAAGCTATGCTTAATCTTTTCCTTTTCACTTTGAAGGTGCCTATTTTTAATAGACCTAAAAACCCCAAAGTCTTCCTGTCTCTTTCATCTAATATTACATTATAATTTAGTAAGTGAGCTTAATTTTTTAAAATTAAACTTGCTTTAAAAATAATTTTTCATAAATATTAGGAAACTTTAACCTCCACATTTCTTTTTGATATTATTTTTTCCCCTGAATATATCCTTTTGTACATGTTGTTTAAAATGTTTGAATTCATCAGAGAACTTCCTATGCAACCATGTTGAATTCTCTAGCCTATCACTCTTCTTTTCCCCTTTGGGATTATGTAAAGATGTTCTTATTTTGTAAATGTCCTTCTAATTTATATTCTAATTTAGAAACTTTGGCCGCAAACACAAACCTGTTTCTTCTGAATTTTTAAAATTACGTTCTTAAAGTATGGGATTATACTTTTAGGATCACAGTTTCTATATGCTATTCTAAAAAGGCCCATGATAACATTTAATTTCCATATTAACAGTTCTTCCTTGTATTCAAGTATTGAGTGACTCCTTTCGTTTTTGCTATTTATGTGAAAGATAAATGGCCAATACAATCAGCCAAGGTGTATCAGACATAGTAAACTTTTTATCCTTGCATTCCCCAATCCTGTGCATACATCTGTATGTTTATGTACATGCTGTACCTTGGACTTGAAATCTTGTTCCATCAGGCAAACTCCTGTATTCTCTTCAAGACCCAAGTCGTGTTACTCCCTATTTCTTAGCTCTTCCAGGATAAATTACATCTCCTCCTTCTCTACCCCAAAGCACTTGATATAGTATGCACATAAAATACAACTTAAAAGCTACAACATTTTGGAGAGCTCTTATTGAACAAATCTAGAATAATCTGAGTATTAAACAAAGACAGTAACAGCCTATAGCCCATTGAATAACATTCACGAGTACCTTTCTGTCTGCTTGTTTGACGTAACAAACAAGCAGACAAATGAGGGAGAAGGGAAAGGCCTCCCTAAAACTAGCATGCCCACTAATAAATGGAGAGGAAATGACAGAGTTAAAGAATCACCTTCAACAACCTGACAATAATAGTGTATTTAGGCAAGAATCATCAATTCTTGGATGCCAAAACCAGTGTGTGAAAGTTTGAATAGCAGGATATTTATACAGTTTTACTATGTCACCTCTCAAAATACTTACCAATTACAGAAGAAAAAAATAGCAACTTTATAGTATAGAAACCTAGCAGACACCACATTAACCAAACAATCAGAGTTAGCATCACCAGTAATGGGACCAAAATGCATTGTGTGCCTCTTAACATGATGCACAGAAAAAAACATCGCTTCATACATTATCCCCCAAATATACGACCAATCATGAGGGAACATCAGACAAACCCAGACAGACATGTTGTAAATCACTGATCTGTTCTCTTAAAAACTGTTAAGCTCACGAAAGAACTCCAGATTAAAGGAGACTTGGAGACATGATTTTCAAACCCATCATATTGGGTTAGATTTCAAACCTAATATGATACATTATCTTAAAAGGGATTTTAATCTAGGAAAAAAATAAAGAATTATAAAGGACATTGTTGGCATAATTATAGAGTAAGGATTAAAAATAGTATATCAAATATGGTTGATGTAAAGCAATGTACTGATTACTGAAAAATTTAGAGATAAGAGAGCAAAATATCTGTAAATTATACTTAAATGACTCAGAAAATCATATGTATACATTTGTATACACACACATATTACATATGTATAAACCTACATGTCTATATATGTATCTGGCTACATATACATACACATATAGTTTTGCCACTTTTTGAGAGTGATCAAGTACCATTTACAGTTTTCCATGAATGTAGATGCAGGTTGCTTTTCGCTTCCAAGAATTGGGGAAGATGGAGGAGATTCATGGTCAATAAGCAGTGACAAATTCCTTTCCAAAACTGTTCATTTCATTCCTCTGGCTTTCATGCATTTGTAAAGTCTAGTTTTGATCATTTGAGTGGTATACTCAGGCTTTCTAATTACATAGGTATGCTTGCTGTGTTACTTCAAAGGCCCCTTAGCCAGGGCAGGATCTCTTCAAAGACAGTGAGGAGAGTGGCCCATTTGCAGGAAATTGCATGGTTTGGGGGTGATTTTTGTTTTCTTTGAACTTGTCAAGTGGAGATCCCTCTTTAAAAAGTGCTGGCCTTTTGCTGAATGCCCAAACAGTAAAAGACTTTCCATTTATAATTCTGAAGATTTCTCTTTAACCTCTGCCAGAGGAAACTTGTAACTCAGTTTCCCCCATTATCCTTTTTGATGGATCAGCAGTTTTACTCTGAAGTGTTTTTGTGGGTGATATCTTAATTTTGTTGGTTTATAGTTCTAGTTGTGTTAGGAAAAATTAGCATAGTATTTTTAGTGACTAATCATCAAAAGGAACTTTGATTATTTTGTTGTAGCTAAAAACGGAGGAAAGGAGCAGCAAACGAATTATGAGGGTATGCGCCAGTTTGAAAGAAAGCTCTTGCAATTTAAATTATGGTATAATGCATTTCTTCCCCTAGGTGCTGTACATATATTGTTTAATGAGGAAATAAACAGCCAGGATTTTGAAGTTAAAGGTCAGAACTGCATTCAAATTTGTCACAAACTATGGTCTTGGAAAGATTTTTTAAAACTCTCTGATCTGTTTATTCACTTCAATAAATGAAAATTATACATAAGAAGCATTACTTTCAAAAAGTGTGAAAGCATATAGCCTGCAATCTGTCCTGTAGCATGTTCCCTGGGGTTAATTTTTTTTCTTTTTAACCCTTATTTTGACTTTGCTGTTTTTAAGTTTCTTCTTATTCGTAATAGACAGAACCTTGTTAGAGTAAGGATAGTTAAGCTATTAGATTTCAAACTGGGTCTAAGGTATGGATTGCTGTGAAGTTAGCAAATCAACAAAGCATGTCAAAATAACCTGCTTATAAGTGTTAAATGCAGACTAGTGGTTAGGCCGGGCACGGTGGCTCACACCTGTAATCCCAGCACTTTGGGAGGCTGAGGCCAGAGGATCGCCAGAGGCCGGCGGATCACCCAAGGCCAGGAGCTCGAGACCAGCCTGACCAACATGGAGAAACCCTGTCTCTACTTAAAAAAAAATATATATATATGTGTGTGTATATACACGTGTATATATATACATGCGTGTATATATATACATATATACATGTATATATGTATGTGTATATATACTCGTGTATATACGTATGTGTATACATACTCGTGTATATACGTATGTGTATACATACTCGTGTATATACGTATGTGTATACATACTCGTGTATATACACGTGTATATATACTCGTGTATATACACATATGTGTGTATATATACTCGTGTATATACACGTGTATATGTGTGTATATGCGTGTGTATGTGTATATATGTATATATACACATACATGTATGTATGTGTATGTATGTGTATATGCACATACGTGTATGTATGTATACAGCTCCTAGGGAGGCTGAGAATGAAACTCCGTCTCAAAAAAAAAAAAATTATTGAGGTCTAAATTCTGTGCAAGTCTGGAGATTCAGTAATCATTCTGATTTTTGTTAACATGTGACTTTTACCAACAGTGAACTACATTGTAGAAAACTCACTTTTTTTGCATGATAGTATAGTATTCCATAATAACATTTGTCAACTTTAGGTGTCTGTTAATGTGCTTTTTATTAAGGCAATTAAAAAAATTATCTTTGTTTAAAGAAACCTTTCTCTAAATAGTGTAGTTAACAAGAGTGGCCATTCTCAATTTTAAAACACAGTGGTAAAACCATGGAAGTTTCCACATTTAAAACACATGGAATCTTTGATCTGGTTAGTTATGACACTGATTCTTCTTGAGGGCTGTGTTTATGACACAAAATAAGTAATCTAGTTTGTTTCCATTTATTGTTTTTAATATTAAGACAGTGATGTAAGCAGGAGTGACCAACTAGTTTCTATTTGAGGAAGCAGGTGGTATATGAGGGATAATTGAATAACTTAAACACAGTGAGAATTATACGTTAAAAAGAGGCCATCCTACCCCTCTTTTTTAAAAAACAATTTAATTTTGGATAGGCAGGAGGGGAAGATTTTCCTACAGGCAGTTGGATAGGTCAGACACCATGGCACTTAAATTCCATTTCTTAGGAAGTATGCAAAACCGTTTTTAAATTGTGTTAGTATAAGAAGTATTTAAGTACTTTATGGAACAAAAATCTGGCTCTGTTTGTGAGCAGTTTGTTTTCTTCTATTTAAATAATTGGATTATCTCCCTGTATAAACATGGAACCATGTGAGGGTGGTGGTTTTGCAATCTTCATAAATGTATATATTTAGATTTGCTCATGCTGGGGTTACCATTAGCACCAGCAGTCTGTCAACATTTCCACAGGGTCTTTTAAGTATGTTGTGAAAGCTCCAGCCAACACTTGGCATAAGTAATCTGTACAACACAGCAGTTTCAAGCAAAGGCTTATAGGATAGCACGCATGCTAACTTTTTTTTATTATACTTTAAATTCTGGGATACATGTGCGGAATGTGCATGTTTGTTACATAGGTATATATGTGCCATGTTGGTTTGCTGCACCCATCAACCTGTCATCTAGGTTTTAAGCCCCACATGCGTTAGGTATTTCTCCTAATGCTATCCCTCTCCTTGCCCCCACCCTACGCAGGACAGGCCCTGGTGTGTGATGTTCCCCTCTTTGTGTCCATCTGTTCTCCTTGTTCAACACACACATGCTAACTTTAAGCATACTTTTCTTTTGGTATTGGAAGAATTTTATGGAGTACATTTTGTTTTTTCTATCACTGATTCAAGCAGGTGGCTTATTTTATAGAACTTAGGATGTGATTCTTCCCTTGTTTCAAAAACGTCATCTCTTTCCGGAAAAATGAGCAACACCCAACCATCCTATGTTTTACTTCTGATTCAACTAATTAATGTTATTGGTGTTAGCAGTTGTACAAATTGAGGAGCTTGTGATTCTGGTAGCATATTTTCCCACTTAAATAGTTCAGTTTTCGGATGCATGTGTTGTGATCCTTAATTGTACACTTTTTTTCATTACCTGTGAGAATTAACATCTAGTGCAAGGATATGCATTAAGATTTTTGTGTCAAAAGAGTTTCTAGGGGGAAAAAGGGGAGTAATTCTTATAGGGCTTGGTTTCCCAAAGTGTTAATTATGGGAAGGGCTTCATCATTTGGGGAATTGTTTATGCTAAATTGAGGTCTCACGATTTTAATTTCTTATTGGGGCCTATAGATAACTACTTTTTTCTTGTGTTTTGTCTTTTTGCTTGATTTCAGGTATTCATGACTGTTTTTGGAAATGTTCCCTGGAGAATTTCTTTCCTTTTTTTTTGAGACGGAGTCTTGCTCTGTCGCCCAGGCTGGAGTGCAGGGGCGTGATCTCGGCTCACTGCAAGCTCCACCTCCTGGGTTCATGCCATTCTCCTGCCTCAGCCTCCTGAGTAGCTGGGACTACAGGTGCCTGCCACCACGCCTGGCTAATTTTTTATTATTATTTTATTTATTTTTATTTTTATTTATTTTTTTAATACACAGTGTCGCTCTGTCGCCCAGGCTGGAGTGCAGTGGTGTGATCTCTGCTCACTGCAAGCTCCACCTCCCTGGTTCAAGTAATTCTCCCGCCTCAGCCTCCTGAGTAGCTGCGACTACAGGTGCCCACCACCACACCTGGCTAATTTTTTTGTATTTTTAGTAGAGACGGGGTTTCACTGTGTTAGCCAGGATCATCTCAATCTCCTAACCTGGTGATCTGCCTACCTCGGCCTCCCAAAGTGCTGGGATTACAGGCATGAGCCACCGTGCCCGGGAGTTCCCTGGAGAATTTCTAAGTCCCACTTATTTTAATTGAATCCTGTTCTACTTGAGCTTCTCACTCTGACTGGTTCTCAGTTGGCCAGGGCATAGAACTGGCTTGGCAAAGTGCTAAATTTAGCTTACCTTGAGCCTCTCTCTGGTGCTAAGCCTATGATTTAAAAAAACTCAAACAAAAAACACAAAACTCTCAAAAGTATCTTGCATTGCTATTGATGTGTCCCCCACAAAAATATTTCTCTAAAGTACCTTTCATTGCCATTGATATACATCAGCAGCTCCTTTGGAATATCTCTGACTCCCCCACCAGATGCACAAGCCACACGTGCTGCTTATGTTTTGGGTGGGAAATGTTGAAGCGACACTGCTTTGTTTCAAGGTAAAATGTATTGAACCAAAGTTATTTTTCTTCTGATGACCACCGTGATTATTTACTTTGATCTGTATCCTTTAAATCTCCTCCAGTTTGACAGATTATCTCGAATGTTAATGATGTCTGTAAATTGTTAGAATGAGAATGTGTGTATCATGTTCTGTGCAGGTCCGTTGTGCCCTCAAACAGAACCACCTAAGACTCCACATTTATTTTGCAACCATACCTCAGTTCATCGTCTTTCCTTGAACCATAGCTATTAAGTATTCTGAGCTGTCCTGTGACATCTTAATTAAATCAGACTTTGAAGCATTCATGACACGTACCTCATAGATCGTTCCTGTTTCTTTTGTGCTGTGTTAAATATATATATTTTTCCAGTGACCCATGCTATGGCCATAGTTAATCCAGGTTGTGAATGTCCTTCGGAGGTGCCAATCTATGAGGATTACAACTGGAATGGTGCTGGCACTGGAGAGTATTTAAGGGCTAATAGTTCTGGTAATTTTCTTCATTTTTTTTTGGAAGATATTAGCACTTCATGTGTTAAAAATAGATCTGTGACTCTAACTCTCTCCCCCCAATATTTAAAAACTCCTAGGTTTGGTTGGGCACGGTGGCTCATGCCTGTAATTTCAGCACTTTGGGAGGCTGAGGCAGGCAGATCACTTGAGGCCAGAAGTTCGAGACCAGCCTGGCCAACATGACAAAATTTTGTCTCTACTAAAAATACAAAAATTAGCTGGGTGTGGTGACACAAGCCTGTAGTCCCATCTACTCGGGAGGCTGAGGCACGAGAATCACTTGAACCTTGGAGGTGGAGGTTTCAGTGAGCCAAGATTGTGCCACTGCACTCCAACCTGGGCAACACAGTAAGACTTTGTCTCAAAACGAACAAAAACTCCTAGTTTCTCCTAGCTTTGAGTTTTTGTACGGTGAAATACATAGTTTAATAGGAGAAGCCAAATGATCTGATTAAAGACCTTTAATCCTGATGTCATTAAAAATATTCATTTGTAGAGATGATTTCCATATTTGAGGGGCTTACAAATGTTTAGAAATACCATTTTCCCAAGGAAATACTCCTAGACAATTATACGTTCAATCTTTCATTCCTAATTGATATGATTTATTAGTATTTAAATAATATGGTTAAGTAACAAATTAATATGAGTTTCTCAAAGTTAATGCTTCTTGGGAGGTTAAAGCTTTGTAAGCCTTGTACCTAAAAATATCATTCTCTATTAAAGAACTCAAGAAAAGATAAAAAGATTCTGAGAAAATACGGGTTATTTTTATTTTTATGTTTTTGGAGATGGAGTCTTACTGACTGGAGTACAGTGGCACACGATCCGAACTCACTGCACCTTCTGCTTCCTGGGCACAAGCAATTCTGTCTCAGCCTCCTGAGTAGCTGGGATTACAGGCATGCGCCACCACGCCCAGCTAATTTTGTATGTTTAGTAGAGACGGGGTTTCACCATGTTAGCTAGGCTGGTCTTGAACACCTGACCTCTAGGTGATCGGTCCACCTCAGCCTCCCAAAGTGCTGGGATTACAGACGTGAGCCACCATTGCCCGGCCATAAATACAGTTTAATTCTAGGAGTTCTAGAATTTTGAAATTTTTGATACAAGCTTTGATCTTGATTATCAATTTTTTTCTAGATTAAATTTACGTTAATATAGCCCTTCTAAATATTAAAGGAAATTTAGAAATTTACCTTTAAGCTTTATTAACATTTTTAATTGTGGTATTTATTTTCTATCTAAGGCATGATGCTTATAATGGTGATGGTCTAGCATTAAAATTTGTTGTCTTTACATTCACAATCAGACTACTGGGTTTGATATTTAAATATTTATAATTTTATATAAAACTAAGCAAAGTATCTTAAGATAGGCATTTTCCATTTTGGTCAAATCTTGTGTGGCACATTAATTCATTACATTGATTGCTTAATTGAGTTTGAGCTTGATAGTATACATGATTACAGGATTTTTATACCACTGCTGCCAAGCTCTAGTTGGGAGAATGTATCCAACTTGATTTGTATAGCATCCGACATGCAAGTTCCCTGTTATTGGTGCCAGAGGTGGGTTTCCCCCCACCTCTCTCAATCCTGCTCCTTCTATGGGTTTTTTTTCTTCCTTAAATACATATCTTGAACTTGGGGTTAAGAAGAGGCATACATTAGCAATTTTGTGATATTAATTGATGAAGTTAATATTAATTGTTCATTTAAAAATTTGTTGAACTTGCAACATTATTTGACCAGCAAATACAGAGCGAGGCTAAGATGCCAACAGCCCACTGTTCAGTCTTATTATTTTCAGAATTAGAAATCTGTACCTTTGTCAGGATGGATGCCTTCACCTAGAAGGATTTCAGATTTCTTCTTGCTTGGCAAGGGCTAACTGCAGAAACAACGGAACACATTTTTTTAAAAGTCAGGAGTATATTAGAAATACATGGGCATTCAACACCTACATAAAATGCTCTATGAGATAAATGTGAATAACTGGATTTAACAAAGGGCCAGACTTTAGAATCCCAGAATTCGTAAAAAGGCTAAACTTTGTAATTTAAGGGGAACACAAATCAACTAATTAGAATTAATAATAAAGAGTAATACTTATGCTGCTTTTTTCTCTCTTGATATAACTGTTCGTGATCTAGGTATTGTTACCATGTTTCAGCCTCATGGTTTTTCTTGTTTGCTAAATCCCTATGATATTCCTTTTCCCATCAAGGGGATATGTGTGGGTTTGTGCTAGAATCACTGTTTATGACTATTTTCAGGATTTTCCATGTTTTATGAGATATATTTCATCTTTAGAATTTTGGGTGGGTCTAGATTTAGAAAACTGTTTTGGTTGGAATGATGAGGCTCTGGATCTCAGCGGGCTTTAGAGTTAGAAAAGTTGAAGCTCACAGAGAGAGCAAATAAACATGGTCATCAAAGCTGAGAATTAAGATCTGTTTATCCACCTGCACACTTGAATTAAATCTCAGAGCAATGGGCAGAGCCATTCAACTTATGAAGATCCTGACAAAATAAATTACTCTAGTCATGTTTAAACATCTATTTTTTGCCTGTGTTTAGACACAGAGGTTGGTGTAGTGACCATATGGTAGATGGAGAAGTTCTTGTGGAATTACTAAGCTATTGACTTACAACAGGGAGAAGGCCACTAAAATAGTGGACAATGGTGAATTAAATGGAAAAGTCTGTTTGAGGTTTGGGGCAAGAAGCTTCAAATTGTAAAAATCACATGGGTTCTTGTCCTTCGGCATTGAGCAGCATCATGATTGAAGATTGGAGAAAGGGGGGAGAGAGTACTCAGGTTAGGTGTGGTTCACATCACTTTTGCTTTAAGAGAATTCCTTGTGTGTAGGGTTATAAAGATACCTAAGATATGGACTTGGGTAAGTATTCCCTAATTCATTTTCATTGTTTAGGTCTGTTGAGGTTCAAGTAAATAAAGCAATGCTTTTAATAATACCTTCTTAAAAAAATGTAGGGCACAATTTGTTGACTCTGAGATCTTTGTGGTCAAGATGAAAGTTGGCTTCTGATACATAAAAACAAAACAAAAAGCTTTTAATTTGTGTTGATTCTCTTGGTTCTGTAATTCTCTTTTCTCTATACTTCTTACTGTGGAGCGTGATTTATGGTGATAAAGAGCTTTGGTTTAACTTTTGAACTGAAAGTATAGCTTCAACTTTAGCATGTGATGACTGTAGGACAGTGAACCTCCTCCTTAAACCATTCTGCTGTGTACTTGTAAACCTTCCAGAATCTCCTTTTATTTATAAAGCTAGGTTTGGGTTGGATATTTCCTTGGGTAATTGCTTGATCTTGGTTTTTCAAATCTGTGTATAAATTCTAGAGCAGAAGGTCGTCAGTATGTTTCAGAGGGCTCTGTAGTGTGGGGCTACTTCTGATGTAGCTCCAGCCAGCAACCCCTGCCCTTGCCTTAGTCTCTCAGTTGTTCATGTTAAAGGGTTGGCTTTTTCATGAAAGAGTCATAAATTGTTTCTCTAAATATCATTCCATAGGGTCTTCATGCTTAAGGGTTACAATCTTGGACAACCCTGAAAATGAACAAGAGTTGGATTCTCTTTATTTCTGCCTTTATTTCGTTATTTACCCAGTAGTCATTCAGGAGCAGGTTGTTCAGTTTCCATGTAGTTGAGCAGTTTTGAGTGAGTTTCTTAATCCTGAGTTCTAGTTTGATTGCACTGTGGTCTGAGAGACAGTTTGTTATAATTTCTGTTCTTTTACATTTGCTGAGGAGAGCTTTACTTCCAACTATGTGGTCAACTTTGGAATAGGTGTGGTGTGGTGCTGAAAAAAATGTATATTCTGTTGATTTGGGGTGGAGAGTTCTGTAGATGTCTATTAGGTCTGCTTGGTGCAGAGCTGAGTTCAATTCCTGGGTATCCTTGTTAACTTTCTGTCTCGTTGATCTGTCTAATGTTGACAGTGGGGTGTTAAAGTCTCCCATTATTATTGTGTGGGAGTCTAAGATGTTCTTTGAAACCAACAAGAACAAAGACACAACATACCAGAATCTCTGAGACACATTCAAAGCAGTGTGTAGAGGGAAATTTATAGCACTAAATACCCACAAGAGAAAGCAGGAAAGATCCGAAATTGACACCCTAACATCATAATTAAAAGAACTAGAAAAGCAAGAGCAAACACATTCAAAAGCTAGCAGAAGGCAAGAAATAACTAAAATCAGAGCAGAACTGAAGGAAATAGAGACAAAAAAAACCCTTCAAAAAATTAATGAATCCAGGAGCTGGTTTTTTGAAAGGATCAACAAAATTGATAGACTGCTAGCAAGACTAATAAAGAAAAAAAGAGAGAAGAATCAAATAGATGCAATAAAAAATGATAAAGGGGATATCACCACTGATCCCACAGAAACACAAAGTACCATCAGAGAATACTACAAACACCTCTACGCAAATAAACTAGAAAATCTAGAAGAAATGGATAAATTCCTCAACACAAAAACCCTCCCAAGACTAAACCAGGAAGAAGTTGAATCTCTGAATAGACCAATAACAGGAGCTGAAATTGTGGCAATAATCAATAGCTTACCAACCAAAAACAGTCCAGGACCAGATGGATTCACAGCCGAATTCTACCAGAGGTACAAGGAGGAACTGGTACCATTCCTTCTGAAACTATTCCAATCAATAGAAAAAGAGGGAATCCTCCCTAACTCATTTTATGAGGCCAGCATCATCCTGATACCAAAGCCTGGCAGAGACACAACCAAAAAAGAGAATTTTGGACCAATATCCTTGATGAACATTGATGCAAAAATCCTCAATAAAATACTGGCAAGCCAAATCCAGCAGCACATCAAAAAGCTTATCCACCATGATCAAGTGGGCTTCATCCCTGGGATGCAAGGCTGGTTCAATATATGCAAATCAATAAATGTAATCCAGCATATAAACAGAACCAAAGACAAAAACCACATGATTATCTCAAGAGATGCAGAAAAGGCCTTTGACAAAATTCAACAACCCTTCATGCTAAAAACTCTCAATAAATTAGGTATTGATGGGACGTATCTCAAAATAATAAGAGCTATTTATGACAAACCCAGAGCCAATATCATACTGAATGGGCAAAAACTGGAAGCATTCCCTTTGAAAACTGGCACAAGACAGGGATGTCCTCTCTCATCACTTCTATTCAACGTAGTGTTGGAAGTTCTGGCCAGGGCAATTAGGCAGGAGAAGGAAATCAAGGGTATTCAATTAGGAAAAGAGGAAGTCAAATTGTCTGTGTTTGCAGACAACATGATTGTATATCTAGAAAACCCCATTGTCTCAGCCCAAAATCTCCTTAAGCTGATAAGCAACTTCAGCAAAGTCTCAGGATACAAAATCAATGTACAAAAATCACAAGCATTCTTATACACCAATAACAGACAAACAGAGAGCCAAATCATGAGTAAACTCTCATTCACAATTGCTTCAAAGAGAATAAAATACCTAGGAATCCAACTTACAAGGGATGTGAAGGACCTCTTCAAGGAGAACTACAAACCACTGCTCAATGAAATAAAAGAGGACACAAACAAATGGAAGAACATTCCATGCTGATGGGTAGGAAGAATCAATATTGTGAAAATGGCCATACTGCTCAAGGTAATTTATAGATTCAATGCCTTCCCCATCAAACTACCAATGATTTTCTTCACAGAATTGGAAAAAACTACTTTAAAGTTCATATGGAACCAAAAAAGAGCCTGCATCGCCAAGTCAATCCTAAGCCAAAAGAACAAAGCTGGAGGCATCACACTACCTGACTTCAAACTATACTACAAGGCTACAGTAACCAAAACAGCATGGTACTGGTACCAAAACAGAGATATAGATCAATGGAACAGAACAGAGCCCTCAGAAATAATGCCACATATCTACAACTATCTGATCTTTGACACACCTGAGAAAAACAAGCAATGGGGAAAGGATTCACTATTTAATAAATGGTGCTGGGAAAACTGGCTAGCCATATGTAGAAAGCTGAAACTGGATCCCTTCCTTACACCTTATACAAAAATCAATTCAAGATGGATTAAAGACTTAAAAGTTAGGCTGAAAACCGTAAAAACCCTAGAAGAAAACCTAGGCATTACCATTCAGGATATAGGCATGGGCAAGGACTTCATGTCTAAAACACCAAAAGCAATGGCAACAAAAGCCAAAATTGACAAATGGGATCTAATTAAACTAAAGAGCTTCTGCACAGCAAAAGAAACTACCATCAGAGTGAACAGGCAACCTACAAAATGGGAGAAAATTTTTGCAACCTACTCATCTGACAAAGGGCTAATATCCAGAATCTACAATGAACTCCAACAAATTTACAAGAAAAAAACAACCCCATCAAAAAGTAGGCAAAGGATATGAACAGACACTTCTCAAAAGAAGACAGTTATGCAGCCAACAGACACATGGAAAAATGCTCATCATCACTGGTCATCAGAGAAATGCAAATCAAAACCACAATGAAATACCATCTCACACCAGTTAGAATGGCAATCATTAAAAAGTCAGGAAACAACAGGTGCTGGAGAGGATGTGGAGAAATAGGAACACTTTTACACTGTTGGTGGGACTGTAAACTAGTTCAACCATTGTGGAAGTCAGTGTGGCAATTCCTCAGGGATCTAGAACTAGAAATACCATTTGACCCAGCCATCCCATTACTGGGTATATACCCAAAGGACTATAAATCATGCTGCTATAAAGACACATGCACACGTATGTTTATTGTGGCACTATTCACAAAAGCAAAGACTTGGAACCAACCCAAATGTCCATCAATGATAGACTGGATTAAGAAAATGTGGCACATATACACCATGGAATACTATGCAGCTATAAAAAACGATGAGTTCCTGTCCCTTGTAGGGACATGGATGAAATTGGAAATCATCTTTCTCAGTAAACTATTGCAAGGACAAAAAACCAAACACCGCATGTTCTTACTCATAGATGGGAATTGAACAATGAGAACACATGGACACAGGAAGGGGAACATCACACTCTGGGGACTGTTGTGGGGTGGGGGGAGGGGGGAGGGATAGCATTAGGAGATATACCTAATGCTAAATGGCGAGTTAATGGGTGCAGCACACCAGCATGGCACATGTATACATATGTAACTAACCTGCATATTGTGCACATGTACCCTAAAACTTAAAGTATAATAATAAAAAAAAAAGAGTTGGATTCTCTCTGGCTACCTTTTCCTCCACCATAGCCATTTCCTCACACAGCCTGTCAGTATTCCCAGTTTCATTGCTCTTCTCCAGCTTTTCCCATCTCCCTCAATTTTTTACCCTTTCTGGCACAGATAAGTTGAACGGTTTCCTAATTTTTTGAACCTCACTCACTTACACCCTACTCAGGATACTAAGAATGATACCAGAATAAAACCTCTTCGGAAGGCAGCTGGAGAAATTGTAGATAGTATAAGCTTATTTTTGGTCAGATATGCAAAAATGACTTTCGAATCATAATTATCTGGCAATATTAAGGTGTAACAAAATACCGTAGTGAGTATAAAAGCAGGAAAATTGAGCAACAGAGTGTAGAGTGAAGTAGGGAGAGGTAGGTCTAGGGTTGGGACTTCATAACTATCCAAATGAGAAGTGATAAAGGCCTGAATTATGAGAAGATTCATGGAAATGACAAAGGTGAGGGTCGGAATCAAATCTGTAGGAGAAGATATTATCATAGAAGCTAGAGGAGGAAGAAAACCTTCAGCAACCTAGGCTATTGGAATTGTGAGGATCAGAAATTGAGAATGAGATCTTGAATGAAGGATGAGAAAACTGGTTGTGGTCTTCATAAAAGCAGTTTTAGAGATAATTCAGCAGAGGATGGTGATAAGTAGAGGCAACAGGTTTAACTGACACTTTGAAGAAATGTGACGGTGACATTGGTTTGGTTCATTGTTATGGAAAGATGCTAACAACTTAGCTGAAATTGAACAAGTTATGACCCAATAGGTACAGTATGATGTGTATGAAAAACACAAATTATACAATATATACATGCATATATATATAAAGGAGTATTTGGAAAGTTGCTTGCCCAGAATTTTATTGCTAACTGTATCTGAGGGGATGATTTTTCATCAGAATTGGTTCCCTAGCTCTGCCCCCCAACAATTGCAGATTTAGGGAAATAAAGTATTAAATGATAATTATTTGGAAAGCATAGATAGGTTTTCAAGTGAGAGAATGTCCATGAAATAGATTCAACATGCAGATAAAAGAGAAGAGTTGATAGAAAAGAGTCCTAGAATACATGTGAAGAAGTAGATCTTTCTGGCCAATTCAAGATGTTATATTAGCCTTGATTCCTGATCCTGAAGGCTTTGTTTCTTGTTTGGCCCCTTTGGTAGAATAAGCCCTGGTTTTGCGACTTCCCTGGATGAGAGGCTGTGGGAAGCTTTGGGGAAGAAGGAAGACTCTCTCGTGGATCTAAAATCTGTATAGATTTGCCACAAGTTGCTATAAATATAATGGCCATTAAATTATTATAATAAAGGAATGACATGGTATACAGTGTACTCTGTATAGCTGCCAGTCTGACCACTTATTGCTTGATATTAGTTTTATACACAAGAATGATTATATGGAGGGTAAGCAATATGTAGTCTCAAAGCTAAAAGTTTCAATAATTGATGAGTTTTCTTTCTTCTCTCTTAATTCTTTTTTGGGTTAACTCAATAAAATGAAGTCATTGTGGCCTCATGTATTCTGTTGTATTTATGACCTTGCTTGGTGTAGTGAAAACTAAAAGTTATATGAATTTTTAATATTTTAGAAATTATAATATTTCAGATTGTATCATTTCTACATTTTATACCAGCTATAGGAAAGAGTATTTTGTGTCTTTTCTTTTAAGGTACCATTGTCCCCATCAGATGCAGTGAACTTCATATGGTTCAGGTATTAACTTATCTTAGATGCTATTTCAACATTTGCTTAGTACTGTCTTCTCCCACCATGTCCCATCAGTAGGATATTTCTGTTTGAAAAAAAAAGAGTAAATCATATCTTACTGGTGAGTAATATAATTTATGGAATCTTCAAAAGAGGTGTAATTGTAAGTACATTGTACTGAAATTAGCACATAGCCTTTATATGCTTTACTTTTTTTAATGAGATATAATTTACTTGTAAATTATGCACATTAATTGTAAAAATGTACAAATATACTTAGATAAATGCATAGTTTTGAGTTTTGCAAATGTATACGTTTGTGTAACCAATATCCAGGCAAGATATAGCACATTTCCATCACCCCCTTTAGCGAATTGACTAGTGCACAGGTAAACTTGTGTCATGGGGGTTTTCTGTTTCATTTTCTCCAATATTCACCCCACCACCCCAACTCATATCCTCCTGGAAACTTAGAAAGTGACCTTTTTTGGAAACAGGGTCTTTGCAGATGCAACAAAGATAAGGATGAAGATGAGATTCTATGGGATTATGGGATAAAGATGGGCCTTAAATCCAATGAGAGTGTCAATGTAAGAGACAGAAAAAGACACAGAGATAGAAGAGAAGAAGGCATAAGACAATGGAGGCAGGGATTGACTTCATGTAACTATGAGCCAAAGAATGCCTTGGGCTACCAAAGGCTGAAAGAAGCAAGAAAGGATTTGCCAGAGTCCTTGAGAGGAAGCAGGCCCTGCTGATACGATATTGGGATTTCAGACTTCTAGTCTCTAGAATTGAGATAATAAATTCCTGTTGTTTAAGCCACCAAATTGTACTCATTTGTTACATCAGCCCAAGGAAACTAATATACCTCCTCCATCCCCTGCAAATTCTATTATGCCCCTTTCCAGTCAGTCCTCAATCCTCAAAGGCTTGTAGTAGTCTTATTTCTATCACCATAGATTAGCCGTGCCTGCCTTTGACCTTAATATAAATGAAATTATCTGGAGCATGCTCTTTTTTGTATCTGTTTGGATTCTTTTGATCAGCATAATGTATGTGAATTTCATTCATGTCATGTGTATCTGTATTATCCTTTTTATTACTGAGTAAAACTCAAATAGTTTGAATATACCATAATTTGTCTATTCTGTTCATAGATATTCGGGTTGTTTTTTCCTACCCATATTTTATACATATATTACATCTTTTGTAGCTGTCACTGGTTTAGAAGTTATAGATTCTGTTATTGTTTTTGTAGTTAGGAACTTAAAGTTATAGTAATTACATTTTAATTTACATTAGTCTTCCTCACTGATAATGCGGAAACTCTGAATGCTTTAACTTTGGCTTCCTTCTCAAGTCTTCTGTGTTATTTTTGTGAATATAAGATATTTAGTTTCAAAACTTAAAAATCATTATATGTTTTTTACATGCTATGCTTTTATATAGAGACATGAACATGTTTTTCAATTGGTGTGATCACTATTGCTTGTTGCATTCTGCTTCCTCTGGGTTCTGTTTTATTTTCTCCAATATTCAGAGTTTAATCTTTTAGTTAATGCTTTTAAAAAAATTAAGATATTTGCCTTTACTTTGGCTAAAATATCTTCATTTTGCTCACCTTGTTAACCTATAACTGCTTATAGAATTATAGTTTGATAATTTTTCCTCAACATGTTGAAGATAGTATCTCGGCTATCTAACCTTTATTTTTTTCTAAGTCTGCTGTCAGTCAAAGTTTTATCCCTGTCTAGATAATCTGCTATTTCTCTCTGGCTTGACTTTATTCTCATGGCATGTAAATGTACTGTATTTAGATGTAGGCTTGTTTTGTTCGGTCTCTTAATTTTTAATCTAAGAACTCATGTCTTTATCCTGGAAATTAATCAGCCATTATCTCTTTGAATAGTGTGTTTTATTCCTTTTTTAACATGTACTTTCAAGTTCAGGGGTACAAGTGCAGGTTTGTTACATAGGTAAACTTGTGTCATGGGGGTTTTCTGTACAGATAATTTCATCACCCAGGTATTAAGGCTAGTACCCATTAGTTATTTTTCCTCATCCTCTTCTTCCTCCCATCCTCTGCCCTCCAATAGGCACCAGGGTCTGTTGTTTCCCTCTGTGTGTCCATGTGTTCTCATCATTAAGCTCCCACTTATAAGTGAGAACATGGGGTATTTTGTTTTCTGTTTCTGTGTTAGTTTGCTATAAGGATAATGGCCTCCAGCTCCATCCATGTCCCTGCAAAGGACATGATCTCTTTCTTTTTTATGGCCGTATAGTATTCCATGGTGTGTGTGTGTGTGTGTGTGTGTGTGTGTATATCTATCACATTTTCTTTCTTTACCCAGTCAGTTGTTGATGGGTATCTAAGTTGATTCCATGTCTTTGCTATTGAGAATGGTGCTGTAATGAACATATGTGTGTATGTGTCTTTATAATAGAAGGATTTATATTCCTCTGGGTATATACCCAGTAATGGGATTACTGGGTTGAATGGTTTTTCCGTCTTTAGGTTTTTGTGGAATTGCCACACTGTCTTCCATAATGGTTGAACTAATGTACACTATCACAAACAGTATATAAGCATTTCTTTTTCTCCACAACCTCTCAGCATCTGTTATTTTTTGACTTTTTAATAATAGCTATTCTGACTGGTATGAGATGGTATCTCATTGTGATTTCTTATTTGCATTTCTTTAATATTCAGTGATGTTGAGTTTTTTCATATGATTGTTGGCCACATGTGTGTCTTCTTTTGAGAAGTGTCTGTTCATGTCCTTTGCCTGCTTGTTAATGATTTTTTTTCCTTGTGAATTTAAGATCTTTATAGATGCTAAATATTAGACCTTTGTCAGATGCATAGTTTGCAAATATTTTCTCCCATTCTGTAGGTTGCCTGTTCAGTCTGATGATATTTTCTTTTGCTGTACAGAAGCTCTTTAATTAGATCCCATTTATCAATTTTTGCTTTTGTTGCAATTGCTTTTGGCATCTTTGCCGTGAAATCTTTGCCTGTGCCTACGTCCTAAATGGTATTATCTAGGTTTTCTTCCAGGGTTTTATAGTTCTGGGTTTTACCTTTCAGTCTTTAATGCATCTTGAGTTAATTTTTATATATAGCATAAGGTAGGGGTCCAGTTTCAATCTTTTGCATATGGCTAGCCAGTTATCCTAGCATCATTTATTGAATAGTGAATCTTTTCCCCATTGTGTGTGTGTGTGTGTGTGTGTGTGTATGTGTTTGTGTGTTTTTCGAGATGGAGTTTTGCTCTTGTTGCCCAGGCTGGAGTGCAATGGCACGATCTCGGCTCACCACAACCTGTGCCTCCCAGGTTCAGGCAGTTCTTCTGGCTTAGACTCCCAAGTAGCTGGGATTACAGGCATTCGCTACCATGCCTGACTAATTTTGTGTTTTGTTTATTTATTTATTTTTTGTAGAGATGGGGTTTCTCCTTGTTGGTCAGGCTGATCTTGAACTCCCGACCTCAGGTCATCTGCCTGCCTCGGCCTCCCAAAGTGCTGGGATTACAGGCGTGAGCCACTGCACCCAGCAACCCATTGCTTGTTTTGGTCAGGTTTGTCAAAGATCAGACAGTTGTAGATGTGTGGTCTTATTTCTGGGTACTCTGTTCTGTTCCATTGGCCTATCTGTCTGTAGTTGTACCCGTACCATGCTGTTTTGGCTACTGTAGCTCTGTAGTATAGTTGAAAGTCAGGTAGCATGATGCCTCCAGCTTTGTTATTTTTGCTTATTATTGCCTTGGCTATTTGGGCTCTTTTTTGGTTCCATGTGAATTTTAACATAGTTTTTTCCAGTTCTGTGAAAAATGTCAACAGTAGTTTAATGGAAATAGCATTGAATCTATAAATTGCTTTGGGCAGTATGGCTATTTTAATAATATTGATTCTTCTATCCATGAGCATGGAAGGTTTTTCCATTTGTTTGTGTTATCTCTGATTTCTTGGGTAGTGTTTTGTTGTTCTCCTTATAGAGATCTTTCATCTCCTTAGTTACCTGTATTCTTAGGTATTTTATTATTTTTGTGGCAATTGTGAATGAGAGTTTGTTTGTGATTTGACTCATGGCTTGACTGCTGTTGGTATGTAGGAGTGCTAGTGATTTTTGCAGGTTGATTTTGTATCCTGAGACTTTGCTGACGTTGCGTCTCAGTTTAAGGTGTGTTTTATTCATTCTCTTTACTCTTTCCTTCTGTAGTAACTACTAATCATGTATTGGAACGTTTGTGTTTTTTTCTTACATGCTTAGTACCTTTTTATCTTGTTTTGTGCTACAGTTATTTAAAAGTGATTTTGGTTACGTCATTCTCTTCTACCATTCAATTTGTCCATAGAATTTTTTTTGTTAAGTTTTAGAATTTTCATTTCATTGTAATGTGCACATTCTTGCTTTTTCCCATGTGATTTCTAGTTATCCCTTTATCTCTTCAGATATTCTGTAGATATTCATTTTAAAGGCTCCTTTAGAATGTCCTTATTTCTGGTTTTTTAGGTGTGAAGTTTTCTTGTTACTGATATTGATGACTGTTCCTCATGAAGGTTTACTTGCTCATGTGATTTGTTCATTTTGATGTTAAGGTAGCATTTCATGAAAGTCTAGGTCTCAGGATTGTAGAAAATATTTAGAGGGTAGTTCTATATTTTTTCTTTCTGGGTTTTCCTGGATCTGGACAAATTCTTATTTTAACTTGTCAACACCATATAGACCCCATACTACAATGATAATTTTAATTTGGATCTCAGCCTTGTGGACTTGGTGTTCTGATGTCTCATGAATTATATTTTCTCTTGTGCTTACCCACTCTGTGCTCCCAAGCTAGGGTCAGAATCCTCTGCTCTAGCCAGTTAGGGCAGGGGGTCATGGACAAACAGCCCCTTTGACTCCATCTACATAAAGGGAGCTAAGTGCTAGATCTTCACATAAATATTTCTTGGCCTGGGTTGAGGACCTTGCCCTAAGTTCTACCTCTGTCTGGTCTGACATCTCCATGAGCCATTCAGCTTTAGCTTCTGGCCTCAACTCTGCCTCTGAGTTTCCTCTTTGTTTCTAAGTTTGGTTGTGTATTAACAACTTTTTGGGTGGGAGAGGTAGAGGGAAGAAGGGGAGGGATATTTTATTTAGTATTTCTATGTGAGTATAGCAGAAAGAAAAGAAACATTTGTCTTTTCAGCAGGGTGTATTTACCAAAAGTCTGATTTATACTCATAATTAAACACAATTTTTGTTTTTCTTTTACAGCTAGTTATGTATCAAATCCCATTTGCAAGGGTTGTTTGTCTTGTTCAAAGGACAATGGGTGCAGCCGATGTCAACAGAAGTTGTTCTTCTTCCTTCGAAGAGAAGGGATGCGCCAGTATGGAGAGTGCCTGCATTCCTGCCCATCCGGGTACTATGGACACCGAGCCCCAGATATGAACAGATGCGCAAGTGAGCATTTGGCTTTGTCTATCCTGTATTGGTGGATATGCGACTTAGGAGAGGAACTAAGTTGAAGATTTTGACTGATTTTTTTAAAAAATGTATTTGTAATAGGTGATAGAAATAGTTTAAACTTGCTGGGTGTGGTGGGTCATGCCTGTAATCCCAGCACTTTGGGAGGCCAAGGTAGGTGCATCACTTGAGGCCAGGAGTTGGAGACCAGTCTGGCCAACATGAGGAAACCCCATCTCTACTAAGAATATAAAAATTAGCCAGGCATGGTGGTGCACACCTGTAATCCCAGCTGCTGGGATAGCTGAGGCACCAGAATCGCTTGAACCTGGGAGTCAGAGGTTGCAGTGAGCTGAGATAGCACCACTGTGCTCTAGCCTGGGCAACAGAGTGAGATGTCATCTCAAAAAAAAAAAGAGTCTAAGCTCAAACTTGGAAAAAATGAGTGTGGTAGGATAAGAGCACTTTTACTTTATATTTTGTATAGAACTGTAAGACACAATCACACATACACACTTTATTTTAGATTAAGTAGTTTTTTAATCACAAGGATCTCAAGTACAATCTTGTTTGACAGATTTTTGTAAGGAGTACCTACTCAGTGCTTATAAGAAAACAAACCACAAAGGAATTTAAATACTTTATGCTGAGAACAATCTCTCTGGTTTACCAATTTCTACAGCTTATTTTTCTCTTTTTATCTGAGTTGGTAATCCTTCATTAGTCTAACCTGCAATTAAATATATGGTAAAGGTGGTTTTTTTAAGTACCATTACTGATATAACTAAAATGTTTAGGTTATTTTAAAGTAATATGAGTTATAAGTTTAACAACTATTTTAAAAAGTTTAAGGAATGGCATTTTGTACATAGGAATGAGGGTGCAGTTTTTCATCTTTTAATCCAAAAATCACTTACAGAATGAGTCTCATCTTCTAGGTCAGCCATAGAAATTGTGGTTTAAAAAAATAAATGAGATACCAAAGGAACATTCCTTTCTTTAAGGAACTCAAATTCTGGGGATAGAAGGGATAAGAAAAAGGGGACCACAGAATAAAATGACAAATGGTAAGCAGGTTATTCATAATTTAATATATTAAGTGCTGTGTCAGTAATCATTAAATCACTCTCATATATACATATGAGATAATTAAATCTCATATTTATGAGAGTGATTTAATGATCTCCCATTAACACACTGTGTATGTGACTATTCAGGCAAGACAGTCTTTAGATGAGAAGAGTTTGAATTACATCATTCAAGGACAATATTATTTTGGAAGGTGGCAGAACTAGTGGGGGCTGGTTAAATAAATTCTAGAAAGAAGGAACCACATACATATAAAAATAATGTGTTTGGGGAACAAGAACTCTCACCTGGAGTGTTATTTGGCATTTTGGCAATGCAGTTCTCTGTTTTCGTGGGACCTGTCCTACATTGCTGGACATTTAGTGCCCTTGGTCCCTGCCCATTAAATGTCCTTTGTGTCTTCACTACTGTTATAAGCAAACATGTCCCCAAACATTTTTAAACACTTCCTGGAAGAGCAGTACAGTAGCTGGATTAAAACCGTTGCAGAGCATGTGCCTAGTGGGAGGTGTGGTTGGAATTGAGGAAGGAAAGGGAGGCTGCAGTGCAACTGATAAAGGTGTTTCCTGCCAGGCTAAGAAGTCTTGGTATTATCTGAGGGTACTGAGTAGGCAGTGAACTAAAGAGATTGCTTTAAGATAATTCTAGCAGAAGTGAGGGAGATGAATTGGAGGGGAACAAGGAGTAGAGGAAGGCTATTATAATGATTGCAGATTAGAAATCTTGTTCTGATGATTTTTTTTTGTGGGTAATGAATTGCAGAGGCTTTAAAAATAGAACCAGTGGGGCCTGGTAACTAACTGGACAGGGCTAAGAGAAAGAATCAAACTTGATCCTAAGGTCTTCTAGCTAAAGTATTGGATGAGGTTATGTCGTTAGCAGAGTTAGAAATATTTAGGCTTAGAGGAAACTTGGATCTACCTTCATTTCATGGAATTGTTTGGATTAATATTTAAAGGAAACAACTCCCCACCAGTTATAGACTGGCTTGCAAATATGTTTTCAAATATGAATTTTGTTCTTAAGGCATATGATTTAGGCTACCTGATAATTTATTTCTCATAGTTTATAAACTTCCAGAGGAAGATATGTTCCACCTTGGAAAGGATTCCTGTTCAGATTGCTTTAGACTACCTATAGGGGGTGGTTTGAGTCCACAACTTTGTGTTTCATTCCAGACTATTAGTGCACAAGGAAGACAAGGCAAGAGTGTAGATGGATAGAAACATTTATTCCAAGTTCTAGGGCTAGCACTGTATGTACTGTATATGGACAATAGGGTGGCCATATAATGTATTACTCAATGTAGGACACTGGGAAATGAAAGGGGCTGCCATTAACAACTATGCAGGGAGAATGGGTGTAAACCAGGACCATCCTGTGCAAACTGGTATGAATGGTCACCTGAGCAATACTTTGTAGTATATCAGTGGAGTCTTCCTTAGATACTCTCAGGCAGGAGTTAATAGCACATTTTGGCTTAGTTTTCTCAGAAATGGAAAGGAGAGCAGTGACTGTAAATCAGCCTTAGAAAGAAAATCTGCATGTGAGAAAGGGTTTGCTATGGATAGACTTCTTGTAAGTGAATACAATCAATGTTGGAGTTTACTGACCTAGAGGAAATCATTACCTGGTACAAGCAGGAAGTGCTATTAACAAGACCCCATTAGAGCAAAGTGAAAAATGGAAAATCATTTCTTATCAGTATATGACTTTGGATAATCATGTTTCTTTCATGCCAGTTATTTGCTCTTTTTCATGACTAGTTCGCATATATTGCATTGATACTTGTATTTTGTTCAGGGGATGAGAAAGATTTAAATTGGAAAAGCTGTCACAGACTTAGAATTTGAAATCATATCCACTTTTTGCTTTCTTAAAAGATTATTGCTCAATAGTAGAGAAGAAAATTATACTTTTAGCAATAGTAGCCTAAAAAATCTTGTAAGTGAAACTTGCTTATCTGTTTCCTAATCACTAGAGTATGATTTCCAATGTAAAGCAATATCCTCCTTATGAAGGAAGACTTGCTCCCTGAAAAGTTGTCTGAGGTTGGCTTCTTGGTACAGACAATATGAAGCTTATACAATTCAACCATACTTATGGAAACCAATCCAACAACTATCTGAGTAATTCTGTGAATACATGTACTAACAGACACTAGAAGCTGCCATTGTCCCTGACACTATGTTAGATGTTATTTCACTCATATTTTTTCTCATTCAGTAATGAAACCATTTACATAAAACTTTATTTTTTAAATTGTTCTAAATAGTCCTTGTAGAAAACTTAGAAAAGTACTCAGGCCTTAAAAGAAGCAAAAGCAAACACTCCCCTCAAAGATAACAACAGTTAACAAAAGATATCAAAAACCATTTTGTCTTCTGTTCTTGACATTTTTGTTTCTATGAGTATTTGTCGTTATCCTCACCTTACAAATGTGTCATTGTGTTTTGTAACTTGTTTTAATGAATTATGAACATATTTTCATGCCATTAAATATGGCTGCAAATATTCTACTGAATGGTTATACTGTAGTTAATTGCCTATTGAAATTTGCTTTTAGTTTTTCATGATTATAAGCAGTTCTATGAAAAATATCCTTCTATATAAATTCTTGCTCTCTCATACACATATTTTTACACATTTGCATGGTTTATTTTTATAAGAAAAACTTTTAAACATAATACATGTTTTAAAGATATGTATTGCCAAATGGATTTCTAGAAAAGTTGTATCAGTTTACATCTTCACTAATAACAAGTATAAAACTTCATTTTTGTCTTAATATGCTTTTTCTTTGATACAAATGAAACTGAACACGTATTTGTCACTTGAATATTGGCATTGTAGGATGTTTACCAGAGTCACTGCCCCCCTTTTTTCTATTTGCACAACTGTCATGTTTTTAGTAATTAAAAAATAAACTTTTTGAAGTATCATGCAGAATTCTAAATTCACAAATAATAAATGGAGTGTTTAATGAACTCTTACAAAGTAGATACATTTAACTCCCACTGATGTCAAGAAAGAATGTTAGTACTACCCACTCACTAACTTCGCATTCACTACTGTCTTCTCTTTTGGCATAACTACTATCCTGACTTGTAAACAAAACACATATAAAACATTATTCATGGCAACACTATTTTTTTTTAAACACAATTACTTTATTGATTTCTTACAATCAAATACTGCCAACTAGCATTACTTCCATTCTTGCATCATTAAAAACAAAGGGTATTTCCTCCTTGGTATTTTCAAATCATGCATTATACAATAAACAAAGTTAGAACTTGAAATGCACCGATTAATTATGTAAATTGGTAATTTGTTTAAAAAAGCATAATAATTTGGTTCCTTTCTTCATAAAATGGAAATTTAAATATTTCTTCTGATAATCTTGAGGTTATCATTATGAGTAGTGCAAAGTGTGGCACATATAGTTTCATCTAGAAGGGTATGTATCTTACACACCTTAAACAAACAAAATGTGCATTAACAAAATGCATACAGTCAATGCATGATAGAAAGCATGTTTCAAATATAAGGCAGCCCCTCCGGCCACCATATTATTTAGGTTTTGCATTATCATTTATGGCATTATAGATTAATTACACATAACTTTTATACATTTTAACCCTGAAGATAAGAAAAATAACTGTTGCTTGAAGGAAATTATTCCAGGTAGCCATTTGGTTTGGATCAGGAGAAACTGAACCTCCATGAGTTTAGCATCTGCCAAGTAGGAATCATTAGCTCAAGTGAGTGAATGAGATACACGGTGCATTTCACAGTGACTGTTTCCCAAGTCCTGGCAATGCCTCTGCTCCCACAGTCCACCAGATGAAGCATTTCCGGGATGACCCTTCTATGTGGTTTTCCCTTTTCATTTTTTTTTTTTTTTTTTTTTTGCTGGATTAACGATTACTGTATTATTTCCTCTTTTCCCCTTTCCTGTGGCCTTCCATTTTAATTATTCATAAATCCTTTCAGAATATCTTCAGAGAGCTCTGTAAGAGGAAGTTCTGGAGATGCAAAATCCAAGGGAGAAAGACTGGGGATAGGAATGTCCTTGGCTTTCCTGGTATTTTCTGCGAACTTCTGCCAGGTTGAGGAGGCTGTAGCAGTTTCTGAATGTGGTGGCAAGCTCCATAACTCTGATGTTTCTACAAAATCAGCACCTACATCCAGCTCCTGTTCTATTGGACCTTTTAGAAGTCTGGCCTTTTCAGCCTTTAGTTGTTTATTTTCTTTCCTTAATCTTTCATTCTCTGTCACAAGGAATTCCACATGCCTCTTCAAATCTGCAATTTTGGTTGCCTGCTCCTCTATAATTGTTTTATCATCTTTTGGGGCTTTGCTTCCAATACATGGCTCTGCTGGCTCACTCTTTTGCTGAAGTAAATATAGTAGTGTGTCTGGATCCCTGTCAAAGATCCCCTGAATCTCAGGCAGGCATTTCTCTGTGGAAGGGCTGTACTTCTGAGAAAGGGGACTCTGGCCCTCTGCATCCTCTGCAGAGGGTTTGTGAGATGCCTGAAGATGGGCAGCTACATCCTTGTCTGTGTTCTGCTGGCCTTTCAATATTTCTTCACGCTGGGCCCTTTTCCATCTCTCTTGGATGAGGAGGAGCTGTTTCATATGGCTATCTCTTTGCAATTCCAGTGAAAGATGAGCCTGCTCAGACTGTGTCAGCTTCATGGCTTCAGAAAGATACGCTGCAGCCTTTCTGTGACAAGAAATAGCCTCTTTGTATTTGCCTGCAGCTAATAAACGTCTGCTCATCTGATGAGCCAGGTTGAGGGGTCCTTCATTACTTCCGTAGACCCTGGGGTAAGTGGCGGCCTTAGGAAGGGGAATAGTGGTGCCAGGGAACATGGAGGGGACTGCAGGGGAGCGCAACACAGCCGCGGAGACTGCGGCCCCTCTCTGCACCCCAGGAGCCAGCGGTAGGCACTGACGGAGCCAACACTATTTATACTAATTACAAGTTGGAAACAACTCAAATGTCCAAACAAAACAATACCTAAAAAATACAGTATATTAATATTGACATTTAACAGAAAGCAAGGAAAAGCCAGTGGAGGAGGCTGTGACTAAGTCACTAGGAAAACAGAGAGGATGATGTCCCAGAAGCAGAAGTGGGAAGGCTTGAGAAGAAGCAAGTGGTCAATGTCAACGTTGCACTGTTTAAACGATAGAGTTGCTGACCTTCATATGAGCCATTTCATTGTTTTTGTTGGGTCGCTATCCTGATTGCTATGGTTTTGGGGAGTACATGGAGTCATAGGAAAGCAGCCAGTGATTATATACACTCATTCTCTTCTTCCTCTAAGTGTGTTTAAAAAGAGAATCTGATAACTGGAAGGCTCACACAGATGGGGAAGTTGGGGTGTGTGTCTGTGTGTTTATGTGTGTGTGTGTCTGTGAGTGACAGGAGACATAGCTAGGAAAGAGCCAGCTGAGGAGGATAGGCAAAAAATAATGAAGAAACAAGATCACTGAAGGGACAGAAGAGGATAGAGTCCAAAACATAGGTGGGAAAATTAGCCCTGGACAAACATTTATTCAGCAACTTATGAAGTATCTACCTCATGTCAATCAAGGTTAAGGATTCTTTTTTGTCGTGTACCAGGAAGGTATCAGAAATATGCTGAAATTAAGGAAAAAGGAGCAGTAAACTTTTTTAACCTCCAAATTTATGTATAAGAAAACAATATACTTTGCCAGAAATAGTACTTCGAAAAATCATCTGTAAACAAACACAGAAAATAGATATTTTATAATTTTAGATCCATGAATTTGCTACATTTTAACTATTTCTGCTACATTTTATGATTCTACCCTTGTTTTGACATTTTGTGAAATATGTATTTAGGCTAGGAGAACACTACATTTTGTTTCCCTTTTTTTCTTTCTTTCCTTCCTTTTTTTTTTTTTTTTGTTGTTGTTGTTGCACAGTCATAGCTCAATGAAGCCTCAACCTCTTCTGTGTTGAAGGGATCCTCCCACTACAGCCTCCCCAGTAGCTGGGACTATAGGCATGTGCCACTATAGCCAGCTAATTTTTTAAAAAATATATTATTAGAGATGCCTGGCTGTTACTTATTTATTTAAATATTTTTAGAGATGAGGTCTTGCCATGTTGGCTGGTTTCTAACTCCTGGCCTGAAACAATCCTCCCACTTCAGCCTCTCAAGTAGTTGAGATTATGGGTGTGAGCTGCTACATTTTGCTTTTGAAATGAAATGACACAGGTTTTAAAAACTAGTAATTTTTAACATATAAGAAAATCCAAAGTTAAATATCATCCTTTAATTTGTGAACTCCAAGATCACTATTTAGGTGTTTTTAAAGAATTACTACATGTCGTCAAGTTTGAGTGCCTTTAGAAACACCTGTTTTCTTGTCTTGCTTTCTTTCTTTCTTTTTTTTTTTTTTTTTTTTTTTTTTTGGAGACAGTCTCACTTTGTCTCCCAGGCCGGAGTGCAGTGGTTTGGTCTCAGCTCACTGTAACCTCCGCCTCCTGGGTTCAAGAAATTCTTGGGCTTCAGCGCCCCAAGTAGCTGGGACTACAGGCACGCACCACGATGCCTGGCAAGTTTTTTTGTATTTTTAATGGAGGTGAAGTTTTGCCATGTTGCCCATGCCAGTCTCGAACTCCTAAGCTCAGGAAATCCCCCCATTTTGGCCTCCCAAAGTGCTAAGATTACAGTCATGAGCCACTGTGCCTGGCCTGTCATTCTTGAATAATGTAATTTAATGATGCATTTGGGGGAAAAAAAAGTCTAGGTATTTAAAATTAACATAAATATGTTTGAAATGTCTTTAGTCAAATCTGGACAACTGTGGACACACATATAATTATTCTAAGTACCATAAATTCTATATAATGTGTTTGAAGATCTATAAAGATACAGACTTCCAAATATATTGATGTAACCCCAGTATGTTTGGGATTACTGAGAAATATAATTAAAAATAACAAATGTCTTCATTTGGAGGATACTTAGACCATTAGGTTGGAGACCATCAGGTTGCATATGAAACTGACACAGAATTAGACAACAGTATTAGATAGCATCATTACATAAAGTGGTGCTGAACCCCAATGGGCCAATGGGGTTAGTAAGTTGCACAGTTATAGAAGGGATCACAGAAGGGACAAGTTAGTGGTTAGGTTAGAACAGTCATGAAAAATTGCGGGGCTCAGCTGTATCCTTCCCTTCCTTCACCATCTAACCTGGGTGGCGAGGCTGTGAAGAGTTAGGGGCATTCTAGGTTTAGAGGAAATGCATGAGCATGAGGGGTGAAAGGACCAGTGACAAGACCTGATAGAAGACCTGGAGATAAGTGATTGACGTTGACCAACTAAAGGTAATAGGATTCAAATTCAGGGACTGTATTCTGATTACACTTAAACCAGAAATGTTCTAAATCATGTATTAGAGTTATTTTACTTTAGGTTTAGTCTTTATCAAACCAGCACATGAATAAGGGATACATTTTAGAAGCCTATAATATTCTTTAATTTTGGAATACAGGCAGTGCTGGAATTAAGGAAGCCTGATGAAAACAGCCACTTGCATGGTTTTCCCAACAGTATTAGTAGGTATTTATCTGATGAGGAAAAAGAGGGGATGACTGTAATTTAGGGGATGGCTTAGGCTGCTTAATACAGCTTACACATTTAGCAAACATTTACTGCTTATATACTAGGTAGGGCCAATGTGTGTTTTTATTATAAAAAAAATGGAATGGAATTGAATGTGCTAAGAACTGTGAGGGTGACACACTGGCTGCTCAGGGAACCCATGGGGCATCAGCTGACTTGCTCTTGGAGATGGGTGAGTCTTCAGATTTCCCAAAGAGTTTGTTATAAAACTATCTTGAAAGAGGAGTAGGGTGAGTAAGAGTAAGACGGTAAAGGGTACTCATAGCAGAGAGTCACTTGAGCATTGGAACGCAAAGTGTGAGAAATGAAATCTTGGAAGCTGAGGATGGAGGATTCATAAGCTGGGAAGACATATAATGCTCTTGTTGTAGAATATCGTCTGATGTCAGCAGGGGAAATAGGTTGAGCAGAGAGCCAGAGAGGAGGCACACAGACCAATTAGGAAGCTGTTGCTGTAATCCCAGGCCAGAAATCAGGACTTCAGCTAAGGCAGTGGTACTTGAGGTGGGGAAGAAGAGACAGATTCAAGAGATTAGAAGATAGAACCAGCAGAAGGTGGTTCATTGGACACAAGGATAACAGAGAGGGAAGAGACCTCACTGACTCACAGGTTTCTGCCTTTTTTTTTTTTTATTATTATACTTTAAGTTTTAGGGTACATGTGCACAATGTGCAGGTTTGTTACATATGTATACATGTGCCATGTTGGTGTGCTGCACCCATTAACTCATCATTTAGCATTAGGTATATCTTCCAATGCTATCCCTCCCCCATACCCCTACCCCACAACAGTCCCCAGTGTGTGATGTGCCCCTTCCTGTGTCCATATGTTCTCATTGTTCAATTCCCACCTGTAAGTGAGAACATGCGGTGTTTGGTTTTTTGTCCTTGCAACAGTTTGCTGAGAATGATGGTTTCCAGCTTCATCCATGTCCCTACAAAGGACATGAATTCATCATTTTTTATGGCTGCATAGTATTCCATGGTGTATATGTGCCACATTTTCTTTATTTTTTTTAAATTTTTTTCTTTTTATCATTATTATTATTATTATTACTATTATTATTATTATTATACTTAGGCTCTATGGTACATGTGTGCAACGTGCAGGTAACTTACATATGTATACATGTGCCATGCTGGTGCGCTGCACCCACCAACTCGTCATCTAGCATTAGGTATATCTCCCAATGCTATCCCTCTCCCCTCCTCCCACCCCACAACAGTCCCCGAAGTGTGATGTTCCCCTTCCTTTGACCATGTGTTCTCATTGTTCAATTCCCACCTATGAGTGAGAATATGCGGTGTTTGGTTTTTTGTTCTTGTGATAGTTTACTGAGAATGATGATTTCCAATTTCATCCATGTCCCTACAAAGGACATGAACTCATTATTTTTAATGGCTGCATAGTATTCCATGGTGTATATGTGCCACATTTTCTTAATCCAGTCTATCATTGTTGGACATTTGGGTTGGTTCCAAGTCTTTGCTATTGTGAATAATGCTGCAATAAACATACATGTGCATGTGTCTTTATAGCAGCATGATTTATAGTCCTTTGGGTATATACCCAGTAATGGGATGGCTGGGTCAAATGGAATTTCTAGTTCTAGATCCTTGAGGAATCGCCACACTGACTTCCACAAGGGTTGAACTAGTTTACAGTCCCACCAACAGTGTAAAAGTGTTCCTATTTCTCCACATCCTCTCCAGCACCTGTTGTTTCCTGACTTTTTAATGATTGCCATTCTAACTGGTGTGAGATGGTATCTCATTGTGGTTTTGATTTGCATTTCTCTGATGGCCAGTGATGGTGAGCATTTTTTCATGTGTTTTTTGGCTGCATAAATGTCTTCTTTTGAGAAGTGTCTGTTCATGTCCTTTGCCCACTTTTTGATGGGGTTGTTTGTTTTTTCTTGTACATTTGTTGGAGTTCATTGTAGATTCTGGATATTAGCCCTTTGTCAGATGAGTAGGTTGCAAAAATTTTCTCCCATTTTGTAGGTTGCCTGTTCACTCTGATGGTAGTTTCCTTTGCTGTGCAGAAGCTCTTTAGTTTAATTAGATCCCATTTGTCAATTTTGGCTTTTGTTGCCATTGCTTTTGGTGTTTTAGACATGAAGTCCTTGCCCATGCCTATGTCCTGAATGGTAATGCCTAGGTTTTCTTCTAGGGTTTTTATGGTTTTAGGTCTAACATTTAAGTCTTTAATCCATCTTGAATTGATTTTTGTATAAGGTGTAAGGAAGGGATCCAGTTTCAGCTTTCTACATATGGCTAGCCAGTTTTCCCAGCACCATTTATTAAATAGGGAATCCTTTCCCCATTTCTTGTTTTTGTCAGGTTTGTCAAAGATCAGATACTTGTAGATATGTGGCATTATTTCTGACGGCTCTGTTCTGTTCCATTGATCTATATCTCTGTTTTGGTACCAGTACCATGCTGTTTTGGTTACTGTAGCCTTGTAGTATAGTTTGAAGTCAGGTAGTGTGATGCCTCCAGCTTTGTTCTTTTGGCTTAGGATTGACTTGGCGATGCGGGCTCTTTTTTGGTTCCATATGAACTTTAAAGTAGTTTTTTCCAATTCTGTGAAGAAAGTCATTGGTAACTTGATGGGGATGGCATTGAATCTGTAAATTACCTTGGGAAGGATGGCCATTTTCATGATATTGATTCTTCCTACCCATGAGCATGGAATGTTCTTGCATTTGTTTGTATCCTCTTTTATTTCCTTGAGCAGTGGTTTGTAGTTCTCCTTGAAGTGGTCCTTCACATCCCTTGTAAGTTGGATTCCTAGGTATTTTATTCTCTTTGAAGCAATTGTGAATGGGAGTTCACTCATGATTTGGCTCTCTGTTTGTCTGTTATTGGTGTCTAAGAATGCTTGTGATTTTTGTACATTGATTTTGTATCCTGAGACTTTGCTGAAGTTGCTTATCAGCTTAAGGAGATTTTGGGCTGAGACAGTGGGGTTTTCTAGATATACTATCATGTCATCTGCAAACAGGGACAATTTGACTTCCTCTTTTCCTACTTGAATACCCTTGATTTCCTTCTCCTGCCTAATTGCCCTGGCCAGAACTTCCAACACTATGTTGAATAGAAGTGGTGAGAGAGGGCATCCCTGTCTTGTGCCGGTTTTCAAAGGGAATGCTTCCAGTTTTTGCCCATTCAGTATGATATTGGCTGTGGGTTTGTCATAAATAGCTCTTATTATTTTGAGATACATCCCATCAATACCTAATTTATTGAGAGTTTTTAGCATGAAGGGTTGTTGAATTTTGTCAAAGGCCTTTTCTGCATCTATTGAGATAATCATGTGGTTTTTGTCTTTGGTTCTGTTTATATGCTGGATTACATTTATTGATTTGCGTATATTGAACCAGCCTTGCATCCCAGGGATGAAGCCCACTTGATCATGGTGGATAAGCTTTTTGATGTGCTGCTGGATTCTGTTTGCCAGTATTTTATTGAGGATTTTTGCATCAATGTTCATCAAGGATATTGGTCTAAAATTCTCTTTTTTTGTTATGTCTCTGCCAGGCTTTGGTATCAGGATGATGCTGGCCTCATAAAATGAGTTAGAGAGGATTCCCTCTTTTTCTATTGATTGGAATAGTTTCAGAAGGAATGGTACCAGCTCCTCCTTGTACCTCTGGTAGAATTCGGCTGTGAACCCATCTGGTCCTGGACTTTTTTTGGTTGGTAAGCTATTGATTTTTGCCACAATTTCAGCTCCTGTTATTGGTCTATTCAGAGATTCAACTTCTTCCTGGTTTAGTCTTGGGAGGGTGTATGTGTTGAGGAATTTATCCATTTCTTCTGGATTTTCTAGTTTATTTGCGTAGAGGTGTTTGTAGTATTCTCTGATGGTAGTTTGTATTTCTGTGGGATAGGTGGTGATATCCCCTTTATCATTTTTTATTGCATCTATTTGATTCTTCTCTCTTTTTTTCTTTATTAATCTTGCTAGCGGTCTATCAATTTTGTTGATCCTTTCAAAACACCAGCCCCTGGATTCATTAATTCTTTGAAGGGTTTTTTTGGTCTCTATTTCCTTCAGTTCTGCTCTGATTTTAGTTATTTCTTGCCTTCTGCTAGCTTTTGAATGTGTTTGCTCTTGCTTTTCTAGTTCTTTTAATTGTGATGTTAGGATGTCAATTTTGGATCTTTCCTGCTTTCTCTTGTGGGCATATAGTGCTATAAATTTCCCTCTACACACTGCTTTGAATGCATCCCAGAGATTCTGGGTATGTTGTGTCTTGGTTCTCATTGGTTTCAAAGAACATCTTTATTTCTGCCTTCATTTCGTTATGTACCCAGTAGTCATTCAGGAGCAGGTTGTTCAGTTTCCATGTAGATGAGCGGTTTTGAGTGAGATTCTTAATCCTGAGTTCTAGCTTGATTGCACTGTGATCTGAGAGATAGTTTGTTATAATTTCTGTTCTTTTACATTTATTGAGGAGAGCTTTACTTCCAAGTATATGGTCAATTTTGGAATAGGTGTGGTGTGGTGCTGAAAAAAATGTATATTCTGTTGATTTGGGCTGGAGAGTTCTGTAGATGTCTATTAGGTCCGCTTGGTGCAGAGCTGAGTTCAATTCCTGGGTATCCTTGTTGACTTGCTGTCTCGTTGATCTGTCTAATGTTGACAGTGGGGTGTTAAAGTCTCCCATTATTAATGTGTGGTAGTCTAAGTCTCTTTGTAGGTCAGTCAGGACTTGCTTTATGAATCTGGGTGCTCCTGTATTGGGTGCATATATATTTAGGATAGTTAGCTCTTCTTGTTGAATTAATCCCTTTACCATTATGTAATGGCCTTCTTTGTCTCTTTTGATCTTTGTTGGTTTAAAGTGTGTTTTATCAGAGACTAGGATTGCAACCCCTGCCTTTTTTTGTTTTCCATTTGCTTGGTAGATCTTCCTCCATCCTTTTATTTTGAGCCTATGTGTGTCTCTGCACGTGAGATGGGTTTCCTGAATACAGCACACTGATGGGTCTTGAGTCTTTATCCAATTTGCCAGTCTGTGTCTTTTAATTGGAGCATTTAGTCCATTTACATTTAAAGTTAATATTGTTATGTGTGAATTTGATGCTGTCATTATGATGTTAGCTGGTTATTTTGCTCGTTAGTTGATGCAGTCTCTTCCTAGTCTAGACGGTCTTTACATTTCGGTGTGATTTTGCAGTGGCTGGTACCGGTTGTGCCTTTCCATGTTTAGTGCTTCCTTCAGGAGCTCTTTTAGGGCAGGCCTGGTGGTGACAAAATCTCTCAGCATTTGCTTGTCTGTAAAGTATTTTATTTCTCCTTCACTTATGAAGCTTAGTTTGGCAGGATATGAAATTCTGGGTTGAAAATTCTTTTATTTAAGAATGTTGAATATTGGCCCCCACTCTCTTCTGGCTTGTAGGGTTTCTGCCGAGAGATCCGCTGTTAGTCTGATGGGCTTCCCTTTGATGGTAACCCGACCTTTCTCTCTGGCTGCCCTTAACATTTTTTCCTTCATTTCAACTTTGGTGAATCTGACAATTATGTGTCTTGGAGTTGCTCTTCTCGAGGAGTATCTTTGTGGCGTTCTCTGTATTTCCTGAATCTGAATGTTGGCCTGCCTTGCTAGATTGGGGAAGTTCTCCTGGATAATATCCTGCAGAGTGTTTTCCAACTTGTTTCCATTCTCCCTGTCACTTTCAGGTATACCAATCAGACGTAGATTTGGTCTTTTCACATAGTCCCACATTTCTTGGAGGCTTTGCTCGTTTCTTTTTATTCTTTTTTCTCTAAACTTCCCTTCTCGCTTCATTTCATTCATTTCGTCTTCCAGGGCTGATACCCTTTCTTCCATTTGATCGCATCGGCTCCTGAGGCTTCTGCATTCTTCACGTAGTTCTCGAGCCTTGGTTTTCAGCTCCATCAGCTCCTTTAAGCACTTCTCTGTATTGGTTATTCTAGTTATACATTCTTCTAAATTTTTTTCAAAGTTTTCAACTTCTTTGCCTTTGGTTTGAATAGCCTCCCGTAGCTCGGAGTAATTTGATCGTCTGAAGCCTTCTTCTCTCAGCTCGTCAAAGTCATTCTCCGTCCAGCTTTGTTCCGTTGCTGGTGAGGAACTGCATTCCTTTGGAGGAGGAGAGGTACTCTGCTTTTTAGAGTTTCCAGTTTTTCTGCTCTGTTTTTTTCCCATCTTTGTGGTTTTATGTACTTTTGGTCTTTGATGATGGTGATGTACAGATGGATTTTTGGTGTGGATGTCCTTTCTGTTTGTTAGTTTTCCTTCTAACAGACAGGACCCTCAGCTGCAGGTCTGTTGGAGTACCTGGCCGGCCATGTGAGGTGTCAGTCTGCCCCTGCTGGGGGGTGCCTCCCAGTTAGGGTGCTCGGGGGTCAGGGGTCAGGGACCCACTGGAGGAGGCAGTCAGCCCATTCTCAGATCTCTAGCTGCGTGCTGGGAGAACCACTGCTCTCCTCAAAGCTGTCAGACAGGGACATTTAAGTCTGCAGAGGTTACTGCTGTCTTTTTGTTTGTCTGTGCCCTGCCCCCAGAGGTGGAGCCTAGAGAGGCAGGCAGGCCTCCTTGAGCTGTGGTGGGCTCCACCCAGTTCAAGCTTCCAGGCTGCTTTGTTTACCTAAGGGAGCCTGGGCGATGGCGGGCGCCCCTCCCCCAGCCTGGCTGCCGACTTGCTGTTTGATCTCAGACTGCTGTGCTAGCAATCAGCGAGACTCCGTGGGCGTAGGACCCTCTGAGCCAGGTGTGGGCTATACTCTCCTGGGGCACCGTTTCCTACGCCCGTCGGAAAAGCACAGTATTCGGGTGGGAGTGGCCCGATTTTCCAGGTGCCGTCTGTCACCCCTGGAAAGGGAACTCCCTGACCTCTTGAGCTTCCCGAGTGAGGCAATGCCTTGCCCCTGCTTCGGCTGGCGCACGGTGCACTCACCCACTGACCTGCGCCCACTCTCTGGCACTCCCTAGTGAGATGAACAGGGTACCTCAGATGGAAATGCAGAAATCACCCGTCTTCTGCGTCGCTGGCGCTGGGAGCTGTAGACCAGAGCTGTTCCTATTCGGCCATCTTGGCTCCTCCGCCACATTTTCTTAATCCAGTCTATCATTGTTGGACGTTTGGGTTGGTTCCAAGTCTTGGCTATTGTGAATAGTGCCACAGTAAACATACGTGTGCATGTGTCTTTATAGCAGCATGATTTATAGTCCTTTGGGTATATACCCAGTAATGGGATGGCTGGGTCAAATGGTATTTTTAGTTCTAGATCCCTGAGGAATCGCCACGCTGACTTCCACAAGGGTTGAACTAGTTTACAGTCCCACCAACAGTGTGAAAGTGTTCCTATTTCTCCACATCCTCTCCAGCACCTGTTGTTTCCTGACTTTTTAATGATTGCCATTCTAACTGGTGTGAGATGGTATCTCATTGTGGTTTTGATTTGCATTTCTCTGATGACCAGTGATGATGAGCATTTTTTCATGTGTTTTTTGGCTGCATAAATGTCTTCTTTTGAGAAGTGTCTGTTCATATCCTTTGCCCACTTGTTGATGGGGTTGTTTTTTTCTTGTACATTTGTTGGAGTTCATTGTAGATTCTGGATATTAGCCCTTTGTCAGATGAGTAGGTTGCAAAAATTTTCTCCCATTCTGTAGGTTGCCTGTTAACTCTCCTCGTGGTTTCTTTTGTTGTGCAGAAGCTCTTTAATTTAATTAGATCCCATTTGTCAATTTTGGCTTTTGTTGCCATTGCTTTTGGTGTTTTAGACATGAAGTCCTTGCCCATGCCTATGTCCCGAATGGTAATGCCTAGGTTTTCTTCTAGGGTTTTTATGGTTTTAGGTCTAACATGTAAGTCTTTAATGCATCTTGAATTACCTTTTGTATAAGGTGTAAGGAAGGGATCCAGTTTCAGCTTTCTCCATATGGCTAGCCAGTTTTCCCAGCACTATTTATTAAATAGGGAATCCTTTCCCCATTTCTTCTTTTTTTTGTCGCCCAGGCTAGAGTGCAACGGCACGATCTTGGCTCACTGCAATCTCCGCCTCCTGGGTTCAACCAATTCTCCTGCCTCAGCCTCCCAAGCAGCTGGGATTACAGATGCCCACCACCATGCCCGGCTAATTTTTGTATTTTTATTAGAGACGGTTTTCACCATGTTGGCCAGGCTGGTCTCAAACTCCTGACCTGGGGTGATCTGCCCGCCTCGGCTTCCCAAAGTGCTGGGATTACAGGTGTGAGCTACCATGCCCAGCCAGGTTTCTGCTTTTAAGAATTGTATAAATACTGGTTTATTGGATATTGTTATTATTGGGTTATTGGATATTATTATTGATTTTGGTTTTGATTGATAGCAAAAGGAGTTCAGGTTTAGAAATGTTGACTTGAGATGACACAGTTGTGTAGAGATGTGCATTGTAGAGTCGGATACCTGAGTCTGTTTTAGATAAAAGCCAGTTAGGATCTAGTATCTCCTTGCTATCCTGTCACATCTGACGATACTGTTAATACTGATCAAAAATACTGATCACAGGTGCAGATGTTACCAGGAATATTTATTATGCTTAAATGCTTAGCAGGATGCTAATATATGGTTAAACCTGATTCTGGTGGGAGTGAAACTGCTACATCATCTACCTGTGGCAAAGATATGTGATACCTCCAAGAGTCCTTCAAGCAGAGGGCCATATATTGGGAAAATTATTTTCCTCTACAGTGAATGGCAAATAGGACCACCCCACACAAATTTGTATAGTTTTTTTTACTTAGGTGTCTGTCTCTCTCAGTCCCACTCCCCCAAACTTTACCTATGTTTTTTATTGGCCATGACCCTTTCTCTTCTACTGACTATGTATTTTCATCATTATCCCATCTCCATCATTCCCAAAGATAGGAGTTGTTCATTGTTGACACATACTGCTTTGAAACCTCTTCATATTAGAATGAAGTGGTTCTCAAAGTGTGCATCAGAACTGCCTGTTAAAACACGGATTGCAAGATTGCACCCCCAGAGTTTCTGATTCAGTAGATCTGAGATGGAGCCCGAGAATTTGCAGTTTTAACAAGTTCACAGGTGTGGCTGACCTGGCTGACTCAGAGACTACACTTTAAGAATCACTGCTACCGTGTAATAATTATGTCACTAGTTATGGAATAGAAGACTTCATATTTAATGGAAGACAAGTTTCAGTACCTTCTAAGCATATGAGTATATTATGAGGAAATGTGTGTTTCTCCCCATTTCTCTCATTCACACATACCTGTTTATGGGCTGTACTGATCATGAGCTGATCATGATAGAATGTGTTAGATTATGCTGGCTTTTGGGACAGCTTTTCACTACGCTTGTCTCTCCCCTTCCCTAACTTTTTTCTCTGCCTCCTGCACTTTCTCATACCACGTTTCTTGTTTCTCTAAGATTTTCACTACTTTATGTGTTCTGGCACATGCATTTTAATTTGTAATTGTGTCTTGTATCTTAGAACTAATTTATTCTATTCTGCTTTTTGTTGATAAAGTTCTGATTGAACTATAGCTTCTACATGAATAGAATCATTTTAAAGCTTTATTTTATGCTATAGTTTAAAAGAAAGGAAGCGGAGGGGAGTGTTTGCGGACAGGAGAACAGGGATCATGGTGGACTGTGTAGCCAGACTCCCTTCTTGTTCAGTCCACAACTGGCTTCCAGGTTAGAGGTTGGACAGGTGCCTTTACTTACTCTTTAACAATGAGTGAACTACATAGTCTGAGCCCCAGTGTCCTCATGTCTAAATACCAGCAGAGACTGTGAGATCATTGCTCTAACATTCTGTGGTTCTATGAATGCTTCCAGAAGTTACTGCCTTTTGACATTCCAGACCAGCCTGTCTCCTCAAACTGCAGATAGAAATGGCCATTCTAATACTCTCCTAACAACCCTATGATATAGTTAAACATTACATTCTACTCTATAGTATTTGTAAACATTTACGTTGCACGTTTGCACTCTGACAAGCTCAGAGAGGTTTACAAACCTACCCAAAGGACACACAGTATGGAGAGCTAAGAATAGAATCTAGGATTCTCTCTAACTCTAATGCCCATGTTTCTTTAATTAAACCATGCAGCTTCTCTTGAAGAAAACAAAATAAAAAATGCATCATTTGGTCCATGTTCAACTGCCCATCATAAAAAAGAAATACATCATTGGATAGGGTTAGGATTTTTTCCCCTTTGGCAGAAGATGAGATACGTAGGTCTTCACTTTGAAGTGGTACACTTTCAGCATTCTTTTGTGCTGGTTTCTTTCCCAAATTGAAAGGGACCTTGCCTACAGCCCAGTCTGCAGAAGGCACTCCATGGGTTAACAGGCTCCTGCCAGCTGGAGAAAGCTCATTGCCCTGAAGTGGCTTTACATCACTATGCAGGTGTGGCTACCAGCTTGTTAATACCCTGGCCATCACTTGGTGAGGTGGACACCCTGCTATCCACTTATTAGAAGACAGCTGGATACTATTACATGCTGAATATCTCAGTTCTTTTATGCTTTCTCCTGAAGAAAACCGATCTTTGCAAGACAGCTGGCTATATTTGGATGTACCTATGACTGGGATAAAACCGTATATCTAGAAAATCCCACATTTGTCAATTGATTTTAGTTTTGGGAGATTATATAAAAAATGTGACCTCACCAGGGCCACAGTTTAATTGAGGCCAGCCAGTCAAGGCCTTGGCATCTCATAAGTTCTCAGTACATATTAGTTGAATGATTAAAATGTCCCAGGTGGCATGGGGTCCCTGAGAGTAGGAGCGAGGGCTCACTATGTTAGTTGCTCTTGTGCCAGATACTATGTCGTGGCTTACTACTTATAAACACTTATTTAGCACTTTGGGGGCTAAGTCCTTTCAACAAGTTATTCAGTAGATACATGACTACCAGAAGCAAGTGAATTGAGGCGTAGAGAAGTTAAATAGCTCATTGAAAGTCAACTAGTATGTAGCGGAGTTAATACTAGAGTATGTGTGTGGCTGATGACATCCTATGTTTGTTGTTAGTGAACTGTAAGTTTCCTGGAATGCTTTTCAGTTTTGTTCCAAACAAAGATCACTATAAATTTGTGGAAGAGAAAAACTGTAAATTGAAACTATTTTTACATTTAATGAAGGCATTCCTATTTATTAACTACTTTTAGCATTTAAAGTCATGTAAAGATAAATGAATCTCTTGATCACAGGATACTAAATATGAATTATCTAGGAAGGTGGTGGTACAGTGGAACAACCTGATAGGCCACTATTTATCACAGGACAGCCCTATTCAATGTTTTTGTTATTGTTTCAGTGAGTTAGTGTGGACAGTGATAATCAGGTGATTCTTTTATTTAATAGGAAATAGTTGACAATGTACCAAATCTCTGCCTTCTGTAGATTGAATTCAGATAAAGATAAGCAGTAATTTTCTGCATCGGTCAAAGAAAAGAACAGTACATTTCAAGTAATTCTTAAAGGACAGTATGTCTTGTTCAATTAGCAAACACTCTCACTGATCAACCTCTGTGTGTGTGTGTGTGTGTGTATGTGTGTGTGTTCACAATCCTGCATGACCTTTGTCAGGTAGATGTTCCTTTAAACTAATTAAAAATTATATACATAGATCTGGAAGAGACTTAATTATATTTTCTTCTTCTTCCCCCCCTCCCTGCTTTTTCCTCTCCCCTCTCTCCCTGTCTCTCTCCCACCTCTCTTCCCTCAACAAATGTGGATACTGAAGATTACAAAGGAAGTATTTCTCCAAAGTCACATAATTACTCAGTAGCAGAGTGGCCTTGACATCTAAGAATACTGATATTGCACTGGTGTCAAAGTCTTTCTCTCTTTCTCTGTCTCTTTCTTTCTTTTGGTTAAGACAAGGTCTCACTCTGTTGCCCAGACTGGAGTGCAGTGGCACGATTTCAGCTCACTGCAGCCTCGACCTCTCAGGCTCAACCCATCCTCCTATCTCTCAGCCTCCCGAGTAGCTGGCACTACAGGTGCGTGCCACCATGCCCAGCTAATTTTTCTTTTCTTTTTCTTTTTTTCTTTTCTTTTCTTTTTTTTTTTTTTGTAGAGATGGAGTATCGTCACATAGCCCAGGCTGGTCTTGAACTCCTGGGCTCATATGACCCTCCTGCCTTGGCCTCCCAAGTGTTGGAATTACTGGCATAAGCCGCTGTACCTGGCCAGAATGCTCTTTTCATTATATAGTCCTTGCTCCTTGGTATGTGCAGAGGATCAGTTCTGGGACCACCCTGGAACAGTTAGACCTGCGGAATTCAGATATGAAGTTGGCATCCCTGTAGGCAGGTTACCCATTCAGCAAATTCAGTATTTTCAATCCATGTTTGTTTGATGATGTGGAATGAGCCAATACGGAGGGCTTACAGTATTTATTGAAAAATCTTCATATGAGTTGTAAACCAAACAGTGACTGAGGCAGGTCTCAATTGATTTAGAGGTTTATTTTGCCAAGATTGAGGACACATTTAGGAAAGGAAACACAAGTTACAGTAGAATCTGCGGCTTATGCTTTTTCCAAAGAGGGTTTTGAGGACTTCAATATTTAAAGAGTAAAGAGCAAACAGGAAGGGAGAAGATGGGGGAAAAAAAGGAAGGGATGGGCAATAAGGCAAGTGGTTATATTCTTGCAAGGCTTTGAATAGTGCTCAGTGAATCTATACCTTTCAGGGGCTGGAGGAGAAGTCAAGTATGCATTTGTCTCACTCTCAGTAAATCTGCATTTTACATAAGATAAAGTCAGCATGTGAAATTACGGCTGTTTTAGAACAACGGGAGGCAGTTTTCTTTTTTTTTTTTTTTTTGTTTGCTTGTGTGTGTGTGTGTGTGTGTGTCTGTGTGTCTGTGTCTGTGTGTGTATAACTCAGTTCCCAAGCTTTACTTTCCCTTTGGCATAGTGAGTCTGGAGTTCTGAGATTCTTTTTTCTTTCATAAAGCAGACCGATATAGGTCAAACCTGCATTGTGCAAGGGTCAACTGTACCTTAAACCATGTAATACAGACAAAACTGACAAAACTGTTATGCAGTTATAAATGCGAATATTAGAAAAATCTGAATTTTGTTGGCTAATTTTTTTTTTTTTTTTTTTTTTGAGATGGAGTCTCGCTGTGTTGCCGAGGCTGGAGTGCACTGGCGTGATCTCGGCTCACTGCAAACTCTGCCTTCCGGGTTCACGCCATACTCCTGTCTCAGCCTCCTGGGTAGCTGAGACTACAGGTGCCTGCCACCACGTGCAGCTAATTTTTTGTATTTTTAGTAGAGACGAGGTTTCACCGTGTTAGCCAGGATGGTCTCGATCTCCTGACCTCATGATCCACCCGCCTCAGCCTCCCAAAGTGCTGGGATTACAGGCGTGAGCCACCGTGCTCAGCCACAAGTTTTTTCTTAAACAAATGGTCAGTTTAAGTGTTTCAAATCCCATTAAAAATATCAAAACATTCAATTTTATCTTCTGAAAGGGTTATGGTAAATCCTATCTCTAAAAGAACACTGGATTGGAAGAAATGGCGGGCTCTGATTTGAGCTCTGACAGTAACTACCTTTGTAAGCTTAGGCAAATGATATAACACACTCTGGAATAATAGCATCCTAGTAAGTTGGGTCTATGAAAACATCTCAGTAAAAGAGTAATATCTGATGTTGGCAGTTTCTTTTTACAGTATTGATCATCTTATGACTTTCTGTGTATTTTAAGTCTAGTTTAATGTTCAGTCTCTCTCTCCCACCCTTATTTCTGCTTGGTTTATGGTTAAGGACTGTGCATACCTTTTGTTTCTTAAAGACAAAACATGAGACATAAAAGCTTTAACATGATATTTAGTAATTTGGTGCCTAATTTGAAAATGTAGCTCTGTATAATCTGAAGTATTTTTGTTTGTTACAAAATTATGCTATTACACTAAAATATACAAAATGGGCTGGGCACAGTGGCTCACATCTATAATCCCAGCACTTTGGGAGGCCAAGGAGGGTGGACCACTGGAGGTCAGGAGTTCGAGACCTGCCTGGCCAATGTGATAAAACTCTGTCTCTACAAAAAGGACAAAAATTAGCCAGACATGGTGGCAGGCACCTGTAATCCCAGCTACTTGGGAGGCTGAGGCATGAGAATCACTTGAACCTGGGAGGCAGAGGTTGCAGTGAGCTGAGATTGCACTACTGCACTCCATCCTGGGTGACAGAGTGAGACTCTGTCTCAAAAAAAAAAAAAAAAAAAAAAAAAGACTGTGTTTATTCTAAACTGATAGAAATTTAGCATTAAATTTGTTAATTCAACAGATACATCTATCATCATCCGTCATGTCAGGCCCCCATGCTGGGATCTAAAAATACAGACTAGCGTAAGACAGGCTCTGTTTTCTACTTTTAATAGGAGGATTGTGATGGACAGAGTTGGTAAAACCATGAGGGAAGAACTATCATAGGTATCTGGGTGCTGGGAGGGCAGGGGATGTTTTCAAGAAACTTCACACACATAACTGAGCATGACTAAGGTGAAAGGTACATGTGGAGATGAGGCTAAGAAGGTAGATAGGCATGCCTAGCAAGAAAGATCTTGTATTTTAAAATCAAGGGTTTGTACTTGATTCTGCAAGTGAAGGTGAGCCATTGAAGCATTTTAAAGTAGGGAAATGACACAAAAAATGTGTGTTTTTGAAAGATCACAGTGTTCTCTTGTAGCTGCAATAAAGCAATCTTAATTTTGTTATTGTGATCTGTAGCACCTGTATGGATAAACCATCAAGGATTTCAGTAGGCCAGATCAGGGATGATATTAACAACTTCCGTAATGGTTATTCTCCTGCACAGTGCACTGTTTGATGTACTGGTCCACAGTTGCAACGCAGTAGCTGCCTGTTGTGAGATGTAGACCCTGTTTTAATTCTATTCCACTACCCTTTATGGAAAACTCAAAGGGCACTCTTTCTCCTAATTTGTCCTGGAAGATAGATTATATCAAACTGATACTCTAAAAGCTAGAATAAACATTTTTCTCTCTGTGAGAAAGATGGCTATATGATTTTCAATACTCTTTACAAAAGATTTTACTTTTATTTTTAGTAATGGTACTAATGGTTGGAAAGTAAAAGTCCTGACTTTCCGTTTAATAGAAGTAATTGTATTTTTCAAGCTTACATTTATTTCTTGTGGATTTGGTAGTTCTTGTAAGTGAGCCTATTATTTCAGTATAGACCCAAGTTAGGCAACATCATTCTATTATATTTCCAAGGCGGATGCCACCTTGTGCTGTTTTTATGTAAATAAAACATATACCTAATGCTTTAGTTTTTAAAATACTTTCACCTGCATCTTCTTAATTGCATCTGGAAATCCTGCGAGGCAGTTAATATCCTCATTTACAGAGCAGGTAACATGCATTCTGATAAGTCCACTAACTGGCCCGAGGGTTGCCTGCCACTGCGTGGTACAACCAAGACTGTATCTACTTTTATCATCAAACTAGATTGGCATACATGACAAAGCCACCCTCACAAACAGAGCAATTAAAAATATCAAACTACAGGACTGGACATAAATGTCAAGCTAGTTTCAGCCCAAACGTATGGCTTTGTAAAATTCTTCCGTCTTCCTTTCTTTCCAACTAGCAACTTCGTTCAAAAGTCAGTGTGCCACAGCAAGCAAGAAATTAAAAACTTATTAAAATAGAATGGAATATTGACCCACTGACAACTGATCAGGAGTTGTCGTTCTTATCAGTACAGTGTGAATAAAGTTAAAAATATTGAAATAAAAGTATTCCGATGTCAACTGAATTCCAGCATCCTCTTGCTCATCTGATATTTGTCTTATGCCCACAGCCAGATGGTATATGGAAGACATCACTATGCCTCCCCAAGCTTAAATGCTACCATTTGGTGTTTTCAAAAGAAAACTCTTTATTTTTTTTTCCTTTTTTCTATCAAGGTACCCCAGGGATTTCAGTAATTCTGTAGCCTAGGGGTCAGCAAACTATGACCCAAGGGCAAAATTTGGACTGCTGTCTTTTTGGTAGGGCCCTTAAGCTAAGAATAGCTTGTAGATTAAGTCATTGAGATTTTAAGACAAAAAAATGAAGGAACAATATTTTGTGACACATGAAAATGATATTAACTTTTAAATGTCAATGTTCATAAAGTTTTTTTGGAAAACAGCCATGTTGAATCATTTACATATTGTCTATGGCTGCATTTTGTGTTACGACAGACATGAGTTGTTTAGACAGATACCGTATGGTCTACAAAGCCTAAAATATTTATTATCTGGCTCGTTATAGGAAAAGTTTGCTCTAGCCTATTTGGAGTATAAAGAGATTAAGAGATTCTTCTTGTTTTCCTTGGATGGGGGTTGAGTGGAGGGCAACACATATATTAGCTTACATATGCTTTTCCATTTAGTTGGGCGGAGACATCTGCATTTTCCAACATTTGGAAAAATCCAACTAAGATGCAGGTCTGAAGCTGATTAAACTGCTCTAGTTCTACCTTAATATAAAAGGGTGACAAGTTACCAAGAAAGGAAAAGCACAAGAAGTAACCAAGATGAGAGTTCTAATAATGGCAGGAATTTAAAATCTGATATGAGATAATAATTTCGTTTACAATTTTTGAAACTTTTCATTACTATCACATTCCTTTCCTATTTTATTTTGAGGTAGTTGTCCTCCCACTGTTTCACACCTCCACACCTCCACCATGGGAAAAAAATTCTCTTTAAGCATTTAACGTTCTTAGCAAATGTGTTCATTTTAATTTCATTTGTTTTGAGAATGATTTCAAATATGCATCACTTGAATATATGAGAAATAAAGCCAGTATGTTCAGAGTTCCTCGTTATTTGACCACATAATTTTACACAAGCCTCAATGTTTCCTCATATTTTTTCTATGTGGGTGGGCAAGATATAACATTTAAGCATTCAGATATCACAGTGAAGCTACTAGCAGCATATTGCAAAAGTTTCAATTTGGAGTTTTTAAAAAGTGAACTGTTGCAACACTTCAAGTTAAATACTTTTTCCGGATACATTTTTTGACAGCATATCTGTCCTCCGAGGTTAAAATAAAAGATACTATGGCATGTAAGATAGAAATCTATAGCTATCTGAAAAACAGTATGTAAATTTCTAGATAGAAATTCATTCTGCTTAATTGGAACTTGAGGATTTAAATCACAGCCTAGGTCAGGATTTTATTGTATGATATAGGTAAGTTAGGTATTTCCCCCTTTTTATCTGATGGTTAAGGGAGTACGGCACTAAGAGAATGTGATTTCTACCATCTGTCCTCACACCCCAGGTCAAAATTGTCTTTAGATCTTGGTTTCCTAACTCCTGGTTCCTAATGTTCAAAGCAGATGATTTTCCATGTAGATGCCCAACAAATGATTGTGATCAGTTTGTTAAGCTGTGTAACCTAAACAAGGGTGAAGCCAGTAAGTTTACTCTAGACAGTGGGTAATGCCCTTTATTGGGTAATGCCCTTTATTTGAATAGTGCATATATATATGTATAAAAACTACCTATATACAGTTTATTAAAATTATATCTATTTTTTCCGTGTGGAGTATCCTATTTGAGCTTCCTTCCATTCACCATCTTGGGCTGCAATCCTTTTGTCCTAGTTGTTAGATTAAAATTTATTTTATTATTTATATTTAATAGTTGTATGTATTTTTGGGAGTACATGTGATATTTTGATATCTGTATACCATGTGAAATGATTAAATCAGAGTAATTAGGATATCCATCACCTCAAACATTTATTTTTTTGTGTTGGGAACATTACAATTCTTCTCTTCTATTTTGAAATATATAATAAATGATTACTAACTATAGTTTTTCCTACTGTACTATTGAATACTAGAACTTATTCCTTCCATCTAACTATATGTTTGTAGCCCTTGACTAACTTCTCTTCATCCCCTTCCATTCCCAGTCTCTGGTAACCACCATTCTACTCTCTATCTCCATGAGATCTACTTTTTTAGCTCCCACAGGTGAATGAAAATATTTGATATTTGTCTTTCTGTGCCTGGCTTATTTCACTTAACATAATGTCCCCCAGTTCCATCCGTGTAGAGGAAATGACAGGATTTCATTCTAGTTTTATAGCTGAATAACATTCTATTGTGTGTATATACATAAAATATTTTCTTTATCTAGCTGAATAACATTCTATTGTGTGTATATACATAAAATATTTTCTTTATCCTTTCATCCATTGGTGGGCACTCAGGTTAATTCCATATCTTGGCTATTATAAATAGTGCTGCGATAAACATGAAAATGAAGATGTATCTTTGATATATTGATTTCCCCTCTTTTGGATATATACTCAGCAGTGGGATTGCTGGATCACATGGTAGTAAATTTTTATACTCATAAAAGCTCACTTTTAATAACTAATTACACAGCAGGTACTGTGCTGAGAGCTTTGCACTGATTAAGCCTCTGAATCCTCTCAAAAAGCCTGTAAGATAAAGACTGATAATACCTTTAAAAAAATACATGAGGACATTAAGACAAAGAGGGCTTCATTGACTTGACCACAGTCACACAATAGTAAGTGGTCCAAGATTCTAACCTCAGATCTGCTAACCACTGTACTATTTGAGTGGCCACTATATTCTCCACGTAGTTCTTATTTCCTGCCCCTTGCTCTTATTCTAAGTATCCTGTTCTGCATTTGACATAGTTGAATTTTATCCTGTACCAACTATCCTAACTAATTAAGGCAATCTTGACTTAAACTCATTCTACTGGGTTATAAACAGACTTTAACCCTGGATCTTCTGTTAATTTAGTAATGCTGGTTCTCTATGTCATCACTCAAATAGCTTAATTGTAAATATAAAACATTGAGTCCTGAAACTTCTGGGTTCATCTTTTATTTAGGTTGAAATATAATGAAGTTCTAACGAGCTGCGTGTTACTTGACTGTATTACAAAAAAATGTAATTTTAGCTTTTAGGTATAATAATTTTTATCAATACATAGTCTAGTGGAATTACTGTAATGGTACATATTAGAAATGCATGATTTTGATAACATAAAGCTTAAAACAGGGATATTTATAACCCCATTGCAAATTTTGAGAGGAAATGTTAAATAGTACTTGAAATTGTTAGATAAGCCTAAGACTAATTTTTAAAAACCTTATATTAGGTTTCATAGTCTAGTGCTTTCCATGTGAAAATTTGCTGAAAGTCTAATTTTGAATGTTTTGGGAACAAACTGTGCCTTTAATTTCTATTCAAATTTTAGCACGCAGTGGGCAGAGAAATCTCTAGAAGTTTCTAGAGGTTGGCTTGATGTTCTTTGATCCTTTCATCTGCTACGTGGGGACTAAATAAATGCCCTGTTTTTGTCATTGACTGCCACATTCTGAACAGAGATGGTAGTTTAAGAGCAGTTGGAGCAACAAGCAATCGGATTTTCATGGTGTGCTAAGGCAGTCTGAAGTCCACAGCCCTGATGGACATGAAGAAATAAGAGAACATAGATTCCCAGGGGTGTTTGAGGTTTCTTCTACTTTATTGACTTCTTGCCTTTCTCCAATAATTGATTGTAATATATATAATTACATTTTGACAGCTAGATTTAACAAAGGTTGATGTTTCTCTGTTTTTAAGGATTTACTTTTCTCATTTATCTGATTGACCATGCTGAGCTATTCAATTAAGAGATGGTTCTTGTCATCTTAATTTAGCTGGGAAGAGAAACAAAAGGAACTCTGTCTATTTGCCAAGTGCCCTGAAATCACTGTTGAGACCAAAGGAAGAGAGGATAGTTGCATGATCTTTGGCTTCTCTCAGTTTTCCATCTTCTCTTCCACTTGGTTTGTCACTTTTATGGATTCATTATAACTCCTCTCCCCAGAGTACTGAGTCTACCAATGGTTTTCCTCACCTCTACTGTCTTCTGCTTTCAGGAAGGTTAACTTTCTGAAAATGTTCACTCCCTAGCTCACTGTCTTTACGTCTAGCTTAGAGTAGTCATTTATTCCCTAATTGCCCTTCTATGGAGCTTTCCCCTCAGTGAACTGAAGATCCTGAGGTGTAAGGACCTTGTTTTCTCATCTGTGCTTCTATGTACCTGTCAGGATGGTTGGCCCATAGGGACTGTTACCTGTCTCAATGAGGAAACATGGTGATGTTATGCCTATGGCCAGAATCTACAGGGACTACTCACTGCTAGTCAGACCAAGCCCCTAATCTTGAACTGAGCTTCATTTTTATTAATACTAATTATTACTTAAATACTTAAAGCCACTCAAAGTATGAATAATTTATAATCCCCACCCAAAGCCTCTAAACCCAAGAAACCATCCCATAACCTAACCTCATTTTCCTCCAAGCCACTCCTCACTGGACCTGTCACTTGCCATATGGATTTTCTCTATTGCCTCATGATGGGGGCAGCCACCCTTGCCAGGACTCTGCTTTTCCTTGTCTCCCTAAAACTTGCTCATCTGAGGTTCCAACTTATAGCACACATCACCTGCCTTCCTTTGATAGTTACATTCTCCAGTATAATTGTTTTCAGGTGTTTAACTGTTGGTTCTTCCATATGATTTGCAGTTCTTTACAACAAGTATGGCTTTTTAATATTAGAAATACTTACAGTGCATGTGCAATCAATCTCTCACTAAGCATGCAAATATTACAGAAATTGAATTTTTGAATGGCATTCATGTTCATTTACTTAGCAAGCATTAAAACTCCACCATGTTTCCAATACTGTGTTAGGAATGGGGAATTCACAGATTGAAATAAAAAAAAAACTTGAATGGCAGGACAGAAATGGGTCCATTTTCTGTCTCTAATGTACTACCCAAGACATGCCTCTAATATCTCCTGTTACATTGTGATGCTCTGTTAGTGCCATGTGGACCCCTCTGGCTTAGCACCTCCAGGATAGGGAATGGGTTTAGGTTCTTAGGGTCTGGCATATACTAGGTTCCTGGAGAATGTTGAGAATGAACTGTTGAGCTGGACTACAGTGTGATTTGAAAAATGTTATATTAGAGGCCGTACGGGGTACTGTAAGAGGATAGGAGAGAGGGTACTCAGCCTATTTTTCTGTTTCTTGGCTGGGGTAAGCCCTTCTTGCCAAATGACAGCCCCATCAGACGCATTTGGATGCAGTTTCACTTGGACAGTAATTTTACTTAAACCAATATTGGCAGTCCTCATTCGGTGGGTTACATTTTTGAGGAGGCACTGTAATTTAGAAGCATGTAAGTTGGCTAAACTAGGGTCTTTTATTTGAACGAGGACTTAAAACCCATATTTTTATAGAAAAGTCCTATGTTTAGTAAATTTTAATATACCTATTATGTAGCATACAGTTTTCTAAGGTTTAACAATCTATCGTATGATCCTACTGGTGTTTTAATGGTGACTAATTTATAAGATTTACATAGAGGTTTTCTAAAGTGTATGGAAGAAACTGTTAACACAGTGGCTATTTCTGGGGAGTAGGCCTGATGTGCCATTCAGGTGAGAAAAAGGATTTCTATTTTTTCCTGTAAACCTTCTGTACTGCTTTGAGTTTTTACTTATAATGAGAATGTTTTACTTTGATATAAAAATGAGTTAATAGAGTTGATATGAATCCCAATTAAGGATAAAATGCTTAAGTAGTTTTTGGAAAATGGCTACAAGCTGGGGGAGAAAATATAGGACTATGAGACTGCACAGGAGTTCCCCCCACCCCCCCCCCCCCCCCCCGCAAAGCAGAAGAGTTACCTCCTGGAGAAATGGCTGAACAGAGCAGGGGGTTGTAGTTGGATCTGGAGCTGCTGAGGAAAGCTCATCAAGGGCTGTGAAGCACATCAAGTAGAAGAGCTCCTGGATGAGGTGGCTTGTGGTGCTGCTTGCTTTCAAAAATATTGGGTTTGGCCGGGCGTGGTGGTTCACGCACTTTGGGAGGCCGAGGCGGGCGGATCACCTGAGGTCAGGACTTTGAGACCAGCCTGATCAACATGGTGAAACCCCGTCTCTACTAAAAATACAAAGTTAGCTGGGCATTGTGGCGCATGATGCCTGTAATCCCAGCTACTCAGACGCTGAGGCAGGAGAATCACTTGAACCCAGGAGGCAGAGGTCGCAGTGAGCCGAGATTGTGCCATTGCACTCCAGCCTGGGCAACAAGAGCGAAACTCTGTCTCTAAATGAATGAATGAATGAATGAATAAAAAGTATTGGGTTTGTAGGTGTTTGTGAGCAGATGAGCTCCGTCAGTGCAGGCTGCTGAACGCATGGGCCACCTGCACTGGTTTTATGTAGTGGCAAAGAGCAAATGAGGCCAGGAAGGCCAGCACAGCTTCAGGTGCTAGGACTTGGCACTGATCAAAGCTTTTAAAACAATGCTTTATTACACAGACAATATTTTATTTAGTTTTTTCACCGTACAATTTGAGTGAAGGAAAAGCAACACTATTGAACATGTGAAATCAAAGGATACGGAGATGGCTAAATGAAGGTTTATGTTGAAGGTTATAGCAGGTTCAACATTATTAAATCAGGGGTATAATTCATGCACTCACATCTGAAAAAGTTTTAGATGGGATAGATGCCTTTATTCTTGCCTGTTAAAATCAAAAGAGCTTAATTTTACAATGTTAGTGGAGTGGCACTTTTTTGAGTAAACTTAAGTAGGTCACAAATACATATTGTAATAACCTTTTCTATGACACTCTAATTACATAAATGTAATTATAAAGGATATGATTCAGAAAAATAACATATTTCAAAATTCTACTATCCCCTCCCCAAATTAACTTCCTTAAGCTACTTCATACCCATGAACACACGCACGCATACGTAGTTTTATTGTGTCATACTATATATATCTTGCAACTTGCCTTTTTTTTTTTTTTTGAGACAGGGTCTCACTTTATTGCCTACACTAGAGTGCAGTGGCGCAAACACAGCTCACTGCAGCCTTGACTTTCTGGGCTCAAGTGATCCTCCTGCTTCAGCCCCCAGGTAGCTGGGACCAACAGGCACATACCACCATGCCCAGCTAATTTCTTAGAGTTGGGGTTTTACCATGTTGCCCAGGCTGAACTTGAACTCCTGAGCTCAAGTGATCCATGTGCCTTGGCCTCCCAAAGTGTTGGAATTACAGATGTGAGCCACCATGCCCAGCCAACTTGTCTTTTTTTTTTTTTTTTTTTAACTTAACAATGGGTTTTCCAGGTCATTACTTATACTTCACCTTGTACTTTTAAATGATTATAGTTTTCTACAATTTGAACATATGATATTTATATTCTACTTGAATTTGAGAACAAATAATTAAGCTTTCATCCAACATGATTTATACCTGAAGAAGTCCTCAGGGACTTTACAGAGCATGATAGCCATTTCAGCAATTCCATATTCTGTGAACTGGTATTAGGAGCATGGAATGAAATGAGGAAAGGGAGCTACAAGTAACAATAAAGATCAGCAAAGGGCCTGGTAAAATTAATTCCAAATGCTTATTGCTATAACTTTTTGGCCAAAAAGCTTATTGGTGTGGCTTTATTTTAAAGAGAAGTCAGACCTCATAGATGATAGCTGATTTATGAAGTGTAAAGTCCTCTTTTTCTCTTTAAGTAGAAGTGCTTTTTTTTTTCTCTTCACCCTTTAGTTCTGTTTCATCCTTTGGAATGCTCATTACTATTTCTTGGAAAATAACTCTATGGCAGGAAGGGCTGCTTGTTTTTTTAAAAAATATAGCAAGAAAACTAACAATTTGTGGACATAATGGTCATGTAGTTTGACCATGATTAAGAGGTTATTGACCAGCTATGGACCATGGCTTTATTAAAATATAGGTTACAGCATGTAAGACTACAAATGAACCTTTTATGGGGTGATAAACTGTTCTTCTGTGCTCACCATTTCCCTCCCCACCAAAGGAGCAGTAGTGTAGATTTGTATGTGGACTTTGACCCACACATATTTGGTGTTCTGTTTATAAATTTGGTGACATTTTAGAAGTTGCATTAGCTGCTTCATAGTGGTCATTTAATACAAAGAAGCCTGTTTAGACTCAAAATTGAAAGGCAAAGAGTTAGCATTTTTAATAGGTCTAGACACAGTCATTTCTTATGTGATCTATTTTAATGAAATTTATTTTTAGCCTTCAAATTTAGCCTTTAAATCACTGAAATCTTCAGTGATTTAACATTTTGGCTACATTTTTTTTTACCCCTTTATCTCTTTGCGTATAGGAACTATATGTCTTAAAGCTTTTCTGAATCCTTAAAGCATGAAGTGTAGTTCTGGAGGCTTGTAAAATGAATACATGTGATGTCACAGAGTTTTCGTAGCACTTTACATGCTGTCAATTGCATCGGTTAAAACTGTTACAAGTAATAATGTACTACAATTTGTTGAAAACTTGACCTTGGAATTTACCGGTCCTGCAAACTTCTTTACTTTCCTTGAAGAGTAGTTAAGAGTGTATTTATTTTCACCTGTGCATGCCAAGGATTTCTGGCCCAGATGTTACTGGCCTACCAGGGAATGTGATCTAGAATACAAGCTTATAAATTATTGCTTCTTTTTATACCTTTTTGTAATGTATGTGGTTTAGTGGAAAAATACATGTTTCTAATTCACTGTGGCTTCTATCTGCAGACTACCTATTATGAGCCTGTCAATTTACATATATTATTACAAAACCTTACAATAGTTTTGTAAGGTCAATGATGCCCCTGTTTAATGCAGGAGGAAATAGAGGCTCAGAGAGGCATATAGTTGTCTAAAGTTACAGAGCTGGTAAGGGCAGAGCTTGGTATTCACACCCAGATGTAACACCTGAAAGCACATCTGTTTCACAAACTCCTAGCGGACTTCAGTGAGCAAGTTATAGAGAGAAAGAGAATGGATTTAAAAGGCAGATAGTTTTGGTAGCTTTCAGAACCAATTCAGCTGTTACTCTGTTAGTTCCAGGTTTCTTATTTGCAAAATGGAGTTTCTACTGCCCAGCTGTAGGATTATTGTGAAGATTCAGTGGAAATATATGTAAAGCCTTTGACACATTGTAGGTTTCCAACAAAATGACCTAAACTTCCACCCCTGCGCCCTACCCAGGTCACCTTCTGATGAATGTAGGTGCTAGCATTGACCAGTGCCCTGTAAAATAGACCATGCATTTTAAAACATTTTAAAAATTAAAATTCTTAACTCATTTACTATACACAAACACTTATTACAGTGTTCCCATTGTAGGCCTTTTGAGGGCAGGACAGATTTCAATGCTGGCAGCAAGTAATTTGTAGAGGGAGTGTTTTCTTTTTCTTTTGAATTTTTTGTTTTAATCCCATCTGGAGAGTACCAACATTTCCGAAAGCTCTCATGGCGCCTGGGACCCTGGGCTGGCATTCTTTCTTGGATTCTTGATGTAGTAAGCTGTTGAAAGAGACAGGGATGATTTAGAATGAGATGGCGCTAGGAAACAAATGAGTTAAACAATATTTCTCTGATGATGAGAATTTCAAATGGGCTAACTTGTGAGTTTATAAAAATTTTATTTGTAAAACAAGTAAATTTCTTTGACTGAAATTTTCTTTTTTCTCTTTAAAATTGTTTTTAGGATGCAGAATAGAAAACTGTGATTCTTGCTTTAGCAAAGACTTTTGTACCAAGTGCAAAGTAGGCTTTTATTTGCATAGAGGCCGTTGCTTTGATGAATGTCCAGATGGTTTTGCACCATTAGAAGAAACCATGGAATGTGTGGGTGAGTAGTTTTTAATGTAACTCTCAATCTGCAACTTTTATTTTAACACTTGTTTCTTAAAAATATGCATGCTGGATATATTTAAACTAAGAAACAAATTGGTTCTCTTGTTCAGTAGAACTGAAAATTAAGTTCTTTGCTGATTTTAAGTATCATGACAATTGGGTAGTCTTATATCTTGCTGTAAAATTTGCTAGTTGTGCATTTGCTAGGTTAATCTACTTAAGTGCTAACAAGGTTTTTTTTAAATCATCTGTGTAATACATTAATTTCTTAATAAATTATCAGTAACTGTTAGAGAAAAACATTTTGTTCAGAAGAGAAGTTTTAAGCACTACCACATCAGCTAGCTACTCTATTGTTTCTGCTATGTGTGGATATTACAGAACTGCTTGCTTAGCTGTTTAAAAAAAAAACCTTGAAATTCTTTGTGCCATATTTTGTTGATTATATGTTACAAAGGCATTAAAATAATTACTAAATTTATATATCTGGAATGCATAATTTGATATATATACTATTTGTGAAAATAGTGACACATTTTATAAATTTTATATCTTCTGAGTGTTGGTAAAATACCTTGGCATTCTTATACCACTGTTTGAAAGGTAAAGATCTGTCAGTGGCTACATTATGATGAATCTCTTAATCTAATCATGGATGTATTGACATGCCCCCCCCCCCAGAATTTCATTTGATGTTATATATCTGATATGATATACAACACAGCTATGTATTAGACTTTACTTCCCTTAAAATGGAGACTTAGGAGAAAATTTGACATTTTTCTATGAAAATATTGCTGAAGTAGTCTGTAATTGTGTATTTGAGAGCTTGCAGAGAAGACATTTAAACAAGTGGTTTTTGAAGAAATATGTGCATTTATGTTTCTACTTATGTGTGAGTTAATACATTTATATAGGCACCCCTATTAAAATAAGAAAGTCACTAGAAGAACATATTCAGAATGTTGAATTTGCTTTTGAGAGGCAGGACACACACATTACACATGTTTAGTGGAAACGCTGAAATCCTTAACTATAAACATATTATAAATAGAGTCTTATGCATTCCCTGAATAAAAAATCTTAAATGTCTTTGAAAAGTCTAAGAAGCAGCTGTGATACCCACTGATGTCTAGAAGACAGAAATATTAATTGTATGCAGACTCTGGACCTGAGCCCTCATCCACTAGCATGAAGAGGAGTTTTAACGGTGAAGTTGATGAAGAGGTTTAGCTTTGTATACCCTTATCCTTTTACTTCCTTGTCTCCCTCCTCTGGGAGTTGGGGGGTAGCCTATTCTCCACTGTGTGGACTTAACATAGGAGATGCTAAAGTTTTTACGTATGTAGTAAAAACATACATTTTCAAATGACTGATCACATTTGTTTACTTTTCAAACTGTAGTAATGTACAACACCAATGTGGGGAATAAGAACTGTGGTCTCCAGAAACCTGTTGAAAGAACAGAAAAAATCAGAAAATGCAAAGCAAGCTCCCCATTTTTTCACCAAGTGCTTCCCAACTAAAACACATTTGTGGGTTTGGTGGAGGCACATTCAGAACTAGCCTGTAAAATTTTGTGTTCTGTCATGACAGGAAATAGTGTCTTCTACCTTAGGTTTTAGCTGTTGACTCTTTTAAAGATTACACATTTTAGTGTCATTAGAACTATTCATAATAGCAAAGACACGAGATCAACCTAAATGTTCATCACTGATAGACTGGATAAAGAAAATGTGGTACATATATACCATCGAATACTATGCAGCCATAAAAAAGAACGAGATCAAGTCCTCTGCAGGGACATGGATGGAATTGGAAGCCATTATGCTCAGCAAACTAGTGCAGGAACAGAAAACCAAACGCCGCACGTTCTCACTTATAAGTGGGAGCTGAATGATGGGAACACATGGGCACATGGTGGGAAACAACACACACTAGGTCCTGTCAGGATGGGGGCGATGCGGGGAGGGAGAGCATCAGGAAGAATAGATAATGGATGCTGGGCTTGATACCTGGGTGATGGGTTGATCTGTGCAGCAAACCACCATGGCACATGTTTACCTATGTAACAAACCTGCACATCCTGCACGTGTACTCCTGAACTTAAAAGTCGAAGGAAAAAACAGAACTGACCAATAGCATCCTTCAAAAACTGAACTAAGACAAATGGAAAGTAACAGCTTATGAATTACTTAAGGGGCATTTTTTTTGATAGAATTATCTTATGGTTCAAAAAATTAAAGTTCCCAAAAGGTGAGTATAGGTCTTCAAGGCTGTACCACTTAATTTTTGGTATCCAAAAGTGGGGTTAGTGAAGGAACACTGCTATGTAAGTTTGATGACAGTGAAGCAAATGGATACTAACTTATGTGCTTGTGTTTTTTTTCTTTTTCTAAAAATCTTTACTAGAAGGATGTGAAGTTGGTCATTGGAGCGAATGGGGAACTTGTAGCAGAAATAATCGCACATGTGGATTTAAATGGGGTCTGGAAACCAGAACACGGCAAATTGTTAAAAAGCCAGCGAAAGACACAATACCGTGTCCAACCATTGCTGAATCCAGGAGATGCAAGATGACCGTGAGGCATTGTCCAGGAGGTAGGTTTGGATATAATCACTACTGTGTGCTTGCTGAATTCTCCCACTTCCTAACCACCCTCCCTTCCAAAAATAAGTATTTGTCTTTGAAGGAAACCCGATAATATTGGTGAGGGGATAAAGTTTTGTTGTACTTATTTAAAAACAAATGCTTCAGTTGGGAAAAATATGAAGTGCATATTTTATTACTTTCATAATACTTTAAACACAACTTAGCAGAGTACCTTAGTAATGAGCTTTCTAAAATGAGATTTCTAAATGTGTTTTGGTGGTTTTTTCTGCAAATGTACCATAAAAGCGGGTTCTTACGAAATCAGGCCTTTGCAGATGTTGCTCTGAGGGAAGCAGCCAACTTTCAGTTGAGAAGAGTTTAGATTAGAAAGGTTTATGGAGTCTGTAAAATCATCTGCATCATTACTAGTTGAAGATGACAACTTAAAATAAACTTGCCCAAACACTGGGAGGAATAAACATTGTCTTAATGTTACCACAATTAGCCGTTTCTCTTTGTTTTGATAATAATTTGTAGAAAACAGCTACTGGTATGTATGTGTTTATTCAAATCTTTGTAGTAATTGTGCTGATTTGCAGTAATTATTCTGTAATAACAGGATTAGGCCCATTTAGAAATTGGAAGAGCACATAGCTGAGGTGGCTGGCCGATGCAGAATCAGTAAGTTGAAATGTAGGTCTGAGCCCTATCACTGTGCTGTCCCTAAAGCAGTAATCACTAGGTTACATTTATTTTATCACTAGCGGATGCTGCATTGTCATTCGCTCAAAGTAGAAGAGTGAAAAAGAAAGTTGTGTTTGGAAAACTGCTCTGTAAAAGAATCATAACTTTTGTTTGCCTTCTTTCTTTCTGTGGGTGCATAGCTTTTCAGCTTTATGACCATAGCCCAGAAAGAGAATATATAACTGCTTAAAACAGGTTTATATCCGTGTTATGCTGCCTCATAGAGAATGTCTATGATCCATGGAGAAAGACAAAACTTTCAAGACTTGAAGACTCCAGTCGGCCTTTGAGAACTATTAGATCCAGATTCAGAAGCTACTATTAGGAAAGCAGCTTTTCCTCTTGAATTAGTTTTGCTTTTCCTTACTGGATCTTTGAAACAAAGTTTTTGTAGGTCTGCTTTTCACTAACAAGGATGGTTTTGTTCACTTAAACTAGGTATTTTTCAGTCAAAATATAAGAAAATGTTTTCTTACAAAACTAATAAGCCACTTCTTGGATAGCTGAGAGCATTTAACCTGCAACCTTCTCCCTAAAAACAAACCTGATGTATTCAGGTATTGGAAATAAAGACTTTCTTTGTTGTATATTGTTTATATAACTAGCCCCTCCCCCATTCCTCTTCCAGCAGTGTGGTCCCCCAATTGTGGTTTACATTAATAGCAAAAATTAAACTGAAAATGCTCCTATAACAAACATGCTCATGTGTAACAAGAGGCAACACATTTCCCTCCCCTCCAAAACTCTTTATTTTGACCTAGCCATAGTCTGGCTTGAGAATTTTCTAGATAACAGCTAGATGGTTAACCATAATATTTATGCATTTGTATTTTTATGTTATCAACAACAACATACTGTCTTAGTTGAATACAACTTGATACTGTCAGCAATTTAAGTTACGCCAAAACAAATGCTTATGTATCATCTGCTAATATTCTCTTTTTGACAAACGAGTAACAGACTGATTTAATTCTTACTGAAGTTCTACCAAGTTTTACTTATTAGGAAAGACTAGCTATAGCTCTAATTCTTATGTTTACATTTTCAGTTTAATAAAATCAATTTTATATAACCTTTAAATAGGTTTTCAAAGTTATATCTTTTTTACTATTTTATTGAAAGGAAACTAAATATAATTGTTGAGAGAAATGGCAAATTATTCTGTAATAAGGTAACTTATATTTACAAATGTAGGAAATGAAAACTACAAAATTAGCTTTGTAATTTGAGCACCAATTGATAAAAATTGGCGTAACTTCCAGGGGAGTATCCTACCTTGCCTCAGGTGAGAGAGAGAAAAGTTCCTTTCTTCAATAGGTCATGGCGACTAGTGGAAGAATGGAGAAGAAAGCCACTTTATCCCTTTTTACATCTTGATTTGATTTCAGTGATCTGCTTTGACAAACCATGCAAAAATGTAAGTCGTAATCAGGTTGGGAATACAGGCATTTTTAAGATCTTTGCAACATATGTATGGATTTTTCTCCTGTTGAAGCCAATCTTAACCTGATTGCACACAAACGCAGCCTTAAACTCCTTCACACTAAAGCAGCAGCACATTAAAATCAGCTGCTTCTGATTACTGAAAGGCATAAGTTAGAGGTCAGTGTAATGCTATAGTCATCACTATGCATATAAGATATTACATTGAAAACTATTAAATATGAAAACATAAATGGCTTTAAGAGTTTTTTTTTTAAAAACAGTGTAATGCTTAGCCTAGTTTTTCCTTAACTGTTATATGCTTATTTGCTTTCTTTTTTAAAAAAAATCAAATATCTGGAAATACCTTTAGTAGATCAATTTACACTTGAAATAGTCTTCATTCCCAAACTTTTCCTTTAGATCAGTTGTCTTGTTTTTTCATTTTTGATAGCATAACCTGTAAGGTTTCTTGGGCTTTTCCAACAATCATTCTTCAGGGTCCTGGCCTGGAGTTATCTGAGTCCCTACATCGTGTCAACTTGCTAATTCAGTGAGCCCTGACAAGTCACTTAACCTCTCTTGGCCTCCATTTCCTCACGTGTAAAATTGAGGATTTAGGGGGGATAGGTGATCTCTGAGGTCCTATTCTGTTCTAAAATCTGATGATTCTAGGATTAATTGCCAAAAGATGCAGGCAAGTTCTGTGGCTGTCATATGAAGGTGAGGAAGAGACTTCGAAGGCCAGGAGCGTAGTTTCACAATGAAGGATCTGAACACTTTCCCAGTGGCTGCCCCCTGCATTTGCTAAGCCTTCCACATCCAGCAGCTTTCAGCTTCCTATTTCAGGGAGGACTCTGCTTGGTCCTTCAAGGACTAACCAAGATTCTTTTTAAATCTGTACATGACCTGTGACTTAGCTACCAATATAGCAGACTGATTTATGGAGAATGACAGAAAAGAAAGGGGTGCATAAAAGACCATGGGAAAAGGAGAGGCCAGGCGCAACGGCTCACATCTGTAATCCCAGCATTTTGGGAGGCCAAGGCAGGAAGATCAAGAGGTCAAGAGATTGAGACCATCCTGGCCAACATGGTGAAACTCCGCCTCTACTAAAAATACAAAAATTAGCTGGGCATGGTGGTGGGTACTTGTAGTCCCAGCTACTCAGGAGGCTGAGGCAGGAGAGTGGCTTGAACCCAGGAGGTGGAAGTTGCATTGAGCCAAGATCGCGCCACTGCACTCCAGCCTGGTGACAGAGCAAGACTCCATCACAAAAAAAAAAAAAAAAAAAAAGATGGACAATGAGAGGAAAAAATATTGAACACTGAGTATAGGAAACAAGTGAAAAAAAGAGTGAATGACTTGAAGATGAAAGCTGTACCCATTGCAGATATAACTGTCTCCACTCCCTTTGCCCTCTCCCTGAGTATACTATTTAATAAAATCATGTTGGGACCAATTTATGAATATATAACCTCAAGCTTTAAGTGGAAAGAATTTCAAGTCTGGGCCATGTTGTACACTAGGGAATATCTTAATACAAAAGTATAAACATGCTTTTTGTCATATATTTAAATGACACATGGAAGAACAAATTTGTGGTTGCTAAAGTATTATGTTGGAGGATGCTCATGTACAGGACAAAATGTCATCTGTAGGTGGCTGTGGTTTCTGTTCTTTCACAGGAGGATTGACCAACATCATGATCTCAATCTGAAATATTCTGTCCTATCTGTATGGGACTCCCTGCTTTCTTTGTCAAGCCCCATCACAACTCATTTTGTTAATTTATTTCATCAGATATTTGTTGAGCACTGCTATGTGCCAATCATAGGTCTAGGCATGGGATTGCTCAAAGAGTCCTTAGAGAGCTTTTTCTAGCAGGAATAGCTGCAATAAACAAGTGGGTGATGGTATATAATCTCATATGGAGACAAGGGCTGTGGAGACAAGTAGGACAGGGAGCTAGTGAATGGGACAGGGTATACTATGTTATGTAAAGTGATCAGGAAAATCGAGGAAGTTACATTTGATCAGAGATCTAAATGAAGCATATACTTGGAAGCTTTAAGGGAAATTTTTTTTGGAGCATCCTTGATTCTCCTGCCATGTTTTAGGGAAGAGGAAAGAACTGAGCTCCCTGGAGGCTCTGACTGGTCCAAAGTGATACCTAACAAGTTACTAGTGGTAGAACCGAGAGTAGGACCATCATACTGCTGCTTAGAAAACTTGTTTTCCTGTGCCTTTTCCTTGGTCTTTATGATAAAGACCAAAGATAAAGCCATGGTTGTCCAACATTAAACTTCCCAACTTTTAACCATTTCTCCCTCTATGCAGAAATATCATTTTACTTTTGCTCTACAAATGCTTTTAAACAACCCTGCGATCGCCATCCCTTCCAATTTGCAATCACTGGTGAAACATATCCCAATGGTGATTGCATAAGGGCCAAAGTGTTGAGCCACTGGCTTTGTTTTGATTCAGCTTTCCCTGTGAAGGCCCTACTCTCCTTTAGAGTCATTGGTCCTTGGTTGGTAGTGGGGGGGAAATGTGGCTTCAAGAATGTAGTTGCCATCCCTAATCTTTCAAAGCCAGCCCTCTAGAGGAGATTGCCTTGTGTGGAGCCACATCCAACATTCATCTCTGACCATTGCTCCTTGGCCTACATAGAAGCCCTGGGTAACCTGATCCCCATCTCCACATCAGAAGGCTCTGTGCCCGGCATGTTTTTTTCTTTCTGACACATTTCAACTATCGGACTCTTAAAGTAATTAAGGTGATGCTTTGTCATATGCTGGGATAGCTTTCTGCCTCTTTTGCTCACAGCTGCCTCAACTGACGATAGTGCAGTTTTTAGTAACCACACAGCAGTTCTTTAAACTCCAGTCATATTTTCTTAGTACTGTGCTAAATTTAAGTATGAAATCTGCTACCGTATACTATTTTAATTTTAGGATATTCTTTCTTTCTTCAAAAGTGGTTCTTGGTAGGAAACAAAAGAAAGTATTAGCCACTTAGAACCTTGATCTCTGCAAAAATCTACTTTTAAAAAGGTAGTAGTAGTAAGACTTCTCCAAACCTATGTTTTTTCGTGTGTGTATAAACTGACAGCAAAATGTGGACTACGTATTAGGTAATATAACTAAAGATGGTTGTAGATTGTGACAGATTAACCCCAGAGCAGGAAATAAGCATATTTTTCAATGGGACAGGGTCAAGAAAATATGCAATGGACATATGTTCTTTATTTCTCTACATTTTGTTTACATTTGAGTCACAATTTATGTGGTCTGCTTTATGCATGTCACTCTAAAGGGTAGTTTGGAAGAGAGGAGATGAGAGAGAACCTCCTTTCTTTTAGAGTTTGTCAAGAATGTCGATATTAAAATTTTTATGTGAAGAAGGGAGCATCTAAAAGGAAATTCTTATTGCCTTTCTGTTTGCTATGCTAAAAGTGTTATAATGTCTCTCTGAGAAATTAATGATTTGTGTTAGTCATTTTAAATTAAGCAAGTTATACTATTTTCCAGGTACTCTGGCTACATGGAAGCTAATCATAATGTGTGTGTGCGTGCGTGTGTGTGTGTTTTAAGTGATTATAAACTGGGAGGGTAACCCATAAGTAGCCACTTTGAAAATGTTAATGTATAATTATTAAGTTGGTGTTAAACGAAGATCCACTTGCCTCCAAACATTCCTTTCAGTAGCTAAAATGTCTGAAATTCCTGCTTCAGGGGTCTTAACAGAATCTTAAGAGGAATCCCCTTTCTCTCCCCAGCCCACCCTCACTTTTTAATTTATTTTTACTTGTTTCCTGAAAGTAGGCAGAGGATAACCACTGGCACCTGGTGATGGTGGTGGTAGTTTGTCTTTTCAAGGAATGATTTCTTTCAGATTGACTAATTTTCACATATTGGAGAGTAAGAGTCTGAGGAAATGAGCGGGGCAGAAAAGGGGTCTCCAAATTAGATGCAGTCTTGGGCATAGACATGGACATAGACATAAATATAAGGGGGTGCAAAACACTCAGAACGTGGAGGATGAGGCGGTGGACATGAGACAACTTCTTTTCTCAATTTCATTTTGAGACAATCCGAGTGCCAGCCTTGCTTGCCTTATGGGGCAGGGAGTGAGTGAACTAGTGGAGGAAGACACACCTTTGTGCTGTTCTCTGCAGTTTCCCATCTGGAATCTCTGCCAGCCCTGTTTCAATGTAGTCTGGGGCAGCACGTACTAGTCTCTTTTATGGGTACTTGTAAAAATAATTTCTCAACTACATATGCCACTGAAGACCCAAAGTTCTATGCAGTAAGCTACTCTTATGGTAATATAAAATATGTAAAACAATTTTATAACACTCCAAAATAAAAACAACTTTAATAGGACACACATGGTGTCAGTGGTAGATACTTTTCCCCCTCCATACAGGAGACTCGTTTTTCCCTTTTATAAGATAGGAATGTCTTAACTACAAATGTCCTAATCATTTCTTAGAACAACTTATTCTCAGCTGGGCCTGGTGGCTCACACCTGTAATCCCAGCACTACGGGAGCACAAGGTGGGAAGATCCTGAGGTCAAAAGTTTGAGACCAGCCTGGCCAACATGTGGTGAAACTCTGTACTAAAAATACAAAAATTATCTGGGTGTGGTGGTACATGCCTGTAATCCCAGCTACTTGGGAGGCTGAGGCAGAAGAATCTCTCGAACCCAGGAGGTGGAGGTTGCACTGAGCTGAAATTGTGCCACTGCACTCAGCCTAGGGGACACAGCAAGACTCTTTCTCCAAAAAAAAAAAAAAAAAAAATAATTTATTCTCCCCATCGTTTCATCAGATACTTCTCTGGGATCTTTAAATGGTGTTGATAAAAAGAGCAGTCGGTTTGCTCATTTAGATTTCCTGTAATACTTCTCTAGCTACTAGATTAACCTAGAGCTGTATGTGTAGATATCCTATACTATCAGAAGACAAACGTTTTAGTGAAAAGAACAACAGAATTTTACTAAAATCTCAGCATGATTCATGTCATCATACAGAAGTAGTTAAGATGATAAAATTACTTTGTGTAAGAGAGGTGTCAAACTTTTTTTACCATTAATTACCTAAATTACCATTAATTAACCTAAAAATGTAAAGGCAGTAGTTTTTGCTTTACAACTGACCTGTTGATATGATACTCAGACCTAATGTTGCTTTGTCTTAATATTATCGTCTTGTGTTTGAGGACTTTAGAAACTAGGAGCAAAATAGTTGAGCTTGTCAAGAGATGTTTAATAACTGATGCTGTGTCCATATATCCTGCCCATTACTCAAAGGATTTAGTAAGAACTTAATGTACAACAAATAAGATAACATGGTAAAAAAAAAAAAAAAACAAACCCCAAAATGTAAACTATTAAAACTAGGAATAATTTAAATTAGAATAAGAGCTCAGGCCCGAATAAAAGAAAAAATAGGCTATTTGGATCTATGTTGGTTGAAGTAATTGAGCCAAAAATTTGACTTTAGGTTTGCTACCAGGCAAGGGGAAAAAGTAGACATGGTTCTAGGTTGATTTAAAATAAGTGATTAATTTTAAAATATCAATTTAGTAGCAGCTTTTAGAGGGCAAAATCACATATATATGTATCTACATTTATACACAATAAATATTTACACATGTATGGTACATGTACACACATGCACATATATACCAGTACTTATTCCAATTTCAGACACGTTAAAGTGTGCATGTGTGTTCGGGGAGGTAGTAGGACTTATGGAATTGAGGAAATTCTCACAGAAAAAAGCTCAGTAGGGAGGCAAACGCTAAACACATTTCTGCAGTATTAGACTTCTCAAGTAGGGAATCACATGGTGGACGATGTCGTCACACCACCCACGTCACATACATGCTTCCAAAAGGTAGAAAACAGCTTGGCGTTTATCCTTGGATAAAAGCTGAAGGTGTGATTATGAACTTGACTCAATAGTGGCATGAGTAATACTGATTCAGGACTTTAAAATGTATAAATTTAAAGGGTACAAGTGCAGGTTTGTTGGTGTATTGCATAATGGTGAAGGTTAGGCTTTTAGTGTAACCATCGCCCAAATAATGTACATTGCATTCATTAAGTAATTTCCTATTCCTTAGCCTCCTCTCAACTTCCCAAATTCTGAGTCTCCAGTTTCTATTATTCCATACTCTAAGTCCATGTCTACCTCTTATTTCGCTCCCACTTACAAGTGAGAACATAAGAGTTTTCTGTTTCTGAGATATTTCACTTAGGATAATGGCCTCCAGTTCCATGGAATCAAAATGTTTTGACTTATCAGTTGTTTTTTGCTGTAATCACCCAGTAGGCTATTTTAGTGAATATTGAATGCCTTTGGAACTTCATGGTATCTAGTGAATGCAGGAAATGTGTAGATCTACGTTTATAGCAGTACAATTCGAAATTGTAAAAATGTGGAACCAACCTAGATACCCATCAAAGAGTGGATAAAGAAAATGTGGATATACACCATGGAATACCACTCAGCCATAAAAAAGGAATGAAATAATGGCATTTGCAGCAACCTGGGTGAAGTTAGAGACCATTATTCCAAGTGAGGTCACTCAGAAACAAAAAAACAGATATTGTGTGTTCTCACTTATAAGTAGGAGCTAAGCTATGGGGACACAAAGGAATAAGAATGAAATAATGAACTTTGGGGACTTAGGGGGAAGGGGGTGAGGGATAAAAGACTACATATTGAGTACAGTGTACACTTCTTGGGTGACAGGTGCACCAAAATCTCAGAAATCACCACTAAATAATTTATTCCATGTAACCAAAAACCACCTGTTCCCCAAAAACTATTGGGGAAAAAAAACCTCCCCAGGTGTTTCTAATATGCAATAAAATTTGAACCAAAAAAAAAAAGGTGCAGACCTATTATATTGCAGGGGGCAGTTACTCTTCAAACTTGTCAATAAACGTGTATTTTCTAAATAGATATTCTTTTTTTTTTTTTTTTTTTTTGAGATGGAGTCTCGCTCTGTTGCCCAGGCTGGAGCGCAGTGGTGTGATATCGGCTCACTGCAAGCACTGCCTCCCAGGTACCTGCCATTCTCCTGCCTCAACCTCCTGAGTAGCTGGGACTACAGGCACCCACCACCATGCCTAGCTAATTTTTTTGTATTTTCAGTAGAGGCAGGGTTTCGCTGTGTTAGCCAGGATGGTCTTGATCTCCTGACTCATGATCCACCTGCCTCGGCCTTAAGATATTCTTAAATAAGGTCAGGAGTTGCATATTTAGGTGCAGAATTATTTCTGGTGATTATCTCAAGGCCTGCACTCATATTTTTAGATAACCTTTTGCAATTTTTTGTTGTTTCCTCTCCAAGGCTGGCCTTTGATCATCTTAATCTGTGTCAAAGCTACTTGTTATGAGAGAACCAAGTAGATTTCGAGTAAATGTTTACCGAATTGCATTGACTTTTAAAAAATATGTTACAGGATGCCTTCCAATTTCTCTTTCAACCTACTTCCCCAAGATAATCCAGTGTTGGAGCTGGGATTTAAGCAATCTGTGATTTTTCTATTGCTGTGTCTTTAGGTCCATTGAATCAATTAAGCATCCATTACTTCCTATGTTCTAAAGAAATGAGAAGATTGGGAGGAGAGAGTGATACAAACAAGAGAGTTTATAGCCAGGTTACGGAATAAGAAAATGCACATTAAAGATAAAAGGCAAAGCTTAATTTTTACATTATTGAGTGTCAGGTAAGGATGACATTGTTACAGGCTCTGATACTGTAGAACAAAAGGTATTGTTTTTAGCTGCCATTGCCAGGGAATAGGAATAGTTCCTGAAGAAGATAACTTATATTAGGAGGAGTGGGTAGAAACCATGTTTAAAAAGGGAGATCATTTTAGACAGAACACTGTGAGGAAAGATACACCAGAATGTGCCTCATGCATCCAAGGGAGGTGAGCAAACGAACCTGGCTGAAACGCAGAATTTGTGAATGGCAGTCACAGAAGCTCACAGCAAAAAATATAAGTTGCAGCCTGACTGAAGTGTGTCCATGGAGAAGACAAGGAGTTTGAATTTTACCTTGTACACTGTGGAGAGCCATGAGACATTTGAGTGTGAAGGTGTTTCAGTAGAAAGCTGACTGAAGATGGAAGTGACTGAAATGGTGTTGGTAAGGTGTTAAGAAGAGGATCAAATGTACATCCCTGATTGAGGACAGAGCATTAAACAGAGTCTGAGTCTGATGAGAGAATTAGCAGAGAATACTTAACAGGTTCTGATGTTTACCCATTTTTCTGTTTGCTTTTCTAAAGAGTGGAGGATTTTGCCTTGGCTTGCGGTCCACTGTGGCCCCTGTATCTCTTTTTGCCAACTTTCTAAGCCAGGCCATTCCTTAGTTTGTATTTGTACAGTTTTTTCTTTTTCTTTTTTGAAATCTAGGCACAATTTGCTTTCACCCTAAGTGAACTATATTTGTTTGTAACTACAACTTTCATCTGCCATTTACCAAGATCCTTGGATGTAGTATTTCCTATTTTCTAGCTTGCCATGTTAACCTTCTAATGAGTTTCCTGTACCAGCCAGCTTGGAGTACTCTGAAAATTTAAAGTACACAAATCAAATATTCAGGTCAAGGATGAAAATGTTCCTACAAAGTTCAATTTCAAGTGTATAATCTAACATGGTTTTATCTAACATGCCGCTGACTAGCAAAAGCAGTGTCCTGGAACATTGGGTTGAAAAGGATTCTGAGTTAAATGCTGTGTTCAGGAGAAAACCATGTAGCTAATCAGTTTGCAGTTTGTGGCACGAAGTGGGAAGCGATGTATTTTGTATTCATTCCTCTGAATTCTAATCCCTTGACCTGTTCTGCTTACAACTCTTCCTGCTGCCTTCTCTCCAACCTTACCTACAGCACACACTTGGACATCTTTGACATCTAGCTTTTATTTTTCACCTTCAGTGATGGTGGATGTCTTTGTATGTTGGAAAAAACAGAATCAGGAAATTGAAATGGGGTTTTAAATTTGGTATATGGCCGGTCTTGACTACTTACAGGTTGAATGACAAGTTATTTTATTTCCCAAAGCTTAGTCATGTATGACATGTAATCTCAACAAGATTGTTGAGAGTAGTAAAGGGACATGCATACAAACAGGTGAGTTGTTACTATTCTGTTACATTTTGTTGTAATCCTGTTAATTATACAATATTTTTCACATTTTTCATCTTTCTTATAGCTGGCCTGTTTTTGCCTCTTCACTCTCCTTTAATTTCGGCCTACCTTGTGGCTTCAACTATCATTCAGACATGCACCTTCCTTCTGTGCCCCAGTTCCACAGATTTGTCCATTCGTGGGCACCTTTCCCTAGGTGTCCTGCCAGCATGCACAACTAAGCATAGCTAAAGTGTAACTGTCTTTGCAAAACCTCATTTCTCCTGGGACAGCCCCCCTTTCCAAAGGCATCACTAGTTTTCCAGTTACTCAGGCTTGCAGTCCTATCTTTGAATCTTTTCCTCACATTCAGACAGATTAGGAGTCGAAGCTTTGCCCAACTACCTAAAAATGTATGAACCAGAGAAGTTTACTTAATCTCTCTAAACTTCAGTGTCAGCATCTATGTTACAGGGATAACAGATGCTTGCTTCACAGGGCTGTTATGAGGATTAAAGGATGTCATTCATACTTTGCCTAGCACAGAGTGAAGGATCACAAAGTGTGAGTTCTTTAAATAATGAGCCACCCAGTCTTACATCTCAATGCTCCACACACCTTTATTTTTATTGTCTCTACTCAAAGACTTTTAATTCTCTTTACCTAGAATGTTGCTATAACTTTTGTTAAGCAGAGGAAGCAAATATTAATTTGCATTTCAGCAAACAGATGTGTCAACATATACAAAGGTGAACTTGTTTCACCTCATCTACACTGTAATCTGGGTGGTAAAATTGAAACATTAAATTTTAAAAATGGCAGGAAGAGGCACTGAGCCTCCTGATTAGCATAGGGCCTAGAACAGCGGAAGCCTCAAACGTTGAAAGGAATGAGGGTTGCAGGATGAACAGGGCAGGCTAATGGTGGCTGAGGAGATGAGACTTCAGAATATAGACCTGGAGTATGGGACAATTGAATAAATGAAAAGGAGGGTGAAGGGAAAAGATAAAACTGAGCTAGAATATGAAAATTGGGATGTATACAGCCTAACATTTACTTAAATATGGAGAACCTGTTGAAACAATGCATGTGTTAGGTAGCAAAAGAATAAAAATTGGGGCAAATAATAGAAATAAGGAAAAAGAGGCCGGGCGCGGTGGCTCATGCCTGTAATCCCAGCACTTTGGGAGGCTGAGGCAGGCAGATCACAAGGTCAGGAGATCGAGACCATCCTGGCTAACATGGTGAAACCCCGTCTCTACTAAAAATACAAAAAATTAGCCAGGCGTGGTGGCGGGTGCCTGTAGTCTCAGCTACTCAGGAGGCTGAGGCAGGAGGATGGCGTGAACCTGGGAGGCGGAGCTTGCAGTGAGCCGAGATTGTGCCACTGCACTCCAGCCTGGGTGACAGAGCGAGACTCTGTCTCAAAAAAAAAACAAAACAAACAAACAAAAACAAACAAACAAAAAAAAAACACAAAAAGAATGAACTCAGGAGACAAATCAAAATCTGTAAGAATTGGTTACCAAATTGAGTCTCATAGATTGGCCACTCCAGAAGAATTTGAGATTTACAGAATTCACACAGGGAAGAAAAAGTCATTGCCCATTTGTGATGATTCATTTACAAGGATATTTTTCCTTTGGAAATTTAATTCCTTAAACCATTATATATTAGTAATGCAATCTTAAAGACAGAATGGGGCTTGTAGAAGAGAAGGAAACTCTAGGCCTAGATCCAGAAGTGATAAAACTAGATTTTCTCAGGGTTTGGAGAGAGGCCTGGCAGGTAGGTATCTGAACTCTCATCCTTTGTTGAATAAGGTAGTTCTGTTTTTTTTTTTTTTTTTCTCTTTGACATTTCAGGGATTTTGTATGCATGAGTAAAAAGAGCATGTCTTCCTATAAAAACAGAACTTCAAGATGTGCTCATTTGCATCCCTTCCTTTATAGACTGGAAACTAAAGTGCTGAGAGGTGAAAGAGTGAATTCCCTATGATGATGGTAGATGATAAAGCTTAATTCTTGCTTTGGTGTTAAACCTAGAGCACTTTCTCCCATATGGCTTCTTTGTCTTTCAACCCATAATAATCCCTGAGAATTGCTCAGATGTAATGCAATTAAGATTTTTTTGTGTTATGGTATAGAACAACTGTGGTGATTAAGCTATTATTTTTGCAGTGTTTCCTCTCAAAAGAGCAGTATGAAACTTGGCATGGACTGAATTCAGTAACATGTCTCCTATTTTTGGTGGACTCTGCAAGATTCTATGATAGACCAATAAAAAGTTATCTTTTTAAGTGGCTTACAATCTTTCATTTGGATATACAAATTATATATACTTAAATATAGTATAAGGTGGATAAGCACATGATATGTACCTCAGCAAAACTTATTTTATCTTGAATTGCCCCTATAACATTTTATTCAGCAGTTATTATCTTTCCTTAGTCCTAGGAGAAAATTTTCACAGATTTTCTGCTCGCTTTTTGGTGATACAATCCTATTAGTCATTGATGTAATCTTAATTTAGTTATTAGAATGTCTATTCCAAGATAATAAACCAGAGACTTGAATTATAAGTTTGATTATTACCATAAACTTAGAAAATATACAAAAGACTTTGGCTTATTTGAAGAGTCTATTTTGCAAAATACTGAGTGTTTATACCTCTTTCTTGAAAACTCTAAAAGAAATGAACCTCTAAATAAATGAAATGGTAAAAGCAATTGAGTACTAATCCAGGTAAGATGTGTATTGTGTAGGCTCCCGTCCCCCTCTCCCTCTGTTCTTCTTTTCATCTTACGTCAAAACCTGTGGAAGAAAACCACATGCCTGTGTCTTGCATCTGTGCACAGATTCCTTGTAGTGTTCTTGTCTTTTACATGGTGAGAGTGGTATTGCTAACTTGAGTAATTTAAAGTAATTTCGGCCTCAAATGTCAAGTGTCTGTTGCATTTCAGATCTTCCTCTATTTGGTATAATTGTCAACTCTAAGTGCGCAGATTGACTTAATATAGTCATCAAATATGCTTTGAATTAAGAGTTATTTGGGTTGCTTCTGTAGCTGTGTTTGAAGCAGTGTACTCTGTGTTGCCATTACCAGTTTGCTTCTACTTTATCAGAAACATAAGACCTGGATATCCCAAGAACCGCTACGTGAAATTTCTCCACCAGGCGATGGCACATGAGCATGTCTAGTTGCAAAACTATAACATCATTAGTAGCCTAATTTGAACCATTCCTTTTATAATAGCTTACATTTATTAAGAACTTGCTCAAAGGAGTTCAAGCAAGGGTGGTGACCTCTTAAACACGCAAATTTCAAAGTTTTTTTTAACCATACAGTTCTCAAAATGCTGATATTTTATGTAACTTTCAGTACTTAGTAACATTATTCCACAATCACTATTATGCAGCGAACACATAAAGATTGAAAATTCGAAAATATGCGATCACTTATTTTGTGTGTGTGTGCGTGTGTGTGTATGTGTGTGCGCGCGCACGCGCGCACGCGCGCACGTGCGCATGGTGTGGGGAGGAGAGGGAATTAGTATTTTCAGCACTGCATTTAAGGAAATGTTCAATGTTGGGCTCGGCATTTTGTTTGACAGTTGTCACATTGTTTTCATTGTCTCTCCACTTTTGTTTATTTCCCTGCTGCTTAAGCAGCCTGATGAAATCTCATCAGCTAACTGGGACTGAATTTTGATGAGTGCCAAGTTGCTTTGATGAAATCTACTGTAATCATCTTAAGCCCAACTTTATTTGGCTTTAATGCTGGCATTTTCCATATTGAGAAAATTAGTGCATTTCTCTGCTACTGGAGTTGGAAGCCCAGTAAAAAACAAAGACAGTCAAATAAAAACAGCAACTATAATTTAAGTTCATTTTATACCTTTGAATGCATGGACAAGCTAGCTTTGAAACAACCTTTTTTTTTTTATGTTTTAGCATCTGTTCCTTTTAACAACAACAATAAAATCAGGATTAGTTATTAGCCAAAAGTATCTTCACCCATGAACAACTAGAAAAAGCAAATGTGTACTTCCTGTTGACCAGAAAAAAAGCTTTGCTGTCCTGTTATCTGGATTTTCCTAAGAGGGGCAAACATGATTTTAGTATTTTATACTAAAATTCAAGATATTTCATTTTATGAACAAAGAAATTTAGTTTAAAATTTTTACTTTCTAGTGCTATTTCAGGCTACAAAGTCAGTGCTATAAGAGAATCGAAATATCCTAAACGTAGATCTTTATTTTAGACACTTAAGATGTAGAAGAAATTAAGCTTGCTGAAATTTTATATAATGAAACTATGTGATAACACTGTATCTCTTAGATCACTGTGACAATTTCAAGAGGCTTGGGCATTAGATGATAGCACTGCAATGGTTTTTAAAATGTTAACATGGGCTGAAATAAGATATTTAGGTGTTCAGCTGGTACATTTTACTCTCCTAATATAGGAAGTCAGCAACCTTCTCCTTTCCCCAGGGCTTCTAAATCAAATTTGTCCTGGGGCTGGAATTGGAAGAGACCCTAATTTTAGGGTAACCATGGGCAGTTTAGCCACCCTTGGAGGTTCTTGAGGAGACCAGGGCTGTTGTCTGGACACTTCGAGATTATTCTCTGCTTATCTCAGTTTTCTGGTTTGAGTTGATTCTCTTAAGTTACTATCGAATCTTGACCCTCAAAGGCTGGCACAGAACATCCCCCCTCTAAAACTCCTGCAGATGGTGGCAGTTTATATGAAGGCAGATAATTGGTGGCAGTTACGTGGTCATGGGTTATATAGATTTCTGCACAATCATGAGACTTTCTAGAACCTAATTCAAATCTTTCCCTTTTCATGTTTTTTTCCTTTGTCAGTTTTCAGTGGGCCTAACCTGATTTATGAATCACTAACTATAAAGAATTCGCTTCATAGTTTTACTACATTGTTTATAGAGTGTTCAATCAAGAAGCACTTCAGAATTACACCATTACCAAGTCTGCTCACTGTGAAACCAAGCAGACTTCTGCGTGTGAACGGAACAGGATAAGCAACATGCTGACTCTCACTGGTTAGATTTATTCATGGTCAGAGTGGTCTCTTATAGTGATATAAATTTCATTTTATTTTATATCTTAAGTAATTTATGATCATTTTCATTTATGTTTAAGTAAATATCTAGCCGGGGGCTATCTTAATGGATTTTACAGAAGAAGCCCCAAAACACAAAAATGGTCTACATTTATTATATATAGGGTGTAGAAATTGCCTTTACGTAAATAATGTCAGAATGTACATTTTGCAATGATCTGTTTTTTGGCACCCATTTATTAGTCTGCTATCATTGTAATCTAGACAAAGCATCTAATGAATCTATTGTAACACCCAAGTTCCTAGACCTTCTTGCAGTTTGATTTAGAGGACGGCCACCACAGAAGATAATTTCTAAAGGAAGAACTTAGGAAAGAGATTCCTAACAGCTCTGTTCTGAGTCTCATTTCTGGATTCTGACTGATTGTGTCACAGCCCCAGATGAATCTCAAATAATTATTTTGGAGTCTGGATATGACTGGTATAAGGTCCCTGCTGATCCACCAGCCTGAAAAAAAATCAGTGAACTGTACCTTTTTTTGGGGGTAAGATGTCTGGTTTTTCATTATAGCAAATATTTTAAAACCATGAGCTGTGATAATGAAGTGATTCAAGATTTGAAAAGGTATATAAACTGCTACAACAGAAATTAAAAAAAGAACCAAATGCTGATAGCAGGGAACTCAAACCACTGATTCCAATTGTTTAAGGAGTTCATAAAGGGGAAATATAATAAGCCTTTCTAAAACAAAAGAAAAAAACTGTATCAGAAGGGAGCTGTGATTGATGTTTTCATCAATGGCTAAATGGTTCCATTTTCCAATTTTTCCTCATTCATTTATTGGTTAAAATTTTGCAAATAGCTGTTTCCATTAAATGATTTTTCTTTCAAAATTGTGCTTGGGAGGGGTTCTTTAGCTTCCCAAGTTCTTTGGTGTTTGAGGACTTGAATCTCCATTGCTTGCTAGATCTACTTCAGGAAGGGGTTTGTTGAGGCAGATGCTAAATGGCCTTGGGCCAAGAAGCTATGAGCCAAGCATTCACTGGGAGTTGAAGCTTTCCTTAGAGAAACAGACCATCTGACTTTTTAATTAGAAAACTGCTCCAGTCCACACCTCAGTGTCATCTCTTGGGACTCCTAAACCAGAATCTAGGGTAGCTTTACTAGTGTTTTTTTTTTTTAAAAACATGCAATAAAAATGTAGAACCATAGCCAGGGGAGGGATCGAAGGGTAAGGGGGTATGTCTCAAGGGGTTGATAACAGGATTAGAACTTTGTAGAAATAATTTGCATTTCTGGCTAGTGTCTGTTATAAAACACACATACTTAACTTGGCTGGAGTTACGAAACCTGGTGTTTTGCATTTTGAGTTCCTTTAAGGCAAAATCCAACACTTTATCTGCTAAGCAGAAATGACCACCTCTGAGAAAATTTAAGAACTAGCCCTCAGCACAGGAAGAAGTAGACTAGTTTGAAAGGAAATCCACTTGAGATGAAGCCCTTAGCCAGTTCAGTGGCAAAGGCAGAACTTTCTTCAAGTTGTTGGTTGGTGAAATTGATGATGATAGTATAATAGCAAAATCAAAGGGATCCAGGGTGGCTGCAGTCTATAACTTTGAAGAAGCTATGTTCTGCTCTGTTGACTTATAGGGCATCAGTTTGGATCTGTTGGTATTAGATATTTCCTTGATGTTACCTCTGGTTCAAAGATGATATTAAGCAACTATAAATTTTTAGCAGAGATACTGTTTAAATAAACCACACTTAGCTAAAATAGGCATTTTACTTGCCAGACAGTCCCAGAAAAATCAAGGATTTTTTCTTTTTTAATTACCAAGCTAGTAGCACACACTGGACTTTGAGATTCTAGATGTTTTTTTCTTGTTATGTTGCCAGAATGCAGGCAAAACGCTTGGCATTTAACTTGCCGTCTTCTGCTTGTGGTTCTATACAAGTTGAGAAGGTGCTTTATGGGGTCAGTAATACAAATGTTACAACAAACTTCTGAACTGTTACTACTTTACTCTCAGCAATTCAAGCTGTGCTCTTGCAAATATTCTTCATTTTTAAGTTATTGAACAGCAGAACCAGAGGCGAAAGCACAGTAGAGACAGCTTTAATGTTAAAAAAAAAAAAAAAAAAAGTTAATTTAATTTATTTAAATTGTTGTTTGGTGTAACTGTCCCATAATAACTTTTTCATCATTGAGCCCTTTGGTCTAGTAACTTTTCTATATTTTTTTGCTTGTTCTCTCAGCTTGTGATAAATCAGCTATACCACTAGGCCATCAAATGTATTCAATTTTAGAAGAAAACACTTCACGGTTGTTTAAAAATCCAGAGTATTCACATGGGGAAAGTGTGGGAGGTTTCAAGTTTCTGAAACATTCTGCAGAAAATGAAGTGATAACAGTTCCTGCCGGTGGCCATATGACTCAATAATAACTGGAAGGAAAAAAAAATGTTTGTTTAGACTTGGCCGGAGTTAATAACAAGCAAGAATTATCTTATTTTTGCTCATAAACATGTTTCCTTTCTTCACCATCCCTTTCCTCATCTTTTGTAGATACTTCAGGCTCTCCTGACACCTGGCTTCGCTCTTGGAGGGATGTTCCAAATGTATTTTGTGCTGATTCAAGGCTTTATTTTGATTCCTACTATTCATTAAAAATACAATAACAGAAAAATCTCATTTTTGTTGCTGCAGTTAGCCTGTGCTATGGCAAAATGTGGGTAGCATTTGTAGTAGGCAGTCCAAGGTTGATGTTTGGAAGGTTTTCATTTTAATTCCAGGACTTAACTGCCTCAGTTCATCAAAATGCTTTACTCTTTATGGTTGCAGAACGCATTTGGCACCAACATGTGCTAACATGAGCTTTTGTTGTGTTTAAATTTTTTCCCAGCTTGGCTGGCCAGATCTTTATTTTATTTTGGCGCAAAGGCACATCTGTCACCTGTCTCCTCAGAGGTTATATGCCTCTTGGGAGGGACTCCTTTTTACTGAATCTGTGCTTTATGTTTAGCTTCCAAATACTTCACATGTTTCTATAGCCACCACCAGGTGAGCCACCCAATTTTTAATCGACTTGGTTGATGGGCTGGGGAATTACAGTCTGTTTTATTGTATTTATTTATTTTCACTAAGTGGGTGGGATATTACAGCTTTAATAAATGACCTTTTGTGTTGTGAGCAGAGAGAATGTATATTTTGACAAGAAAAGCTTTTATTTCAATATGTTAAGTAATTCTTGTAGGAATTCATAAATGAAAGATTTAAGATAACGTATTTGAAGGAAGGAGGCTGAAGCATTTGCCTGGGAAAAGGTGGATAGTTAGGAACTATCACAAGGTTGAAATTACATGAGTATTTCTGGGTTAATTTTAATGTATTAATATTTTAAAAACTCTAAATTCACAAAGACTTTAAAAAGAGGCAAAATATTTGATAAACATACCAAGAAATGTAGCGAAACTAAAATTTTTAGCTTAATGTGGTGACAAGACTTCTAATTTTGTAGAATGTTTTATCCTAACTTGAAATTTAAACTCTAATGTCACTAAGTTTTTATGTTATCAGAGTGTTATTTGATACAGCACTTCTATGCTGCAATTTCATTTCAAGGATATTATTGTGGACAGGTTTAGGATTTTCAGTAGACTAACAAGAAATATTTATATATACCCCATTTGTTCAGTGTGTGTATATGAGCAAATTGTGTATTTTCATAACTGGTCTGCTGAAAATATTGACGGGGAGCACTACCTGTATATGGATCAAATTCATTTGGTGAAGCATCCAGTTACTAAAAGTTTTGGTGAGAGTAACTTTATAGAAAAGCCATAATATAGAATTGCAAATTTAGATATTTGGGGTAAGAATTATGGTGCTTCTTTTGCGATCAGTTCCTTGATGACCTGGCATCTCTAGTTGATGCCAATTTGTTCCAATCTTGACACCACCTTGGGGCTCCACTTCTGGCCACCTTCTTCTGTTGCTATTTTTTTTTTCCTTCAAATGATGGAAGGTGTAATAGCAAAGAAATAAAAGAGCAAGGGCAACAAAGCAGTGTACAGAGAGGAAAAAAAATGCCTTCAGATTTTCTCCCCAGGACTACCACTTAATAACTATGTGGACTTGGACACATCTCTGATACTGTGGAGACTGATTATGGAACTGATGTTGCAGACTCATGAGGTTTAAGATTACCTGACTTCACAATATGTTACAAGTCCATGGTAATCCAAACAGCATGTATTGCTGTAAAAACAGACACATAGACCAATGGAACAAAATAGTCCAGAAATAAATCCACAGACTTACAGATAACTGATTTTTCAGTACAAGTGCTAACAACATACACTGGGGAGAGGAGAGCCCCTCCAATAAATGGTGCTGGGAAAATTGAGAATCCGTATGCAGAAGGATGAAACTGGACCTTGTCTCTCCCCATATAAAAAAAACCCAACAACTCAAGATGGATTAAAGACTTAAACTAAGGCCTGAAACCATAAAACTACTAGTAAAAAAAATAGGGAAAACACTTCAAGACATTGGTCTAGGTAAAGATTTCATGACTAAGACCTCGAAAGTACAGACAACTATAACAAAAATAGACAAACGGGACTACGTTAAACCAAAAAGCTTCTGCACAGCCAAGGAAACAACAAAGTGAAGAGACGATCTGTTGAAAGGGATAAAATATTTGCAAAGTATTTGACCAATAAGAGATGAATATCCAGAATATGCAAAGATCCCAAACAACAATAAACCCATTAGAAAATGGACAAAGAACATGAATTGACGTTTCTCAAAAGATGACAGACAAATGCCCAACAGGTATATGAAAAAATACCAACATTACTCATCATCAGAAAAATACAAATCAAACCTGTACTGGTACCTCTGAATTTACAAGTTAAAAACATGTAAAAATAAAAAATCCAAAACGAGATATGATCTAACCCTAGTTAGAAAGGTTATTATTAAAAAGACAATAACAGATGCTGGTGAGGATGTGGAGAAAGGGAATGCTTCTATACCATTGGTGGAAATGTAAATTAATACAACCACTATGGAAAATGGTATGGAGAGTTCTCAAAAAACTAAAACTACCATATGACCCAGTAATCCCACTGCTGGGTATTTATTCAAAGAAAAAACAGAATATCAATGGATTTCTGTGTGATTTTCTTCAGAAATCAACGCTCATGTGTTTATTGCAGCACTATTCACAATAGCAAAGATATGGAATCAAACCAAGTGCCCAAGGATGGATGGATGGATGAAAGGATAAAGAAAATGTGGTATATAAACACAATGGAATACTATTTGGCTATAAAAAATGAAGTCATCATTTTGCAATAACATGGTTAAAACTGGAGGTCATTATGTTAAATAAAATAAGCCAGGCACAGAAAGACAAATATCACATGTTCTCATATATAGAAGCTAAAAAATTGATCTCATGAAGATAGAGAATAGAATAATGGGATACCAGAAGATTGGAAGGATGTGTGGGTAAGAAGGGAGATACAGAGTTTGGTTGGTGGGTATAAAAATATACATAGGTAGAATAAATAAACTCCAATATTTGATAGCAGAGTAGGGTGGCTATAGTTAACAACATGTATATTTCAAAGAAGCTAGAAGAGAGGGTTGAAGTGTTAGCAACACATAGAAATGATAAATACTCAAGTTGTTGGATACCCGAAATACCCTGACTTGATCATTACACAGTCTATGCATGTAACAAATATTCAGATGTACCCATAGATAGGTAAAATATTTTGTTATTGATTAAAAAAAAATGGTGTCTGCACCATTTGCCAAATGCCTCCGGCTATTTAATTAGTGTGTGGCAACTCTTCCAGCTGACCCAGGGTGGCTTGCTAAGACACTGAGCTCTTCAGTTTCCATAAAGTAGTATTGTTCCAGACTCCTAGCTCCTCAGTTAGACAAGTGAACCTAGGTCCTTTATTCATGAAGCATGAAGGGCACCATTTTACCATCCAGTAGAGCACGATTTTGTGGTAGAGCACGATTTTGTGGCTTCAGTGCATCCGTCCTGAGCCTTCGTGTCTTCTTATTCTTCCTATCTGCTTGATTTACTGTCCCCACTGGCTTGGGCGTTGTCTCTAATTTCTATTAGAGTCCTGGCCATGGTTTCCCCAATACCTGACAATCCTCCCAGGAGGATAAGAATTTTTTACAGGACCCAGTAGGAAGCCATGAGGTTACAAAATTCTAAGGTAAATATTTAGATTATATCCATTTTATTCTTATCTCATAATGCATAACTATTGGGTTATTAATATATATCTTCTGAAAAAAGTTTAAAAATTAGCTTGAAGATTTACAGTAGTATGTAATTTTTATCTACAACTGTATAAGACAGACAGTCCCAGAGCGGCCATTGTAGAGACCTCCCCATGGGAATGCATTCTTAGGGCTGTTCCTTGCTGAGAAAAAGAATTCAGCGATATTTCTCCTATTCACTTTTGTAAGAAGAGAAATATGATTCTGTTCTGTCTGGCGCTGCAGGCAGTCAGGTCCAATGGTTATCTCCCTTGTTCCCTGAAAATCGCAGCCATCCTGTTCTTTTTGGATGCCCAGATTTCATATTGTTCAAACACACATGCTCTACAAACAATTTGTGCAGATAACGCAATCATCACAGGATCCTGAGGCAACATACATACTCAGCTTACGAAGATAATGGGATTAAGAGATTAAAGTAAAGACAGGCATAGGAAATTATAAGAGTATTGATTGGGGAAGTGATAAATGTCCATGAAATCTTCACAGTTTATGTTCAGAGATTGCAGTAAAGACAGGCATAAGAAATTATAAAAGTATTAATTTGGGGAACTAATAAATGTCCATGAAATCTTCATAATTTATGTTCTTCTGCCATGGCTTCAGCTGGTCCCTCCATTCAGGGTCTCTGACTTCCTGCAACAGGGCCAGGCACGGTGGCTCACACCTGTAATCCCAGCACTTTGGGAGGCTGAGGCAGGCAGATCACCTGAGGTCAGGAGTTCGAGACCAGCCTGACCAACATGAAGAAACCCCGTCTCTGCTAAAAATACAAAATTAGCCAGGTGTGGTGGCACATGCCTGTAATCCTAGCTACTTGGGAGGCTGAGGCAGGAGAATGGCTTGAACCTGGGAGGCAGAGGTTGCAGTGAGCCAGGATCATGCCATTGCACTCCAGCCTGGGCAACAAGAGTGATACTCTGTCTAAAAAAAAAAAAGAAAAAAAGGAAATGAGAAGATGCTTTGTATGTAATGAGTCTGGTTTTTTTTAAGCCATACCTAAAATTTTTAAAGATTTTAGTACATTCTGTATTTTGGATTATTTTCTTACAATAGATTGAATAGTAGAATTACTGTATAAAAGGATATGTTTTTTTTGCCAACATATTTATATTGCCAAATGGCTTTCCAAAAAGCTTGTGTTTGTTATTATGCTACCAGCATGAGTACTAGCCTTACGACATCTTGCCAGAACTAAATTTTGTATTGTAAAACATAATTTTATAAAACAATACTTGATCTGTTTTCAGTTATATTTATTTATTAATGAGGAGGATTCCTCTTTGATTTCTTTACCAGTTGCACTTCGTTTTTTTTTGTAAATTGTCTTTGGAACTCTTGCCCACCATAGGCAAAGAACATGCATTCCTTAACAGATTTAAAAAATATATTAAAAATGTGGTTATTTTATTTTTTAAGATGAGTGTCCAAGACTTCCACAATGACAAAGAACTTTGAACTTTTCAGAGTTGGATAACTTAAAACTAGATTATTGGGTCCAAGTACAAGGTCTTTAATTTTTAGATGGATTGAAATAAGTCCAAAGTTATACTAAAAATGCTGAATTTATAGACTGTTGTGTTGTACAATGATAGTTTTAGCTTCTGTTCTTGAGTTCTAAGCTTTCTAAGTCTTGAGTGTTGCCAGCTAAGGCAAATAGAATTGAGGACATGTCAACTTGTTTTTGAAAAATTGCTTTAAGAAAAAGAATTTTAAAATATTCCTGAGGTAAAACTTGGCATATGTGCTTCACCAGAAATCTGTTCATGGGTTTCATCATTTTTTAGCGTTGTTAATGTGGTGGTACTTAAAACATTTTTTTACACAAACACACACACACATAGAGAGAGGGTGATAAATTTATATATATCAATGGGTGATAAATTTAAGACCAACATTTTTATGAGCATAGAAGTAAATGAAAGAGAATGGATAATTTAAATATGTGTATATTTTTTATACAATCCTTTTGGCCAGTTACTTTTCAAAAGTTGACTATTTTTGTGTGCTTTTACTTTTATAGCAGGCTCAACATGTGCATGGACTAGGTTGTAATGCTAGAAAAACGATGCCATCTGATTTCTTATGCTGATAGTGACATGGTTAATTTAAACTCGCATCAGATTGGAGAGGTGTACGTATGTATAAGGAAAGACTCCATTAGGCAGTGTTGATGAGAAAGTTGCATCATGGCTATTAGTCTTTTTATGATGGAATAACATAAACAGGCTAAGGAAGATAGGCTGGTGCTTTGGTGTTCTGTAGGGATAGAGAGAAGGCTCTCCAGGATCTGTCCCTTCAGCCATCCACATAAAGTAGACATGAAAACATACTAATTTCTCTATCTTCTTGCCACTTTCTTATCCCGTCCCCTTCTAGTACATCAAAGTTTTCCAATGCAGATTTAGCATAAGGTTTCAGAAATTACAGACTGTGTGGATGAGTGTCCTTACAATTTCAGCTGATCCCTCAGGCCAGCTTAACCATCGGTTACCTTGCTATCTCTCTCTCATTTGGCACAGTAGTTATTCCTAAACTTGACTGTTTCTTTTCAGTAGATGATGTTGTTTTCTCTTTATGACAGACAATTGGAAGTCAGCGCCCTCACCTTTCTGCCCATCTGTATATCTTTAAACATTGTACCGACTTGTATTTTCTTGTGAAAGAGACAAACTGTTTTCTTTTTCTTTTTTTTTTTTAGGTTTTATGGTACATGTGCGCAATGTGCAGGTTAGTTACATATGTATACATGTGCCATGCTGGTGCGCTGCACCCACTAACTCGTCATCTAGCATTAGGTATATCTCCCAATGCTATCCCTCCCCCCTCCCCCTACCCCACAACAGTACCCGAAGTGTGATGTTCCCCTTCCTGTGTCCATGTGTTCTCATTGTTCAATTCCCACCTATGAGTGAGAATATGCGGTGTTTGGTTTTTTGTCCTTGCGATAGTTTACTGAGAATGATGATTTCCGAGTTCATCCATGTCCCTATGAAGGACATGAACCCATCATTTTTTATGGCTGCATAGTATTCCATGGTGTATATGTGCCACATTTTCTTAATCCAGTCTATCATTGTTGGACATTTGGGTTGGTTCCAAGTCTTTGCTATTGTGAATAATGCCACAATAAACATACGTGTGCATGTGTCTTTATAGCAGCATGATTTATAGTCCTTTGGGTATATACCCAGTAATGGGATGGCTGGGTCAAATGGAATTTCTAGTTCTAGATCCCTGAGGAATCGCCACACTGACTTCCACAAGGGTTGAACTAGTTTACAGTCCCACCAACAGTGTAAAAGTGTTCCTGTTTCTCCACATCCTCTCCAGCACCTGTTGTTTCCTGACTTTTTAATGATTGCCATTCTAACTGGTGTGAGATGGTATCTCATTGTGGTTTTGATTTGCATTTCTCTGGCCAGTGATGGTGAGCATTTTTTCATGTGTTTTTTGGCTGCATAAATGTCTTCTTTTGAGAAGTGCCTGTTCATGTCCTTCGCCCACTTTTTGATGGGGTTGTTTGTTTTTTTCTTGTAAATTTGTTGGAGTTCATTGTAGATTCTGGATATTAGCCCTTTGTCAGATGAGTAGGTTGTGAAAATTTTCTCCCATTTTGTAGGATGCCTGTTCACTCTGATGGTAGTTTCTTTTGCTGTGCAGAAGCTCTTGAGTTTAATTAGATCCCATTTGTCAATTTTGGCTTTTGTTGCCATTGCTTTTGGTGTTTTAGACATGAAGTCCTTGCCCATGCCTATGTCCTGAATGGTATTGCCTAGGTTTTCTTCTAGGGTTTTTATGGTTTTAGGTCTAATGTTTAAGTCTTCAATCCATCTTGAATTGATTTTCGTATAAGGTGTAAGGAAGGGATCCAGTTTCAGCTTTCTCCATATGGCTAGCCAGTTTTCCCAGCACCATTTATTAGATAGGGAATCCTTTCCCCATTTCTTGTTTTTCTCAGGTTTGTCAAAGATCGGATAGTTGTAGATAAGTGGCGTTATTTCTGAGGCCTCTGTTCTGTTCCATTGATCTATATCTCTGTTTTGGTACCAGTACCATGCTGTTTTGGTACCAGTACCATGCTGTTTTGGTTACTGTAGCCTTGTAGTATAGTTTGAAGTCAGGCAGTGTGATGCCTCCAGCTTTGTTCTTTTGGCTTAGGATTGACTTGGTGATGCAGGCTCTTTTTTGGTTCCATATGAACTTTAAAGTAGTTTTTTCCAATTCTGTGAAGAAAGTCATTGGTAACTTGATAGGGATGGCATTGAATCTGTAAATTACCTTGGGCAGTGTGGCATTTTCATGATATTGATTCTTCCTACCCATCAGCATGGAATGTTCTTCCATTTGTTTGTATCCTCTTTTATTTCCTTGAGCAGTGGTTTGTAGTTCTCCTTGAAGAGGTCCTTCACATCCCTTGTAAGTTGGATTCCTAGGTATTTTATTCTCTTTGAAGCAATTGTGAATGGGAGTTCACTCATGATTTGGCTCTGTGTTTGTCTGTTATTGGTGTATAAGGATGCTTGTGATTTTTGTAAATTGATTTTGTGTCCTGAGACTTTGCTGAAGTTGCTTATCAGCTTAAGGAGATTTTGGGCTGAGATAATGGGGTTTTCTAGATATACAATCATGTCATCTGCAAACAGGGACAATTCGACTTCCTCTTTTCCTAATTGAATACCCTTTATTTCCTTCTCCTGCCTAATTGACCTGGCCAGAACTTCCAACACTATGTTGAATAGAAGTGGTGAGAGAGGACATCCCTGTCTTGTGCCAGTTTTCAAAGGGAATGCTTCCAGTTTTTGCCCATTCAGTATGATATTGGCTCTGGGTTTGTCATAGATAGCTCTTATTATTTTGAGATACGTCCCATCAATACCTAATTTATTGAGAGTTTTTAGCATGAAGGTTGTTGAATTTTGTGAAAGGCCTTTTCTGCATCTATTGAGATAATCATGTGGTTTTTGTCTTTGGTTCTGTTTATATGCTGGATTACATTTATTGATTTGCGTATATTGAACCAGCCTTGCATCCCAGGGATGAAGCCCACTTGATCATGGTGGATAAGCTTTTTGATGTGCTGCTGGATTCTGTTTGCCAGTATTTTATTGAGGATTTTTGCATCAATGTTCATCAAGGATATTGGTCTAAAATTCTCTTTTTTGGTTGTGTCTCTGCCCGGCTTTGGTATCAGGATGATGCTGGCCTCATAAAATGAGTCAGGGAGGATTCCCTCTTTTTCTATTGATTGGAATAGTTTCAGAAGGAATGGTACCAGTTCCTCCTTGTACCTCTGGTAGAATTCGGCTGTGAACCCATCTGGTCCTGGACTTTTTTTGGTTGGTAAGCTATTGATTATTGCCACAATTTCAGCTCCTGTTATTGGTCTATTCAGAGATTCAACTTCTTCCTGGTTTAGTCTTGGGAGGGTGTATGTGTTGAGGAATTTATCCATTTCTTCTAGATTTTCTAGTTTATTTGCGTAGAGGTGTTTGTAGTATTCTCTGATGGTAGTTTGTATTTCTGTGGGATAGGTGGTGATATCCCCTTTATCATTTTTTATTGCATCTATTTGATTCTTCTCTCTTTTTTTCTTTATTAATCTTGCTAGCGGTCTATCAATTTTGTTGATCCTTTCAAAACACCAGCCCCTGGATTCATTAATTCTTTGAAGGGTTTTTTTGGTCTCTATTTCCTTCAGTTCTGCTCTGATTTTAGTTATTTCTTGCCTTCTGCTAGCTTTTGAATGTGTTTGCTCTTGCTTTTCTAGTTCTTTTAATTGTGATGTTAGGGTGTCAATTTTGGATCTTTCCTGCTTTGTCTTATGGGCATTTAGTGCTGTAAATTTCCCTCTACACACTGCTTTGAATGCATCCCAGAGATTCTGGTATGTTGTGTCTTGGTTCTCGTTGGTTTCAAAGAACACCTTTATTTCTGCCTTCATTTCGTTATGTACCCAGTAGTCATTCAGGAGCAGGTTGTTCAGTTTCCATGTAGTTGAGCAGTTTTGAGTGAGATTCTTAATCCTGAGTTCTAGCTTGATTGCACTGTGATCTGAGAGATAGTTTGTTATAATTTCTGTTCTTTTATATTTACTGAGGAGAGCTTTACTTCCAAGTATGTAGTCAATTTTGGAATAGGTGTGGTGTGGTGCTGAAAAAAATGTATATTCTGTTGATTTGGGGTGGAGAGTTCTGTAGATGTTTATTAGGTCTGCTTGGTGCAGAGCTGAGTTCAATTCCTGGGTATCCTTATTGACTTTCTGTCTCTTTGATCTGTCTAATGTTGACAGTGGGGTGTTAAAGTCTCCCATTATTAATGTGTGGGAGTCTAAGTCTCTTTGTAGGTCACTCAGGACTTGCTTTATGAATCTGGGTGCTCCTGTATTGGGTGCATATATATTTAGGATAGTTAGCTCTCCTTGTTGAATTGATCCCTTTACCATTATGTAATGGCCTTCTTTGTCTCTTTTGATCTTTGTTGGTTTAAAGTCTGTTTTATCAGAGACTAGGATTGCAACCCCTGCCTTTTTTTGTTTTCCATTTGCTTGGTAGGTCTTCCTCCATCCTTTTATTTTGAGCCTATGTGTGTCTCTGCACGTGAGATGGGTTTCCTGAATACAGCACACTGATGGGTCTTGAGTCTTTATCCAATTTGCCAGTCTGTGTCTTTTAATTGGAGCATTTAGTCCATTTACATTTGAAGTTAATATTGTTATGTGTGAATTTGATCCTGTCATTATGATCTTAGCTGGTTATTTTGCTCATTAGTTGATGCAGTCTCTTCCTAGTCTTGATGGTCTTTACATTTTGGCATGATTTTGCAGTGGCTGGTACCAGTTGTGCCTTTCCATGTTTAGCACTTCCTTCAGGAGCTGTTTTAGTGCAGGCCTGGTGGTGACAAAATCTCTCAGCATTTGCTTGTCTGTAAAGTATTTTATTTCTTCTTCACTTATGAAGGTTAGTTTGGCTGGATATGAAATTCTGGGTTGAAAATTCTTTTCTTTAAGAATGTTGAATATTGGCCCCCACTCTCTTCTGGCTTGTAGGGTTTCTGCCAAGAGATCCGCTGTTAGTCTGATGGGCTTCCCTTTGAGGGTAACCCAACCTTTCTCTCTGGCTGCCCTTAACATTTTTTCCTTCATTTCAACTTTGGTGAATCTGACAATTATGTGTCTTGGAGTTGCTCTTCTCGAGGAGTATCTTTGTGGTGTTCTCTGTATTTCCTGAATGTGAATGTTGGCCTGCCTTGCTAGATTGGGGAAGTTCTCCTGGATAATATCCTGCAGAGTGTTTTCCAACTTGTTTCCATTCTCCCCGTCACTTTCAGGTACACCAATCAGAGGTAGATTTGGTCTTTTCACATAGTCCCACATTTCTTGGAGGCTTTGCTCATTTCTTTTTATTCTTTTTTCTCTAAAGTTCCCTTCTTGCTTCATTTCATTCATTTCATCTTCCATGGCTGATACCGTTTCTTCCATTTGATCACATCAGCTCCTGAGGCTTCTGCACTCTTCACGTAGTTCTCGAGCCTTGGTTTTCAGCTCCATCAGCTCCTTTAAGCACTTCTCTGTATTGGTTATTCTAGTTATACATTCCTCTAAATTTTTTTCAAAGTTTTCAACTTCTTTGGCTTTGGTTTGAATATCCTCCCATAGCTCGGAGTAATTTGATCATCAGAAGCCGCCTTCTCTCAGCTCGTCAAAGTCATTCTCCGTCCAGCTTTGTTCTGTTGCTGGTGAGGAACTGCATTCCTTTGGAGGAGGAGAGGCACTCTGCTTTTTAGAGTTTCCAGTTTTTCTGCTCTGTTTTTTCCCCATCTTTGCGGTTTTATCTACTTTTGGTCTTTGATGATGGTGATGTACAGATGGGTTTTTGGTGTGGATATCCTTTCTGTTAGTTTTCCTTCTAACAGACAGGACCCTCAGCTGCAGGTCTGTTGGAGTACCCGGCCGGCCGGCCGTGTGAGGTGTCAGTCTGCCCCTGCTGGGGGTTGCCTCCCAGTTAGGCTGCTCGGGGGTCAGGGGTCAGGGACCCACTTGAGGAGGCAGTCTGCCTGTTCTCAGATCTCCAGCTGCGTGCTGGGGGAACCACTGCTCTCCTCAAAGCTGTCAGACAGGGACATTTAAGTCTGCAGAGGTTACTGCTGTCTTTTTGTTTGTCTGTGCCCTGCCCCCAGAGGTGGAGCCTACAGAGGCAGGCAGGCCTCCTTGAGCTGTGGTGGCTCCACCCAGTTCAAGCTTCCCACCTGCTTTGTTTACCTAAGCGAGCCTGGGCAATGGTGGGTGCCCCTCCCCCAGCCTCGCTGCCGCCTTGCAGTTTGATCTCAGACTGCTGCGCTAGCAATCAGCGAGACTCTTTGGGCGTAGGACCCTCTGAGCCAGGTGCGGGCTATAATCTCCTGTTGCACCGTTTCCTAAGCCTGTCGGAAAAGCACAGTATTCGGGTGGGAGTGGCCCGATTTTCCAGGTACCGTCTGTCACCCCTGGAAAGGGAACTCCCTGATCCCTTGCACTTCCTGAGTGAGGCAATGCCTCGCCCTTGCTTTGGCTGGCACATGGTGCGCTCACCCAGTGACCTGTGCCCACTGTCTGGCACTCCCTAGTGAGATGAACACAGTACCTCAGATGGAAATGCAGCAATCACCCGTCTTCTGCGTCGCTCACGCTGGGAGCTGTAGACTGGAGCTGTTCCCGTTCGGCCATCTTGGCTCCTCCTCCCAAACTGTTTTCTTTTAAGGCTACCCCAAGCATTCTTAGGCCTTAGCTCTTCTTTTGCAAGAGGATCTTATTTACCTGTTATGACCTTCTGTTTATTATCTTTTCCTCCTTTTCTCTACCAGCTCTTTCTGCATGTTGTTATTACTCCAGTGCCTAATCTTCACATTTCCACCTGGTTATTCCACGTGTATTTCAAATTCAAAATATCTAAAATGACATCTAATTCTCTGATCAAATGGGCTCTTCAGCCTACTATGCCCTATTTTAGAAGGTGGTATTACCTCCCTGCTCATGTTAGCCACAACCTAGAAGTCACCCGAAACTCCTCTGAGATTATCCTTATTTCCCATATACATTCGGTCACCAATTCCGCTGGATTCTGCCACCTTCACAACCTGTTGGCTTCTTCCTCTCTTAACCCGGCTCTACTCTTTCCTCTCTTTGCCTACCTCGACTACTTCAGTGGTCTCTTAAGTGATCTTTTTTCTAAGACCAACTCTAGGAGAGTAGGTATTTATTATGCAAAATTATAATCTTTAACTTCATCTGGGTATTACCTTGAAACAACCAATTATGCACCTATATTTATCATGTTGTCAGAATCTTAAGCATTAACTGTATTTTGGAGATAGTCTTTAAAAAAAAATATATTGCATTTATTCTATTATGGTAGTCACTTCACTGTAAATTTTCAGGTTAATTTCACTGTAAATTTTCACTTGTTAATTTCTTGTTAATGAAGTAAACAAAAGTGGAGGTAGATGCACATGCTGATGTATAATATGGGGTTGTCTTTTGTCATTCTTAATCCTTTCTCCATTAAATATACCCCATACATACACAAGGAACAGCTTACCTTTGTGTGTATAATATCTTCTTAGGAATGTCAGAGTTGAACTTAATATTTAATATCTGGCTATGATGAATGCACTTTTGACAACCTAGGATTTTCCTTGCTCTTATAGTACGGAACTACTATGTAGTGAGTGCCATTAAATACTCTGAAACTTACATCCGTTGGTTGTTTCATGTTAGTTGTTTCTAGTTTTGTGTAACTGGACGTCCACAGACTTTATTCTATTTTACTTGATTTTATTTTTCTATTTTTTAGTACAATAATTCTTCCTGTGCCTTGATACAAATGATTCAGTTAATTTTGTGAGCACTAAGTGTCCAAACATAAAGTAATATGTAGTGATAACATTCATGTGTTTTGACAGAAAGGAAAATAAAGGGGGCTTCTGTCAAATGTGTACCGCAGGTCTCAAATTACCAAGGGCTTTACTGGACTTTGGCTGTCGTGGAGCCAGAAGTACTCCAAAGCTATTGATATGATTTGGAGGATATGGGGAGAATGAAGACACACTTTATATTAATACTTCTTTTTACTAGGAAAGAAATATCACTAATTTGAGGAGAGCTAGTTTACACAAAGTAACTCTTGTCTGTTGTTGGTATCAATTTTTAGTGCAAGATTAATAAGAATTTACTAAGCAGTTTAAACCTTAAATTTACCATCTTGTAATTAGCTTAATTTCCTATCATACATTTTTATGGCAGTAATCTACACTTCTAAATTCACTAGCAAAATATATTATTTTTCCAGCCCGGGTAGAAAAACACTGGATTTTATGTATTCCCTGAAACAAATTAGCAAAGTTTGGTTAAAACAGCTGCCTAAATGATGAGAAGCAAATTGGATTATAAAATCCTACTTGATAGTTTAGCATGTCAGTTAAGTAAGGATTCGAACCATATTATATGGTCATGGGATGAAAAATGACACACAGTGGTTAAGCCAAGTGTCTGGTAATCGGGCAAACCTCAATGTCTGGCTCCACTGTTGATCTGGGGGTGGTATGTGTGCCTTTCTGACAATAATCCAGTTTCTCCAAGTGTGAGATCATAGTTGTATATTTAATAAGGCTTTATTGAGTGCCCATCATGAGTTAGATGATTTATTTAGGGATGAAACAACATACTTTGAAATCATTGCAAAACCATGACTATATAATTTTATTGCACTGGTGTGTTATTCAACTTTGTGGTTCAGAATGTATCTGCATATCATGAAAAATCCTAGTGGCAATATGGTGTAACAAAGGTCAGATGAATGAGTAAACCTACAACATTCATCAGTTATTCAGCAGTTGAGGAAGCCTTTCAGCTTCAGAACTGGAGGTAGTGAACATTAGAGTGACAAAGATCTGATTAATAGAGTCTGTGAAATTTAATTTCTCTTTATCTTCAACCTTATTGCAAACCTAGTTCCCTATATTCCATTTCTACTTTATTGCTAACCCTTTCAGCTCTTATATAACCAAGGAAATACAACACATTGTTAAAGAGTGAAATCTTTGGGGTTCATAGGCTTCTTTACTTAGTACCTTCGTGACCTTTGTGATTAAGTGACTTCACCAATCCTTTACAAACCCAAAAGTTTCTTCATTTGTAAAATAGTACCTACCTCAAAACTTGTAATGAATACCAAGTAAGTCAATACATGTGAAATGCTTGATGTTGTACATAGGCACATATTAGTGGTAATTAGCAATGATGTTGATAATGTCAGTCCACTAAGGAATATAGATAAAATGAGCTTAATGGTACTGATCTAGAGAAGTGGTTCTTAAACCAAGGAGAACATCAGAATCACCTGAAAATCTTAAACTAAGTAGGCAAATAGATGCATAGATTTTTTTCTATGAATACTAGAACTGAATTGGGATGAGGTAATCCAGTCTGGCAGACATTGTGCCTTATACCGTTACTTCTTTAAAAATTAGAGTTAATAAATACAGACGGAATTGCTTTGCATTTTTCTTCATGGTAGAAAACCTATTTGGATAGGTGGAAGAAATAGAAGAAAAGCAGTTACTGAAAAACTAAAATCGTTATCTGTTCAAAGTTTCCTATAATATATCCTAGATAGTTCTAAGGTGAGAGACAGACACTGACACTGTGTTTTAAAGTATCCTTCAGCAATTTTGAAGTCTTAATTGAATGTTTTGTTCCTCAGCAGAAACTGAACCCATTTATCTGTATAAGCTCTCCAAGCTTGTAGTTATTGAAAAAGTTCTCTGTCCTCCCTCTCTCTCTATTCTTAGCCAAGAGCAGTGTGCATATTGTTTGCTTGCTTGGGTGCTGTTATGTGAGTTCGTGTATTTAAAGCTTGTAAGAGAGCCAAGCCACAGGATCTGGCTGGCTTTCAGCTGCTAAACAGGGGGCATGTAACTTGCCATTGGTCCCCAACTGAGAGAATTGTGGATGTAATTTCTTTTTGGTAAACATCCATCCTGAAGTGAATTTATCTCCTCTACACATTTGTTTTCCTTGGGGTGTTTTCCTTTTGTTGCATGATCCTCACTTTGTTGGACATGAGTACTTCTGTAGTGTTACTTATCCTCTCAAAATAACGAAAAATTACTTTTGCAAAGCTGTTTAAGTCAGAGGATGTAAAATGGATCCCATCCAAAGTAGCCATTACCATCCATCAGAGGTAGGAAGAGAGACTTCTACTACCAGTCAGACAACTCACAGTCCATGGTGTGACTGAGCTGTGGCAGCAGCCGTGGCATTGGCCTTGCAACAGTGTCAGGGCGTGCGGTCCAGCCTTTCTTGTGGTTTGGCTCTGAGTTAGATTGATTTATATGGTTGGTTTAAGGAAGGCTAAGAAAATCTATTCTTGATCTTCTGGTCTCATTGTCATTCTCTGTCACTGTCATTGTTATTATCACCACCAACTACCATCACCACCACCACTAACGTGTACTGATGCTCACAATGAGCCATGAACTGGACTAAACTTTTACTTAATTTCCTTATTTAATCATAACACCAACTTTATCTGGTAGGAACTACTATTTCTCACACTTTACAGATGAGAAACTGAAGCCCTAGAGAAGATACCCGCTATGAAGCTTTGGATAAGTTACAGTGGCAGAGCTGAGGCTGAAACCAAGGCTCAGTCTCCAAAGAGCATGTTCTAAACTTGTCTGTTATATTGCTCTCCTGAATTAAGATGATTGTTGGAAAGCATCCACTTTAGGAACTCACCACTTTTAAACATTCCATACATCAAAATTTGGAATGGCATTTCTCCCAGTTCTGTTACTTTTATGTAATCTAAGTGCCTTTACTAAAGGGAATCAAAAGGTTAGGCTTAGAAGCACAGTGTTGGAGAAGTCTTTACAGTGTAATCTGGAATACTTTGGCAAGACTAAATTTTTAGTGTTTTGTTTAAAAATAAAAATGACATTTCAAAAGAAGAATAGGCAGTATGTGTTTATATAAAAAGCTAATTATTCAAACTTTGTCAGCTAAGCAGTGCATCTGTTAACTATATATTTTTTAAAAGGGTAAAGGATGATCTAATAAGGTTTAAGGAATGTAGAGATTATATGGAACCTGGTGGCTATTTTTCTATCTCAGAAACTACTGAAGTAACCACAGAAGGGGGTTCAGAGTTCAAATAATCAAGAGCTCCCTAGCACTTAAGGTTATTAAGAATACTTAAGTATTCTCATGGGTCTCTAAAATACTTTTTCCAGGATAAACGCATGTAGACATATTTTAAGGCATATATAGAGAGCAGATGAGCCCTCTAGGTCTTTACCTGCACAGTGATTTTTTTGGTCTATATTTAATGTTTCTGATTAGTTAGGAATTTTAGAATTTGCTAGTTGCCATTGGTGTAAACAAAACAGAATTGGACATGTAAGTTGCTCTCCATTATATAAACCTTAGTTACACATCTGTAATACCGAGTATTTGAACATAGGATTAATGATCACTGGCCTCTGAAGAACATCGATACAAAAATCCTCAATAAAATACTGGCAAACTGAATCCAGCAGCACATCAAAAAGCTTATCCACCATGGTCAAGTGGGCTTCATCCCTGGGATGCAAGGCTGGTGCAACATATGCAAACCAATAAACGTAATCCAGCATATAGACAGAACCAAAGACAAAAACCACATGATTATCTCAATAGATGCAGAAAAGGCCTTTCACAAAATTCAATAGCCCTTCATGCTAAAAACTCTCAATAAATTAGGTATTGATGCGACGTATCTCAAAATGATAAGAGCTGTTTATGACAAACCCACAGCCAATATCATACTGAATGGGCAAAAACTGGAAGCATTCCCTTTGAAAACTGGCACAAGACAGGGATGCCCTCTCTCACCACTCCTATCCAACATAGTGTTGGAAGTTCTGGCCAGGGCAATCAGGCACGAGAAAGAAATAAAGGGTATTCAATTAGGAAAAGAGGAAGTCAAATTGTCCCTGTTTGCAGATGACATGATTGTGTATCTACAAAACCCCATTGTCTCAGCCCAAAATCTCCTTAAGCTGATAAGCAACTTCAGCAAAGTCTCAGGATACAAAATCAATGTGCAAAAATCACAAGCATTTTTATACACCAAAAACAGACAAACACAGAGCCAAATCATGAGTGAACTCCCATTCACAATTGCTTCAAAGAGAATAAAATACCTTGGAATCCAACTTACAAGGGATGTGAAGGACCTCTTCAAGGAGAACTACAAACCACTGTTCAATGAAATAAAAGAGGACACAAACAAATGGAAGAATATTCCATGCTCATGGGTAGGAAGAATCAATATTGTGAAAATGGCCATACTGCCCAAGGTGATTCAATGCCATCCCTATCAAGCTACCAATGACTTTCTTCACAGAATTGGAAAAAAGTACTTTAAAGTTCATATGGAACCAAAAAAGAGCCCACATCACCAAGTCAATCCTAAGCCAAAAGAACAAAGCTGGAGGCATCACACTACCTGACTTCAAACTATACTACAAGGCTACAGTAACCAAAACAGCATGGTACTGGTACCAAAACAGAGATATAGATCAATGGAACAGAACAGAGGCCTCAGAAATAATGCCACATATCTACAACTATCTGATCTTTGACACACCTGAGAAAAACAAGCAACGGGGAAAGGATTCCCTATTTAATAAATGGTGCTGGGAAAACTGGCTAGCCATGGATAGAAAGCTGAAACTAGATCCCTTCCTTACACCTTATACAAAAATTAATTCAAGATGGATTAAAGACTTAAATGTTAGACCTAAAACCATAAAAACCCTAGAAGAAAACCTAGGCATTACCATTCAGGACATAGGCATGGGCAAGGACTTCATTTCTAAAACACCAAAAGCAATGGCAACAAAAGCCAAAATTGACAAATGGGATCTAATGAAACTCAAGAGCTTCTGCACAGCAAAAGAAACTACCATCAGAGTGAACAGGCAACCTACAGAATAGGAGAAAATTTTTGCAATCTACTCATATGACAAAGGGCTAATATCCAGAATCTACAAAGAACTCCAACAAATTTACAAGAAAAAAACAACCCCATCAAGAAGTGGGCGAATGATATGAACAGCCACTTCTCAAAAGAAGACATTTATGCAGCCAACAGACACATGAAAAAATGCTCATCATCACTGGCCATCAGAGAAATGCAAATCAAAACCACAGTGAGATATTGTCTCACACCAGTTAGAATGGCAGTCATTAAAAAGTCAGGAAACAACAGGTGCTGGAGAGGATGTGGAGAAATAGGAACACTTTTACACTGTTGGTGGGACTGTAAACTAGTTCAACCATTGTGGAAGACAGTGTGGTTGATTCCTCAGGGATCTAGAACTAGAAATACCATTTGACACAGCCATCCCATTACTGGGTATATACCCAAAGGAATATAAATCATGCTGCTATAAAGACACATGCACACATATGTTTATTGTGGCACTACTCACAATAGCAAGGACTTGGAACCAACCCAAATGTCCATCAATGATAGACTGGATTAAGAAAATGTGGCACATATACACCATGGAATACTATGCAGCCATAAAAAATGATGAGTTCCTGTCCTTTGTAGGGACATGGATGAAGCTGGAAACCATCATTCTTGGCAAACTGTTGCAAGGACAAAAAACCAAACACCACATGTTCTCACTCATAGGTGGGAATTGAACAATGAGAACACATGGACACAGGAAGGGGAACATCACACACTGGGGCCTGATGTGGGGTGGGAGGAGGGTGGAGGGATAGCATTAGGAGAAATACCTAATATAAATGACGAGTTAATGGGTGCAGCACACCAACATGGCCCATGTATACATATGTAACAAACCTGCACGTTGTGCACATGTACCCTAGAACTTAAAGTATAATAATACATATATATATATAAAAGAAATAAAACACAAATCCTTTGTCAGTTCTGTGTGTTTCAAATAACCTTCTCACAGTTTGTTTTATACCTCTTTTAAAGTTGTTTCTTATTCCAATAGTTTTTGGGGTACAGGTGGTTTTTGGTTACATGGATGAGTTCTTGAGTGGTGATTTCTGAGATTTTAGTGCGCCTGTCACCTGAGCAGTGTACACTGTTCCCAATATGTAGTCTTTTACCCCTGACACCCCCTCTCAAACTTAACCCCCTGCCAAGCCTCTAAATCTATCATATCACTCTGAATTCATTTAAAAATGCATTCAGAAAAGACAACTTTATAACTCAAGAATAAAAAAAAATCATATGTTATCACTTATAAATGGGAGATAGCTATGAGGTTTATCTGAGTGCAGGATAGTGATCTTATTATAATTGTATATACTGATATTTTATGGAGATTTGAAGAATACTTCCCTACCTCTGTATTCTCCTGTATTTTGTGCTAAAAGCTTTCATTTTTTTTGCATGCATATTTAAACCATAAATCTACTTGAGAACTGATTGTGTGTGTGTGTGTGTGTGTATGTGTGTGTGTGTTAGGTGAGAGCTGGGAATACAATTTATTTGCTTTCCTTTTTGGAAAACCAGACATCCTAGCATGACTGATTTAAGATCCTATTCTTTTTCCACTGCTCTGGCATATGAGGTTTCTATATATGTATGGGTATGGTCTCTTTTTTGTTCAGTTTGTCTGTTCATCAATCCCTTCATCAGTACCCTACTGCTCTTAATTACTATACATTAATAATAATAAATTTAAAATTTGGTAGAGCAAGGTTCCTCACCTCACCTTGTTTTAATTCAGAGGTGTCTTGGCCATTTTGGCTCCTTGATCTTTTATAAAAATGTTAAAACCAATAGAGGTACACGAAAGCCTTGAGGAATTTTTATTGGAATTGCATCCATTTTCCAGACAATACACGGACTTTCAAAGAGTTTAATACTGATCCCCTCCTCTCTCTTTTCAAAGAATATGTTAATATTGTGCAGTACTAAGTTACACCTTATGTTTAACCTCATAATTAGACATTTTTTATTGTTTGATATATGCAATGCTTGTTTTGATTTATCCATATGTTCATGTCTCCCTCCCCCTCAGCATTCCTTTTTGTGTCTCAATTTATTTCCGTGGCCGATTTCCTACTTTCTGAAGTACATCTTCAGATGTTCCCTTTAGTGAGGGTTTGTTTGTAGTAACCTCAGTTTTTGTATGTCTTAAAGTATCTTGGTTACATTCACTCTTTTTTGTCTTTTTTTTTTTTTAATTGTATGTTCAGGGGTACATGTGCAACTTTGTTATATGGGTAAACTTGTGTCAAGGGAGTTGTTTGTACAGATTATTTAATCACCCAGGCACTTAGCCTAGTACCCATTCCATTAGTTATTTTTCCTGACTCTCTCCCTCCTTCTACCCTCAACCCCCTGATAGACCCCAGGGTCTGCTGTTCCCCTCTATGTGTCCATGTGTGTTCATCATTTAGCTCCCACTTACAATTGAGAGCATGGGGTATTTGGTTTTCTGTTCCTGCTGAGATTGGTAAGGATAATGGCCTCCAGTGTCAACCATGTTCTTGCAAAGGACATGCTCTTGTTCTTTTTTATGGCTGCATAATATTCCGTGGTATATATGTACTACATTTTCTTTATCCAGTCTATCATTGATGGGCATTTTGGGTGATTCCATGTCTTGGCTGTTGTGAATAGTGCTGCAACAAACATAGGAGTGCATGTGTCTTTATGATGAAACAACTTACATTCTTTGGGTGTATATACCCAGTAATGGGATTGCTGGGTTGAATGATAATTTTGTTTTTAGCTCTTTGAGGAATCGTTACACTGCTTTCCACAATGGTTGAATTAATTTATACTCCCACCAACAGTGTATAAGTGTTTCCTTTTCTCCACAACCTCACCAGCGTCTGATATTTTTTGACCTTTTAGTAAAAGCCATTCTTACTGGTGTGAGATGGTATCTCATTGTGGTTTTGATGTGCATTTCTTTAATCAGTGATGTTTAGCTTTTTCTCATATGTTTGGCCACATGTGTGTCATCTTTTGAAAAGCATCTGTTCATGTCCTTTGCCCACTTTTTAATGGGGTTGTTTTCTTCCTTACAAATTTAATTTCCTTATAGATGCTGGATATTAGACCTTTGTCAGATGCATGCTTTCAAATATTTTCTGCCATTCTGGAGGTTGTCTATTTTACTCTGTTGATGGTTTCTTTTGCTGTGCAGAAGCTCCTAAGTTTCATTAGATCCCATTTGTCAATTTTTACTTTTGTTGTAATTGCTTTTCCTGTCTTCATGAAATCTTTGCCTGTTCCTATGTCCAGAATGGTATTGCCTAGGTTGTCTTCCAGGGTTTTTGCAGTTTGTAGTTGTACATTTAAGACTTTAATTTATCTTGAGTTGATTTTTGTATATGCTGTAAGGAAGGAATCCAGTTTCAATCTTCTGCATATGCTTAGCCAATTATCCTACTTATTGACTAGAGTTCTGTCTCCATTGCTTGTTTTTGTCAGCTTCATAAAAAATCAGATGGTTGTAGGTGTACAGTCTTATTTTGGGGCTCTCTGTTCCATTTTCCATGTATATTTTTGTACCAGTACCATGTTGTTTGCAGCCCTGTAGTATATAGTATGTAGTTTGAAGTCAGGTAGTGTGATGCCTCCAGCTTTGTTCTTTTTGCTTAGGATTGCCTTGTCTACTTGGGCTCTGTTTTTGGTTTCATATGAATTTTAAAATAGTTTTTTCTAGTTCTATGAAAAATGTCATTGGTAGTTTGATAGGAATAGCATTGAATCTATAAACTGATTTGGACAGTATGGCCATTTTAATGATATTGATTTTTCCTATCCATTCTACCCATGAACAAGGAATATTTTTCTGTTTGTTTCTGTCATTTCTGACTTCTCTGAGCAGTGTTTTGTAGATCTTTCACCTCCCTGGTTAGCTGTATTCATAGATATTTTATTCTTCTTGTGGCTATTGTAAATGAAATTGTATTCCTGATTGGGCACTCAGCTTGACTGTTGGTGTATAGGAATGCTAGTGAGTTTTGTACATTGATTTTGTATCCTGAGACTTTTTCTAAAGTTGTTTATCAGGTGAAGGAGCTTTAGGGCTGAGGCTATGGGGTTTTCTAGGTATAGAATCATGTCATCTGCAAATAAGGATAGTTTGACTTCCTCTGTTTTCATTTGGATGCCCTGTATTTCTTTTGTTTGCCTGATTGTTCTGGCCAGGACTTCCAATACTATGTTGAATAAAAGTGGTGAGAGAGGACATCCTTGTCTCGTGCCAGTTTTCAGGGGGAATGCTTCCAGCTTTTGCCTGTTCAGTATGATGTTGGCTGTGGATTTGTCATAGATGGCTTTTATTATTTTGAGGTATGTTCCTTCAATGCCTACTTTATTGAGTTTTTATTGTGAAGGAATGAATTTTATTAAAAGCCTTTTCTGTATCGAGGTAATCATGTGTTTTTTTTGTATTTAGTTCCATTTATGTGATGAATCACTGGTATTGATTTGCATATGTTGAACCAACCTTGCATCCCAATGATAAAAGCTACTTGATCGTGGTGGATAAGCTTTTTGATATGCTTTGGATTCAGTTTGCCAGTATTTTATTGAGGATTTTTACATCAATGTTCCTCAAGGATATTGGCCGGAAGTTTTCTCTTTTTTGTTGTCAGGTTTTGTTATCAGGATGGTGCTGGCCTCATAGAATTAGTTGGAGAGGAGTCAGTCCCTCCTCTTCAATTTTTTTGGAATAGTTTCAGTGGGAATGCTACCGTCACTCCTAAAAGATAGTTTTTCTGGTTATACAAATCTAAGTTGATAGTTACTTTCAGTACTTAGATTTTGTGGCCTCTGCTATTGACAATTCAGTAATCCATGTAAGAATAACTTTTATAGGTGATGTGACACAAATCTAGACAGTACAGAAACTTAAAAACTCACCACTGCCTCTTATCTCATCATGGAAGAATAAATTTTTTCTTCTCTTCTTTTTTTCTAAAGGGGAGTGTGTGTGTGTGTGTATAAAATCTGCTAATCAAAACAATTTTCTATAGTCTTAGAAACTTTTCAAAACTTATTTTCTATCAGAAGTGTGTTTTCTAGTCATTAAAAAGTCACTACAGACAACATTAATAGCTGTATAATCTATTTTAGGGTGTAATGTACCCACCAAACAATTCCTTCAGTGTTTAACCTCTAGGTTGAGTCCATGTCTAATTAGATACGTAAATCTGCAGTGACTATCTGTGCTAACATCCTTTTCTGCCTTTCAAGTACTTTTCTCATGTTAGTCCTCTAATTGCATTAAAAGAATCAAAAGGTACATGCTTTCTGAAGAAGTTTAAAACAGCTGTCTATTGCATTCCAGACAGGTTGTACCATTTTACACTTAAACCAGTTGTATACGTGAACAGTTCATTATTTTTAATCTACTTTACATTTTAACTTCTTGCACTTAATTTTGAATGTATACATATACAGGTATGTACCTGTTGTAATTGATAATATATAAAATTCTTATAGTGGCATTTGGGGAAGGATCTCTTTACCTGAATAAAATTATGCATTCATATAATCCTTAATGGGAACTTGTCTAATTTCTACTTCTAAAATAAAGTCTTTCTGGCACTGGGAAACACTCATGATTTTAATGGAAGAACTACAGTATTTCAATCAATCAATGTACTCAAATTGTGAAATGCACCATTTATGGAGCTATATGGAATAAATATGGAAGGAGATTTATGCTTGAATCCTACTTTTCTTTTTACTTTAATGACTTAAAGTGGCATATGATCCAAATATTGCCACATTTAATGTTTCCATTGCAGACTTCCCTAGAGGATCATGTTTTTAGAACCTCCTTATGATTTAGTTTTTTTTGGAGTTGTCACTGATCCTATCCAAAAGGTTTCTATAATGCCAAAACGATCTTAATACCAATTTATAAGCTCTAACAAGTAGCTTCAAAAATCATATCCTATCATGAATAAAATGTTTACCTCCCATATTTGTGATCTCAGTGAATTATTATTAAATGAGAAGGTTTTTATAAAATGATCCCCTAAGCCAATGTGTGTTTAGGTGGTAGCCATAGTAATTAAAGTCTCATCCTTAAGAAAGAGAGAGAATCAACTCTTCACATCTGGCAGGCATCATTCTTCCCTCCTTCTTCCCTCCTTCTTCCCTCCTTCTTCCCTCCTTCTTCCCTCCTTCTCTCTCTTCCTCCTAACACATAACCTGCCTCATCCAGATTTTTGGTCATTTCCATATCTTGTTCATATATACAGTAACTTGGAGAGAGATAAGTCTTGCCCTGTCCCTAGCTAATAGAGTTTATTTCACCTTATTTTATGGCATAAAAAACTGGACCCTTGAAGCTTTGCTGTTCAGTGAAAAATGTTCTTCATCAGAGCCAGAAAAGTAGCAGTGATTAGTTTTGACTCTAACCCATAAACTTTTACTATAGCAATTTTGCAACTCTTATTATAATTTTTATTTCTTTAATTTTTGTAACTTTTTCTTTTCAGAGGAGTAGAGTTTTATTATTACTCAAGTCAGTCTCCCCGAGCATTCAGGGATCAGAGTTTTTAAGGACAACTTGGTGGGTGCGGGGAAGCCAGTGAGCTGGGAGTGCTGATTGGTCAGGTCAGAGATGAAATAATAGGGAGCTGAAGCTGTCCTCTTGTGCTGAGTCTGTTCCTGGGTGGGGGCCACAAGGTCAGATGAGCCAGTTTATCAATCTGGCTGGTGCCAGCTGATCCGTCAAGTGCAGGGTCTGCAAAATATTTCAAGCACTGATCTTAGGAGCAGTTTACAGAGGGTCAGAATCTTGTAGCTTCCAGCTGCATGACTCCTAAATCATAATTTGTAATCTTGTGGCTAATTTCTTGGTCTTACAAAGGCAGTCTAGTTCCCAGTCAAGAGGGAGGTTTGTTTTGTGAAAGGGCTATTATTATCTTTGTTTTAAACAATAAACTAAGTTCATCCCAAAGTTAGTTCAGCCTAGGCCCAGGAATAAACAAAGACAGCTTGGAGGTTAGAACCAAGTTAGAGTTGGTTAAGTCAAATCTCTTTCACTATCTCAGTTATAATTTTGCAGTGGTAGTTTCAATCCCTCCCTTTGGGTTTTATAACATCTTAAATCTTAATATGTTGGCTAAAGAAGGTGGAAAAAGGGTGACAATTGCTCTAACTTCTTCGTGCTGATCAGGCAAATAGTGGGGGTAGGTGTTGACCCCAAGGTAAGAGGAGTGAAACTGCTTTGCAACTGTCTGAGCATACCCATGCGGGCCTGGCTGGGGTTCCAAGGCTTACATGGCAAAGGTGTTAGTATTGTTATCTATAGTTTTAGTACCGACTAGGGTAAGAAGTGCAATTCCCAGTTTTAAAAGTAAATATTTGAAAGCATTAGTTTGGGGACTTGTAGGCCACAAAGAATTCAGGATTTACTCCAAACTGCAGAAAAAATTCAAGAACAGCTAACAACAGATATACTATAGTTTTTCTTTTGAAGCATATTTTTTCTCTCTCTAGTCCCCATTTTCTATTAAAAACAAATCATGATAGAACTGATTTGTTTAAAAAATAAACTATAGTCTTATTGTACTTGGCCTGATTATGTGCATAAAGTGCAGCAAGAATAATTATTTTTTCACATAGGCTTTTAAAATTGGCTTTGATGGGACTCTGTTCCATAAAGAATCTCAGATAAGACTTTTTAAAAGCTGAGGCCAGCCATGGGTTTGTATCCTCGAATACTTATGAGCTGGGTAAATTCCTCTCCTCTGGAGGTCCTAAGATCACTTTGGGCTCCTGGGTCTGTTAGAAAGTGATATTCTTTAGTTACCACAGGTCAGGAACCTTGTACAGGGACTGTACAGACACGATATGAGGCCAGATTTCTCAAGAGGCTCTTACTGACTCTGAGTCAACTTTGATTCTTTAAAGAAGGCATACCATTCCAGTCAAAGCCTTGGTAAAATAACCAGTTTCTCCAATTGTGTCCCATTACAAAGAAAAGAGATTCTTATTGCACTTATGCAAACAACTACACTGCCATAAATTGAGAATACTCACAAATAGTTCCCAAATTCTGGAAGAATCAGCTAGAGAAAAAGAAATGTGCTCAAAATTTTGTTCATAGGAGTATATGTTACTCAATTGTTAAAAAAGCTGTACATAGCTCAAAAGACATTTTCTTGGCCCTGGAAAACAAAAAGGATCAACAACGTTTTAAGCAAAAAAGTTTTAAAAAAAGATTACTTGTCTATTAGTTCAGTCCATTCAATTAACTCCTGTTATGCTTGATATTTATGAAGATTTCAGCTCTCCATGAGAGTCCCAAAAGTCTTTTTCTCTATTATAATGTCACATTCTCTAAAGTTATTAGAAACCTGCATTCAATAGCACCCATAAAAAGTCCTATAGCTGATTCTAAACCTTTTGAAGAGGAACAAAACAAGACAACAATTGCCTGTGGAGGACAAAACAGCCATTATTAAAGCCACAATTGACTAGGAACTTTGGTTACTTCTGTGGCATACAACAATTTTACATAACAATTATAACATTAAGTCATCAGAATTATGGGAGTTCCACATAACTTTGAAACATACACCAGTAACATATTTATACAAATATAGTCCAAAGAAAGCCAAACACCATTTCATATTTGACAATGCTTCCTGTGTGACTTTTATACCAAATAAGCCAAACACATGATTTTAGACTTCAGGGGACCTAATGTCTAAAGGATTAGTTAGGCCAGAAAGTGACGTACTTAATAATTTGATTTTGGAAAGTTTGTCAAATATCAAAGGTTTAAAACACTGGATATCACAAAATAGGATCACAGATTATTCATTTATCTGAAATGGTAACTCAATTTTATTTTATTTTATTTTTTGGCTGGAGTGCAATGGTGTGATCTTGGCTTACTGCAGCCTCCACCTCCTGGGTTCAAGTGATTCACCTGCCTCAGCCTCCCAGGTAGCTGGGATTACAGGCACCCACCACCATGTTCGGCTAATTTTTGTATTTTTAATAGAGATGGAGTTTCACCATGTTGGCCAGCCTGGTCTCAAACTCCTGACCTCAGCTGATCCGCCTGCCTTGGCCTCCCAAAGTGCTGGGATTACAGGCATGAGCCACCTGCCTGGCCTCAAAAAATTTTTAAAGGCAAAAACCTTTACTCTGATAGAAGAAACTTGGCTTTCCAAACAAGACCCAATGAAGATAGCATGAGGCCAGTGGAATCTGTCTCTTCTCTCTCCTCTTTCTTTCCCCTTGTTATTTACCCAAAAGGGCAAACAAACAAAAACCTTTCATTATCTTTTAATATTGCATAAAAATCTTTCAAAAGAGAAAACAAAATGGCATTTTTGCATTAGTGCATCTTTAATGCTAAAGCTAGTTTTTAAATAAAATTTTACAAATCTATCCAGTTTTAATTAGTTTGACCATAAGGTAACATTTTCATAAACTTTTTAGGATGCTTTACAATTTTCTGTTAAATAAGAGATTAATTTTCTAAGAAAACCATGTTATTTGGGCACATGGACTGAGATTCTGGCCCTCATTAGTGTGCTTTTATTTTAATATTTAACCTATGGAAAAACAATTAAATAATTCCGTTCAAATCTTAGCCAACTTGCTCATACCCATGGAACTTTCTTTACAAGACCAACCCTTTTCTCTTGCTTAAGTCTTCAGTTTTGTCCCATTACTCTGTTACTCCATTACTCTGTTTGTCTGAACTAGAAAAAATTACATTTCCTTTAACAAAAGCCATATTCCCATGCCTTCTTATAATCTTTTACCAAAAACATATTCTACTTTTCTTATGCACTTTGTATGTAAAACTGTTTCTCCAGTAGTCTCAATTACATGTTACAATGTTAGCTGTTAGCAACCTTTATTTTCGGTGAAAACCTGACAAGTAAGTGATTTTAATTATGTACTAGGTGTGGAGTCTAGGCCATCAGGCAAATAAGGTCTGACTCTTCCCAGCATAGTAACTAGGTGGGGCATGGCTAACTCCACATGTCCCCAGATCTCATCTAGAATCTAGTGCTCCAAAGTAGGCAAATTGAACAATTTTTTAAAAGTCAGAGGCAGTTTATGACCTTAAAGCATTTAGCAAATCTGATATATGACCTTAATTTAGACCAAATGTCTACATTTTGAAGTCACATGAAGAAAAAGTCATTAAAGTTTGTTTCTCTGACAAAATACTCGATTTAAGAACTTATTTTTCTAAGCCAATTAATCAGAGCTCTTCTATATAGAAACATTACATATACAACACATATAAGTAGACAGAAGATATAGTAGTTGTACAATTTTTCATTTGCCAGTTTCTTAGTTGGATTCCTGGCTTCAGGGTGAAGCTCTTGGAGAACAGGGCCAGGAAAGCATGCAGTTTCTAGGGCCTAATAAGTAGACACAGATGTAGGGCAAAGCCAGATCCCCAAAGACAAATCCACCCTTTTCTGTTTTATGGAACCATAGGCAAAAGATTCTCTATTTTGCAAGATGTTGCCCAATGGGCCGCAAGGGAACCAAATTAACATTTTTCATCCCAGCAAAATACACATAACAAAACAGACACTAGTCACCTATGAAGAGTGGATAGTCATCCCAAGACAGGCCTGTTGAACTCTCTTCAGGGCCACCAGACAAATAAGGAGGGTTCTCTGAGTTAGACCTGCTGGACTTTCAGCAATTCCTTCTGAGATCCACTCCACATACACACACACACAAAGACGAGAAGGACAGAAGGCCTTCCAAATCAGATCCCTAACCAAGAACTCCAAGAGTACACCTTCCAAACTATCCTCCTATTCTCCATCTGAGAAATTTCCCTGAAATATTCCTGTTTGAGAAGTCTCCCAAACCAAGACTCTTTCTACTAGTCAGGGAAAGCCAACTGAGACCTCCCAGAAGCCAAACCAAGACAGACACCCCACCATGGTGCTAAAGAACCAGTCGGGAGAAGGAAGAAGGTGTTGGCAGACCCTAGGATACTCACCAACCCAGACACCCCAAAATGGTGCTACAGACAGACTCCCTTTAATATGGCTACAGTTATGGGATGTCTCCAATAATTTTTAAATCTCCAGATTTTTTGGCTTTATATTTAAGGATATTTGCAATTTGTTAGTCATAATCCTAAAAATATAATTCTGTACTATAAGATACACATTTATGTAGAAGTAAACTGTCTTCTCACCAATATGCCTAGATGTGTTCTACGGCAAAGTATATTTTGGATACACATGCACATATGAAGACACAAAAACATACACATCTCAGGGAAATTGTGCATAGTCTCCATAATTTTTCAGGTGGCCTACTTCATTGCACTGAAACTATCAGTGACCCCAAATTTAAGATTCAATGAAAGGTCATTAAAACAGCTGCAGCTGTATTTCAAAGAAAGATATATGTTAGAACCAATTTGGCTATTAGTAAAACATTTAGATGATGCACCCTGGGCATTGTATTACTGGAATTTAATTTTTTTTCTACAGGAAGATTAGGAAAACACATAAAGGCACCTAAAATACGCTTACATATTGATCTTCTTTACAATTTATTACCCACAAATTTTGTCTGTTTTGTATTAGAATCAAACTGATTGGAAGGAATTTCCAGAAGTGTCTTAATTCATTAATTCCTTCTGATTTCTAAGCTACTGTAATGAAAATAGGTAACTAATTTTTGAAAATTCTAAAGGAGGAAGCTTTTTATACATCTGTTCTCAATAACTCAGTGTCTAGCTTTTCTAATACATAAAGACATTATTATAACTACATTATAGCTTTGTAGTTGCAATTCTGTTTTTGATTAGTGACATAGTAAACAGTAGAAAACACTTCTATTTTTATAATAGAAATGTTAAAAGGTAATTTTTTTTTTTTTTACCTATTCTGTGAGCATTGACATCTTCTTAAATTTCTTGACAATGCATTCTCTGTAGTCTTCTCAAAGTACCTGTGATTATTTTGATTTTTTGGAACTCTTATTTGGATCTGCTGCCTTAAATCGTCAAAAGCCAAATAGAATGCAGTATTTGAGCACAGTAAATATTCAGCGGCCATCTTATGTTTACTGTTCCTGTTCACTGTTACTGGCATAGACTTCAACTCAAAGGCACTCACCAATTTAGCTCAAGTTTCAGTACAGGTCCTTGAGCCTGCCCTGCTAAGATCATGGGAAGTTTGTTTTGTATTCATCATAAGTTACTAATACTCTTTATATGTCACTCTCCAGGTAATGTCTTTTGCTAAAATTATGGTAGTTTGGACTGTGAATCTCTTCTTGGATACCTCTGATTCACTGGTGATTCATTTTAAATAATTTTCATTACATTTAAAATTTCTAAATGCTATTTTTAAACTGTTGGTTTCTCATGCTTTAACGCCTGAGTTAAGTAAAACTGACAAGAACATACTGATAGAAGCATGACAATAAGCAATACTTGGAAAACTTATTACAGATACTTGTTGCATTTATATGTGTGTGTATATGTGTAGTAGCTTCCTTTGATTTTAGTTTATATTGTATGTTTAACAGTCTCTATACTTTTTCTGGAGAGTAGAATGCCATTTTCAGTTGAGGAGACACGAACTCATTTTATTAAATATGAGGCTGTTTGTAAAAGATAATTAATTATGTTCTCCTGTTTTAATATTTGGTAGTTATAGACAAAGATATTTAGTATCAAGATAATCCAGCAAGGCTGTAGATTTCTTACAACCTCGGAAATGTGCTGTCTCTAATAATTGTGAGGTATGCCAAACATGTTAGAGTTCCTTCTCAAATGTTTTTCCCCTAATTGAAATCCATTGCCTCTACTTGGGTAGTTGACAAAGATTCTAAAGTGACCAAAATATTTGTCTGGTCTTGTGGATAGAGACTATTTTGGCAAGTGTTTGTTACTTTCTTTGTCCTGTAAGAATAACAAAATATACCATTGGTTATCCTTGTCTTGTATCAAACCAATAATGGCCCCAGCCTTCATTTTATGAATTTAAAGATTCAGCCACTTAAAGGAATGACCAGTTCATGGGGTTTGCAGGAGTTTATGACAGAATGGAAGAGAGTAACATTGGCCATTTCCTTCCTCTCCTCCCACTCAGGATTATACTTATGTAAGTCTTATAATGGACAAGAGGGTAAGCTTTGGGACCAGACTACATGAGTTCAAATCCCAATTCTAGTACTTACTGCCTGTGGCATCTTAGGTTTACTTTACCTCTCTGATCCTCAGATTCTTCTGAAAATTTGGGATATCCTTCACCTTAAATATTTATCCCAATTACCTTTCTTTGATTATATGAATGTTAAATTATCACATGTACCATGAAAATATGTGCAGCTCTTATGTATCAGTAAGAAAACTTTACAAAATAAAGAAAGGAATAAAGTATTTCATAGGGATATTTTTAATATGAAATGAGTTATGCTCAGCACTTGGTACTTGGCACACTACTTACACTTATTTGATTTTAATAATTTGGAAGAAACTCAGCAACTTTCTAAAAGAAAAGAAAAACTTTCTTGCCTTTTTTTCTGTAATCCAGCAAGTATCTTGATACCACTGGTATTTGTGTCACCTGGACTGAGAGGTACTTTTCTCATCTTTTTAGTTTTTGAAGTGCCAACTCTGCATCCCCTAGTTAGGCAGAAGCCCCAAACTTGATTATCAATTTGATTTTTTTTTTTCAACTGCAATATTCTTGGTCTCTTTAGAATTTTTGCAAATGAACTAGACAGCCTTTCAAAAAGAACCTGTTCATGAATAGAGATATTCTGTAGAGTAACTCCAGTTTCTGGAATATGTCCACAGGAGAGATGAATCTGCTATAGCACAAGTGACCTGCTCCACCTTGGCCAGAACATAAAGATAAGGGCCCTACCCCTGGGTCTGTACCCATGGGTGTGCCTCCCCACACTGGAAGCTTAATTTCTGCTTGCTTGCTTCTTGGGGGATTGCCTACAAATAGATCCCAGGGAAGGGAGTCCAGGCAGAAAGAGGTTTGCACACCCTTTCAGCAGTACTTTATGCTCTAGAATTGGATGCAGTTAACTTCGCACTAAGTCATCTGTGAAGCTTAAAAAATATTCTGGGCTTTCAGGAGTTAGTGCATGTCTAGGGAATCTTTTTTAAGTTCCCTGGAGGATTGTTTTACCTCTGGCCTGTGAACTGGCTTTTGGAACCACAGGTTTAAACTTTTTCCGACTCAGCTGAAAAATAAGCATCCTGTATTTTTTGTTTTTTTCCTTGAGTTTTGCCATAGGCACACTGTTGATACTGAGTTGGAGCTGCTAAATGTGTTGCTTGACTCTGGGAAACTGAGGCTTTGAATATCTTAAACCCAGGGAATAACTGGTTCGAGAAACATGGGTTGTAGGCCAGGCCCATCAGGGATCTAATGGGACCCAAGGGAACCCTGATATTGTGTGGGATTGAGCAGGGAGGCTGATGCCCTTCTCCAGCCTAGTATTTACTTATTAGTTTGTTTGTTCAGCAGACATTTAAATGATTACAAGATCAAAGGCATTTTGCTGGGCATAAGGGATCCAAAGACTATAGTGGAAAGAGTACAGGTTTTAGAATCTGCCAGATGTTGGTTTGAATCACTGCTGAGCTATGTGATTTTATGCTATTTACTTAACTTCTCGAAACCTATTTCCTCATCGGCAAAATAGAAATAATGCTTGCTTTGCGAGTTGCTGTAAGGATTAGAAATAATACAAGTAGGGCACCTTATATAGCACTATCGTTTATTTAGTGTTTGTGTGCCAGGTATAATATGTGAAATTTTAGACATATTCTCTTTCACTCCTTATACAGATGCTGAAGAAGGCATCATTGCTACTACCATTTTAGAATTGAGAAGACTAAGGTTTAGAAAAAGTGTTCTAGTCCAAGACCTCTAGTTTCTAAGTGGCATAACTCTGCTGAATCTAGGGCTGTCTGACTCCCCAGACTCATGTTCTTAACCTTGTATTCTAGATGCCTGCCAAGGCTAGTATCATGTTGTACCCCACTACTTCTCCAGGTTAGGCCTGGGAGTGATCCATCCAAGAGCTGTTCAGACATCCGTGGCTCTGTGGCGACTAAGGCATGTTGAATTCCTCTCTAGAGAATATGCAATTGAGACAAAAGAGGACTGAGGCTATTATAAGAGGGAGGTAAGCCAAAAAGTCACAGGGTTTATCAGGGATAGAGTGTAGCCTACATAGACCATGTACAAAGCTGAAGTTGAGGCCAGAAGCCGTGGGGGAGCCTGGGAAGAACAGGAGAGTTCATTTTACAGTAGATGACAAAGTATGGCTTTGGTTCCTGACCACTTTCAGTGTTTAGATGTAGCCCTTATATCTTTGTTCCAACTCTCAGTTGACATGAGCGTAATTGAATATCTGTAACTTGATTTTTGGAAAGACTCTAACCAGGATGCTATGGCACATTACATTGTAGCTATTTTTAATTATGTTTAAAAATTTTTAAAAAATAGAAATGGGATCTCCCTATGTTGTCCAGGCTGGTCTTGAACTCCTGGCCTCAAGTGATCCTCTCACCTCAGCCTCCCAAACTGCTGGGATTACAGGTATGAGCCACCACGCCCAACCTATTTTTAATTATTTACAAGCTAGTAGCCGTGATATACAGCCAAACAAAATTGCAATAGAAGGTGGTAAATATTACAATGAGGGAGGTTCAAAGTGCTGCAGGGCACAGAGTGGGGAATGTATTTATGATTCTTTGTGGAGCATACATCCCCTCATGTTATCTTGTGTTAACTGTGTTCATGGAAGACCTGCCACTTAACTGAGCTGTTGGCTTGGACCAATAACCTATACCCTTTTCTTTAAGAGACAGGGTATTGCTTTGTCACCCAGGCTGGAGTATGGTGGCATGATCATAGCTCACTGCAGCCTCAAAATCCTGGACTCAAGCAATCCTCCCGCCTTAGGCTCCTGAGTAGCTGGGACTACAGGTGTGTACCATGCCCAGTCTCATTATCTTATATAGCTGCCACGTATAAACCATTACTTTCTTTTCACTTGTGTGTCAAGTTCCATAGAAATTGTGTTGAATCCAAATTAAATAAATGCTTGCCATATGACGATGGTCTTAAATGTCATTTCTTGGGCTACTACTTTTTGTTTTTCATTGAGTTAATGGTTATTGATTTAAGACCAAGAGGAAGGTATTACATCTTCTTGTTCTAATGGAATTATCTTAAAAGGTACCTTCCCTTATAGTATGAAGTCAGCTATGGAGGAACTTAATTCTTTTCTGGTTATCCCATACCTCGTAATCAAATGAAAATAGCTGAATCATTTTCTCTGCAAACCTGATGGTTTTTCTGACTTAATTTAGGAGTGCCAAATGAGCTTGATATTTATCTGCATTTATTTTGAGTAAATTTAGGGCAGGCACCTGTACAACATCCTGGCAGCACAGTTTGAGTACTTACCTTTTCCCCCAAAACATTCAATTAAATGAAAATGGATGTAAAGCACTTATAGGGCCTGGTACAAAGTAGGAATGTTCACCATCTCACCTTACTTAGGAAACTTTATAGCCTGCATCTTGCTAAAATGTAAGAAAAAGAATAAGCAATGAATCAATGCAGTATAAATTTACAGAAAATCTAAGTCAGAGAGAAGTTGTTATTTATGCAGAATTTACCAGTTCATACAGGGTTTCAGAGTTAGAATGAGGTCAATGACTTTTTTTGTGGAACTCAGTCAGGGTAATATTGTCTTCGGTGCTTCTTTGCCTTTCTTGCAAAATGACTCAATAACTTGAAAAATGACTCTCTATCCTTATCTATTGACCTTTAAAGCTGGGAAAGTGGCCAGGCACGGTGGTTCATGCCTGTAATCCCAGCACTTCGGGAGGCCGAGGCAGGAGGATCACGAGATCAGGAGTTTGAGACCAGCCTGACCAACATGGTGAAAACCTGTCTCTACTAAAAATACAAAAAGTAGCCAGGCATGGTGGCATGTGCCTGTGATCCCAGCTACTCAGGAGGCTGAGGCAGGAGAATCGCTTGAAGCCAGGAAGTGGAGGTTGCAGTGAACCAAGATCATGCCACTGCACTCCAGCCTGGGTGACAGAGCGAGACTCCGTCTCAAAAAAAAAACAAACAAAACACAACTGGGAAAGTATAGGAGAGAATAGCTGAACTAGGCTCAGAGCACAGGTTTCCCCTTCTAATTAGCTGTAGAAGCATGGGTAGGGGTCACTCTAGATCTTCTGTGCTTCAGTTGCTTCATATCTAAACCACCTTGCAGAAGTGGATTACAGCAGGGCCTAGCAAATGCCTAGTATATTTGCTGTCTTTCCACCCTCACCAGTGCAGCCAACTCATTGTGGTGCTGGAAGGCCAACTTGTCAGGAATCACCACCAAACAGCTTTTACCCTTGATGTCAAATCTATGTGACCTTCTGCACCAGAAGATAGTGAAGATCATTTGCAGTTTTACATCTCTATTCTTATAAATAAGGAATCCAAGATAAGAACCTGTTCTTTGCAGGTAGTTTAACTTTCCCATAAGAAAGTGACAACAAGAATTTGTGAATAATGCTTTTTCTCTAAATCGGTATTTAAATAGCAGATTTTCCTTCTTAATTTTCTTTTCTTCTCTCATTAGCTCAAATATCTTTTTAACAGCAGTGCAATTATATTTTTACCTTGTGCAGTACTTGGGTCTTGTTCATCTTTAGTCCACTAAAGAGATTACCTATGGTTAGAAAGAAGTAAAAAGCCTCCAATGGGGGTTCAACAAAAAGTATTTAAGAAATTAGAGCCCCAAAGTTGCCCTGTACATTGTTTTAAAAAACCATCTCTTAACCAGTACTCTTACTGTAAAAGTGAATTATTGCCCCCTTGTGGTAGAATTGTGCATTTATTTTTTCACACAAATAGTAGAGTCGTATTTTACTGTTTCTACTACTCTGAAAACTTTGTCCTTTACAGTTAACCTAAAGTATTTATGAAAATAATTTTAGATAGTTTAAAAACTATCTCTTCTTGTTTGTGCTTACCTATGTGAAACACCACAGAATCCGGTCCTCAAACCGTTTTGTGTTTCTCTTTGACGGACTACGGATTTAAGAAACAAGCCCAAATCTCATTCAGATTACCTTGTTGTAGTCCTTATTGCTTCAAGAAAGCTGAAAGAGGTTATGGAATATTCTTACTGCCCCTTTAAAAGCCATGTTATACACTCGAAGAACAGATTTTCTTCAGAGCTGTAAAATGAGGAATTTCTGAGAATTTTTGAAATACCATGTGCAGGAAACTGTAGTGGTAATACGGTTCATTTATAAAGGTTCAGGTGATCTTCTTCAGGGTTAGCTTTTCTTCCATTTCCATCGTTTTGAACATGAAATAAAATTTTAAAACCAAATAGGACTTCCTGTCAACAAAACAGGTAACAGATCTGACTCCTAATAAAATATCTTCTATGAGAAAAATTGAAGTCTTAAGCCATTTCATACTATTTTAGATAAAAAATATGGTACATTTTTACAGATGAAAGAATAGTAACAGTCAGAGGCTTCCCATTTAAATTGGCTGAAATAGCTTTTACAAATTAGTGTAAACCTGTGCAGGTAGAGTAAGTAGTCTGAATCCTGACATTCTGAATGATTGTCACATTTGTATGTTGAGAGAAGTAAATTTTGTCCGTTATTTATTTTGGACAGTTGTCACTCTCTATCAATAGTCTTGCAAGAAGAACAACTCTTGTAAGTTATCTCTAGATCGTATGTAGATTTTAAAAGTACATGCTCTTTATGAAGATGAAATGACTAAGTGACCATTTGAAAAACCTTCTAAGTTACTACTTGACATTCAAATAAATTCTCCTTAGCAGGTGGCTTGTTATTATTTTCAACACTTTAACGTTTATTGCTTTGTCTCTAGATTATTTTTTCTTAAAGAAAATGATAGCAAACCATTATTGAAGGATTAGATGTTGCCAGTCCTTTCAAAACACAGCTATCTGTAAAATCTTTTTAGTGAAAAGAAGAGGTGCATTTCTAGAAAACCAAATGATTGTTACTGAAAATGCCTTAAAAGGAAATGACAACACTTTGTGCTGTCAGTAAAGAGCCACAATTGATTCATTTCCTTTACTCTTTCCACCTTACCCTCACTTCTGACTCCACAGCCGATGTAAATAAGTAACTCTTATTTTATTTACATTTTACATTATGTAAATAAGTAAAATAAAAATAATTAAAATATGCCCATTTACATTATGTAAATAAGTAAAATGTAAATTTATTTTTAATAAATTTTTAAATTTACATTTTAATACATATATAACACATACACATTTTACTTATTTATAATATGTATTGTACATTTTACTTATATAACTCATACTTGAAAATTGCAAAGAGTAGATTTAAAATATTCTCACAAGAAAAAAGCATATTAGGTGATGGATGTGTTAATTCACTTGATTATTAGCTTGATTAACCATATCACATTATATACATACATCACAATATCATGTTATACACTACAATTTTTATTTGTCAACTAAAATAAATGTGTTATTCTGAACTATATGGACAGTAGAAAGATTTTTACCTTAGGCTACATAGGACATTGTGTGGTAGATCCAGTCCTGCTCATCATATTTGCCCACTTGAACTGCTTTCTAGAGGGAAAAAAGCTTCAAGAACTAACAAACCTCCATTCTTAATGTCTGAAGTGTTTAGGCCAATAGTTTTTAAGCTTTTATATTTCAGATCTAATTACAAGTGATGACTCTGCAAAAGAATCTGCTTACTATCATTTCCATCACAGTAGGAATGCTTTTGTATTACAGGCTTTTTCTTAGATCCATTTATGATAAGTTTTAGTGATATCCAACAGTAGTATTCCTGGATATAAAGTTAATTGCTATTACTTAAAATATAAAATACTTGCATTCATAGTTGAAAACACACTTTATTCCCTCAGTAATCACAAAAAGAAGAGGTCACGAAAAGTGTAGTCAGGACATTTAAGTACGTTACAATTTTTTCAGTATTAAAGATCCCCATGCATAAATCTTTGTCCAAGTTTAGATTATGTTCTGAGGGATAGAGTCCTAGATCTGAGTCAAAAGTTAAGAATATTTTTAATACTTTTCTACACATTGGCAGATGGCTTTTCAGAAAGGCTGTATCAATTTTATATTCTCAATGCATGCTGTTGCCTGTCTCATGACATTCTTACAAGTGTTAGGTATTTTTACTTTTAAGGATCTTTGTAGTGGCATCTCATCTTATTTGGAAGTTTTAATTGTGAGATTTGATTATTTAAATATATTTATTAGCTATTTTTATTTCCTTTATGAATTGTTTAGTTCTCGTCTATTTTTAAATGAACTTTTTAAAATATTTTAGAAAGCAGTTGGTGTTTTCTAGACAATCACTAATCTTAAATAAATCTCTCTTGCTACTCGTTCTTGGGCAAAATCAAGTTGCCCATATGGAAAAAAGAATAAATGGTCCAGTACTACTCATCATTTACAACTCAGTCCTTCTGATTTTTAGATGTGAAAGGAGCATTTCATGTTCTGCTTCCAGAGTGTTCTCTGAAATATGACAATATCTGCCAGGTTGGTGGTTACACAGGCTTCTTGTCCCTAAGTTTTAGTGGCTTTGAAGAATGACTGAATCTCTCTGAGGTGATTTCGAAATCTCCATGATGAATTTTATAATGCAGAGAAGCCCAGGTTTCAAGTTAGAGCATTACAAACTGAAAAATCAGTAAAACTCAGTCCTAGTTTTGTCCCAGTTGTGGCTACAACAGTAAATTCCAGTTAATTACATTTGTCATAATTGTGGCTTGCTTTCCACAGCTTGTGTTTATATATATATGTAGGTACGTGCATGTATTATGTATACATACATATATATATAGAGAGAAGCTTTTATCTTTTTTATAGTCAAAGATACTGAAATTTTTCTTTAGTTTTGTTCCACTAAAAGCCTTTCTTAAAACACATAGCATTATGGAAACTCTAGACAGCCTCTGTGCCTTACTCTGAGGGATGTACAAGAAACATTTATCCAGTGATGGAAAGATTCTTACCTATACCCAGTGAGAGGAGAGAGCATTTGAAGACCTTTGACTTTGAGAGTTTATGAAAGAATGAAATCACCGTCTGACTGGCAGTGGAGCTGGCATTTGCACAGCTTCATGTAATTCGTGAGTCTGCCTATATCTTGGTTCAAAATAATCTACCCTATTTCTGATTCTAATAGCAGCAATTCACAGCTGGATGGTAGCAGTATTTCCATAAGGAATTGTTCATATTTCTCTGCAGAAGAGTTGATAGGTTATGCTCTTGGACCATTTCCACATGTGAGCAAGTCAATGTAATTACATTAGTTAGAATGTGGCTTTGATAGTATCTTTCTAATTTTGTTCATTTTGAGGATAATCTTGTCTTGCCAGTGATATTCTACACATCTTCCTTTCATCCTAGGGCCACAACTTTTTCACAGTGTCTCATAACTTTCTAGTGAATGATGACTGTAGTATTTTCATTCTATAAACATAGAGACTAAGAGTCAGGCATATGCCTTACCAGACATCTCAGTTACAAGACTGTGCCTAGCCTACCAGGTTTTCTTCTTCCCAGAAATAGCCTTTCTCTAAACCACATTGCATTGCCTTCCTTAAAAACGGTAATAATTGGAACCAGTCATCTCCTTGCATCTGCATAACAGTGCTGAAAAGATCTGCCCCGTAGACCTGATTCTACCTGATTTTGAAGAGATTCCCTTAGTGGTGATGTGTCGAGGCCACTGCATTCTCAAGACACTAGGGATAAAGATATGCAAAATTTGTCATTAGGATTGGATATGTTGGATGTTGACAATCCCCTCGTGAAACTCAAACTTTTTTTTTTTTTTTTTTCTAATGATCCTGGGCAGTATCTATTCCGTCTTTTCTTGTGAACTAAAAAGTAAAGTGAAATTCATGACTTGAATTATGCATTGGGTGACTGCCATCATATTTGCCTTTAAATACTTCCCATATAGCATATATGTGCTTGGGAATGTGCAGCAATTGAAGTCTAGAAGTCATTCTCCAAGTCTAATCCTGCATCTGCAGAGGTAAAGAAATTAAGCAGAAACAAAAATTAGCAAGTTTGTATGTCTGTTATAACTTATTTTCAAATATATAGATAAAAACAAGGATTTTTTTGTTAGCTTTAATCTTACCGATTTCTTTTCTCATGTTTGAAAATCTTAGAACGTGAAAAAAGCATATGCATGAAAGACCCTTTCTGTATGTTATGTTGTATTTTAGTATTCTTTTACTACTTTGAGCTGGGCTTGAAGTCAGAACAACGTAGTATGGACCACAAAATATTTTCAGTTAATTTAGGCCCGTCTGTGGTCAAATCTTGGCTAACCATCTTCATTCCTCGGTATTTGCAATATATCTTATGTGAGAAATGGGACTGGCCAAAAGCAAAACCAACCAACCAAACAATAGCAAAGAGGTGTCATTCAAGAGAGACTTCTGAGGAAAATCTTTAGGGTTGTAATTAGGGCCCCCAAACATTGCTTGTTGGAATTGGTACCATACAGCTTATTGCCAACAGAGTAATTGTACAAGTTAAAAAATTATTTTACATAAATAAGCTTTCAGAAGCATTGCTGAATTTTTGGCCAGGATTACCAACTGTTTTATGCAAGTGTTGAGTAACTTCCCTATTACACAATATCATATCAGCCAGTAAACCCAAAACCATTTAATATTGACAATTACTTCAGAATAATATATTGGGTACATGACACGAAATTGACCATCTTAAAATGAGCTTTTCCCGTCATTTTGCATGGATTTGCTGTTAGCGAAAGTAGTACATATTTAACTCGCAACTACATAATTTACACGAAGCTTTCTTGTGAATGTGAAAAGCTTTCTTTAACATATATTCTTTAACATATATTCAGTATATTTTTATTCTGGCAGAACACATTTTTAAAATCTAGTAAAATAAGCCTTATTTTTCCATTCACTTAATTTCAGTTTGCTTTTTAAAAGAAACTACAGGCTTTATATCAATTAAGCATAAACCAAATGAATTTAAAGTGTAGTCAGTAATGATTTTTTAAACTAAGGATTTTGTTGTTTAGAGAAAATACAGAACAAAAACTTCTTCATAACACTTTATAATTGAAGCTTTTAAAATATACTATATTTTATATTAAGTATTTCATTTTTCTGCCTTTGGTGTGTCTCATCATTAGAGATAATGTTACTAAATAGTTGTAACTTTACAGCTGCTTTGATTAATGATGGCTTGAACTAAGGTTTCATTGGGTAGGATTAACTACGTTTCAAGATGGCAAAATGCCATTATAACATTAATGCCAGAATTTAATGAGAACCAGAAGTTAGCTTTGAGGACCTTTATAATTTAATATGGGGGCATGATCATGTTCTCATTGTTTTAATGCAATGTCCTATTAAACATAAGTTATTCTTTTAAATCTTTCTTCTTGTGATAAAAAGATGTAAAAACATTTGCTCAGCAAATGTTTATTGACTATCGACTAAGTGCCAGTCACTGTGCTAGGGTCTTGAAAAGTAAGCCTGTTTTCCATCCTTAAAACAGATCCTTTCTGATCAGAAAGAACAGAAATAAGAATAAGAAACAGCTACCTTATTTAGAAATCTCATGGCCTTCCTTAACCTTGTATGACTCTGGTTTCCTAATTCATGTATCTCCCTAGACTCTGGTCTGTTTCCTTTTCATTTTTGACATCAGCCTCCTTCTCCATAGGCTAGATTGAAAAATTGGCCAGCTATATGCCTGGAATGAAAGGGTCTGGGTTATGTAATTTTACAGGTATGGGAAGGATGAAGAGCACAAAACTGAACGTCCTGTTCCCTACTCATAGTACTGATTACTGTGCTGTCAAATAGCTACACCTTACAGGAAGAGAAAAGTTAAGCTTTATAGAAGTACAAGATAAAATTTGAAGTAGGGAAAGTAAGAGAGGAAGAACAGCCAACAGGATTCTTTCTTGTTCATTGAGACAAAAGTCTTCCTGTACTGAAGGTGTGTAGGGGTGACTTACTTTCTGTAAAATGCAGGAGACCTTTAAAGCCCTTTTCTGTTCTAAAAATCCTCTGATTTCTGTGTGTTTAGAACTCAAAGAGCGTGATGGACCTAAGACAGATGTCTCATGTTCTTTATTCTTTTTTCTCAAAATCTTACGTATACATACTTAGAAAGGTTGAGACCTTATAAAGTAAGACTATAAAACTATAACCACAGATGGAGGAAGTAAAATACAGCAGAGGCAAAGAAAAAAACAGCATTTAAAAAATTCCTGATGGAGGAAAACCTCAACTAGTTAGCTTGTAGCCTGGGCTTCCTAGTGGCTAAGGCAAAGAAGAGAAATAGGATAACTTGGTATGATCGTCTGGTAGATAGACACATACCACCAGTTCATCAGAACAAATAAGCATTCTTCTTGCTCTCCATTAATAGCAACAACTTGTCCAGGGGATTTGGATAAGAAGCTATAAGGTATGTAATGAATGATGTCCTCATGAATTTTTATAGAAAATAAAGGATTGCACATATGTCATTTTATACATTGGTATTTGGAATATGGAGGAAATAATGTTAAAAGCAAGACTCTTTTTCCCCCATGGGGAAGGGAGAGAGGAGTTTGAAACTTCTGGTATGTTTGCTATAGATAGTTGCTTATTTTCTTTTGACCCACTGACATGTGGAGCAGTAGTAAGATGTAAAGATGTGTAGTAAAGGGTAGCATTGTTAGAAGTAGGAGGGAATAAATGGAATTTTTGTGGCAGGATGATATTTGAAAGACGGATCAGGCCACTGGGAGGTTTTTCAATATGCCAGTTCCCTGTAACAGGAAGATCAGTCTCTGTTTTAGACAGCATATCCAATTTAGTAAATTATTATTATTCTGTCAAAATTAATGTGAACAATTTTCTCTTTGAGGCTTTTTCCATAGGTGATGTTTTCCAGATGGGCTTTGTGCAAAACTCCCAATGTTTTTGTTTTCTTTCCTAGAGCCATTTCTGACATCTCTCCCCTTCTTTCCTTCATTGTAGGGAAGAGAACACCAAAGGCGAAGGAGAAGAGGAACAAGAAAAAGAAAAGGAAGCTGACAGAAAGGGCCCAGGAGCAACACAGCGTCTTCCTAGCTACAGACAGAGCTAACCAATAAAGCAAGAGATCCGGTAGATTTTTAGGGGTTTTTGTTTTTGCAAATGTGCACAAAGCTACTCTCCACTCCTGCACACTGGTGTGCAGCCTTTGTGCTGCTCTGCCCAGTATCTGTTCCCAGTAACATGGTGAAAGGAAGCACCACCAGCGTGGCCCCTGTGTTATTTATGCTTTGATTTGAATCTGGAGACTGTGAAGGCAGGAGTAAGTGCACAGCCCGTGACTTGGCTCAGTGTGTGCTGAGAGAATCCGTCCCCGGCATCATGGATACGCTAGAGGTGTGAGACTGCAGACCACCGCTGGAGGACGGACTTGTGCCTATTTATGTGAAAGAAAGAAGATGCTTGGCAGGCAATGCGCTATTCACTCGTGACCTTTATTTCTCACATTGTGCATTTTCAAGGATATGTTTATGTGGATATCTGCTTAGTGTTACCACATGGTATTCTCAGCATGTTACCTTCACACTGTTGTGCGATGAAACTGCTTTTAGCTGAGGATACGCTCTGGAAATTCCTGCTCAGTTTCACAGTAGCCCTAATATGTACATATACTGCAGGAGCTACATATCAAGCTCTTATTTACTGTATATTTATGCTTTCTTGTGGGTAACAAGTCATACCTGATTAATATGATGTCACTTTGTTTCTAGTGGTTCCTAACCCATTGTCTGATAAATGACTTTTCTAGTTTGGGGAATTGACACATGTTTTGTTGCCTCTTGAAACTTTTTTTTTTCCCTCATTGTGGGCTTATTTCTCATTGTAAGGGTAGGATAAACTAGTTTTTGTATATAGAGTCAAATGACCAGTGTCAAAGAGTTTGCATACTGGGTAGACCTTCTCCACTCCACATGTCCCACACATAGACAAAGCAGCAGGCGGCATCTGGCAATCAGAAGCCCAAACTGCCTTTGAGTCTAAGATGTGATGACTTTGATGAAACACAGCTGAAAACATGAGGGACTATATCCAGTAACTTGTAGCCAGTTTCACAGGCCAGCTACAGAATTGTCCAAACATTATTTCTGACTGCAATTTTTTTTCCCCAAATTTAAAGCAATCCCTGGCCTTCAATGACAAGGCACCTACCACTGTTCTTGGGTCACTGAAGAAGCTACTACCATGAGCCTGTGCATAGAATTTTAGGAGATAAAAGGATGAATTTCTGTGACTGCCGGTCAGATCTTAACAGGTCTCTGTTGAGCCAGACTCTGTTTCAGATCCAAGATGGAGAGGAACGCTATGGAAACTTCCCAGGTGACTTTCAGAGCAGTTGTTTCAAACATATCATTGTCCTTAGGGGAACCAGTTTTTAGAAAGTTGTGAATTGGCTTTTTCACAAAGCATTATTATCTTCCTGGCTGATCCAGGAGAAAATTAGAACAGAAAAATAATGGTTGTGGATTTTGAAACAAAGCAAGGTAAAGCCTTTTTTTTTTTTTCACCTTGCATTGGCAAAACTACCTCTTCAGTGTTTTTGTTTAACTTTTGATTCAAAAGCATCTTACCGATAAGGATAAATATATACATCATTATGAAACTATTGCTATGAGATAATAAGCCACATATGAATGTTGTATACAACTTTAGGGTTTGCATTTTAATCCTGAAGTGTTACCTCCTTTCATGTCTATTTACACTATTTTCCCATTTACTAAGTGGGGAGGGGGTCTCCTTATATAGTGCTTCATCGTTAATAAGTCAATGCCTGTTGTTCCTGGGATGTTCTTTTTTGTGCATTAAAAACTTCAAAATTATTTTTTGTGGAGATTTCTTTTTTAGAGAGACATTTAGAAATAACTCAGTACTTTGTTCTACCCCCAAAATAACAGCCCTTTAAAAAAGACAGACAAATCTTTAAAAACCTATATTGGTAACTACATTTAGAACACTAACTCGTTTATAGATAAACTAGATAACTATAAACTAGAGTCCAAGTGCCCGAGTTCTAATCCAGACTGAGAGTGGCCTGTGAAAATTACTTAATCCCTCCACTCTCAGTTTCCTTATCTGTGAAATGGGGATCACATTATCATCTGCTTCTAGGGGCTGTGTTTTAAGGACCAAATGAAAATATATACAGGGAAATATATACAGGGTTGTACTTTAAGGATATAATTAGGTAAAATGTGTAAAGTATGGTCAGCACGGCATTCTATATACTAAGTACTATATAAGTTGGTCACCTATTACATCTTTCATTGGATATTTAGATTCTTTTAAAAATATTGATTTCTCCTTATTAACAGAACATTTATGAAAAGTATCAATCTATTGCTTGGTGCCTGGGCATTATTTGCTAAAACATTTACATCTGCTTGATTTCTGAGTCGAGTCTCCCTGATATAAGCAGCATACACACACAGATACACACAAAACTGAATTCATTCCTCTATCAATAAGGGTGCAATCAAGGAAATAAACTAGTCGGGGTGTTTCAAATGGGGAATTTAACACCAGGAATTGGTTATACAGGTGATAAAGGAGACACGAAGCCAAAATATGTTGCCAAGATGACCCAGAGATTAGCAACAGCAGGAGGCACTATTTTACCCCTAATGCAAGAGGGATTACAAGAAGAGGTGGAGTTTCCAAAATCTAGAAGCCACTGGTGCCCAGCTAGACTTAGAACCATAGCTGAGGCTAGAGCTATAACCACAGAAGGAGCTGGAACTGAGGACAGAAAGCTTGTTTGGTAGGAGCTGAAATATTGGAGATGATCTGGTTGCTGTGAGAAATGTTGCTTGAGGCAAATTCATAGAGGAGGAAATACCCTGGCTTCTCCCTATCTATCTCCCAACCTCCAGTCTTCCACCAGTGCCCACTATTGCCCAAAGCTACCCAGAAGCCAGTAGGCAAGAGAGTCTGGGTAACACAGTTTTCTGTGGTTCAGAAGAGCCTGAGGGAAGGGCAGTGGGTAGATCTAAGAGCAACCAAATGATCCGCATAATCACTGATACCTGCCTTCAACTGTTCCCCTTCCTGCTTTTCCTATTGGACAGTCAATTCTTTACTTAGTTGATTAAAGGCTCTTTTATTCGTCATTTACTTCCTTTGTCCCCTACATCTAGTCAGTTACTAATATCTAATGAGTTTACCTTGGAAATATCTCTTGATTTTCTCCCTACCCCTTTACTTTCTTTGCCCAAGGCTGGTCCCCTTTGTCTCTCTTTCTGGACTGTTCCACTCTTCCTAGACATCATTCTTGCCCCTGGCTTCACTCACTCCAATTATTCCTTTGTATTTCTACCACTTATTTTTCTATTAACAATTTTTTACTGCTTTTTAAAAAAATACTTTCCCATTCCATATAGATTAAAATTTTACAATTCTTCAGTGCCCTTTTAATGTCGTCTTCACCCATGTATCTTACAGAGATCAACAAAAGACTGAATGGGGTGGAAGACTGTGGTAAAATCTTCAAGGGTTCCTTGATGGTAAACTTGGACATGCTCACTGTATTAGTTGATACCCCTTGAATCACAAAGACAGAAATGCAAGGGCAGACATGGCTTTAAAAGTAGATGATATTAGCATGTGTTGGTTTCTGATAAAAAAAAAAGTAGGTGATAAACATTAAATCTTGAAATCACCAATTCTTGTTTTACTTCTTATTAAAACAAAATAGATCTTTATTTTAGGCCCAAACCTCAAGTGAAATATTTATTAGACATTTAAAAAGCAAATATTTTTTCTACATACAGTTTCTCTTTCTAGGTTCATTTACATGGGTAGCACCACTACCTTCTAGCATTCTCTTGACTGAGAGGTTGAAGAAGCTGAAAAATGTGTGATGAATAAAGATTTTGATGGATTTCCATATTCATCTCTGATGAATCATTACAGCAAACTGCCATGTGCCGTTTTCTGCTGCTCTAGCAGACATTGTTACTCACTCTACCTCTGAGCAAGGCATGTAGATTCAGAATCCTTCCCAACAAAAGTGTTCCAAGAAGACATTACCAATAGATTGGAATTGACAGGGGAGTTACAACTTTTTGCTTTCCGGGTTCAACTTAATGCCCTAGAGAGTGACTTTACCCAGACACTCTCTTTGGAGCACTCCATGACGTATTTTTCAAAACTTTCCGCTAATACCCTTACAGGCAGAGAAGAACAAATTCATAACTCTGGAATTATAACCTGAAGCAGCCTCACTTTAATCCTGATTTTAAAATAATTCATGCAAATATTGCATTCTACTCAATAAAATGGCTATTTTTAAATGCAAAATTATTCCCCTATCCTTTGACATTCCCTCTGAAAACCTTGGAGCAAAATCACATTTCAGGAAGATGTTCCATGTTTATTCAGTCCTAGGTTTTACATACTCCTTGGCAAGTAGTTCCTTGTCCCTGGAAAAATGCATATCTTCATTTAAGAAGCTGAACGGTAGTTCTTTGGTCGTGTTCACAAATGGCTTTACCAACTAACTCCTCCTTGGGTTTTATGACCTCAGGCTCCCCAGGTGCGCATTCAACTTTGATTCTTTTTCTACTGGCTTCCTTTCTCCTCCTTTGTACTTTAGTTATGATTCAGCCACAAGCTGCCTTCCCTCTGTCTGTTTTTGAGAAAAGAGGTAGCAATCTTTTTCTGTAAAGGGCCAGAGAGTAAATATTTTAGGCTTTGTGGACCACACTATCTCAGTGGCAGCTACTCAGCTGTTATAGCAGAAAAGCAGCCATATTCAGTATGTAAATGAATGGGCATGACTATGTTGCAATACAACTTTATCTAAACTTAAATGTGAATTTCATAGTTCTCACGTGTCATAATATATTCTTTTGTGTTGCGGGAAGTCAGGGACCCTGAATGGAGGGACTGGCTGAAGCCATGGAAGAAGAACATAAATTGTGAAGATTTCATGGACATTTATTAGTTCCCCAAATTAATACATTTATAATTTCTTATGCCTGTCTTTACTGCAATCTCTGAACATAAATTGTGAAGATTTCATGGACACTTATCACTTCCCCAATCAATACTCTTGTGATTTCCTATGCCTGTCTTTACTTTAATCTCTTAATCCCATCATCTTCGTAAGCTGAGGATGTATGTCATCTCAGGACCCTGTGATGATTGCATTAACTGCACAAATTGTTTGTAGAGCATGTGTGTTTGAACAATATGAAATCTGGGCACCTTAAGAACAGGATAACAGCGATTTCCAGGGAACAAGGGAGATAACCTTAAAGTCTGGCTGCCTGTGGGCCGGGCAGGACAGAGCCATATTTCTCTGATCACCAAAAATGGGTAAGAGAAATATCGCTGAATTCTTTCCCTAGTAAGGAATATTAATAATTAACAGCCCTGGGAAAAGAATGCATTCCCAGGGCGGGGCCTCTAAAATGGCTGCCCTGGGAGTGTCTGCCTTATGCAGATGCAGATAGGGATGAAACACACCCTAGTCTCCTGCATCGCCCCCAGGCTTGCTAGGATTAGGAAATTCCAGCCTGGCGAATTCTAGTCAGACCGGTTCTCGGCTCTTGAACCCTGTTAAGATGTTTATCAATGACAATGTGTGCACAGTGGGACATGGAAGTTTATTAGTGATTCTAGTTTCACCCTGAACTTGTGATCTTGCCCTGCCTCCATTTGCCTTGTAATATTTTATTACCTTGTGAAGCACGTGATCTCTGTGACCCACTATTCATACACTCCCTCCCCTTTGAAAATTGCTAATAAAAACTTGCTGGTTTTACGGCTCAGGGGGCATCACAGAACCTGCTGACATGTGAGGTCTCCCCCAGATATCCAGCTTTAAAATTTCTCTCTTTTGTACTCTTTCCCTTTATTTCTCAGACCGGCCGACACTTAGGGCAATAGAAAAGAACCTTTGTGAAATAACATTGAATTATCGGGGGTGGTTTCCCCTGATACTTTTGACTCTTAGCAACCACTTAAAAAGTGTAAAATTGTTAGCTCATCAGCCATGCAAAAATAGGTGGCCAGCCTGGATTTGGTCCACAGACTGGATTTGTTGACCCCTGGTATACAAGATAACTTGGTGGCTCATGAAATGTCTTTGCAAACTGTGAAAGCCTATCTCTAACTCTGTCTCAGCTACATACACCTGCTTCTGGTAGGAGCCCAATAACTGTGTTGAATGCAGATGCCATTTTAACTACCCTGTGTATGGAAATAAATTCCAACTTTATAATGCCACTCGAAGTCTCTAGTTCTTATTTTGATTCTTCCTGGCCATAGGATATTATATTTGTTTTGAGCCCAAACCTTAAGTGAAATGTTAAAAATGTAAAAAGTGATTTTTTTTTTCTGTGTAAGTTCTCTCCTAACTTTTTCATTGATATAAGTAGTACCACTGCCTTTTAGTGTACCCTACACCCCTGCATTCCAATAAGAGAATAGCTTCTATCTCTTTTTCATCAAGACCACTCCATCCTTTCTGTAATATGTGTCAGTGGTGCAGTCTTCCCTTGCTCTCGTAGCCGAATTTACATGAATTAAGGTTATGGACTCACACACAGCCAAGAAAACTCTTTTAAAAAATAAGTATTTGAATGCCCTTTCTGGCTTCCTTACTTGCTCTGGAATCCATAATTCCTTACCTGTCTTTCCCATTATCTTATCTTTTCCTTATTGGAGTCTGGCCCCCATTTTATGCCTATCCTATGAAAATTGATTACGCACTGAATGCCTTTTAAGAGTAAAACCTTGTAGACAATGGTAGTAGTACCCCCATTCTCTAGCTTGTTCATTTCATCTGCTAAGTAATTTTTAGGCCAATGTTTTGTGTCATCTTGAGCCCTTCTACTACAGAGACAGTAGAATAAGTGATGTGATAATGGAGGAAGCATCAAGGAAGGCATCTCTGGGGAAGTGTGATTTTGCATGAAGTCTGAATAATGAACGTATAAAAGTCTAAGAACAGTCCAGACACTGGAAACCACCTGTGTGAAGGTCCCGAAGTGCAAACAGGGTCAGCAAGATCAAAGTACAGGCAAAAAGGAGGAGTTGCTAGAGTATAGTTAGGAGGAGAATGGAACCAACATGAGGTCAGAAGTAATCAAAACCAAGGTCATGAAGGGCCATGAAAGCTGTAGTGAAAACTTGGATTTGATCTATGGGCTTGGAGAAGTATGGGAGGATTTTAAGCAGGGGAACAATGTGCTGATTTCCATGCTGTGTTTACTTTGGCTGCTGTGTGGAAAGTGGATTTTCAGAGTGAAGGCAGAAAGACAAGTTGGCAGTTTATTGCAATAATCAGGTAAGAATTAGTGTGACATGAGCTGGTAGATGGTGGTAAAGAAGGAAAGAAGTGGTTGGATTCAGGATATAGTTTGGCAGAAGAGCCCATGAGACTTGCTGATGAGCTAGATGTGGGGTAAAGAAAGACAAGGGACCAAAGAAGTTTCCTAGGCTTCTTGTCCTGAGCAACAGGGTATACAGGGGACACAGGGAAGACAGGATAATAAATAAATCCATTTTTCACATGCTAAGTTTGAGGTGCCTATTGGATATCTATGTGGAGATATCAAGAAGGCAGCTGGATATAAATCTGGAGTTTAGGGAAAAGATCAGGGATACAGATACGACTTTGGGATATAGCAGTGTGTAGATAGCACTTAGAACCATGGAAGTTTATGGAATGACCCAGAGAGAGAATATTCAAGGGAGAGACTTAGGGACATTCAAAGCTGAGACATCAGCCAGCAAATGAGGCACTAGTAAAGAAATTGAAGAAGTGTCTAGAGAGGAAAACCAGGAGCCAGGAGTCACTAAGAGTGACTAAGAGCTGGGACTCAAGGCATACATAGTTGCCTTCCCCTTTATTTTACAATGAAAATATCAGCAAATGTGAAAGACAATTAGAAAAAAATTATAATGACTTCAGGTTTTGGTCTTCTCAAATTCATTTCCTCATTGTACACTGCAGGAGTGAAACTTAACAATAGTTTATAATCTCCATGAAAACGTTTTGAGGTAGAAAGAAAATAATTCAATGTTCAAAAACTTTAGAAATGGCTCTTTGTATAAATGTGTTAATGATACTTAATTTAAGGTTACCATATCACCTACCAATGTCATCTACATTTATGATGAAATAATTGTCTAATGATCCTACTAATTTTTTTCTTTCAAATTTAATAAAATATATCAAGTGAACAACAAAACAAGCATTTTGCGAATTATAGGTCCTTGGGTTTGTAATTTTCAACACAAGGACTTTTTTAAACTTGTAATTACTGAGATACTTTGGTAGCAGCTCTCTGATGTGAGGGCATACATGTCTGAACAGTTAGGTATTGTACACACATGCAATCATGGTATTTAACTGGAAAGCAAGATCGTGGTAAAGTATCTTTCTCACTGCTAGCTGTTTAAAATAGGAAAACTAAAGCTTTAAGTACTTCCATTTCATTTTTAAATTAAATAAACATGTTCCTAATCTTTTTCCCCATCACACATACTTCACCTGAGTTCCCTCTCGCCTATGTATACTATCTGGGAAAACTAAATATGGCAGAGACTTCTTGTACTTGTTTACATTCACTTCTCTCCTCTCTGACCACGGAGCAACATCTCATTTCTCAATCCCTTTGCAATTAGATGGGTCTTTGTGACCGATTTTAACCAATGGGATTTGATGGGAAACCATGTGTGCCACTTCAGGGCTGGGACACTTAAGAGCAGGGACATGATCTACATGATTTCTTTTCTCCTTTGGCTGTGACCACAAAGACAGAACCACAGGGTGAAAGCAGCTTGGATCTCTAAGTTACTAAGAAAAATGTTGTCTTGAATGGCTGCCCAAGCCAAATAGAACTCTGAGCAAAAAAACAAATGCTTATCATTTTAAGCCACTGAAATTCTGGAGTAATTAGTTACCTTTGTAACTAATAACCCAATACAGGGCTTTGCATTCTCTGTATTACAGTTTTTCCATTTGCTTTTTCTTGGGATCAAGAAACTATATGACTTATTAGTTGAAATCTTATCAGTAGATATAGAAAAGCAGAAGAATCAAAGGATATTTCACCAGATAATCAATGTGCATAAAAGAATTTGAACAAGGACATTTATTTTTAATGAAGTATCTAATTTTGATGAAAGACACAAATATTCTGCTAACGGTGATATAATAATCTGTTGTCAAACTTCTTTAAAGATTCATATATCATTAGATGACCAAGGGAACACATGATTTCTGTTTTTTCCATGTGCCTGTTCTATGCAACAGGTGTAGGCAACCTACAAAATTGTATTAGTGATGGCTGATAATTATTCTATTAATGAGGCTTATCTTCGTATTCTCTCAAATCATATCACCACCTTCCCTCCCTACAAAACATAGCCTCATCCAAATTCCATCTATCATGGACCGATTTGTCTTCTTCACCCTCCAAAACCCATTGTTGAAGCCCTAACTCCCAGTGCAATTGTATTTGGAGATAGGACCTTTAAGGAAATGATTAAGGCTAAAGTAGGTCGTAAGGATGGGGTCCTTTTCCAATAAGACTGTTGTTCTTATGAGAACAGGAAGAGACACCATGAGCATGGGTGCATGGAGAAAAGGCCTTGTGAGGACACAGTGAGTAGATGGTCATTCACAATCAGGGAGAGATGTCTCAGGAGAAGCTAAACCTGCTGACAACTTGATCTTACAGCATTCAGAATTATGAGAAATAAATTTCTGTTGTTTACACCACCCAATCTGTGGTCTTCTGTTATGGAAACCTTAGCAAACTAATGCACCATCCTTCACAAGGTTCCCCAGAACCATCACCTCCTTCATGTGGCCTTACTGCCCTGACTTATCATCATCGATATCTTCCTCTGAATTTCTGCAGTGAATATAATTTGATACCTAGTAAAACTAACATGCTTCAACTTTTATATTCAATAATCTTATCTCACCATCCTGAGCTGTAAACCCCTTAAAGTGAGAGCTATATGCTTTGTGTTCCATCTTTTTGTTCTTCAGAATTGCAAATATTGTAGCAATTCAGTAAAGGTTTGGTTATTGGTTAACTGAAAGGATATTAATGGTTCAATATTTTCTTCCGGATTTTTAAAAAATTAATTTATTTTTTGGAGACCGAGTTTTGCTGTTTTCACCCAGGCTAGAGTGTAGTGGCACGGTTTCAGCTCACTGCAACCTCTGCCTCCCGGGTTCAAGTGATTCTCCTGCCTCAGCTTCCAGAATAGTTGGGATTACAGGTGTGCTCCACCACGCTCAGCTAATTTTTGTATTATTAGTAGAGACGGGGTTTCACCATGTTGGCCAGGCTGTTCTCGAACTCCTGACCTCAGGTAATCCGGCTGTCTTGGCCTCCCAAAGTGCTGGAATTACAAGCATGAGCTACTGTGCCTGGCCTGATTTCTTTTCTTAAACCTATAGCACCTGCTATTTCTAGGCAGTCTACCATGCAAATACTAATAGGCCTAACCCTGCTTAGCTTCTGAGAGCAGGTGAGATCAGGCACGTTCAGGGTGGTGTGGCTGTAGACCTTTCTTATTTTTATTATTTCTAAAATCTGAATCAGCCCAGAATCCCAAGAAGAAAGTTTTTTTGAGAGTCAGCAGAGACTATTTTTTATTTTTTATATGATTTTTCAGTTATTAAATTTTTCTAAAAGATGTGACTACTACGCAATACATTGCTTCCCATTATTTTTATAACCTAAATGTACTTATCTGATTTTGCTCAATGTTTAAAAGGGATAGTAAAGAGGAACCAGGGCAATTTATCTGTATAAATTTACTTCATATTTATCGATGAGTTCTCAATTCAGTGTAGTTTGCAAGGTGAGACATGGTCAGTTAACGTTTTCATTAGGGAAGTAAAACTTCTGTTTTAATTTTAAAAACACTTCAATTTTGTGATGAACTAAGTGACTTGGGATGAATCCACATAGGTTTCCTTCACAAGAAGGAAAAAAAGTGGGCTCACCCACATTTAATGATGAGCTATACTCAGAATGATATTGAGCCACTCCGAGCTCTTTCATACATGCATTCATTAAAATAAGTAAATGATCCTATGTGTATTTCTTTAACTCTGTGTTCATGTCTTCATGTATCTCCTTCTGCCTTTCTCTTCTCCCTTCTCTGATTCTACCCCTGCCCCTTTGGTCCTGCCATTCTGTGTCTGTTCCTGAAAACAGAAGCTGTTTTCTCCTGGATTTCTAGGCAAAATACTCTTGAAAGTTCTTAGTGTCCTCCAGTTTGTTCTGAAATTATATTATTAAGAGCTTACTGAACAAATCTCAACATTGATCAAATGGAAAAAGGAAGCACCACCAAGTTACAGCTCCAAGCAAAACCACTTTATGAGTGTGTGGCTGGGGTGCACGTTAATGACACCAGTGCCCAGGTGGCCAAATTTATGTCCACCCTCTTGATCTGATAATACAGAGCAGGAGGATGAATTGGTAATGAACCAGGCTGAAAACAGATGGTGACTCCATGTGTGTATGCTGCTGAAAACCTACAAAGGGAAAACATTAAATATGTGTCTTTAAATTTAAATTAGTGCATTTCAAAAACAGACAGTTTAGCTTTTGAAAATAGGCTGGCTGAATGTGTTTCATCTTATAGTTTTGAACTCTGATGTGTTTTGTGGGATAGCAACAGACAAAATGGATGGTATGTTAGTTACCCTTTCTTTACCTCCTCAGTATCAGTGGTGTTCCACTGTAATTAGGTGCTTGTGTGTAGTTCTTTGTCATTAAATTTGCTACACCCTAATTAGGAAATTTAGAAAATTCAAAAGACCACCATCTAAAAATTGGCACCAATTATTAAATATATTTTCCTGATTATATGATTTTTTTTGCTCCACAATACTGATTGAGTTTAGTGCTGAAATGGTTTGTTTTAAAACATGTTCTTGATGTTAGAACAAACAATATTTTATCAAAGTGAACTAAAGTATGTAACATTCTACTGGCTATATATATATACTTGTCCTGTATTGGAGATATTTGGGTCTGAATCTATCCAGAAATTATTTCTTTGATTTATACTCAGTAACAAATAAAATTGGTACTCAAATGCCAATCTAAACACATCCCAGAATAATTTGGGGGAAAAGCTACCACAAACTCACCCTATGATTCTGTGAGGGCCTTAGATGATTTAATATGAAACTACATAAAAATGAGTATAGCTGAACACTGGGTAAAGTTTATAGAAAGTCCACAATTTGGTCTGGACTCCCCAGACAATGGAGCTACAGGAACTGGGGCCCAGATAAAAGAAGGGCAGGAGTGATTCACTCTCTACCTCACATCCCACATCTACCCTGCATAAATCCCCAGGCTGTTATTACCTGAGCAATTTCTTCTTTGTTCTTCCAGGTAAAACTCAAATTGTCCAAGCTCAAGGCAGATTTAATTTACATCTTGGGCATGTTTGAGTTTACCCAGAGTGGCAGGATTTCTTAGCTGTGTCCATTCTATACTACTGTGTGGACCTTTTAAATATAATCTCAGCATTTCTTTTTGGTTGGTATTGATGCTGCTGCCGCTGCTGCTGCTGCTTATGATAATTTGGGGAGAGATTGTTATTATAACTTTTATTCCCCTTTTGTAAAAGGATACTGAAATCTTCAACAAATGTCCTCATCCAGGAAATAAACTGAGTGGTGAATATTGTTGCGGCCTAGGGAAAAAGGGGAAAGTGAGTTGCTAAAGGGGCTTTTTCATAGGGTCCTGGCTCTATTCTCTTTCCCTCCAAATGCTCTACTCCCTGCTTCTCTCCTTTTCTTTCTCTTTTTGCTTGCCCAGTGGCTGTTTCAACTTGAGAAATACAATTTAGGGAAAGTAAGACTCCATGATTTTCATTGGAAATGATGTTATTCACAGCAGAACAAACTAAAAAGAACAATAAAAATCCTTGCCCCTTGTCACTGTGGTAAATGTGCGAAATAACCAAAATTAAATTTCTAAAGTGTTTGAAAGTCCCAGCAGCTAAAGGTACAAGTGCATAAAGTCTACAACAGGATGGGAGCATTGGTAAACTCATTATGGTGGTACTTCTGCTCTGTGGGTCAAAAAACCGTTGGCTGCTCCTTTTACTAGACTGAAGAATTCATACATAGATTATACGATAAATTCTCTGAAGACAGGGCTCTTTGGTTTAAATCACTGTTTTCCCAGATCACTTAATATAGTATTTTACATATAATAGGTAATATTTCTCTAGTGATTTACAGTGTTTAATATATGTTTTTTGGTAACTTGGCCTCTATACAAATTGTGAGGTATAACAAGCAAGCAGTTCTATTACATTTTACACAACAGGCAATTGAGGTTGAGTGAGTGAATTTATCCTAGTTCTACAGTTTTCTTTATACGAGGCTATATATCAATTAGTGTTTGCTCAACAATAACTGAACCTGAAATGGGTGGCCAAATGGTCTGTGAAAAGGTCTCACAATGTGTTTCCTCCAGGACTAAATTACTATCATAACTAAATGGAAGGCATGTTTCTATCATCTCATTCAATGTTTTGACATCAAAATATGGTTCTGCTTAATTTAAATAATTTCATCAAAAACATTTATAAAACATATTCTACATTGAATGTCAAGCAATATGACCCTGATTAAGATAAATAAGACTTGACTTTGTACATTCCTTATTCATTTTCAAAACACTTTTGGTGTCTTACTGTATGCCAGGTCTTACCATACATTGGGAGGAAAGACTCCAGAAAAAAATACATAGTCCATGCCCTCAAGCAGCATCAAAGTAACTGAAACAGAGCTGCAAAGGCACACTTGGGCACTTGGAATACAAAATGCTAAAATAGAGCTATGAACAAAATATTCTGCTACCATTTCTATTGTGAGTTTTTATCAATTCAGTAGTCACAGTCTTACAAATGTACTTCTGCAGGATTTGCCACTGTCACACACTCCTTCTAGGGAAGATTTTTTGTTTTACTGCACCCGAAGGTGGTGCAATGTGATTTGCAGAGCTGAATCAATATTGTTTGCTCACAATATGGATTCCCAAGCTATATTTTTTGAAAGACTGCTGTAGTATAGGAAGCACATATCATGTTCAACATCATTTCTTTTGAAGATTCATGTATCATTACATCTCTTCTTGGAAATTTCAAACACAACTCAAGAGTTTTTATAGATTAAATGCAATCTTTGATATACATGCATGCAATTTGAGGTTAATATCTTTAATAAAGGTGAAAGTGTTCTTAAAATTATCAAAAACTAATATTTTGATATTTTATTATTTTAAAATACAGAAATGCTAAAAGATGTTTCTATACTCTCTTCTTCCAAAAGGTCATTACTTCTAACGTTTTGATGTGTTTATTTTTTAATTCATTTCATGCGTTAAAAATAAGATTGAAATTATACTGATTTAGATACTATTTATATTTTAAAAACATATTGTATCAGACATTTACCAATGTTAACATGTAGTTATTATTTTAAAATAAATCATTCATTTCTTACATACTTAAACTGATTCCAGTGTTTTTCTGTTAAGTGTCCATGTAGCTTAATTACTCCATGCACCAAACTGGACCTGGAATAGAATTCCTTCCCTCAAATAACTCATCGCCAGTAAAGAAGATAAACATGTAAACAGGACCAACTATATAATTTGTGGAGCTCAGTACAAAGTAAAAATGCATAGTGAGCCCCTTCTTGAAAAATTAGGAAGTTCAAGACAGCCATAGCATGCAGTAAAACCAAGACTGGAGCCCTGTGAAGCATAGGTCCTGTGCAAATGCAAAAGTCACCAACCCAGGAAGCCAGTCCTGAACATAAGCCTAATGTAAGTCAGTACAAGATGGTAAATGCCTTAATGGAAATGTGTATTAAATTATAATAGGAACACAATGGAAGTGGTACTTCCATCTTGAAAGTTCTAGCAGCTCTGCCAATTTGCATGATCAAGATAAATCTGACTTCTTTTAGCAAAAAAATGCAGACAATGAATTTAAAAAGTTAACTTAATTGCAAAAAAATGAAATAGAGTTATTTGGGCCTGCTGCACCCTCTAGCCAGGTAATAGGTAGCAAGTATTGTTTCAGAGACTGAATCCAACATTTGGAGGAGAGAAGAGAGTCATTTTCATATATGAAGAATAGTGAGGTGGACATAGGGGATGAACACCAAATGTTTGTAATTTTGTTCCCTGATCTATGGGAGCCAAGGAAACTCACATTGTACTTTTTTTCCCCTAACCCACACAAGACAATATAATTCTAAGAAAGCAAATGAAAAATATTCCAGCACAGGACATCAATCGTTTTTTACAATAAGAGTGAACAGACCAACAGACCTTTTGGCTTTTCTTATTTGGATTAACTTCAATGTCTAAAAGTTGCTAAGTAACACTTTTAATAATAAGAGATTTCAAGGCCAGGAAATTAATGGTCCATGACCCTATTTAAGAGAAATATTAGTGCATTGTAAGGCGAGATGGCTGAATACAGTAATGGGAACTTTGGGTAATACACTTAACCACTTTCATGTGCTACTTTTTCATTGCCACTCACAGTCAATTTGGCAGACACAATTTTTTTTTATTAGACCATTTACTAAGATCATTTCATCATTATCTCAAGTTAGCTAATAATTACATTGGAAAATAATGATATAGAGAGAATAACCATTGTATAGTTGTGACTATTTTGAAACAGTTGTTTCTAGATCTGATAAATATAAATGTTTAGAGCACACTAAATACAATTTAACTTTTTCAATATGCATCTCACGGGCTCATTTCAGCAAAACCAAACCAAATCAAACTCACATACACACACGCACTCCCGCACGCACACTCACACATATACAACCCTCTCACAAACCTTTCCTTGTGCTGGAAGTACTTATCCACTCTTCCTTGGACTTGAGCAACTCAGTCCTCCCCATGAAATTTAAGCCTCAGGCTCAACCACTACACAAACAGGACATAACCTGGTGAGAGAACAATCTCCAAAGGTCTCCTGAAGACAAACTTGGCGAAAATTGTGTCAAGTCTGAGCAAAAGGAAACTTCAAAGGAGTAAACAGCTTCTGTGGATTAGTGGCCATAGGAGTTTTAAGGTTGAGTAAAACCCTTGACTGGAATAAAAAAAGTTGGCTTGGACTAATTTTGCTGAAAGCACAAAGAGTTTCAGGGGGAACGTATCACCTTTTAAAACAAACACTTAATTCCTTTATAAAAGACATTGAGTTTTTCATCTGAGAAACTTCTTCAAGGGGCAGGGGCAATTTACCTTCAAGCACTGGGAGTTAGGCCATTTGAGGTTACATGAGGCTACTCATGGCCTCTGAGAGTGGAGACCTTGGAAGAGCTGGGAATATTTTAGGAAGCTCTGGAAGAAAATCCTAGAGACAATTATTTTGGCTAATACATGAAAAGCTAGGATTCCAGACCTAGTTTTTTTTTCTTTGTTTCTTGAGGAAATGAAAAGTGCTTGCTCACAATTTACCTAAATCTTGAGCTTTACTGTTACTGTGATAAACACAGAGGGTTGCCATTTAAAAGTGACTTTTTCTCCCTACCAATATCCAGAGGAGAACGGCTGAGGATGATGGCATGGGGGGACTGTGGCTATAAGTAAGTTATTCCCACGATGAACCTCAGGTTTCTCATCTGTGAAATGGGTTTAATAACCTGTTGGGAGTGTTAAGAAATGCAGTGAGTTAAAGTGTAAAGTAATTTCTACATAGCAAACATTTAATAAATATAAATAAAGGAATAAATACTTTTACAATACAGTATATTGTGTATTATAATGTCAGAGAACCTTAAAGCAATGTCCAGCATTACGCATGACTGACCAGGCTTCATAAGACATTTCTAGTGGGAAGGTCCTGACTCCCTCATCTCTGTAAAGCTTGTGTTCAGGACCCCGTATGATGACAGACAGGTTCACCTCATAAGACCGTGGCTCCTGAGACAGCTATATGGAAGAACAGCCCTAGACTGAGACATTCTATGACTGAAACCATCCATTCTCAATTTTCTCTGCAACCTCCCAGCATCAACTATATTTTTTTCTCTGCTCAAGGGAAACAAAAGCCTCTTGATTGGTTCTGATCTCTCTCTTCAAAAACTTCCACAAGACCCTAAATTTTACTCTTCCTATTATACTCTTCCTCAATGCACAGCCATAATTAAAGAAAAACTACTCTACGAATTGCTCTCTGTTTTCAAATTTGAAGAAAAGTTAATGACAAAGAGGAAAACAAGGTGTTTGGGAACAAGGGCAGTAAGAAAAGCTTTATTTAAGATTTCAAAAAAGCTCAAGTATATCCTATCAAAACTTTAATACATCTGAAATTGGAGAAGATAAAAAAGCGAGTTATTCTAATGTGAAAACGCTTTGAGGAAATGAGCAAAAATTATTCATACAAGAGGAAACCCAAGTGACCACTAAACATGTGAAAAGATGCTAAACTCCACTGGTAATAAGGAAAACATAAATTGAAACCATATTGAAGTACCATTTCACACCCTTTCATGTGAAAGCATTTTTATATATGATTATGCCAGGAATTAGTGAGAATGTGGAAGATAGGAATTTATATGCTGCTGGTGGAAATTTACATTGCTATAAAGTTTTTGGGGAACTATTTGGTGACATCTATAAAATGGAAGTTTTGCATATATGATGATGCAATAATTCCATTTCCAAGTATACTCCTGAGAGCCCCTCACACATGTACATGTGGCACTCTGTATAGGAATGTTTACAGCGGTGGTGTTGAAGCGTCATTGTTAAAAGTCTAACAACCACAGCAGAAATAAGTCATGGAATGCTCACATGATGGAAGAACACGAACAGAGGAGTGACCAAACTAGCTTTATACCTATCAACAAGGAAGAATCTTATATACTTGTAGGAAAATCTGGTTTCCAGAAACCTAGAGTACGACATCATTTACATAAAGTTTAAAAACAAAAAGCAACATTGTATACATATGTAGTATGTATTCGTGTGTGTGTGCATATATATATATATATATATACATACACATATATATACATAAATTAGAAGGACATTTATGGGATTGATAGAAGCCAAAATCAAGATGGAATTTACTTCTTTGGGAAATCGATATAGCTAGGTGGGAGATGCAAGCATCAGATACACAGCATATGTCAACTGTTGTTGATAATGCTTCATTTCTGAAGCTGGGTTTATTGTTTTATTATTTACACTTTTTGTATCTAAAGTATTTCATAATTTTTTCTAAGACTTTGAAGTATAAGATACAAGAAGGATTTGGCCAAGTCTAACTGGCTCCAAATAACTAGACCCAGGATTCCAAAGAGAGGAGAAAAAGCTCCAGCTCCCAGAAAAAATTATTGAGGACACCCCATAATAGAGGTCCTGACAAGCTTTCCTTCCTCTGCTTTACATCGTAAGTTACTACCTCTTGCAATTTCCTTTCTCATTCATTTTCATGGTTGTCTATGACTAGTGGACAATAAGCTATTCAAGTATTGAAAGTCTATGTATGATTCATTGTCCTAGCCTCATGCTGTGGTCAGTGTTCAGCACATAATGGGTGCTTAATACACGCTGGGTGAGTGAATGAACAGATAATAACATAAATGGGGCAATATGATAATATAGAGATGACCTCATCATTCATTGCTATGACTGTATTGATTTCAACATGTAAAAATCAGCACAGACAAGAAAAGGTATATCAAAAACAGAATACTTGGGCTCAGCTGCAAAATGAAAGGGAGCTGCATGTTCTATTACAGGGGTTAAGGTAATTCCCTTGAAAGTGGTAATTACGGGAGATGATTCTAATTTTAAACTGGTTTTCTAATGGGTGTTTGGCTTTTAGAAATCTCACAGGCCTTTAATTTATATATATTTTGCTTAACTCTTCATAGCTCACCCCAACCACCAACGAACCCCTCAAATTCTTTCTTAAGATCGAGGAGGTGAGTCACATAAGGTCCAAGAATTACCAGCTACTATTCAGATCATTACTTGTTATCCAAAATCTTAAAAAGATAAAATTATTAAAACATATGAAATAAAAGCATTAACATTATAAAAAGGGTTTTCTGCTAAAATATCACCTGCCAGGTCTTCCCTGACCATCCAATCTAAAATAGCAACCCTTCCCCCAATATTCCTGTCTATCTCGTTTTTCTGCTTTACTCTTCCTGACAATCACATAGAATCAATTTATCTCTGTGGTAAGCATGTCTTCCCCTCTCTCCATAAAATGTAATCTATGGACAATTGTTGACTCCCTCAACTCTATAAAGGATGAGAACTTCACCTGCATTGTTCACAGATATATTCGTAGGACCTGTAATAGTGCCTAGATGATAAGTCCCAAATAAATATATGTTAAATAAATTAATGAATAATTAAGTCCATCTTACATTTGTGGCAATAATCCTTAACCAGATTTTAAATTTAAAACATGCAAGACTTCCTCTAAGACTATTAATTCACATGATCAGTGTATTCAAATACAGCGAACAGTAGGGGTTTTTTCCTCTTCCTGCCTTCCTTTCTCTTGCTTACTTTTTCTACGGCTATATTGAGGTATAGTTGACATACAAAGAACTGCACATATTTAATATGTACTTTGATAAAGTTTACCATATGTAAACACCCATAAAATCATTACTACAATCAAGATATTGAACATATCCATCACCTCCAAAAATTTCCTTGTAGCCCCTTTTAAACTTTCCTTGTAACCCTATCTGTCCTTAGGCAAACACTCATCTGCTTTCTGACACTACAAATTAGTTTCCATTTTCTAGAATTTTATATAAATGGAAAGATATGGTATATACTCTTTATATCTGTCTTCTTTCACTCAGCATAATTAAGACGTATCAATAGGCAATAAAATACTGGCAAACAGAATCCAGCAGCAGATCCAAAATCTTATCCACCACGATCAAGTCGGCTTCATCCCTGGGATGTAAGGCTGGTTCAACATAAGTGAATCAATAAACATAATTCATCACATAAACAGAACCAATGACACAAACCACATGATTCATGATTATCTCAATAGATGCAGAAAAGGCCTTTGATAAAATTCAACATCGCTTCATGTTAAAAACTCTCAATAAACCAGGTATTGGTGTAACATGTCTCAAAATAATAAGAACTATTTATTACAAACCTACAGTCAATATCACATTGAATGGACAAAGCTGGAAGCATTCCCTCTGAAAACTGGTACAAAACAAGGATGCCCTCTCTCACCACTCCTATTCAACATAGTTTTGGAAGTTCTGGCTTGGGCAATCAGGCAATAGAAAGAAAAGGTATTCAAATAGGAAGAGAGGAAGTCAAGTTGTCTCTGTTTGCAGATGACAAATAGAAAATCTAAATGATTTTATATTAGAAAACCCCATCAGCTCAGCCTCAAAACTTTTTGAACTGATAATCAACTTCAGCAAAGTCTCAGGATACAAAATCAGTGCAAAAATCACAAGCATTCCTTTACACCAACAATAGACAAGCAGAGAGCCAAATCATGAATAAACTCCCATTCATAATCACTACAATGAGAATAAAATACCTAGGAATATAGCTAACAAGGAATGTGAGGGACCTTTTCAAAGAGAGCTACAAATCACTGCTCAGGGAAATAAGAGAGGAAACAAATAAATGGAGAAACATTCCACCCTCACAGATAGGAAGAATTAATATCATGAAAATGGCCATACGGCCCAAAGTAATTTATAGATTCAATGCTATTCTTATCAAATGACCACTGACATTCCTCACAGAATTAGAAAAATCTATCTTAAATTTCATATGGAACCAAAGAAGACCCTGTATAGCCAAGACAATCCTAAGCAAAAAGAACAAAGCTGGAGGCATCACGCTACCTGACTTCAAACTATACTATAAGGCTACAGTAACCAAAACAGCATGGTACTGGTACCAAGACAGACATGTGGAATAATGGAGCAGAACAGAGACCTTAGAAATAGCACCACATATCTACAACCATCTGGTCTTTGACAAACCTGACAAAAACAAGCAATGGGGGAAGGATCTCCTATTCAGTAAATGGTCCTGGAAAAACTGGCTAGCCATATGAAGAAATTGAAACTGAATCTCTTCCTTGCACCTTATATAAAAATTAACTCAAGATGGATTAAAGACTTTAATGTAAAACCCAAAACCATAAAACCCCTAGAAGAAAACCTAGGCAACATCATTCAGGACACAGGAATGGACAAAACAGTTCATGACAAAAACGCCAAAAGCAATTGCAACAAAAGCCAAAACTGACAAATGGGATCTAATTAAACTAAAGAGCTTCTGCACAGCAAAAGAAACTATCAGAGTGAACAGGAAACATACATAATGGGAAACAATTTTTACGATTTACCCATCTGACAAAGGGCTAATACCCAGAATCTACAAGAAACTTAAACATATTTGCAAGAAAAGGTCAACCCCATCAAAAAGTGGGCAAAGAATATGAACAGATATTTCCCAAAAGAAAACATTTACGTGGCCAATAAACATGTGAAAAGAAGCTCAACATCACTGATCATCAGAGAAATGCAAATCAAAATCACAATGTGATACCATCTCATGCCAATCAGAATGGCAATTATAAAAAGTCAGGAAACAATAGATGCTGGTGAGGCTGTGGAGTAATCGGAACGCTTTTACACTGTTGATGGGAATGTGAATTAGTTTAACCATTATGGAAGACAGTATGGCGATTCCTCCAGGATCTAGAACCAAAAATACCATTTGACCCAGAAATCCTATTACTGGGTATATACCCAAAGGAACAGAAATCATTCTACTATATACATGCACACGTATGTTTATCGCAGCACTATTTACAACAGCAAAGACATGGAACCAACCAAAATGCCCATCAATGGTAAACAGGATAAATAAAATGTGGCACATATACACCATGGAATACTATGCAGCCACAAAAAGGAATGAGATCATGTCCTTTGCAGGGACATGGATGAACCTGGAAGCCATCATCCTCAGCAAACTAACACAGGAACAGAAAAACAAACACCACATGTTCTCACTCCTAAGTGGGAGTTGAACAATGAGAACACATGGACACAGGGAGGGGAACAACACGCACCAGGGCATATTGGGGGGTGGGGGGTGAGTGGAGGGAACTTAGAGGACAGGTCAATAGGTGCAGCAATCCACCATGGCACATGCATACCTATGTAACAAACCTCAACGTTCCGCACATGTATCCATTTATTAGAATGTAAAAAAAACCACAAAATTTTTAAAAAATACTTATCTATGTTGTCATATGTATAATTAGTTCATTACTTTTTATTGCTGTATAGTATTCCACATTTGAATATACCACAATTTGTTTATCTATTCACCAGTTTAGGGGCATTTGGGTCATTTCCAGTATTAGGCTTTTTTAAAAAGCTGCTATGAACATGTGTGTATAAGTCTTTGTGAGGACATATGCTTTCCTTTCTCTTGGGGAGATTCCTAGGAGTGAAAGGATTAAGTTGCATGGTAGATGTATGTTAAGGATTTTTACAAACTGACAAGCTATTTTCCAAAGTGATGGTACCATTTTACATCCATGTCAGAAAGATATGAGTTCCAGTTTATTCACATCCTCACTAACATGTGATACAGTCAGTCCTTTTAATTTTAGACATTCTAATATATATGTAGTGATATATGATCATGTTTTAATTTGTGTGCTGTTAGCATATTTTCATCTCTTATTTGCTATTATGTCACCTTCGGTGAAGTGTCTGTTCAAATATTTTGCCTATTTAAAAAACTGGATTGTTTGTTTTCTATTAGTTGTAAGAGTTCTTTATGTAGAACTCTTTATGTAGTCTGGACACAATTGCTTAATAAGATATGTCATTTGCCACTCTTCTATCCCCATCTTTGGCTTGTCTTTTCATTCTTTTAGCAATGCCTTCACAGAGCAAAAGATTAGGGTTTCTCTATTGAACAAATTTACTAAATGCAACATTCTGTGTCACGGGGGGTTTGTTGTACAGATTATTTCATCAACCAGGTACTAACCCTAGTACCCAATAGTTATTTTTCTGATCCTCCCACCCTCCACCCTCAAGTAGGCTCTAGGGTTTGTTGTTTACCTTTTTGTATCCATGTGTTCTTATTATTAAGCTCCCACTTATAAGTAAGATCATGTGGTATTTGGTTTTCTGTTCCTGTGTTAGTTGCTAAGAATGATGGCCTCTAGCTCCATCCATGTTCCCAAAAGGGAGATTATCTCATTCCTTTTTATGGCTGTATTGTATTCCATGGTATATGTGCCACTTTTTCTTTATTCAATCTACCACTAATGAACATTTAGGTTGATTCCATGTCTTTGCTATTGTGAATAGCTCTGCAATGAACATACATGTGCATGTGTCTTTATGACAAAACAATGTATATTCCTTTGGATAAATATCCACTAATGGGATTGCTGGGCCAAATGGTACTTCTGTTTTCAGTTGTTTGAGAAATTGTCACATTGTTTTTCACAATGGTTGAATTTATTTACACTCCCACCAACAGTGTATAGGTGTTTCTCTTCCCCTGGAACCTTGCCAGCATCTGTTATTATTTGACTTTTTAATAATAGCCATTCTGACTGGTATGAGATGGTATCTTATTAAGGTTTTGATTTGCATTTCTCTAATGATCAGTGATACTGAGCTTTTTTTCATTTGCTTGATGGCTGCATTGTATGTCTTTTCTTGAAAAGCGTCTGTTCATGTTCTTTGCTCACTTTTTAATGGGGTTGTTCTTTTCTTACAAATTCGTTTAAGTTCCTTAAGAGGCTGGATATTTGACCTTTATCAGGTGCATAGTTTGCAAATACTTTCGGCCATTCTGTAGGTTCTCTGTTAACTATTGATAGTTTCTTTTGCTATGCAGAAGCTCTTAAGTTTAATTAGATCCCATTTGTCAATTTTTGCTTTTATTTCAATTGCTTTTGGAATCTTTGTACAAAATCCTTGACAGTTACTGTGTCCAGAATAATATTGACTAGATTGTTTTCCAGGGTTTTTATTGTTTGGGGTCTTATGTTTAAGTCTTTTATCCATCTTGAGTTGATTTTTGTATATGGCATAAGGGAGAGGTCCAGTTTCAATCTTCTGCATATGGTTAGCCAGTTATCCCATTTTTTGAATAGGAACTCCTTTCCCCACTGCTTATTTTTGACAGCTTTGTCAAAGGTCAGATGGTTATAGGGGTGTGGCCTTATTTCTGGGCTCTGTATAAGAGAGCATTAGAAATACCGAGGCAACTGATTTGGTGATTGACCAATTCTAAATGCTTGAGAGACATTGTGCATCAATGGATGCTACACGATTTTGTGCCAAAATTACTGAGAGAATAAAATAGTACTACTGATAGAACTGCAGGTTTCAGGAATAAAACTTAGTTTTAAGTTAAGGGCAAGTTTGAGTAAATAATTTTGGGCAGGCGGCAGGATGTCCAAATGGAAATGACCAGTAGGTATGCTAAGTATGACTGGCTTGGAGTCATACTTAGGAGTCATTTGCTTATGAGTCATCATCATCAAAAAGGTAAATCTGTGAGTAGATACATTTTTTAAAATATGTGGAAGAAATGCTGAGTAGAAAATAAATACTGGGAAAAGGATGTAGGATTGTCATTCCATAGAAGCACTGAGTTTAAGGTAACTAAATTATTTTAATCTCTTCTGCAGTTGGAAAAAAGTGAAACTTTGTATCTGCTGTGGTCATTAAGTATTTGGTTAACAAATGAAGTATTTGTAGGTTTTCAAGGTAGCCTATTTCACTGTCTGAGAATTCAAACAATTGGGAAAAGCCTTTCTTGTACTGAGCCTGATATGAACAAACAATTATCTTTGACCTTGATTTCAGCTGCTGGCACAGAGTAGGCACTCCGGCAATGTTAGCTAGATGACCAGATGGTTCTTCCTGTGTTCTCAGCCAATTCAGTTAGTCTACTCTCTTCCATGTGTGAGCCAGATGGCTGAACTGTTACATAAATTTTTAGCTGTATAAACCAAAGTAACTTAAATCATTGTAATGATCTATTGTGCACCCCCCTTGTCTTTTTATTTTACAAGGTAAATATTCTAGATTTACAAAGCAAATTCTCTAATGATATGATATTCAGACAGAGATATTTTGAAGAGGATAAATAAATATATCACATGGCTCAGTTCTCAGTAAGAGTAGGTGAAGTTATTTGTTCGGTGTGAAATTATTGAGGAGAGTGAAGGTTTGGTATAGTGTCTATGGAGGAGGGTACTTAAGCCAGCAAAAGATGTATAAAAAGATTGTGGAATATCAGCTAAACTGAATGTATCATGGATTTTCAGGGGCCAGTTAAGCAGACATTGTAGAGAGTATGTAAGATGTGAAACTGAACTGTTGAACCATGAAAGCTCTCCTTCCTCAGGTTTCTTCATACCAAAATCCCATTTCTTGTTATTTTACCTTGTCGGTTCATTAATAGGTTATGCTAGCCATGAATGGATCACTGTACTGTGTAAAGCCAGGAACTGCATCCCTGGTAAGGAATGATTTAAATATTCCTGGGTTTACGTTTCTATAAAGCAGAAGATGTTTGATCACCAGAATCTTCTACCATCATTTAGGAAAGGCCACAAACAAACTATCTTCTTGGATAGTTTCTGCTACTTTGAAGTATTTCCTGTCTTGAGAAAGGAGATAGACAAAAAACATCATGGCTTACATTTACAGTTTCCCTTCTGGCTAATTACTAATATGGCACCGTGATTAGGAGAATGGGCTTGGGAGTCAAAGACATCCGTGTTTAAATTCTAGTTTTGCTGCTTACTAGTTTCTGTGAAGAATACTAAATTACTTAACATCTCTGGTTACTCAATTTTCATCTAAAGTGAGAATGTAATATTTAGTTTGTAAGGTTGTTATAAGAATTAAATGAAATAATACATCTAAAGTGCTCAGGCTCATTGGCTAGGACAATGAATAAAAACCAAAACAATTGTTACTCGGTTTCTGGCCAGCCAGAATTCCTGATCTTCTGATTACATGGGAAATTTGTTTTCTGTCATTCTTGCTCTAAAGGATGCTCCTGATCTTGAGATTTATAAATTATATAAACAATTATTATTTAGAATAGCGAGACACTTTAGGTATTATAGATAACTATCATTTGAGGAGTCTTAAGTTTGTTCTCGGCTAGCCTGGAATGTGGCAGAGGTGTAAGGGAGAGAAATCAGGGAATAAAACAGAAATTGGTACATGCAAACTAGTGATATTAAAGGAGAAGCTGAGTTTACCCAATGTTGTAGACAAAAGCAGCTGCAAAATTGCAGACTTCCTCACCTTCACAACTACCTGCCCTTGCAAGTTCTGAGACTCTCTAAATTTCTACAGACAAGAGACCAGAGCAGAAAAGCATGTGTTTGGAGGAATGTACAGGTATGAAACTCCCTGAAAGACAGAAAGAGGAAAGATGGAGCTGACATTCACATGCACCGTGCTCAGACATTCCTCAAGCTTTGGAGAGAAGTATGAATGAAGAATGGGTAAATAAATGGTAGAACATTTCTTCCCAATTCATCTGAGGGGATAGGAATTCTTGTTTTATTGGCCTATGCAGAAATGCAGATAATTTGAAGGGATGTCTACTCCTACACTCATATGATCAAATGAGGCTGATTCAGAAGGAGGAAGAGACCTTTTCATTTTCTGATTCTGTTCCTTGATCCTATCTGGAAAAGACATGGCCAAGCCTGTTCATTTAAGTATTAATTGTGGTTGCTTTCAGATCACAACAGCAGCCATTGTGACAGAGAACATATGGCCTACAGAGCCACAAAACATTCCACTATCTGTCCTTTTATAAAAAAACAATTGCAGATCCTTGATCTGGATCAATCACCCAGGCGGCAGTGGGATATCCTTTTCTTTCTATTTGTCAAGTAGCATAAGAAGCCCCAAATGGCAAGGGATCGGTCTCAGCTCCCAATTCAATGCAATGGTTGCTATGTCCCATTGTGAAAGCAATTCTTTGGGTGCTAAATTCTCCAACCAGCAAAACACAGAATTTTGGAAACAGGAATGGATTTTTGCAAGTGGTTAATAAGGTATAATAATGGAAGATGTCACATCTATATCAACCCCTTGATTTCCAGACCCATGTGTTGTAACTGTGGGAGAAGTAGCATCTCATATCAGTCCCTCGTCAGAGTTTATGCTGCATCCCAACCTTGTAAGGTCTTAACCACTAGCTGGCACCATAATTATTTCTTTGATAAATCTTGTTTTATGTGGGTAATGAGCTACATGGTTAGAATAGTGAGCTCCATGATGATCAGCCCACTGGCCCACTTCTTTTGCTGAAAGATGGGTGTCTTGCTCAAGGTATGTCATGCAGAAAACTCTAACAGGAGAAGTTATGCATGTTATTTTCATCAGAAGTCTTGGGTGGTGAGGTGAGGCAAACCCAAATGCCTAAGTATCTATTTCATAAAGACAAATCATGGTTTCTTTCATGAAGGTAGGGCTGCAATATAATCAGCATTCTACCAGATAGCTAGCTGGCACTCCAGGGATTTGATGCTGGTTTCTACAGAATATTGACTACCCAGAAGAAGGAACAATCTGACCAGCCTTGGTGAGAGCAACTTATGTTGCACAAAATACTTTTCTGCTTTTGTGACCACATTGTTCGTGAATCTACTAATCAATCATTAGGGAGACTGGGAATAAGAATGACTTAATGTACGTGGGATGAATCATCCTGTTCCTGTTACTGAGAGACTGTTCTACAGAGGGGAGCTTCAGTGAACATTCACACATATTATTCTTTCACCCTGGGCCTATTTTGAAGGGGCTATCCACATAAACCTTCCTCAAATCTCTAACATGCAAAAATCCTTCCTTCTGAGTCTCTGTATGTCCAAACTGTGCCCAAGGATCACTACCAATCTATACCTTAGGTAATCTGTCCTCCAAGGCAAACTGGACAACCAATATACCCACAGTCCTCATTTTTCACAGTGCTGAGATACATGGATTTCAATGATCATGTTTAATTAAATAATACCAGTACCTTAACAACACAGCTTAAATTTTAGTAACCATAGTATGTTAGCTGTGAAAGATTAAATGAAGCACAAACTTCACTGCAATCTTTTTAGTCCACAAATCACTTTGTAAACAACGAATGCAGATCCTGGGAACAGACGGTGGATAGGAGACAGGGCTAATGTGCAGCTAGCTCCCACTTGGATGGACAGACCAGTGTGTGGAGAGTAACACTGCAAACCTTTGCTCCAAGAACCAGCACAGGAACATACTGGGAAAACCAGAAGAATTCACAAATCCTTTGAAAGAAGCTGCAAATTCCATGAGACAAGTGAAAAACTGAGAGCTCCCAAAATGTGAGCAGGGGGAGAAGCTGCCTCTGAACACACATACCCACTGGCAAACCTGAAAATCCAGATCACAGCAGAATGTTTTAACCTTACCTGGAGCTGAAATGGATGAAATATAAAAGTAAGCAGCAGTGCTTATAGGCACTCCCATTCTCCAGCTGGAGCCCAGGGAAGCCATCCTGACTGTATCTCACAGGGGCCCTTAGGGAAGGAAGGCAGTGGAATTAGGGAGGGGTCAGAGGGTATAAGAAACTTCAAACTAAATTTTACAATAATTTTGATTGGGCACTAGTGGGTTGGGGGGAGCGGGGGAGGAAACAAGAACTGCTTCAGGTAGGGACAGGAGCCACAGCCAACACTGTGGGCAGATGGGGGAGAGGTGAGGCCTGAAAGCCGAGCTTGCTTGCTCAGCAGGGAAGCCCATAACCTGGGACAGGGCCTGAGTTCTGCCCGCCAGCCATGCAGGCTACCTGGATCTCAACTCAGTGCTGTGAGTGGGGCACTGTGGGAGTGAGACTGGCCTTACCAACTGAGTGGGAGCTGGGTGAGATCTCTTGCTACCAGCTATCCCTCACTTCTCTGGTGAACTATATGGCATGGCAGAGGCAGACATAATCCTCTCTGGAACATAACCCCATTGGCGTGAGAACTATCACCCCATCCTCCACAGTGGCCATGGCAAGCCCGGCCCAAGGGGAGTCTGAGCTTAGACCTGTCTAACCCTGCCCCAACCTGATGGTATTTCTCTACCTGCCCTGGTAGCTGACACAAGAGTCATATACTCTTGGGAGCTTTATGGCTCTGCCCATCACCTGAGAAACTAGAATACCTTTTTTGGCCAACTTAGGGCAAGCTTATATCCCACTGCTAATACCACAGCTGGTGCTCTCTTGCAAGTGCCACCTCCTGGCTGTAGGCCAACCAACCCAGGCCATTACAGCAACTCATGACAGAATAGCCATAAGCCCAGGAAGGAGAAAACAGCAGCTAATACCACTGCCTGCAACATCCTTGCTAACCAGAGGTCCTGAGTCTGTCCATGTGACAACTTCACTGCTAGCATAAACAGCAGTTAAGAAAGCCAGCACCATAAACATATCTACAATCAAGGATTCTCACAGAATCTACTTCACTCCCCTCCCACCACCACCAGAGCAGGTGCTAGTATTTATGGTTGAAAGACCTGAAGATGGATCAGATCACATCACAGGACTCTTTGCAGATAATCCCCAACACCAGCCTGGAGCCTGGTAGACCCGCCGGATGGCTATACCCAGAAGAGCAATAACAATCACTGTAGTCTGGCTCTCAGGAAGCCCCATCCATAGGGGAAGGGTGAGAGCACCAACTCAAGGGATCACCCTGTGAGACAAGAGAATCTGAACAGCAGGCCCTGAGTTCCAGATCTTTCCACTGGTGGGTAGTTTCTCACAGCAGAGACACAATTGTAGTGCTGGAAGCAGTAGGGAAAGTCTGCACCTATACTCCAACAGGCAGGCAGCCTCTGTGATTGTGAAGGGCCTTGGAGAAGGGGTCCTTATTCTCCTCTGGCACTCCACGGCAGACACATCTGGGGCCTCCTCCACAGGAATCCAGTGTGAAGGCACCTATAAACAAATATCACCTCAGGCCATAGTGGAATGAAACTGGAAATTAACTCCAAAAGGAACACTCAAAACTATACAAATATAAGGAAATTAAATAATCTTCTCTTGAATGATCTTTGGGTCAACAATTAAATCGAGATGGAAATTTAAAAATCTCTTGAACTGAATAATGGTGACACAACTTACTGAAACCTCTGGGATATGGCAAACGTGGTGCTAAGAGGTAAGTTCAGAGCATTAAATGCCTATATCAAAAAATCTGAAAGAACACAAATAGACAATCTAAGGTCACACGCTAAGGAACCAGAAAACCCATAACAAACCAAACCCAAACTCAGCAGAATAAAAGAAATAACAAGGATCAGAGCAGAACTAAGTGAAATTGGGACAAACAAAAAAATACAAACAACAAATGAAACAAAAAGCTGGTTACGTTTTGGAAGCCAACCAACTTGCAAATCATGACAAAATGCGTGGACCATTAGTAAGATTAACCAAGAAAAGAAGAGAAGATCCATATAAGCTTGGTTAGAAATGAAATGGGAGATATTACAATTACAACTGATACCACAGAAATACAAAAGATCATTCGAGGTAATATGATTTGACTGTGTCCCCACCCAACTCTCATCTTGAATCGTATTTCCCAGAATCGACAGGTGTTGTGGGAGGGACCCGGTAAGAGGTAACTGGGTCATGGGGGAAGTTACCTCCATGCTGTTCTTATGATAGCGAGTGAGTTTTCATAAGATCTGGTGGCTATAAGGGGCTTCCCCCAACCTTCACTCTGCACTCCTTTTTGCTGCCACCACGTGAAGGAGGACATGGTTGCTTCCCCTTCCACAATTGATTGTAAGTTTTCTGAGGCCTTCCCAACCATGCTGAACTGTAAGTCAATTAAACCTCTTTCCTTTATAAATTACCCAGTCTTGGATATGTCTTTATTAGCACATAATAACAGACTAATACACAAGGCTATTATTAACACCTTCATGCACACAAACTAGGAAATCTAGAGGACATCAATAAATTCCTGAAAATATACAACCCTCCTAGATTAAATCAAGAAGAAATAGAAACTCTGAACAATAACAAGTAGCAAGATTGAAACAGTAATAAGACGAATTGCCAACAAAAAAAGTTCAGGACCACATGGATTAACAGCTGAATTCTATCAGAAATTCAAAGAAGAACTGGTACCAATCCTGCTGAAACTATTCCAAAAGATAGAGAATGAGGGAATTCTCCCTAAATCATTCTATGAAGCCAGCATCACCCTAATACCCAAACCAGGAAAGAACATAACAAAAAAGAAAACTACAAACCAATATCCCTGATGAACATAGATGCAAAAATCTTTAACAAAATACTAGCTAACCAAATCCAACAGCGTATCAAAAAGATAATACAGCATGATCAAGTGGGTTTCATATCAAGGATGCAGGGATGGTTTAACCTATGCAAGTCAATAAATGTGATACATCACATAAACAGAATTAAAAACAAAAATCTCACAGTTACCTTAACAGATGCAAAAAAAACATTTGACAAAATCCAGCATCCCTTTATGATAAAAACCCCTCAGCAAAATTGGCATATAAGGGACATACATACCTCAAGGTAATAAAAGCTATCTATGACAAGCCCACAGCCAACATACTAAATTGGGATAAGTTAAAAGCATTCCCCCTGAGAACTGAGCAAGACAAGGATGACCACTTTCACCACTTCTATTCAACATAGTACTGGAAATCCTAGGCAGAGTGATCAAACAAGAGAAATAAATAAAAGGCATCCTAATCAGTAAAGGGTAAGTCAAACTATCACTGTTCACTGATGATATGATCGTATACCTAGAAAACCCTAAAGATTTATCTAAAAAGCTCCTAGATTTGATAAACGAATTCAGTAAAGTTTCAGGATACAAATCAATGTCCACAAATCAGTAGCACTGCTATACACCAACAACTACCAAGCTGAGAATCAAGTCAAGAACTCAATACTTTTCATAACAGCTGAAGAATAAAAAAAAGTACTTAGGAGTATACCCAACCAAGAAGGTGGAAGATTTCTACAAGAAAAACTATAAAACACTGCAGAAAGAAATCATAGATGACAGAAACAAATGGAAACACGTCCCATGCTCATGGATGGGTAGAATCAATATTGTGAAAATGACTATACTGTCAAAAGTAATATAAAAATTCAATGCAATTTCCATCAAAATACCATCATTATTCTTCACATAACTAGTAAAAACAATTCCTAAAATTCACATGGAGCCAAAAATTAAAAAAAAAAAATGCCCACGAAGCCAAAGCAAAACTAAACAAAAAGAACCAATCTGGAGGCATCACATTGTCTGTCTTTAAACAATAGAACAAGGCTCTAGTTACCAAAACAGCATAGTAGTGGCATAAAAATGGGCATGTAGACCAATGGAACAGAAGAGGATCCAGAAATAAAGCTAAATACTAACAGCCAACTGATCTCAGGCAAAGCAAACAAAAACAAAGTGGGAAAAGGATACCCTATTCAACAAATGGCTCTGGGATAATTAGCAAGCCACATGCAGAAAAGTGAAACTGAATCCTCATTTTTTACCTTATACAAAAATCAATTAAAGATGGATCAAAGACTTAAATCTAAGACCTGAAACCCTAAAAACTCTAGAAGATAACATCAGAAAATCTCTTCTAGACATTGGCTTAGGCAAAGACTTAATGACCAAGAACCCAAAAGGAAATGCAACAAAAACAAAAATAAATAGATGGAACCTAATTAAACTAAAAAGCCTCTGCACAACAAAAGAAATAATCAGCAGAGTAAGCAGATAAAATATTTGTAAACTATGCATCCAACAAGAGACTAATATCCAGAGTCTACAAGGAACTCAAATCAGCAAGAAGAAAACAATTCCATCAAAAAGTGGGCAAAGGACATGAATAGACAATTCTCAAAAGAAGACATACAAATGGCCAACAAACATATGATAAAATGCTCAACATTACTAATTATCAGGGAAATGCAAATTAAAATTACAATGAGATACCACCTCTTGCAGGCTACTCCAGTAAGAATGGCCAAAATTAAAAAATCAAAAAATAATAGATCTTAGCATGGATGTGGTGAAAAGGGAACACTTTTACGCTGCTGATGGGAATGTAAACTATTACAACCACTATGGAAAACAGTATAGAGATTCCTTAAATAATTAAAAGTAGAGCTACCATTTGATTAAGGAATCCCACTTCTGGGTATCTAACTCAGGGGAAAAGAAGTTATTATATAAAAAAGGCACTTGCACACATGTATTTATAGCAGCACAATTCTCGATTTTGCAAAAATACGGAACCAGCCTAAATGCCCATCAACCAATGAGTAGATAAGGAAAATGTGGTTATATATATTTACCATGGAATACTGCTCAGCCGTAAAGGTGACCAAAATAATGGCATTCACAGAAATCTGGATGGAGTTGGAGACCATTATACTAAGTGAAGTAACTTAGGAATGGAAACTAGATATTATATGTTCTCATTAAAAGTGGGAGCTAAGCTATGAGGACACAAAAGCGTAAGAATGATGTAATGGACTTTGGGGACGTGGGGGAAAGGGCGGTAGGGGTGAGGGCTAAAAGACTACACATTGGGTACAGCGTACACTGCTCAGGTGATGGGTGCACCAAAATCTCAGAAATCACTACCAAAGAACTTACCCATGTAACCAAAAATCATCTGTTCCCCAAAAACTATTGAAATAAAGTAAATTTTAAAAATGTATATAGTGATCAGTGACCAATATATGTCACTTCTTGCAAAGTCTATCAGCGATTGATCATTACTCATCTGTTATTCACACACAGAAGGCAAAAGTGTCGTTTTGTTGCCTTGTTGTCTCCCAGTGTTAAACCCATGTGACTTCTACAAAAATGAATAATTGTAAAAGAGAATTGGCTCACCAAGACAGAATTGCAGCAAAGAAACAAAAGTAACAATCCTGGAAGTGAAATTCAAATAAAATGTAAATAGAATTAAAAAAAAAAACAGCTGACTTTGGGAATGTTGACACTTTTGACTCTAGATAGGTAGCCAGAGAAATTTAATAAAGGCAAATTTATCTGCATAAATGAGGAAAGTGGTTGTAACAATAGATGAAGATATTCCAAAGAAACTGACATTGACCAAAAAAAATCAAAAGAATTCTCAAAGATATTTCATGATATTGAAAATGTAAGGGATAAAATGTTGGAACCAGGTTCAAACCTAGAATGGGGTATGATAGTTCACCAAGGCATAGAAAAAAATGCTATTTATGTTTAAAATTACATAACAAGAAAGAAGCCATCACTGTTTAAACTATTCTTAAGTTATTTTTTCTTACAAAGAAATAAAAGTTTAATTCTCCATGTTTCTAATGTTTTAAATTGTAGTGTACTTAATAAATTTACTATTTTTTATTTGCCTGTGCACTTATAAGTGATAGTAAGAGAGTTCTTAATGGTTGACAACAAATTTTAAAGATCACAGAACAATTACATATTTTCATCGATTAAGACTGCTTTTCAAAATTACAGCTTGCATGGTAATTTTTACAGTCCTAAACTACTGTGCAAAAAAAGAGAGATATATTAAGAAGATTCTACTTACTAGGAGGACATCTTTTTCCAAATCTCATCCAAGGTAATTTCTGCTAATTTCAAGCTAATTCCAGCATATTAAGCAGAACAATCTCTAAAACAGGCTCAAGTTTTTTTCCTCCTTGGTAATCTGTCATTAAAGATTTCCCATGAGGCCATATAGAGACAGCAATGTTGCAGGAGTTGTTTCAGTGGAAATGTAAGCTACCTGTTTAAACAATCACACTTTCAAAGCCCTCCCCAGTTATGCTTTCACTTAAAGATGAAGAGTTGTAGTCATGGACAACTTTATCTGTCGGTAATACAGATAACATCCTGTTTTCTACAGACAGCTCAGTTTGCCTGGACATCTTATTTTTCACAGTTGGTCTCTACCAGGGGCCCAACTGGGAGCCAAGACCTGGTTCTCCAAAAAAGGAAGCAGTTATGGAAGAGTATAGTTGTTTTCCTTCAAAATCTCTACAGTGAACCTCTTATTGGAACTTCCCAGACACATCAAATAACTTCATGCTCTTCTATAAATCTTTAATCACTATTGGTTCCACTGGGCTTTGTTGGTCTATATCATGGACAAGCGAGGGAGACTCCCTGGCTTCAGATTCTACTCAAAACTAGCCTTTTGGGTCATATGATAAATTTTTCAAAATAGTAAATTTTTCAAAATAGTAAACTCAAATATGTTATACATTACCTAAATATCCAAAGGACTCTAACAAATGATGCCATTAGTTTTGATATATAGAGTGCTAGGTACAACAACTTACCTTTCACTTTGGAGAGAAGATCCCTGTATACTCCAGACTACTGGATCCCCAGAAACTAAACCAAGGTAGCAACTCATTACATATTTTTGATATTTACTTTACACCTCATGTCCTATCAAGACATCAATAATTCCTAATTCCTGCTATCTAGATCCTATAAAAATTGTGTCATAAATGTAATGGATAAATTAGATGTCCTGTAGGATGCTGTATAGTCAGGATTCTCCAGAGAAATAGAACCGATAAAAGATAATCAATCAACTAATCAATCATCTATCCATCCATCTATATCTATCTAGGAAGACATTTATTGTAAGGTATTGGCTCCTAGATATATAAGGATGATATATAAGATGGCATAAGGCTTCCTAGAAAGATTCCAGGAAGATACCTGCTATCCTACCTAGATAGATACCAGGTATCTATCCAGGAAGAGATTCATTATAAAGTATTGAGGCTGAGAAGTTCAATGACTTGCTATCTGCAAGCTGGAGATCCAGGAAACGTATAGTTCATCCATAAAAGGTGTAGTCCAAACTGACACTATAGATTCCAGTCTAGATCTGAGGTCCTAAAAACAAGGAGTGCTGAGGGCAGGAGAAGATCAGTGTCCCAACTCCAGCAGAGTTAATTAAACTTTTCTCTACCTTTTTGTTCTATTTAGGCCCTCAACCTGAATAGATTAGATAATGCCGATCCATACTGAGAAGGATCATCTACTTAGTCCACTGATTTAAATGCTAATCTCTTTCAGAAACATTCTCACAGACACACCCAGGAATAATGTTTCTCCATCTATCTGGGTATCTTATGGCCCAGTTAAATTGACACACAAAGTTAACCATCACAGATGCTAGGACAGTAAAATTTCCTGAAGATTCAATTATGGATCAAAGTTGGAGAGTTGATATAATTCTAGGCAAAATAGAGGAAGTTACTGTAATCCCTGCTAAGTGATAGCAAATTGTTTTTGGTATATTTGTTGAGCTAGGGAGAAAGCTTTTGCTGTGTTCCATAGCAGATACCAGGGATGATGTTGATTTATACCAGCAGAAACATCTGAAAAATAGCTGCCATTGGACTTGCCTACTTTAATTATATCTTTCTAATATTTATTCCTTTTGTTTGTCTTCCTTACTGGGCTCAGATGTCCACTACAGTGTTGAATAGCAGAGGTGAGAGTGAATATCCTTGCTTTGTTCCTAATCTTAGAGAAAAAATGTTGAGTCTTTTTCCTTGTGTACAGTATTAGTCTGCAGTAGGATTTGTATGCATACACTTAGAAGTTTGAGAAAATTTTCTTCTATTTCCAGTTTGCTAGTTTTCTTTAAAGTAGGAGTAGAATTTTATCAAATTCTTTTTCTACATCTGTTGCTATAATCATATGATTTTCTCCTTTTATTCCTGATAAGGTGGTAAGTTACCCCAATTTATTTGTTTTTTAAAGCAAACTCAACCTTGTGTATCTGGAATATATCTTCTGAGGTTGTGATGTATTATTCTTTTACAATTTGCTGAATTTGATATGTTAATACTTTGCTACATATTTTTGCCTCTAGATTCATGAGGGATCTTGGTGTGTAATTCTCATTTCCTGTAATGTCCTTGCCTAACAGCCCTTTGTAAATATTTTTTCAATCAATGAATTCAGTACAAAATATAGAACACAAAAATATGATATACTACCATAGTTATAACTAAAATACACACAGGACACACATTCATTTGGAGAGAAGACTCAGTAAGACTTCCCCACTTTCAGATGTACCCTGCTACAGTCCATTCCCCATAGTGTTGACAACATAACCTTTTAAAACGTAAATGTTATTTCATAAATCTCTTCTTAAAAAATCTATCCATGGCTCCCTATAACCCTTGGAACAAAGTTTAAACTCCTTACCTTTTTAACTTCCCCATCTTTTGCATCTTCAAAGTACCAGCAGACAAAACTAATATTTAGCAATGTGCTTTTGTTGTTTCTAAGCTTTTGCAACTTGCCAGCCTCTCTGTCAGGAACCCTTTGTCTCTCCTCTTATTTATATCTTCTCTCTTTCCTCTAGCCATTGCCAACACACACACACACACACACACACACACACACACACACACTCTCTCTCTCTCTCTCTCTCACGCGCACACACACACACACTCTCTCTCTCTCTCTCCCTCTCTGTCATTTTGCTTTGCTAATTCCAAAACATTCCTGTGGTCTTCTCTTAAATATACTTTCCATCATTCCCACTAGGAAGTTCGATATCAATGAGATATTCCTCATTATGCACCCATAGTGGGTGGGGAAAGAGATAAGATAAAGCAGGCTTTGTCAGCTTTCGTCTGGATTCAAATCTCAGCCCTGTCACTTATTATCTAGGGACGTTGTACAAGTTATTCAACCTCTGGGCCTCATATACCTCAAAATGTACCTAAAATGGTTTATTATGAGGAATAAATAAAAAAGGATATATACTGTGTACTGCATATATGCAAAATACACATTGCAAAATACACACAGGACACACATTCATTTGGAGAGAAGACTCAGTAAGACTTCCCCACTTTCGGATGCACCTGGATCAAATAGATACATATATTTGGCACATGCATGGGATACAGTAAATTATCAATAAATGGACATTATTGTTATTTTGTTATGTTATTTTTACTATCACAGAACTTAGCACCATATGTTATAGTTCACATATTTTTCCAACTCTTTCGAGATAGTAAGATATTTAACGCTTTATTCAGTATTGTGAATTTTAGTTTTTATCATAGTACTGAAAATATAATAGGTATTCAGTAAATGTAAACTGTTGTTATTATTATAAAACCTAGAGCTAGATTTTTGTAGATGGTAGATGGGGTAGTCTTGAGGGTTCACCAGAAAAGGAAGTTTCGTTTGAGTGGAAAGTAAATTGCTTGACACTTGAAGGCCAGAGGAGTAGCACATGGGACCCTGCAGGTGACAGAACTCATATGAGCTGATCATATTAATATTCAGGGAGTGGTATTAACTATAGCATTAAGCACCATGGCTTTGGGAGCCTAGCTGAAATTTCCAGAGGCCAGGTTTACCGTAAGAACATGTTTTCAAGTGAACCATAAGGATTTGTTCAATCAGAAATGGTAGAATCAAATTCATAGATGTAGAGACTTCTTTTTACCAAGAACTACCCAGGACCCTTGGACAGCCATAGGAAGAGGAGGGGTCACAAAAAATGGACAGCAATTGGATTTCCTATGAGTTGTGCAGGGCTGAGCTAGATTTGGAAAAATAAAAACATCAGCATAAATAAATTATTGCAAATATCACACATTAGTGGGGTTGACAATTCACATAGGTGTATTCTGTGACTGGGGAGCCAGGAGGTAGCGAGTTGAAAGAAGAGGATGTAAAGACAGGATGCTGAGGGGCAGACTTCATGCTATAGCCTGCTGGTCACCAGTTCTTGACCTAAGCTAAGTTGGGCGGGAAAGATTTGAGTCAAGCCAAGCACCTACTGTTCTCCTTTGGTCATCCCATCCTCCAGCTTCTTCATCTGTGGTTCTGCGGGATGAGGGAGCTGTGGGGAGGTAAGGAGTTCTATGGCTGCCATTCTTTTACCTTGAACATCATGGAGGAAGTTCATACTGATTTAGCGTTACGTTATATTTTTCTGCTTCTGTTTTTACTTACTATTAATGGACTTTTAGCTCACTTCAAAGACTCCTTGGTTATTTTAGGAGAATCTAGAGAATTCACAAATAAAATCCTCTGAGCTTCTTTCAACTGTTCACATTGCTACCGGTGCCTGCCAATGATCTGCTCCAGCTATTGCCCCCATCAAGACCTTGAGGCCACTGGCTCACCCTTGAGATAATGGCCTCCACTACTATATTAAGCTGGTACTAGCACAGACATTAGCACCTTTGGTGTGAGCACTGGCACTGCTAATGACCACAAATTTAGGAAGATAAACACAAAGTTGTGCCATAACCATTTAGTTAAAGCAAAGAGGATCCTTTCCCTCATTTTTGTAACACATTCTGTTTCTTTGATTCTAGAGCACCTTTGTGGTCCTTATGGATTCAGGAGCTTTCATATTTTTACAGCCAACAATCATTAGTTGATTGCCTTTTGAGGAAAGCACACACAAATGGTGAAAACAGATCTTGGGGGATCTGGGAGGAGCGCCCACAATGTTGCAACAATGATATCATCATCTCAGTGGTAACATTTATTCAGTGCCATGGACTAGACACAACATTGACTTTATGTGCATTCTCTCATTTCACTTTTACAACTACCCCCATTTTGCAAATAAGGAAAGTCAAGATTACATAAATGAGGAAACTTGCCCAAGCTGACTCAATTAGAGTCCAGTATTTTCTGAGATTCTAACGATGCCAGTGGTAAAAAAGCACCCCGAGAGACTGTGGAATAGAGGCAGTTACAGTAGGTGTCCCAAAGGCCTGGGTCATACTGAGCTGAGGTTGTGGGTCCCTTTTTGTCTGGCTACCTGCATTAAACAATTCCTATTAAGAGTGAGGAAAAATAGATGAAAGATCCTCCATTTGACCTCTGGATAGTCCTACAGGTCTAGATCTTGCCCGTGGATGTCTAGCTGTGAGCAAGGCTGTGAGTGTAATTAGCTTGGAGGGTCAGGGATGAGATGAACTGTAAGAAACTAAGCAGTCTTGATGGCCAGAAGCTGCAGTTATTTAGCCAGATCATCCCACACAGCTTCTTGTCATTACAGAAAGGAGATTTTGGAAACAGAGTTTTCGTATTATCTGGGTCACGGCAGTTTCAGTTAAACACTTTCAACAATATTTCAACAAAAGAGCTCAATGGATGAGGAAATAAAAATTTAATGAGAGAGAGAGTACTTCTATACATAGGATTTTGTTCTGAAAATGGACAGGAAGGGATTCCATAGCAATTACAGCCCACCCAGGGATGCCATTTAATCAGACATTTAGTGGGCAATTGGGAGCTGAGACCTAAGGGTCATGACAGGATTAATACTTTTTCTCTGAGAGCCAAGCAACACACCTCCTGCCCCCTCCCCTGCTCCCCAAAACGCATGAGGTTGTGCCACAGAGGCCAGTAGACAATTGAGCATCTGTCTGGTGGTCTGGTTTGTAACTGGAGCCTTTAAGACCATGGCTTGTTGACCCTTGAAATTCTACCCATTGACCTGGCATGATGGGCTATTATATTTGTCTCTTGGAGTTTGAGTGGCTCTGTCTATAAGAATAGTGGAATGACTCAATATGCTGGAGCATGTTTGGGGGACAATTTTTCATTTGATTCTCTCACATATCCCACCGGTCCCCAATTTTTCTCCTAGTGGAGCTGGGGGCTTTGATCCAGGACTAATTGTGAGGTTGTTTTGCAGATTGTATCATGGTCACTCTGGGTGTTCTGATTTGCTTTGAGAAGAAAACCTAGTTTGTGCCAAATTAGTTACAGAGCTGCCCAAACTCACTGTAACTCTCCCAGTTGGATCTCACCTGTATTTGTGGTGAGGGCCATGGTTCTATTTCATCCTCAGGACACCACTGCTCTGCATGGGAAGGAGCAGAATGTGGCAGGAGCCCTTTCTGTGTGTGAAAGCCAGGAAGTTAAAAAACATCTAGATTCTTGAAGGTAATTATAGATTTGTAATTCTACAAAATCCAGCATGCATCAGAATCACCTGTCGGCCTTGTTTAAGCACAAGCTGCTGGGCCCAGCCTCAGAGAATCTGGAATGGACTCCAATAACTTGCATGTCTAGCAAGTTTCCATATAATTCTGATGTTGCTGGTTTAAGGACTGTACTTACAGAATTTCCAAATAAAGAAAAGTGTAGACATGAGTGGCAGAATATAATGCAGCATGCTGAAACTTGCATATTGATGACACAGATTACAGGACAAGGATAATTGTTGGTCAAGCATTTGGTAGATCAGGTGAGGAAAATGAAAATGGGAAATTCTGATGATTCTAGCTTTACCTCCGGTATTCCTAATTTCTGGAGAATGGCACCAATATTAAACATCCTTAAACTAAAAACATGATCATTATCCTATTAGCTTAGGCATGAAATCCAGGCAATTTTACCTCTAAACATTTCTCCAATCTGTCTAGTTTTCTTTTCTTTTCTCTCTTCCTTTTCCCTCCCTCCCTTCCTTTCCTTCCTCTCTTTCTCTTTTCTTTTCAGATAGGGTCTCCCTGCTCTGTGTCTTGGGATAGAGTACAGTGAAGCTATAATAGCTCACTGCAGCCTTGAACTCCTAGGCTCAAAAGATCCACCTGCCTCAGCCTCCCAAATTGCTGAAATTACAGGCGTGAGCCACTGTGCTTGGCCTCTATCTAGTTTTCTTCATCTTACTGCTACTTCCTAGCCCACTCTCTAATCACCTTCTGCTGCCTCTACTGTCAATGAATTCGTCACACAACTATGGAAGCCATTATCCTAAATACAAACTTGATCACCTATTTATATTACCTTTAAATTAATTAATAACTTATATTATCAAATTAAGTTTAAAAGCTTACTTGTCATACTGTCCTGTGCATCCCTCATTCTCAGCAAACTACTTGCTTGCATATTGTTCTTGCCAACTTGAGTATCTCAAAGCAGGGACGACATCTCTTTCTCTTTATATTGTTAGCATATAGACAAGAATCATAATCAAAGTTATAATAATGTGCCAAGAACTTTATCTCATCTTTCAACTTTAAACTACTTGCAAATTAGACATCATCAACCCCCCTTTTTTTTCAGACAAGGAAATGGAGGCTTTGAGGGGTTAAGAAATTTACTCAGGATTACATGGCTAATGAGGGGACAAGTTGATATTTAAGCCCAGGTCTGTCAGACTTAAGGTAGTATCATCTCATATGCTTTTTTTCTTTTTTTTTTTCTTTTTTGAGATGGAGTTTCGCTCTCATTGCCCAGGCTGTAGTGCAATAGCACGATCTCAGCTCCCTGCAACATCCGCCTCCCGGGTTCAAGCGATTTTCCTGCCTCAGCCTCCCAAGTAGCTGGAATTACAGGTGCCTGCCACCATGCCCGGCTAATTTTTGTATTTTTAGTAGAGACATGGTTTCACCATGTTGCCCAGGCTGGTCTCGAACTCCTGACCTCAGGTGATCCTCCCACCTCGACCTTCCAAAGTGTTGGGATTACAGACGTGAGCCACCACACCTCGCTCCATATACTTTTTCTGCATGATGGCTAGAGGAGACAAAAATCATTCTTTGTTTCCTGAACAGAACTGCTGCTAATCTCCATGACTTAGCCTGGCAAATAAGACTAGCTTCTTGCAGAGTTTGAAATGCTTGCTCACATATCTGTGCCTTTGCCCAAGCCAGTCCCTTTGCCCAGGATGCTCTCCCACACATTCCGTTTGCTCATTCTTCAATAATTAGGTCAGGCTCTCCGTTCCTAAAACTTTGCTATCCTGCCCCTGTGTTTCCATAGCAACTTGAATAAATCTCTGTTTTGAAACTTATCATAACTTCACTTGTCTGACACCCTTTCCCCCACCGTGAGTCACTGAGCTGCTTGGGGAAACTCATTTTAAATCTACAATGCCTGGCATAGAAGATGTGAATTAGGGTATTTCTGGCTGAAAGGAACAAAATCCCCAACTCAGTGTGGCTTAAATAAAAAGAAAATTTACAGGCTTACATAATTTGAAATCCAGCTCAAAAACATCTGCTGGGATTTTGTGAAGACTGGATATTTTATACACATTCATATAAAATATCCAACATTTATTGCATGAGTAGCATAGAGTATGCACCAAGTAAATAGGAGCTGTCATTATCCTTAGATATTTAATTTATCCATATATGGATCACATATGTTAATTTCATTTGTAAAAACTTCCAAATTCTAGACTGGCTTTTCTAGATTTCTGTCTCTTCCTAAACCTACTCACTTGGTAGGGATGCCTAGGAATCTGGAGGGTTGGGTCTAACATCCTCATTAATAAGCTCTGCAAACAATTCTTATTCTTAATTTTAAAATTTTTTATTTTTAAAAAAACTTTTGTTATAGTTTCAGGGGTACATGTGCAGGTTTGTTATGTAGGTAAACTCATGTCATGGGGGCTTGTTGTACAGATTATTTTGTCATCCAGGTATTAAGCCTAGCACCCAGTAGTTATTTTTTCTGATTCTCTCCCTCTTCTCACCTTTCACTGTCAAGTAAGCCCCAGTGTCCTTTGTTCCCCTCTTTGTGCCCATGAGTTCTCATCATTTAGCTCCCACTGCTAAGTGATAACTTATGGTATTTGATTTTCTGTTCTTGCATTAGTTTGTTCAGGATAATGGCCTCCAGCTCCATCCATGTTCCCACAAAAGACATGATTTTTTATAGCTGTGTAGTACTCCATAGTGTGTATTACCACATTTTCTTTATTCAATCCGTCATTGATGGGCATTTAGGTTGATTTCCTTGTCTTTGCTATTGTTAAGAGTTCTGCAAGCAACTCCTATTCAGATCTCATGTCCCTCCCCTCTTTTCCCATCCCATAATAGAATCATAGATTCTTACTCTATTACATCTGGGAAGAATGCTTGAAATTGTCCGGTTCACTGAACACTTTCTTTGACAGGTGGGAAAACTGAAGCCCTGGATTTGAGAACTGACCCTGTAATTTTATTAGCTCCACATCATGGATTCATTTGCTCACCTTCTCTGATCCTCCCTAGCCTCCAGCATCTTTTCCACCATATTTTGGTTTGTTGAAATCCTCACTGTCCATTTAAATCCTTGCTACTCAAAGTGTGGTTGGAGGGCAAGCAGCAGGAGCATCACCTGGAGCTTGTTAGAAGTATTGAATCTCGGGCCCCGCCTACGACCTACTGAATTAGAATCTGCAGTTTCACCAGATCCCCACCCCACCAACCCCAGTGGTTAGTATGGACATTACAGTTTGGAAAGCACCTTGTTAAAGTACTTCGGAGATTCCCTAAGAATTTCCAGGTTTGAATTCCCATGCTGCAACCGGCCAGCTGTAACCTTGGCCAGTTATTTAACCTCTCTCTCAGTTCCCTCACCTGCAAAGTGAGGTTGATTTAGATTAGAGAGTTCTCGTGAGTATTAAATGAGATAGGGCACAAAATATCTGGCGCACAGTTAAAAGTCAAAAAATGTTGACTATTATTCTCAGTTTACCATAAGTTATTATAATTACACCACTTTTAAAGATTGCACTTGGGTTTTCATGTGCTCATCTTCCGTTCCAGTCTCTGAAGGCACTGTATTTTATCTCCATGGTGGCTGGCCCAATACCCTTTCTAATCTGTTCAATATATTTTATTACATTTAGCAGTTCTCGATGGATTCAGATTATTTTCTAGATGGTCGTAGGCCTATGTCAGGAACCAGATTAATTCTATGTATTTTAATAAAGTCCTGACATTGTGCAGAATCTTCAAAAGAGCATAACATATGGGCAAAGGCCCTAATTAAACACTTGTTGAAAGTAAATTAGTTAATTAGAGTTGACCGCTACTTCCCACAGAGGGTAATCAACACAAGATCTGCAGAGAGCACTGACATCCTGTGGGGGCAGGAACAGGGCTTGTTTTCAGGCAAAATTGTGTCCTTTAATAAATGCTTTTATGTGCCTCATCCTGTCCAAATTACAAAAAAAAAAAAAAGTCACTACATCCACACACACAAAATAAATAAAATAATAACCCAGAGAATTTCTCTCTTGGTTGTTTCTGACATTAAGGTACCCCTCACAAAAGGTGCTATCATTTTTTTTTCCTCCAAGGATGAGTGATTTTGAGAGTTAGGGACCCAAGATTTCATTTTATTTTATAAAGAAAGCTCCATTCCTTGCTGGACCCCATAACAGAAATAACAGAAGAAATAACTGAAATATGTCATCAATCACTGGAATTTGCCCAGCATTTAACGGAGTAGGCTGAATTTCTGGATATCTCTTGTTGGAGGTGGAGGAGTGTATTTAATTTTTTACCAGTACAATAATTTTGTTCATATAAAAATGAAGGATCTAGTTCAGATAAAATACAAGCAAACCTAAGCCATCATTCACTCAGTCTTCACACTAAGCTCAGGCCGTTTCTGAGGTTTTTGGATTTACGTTTATTTTCATCTGGGTATGTAGTTTGGGTTTTGGCTAGCAGCAGCAATGGAAATACCATGAGGAAATAAAAAGTTAGTCTCAAAGCATTTTGGCCTTGACCAAACCTGTTGTTTCATGAAATTGAAGTTTTGACATTAAACTTTCTGGAGAGCAATTGCCAAATAATGCTGGTTTAGGCCATAATAGAGCAATAAATAAACACTTTCCCTCTTCTATATGGCCTAGTGGGAGTTGGCTGGAAGCAAGAAGAGCCCAAAGCTGAGACTTAGGAACCTGAGTTTTGGTTTTGTCTGTCATCTGTTGTGCTGAGTTAGTTTGCCTTTAATACAAAGGGTACCCTAGAGGCACTTAGAGAAGGATTCTTTAGGGTACACCTAATATTTGTCTTTACTGTCCCATTGATGATCACAATTTTTCCTTTTCTTTTTTTTTTCCTTTTTCCCTTCTTCTCATTTTCCTCTTTCCTTCTTTCCTTCCTTCCTTCCCCCTTCCTTTCCCTTCCCCCTCCCCTTCCCCTCCCTCCCTTTCTTCCTTCCTTCCTCCCTCCCTCCCTCATTCCTTCCTGCCTGTTTCTCTTCCTTGCTTTAATTTTCTTCTTTAGAAGGACTTTTCAGTGAGCCCATAGCTCAAAGGAAAAACAGTATCTCAAATTAGAGATGATGCTAGCTAATAGTTTGTGCATGTACAAGTGTGATTTATTATGTTTTGCCTAAAATGTCCAAATTAAGGTTGGTTCTAGAATGAATGATGGCTACATTCTGAATGGAAGAAACTGACCAGGTAAGCAAGGAATGAAGAGGGGGAACTTTGGCAAAATAGAAGCATGGCGGTCCCTTTACTTGACAGTCTTCGGTGGTTTTGAAGTCGTTTACACATTTCCTGCTTGTCAAACCAGCTACATGGAGTTTTGTTTGAGTTGCTGTTCACTTAACACAGCCACAGAGACTCCCTGTTTGAAACCACAAATGCTGTTTGTACTGAGAAAGCCGTCCATGGCTTCTGAAACCCAGCTATTTCATTGGCACCTTTTCAGCTCCATGTTCTTCCATTAGGAACTGGTTCTTCAATTAGGGGTGAAAAATGCAAATGCAAATGCAAATATGCCTCGTTTTTTTAAAAAACTCAAATATAGTGAAACTTCTGTAGTTAAAGAAAGCTCGGTGTGTGCCTCATGTTTTTCATGCACTTTCTTGTCCCTCTAAATACCTATACTGACCCAGTCAATTCAGATAAGAACAAATACATTTTAATGTAAGAAGGGAATCTCTTTTTATGACGGGTAGAAAGAAGAGTAAAATATCATAGATTTTTCCCTATGAGTAAAACTGGCCAGTATTTGTGTTATAAAAGTGTTTGTATTTCACTCAGTTTACATTTTATGGTTGTCTAGGACAACTCAGCATAGAAAATTGTTTCTTTATTATTTAACTATAGATCTTTTTTGTTTCTCCTCTTGCACACTATTCTTGGCCTCTGATAGACTGACTTAGGGCTTTGTTGAACTTTGGGAGAAATCGGTTGGTGGGGAACGAGGGTAGTCATGGCCTCCAGCAGCATCTGCCAGGTTCCAGAGGAACTTGTTTTATGAACATGTAAAAGAGGTATTTCCTTCAGGGCTGAGTTCTCCCAACTCACTGTTGGATGCTAGCTATAAGGTTAATATATAAGAGATGGTAGGAAGTTTTGAATAATGTTTAGGCACACAGACTTCACAACCCCCATCCCCAGGAACACCCTTATCCCCAGGGAAAACGAAGTGTATCCACTGGGATGAGCACAGCTTCCTCTAGAATTGCTAGTTGTGTGTTTAGCTTTTGTAAGTCACAGCCCTGATACATTGCACCAGTGGCTTATATGGCATTTGTTAACCTTGGTTCCACATCAGAGATTTTTTTTTTCTTCTTGCCTTAAAGTTTGTCAACATACTAGTATGTGATCTTTCTGCCAAACATATTAATATTATACATGTTTGTTGGTTAATTGATAGAATTTTCTTTGCTGCTTTGAGTGAAATTTCACTCCTACCTAATGGAATCATTAGATTTGATTTAAAAAGTATTACTATCTGAATTTCAGCTCTTCTGAGACTAGACTATAAGTGTGAGCTTCCCCAGGGGGCAAAAAGGCTTATATGTCTTAAAATATTAATTAGTTAGTGCCTGGCACATAGCAGTTTATTGGGCTCAAGCACAGTGGCTCATGCCTATAATCCCAGCACTTTGGGAGGCCAAGGTGGGTGGATCGTCTGAGCTCAGGAGCTCGAGACCAGCCTGGGCAAGATGGTGAAACCCTGTCTCTACTAAAAATACAGAAAATTAGCTGGGCACAGTGGCAGGCGCCTATAATCCCAGCTACTTGGGAGGCTGAGGCAGGAGAATCGCTTGAACCCAGGAAGTGGAGGTTGCAGTGAGCAGAGATTGTGCCACCGCACTCCAGCCTGGGTGGCAGAGCAAAACTCCATCTCAAATAAAAAATTGTTTACTGGTTTTAGTTTCAGTGAACTAGGCTAATTTTGTGTTTTTCTATTTTAACTACTACATAAGGTATCACGACATTTTTGTGAACATGTCATTTTGTCATTATGATACAAAAGTAATAAATACAATCTATTTAACCTATTTGCAAATTTCAGCATGTCTAAAGATTGTTTAAAATTTGTTTAAAAGCACAAGAGTTAAAAAAAAAAAAGCACAAGAGTTATTTAATATAGGTGGTTAGCACACTACAATTGGAAAAACTCTAGTCTACAGTATACTCGGGAATGTTTCTGTGCATTAATGAAATTTTTAAAAAGACTCAGTATATACCGGTCCTCAATTACATAGAAATTTTAAAATACCTGTTAAATATGCACTCTGAGCATAATGAACTAATAGTAATATTTTCATAGAAAGTCACCATAAGCAGTAATTACTGATTGTGTTTTTAGATGGTTTCTTGTGTGTGTGCATGAGACTCATCTAGTCAGTACTATTAAAGTAGCAAATATTTGTTAAATTCTTATGAGTTGCCAGACGCTTAATGAGGTTCACACGAATCAACTTATTTGGTGCTCCAGACAACCCTATGCGAATAAGTACTATTATTATTCCCACATAACAGTTAAGAAAACTAAGGCATAAAGAAGTTAAGTAATTTCCTTAAAGTCATAAACTTTATAAGTTGTTAACAGCTCAAAAAATAGTTGATTTTGGATTAAGGCAAGACTTACATAAAAAAGTACGTACAAAGTGCTCTTCAAAATAAATCAGGGAGATCAAAGTGAAACCAAGTTTGTGAGTATCTGAGTTTGATGTTAGGTAAACTTTCTACAACTAATTTTATAAATAGCATACCAATATATTATTTTACACTGTAGTTTCTAAAATAATTTTGAGTCTGATTTTTTAAAGTAATCAAGGCAAAAATAGGGGCAATAGATGTTTCAGATTATCTGATATTATAGAGGGAATATTAATTCAAATTATCCCAAACCTCTGATGTGACTCCAGAAACCACAGGTAGAACAAAAGTTACTGCAGCGGGAGCTGTGGCTCAGGGGTCCCAGGGAGCGGAGTCACAATGAACAACTATCTGAGCCTTCTTCACCTGGAAATACCGTTTGACCTGGAAACCTTCTATGCAAAACTGTCATTGCTTTTTTTTCTTTCAAATTCCGCTAGCATTAACTGAGGACCTACCCTGTACCAGAAACTAGTAGCTTTTAAATTATATATAATCTTATTCCATTCTTACAACCATGCTGTATGGTATGTTATTCATTATTGTTATTACTATGGGACATTTTATGTATGTGAAAACTGAGGCTTTTTGCAATTAGGTAAATTGCTAACAAGTGGCAGACTCAAGATTTGAGCCCAAGTGATTCCAAGTTTAAGGTTTCAGTCCATCTATAACCATCTTAAAAAGTGGTTTTTGATTTTGTAATGATGGCTGAAAGTTTGAGTCCTTTGTGGGTTTTATAAAGCAGAACTTAAAGACGTCACAAAAGCTTTAAAATGAGTATGTTCCCCACTACTCTTTTGGCCCATACTCATATTCACTAAAACAATGTGTGTGTGGGTGGCTGTGCCGGTAAGAGGCATATTCATTCATTCAACAAACTGAACAGTGCTATATACCAGACACAGTGTTAGGTACTGTGGTGCTAGCAATAGAATGAGGTAGACACGGAGCTTACACTCCAGAAGGAAAGATACATCAAGCAAATAAAGTTGTAATAATCAATAGTTTTTTTTTTTTTTAAAGAAACATCTAACATTACACAGAGATCCAAACTGGCCTAGACAGTGGGAGTTAAGGTGAGACTGAACGAGAAATGTGAGGTAGCCAGGCCAAATGATAAATAAGCAGAATTTTTCAGAGAATATTTCTTCCTCATAATCTCCTGCTCTACTAGGTTACACAGTTTTGCTTATGATGTGATCAAACTTGTCCCACTCCTTCTTGTGTGTCTATGACCTCCCCAACCAGCTCAGAGTGACTTCTGCACAACGGAGGTCTAGGAACCAATATTTTGAATACAAACAAAATCAAGGAAGCCTTGGAAAGTTTAAATGCTTTTTCCCCAAACATTGGCAAGCACATCAAATGTACCACACCTACCTTTAAGAAAAATTCGACATTTCGCTTACTTTTTATGATGTTTTTTAAGTCTATAAATCTTCATTGTACATTTTCCACAGAATACACTTCAATCCCATTGATATTAAGGAAAGTACATGAAGCACTCTGGCCCACTAAATGGGGAAATCAGAATGTGACGGAAGAGTGGCCAAGACTCAGAGTTTCCATTCTCTTCCAAGGGAAACCAAATGAGAAAAATAATACATCATAAAAGCCCAAGTTCTGATTACAATTCTGGAAATAGGGATGAAATAGGATATTTCATTTAAAAAATATTGTGCCTTGAATTCCAAGCTCAATCTAAAAGGTTATGCAGAACGCACCCTCTGCACCCTTCCATTCCAGCTATCACCCTTCCATTCCAGCTTCTCGAGGGTTCCTCCTGGGGTTCAGCACCTGCCCATGGGGACATTTAGAGAAACTGAGTAAGGTACCTTTGTACAGATCATGGGTTAGGTTCATTAGTCTTCTGCTTAATCTTGATCTATCTTTATCTTGAATTTCGATTTTCACAAAATTAATTCATCTACATTCTTCCAAGACAAATGTTGCCCTTATATCATGGCCTCCACTGTAACTGTGATGTGATGTGATGTGATGTGATGTGATGTGATGTGATGTGATGTGATGTGATGTTGTGGATAGTAGATTAGGAGACAAGTGTCTGGCTTCATCCAGTGAGAGGTTCTATCAGAAAATCCTAACCAAGCCTTGCACTTTAGAATCACATGGGCAGCTTTAAAAATACTCCATGTGGAGGTCCCAGCACCGGAGTCTCTGATTCAATTAGTTTAGCGTGGCACCTTGGCAGCAGTAGCTTTAAAAGCACTCTCAGGTGATTTAATGTGCAGCCAGGTTTGCGAACCAGTTTTATGAATTTTGGCAAGTCCTTTAACAGTTCTTGGTTGCAGTTTTCTCGTTTATAAAATAAAATTATTCCTGAAGCATCTTATTTTTTAAGATAAATGAATAATGATTATGCATGTGGTCTGGGTTTGGAAATTTTTGTGTCTATTGTATTGGAATGCTTACTATTTATGAACTGGTGGCACTAGGGTTGAGTTAATGTGCATACTACCTGACCCTCTCTTTCGTCTTTCTACTGAGATTCAGTAAATACAATGATAGCTAATGATAGCTAACATTTATGGACTGTGTGTTTGCGCTAGATTTTGTGTAAACACAAACTGTTACCGGTGACAATGAGATACTCACAAAAATTAAAGTGATTACTTTTATAGTAATTTGGGCTTCTGTTGTGTATTCATTTACCTTTTTGTTATTTAATTTCTAATAATTTATTTTACTACATTCTACAAAAATACCTGTATGTAGCTATTCAGGAATTTTTAAATCCCCCAAAACTAGACTTTCATCATAGATAAGTTTGAGAGGCAGCGACATCAAAGCTCCTTGTGGCTGTTATCTAATTCAATTCTCACTGGTAATTCCCATGAAGCAGTCGCCTGTTTTACAAGTGAGGAGGCTGAGGATTAAAATGATTTGCCTAAGGTTGCACCCTTAGTATGATTTATAAGTCAGTAAGGGTTGAACTCAGAAAGCCCTGAATCCAGAGCCCAGAACCGTGGAAGGACTTGGAAGTTACTTTCAATCAACTTGATCCAGGCATGGGAGAGACCTAGTGCCAGGGAGAGCCACTTTTGCACAGAGTGACTCAAAATGTTCTCTGTGTTATTTGTAATCTTTATGCGTAATTACAATTGGCTCCCACCTTGTGAACATTAATTAAGTGGCTATAAAAAGTCTGAAATTCAAATTGTCTAGATATACTTATAAAACTAAATCAGAGCTAAATGAAAAGAGACTGTTTTAAATGAAGAGAGTAGCCTTTAAGTGGCAAGTCAATTTTTTTTCTGCCACTGGGAAGATGAAATCAGTTAAAAAAATAAAGAAATTATTTTTCTACACACTTGGTCATCTATATGTTAAATTTAAGCTTGCTAAAGATGTGTGGTTGGGTTTTTCTTTTTAATCCTCTCTTTGTAGTCTGAGTAGGAAGAAATAACCTCTTGGAAAATTTCTAGACTCTTACCCTAGGAAAACAGACGTTTTACCCTAGGATATTTTCCTCCAGAACTCTACTTTTTATCCAAAGGATGCAAGGTAAAAAACTGATGGATTTTTTCTTTTTTGTTTTAATATTTTAAATTTAATATTCAATTTATTTTAATTAATTTAATATTGAATATTTAATGTTTAGTATTTAAAGACCATGTTTACTTTCATATATGGTAATTCATAAAAAATTAAGCAATTTTTATGTTGCATCTTTTGGATCGTTGTTTAAAACCAAGTACTCTTTCCTACAGCATGAAATATTTTAGACTTGGTTTGTATATACATTTTCAGAAATGTTCCTATTATGTAGGGTGAGAGGTACTAGTAATATCTAGAGCATTGAAAGAGGACAGAAAATAAAGTATCAAGTGGCATTTAAGCGCTGATACAGAACTGGAATGCATGAAGAATTTCAGGACCAGGAGAGTTTAACCCTCTTGCTTCTCCCAGGTGTGGGCATGGCAGGTTGTAAATATCACCTTGTCTTGGTATCTAGGATCCCAATGACCTTCTGCAAGTGGTGTTGACACAGCACACAGGCAACACATCTGAAATCTGTACAGTACAACTGTTTTAGTCTTGGGCTACTATCTCTTAATCATAAAATAATAAAAAGTAAATTTAATTTTATAGTAAGTACTTACTAGTTCCTTGCTGTGCTAAGCATTAGGAAATTAATGAACTGGTGATAGAAAATGGTGTTTAGATGAGGTACATAGGCACAAGCATGTGCAGAGAACAAGGAAGCTGTCAAGTGAGGTGCCTTTATTTAGGGAATGATATTACCTGTCACTGGGGGAACTGGGGGCAAATATATGGGATTTGGAATGAAGAGACTCAGCTATCTTTTCTCAATTATTATGTATCTTTTTATGTGCCTGTCACAGAATTCAGTACTGGAAATAAAAAGAAGCATAAGAAATGGTTGTTTTCTAGAGGTGAGGCAGAATCTTTTCTTTAATGAAGGAAGAATTCTGAAGCACGTGGGGAGCACATAGCAGAATTTCTCACAAATGGCATTGAAAGGAGCGAGGAGGGAGTGACTAAGGCTTCCTCCTGTAAGCCACTCAGATCTTCAGTTCCCTCCTTTGTAAAGACAGGGATAATTCCATTTACCACACACAGTTGCAGCAACAAATCAGATGGGCTATGGGTAGGAAACTGCTTTAAAAGTGTACAGCAATGTTGTTATTTTTATTAATCGCTTTAAAATATCTGAAGGATAGAATAATACACCCATAAGTGTTCACAATTCACTGTGGCTGGGAGAGGCAGAAGGTTGTGCTTCCTGTGGAATGGTGCCTGTCAAATGTTGAGCTACAGCCCTTGCCATTGTCACCTCCTCTATGATGCAGTGGCATGAGTGACTTTAGTTGCCAAGTGTGGCCATGGCATTGCACATCTCCATACCTTGTGATGCTGAGCTGTTTCATCTGTTGGGAATGCCATTCTTTCCTCTTACCTTTTGTCTTAGTCTGCTCAGGCTGCCAAAACAAAATACCATAGACTAGATGGCTTAAACAACAGAAATTAATTTCTCATAGTTCTGGAGGCTGGGAAGTCCAAGATCAAGGTTCTTGCAGATTTGGTTCCTGGTGAGGGCTCTCTTCCTAGTGTGCAGATGACTGCCTTCTTGCTGTGTGCTCACATAGTGGAGGGAGGGAGGGGGGGAGAGAGAGAGAGAGAAAGAGAAAGAGAGAGAAAAGGGAGGAAGAGAGAGAAAAGGGAGGAAGAGAGAGAAAAGGGAGGAAGAGAGAGAAAAGAGGGAGGGAGAGAGAAGAGAGAGGGAGAGAAAAGGGAGGAAGAGAGAGAAAAGAGGGAGGGAGAGAGAAGAGAGAGGGAGAGAAAAGAGGAAGGGAGAGAAAAGAGGTAGGGAGAGAAATAGGGAGAGAGAGGGAAAGAGAAAGAGCGAAAGAAAGACGAGGGAAGGATTGAGATGAGAGAGGAGAGAGGGAGAGAGAGAAGAGAGAGGGAGAGAGATGAGAAGGCAAGAGAGAGGAGAGGGAGAGAGAGAGAAGAGAGAGGGAGAGAGAGAGAAGAGAGAGGGAGAGAGATGAGAAGAGAGAGGGAGAGAGATGAGAAGAGAGAGGGAGAGAGATGAGAAGGAAAGAGAGAGGAGAGGGAGAGAGAGAAGAGGGAGAGGGAAAGAAAAGAGAGAGAGGGAGAGAGAGATGAGAGAGGTGGGAGAGAGAGGAGATGGGAGATGGAGAGAGAGAGAAAAAAGAGAGAAAAGAGGGAGAGAGAGAAAAAAGATATAGAGAGAAAAAAGATGGAGAGAGAGAAGAGAAGGAGAGAGATGAGACAGACAGGAGAGAGAGAGGAGAGAGAGGGAGAGAGAAAAGAGGGAGAGAGAGAAAAGAGGAAGAGAGCGAGATGAGAGAGATAAGGGGGGAGAGAGAGAAAGAGAGAGAGAGAAAGAAAGAGAGGGAGAGAGAAAGCGAGAGAGCGCACACTGTTATTTTTCTTCCTCTTCTTATAAGGACACTGATCCCATCATAGGAGCCTCACCCTCATGACCTCATCTAAACCTGATCACTTCCCAAAGGTCCCCACCTTCAAATGCCATTATATTGGGAGTTAGGGCTTCAATGTATGAATTTGGTGGGACAAAAACATTGAGTCCATAGCCCCTTTCCAGTAGGTCTGTGAAACACACACATTCTTTAAGATTTTCAAATGTCTTATTGTCTTTAAAAACTTCCTTTATTCAGCCAAATAGAGCTGATTATTCTCATTTTGTCCCGTCAGTGAAATAATTATTCAATACAATTCTTGATTCAATAAATATTTGTTGTGGTCACCTTGTACAAAATACTCTTGTCTTTTACTACTTGGTCTTCACTGCAGCAAGTACCATGCTTGCATATGCAGGTTAAACAGTTTTAAATGAATTGCTGCAAGAAGGTGACTCACTAGATAACAGCCAGAAGGAGTAAAGCAGCAGCTGATGAAATAGAACACGGATCCATCATCTGTTTATCAACCATGATGACTTACAAGAATAGGATTAAGAGAAACATCCTAGGCATTTTTCTTGAAGGTCTATTGCCTTGAAAACCTATCAGGAGAAATTTCTGGGGGTAATATCAGAGTAGTATTTGAAGCAACCAAGCCTTAAAAATGAGAAAGCTAAATATATTTAGCCAGATTTTGAACAGAAACACAGATTGCCTTTTAGGACTTGGAACACTTGCTAAAAGAATGCAGTTTTATTTCAAAATTTTAAATTTCAAAATGGGCTAGATTTGGAGGTATGGTGATTCACTGGGCGTTCAATTTACAAATACAGTGGCTCGTTAAATTTGCCCAAAGTTGTTTTTTTTTTTGTTTCTCCACCTGCAATTTGTATTAGTGAAATAAATATTACCAAGAGTTGAACTCTATTTGGTGAGTTCCCAGAATGTAACTGTTCTAACAAGACCCTGTTGGATTGTCTATAGCTCAACAGTTAAAGGAAAAAATGTAATTGTCTAACTACCTCTTGCCCACATCACACTCTTTCACCCTTTCCAACAATCAGCCTGCTGTAGCAGTTCAGTCCTGGAAGAGGAAACTGTTGCAACTTATCCAGGCCATCTGACTAAGAAGTGAGTAACATTGTGTGAGATGCAAATGGACAATACCTCAAAACCTGACATGAGAAAGATCAGGCCAAGAGGAGATTTGGCAACGGGGAAGTTGGTCTCTTGGAACACGTTAGAATTTCCAAGAAACAAATTAAATGTGATTTAAAGAAATTGGGTGTGTTCCTCTAATCTGGACATAAAGTGCAAATTGCAACCAGGGTTAAAGGCTGTAGATAGGCCTCATTGCGGGCTCCACAGAAGTCAGCACGTTTCCCATCAAAGATTGCAGAGTGTTGTTCCAGGATTTTTGTTTGTTCAGTTACTTGTATCTTGTTTGTTTCTTTGTTATGCTTCACAGCTCAAGACTTTCAAGACATGCATTGGATTCCAGTATCTGATGTCCAAAGAATGTGCCAAAGGAAGGGAAAAAAGGCAAATTTTATCTTTTTCTAAACTTTGTAATTGATGTCAGAATCAGGCTGGCCTTGGCCCCACTTGTGGCTAGTGCTAAATGACCCTGAAATGGTCCTCATCCCCTACTCTGGCTGATATAATGTATTAATTCACTGGTCTTCCAAATTTTGTCTGACCTCAGGCAGTGGGACCCATCCTTCCTTGCTAGGAGGGATTAAAAGGTGCCTGAGTCTGGTGCATGAGGCAGCTCAGCACGAATCAGCCCTATTGTTAGCGTCTTCCTAAGCTTGTGCCCTGCTTCTGATAACTGAGCCCTCACCCCCAAATTGTCTGGATAACCAGTTAAGCTGGTACCTCCTCTGGACCTAGACCCCTATCTTTCTGCCTCTGCATCCCACAGCCAAATTATAGCGTCTACTGCAAATCCTCCATTGATACTTTCTGGCACCACTCACCCTATTTCAGTCAATCGCTGACCAAGTTGCCCATGGTCCCCCAGTGCCTCTGGATAACCTACTCTGCTTGCTTACACCACTCTAGAGTTCCCACTTTTACTCTCCTGGAATCAGTCCTCAAGCTCAGCTTTTCCCTGAAGGCTGAGACCCTCTGGGGGGCCTGGCTTCAGATGGTCTTGCTCCCCCTGAACACTCTTCCTGACACTTTAGGAAAGGCAAGAAGAAGAAAAGGCCTCTGCTTTTTCACCCCTTAATAGCTCATGGATCCACAGCAAGATGTTGATAAGACATTGACTTGCAAAGGTCCATCTTTAGGGCATGGAGTGAGAAAAAGTTGCATGAACCTGCCAGAAAGAAGGGGATGTGGCAGCACCTTCAGTGCAGAATGAATGCTGCATTCTGAAATTTGAAGAGGAAAAGAAGCTTGTGGTTGATGTAAATGCACGGTAGACCAAGGAGACATATATGTCAGCATTTTTCAACAAATAGCTAATTGGAGAGCAGAAGCAACTACTGACTTAGGAAAAAACAAAGTTAAAATTCCTTTATTTTATAGCTAACCTCACCATAATATCTGATTTGCCTCCTACCAATTTATTATTATTATATTATTTTTGCTAATTCTTTAAAAAATAGTGTATGCTCTGTTCTCACTCATAAGTGAGAGTTGAACAATGCGAACACATGGACACACGGAGGGGAACAACACACATTGGGGCCTGTCAGGCGGTGGAGAACAAGGGGAGGGAGAGCATTAGGACAAATACCTAATGCATGTGGGGCTTAAAACCTAGATGACGGGTTGATAGGTGCAGCAAACCACCATGGCACACGTGTACCTATGTAACAAACCTGCACGTTCTGTACTTGTATAAAGTAAAATAAAACAAACAAAAAAATACCGTATGCTCATGGTACAAACTCAAAGAACCCAAAAGAGTATAAAGTGAAAAGTAGTTTTTTTTTCTCTTATTCATGGCCTTCCAAGAAGTGTGATTTCTAAATTTTTCTTCATATAAATATGTACTGTTTTGGGGGGTGGGGATAGAATCTCACTCTGTCGCCCACGCTGAAGTGCAGTGGTGCAATCTCAGCTCACTGCAACCTCTACCTCCCAGGTTCAAGTGATTCTCGTGCCTCAGCTTCCTGAGTAGCTGGGACTGTAAGTGTGCACCACTACATCTAGCTAATTTTTTGTATTTTTTAGTAGAGACGGGGTCTTGCTATGTTGGCAAGGCTGGTCTCCAATTCATGACCTCAGGTGATCCACCTGCCTCTACCCCCCGAAGTGCTGGGATAACAGATGTGAGCCACAGCACCTGACCAATATGTAATATTTTTATAATTTAAAATGTACATTTTAAACACAAACCAGATAAAATATATGAACTATTCTATGACTTATTTTTATTTTTTTAACTAATATAGGTCAGGCATCATTCTACATGGGCATACCTATTGTTGACCAAACACATTCTTTTTTAACAACTGTCCAGTATTCTGACATCTGGATAATCCAGTCCACCAACATACTTTAGATTCTAAATTCAGAAAACTACAGAAGAAAACAGAAACTGTAATTTGCCTGGAGTCAAAGGACAGAATGCCTGAGTCAATCTGCAATTTTAGCTGGCCTCTTAGTAGAGCCAATGTTTGAGAGAAAGAGTCAAGAAAATGCTGACACCTAAGGAAGGAGAGAAAAAGGGTACATTTGAGTTAAAGACCAGAGGGAGGGGTATGATTGATGCAAATGGATTGTTTGTTCACGAAGAAAGGATCCGGGTTCTTTTCCAGTAGTTTGAAGGTTGGGATAGAGTTTAGCCTCCCAGAGGTAGAGGACAAATTTCAGTTTTTAACCAGAAAAGAAACATGGGTAAGTACTATGGGATTTTCTCTTCAGTCATGATTAAAGTGATGCCATACTTTAAGAGAAAAGCCAAGACAAGAATGATTTTATAGATGTACCAGCAAAGTAGTATCCATTCTCCAAATACAAAAACCCTCAGATTTTCTACTAGGCAAGATTTTTTTAAGAGCCTAGCTACAGCACTTTTTGTTTGTTTAGAAATCTCAGAAAGAAGAGTCTTGTACTGAAAGGTGAGAGCATGTGGTACCTTTTTGTTGTTGCAGGAATCCTGCATTAACAGAAGCTATGGGTGCTGCACGTGCCACAGACCCTGGAAGCTCAGCTGTGGGCAGAGTGCTCAGGAGAGCTCTCTGCATAGATGGCTATCAGCATAGATGTAGATTGCATGGAAGGAACAGCTGGCTCTGGCAGGGCAGCAGCCAACAACAACGTCATGTTTCATCATCCCTCCACACCTTCAGATCTGAGTTGTGTGTGCTGCTAATTGTCCTGGTTGAACTTCTTGCTGGAACAGAGTGTCTAAATGTGTCTTCTAAAGTAAGAGGAAAAGGCTGCCAGGAGAGCACTTGCAGGGAAGCAGTTTCTTTTGGAAATCTGAGGAAGAAGGAAAACAATTTCAAAAGAGTTGAAGTCCGGGGCAAGAAGTTCACCAAAAGACAGACATTGTCGATGAAATAAGAGCTTTGTTCTCATCAGGATGGGAAAATAAATGCTTCATCAGGAAATGAGATGTTGCTGACAGGGAGAGATGCTGTCAACTGCAAGTAGATTCCTTTACTACGACCCTGTTTCTAATGATAACGTTTCCAGGGAGGGCATTGAATAATTTTCACTTTGCCACTGTCTGTGAGGCCTGGTTCCATGGGGAGCTAGAGTGTTGCTAAGGCCAATTGCATGCAATTATCTCCAGATTCAAAGAAACCTTAATTGAGGATTGGAGGAATCCGTAAAATGGACATTTCCTGTAGTAGAATTTTCTTCCATGTTGATTTCAGGTTTTTGAGGGTCCTAGGCTGGTCATTTGACATATGTGTGCAGTTTCTTGTTCTATATTCCATGAAAGTAGGAGGAGCGTCAAATCTGGGCTTTACTTAAAAGTAACTTGACTGATTTGGGACCAATTATTGAGTTCTGAGTAAAATTTCCACACAGATCTGTCTTGATCTATTTTATAAAGGAGAAGACAGCTCATGTTTTATATTACCCCAGGGAAAAATAAATTCTTTAATTGCTTGGGAGATTCAAAATTGCATCCATGGCTGAGCACTGTCCAGCCTTTTGGCTTGTTTCTGGTAGGCCTGTCTTAGGTAATGCAGCTTTATTTAATTTGGCATAACATTCTGTTGTTGCTGAACAAGAGGGAAGTCAGGTTTCTGATAAAAAAATATCGTATTATATTCTGGGAATATTCAAATATCAGTGAAAAAGAAGGAACGTAGGTGGTATTAACGGTAAAAATCTTCATGTTTTACTCTTAAGAACTGCTACCACTCAATAAGCTAGTGGTGTCATGGAAAATTCATAGACTTTGGATTCATAAAGAGCAGTATTCATATTCTATTACCAAGTCGTGCAAATTCAAGCATATTTTTTAACTCTCCTAATCTCCATTTCTTCTTCTGTGCAGTGGTGTTCGTAACAAATAGGTGTTAATAATTATAACACTTACAACATGCCTCATGCATGGCAGGGGACCAAATATTAGTGCATATTCTGTCCTTGGTGGATCCTCCTTTATAAAATAAAAGTTCTGTGACAATCTATAATATTTAGATTCTCTTCTCTTCAGACCCAGGATAGAATATAGGAGTGAAATAACTTCCTTTTATACCCATTTATCTAAAGGACAGTGAGGTAGTGATTTTTTATACATAACAGAAGTATTATAACCTTGTAAAAGGTAGTATAGGTGTTAAGTCATGGAATTTAGACTTGGGCAATCCTGAGTTCATTTTGGGGTTAAGTGACTTTTCTGAGATCAAACCTTGTATAAATTACTTAGCACAAGCATGCCTCCATGATTTGGAGAAAACTAGCACCCACATTGCTAAGTTGTCCATTCAGTTAAAAAAATGTACTGTTTTAGGCTCACAGCAGCAAGCTAATAGGACAGGTACAAATCCTGACTTCACTGGAGTTAACATTTGAGTGGGAATGAACTGATATGTAAACCAATGATTCCAGAAGACAAATTCAGATAATGCTAGCTTATGTGAAGAACACAAAACAGAGTGATGGGATAGAGGGTGACCTAGGAGCGATGCCCCGCCCTGCTTCGGCTCGCCCTCCATGGGCTGCACCCACTTTCTGACCAGTCCCAATAAGATGAACCAGGTACCTCAGTTGGAAATGCAGAAATCACCTGTCTTCTGTGTTGATCACACTGGGAGCTGCAAACCAGAGCTGCTCAATGAAATAAAAGAGGACACAAACAAATGGAAGAACATTCCATGCTCATGGATAGGAAGAATCAATACTGTGAAAATGGCCATACTGCCCAAGGTAATTTATAGATTCAATGCCATCCCCATCAAGCTACCAATGACTTTCTTCACAGAATTGGAGAAAACCACTTTAAAGTTCATATGGAACCAAAAAAGAGCCTGCATTGCCAAGACAATCCTAAGCAAAAAGATAAAAGCTGGAGGCATCATGCTACCTGACTTCAAACTATACTAAAATGCTACAGTAACCAAAACAGCATGGTACTGGTACCAAAACAGAGATACAGACCAATGGAACAGAAAAGAGGCCTCAGAAATAACACCACACATCTAGAACCATCTGATCTTTGACAAACCTGACAAAAACAAGTAATGGGGAAAGGATTCCCTATTTAATAAATGGTGCTGGGAAAACTGGCTAGCCATATGTAGAAAGCTGAAACTGGATCCCTTCCTTACACCTTATACAAAAATTAATTCAAGATGGAGTAAGGCTTAAATGTTAGACCTAAAACCATAAAAACCCTAGAAGAAAACCTAGACAATACCATTCAGGACATAGGCATGGGCAAGGACTTCATGACTATAACACCAAAAGCAATGGCAACAAAAGCCAAAATAGACAAATGGGATCTAATTAAACTAAAGAGATTCTGCACAGCAAAAGAAACTACCATCAGAGTGAACAGGCAACCTACAGAATAGGAGAAAATTTTTGCAATCTACCCATCTGACAAAGGGCTAATATCCAGAATCTACAGATAACTTAAACAAATTTACAAGAAAAAATCAAACAACCCCATCAAAAAGTAGGGAAAGGATATGAACAGACTCTTTTCAAAAGAAGACATTTATGCAGCCAACAGACACATGAAAAAATGCTCATCATCACTGGTCATCAGAGAAATGCAAATCAAAACAACAGTGAGATATCATCTCACACCAGTTAGAATGGCGATCGTTAAAAAGTCAGGAAACAACAGGTGCTGGAGAGGATGTGGAGAAATAGGAACACTTTCACACTGTTGGTGGGAGTGTAAACTAGTTCAACCATTGTGGAAGACGGTGTGGCGATTCCTCAAGGATCTAGAACTAGAAATATCATTTGACTCAGCAATCCTATTACTGGGTATATACCCAAAGGATTATAAATCATGCTACTATAAAGACACATGCACACATATGTATGTTATGGCACTATTCACAATAGCAAAGACTTGGAACCAACCCAAATGTCCATCAATGATAGACTGGATTAAGAAAATGTGACACATATACACCATGGAATACTATGCAGCCATAAAAAGGATGAGTTCATGTCCTTTGCAGCAACATGGATGAAGCTGGAAACCATCATTCTGAGCAAACTATCACAAGGACAGAAAACCAAACACTGCATGTTCTCACTCACAGGTGGGAATTGAACAACTAGAACGTAAGGACACAGGGCGGGGAACATCACACACTGGGGCCTGTCGTGAGGTGGGGGGATGGGGGAGGGATAGCATTAGGAGAAATACCTAATGTAAATGATGAGTTAATGGGTGCAGCAAACCAACATGGCACATGTATACATATGTAACAAATATGCACGTTGTGCACATGTACCCTAGAACTTAAAGTATAATTAAAAAAAGAAAATATTTGCACACTATTTATTCAACAAAGGATTAGTATCCAGAAAGTATAAGAAATTCAAGTCGATAGCAAAAAAAAAAAAAAAAATCCAGCTAAAAACTAAGCAAATGATCTGAGAGACATTTCTCAAAATAAGAAATACAAACGAGCAACAAATATATGAAAAAATGCTCAACATCACTATTCACCAGGGAAACACAAATTAAAACCACAGTAAGGTATCCTGTCACCCCAGTTAGGATAGCTATTATCAAAAGGACAAAAAATAACAAACACTGGCAAGAATGTGAAGAAAAGGAACTGTTACACCTTTTGGTGGGAATGTAAACTAGTACAGCTGTTATGGAAAACAGTATGCAGGTTTCTCAAAAAACTACACATGGAACTACCATATGATCCAGCAACCCCACTACTGGGTATTTATCCAAAGGGAAGGAAATCAGTATATGCAACGGATACCTGCACTCCCATGTTATTGCAATACTATTCACAATAGCCAAGATATGGAATCAACACAATTGTCCAACGACAGATGAATGGAAAAAGAAAATGTGGTATATATATACATAATGGAATACTATTCAGCCATAAAAAATGAAATCCTGTAACCTGCAGAACATGAATGAACCTAGAGGACATTAAGTAAAATAAGCCAGGAACAGAAAATTATACGCCTACATGTTCTCACTCATGTTCAGAAGCTAAAAATGTTAATCTTGTAGAAATAAGGAGTAGAACAGAGGTTAATAGAAGCTGGGAAGGGTAGGGCAAAGAGGCAAATAGAGATTTGTTAAAAGATACAAAATTGGCCAGGTGTGGTGGCTCATGCCTGTAATCCCAGCACTTTGGGAGGCCAAGCCGGGAAGATTACCTGAGGTCAGGAGTACGAGACTAGCCTGACCAACATGGAGAAACTCCGTGTCTACTAAAAATACAAAATTAGCCGGGCATGGTGGTACATGCCTGTAATCCCAGCTACTCAGGAGGCTGAGGTAGGAGAATCGCTTGAACCTGGGAGGCAGAGGTTGTGGTGAGCCAAGATCGCGCCATTGCACTCCAGCCTGGGCAACAAAGAGCAAAACTGTCTCAAAACAAAACAAAAACCAAAAGAGACACAAAATTACAGCTAGATAGGAAGAATAAATTCTAATGTTCTATGGCTCTGTAGGATGGCTATGGTTAACAATAATATATTCTCTATTTTCAAATAGCTAGCAGAGAGGATACTGAATGTTTCCAATACAAATAAATAATAAATGTTTGAGATGATGGATATGCTAATTACCCCCAATCAAATTGTGTGTATCAAAACATCACCATGTAGCGCATATGTATGTACGATTATTACATGTCAATTAAAAATACATAAATAAAACTTTAAAAAATTTTGTCCACATGAATATTACCAAAGCAGTCACTCAATAAACATTGGTTGAATGTCTTGGGTGCTTGGGTACCACAAAACAGGTATGTCTTTGTTTTGTATCTGCCCTGATTCTCAAAAATGGGGCTTCCTTCTGAATCATTCAACATAATGCTGTCAGATGATGAATTCTTCCAATTCAATCATATTCTTTGTGCCCCAAATCTTTCAAATACAGGCCACTGCTTAAAAACTTGGGTCAAATAGTCTTCCTTATATAATAAGCCCTTTCCTATCCTATTTCTACTTCTTAGTCCTATGAGAAGAGGAGAAAGGGAAACAGAATTGGGAGAAGGGGAAAGGGAGGAGAGGAGAGAACAGAAAAGGAGATGAGAGAAGGGGGGATGGTAAGGTAACGAAGGAATGAGAAGGAAGAATTTTCCATGGTGAAATAAACTAGGGGCACAACATATCCCATAGTAACTTTTTGAAGATTCATAATACCTGCCTCTCAGTTAGTGTTGGAGTGTCCCTGAAGCAGCAGGTAATACTGGCTCAGCACCCTCTTCCATTACTTCTGGAGAGTTTAATGCCTGCTCCAAGTCTTTGGTGACCTTACAGGAGATTTATATTCTTACAGTCACTCTTAGCTCAGAGATTCTCATTCTCCTGAGTTGGTTCAGCTTTCTGAACATCCTGTTCTTATTCTTCACAGCATTCAACAAAGTCTTTTACTAGGATTCCTTGAGAAAATTACCCATGTTAAGATATGGTACAGCGCACAAATGGCCACAACCATTTCCCTCCCTCCCTGTATCTACCCCTGTTTGCAAAGTGACGTTGCAGCTATTTGCATCAAATGTGGAGACAATTTCCTCACCTTCTGGATCTGGGCTACACTTGTGACTTGCTTTGGCCAACAGAAGGCAGGAAGGATACAGTGTGACAGCTCAAGCTTAGGAATTCAGAGGCCTGCAGTACTTCTGCTCTCTCTTTTGGAGTCTTGCCAAAACCATGTGAATGAACAAGCCTGGTTTAGTCAGCTGGAGAATGAAAGACCATACAATACAGAGATGTGCCATCCCAACTGAAGCCATCTTAAACCAGCCAGGCCCCAGCTGACCTAGCAGGTGACTGATACATGAGCTATGAGCTAACTGGTACATAAGGCCTTTGTGTATCACAGATTTTTTGTTTTTGTGACGGAGTCTTGCTCTGTCCCCAGGCTAGAGTGCAGTGGTGCAATTTTGGCTCACTGCAACTTCCACCTCCCAGGTTCAAGTGATTCTCCTGCCTCAGCTTCCCGAGTAGCTGGGATTATAGGCATCCACCACCACATCCAGCTAATTTTTGTATTTTTAGTAGAGATGGGGTTTTACCACGTTGGCCAAGATGATCTCCATCTCTTGACCTCGCGATCTGCCCACCTTGGCCTCCCAAAGTGTCGGGATTACAGGTGTGAGCCACTGTGCCCAGCCATATCACAGATTTTACTCAAGCTTTGGGGGAGATGAATTTTATATGTTGTCTTAACACAAACAACTTAAGAGCAAATGTTAGATGTTCCTCTTCTTAAAACTGTACTATGCTGCTTATTCACCACCCCACACCCCTACCATCTCCTCATTCTCAGGAGGCAATCCTCCAACCCCTCTTTCTCCCAAAGTCCTTGCATCTTTGAATGCAGCATAATCCAGCCCTTCCCAGTTCCTGTCACCAAATTCATGGAGGACTTCACTCTGCATATACAGTCACTTCTGCACTCCATTACATTTTGTTTCTCTATTCTGTCTCACCCTTCCTCCCTTATTGCAAGCTCCTTTCAGAGAAAGGGAGAAGCATATAACCATGTACATGTTTATTGCTGAATGGAAATTATGACAATTAGGGCACAATTAGATGTTTTATAATTTAACACTACAGTTAGTTACATTTCTATTAAATGTGTTAGGATTTTAAAGTCTTTGAGAAGTCCTGCAAGAAGGACATGTGTTTTATTTTGATTGGGCCAACATCTCACAATCATTTGACCAAGAAATAAACCCATCTCCACCTATCCCCAGTGTGTGTGTGTGTGTGAAACACTTTATTATTCTGCTAAACTACCTTTTCTCAGAGTGCAGTTTGCAAAATGCTGTCCCGTCCAGCGTGGTGTGATCCTCCCTTCCTCACCAGCACAAGCCCAGCTCTGGCAAAGCTGCTAATTCCTCAAACAGACCATGTTCATTTGTATCACATTTCAATCACTCTGTGTGTGGAATGGATCTCTTCAAGATCCATCATAATTCCCATGACTTCCATTTAGTGTTTCTCCATGTTTCAGCCCATGCTGACCTCTTCTTTCTCTGACCTCTTGTATCTCCCCCCGCAACTCCCAGTGAGACATTTTCCCACAGAGTAATACATGGCTCTTTCTTTCTTCTTCTTGCTTTTTTTTTTTTTTTAGAGACAGAGTCTTGCTCTGTCATCAGGCTGGAGTGCAGTGGTGCAGGCTCACTGCAACCTCTGCCTCCTGCGTTCAAGCAATTCTCTTGCCTCAGCCTCCCGAGTAGCTGGGACTACAGGCGCATGCCACCATACTCGACTAATTTTTTGAATTTTAATAGAGACAGGGTTTCACCGTGTTGCCCAGGCTGGTCTCGAACTCCTGCACTCAGGCAATCTGCCCACTTCGGCCTCCCAAAGTGCTAGGATTACAGGCGTGAGCCACCGCACCCGGCCACACATGGCTCTTTCTAGGCACTGTTGTTTCTTTCCATAATTAAAGCTAACAACTAGATAATAATCTTTTCCAGGACAGGGACACTATTTTATGCTTCTTTTATGTATCCCACAGAACAGATGCTTAGCAGACCCTAACAATGTATTTACTGAATTGAACTGATAATAAAATAGTGAGAATAATTATTTTATTGAGCACCTCAATGTGATTGGCTTTATACTAAGCACATAGTATATATTATCCTATTTCATTTTGAAAACAGCCTTGTGAAATATTATGCTTATTTTACAAATGAGAAAATTAAAATTCAAAGAAATTTAAATAATTTACTATTAAATGGCCATATCACCATTCAAACCAAGATTTGATTCCACAACCAGTGTACTTTAACCCCTATGACATATTGCCTTCTACTTACATTTATACCTTTGTTAACCAAATTTTAAAGATATTTCACGCAGCCACAGATGTCTGCACTAAATGTGCATACGACTTACTGAATTATCAGAATTCCAGGCTTGAGACTTTGCTTACTTTCCTCCCTGAATCACAACTGCAATTTTCTGTCATAGCAGCCATGCATAGAAGCAAGGTGGTTGTGAGATAAAAAGAGAAGGGAAAAATACCATAACAGAATTAGAGTGATCATTAAAATCATTAAAAGAAGCACTGGGAGTTTATTATGAGCCATAGCAAGGAAGTTCACAGCCCACAAGCTTAGCAGGCTAAGCTATACTTGCTATAATTATATCAGAGATGGTTATGGTTTGCACATTTATTGTATTATACTTTGACATCATGCACAACATTTAAGTAAGGAAAGGTTTTTAGAAATGATATTAGTTTCAGTCTAAATCTAATTTTTGAAAAGTAAACTATGCACAATACATCTAAACCATAGTTAAAAGTGAAAGTCTTTGCTTTGTATCTACCAACATACCTTTTTTAGAAACTTAAAAATCCAAACTCCCACTAACCCCACCTCAAAAACTGATCTTAATTCAAGTGTGGCTCTGACACTCAGCTCTTTAATTTGGTCTTTGCTGACAGCTGACTTCAATTTTTGCCTGTTTATGGAAGTAAACTAAAAGAACACACAGTCTGTGATCCAGCCGTTCTTTGTGGTACAGTCCTATTCAGTTCCCAAATCAAAACCCAGAGAGTTGTCAGGAGGACTAATCCTTATGTCAACATGATTGCATTTGTAGGGTAGAGCATAGGGAAGCTCCAAGGGAAGTATGTCACTTTCCCAGGTACTTCATGGATCAATGTCTTTTGTTATTTCAGTTTCTAAGTAATGAGTTTAGAACAATTCAGATGAGATTCAGAAGCTTCAGATGGCTGATGTTTGGGCGGTGGGTTTCTGTAAACATAAGAGTCCCTATTATTTACTGATTGCATGAGGGTGCCCCTGGTGTCAGCACTTGCTGAAGGTAGTGGGGGACAAATACCTGAAAAGAAGCCTCCAACAAACTTTGACTCAGAAAACCTCCCTCGAATTCCAGAATGCTTTGGTAAAAGATGGGATTAAATCTCATGAAAGGAGACTTGATTTTATGTACATATAAACTAATGGTATTGCATATGCTATTTCTAGGTTTCCTAAGCAAATGAGCACAACCAAAAATAGAATTTTACTGGCTATGGAAGGCCCTTATTAAAGCTATGTGACTTCTTATATGTTCCTGAAATCTTCAAATCTAGGAAGCACCAGGTCGTAGTCACTGTCTAGTCTCCCTGAGATATTGTCTTTTTGAAAATACAGGCATATCTCATTTTGTTGGACTTCACTTTATTGCACTTTGCAGATGTTGTGTTTTTACAAATTCAAGATTTGTGGAAACTTTGCTTTGAGCAAATCTATTAGCACCATTTTCCAACAGCATGTGCTTACTTCATGTCTTTTTCACATTTTGGGTACTTCTTGCAGTATTTCAGATTTCTCATTATTATTATTATATCTGTTATGGTGATCTGTGATTAATAATATTTGATATTACTACTGTAATTGTTTTCAGACACTACGAACCATGACCACATAAAATAATGAATTCAATTGATACATGCTGTATGTGTTCCTTTTTTTTTTTTTTTTTTTTTTTTTGAGATGGAGTCTTGCTCTGTCAACCAGGCTGGAGTACAGTGGTGCAATCTTGGCTCACTGCAAACTTTGCCTCCTGGGGTTGAAGCAGTTCTGGTGCCTCAGCCTCCCAAATAGCTGGGATTATAGGCACCCACCACCACATCTGGCTAATTTTTGTATTTTTAGTGGAGATGGGGTTTCGCCATGTGGGCCAGGCTGGTCTCAAACTCCTGACCTCAGGTGGTCCGCCTGCCTCGGCCTCCCAAAGTGCTGGAATTACAGGCATGAGCCAGCGCACTCAGACGATGTGTATGTTCTGACTGCTCTACCGAAAGGCCATTGCCTCATCTTCCTCCCTCTCCTCAGGCCTCTCTATTCTTTGAGACACAACAATACTAAAATTAGGCCAGTTAGAGTTCATACTGCTGAAAGTAATTTATAGATTCAATGCTATTCCCATCAAACTACCATTGACATTCTTCACAGAATTGGAAAAAAGTACTTTAAATTTCATATGGACCCCCAAAACAGCCTGTATAACCAAGACAATCCTAAGCAAAAAGAATAAAGCTGGAGGCATCATGCTATCTGACTTCAAACTATACCACAAGGCTACAGTAACCAAAACAGCAAAAAAAAAAAGAAGATACTGGTACCAAAACAGACATAAAGACCAATGGAACAGAATAGAGACCTCAGAAATAACACCATATCTCTACAACCATCTGATCTTCGACAAACCTGACAAAAACAAGCAATGGGGAAAGGATTCCCTATTTAATAAATGGTGAGGGGAAACTGGCTAGCCATATGCAGAAAACTGAAACTGGATCCCTTCCTTACACCTTATACAAAGATTAACTCAAGGTGGATTAAACACTTAAATGTAAAACCCAAGACCATAAAAACCCTAGAAGAAAACCTAGGCAATAGCATTCAGGACATAAGCATGGGCAAAGATTTCCTGACAAAAACATCAAAAGCCATTGCAATGAAAGCCAAAATTGACAAATGGGATCTAATTAAACTAAAGAGCTTCTGCACAGCAAAAGAAACTATCATCAGAGTGAATAGGCTACCTACAGACTGGGAGAAAACTTTTGCAATCTACTCATCTGACAAAGGTCTAATATCCAGAATCTACAAGGAACTTAAATTTACAAGAAAAAAACAAACTATCCCATCAAAAAGTGGGCAAAGGATATGAACAGACACTTCTCAAAAGAAGACATTTATGTGGCCAACAAACATATGAAAGAAAGCTCAACATCACTGATCATTAGAGAAATGCAAATCAAAACCACAGTGAGATACCATCTCATTCCAGGCAGAATGGTGATTACTAAAAAGTCAAGAAACAATAGATGCTGGTGAGGCTGTGGAGAAATAGGAACGCTTTTACACTTTGGTGGGAATGTAAATTAGTTCAACCATTGTGGAAGACAGTGTGGCAATTCCTCAAGGATCTAGAACCAGAAATAACATTTGACCCAGCAATCACATTATTGGGCATATACCTAAAGGGATATACATCATTCTACTATAAAGACACATGGACACGTATGTTTATTACAGCACTATTTACAACGGCAAAGACATGGAACCAACCCATATGCCCATCAATGATAGACTGGATAAAGAAAATGTGGTACACATACACCACGGAATACTACACAGCCATAAAAAGGGAGATCATGTCCTTTGCAGGGACATGGATGAAGCTGGAAGCCATCATCCTTAGCAAAGTAACACAGGAACAGAAAACCAAATACCTCATGTTCTCACTCATAAGTAGGAATTGAACAATAAGAACACATGGACACAAGGAGGGGAACAACACACACTGGGGCCTGTAGAGGGGAGAGGGGAGGGAACCTAGATGACAGGTTAATAGGTGCAGCAAACCAGCATGGCATATGTATACTTATGTAACAAACCTACACATTCTGCACATGTATCCCAGAACTTAAAGTAAAATTTTTTTAAAAAGGGAAAAAACTAAATAGCTACTACATATTTGGATGTTAAGCCAACTTTTATGACTTGGATAAAGCGTATTCTTATTATTATCATTATTTTTGAGACAGAGTCTCGCTCTGTCACCAGGCTGGTGTGCAGTGGCACTATCTCAGCTCACTGCAACCTCTGCCTCCCGGGTTCAAGCGATTCTCCTGCCTCAGCCTCCCAAGTAACTGGGACTACAGGCACACACCACCACACCCAGCTAATTTTTGTATTTTTATTAGAGACAGGGTTTCACCATGTTAGCCAGGATGGTCTTGAACTCCTGACCTCATGATCTGCCTGTCTTGGCCTCCCAAAGTGCTGGGATTACAGGCATGAGCCACTGCACCTGGCCTACTATTTTAATATACTGTTGGCTTTTATTAATAATTTTTCCAGATTTTATATTACTATTCAAAACACCAATGTGCACTCTTCTATTTATTCAATTTTATATTACTAAATAATGATATAAGGATAATATAGTGATATAGTGAAGTTATTTTGTCTTTGTAAGTTTAAAGACTTTACTTATTTGCTTAAATTCAATAAGATCTGCTTCTGAAATTAAAAATAAATAAATAAAATATAAAATAATATTAGTCCATTTAGTAGCCCTACAATGAATGGCCTCTAAATATGTTCGAGTGAAAGGAAGAGTCACACTTATCTCACTTTAAATAAAAAACTAGACAATCATTAAGCTTAGTGAGGAAGGCATGAGGAAAGCTGAAAAAGATCAAAAGGTAAGCCTCTTGTGCTACACTCATGGTTAGCCAAGTTGTAAATACAAAGGAAAATTTCTTGAAGGACATTATAAGTGCTATTCCAGTGAACAGACAAATGATAAGAAAGTGAAACAGCCCTACTGCTGATATGGAGAAAGTTTTAGAGGTCTGGATAGAAGATTAAATCAGTCAGAACATTCCCTTAAGCCAAAGCCTAATCCAGAGCAAGACCCTAGCTCTCTTGAAGGCTGAGAGAGGTGAGTAAGCTGTAGAAGGAATGTTTGCAACTAGCAGAGGTTGGTTCATGAGATTTAAGGAAACAAGCTGTTTTCATAACATAAAAGTACAAGGTAAAGCAGAAAGTACTGATGTAGAAGATGCAGCAAGTTATCCAGAAAATCTAGCTAAGATAATTGATAAAGGTGGCTATATTAAGCAACAGATTTTCAGCATAGATGAAAAGCCTTCAAATGGAAAGAGATGCTATCTAGGACTTTCATAGTTAGAGAGAAGTCAATGTCTGTCTTCCAAACTTCAAAGGACAGACTCGCTCTCTTGCTAGGGGCTAACATAGCTGATGACTTTAAGTTAAAGCCAATGCTCATTTACTATTCTGAAAGTCTTAGGGTTCTTAGGAATTATGCTACATTTCCTCTACCTGTGCTCTACAAATGGAACGACAAAGCCTGGGTGACAGCACATCTATTTATAGCATGGTTTACTGAATATTTTAAGCCCATTGTCTGTTGTTTTCACACTTAGAATAGAACACTCATTCTGCAGCCCATGGGTCAAGGAGTAATTTCAAATTTCAAATCTTATATTTAAAAATACATTTCATAAGGCTGTAACTGCCATAGATAGAACTTTGATAGAACTGCCATAGAACTTTGAGGTGTTTGAGACTCAGTGGAGGAAGTAACATCACGTGTGGTAGAAATAGCAAGAGAACTAGAATTAGAAGTGAAGTCTAAAGATGTGACTGCGTTGCTACAATCTCATTAGCAAACTTTAATGGATGACAAGTTGCTTCTTACGGATGAGCAAATCAAAGTGTTTCTTGAGATGAACCATCTCCTGGTGAAGATGCTGTGAACATTGTTGACAACAAAGGATTTAGAATATTTCATAAACTTAGTTGATAAAGCAGCAGCAGGGTTTGAAATGATTGACTCTAATTTTGAAAGAAGTTCCACTGTGGGTAAAACTCTATTAAACAGCATTGCATGTTATGAAGAAATCTTTCATGAAAGAGTCAGTGTGGCAAACTTCATTGTATCTTATTTTATGAAATTGCCACAGCCACTCAATCTTCAGAAACCACCACATTGATCAGTTAGTAGCCATCAACATTGAGATAAGACCCTCCACTAGCAGAAAAGATTACAACTAGCTGAAGGCTCAGATAATTATTAGCATTTTTAGCAATAAAATATTTTTAAATTAAGGTACATACATTTTTTAGACACAGTACTATTGCATACTTAATAGACTACAGTATGTTGTAAACATAACTTTTATATGCACTGGGAAACCAAAATATTTGTGTGACTCATATTATTGTGATATTCACTTTATTGCAATGGTCTGGAAGGCCTCAGGAGATACTGTGGGTCTGGTTCCAGACCACCGCAATAAAGCAAAACACAATAAAATGAAGTATGCCTGTATCTTCTTCTGGGACTTAGTTCACATGGATTCAAGGCAGATAGGAAAGCATAACCAAAGGTCCTGAGCCAGGGAGGAGGAATTGAAACGAGGCTGGTGAGTTTGAAACAGATGAGTGCAGATGAGTGTGCAGGAGCTGAGATGGTAAAGGTTGGCAGTGGTCAGGGGTAAAGGTACAGAAAGACTTCAGAGGCTGTTTTAAGTGCAATGGAAAGTGCTATGGAAGGATTTTCAGCAGATCACTCTGGCTGTTCTGTGGAATAGAAAGGAAGCAATGGGGTTGAGGGGAAACAGCTAAAGAAGCCTTTCTAGTCATCCTGGGAAGGAATAAGGGGGGCTTAGTCTGTGGTGGCCAGTGTGAACAGAGATGTTAAAATGAATTCAACTCTATTTTAAAGGTTCTATATGATAGGTGTTATGCTAGAATGGAAAGATAAAATGATAAAGGACATCGTACGTGTGAATTTTCATTTTCAGGAATCTCAGTGTCTATTAGAAAAATCGATAAACAGAAACCTGTACTTGAGAATGATAAATGTTAACATAAAATCAAACACAGGACACTTTGGAAAGCATGTAATATAATATTACCAACCCATAGGAAAACCTTACGTAAAAATAAAGTGTTGGTAACTAATTATCAACTATTTGTTGAGAAAGCAATTGTGTGACTGAAGTTGCAGCATTATATTAGGGAACTTCAGAGTTATTTCTACAGTCCATATTTCTGAAGTTATTGATGAAGAAACTAGAGTTTTGAAAGATTAAGGGTCTTAACTAACAACATACAAATGGGTGATCACAGAATCAAACCTGTAGTCATTAATGACTTATGTTCCTGGTGATAAATAAGAAGCATCGTTCTTCTGTTCATCAAGCTTTCCTAATTAAGATAGAGGGATTGAGAGTGACTATGAAGTTTCCTGATTGAGCACCTGAGTGGATGGACATGTCATTGATTAAACTAATGAACAGTGTGGGGAGAACAAATTTTGGGGTGTAGGAAGGGCACAGAAGAATGGAATGGATTCCATTTGGAAGTGCCAGTAACATTTTCAAGTGATGATATTAGCAAGGAGAATCATTACAATAAAAGGCCAGTCTCCATCTAATAAAACCAGTTTAGTGACATCATCTCACTTTAATTCCTGGTACAAATTAGAGCTAGAGACAATTTGCTTCCAGATAAAATAGTTTTTTAAATGGGGATATTATCATAGAAAGATATATTTACATTCTTATATGTGCTAACTACTCCCAGATGAAACAGGCATGGTGTTCTATCTCCTGGGAGCATAAAGAAAAAATTATTCATTTGTTTCTTTTCTTGTTTTGATTAAATTAATCTTATAAATCTGAGCAGCAGACATAGTGTTTTAATCACCTATGAAGAGAGAAACATGCACAGCAGAATTTATTCAGAAAAAAAAAACATTTATACTTTCTTCTGGGATTGTTCTAGGTACTAGAATTGTTTAAAACTACAAATCTTGAGTCTGCTCAGTTCTCCTCTCAGTCCAGCTGATTCAATATTCATGGAATGTTTTCCTGGGGGAGAATGTGGCAGTGACAGGCTAGAGAAAAGAGGGACACCAATCCACAACAGGATAGATACATCCGTCCCAGGAAATACATTTCTCAGTGTATAATTAATTGGCTCAGTATAAGTTTGATTAAACAAAAGAGTCTGGCAATCTGAAACATACAACCAGAATCTCTGCATTTAAATTTTAAGTTTCCTAAAAGTGAGGCAAGTCACAAGAAAACAAATTCATAGCAGAGATTTGTCAAGTGAACACATACATAAACCAATACAGCCACCACCAACATGACAACAATTTTTTAATATGTTTTGGAGCTAGCATAATTTAAGTTTCCCTTGATTAAAAGCATCAGGTTAAATATTCCTCATATGCAAATAGGGGGGAATGGCCCTCTGGAGAGGATGGAACTTTCACTGTGCCACTCTGCTTTATTCCGATTGGAAGAAATGGCTAAGAGGCAGGAAGAGGAGGGGCTCTACTTACTAGAAGGAAAAACAGGGGTCATGCATGAACACACCTTCCAGGTGCATTTGGCCATATGAAGAGAGTTGGATTAAAAATTAGAACTTGGAGAGAAGGGGCTACTTTTGAAAGTGTTTCTTTATCTATCTTTGTGATCTCTTGGTGGAGAAAAACAAATGACTCAAATTGAGGAGAACTGTGATTGGGCAAACCGGGCAGGAGGTGGACAAGGGACTGTGGGGAGGGCTGGAAGTTACCGCACTTCATTATCTTCTTTGATGTTTGCAGTAAACATATCAATCATATCTCAGAAAGGGTTTAGGTCCAACACTCTGAAACGCATCTGGTTATCATTCCCAAGGGAAATTAGCCCATGCTGTGTCATTATCCTGTCAAGAAATCAAAGGCCCTCTTCCTGCATCAGGGGCTGTGGTTTGCCTTTGTTTGTCCATTTCTTTGTGACCCTCACCTGTGATTGGCTCACAGTTGCCTGAATGTACAGCTATCACCACATAGCCATTTTCTGGAGGCTGGTTGGCTATATCCACTTCTCATTTTGTAGGGACTAGCCTCTCTACATACATTTTGTATTAACTTTGGAATTTAATAATAATTTATAACATTGTTTATAGGGAGATATATGCTCTAGTTTCCAAGTCATCAACTGGAAATATTTCTACCACCCAACTTATGTGTGAGTCAGCCACCTTTCTACCTACTTAGCCTAGCTTCCTATCTCTTCTTCATCAACAGCACAGCACTCCAGTGAGAGAAGGAATGTGCATATTAAACAAGATGACATGAAGTAGCATAAAGATATCTTCCAATTCCAACGAGTCTTAGGGATGGAAGTTATAATAAAATCATATAGTAAAATTCTCTCATGTTATATTTGGTTAAATTGTGGCCCAGGAACTCATAATTGGAGTGATCATGTAATTTATTGTCGAATGTGAATATTTTTAGAGTGCTGGAGCTACAGGTATAAAATGGGACAATGTTGTGTGCACTGAGAAACATATCCCATTCATAATCAAATTTGTTCAATGTGGTGAGTTAATGACAGAGGTAATATAAACCTGAGAATTCTGAAGGAGTTTGTACTTACAGCACACTGAATAAAAAGAAATATGATTCATGCAACTTAGAGAGATTTTTCATTAATAGGTTTTTCTGTAGTCCTGTATTAACACAACATAAAACATATCTCCCATGTTAATTTGGTTTTATACTAAAGTTAATTTTCAAAACATCTTTGTTACTATTTAATAATGATAAAATTTATGTTGATAATTATAACATTTATACAGTTTTGTTTAAATTAAAATATAGAACATATACTCTTCCATATTTTGAGTAGTTATGAGAACCAAATGGACCTGAAAATTCTTGACAAAGTATATACCTATATCAAAACCAAATATCAATAACTTCATTAAGATATAAAATAAAAATCAGTAAAGTCAAAGCAAAATATCATAAAAGAACATCTAGTAAGTCACAACCATAGAGCTTTCAAAATTATTCATTTCATTAGAAAAATATTTTAAAACATGGTAAAGCAAAAAAAAAAAAAGGGGAAGCAAATTTATTTTAGAGAATACCTTTGTTGACAGATCTTAGCATTAACATTGACACATTCTAAATTATCATGATTACAGTCAGGTAAATTTTAAACTATCTCATAGTTGCAATAAATCACCTTGAAAGCAAGTAAGTTTGAAGTGACCTAAGTGGTGAAAACTGGAAGAATAAGGATACCAGGATCATAGTCCAACTTCTTGGGATTCCCCTTCTTAGACCCAAACCATCGTCTCTTAGTAATTAGAGCTAAGCATTATTTTCCCTTCTTTTAAAGTACCTGGCAGCTGACCTGGTGGCCAACTGAAAATAAATATTTCCATTGCATTATTCAAAAGACAACGCCTTGCATTAGAGCTCACTACAAAAAGAAATCACTTACCGCAATGTGAGATGCACACTTGGTACTTGGTACTTGGCCAAGTAAGTGAATTATAAAACAGATTGTGGGTTTACCTGCTATGATTTTAATATTTGTCCCCTCCCAAACTCGTATTGAAGTTTAGTGGCCATTGTAACTGTATTAGGAAGTTGGACCTTTAGGAAGTGATTAGATAATGAGGGCTCCACCCTCATGGGTGGGATTAGTGACATTATAAAAGGGTGAGCCTGGCCCCCTCTTGCTTTCCCTCCCTCTCTCTGTCTCCCTCTCTCTGTCTCCCTCTCTATCTTTTCCTCTGTCTCTCTTTTTCTCTCTCTCCACTTCTAACTTTCTGGCATAAGATAACACAGCAAGAAGGCCCTCTTCAGATGCCAGTACCTTGATGTTGGACTTCCCAGCCTCCAGAGCTGTAAGCCAATAAATTGTGTTCATTATAAATTATCCAGTCCCAGGAATTCTGTTTTGCAGCACAAAACAGACTAAGACATTATCTTAAATCAACATCCAAAAACAGTCTCTGGAAGATCAAAGCACCTTATAGATTCCTAGCAACACAATTATTTCTCCACAATAATCAGATTGCTACACAGATCCAGGATGTTTGATATTTGGATAGGAAATGTACATCTCACATTTTTACTATCACTGTTTAAATACTAACTCAAAAAAAAGTTATGGACTTACTAAGGGGAAAAAAAGGACTGCTCCACCAAGTTAAAAGGCCAAAGTTTGACATGAGTATCCCTTGAAAGTGAAATATTCATAAGAATTATTTGGGGACTCTGCCAGTTTTCTGGACCTCACCCACAGATATTCTATTCCAGGAATCAGCACTTTTGAGAAGTACTGCTGAATGTAGAAATAGGAAAATGCTTAGCCTGGAAAGTTTACCTGTCTGCTCCAACCAATATTTGCCAACAGGTTTTCTTCTGAGATTGTACACACTACAACAGATTTTAAAACATATTTTGTTAATTCAGGGTAAAATATTTTAAAGGTTATTTTATTAGGCATTAATATACTATGACTATTTTGTCATACCATTGGAAATGTGTGTGTATGTATGTGTGTGTCAGCAAGCAGAAAAGTTTGGATGCACCTGTTAATCTTTTTAAAAAAGCAAATGCAGCCATAAAAAATGATGAGTTCATGAGAACACATGGACACAGGAAGGGGAACATCACACTCTGGGGACTGTTGTGGGGTGGGGGGGAGGGATAGCATTTGGAGATATACCTAACGCTAAATGACGAGTTAATGGGTGCAGCACACCAACATGGCACATGTATACATAGGTAACAAACCTGCACACTGTGCACATGTACCCTAAAACTTAAAGTATAATAATAATAAAATAAGATAAAATAAAAAAGAAAAAGTATTAAATATTTTAAAAAAAAAAGATGAGTTCATGTCCTTTGTAGGGACATGGATGAAGCTGGAAACCATCATTCTCAGCAAACTATCGCAAGGACAAAAAAACCAAACACCGCATGTCCTCACTCATAGGTGGGAATTGAACAATGAGAACACGTGGACACAGGAAGGGGACCATCACACACCGGGGCCTTTTGTGGGGTAGGGGGAGGGGGGAGGGATAGTATTTGGAGATATACCTAATGTAAATGACGAGTTAATGGGTGCAGCACACCAACATGGCACATGTATACATATGTAACAAACCTGCACGTTGTGCACATGTACCCTAGAACTTAAAGTATAAAAAAAAAATCAATTCATTAAAAAAATAAAAAAGCGAATCTCTGGTAAAAGTTGATTTGTATGTAGAAGAATAGTTGTTTAGGTATTCTATCCTTAAACATACTACTTTTCCATGGACTTCAAAAATATGCTTTCTCCTTTAGAAATGAAAATAAATCATTTGGTTTTCTTTTACCTGTATAAATCTCTCCTCATTAAAAAGAAACATTGAAAAGGATCATGAAAAACAATGGAATATAATCTCAAATAATTTTGACTTTTAAAAAAGAAATCAAAATTGGTATAAGAGTGAAAAATAATTTTGAAAGTTCTGCGGGAAAGTCCTAGGAACTGGAATTGTTTAGCCTAGAGAAGGGATTGTTAGGGAATATTTTAATAACATTTTTTACAATAAGACTAAAGCAGGCTATGCTGAGAAGAAAGCTGACAATTCTTCATCTTAACTGGATAAAGTATGCTTTTTGGTGATTTTACAACAGACTTTTTATCTTGTAAAAAGTCTCCTTATTTTTGTCTTCTTAATAGAGATTTCCTCTCTCATTTCTCTCCTTCTTCTTTTTCTTTCTTCCTTCCTTTCTTTCTTCCTCCCTTACATAACTATTGAGCATCTATTATGTGCCAGGCACAAGGGAAATGTGGTTGGTTTAAGTTAAATATACTTGGTTAGGGAAGAGTTCATGGAGAATATTGCTTGGCTATTTCAACATTTTATAAGAATCTGCATATAAAAGGACTCATGGTATACATTGCAGCGCAGTGTCTCAAAAAGACCAGTTACTTTGGGAAATTTCAGTCTAATCTTCATTTTGCTAATCTCTAACAAGAGATTCCAGTAACATAATTCAATTTCAAAGTGTAAAATGTTATAGAAATTTTCAATTCCAGAACAGTGCAGAGGCTAGCAGATTTTTTTTTCTGTTACTGGTTTCACTGATAGCACTTGGGTAAGATTATGAAGTCCATTTGGCAGGGTTTTCTCTATAAACTGCTACTCTGTTCTTTCATTTAATGATCAAGGAAAGATATTATTGACTAAGTAGAGTGCCAAATCAGGTGTTAGGAGTGTCTGGTTCTACTTTTAGCAGTTATTGATGAGAAATTAGTCTGAGTTACATCTCTTTCTTCTCCTTCACTGGCCTTCATATAACATATATGTGGCCTGCTGTATTAGTCAGGGTTCTCCAGAGAAATAGAACAATAGGATATATACAGATATATAAGAAGAGACATTATGGAAATTGGCTCACAGGATTGTGGAGGCCAAGAAATTCTATTATATGCTGTCTGTAAGCTGAAGAACTGCAAAGGCTGGTGGTGTAATTCATTGAAAGGCTGGAGAACCAAAGGAGCCCATGGTTTCAGTTCACAGCTGAAGACCTGAGAAACCAGGGGCTGCTGGGATAAGTCCTTCAGTCTGAAGGCCCAAGAACAAGGAAGTCTGATATATGAGGGCAGAAGAAGATGACTGCCCAAGTTCAAGAAGAGGGAGCAAATTCGCACCTCCTCTGCCTTTTTGTTCTGTTTGGGCCCTCAATGGATTGGATGGTGTCTGTCCACATTGGTGAGGGTGGATCTTCTTCACTTGGTTTACCAATTCAAATGCTTCTGGAAATACCCTCATAGATATGCTCAGAAATAATGCATACCAGCTTTCTGGGTATCACTTCACCCAGTCAAGCTGACACATAAAATTAACCATCACACCCATTTTTAAAGAAACATTCCTCTCATATCTTGGGACTCATTTTGGCTCAAGCTAGAGCTTAGATAGAACATCCTACTAGGTGTTCTGCTGAGAAAGGAGTTCATTAGGCCAGTGTATTTAGTTCATTTTCACACTGCCATAAAGAACTGCCTGAGACTGGGTAATTTATAAAGAAAAGAGTTTTAATCGACACACAATTCTGCATGGCTGGGGAGGCCTCAGGAAATTCACAGTCATAGCAGAAGGGAAGCAGGCACCTTCTTCACAAGGCGGCAGGAAAAAGAAGAGCAAAGGAGGAAATTCCAAACACTTAAAAACCATCAGATCGTGCGAGAACTCACTCACTATCATGAGAACAGCATGGAGGAAACCACCCCCATGGTCCAATCACCTCCCTCCCTTACATGTGGGGATTACAGGTCCCTCCCTTACACATGGAGATTACAATTCAGGATGAGATTTGGGTGGGGACACAAGGCCTTATCATATCAGCCAGCAAATTGCTCTGCTCCAAAAGAGCAACAACCACAACAAGGCTCAGTTCAGGCAAATATGCATCAGTGGCTACACAAGGATGTAGTAATGAAGGATCCTGAAAGGAAGCAAAGAATGATGGAGAAGATGACAAGAGATAATAATAATTAGAACCCAAGAACACTGGTGGTTGACATTGAGAAATATTGTGAAGCAGTGGCTAGAACTGGGTTCTTGGAAGGAAGACAGGCAGGGACAGGAAGTGACAGGCAATAGGAAGTGGGCCAGGGAACAAAGCCTTGTAGTCAACTGAGTCTTAGTCTTAGGACTTCTATACGTGAATTTGAGTGAATCAGTAAATGTTTTTTAAAAGTAACGCATGCAACTTAAGAATGACTACACTACACTACATCCCTTTATTCATGTAGTGCAACTAAAGGTTTTCACTAACTCAAGCTTCCTCTGCTTCCACTCCAAGTCAGACTTTTAACTTGGTCTGCAGCCTCCATTTCATGTCATACTTCGCCATCTAGTGGCTGGTCATAGTATAAGGCAAAAACTTAAACCCAAACATAGATTTCTGTATACTTTGTTGAAAACCTGAGACATTCAATTTTGTAAAATATAAGAGAGTCTGTTTGTTTTCTTTATATGCTGTCTTGCTGCAGAGAGAATACATGGTGGCTTAGCTTTGGGGTTGAAATTTCAGATTATGATGGAGCTAGGCAAGTTTAAGAGAGTAAGATAAAAAAAATTATAAATTTTCACTCATTATTTTTCTTAACATTTAAACATCACTTTCCTTGGTATTTCTCTTCCATATAGAGTTTATATAAACTGAAATCCAATAGGTTTTTCCAATCTAGTCATTCCGGTAGGTTTATTTTATTATTATGTGCTAAAACCAACCTAACTCTTATTTAATTATGTCAAATGGTGTAGATCATTTTCCCCATAATTTATCTAGCTTTTCTTTCTTCCTTTGTATTCCTCAGTGAAGGAGATATCACTTGACATTTTTGCATCATTAAAAACAATCTATGGTTCAACTTCCTGTTGCCTCATGTGAGACATGTCTGGTCATTATTGAGTTAGCTTACAATTTAAACAAAATATTTAGGAAACTTTTATTCTTTGTTCTACTCAGCATCAAGTCTCTTTAGGTCTGCTTAGTGCAACATTTGTACTGCCAGGAACACGTGAATGACAGTTCACATTTAGCAGTCAGTATATGCTGATGGTCAAACAAATGAGGGGGAAGCCCTTGTGTTGAACTGTTTAAGCAATAATCTGAGAAGAACGCAGTCTACTTTCAGACTACGTTTGGAGAAAATGTTGAATGCGCAGGATTTAGTTTAGTAGTTAAGAGCGTGCTTTGGAGGGAATAGACAGATTTATATTCCAGTTCTTTTATTTTTACTTAAAAAAAAATGAGGTCTTGCTTTGTTGCCCAGGCTGGTCTTGAGCTCCTGGGCTCAAGAGATCCTCCTACCTTGGCCTCCCAAAGTGGTGAAATTACAGGCATGAGCCACCACACATGGCCTATATTCTAGTTCTGATACTTACTAGTTGTGTTGCCTTTTTAAAGTGATTTAACCCCTTTAAGCTTCATTTCCTTTATCTATCAAATAACAAAAAAATTGTACTTGCCTCATAAAAAACTTGGGAGGATTAAATAATTTACACATAGTTTAGTCTTAGTACAGTGTCTTGCACATAGTAAACAATAAATAGAAGTTGTTATGATGATAGTGCTGATAATGTTTGACCAACAATCTATGTTTTGCCATTAATTTCTAATCCTGCCTAAATAACTTTTTGTAATGTAAATTCTTGGCTTACTGTCATGTATCTATGAGATTCTCTTTGGGAAGCCTCTACAATAAGCACTGTAGCCTGAAGAGTGATTAGCGTTTGATAGTCAAAGACACTTCATTCCAAACAAGAGAGGTAAAAGTTTCAAGAAAGAGTAGAGCCCACAGTCATGCACCCTGTTTATTCCAACACTGTAGGTCCTGGCTGTGCCAATGGGAATTGCCCATGGCATCACAGTGTATGAGGGAGGGAGGAAATCTATGTTTAAATCCTCAAAATGTGTTCTCAGTACCAGTGAATCTTTTATTTGGATCAAGGACTCAAACGGGAACAAGAGCCACTTGGTTTACAACGATAAAGAAGCTCCATTACAGACTTTGCAGGAGATGGGAGCAGGGCAGGGGCAGGAGATGAGAGTTTGAAACTAAATGAGCAACTGAAAGGCAGATTAGAACTTTTGTTCCACCATTTCCCAGCTATCTTAATTTGTGGCAAGTCACTGAGCACTGTGGAATCTGTTTCCTTCCTTTCTTTTCTTTTCTTTTTTTTTTTTTTTTTGAAACAGGGTCTCGCTCTGTTGCCAAGGCTGGAGTGGGGTGGTGCCAACTCGGCTCACTGCAACCTCCGCCTCCCAGTTCAAGTGATGTTCCTGCATCAGCCTCCCAAGTAGCTGGGATTACAGGCAGCCACCACCATGCCCGGCTACTTTTTGTATTTTTAGTAGAGATGAGGTTTCACAATGTTGCCCAGGCTGGTCTCGAACTCCTGACCTCAAGTGACCCACCCTCCTTGTCCTCCCAAAGTGCTGGGATTACAGGTGTAAGCCACTGCCCCCAGCCTGGAATCTGTTTCTTTGACATTTACAGGGAATAATGTGGACTTTGGGGCATATCACAGCGTAGTGTGGAGTCCATATATTTGACATTTGTGAAGAATAATGCAACCAGAAATGCTCATTGGGTTGCACTGTCCTGTGAATGTAAAAACCTCATTACAGCAGTACCAACCTGTCCCACCTATCACTGTGGTCTCTGTGTGCATAGCACAACCCTGTGTAAATCAATGTTCCCATATTATTTGTTCAAAGAAAGAGTGAGCCAAAGGTACTTATTACATTTCTCTTCCTGAACCCCAGACATGTATCTACAACTGCCTAAAGGACATTTCCAACTGAGTGTGTAGAATGTCGCACAAAATCAGTGGGCCAAACTAATCTCTTGCTTTTCACCACTATAACCTAGTTCTTCTGTGAATGGCGTTGCTAACCACCTTGTTGTTCATGTCAGAAACTCAATGTTCATCCTCGTTTTTTCTTTTTTTCTCAAACTCCTAGCCATATCTGGAATATGTGCAGCTTTATATACCTCCTCTACCCTTCCCCTGTTTCAGAACTCTAGACTTCCCTGAATCACTACAACAATCTTTAAGATGGCTTTCCCCACATTCACTCTTGTTCTCCCCCAATTCATTCATGAATGACAGACCCCTGAAATGAAAACATTCAAGTGTACAGTCAAAGCTGAAAAAAGGAGGCATGTGTTATGGCAGGCAGAGTGCTGGGATGGAAGAGAAGGGATCTAAGTTCTGGTTCTGGTTCTTGTTCTATTACTGCCTGGATAAGTCAATTTGGACATTTCTCTGCCTCTATGGCTATTGGCTTTTTTATCTGTAAAATCAAAACTTTGGATCAGATGATTCCAAAGATTCTTCAAACATGAAAATTCAATGCTTTTGTTAAAACTGTTTCTAATTCTGGAGCAAAAGACTTTTATGATGCTTTAAAACTGATTTTAATAATAGAGCTGGTTGCAAATGGCTTTAAATATGTATTCCTTAAAGGCTTCTCTCCATGGTGGCTACAAACTGACTAATCCCCTAATGGGATTATAATTCCAGATACAATCTGGTCATTTGTTCAAATTAATAATTCCAGATACAATCAGGTCATTTGTTCAAATTAAACTCCAGTTTTTCTTATCTCACTTTGTAGGTACAAAAGTTGAATGAGATCAACTTTTGTGCCTGTTTGCTTGTAATATAAAGACCTTCAAGGAGTCTTTAATCCACTCAGAAAATAAGTTTCTGTGTATTTCTCTCACAAAATAACAATTAATTAGAACTTGACTTAATTGAAAGTAATATGCCCTCAGCTAGCATTGATTGATTTAATTAAGAGTTAACAGGATGACATGGTTGCCTTAAATGTGACTGCACCAATAGGGCTCAAGGGATAGAATAAAGAAAATAATGATTCAATATTATTCATTGCTTGGGCAATATCTGGAGTTACTGTGTTCAATCTGAGCATTGTATTTTAGAGGGCACATCGACAAACTACAATGAGTCCGGAGGAGGACACTGTGTTGTTGTAGAATCTACAAACCCTATATGAAACATGGTTGAAGAAGCCAAAGATATTTAAGCTAGAAAAGAAGAAAATTATGGGGGATACCAGAGGCCTCAGCTTTCTGAAGGACTGTCAGTAGCACAGAGATTTGGCTTCCTCTAGTGCTTCAATGGATATAATATGGGATCTTTGAAACATTGTAGCTCAAACCACATCATTCCTGTGTGTTAACACTCCCATGACTTTTCATTATTCTTACAATGAACTCCAATCTTCCTATTACAGACCTTCACCCACTTATGTCTCTATGCCCCTCACTCACTAGGGTCAAGACCTACTAGTTTTTGGTTTTTTGCTTTGTGTTCCTTCAACACACAAAAATTCGAATCCACCTCAAATCTCTTACGCTTGCCGTTCTCTAACTAAACAGGGAACCGCATGAACAAATAAAGCATTAGTAGTGGGTACAGATTAAAGACAGCAGATTTTGCTCAATGCAAGGAAGAACTGAGCCTCAGAACCCAATACCCAGAGTCCTAGTAGAAAATGAAGATCTGTCCATCTGGAATGATTAAAGAAAGGGCTAATCACTTCCTGTCATGGAAGTTGTAGAAGGTGAATTGGTTGCTTTGAGCTTTATTGGACAGAAACTCATCATAAGTTGCCTTCGGCCCAAAAAGGAATATCCTGGTTTATTTAACTAAAATGTCCCAGCATGGCTAAATCCAGGTAATCAAATAATGTCTGCAGGAACATTATTTGTTCCAACCACAACCTCTGCTTCTCTCTGTTGGCCTCATTCTCAGGCAGGCTGTCTCCAAGAGGAAGAACTGTGGCCTCCAGAAGTTTCAGGACTATATCCTGCCTGATTAGCAATCCCTTAAAAAAGAGAGTTGCTGTTTCTTAAAAAATTCCAGCAATAGTCCCAGGATTAGCTATATTTGGTTTGGCTTGGGCCATATGTCCACCCTGAGCCAATCACTGCAGCCTGGAGATGAGATACTTTCAACCGCCACTTCTGAGACTGGTGAAAAAACACACCTCTCACAAAAGCCAGAAGTAGAATCAGCTTCACCAGAACAACATGAAATAAAACTGTGGGAGGGATAGTTCTTCAAAATAAAATAAGGGAGTAGCTAACAAAATACCAAAGAAAAGGATGCTGGAAAGACAAGAACATGAGATCTCTGTTATAAATGATTCTTTACTAAGGATGTTCAAAATTTATATAACTGCAAAAAGCTTGGATTATCTGACTTCTAAGAATATGTTTGATTCTCAGTGTTCTATGATAGAGAGTTGCGGTTTTATTTATTTATTTTTTTGTCTTTATCTGCTGTGATCAATGCCTTAGAAAGATCCTGTCCTATCTGATGGCTTGAGATAAAGTCAAAATTGTCTGCTCATGGCAAATGCAGAACAGGAATTAGGGAAGAGGAGAGGTCACTGGAACCTGACTGAGACCAGAATGGGTATGAGTTGTGGAACTTGGCCCAGCTGCAGAGACTGATATGGAGGTTCCCCTCTGTGAACCAATGAGAAAACACTGTCCTCTTCATCCAGAAATAGTTGGAATCAAACAGCCAGAGTCCTCATGTTACTTCTTGGCAACTTAGAATTTCTTACTCTGAAGCTAAATCTGTCAATGATTTCTTTGAACACTGCTACCTGATTAGGAGTTTACTTCTATAAAGTTTTATAAAATGTATCCAAGTCCCAGCTTGTGAGGACCTTGTTGTTTCCCAGATAGTCTCAGTGTTAAATGGATAACAACATTTTGATATACTACCCTTCTCAGGTTAATACCTTTATATTTCAAGATATCTCTTTGCCAGAAGATGTTCCAGCTGAATCACTGGAGTGAAGTGAGAAGCATTCCTCTGTTCCAAAAGGGATTCACTTTGGCCTTGGGGCATTGTAAGAATTGTGATGTGTTTTCTTTTACTGCTAGCATGCAAGGGCCTTGTTTCAGCTTTTATGAAAGGTTCAGTTTCAGAGCAATGGTACACATGAGTTGATTTGCTATTTATGTTTGTTTCTGATAAACAATTGAGAGTTGAGAGAGTAAAGGGATAAGGTGTGCTTTTGCACTCCTCTCGCTGTGGGGAATCACTGTGTGCAGTCTCCTTCCTGATGGAAACATTGCCCCAGATCGTTTGTTCAGCCTAATTTCAAACCTAGGTTCATTCCTAAAGGCCAAAGTTGGTTTCAATGCCTCACTCTAATGATGAACATTGATGGGAGCTTAAGTTAAGGCAGCTACACTTGGGGGTCAAATGAAGCACCCAAGGGACTGCATAGAAAAAAGAGAGGAACCAGACAGGAAAAGAGAGGAGGAGGGAAGATCAGGTGGCTTCCCAGTTTTGGTTTGAGTGTCTGGGCAGATGGAAATGATAAATGCCATTTACCAGGTTGAGAACTATAGGAGGAGTTTCAGGTAAAAATCTCATTATTTCAACATGTTTATTGGTAAGCATTTCTATGAAATTCGTAAGTTTTCAAGTATAATTAAGATTTATATCCAGGAAGTGTGTCTGAATCTCTATTTCTGTGTGAGCTTGAGTCTCTATCTCTGTATGTCTGTGGGTGGGTCTGTGTGTATAGAGCTGGTGGGTTCTACAATGAAGGCAGGCTGAGGAAAGCTTGACACCAGAGAGTCAATTGGCAAAGCAACATTAGCCAAATAAGCCCATAATTAATTCCTCAGTGGGCAGCAAATATTCTCATTTGGGCAGTAGGATATTGATGAAATCGGGAAATGAAATAGATATGAAAGTGATAATGTAATGAAGTACTTCCTTATACCATAGTATCTACTATGTCCAGAAAAATGCTCAGTGCCAACATAAGAAAACTTTTCCAGTTTTTCCAAGAATTGTTGTAGCTTTGACTGCCTTTGTGACCACTTCATTTATACCACATTATTTTCATAAGCTAAATATAAAAGCCTTCTCTTTTGAATGTACACTGTAAGCTAGACAAGATATTTCATATCTGACAGAATTATTACTACAATGCTAGCTAACATTCATTGAATGCCTACCACATGCCCAGTACTATTCTCGTTTTTTAATCATTTATTAGTAATTTAATTCACATTCAGTCCTTGAGAGCAAGTACATTTAATATTAACAGTTTCATTTTACAGATGAGGGAACTGAGGAAAAAAGTACAGTAACTTGCGGGAGATCCCATAACTAGCAAATAATAAAGCTAAGATGTGAACTCAAGTAGTCTGACTGCTCATCCCAGTAATCAATCTCATCAACATAAATGCATGTAGTAGGCAACCTCTAAGATGCCACCAATGATTCCTTCCTCCTGGTATTCTATCCCTTGTGTAATCCCCTCCCCTTGCATATGGGTTGTGTCTAGAAAATTGCTTCTAGAGAATAACACAGAGCAAAAATCATGGGATATTTCCAAGAGTAAGTTATAAGAAGACTGTGGCTTCCATCTTGTTTTCTCCTTCCCTTTGTCTTCCTCTCTCTCTCTTTTACTCATGTGAAAAAACAAAAACAACAAAAAACAGATATCTTGTTGTGAGCTGCACAATAGAGATACCTATAAGGCAACTGAGGCTCTCAGTCCAACATCCATGAAGAGCTGAGTCTGCAGTCGCCATGGGGGTGAACTAGGAAACTGCAGTCTCAGTTGAGTCCTGAGATGACGGCAGCCCAGTTGATAGCCTGACCACAGCTTCATGAGAGATGTTGATGCAAGAGGCACCTCACCAAATCACGCTCAGATTCCTGACCCACGGAAACTGTGGGACCATCATATTTGTTGTTTTAAGTCACTAAGTTTTGGAGTAATTTATTATCCAGGAATAGATAATTAATCAAACACATAATAAATGGAAATACTGGTCCCTAGCTTTCTCCCTGGGCTTCAAGTGCTCTGTATCTTACTTTGGAAAAAGAAGGATGACAAAGAACAACAGCTCTGTAGCCAGTTTATCTTCCTGCCATTGTCAGCATCTGCCTGTTAATATGTTGCCCTGCTAAGCACCTAATTCCTTCTTTATTAAATAATGATTTCCTTCCTACGAGTCATCTTCTGGAATAATGACCATTTTTAGCTTCTGAGACAAGCAGTTTTAGAAACATGGGCTTTAGATTTAGACTGACGCGGGCCCCATGGCTCCTTCACCTGCCACACACCATTGTCACTGGGGAATGGTGTCACCATGACACCACTGTCATTTTTGAACCTCAGCTTTTTCATTTGTTAAATGGAATAATAATACTAATGTTAACATATTTTAAAAACTGAAGTGTGTATATGAGAGGGAGAAAGAGAGAGAAAGAAAGAGGGATAAAGAGAAAGAGAGAAAGAGAGAGAGAGAGAAAGAGAGAGAGAGAGATTTATTTGTGTTTTGTTCTTGCTGCATTGGCTTTTCTTCCCCTTCAGCTCTGCTGGGGAAAGGTAATGAGGGCCATTGTATTCCTTTAGGGAGCCCAACCCTGAACTTCTGGAACACAATCTCTTTCCATCTTCTCTGGAAGCCTCAGCTTATAAAGAGATGACTAAATGTCTCTGGAGAGAGAGAGCAGAGCAGGGAGCAGGGGGAGCCCCAGACAGGGACCAGTATGGGAGCTGGTGTGCACACCTTGGAAGAAGCCATTGGAAGAGCATCTGAACCTGAGAAGCCTATGCAGAGAAGCCTCCCAGCTCTGCAGGGAGTTGTGTAGCCTGCTCATTTGGGGTGGCCCAAATGAGCAGAATCAACTGATTTTCAGGATACTGCCGGGCATCTCAGCTGTAACCAGTGTGGCCCTCCTGTATCCTTTGCTCTGCTGAGGAAACTTAGTACTTTTGTACCACTTAGAGCAGGGGTCCCCAACCCTCAGGCCACAGACTGGTACTGGTCCATGGCCTGTTAGGAACTGGGTCACACAGTAGGAGGTGAGTGGCAGGTGAGCGAGCATTATGTCTGAGTTCAGCCTCCTCTCAGATCAGCGGTGGCGTTAGATTCTTATAGGAGCACAAACCTCATAGTGAACTGCACATGCGAGGGATCTAGGTTGCACACGCCTTATCAGAATCTAACTAATGACTGATGATATGAGGCGGAACAGTTTCATCCTAAACCCCTACCCCACCCCATCTGTGGAAAAACTGTATTCTAAGAAACTGGTCCCTGGTGCCAAAAGGGGACCACTGTCTTAGAGGCAAATAAAACTGTGAGAGAGTAAATATGGATGGAGAATTAATTCCCTGCCATCTGGGCTGCATGGATTCTTGGAGCTAGAAGTCTGAATATGACTTAAAGATAGTAAAACAATAAGATATTCCTTATATTCACAAATGTCTGCAAATCCACACCTTGCAGAGAGACATTGAATATTCTTCTGGTTGGTACTGAGAGCCTTGGAAAAACATTCAGAGAAGCCTTGATTGATGGGGCATCATTATTGACCAGGATGCACATTTTCATGGATGAACTGCTCTTATTCACTGTGCAAAAAGCTGATTATGTTCTCCCTAGGGCTTGAGCATTTTTTTAAGCTTTATTTATCCCTAGCCTGATAGTTGAACAAGATATGCTTGCTCAGATAAGACAAATGTGACCTTGTCCTGGGACGCAAATATAGAACTTGTGATTTTCATCACTCTTTGGGTTACCATCTTTTAGGGTGAAGATTTTCCGAAAGGCCAAGTTATCATTCTGTTCAGACTTTGGCTTAGGATGACTCCCCAGAGACCCATCATGGAATCCAAATAGAGACACTGATTCTGCTTTGGGAGCTGTTTGCAAAGCGGCTTTAATTAGGTGCTGAGCTCTTTATCAGTTCCTGGCAACCCAAATTCAACATTATGTTCCCCTGAGAACGCTTTCATGCTGAGTTCTCAGCTTCTTCCCTGTTCCTCACCCTTAAAGGCAGTAGGAGATTGTCCTCTTTCAGGACCAATAGCTCTGCTGTAAACCTTGTCTTTGAGTTCTCAGTGGTTGTAAGTCATGTTGCAATCTGCAAGCTGAAGTACAGTTAATGACCTGATTTTTATAATATTTAACAGGCTTTAGGAGAGTTTAGTTATTGGGAGTTGAATCTGGAAGCACTTCAACTCAGCTATTTTTCAAAGATGTTTATTTTCTGTATTTCTGGCAGTGTTTTGCTTAGAAAAGCTGCTGACACGCTCTCTCAGTGGTGGCATTCCAGACCCCTGCAGAAACCCCTTACATGAGAAAAATAAAGGCTGCTTTGGACAGAGGTCAGACTTAAATAGAATGCTGGGAATTTAAATCAATTTAAGCACATTGGAGTGTAACAAAATGAGTCTTCCTTCTTTGCAGTGCTGGAAAATGCTTTTACTTCTAGGAATAAATTATCAATGTTTCTTTATGAAAAGCAGCCATTACTTAAAGGGAAGATAAAGGGGGATTTTGTAAAAAACTGGTGCAAGTTGGACCACAGGACTCTTATCTTGAGAAAAGCTTTGAGGTCTGATACCTAAAAGGATTATCAAAAGGAGATGAAATGATTTTAAGGTCTAAGCTTGAAGTAGAAGTTAAAAAAAAAAAAATGTAGGTGTTAAAATCGGTTTTCAATACTGTGTAATAAATGTTTCATAGCTTGAAAATTATTTTCTTGGTTTCTACCTTTTCCTTTGAAAGGAGAAGTACTATATTCCATTTGCTGGTATCTGCCTGAATACTGTATATATTGAGTGAAGTCTTTTTACTGTCTGTGTTATTAGGCTGAAATGAATGGCCCTGTGTCTATTCACATTTCAAAACTCATCTTGTTTCTTCCTAGCTGTTTGAACTTGTCACATTACTAAAATGAATTTATATACTTTCTGTGCTAATCTAAGTCAATGAGTTTCTAGTGATTACATTTTAAATTATTTTCTCTGAAAATGTTCATTTTCAAATGTATTATTGCAGTTTTGATCTGTACATATTTTATTTCTCTTGAATTTGTTGATGTAAAGGAAAATTTGTATTTACCATATTTTTCTCTTAAATATTTGTCCTTCTGAACTGATTTGAGAAAATTTAAAGAACAGGGGTCAGAAGCCAAGACTGTTTAATATTCTTTGTTCACTATGGGTTATTTACAGGGGTCATATTACATATTATACATTTTTTTGAAAATAATTATGTTTAATAATGCTTTAAAGATATTTCACATTATTCTCACAACATGTACAAAAACTAGACCCATAATTAGCTGACTCTCCAAAGGCCTCTCAAAAATTTCATAGCAAACTCAAGGCTTGAGCCAAATACCTCGCTCCCTGATTCTGATTCTACTACTGAACTCTACCTATTGATAAACAGCCCTGTCATTCTCCTAGTCATCCAATCAGAAACCTGGAAGGAATGCTGAATTTTTTTTTTTCTGTTACCTTCCCTATTCAAGGGACATGGTCTTCACTGGCTCCCTTCCCTCTGTCACTACTACCTCTTGACTTAATTTATCTGGGCCAATGCACTGGTGTCCTCTCTAGAAAACTCTATATTTCTGACCCAGCATGCCAAACAACCATTTCCACACTACTGTTTGCACATCGTGGTGTCACAGAGTGCCTCTCAGGGTTTAAATGAACATAATGTCATGGGTGTCCTTTCTGCTAAAGCCCCCACACCCCTAAATATGGAGTTTTCTAATATGTATTCACCGCAGGACTTGCCCAGGGCCAGGATGCAGCCACTATTTGGGGGATTTTACACACATCTAGATTCTGTTGTCTGCTGTTCATTTAAACCCTGAGAGGTACTCTGTGACACCATGGTGTGCAAACAGTAGTGTGGAAATGGTTGTTTGGCATGCTGGGTCAGAAATATAGAGTTTTCTGGAGGATTTAGGGGTTGTCAAGAGAAAACTGGAGAATCTGGAGGGACTACATGGCAGAGATGAAGAGGACAGAAAGAGACCTGTGTAGAGAGAGAACAGGGACCCCACAGAGAAGTGGATTTCTCAGAGGGCACATGCAGAGGGTGGTCAAGCAGCAAATGTCCCCTTTGAATCAACCCCCCAAAAAAGGGATTAAGAACAGGCCTTGAGTTGACTAATACACTGAATTGTCTTTTATGAATTGTTTTGTCACCAAGAAAAGCAATAGTAAGATAGACATTGCATTTACTTACGTAAACTAGAGTGCATTTTTGCCCTACCAAGTTTATACCCACTCCATAAAGTCATTAGCACTCAGATATTCTTTCCCTCTCTCCTTTTCTTTGCAGCCAGGCTCCACTTCTGGCTTTGCTGTCAGGCAGGATCCAGGTGAGTGGTGGCTGCTGGAAGTCTCAGGCACACATGCAACCACTGGCAACTCAAGGGAAAAGAAAGCACTTCTATGCCAATAGCTCCCCTAAAAGTGCCAGGGCTGGCTCTCATGGAATTGTTTTGCCTTATGTCCCTGAACCAATTACTGTTGCCATTAAGATGCAATAGGTGGCTGGGTGTGGTGGCTCCTGCCTGTAATCCCAGCCCTTTTGGAGGCCAAGGTGGGTGGATCATGAGGTCAGGAGTTTGAGACCAGCCTGGCAAACATGGCGAAACCCTGTGTCTACTAAAAAGACACAAATTAGCCGGGCTTGGTGGTGGACGCTTTTAATCCCAGCTACTCAGGAGGCTGAGGCAGCAGAATCACTTGAACCCAGGAGGCAGAGGTTGCAGTGAGCCAAGATTGTGCCACTGCAGTCCAGCCTGGGTAACAAGAGCAAGACTCTGTCTCAAAAAAATAAATAAATAAATAAAAATAAACGACGGGATAGGCTTATTTGACTAGCCTGGCTTGCATGACTACATTGAAATTGCAGGGTGGGGTCGACCAATCTCCATTTCCTAAGAGAAAATGAGGATGATGTTCCCAAGAAGGCAAAAAGATACTGGGCAGGCTGAAATAACAGAAATCCATCATGTGGGTATTTAATAAATATTAGCTTAAGTGAGTAAAAGAAACAGACTTCAGTATCGAAGACCAGCCAGAACTGTTGTAACCATGCTACATTGCCTGTATCTTTTTTCCGTAGTTTATATTCTAACGTTTTTCTCTGAACGGGCCCTAAGTTGACTGATACACTGAATTGTCTTTTATTGATTGTTTTGTCACCAGATGAGAAGAAAGAATAAAATAGAAATTGCATTTGCTTATGAAAAATAGAGTACATTTTTGACCCACTGAGTTTGTACCCACTTCATAGAGAAGAAATTATCTGCATTTAGCCACCCTAAAATGATGTTAGCTCTGTGAGATAGTAAATAAGCCATCTAATTATGACACATTATGAATTTTTAATGGTAATTCTATAACACCTAGCTCTCAAGATTTAAAATCTTATAAAAATTTAATAGTGAGCTCATAAATTGTAAGCAAGTGGGAGAAGTAAGGTGAAAGGTTGCATTTCAAGGTAAGCAAGTAAGCAATCTGGCCAGTGCTAAGTAGCATGTGAATTTTAGGATATATAATCCTGAAAAACAGAAGTTTATATTCTCACAAAACTTCTGAGTTTTGCTTGGATTTACCACTTACAGTCAAGTGCCTGATGGGGTCTATGAGTCAGTGACTCACTTTTGATTAATCCCTAAGATAGACTATAAGCCCCATGAATGCAGGGGCTGTTCTTATATTGCACAACCCCATCACCTAGCACAGGCTGGTCACATGGCAAAATCTCAGTAAATACTTGTTGAATGAATGAATGCTATATGAGCAGTGGTTTCAGTGAACAAAAGTAGTACAGACACATCTAACTTTGACTACAGAATGTTTTCTAAAAATTAGATTTGATTTTCCAAATGTTATATGAATTGATATTCAAATTACATTGTGTCCTGTATTTCTCCTCTCATGATAGTTATCATGCTTGTTAATATAATAGTCAATGTATACTGAATCTTACCGTGTACCAACTCACTTAATCCCCACCATAACTCTAGGATGCACCATTATTACACACATTTTTTATGACAGAGCTCATTGCTTACAGAGTGCTAGAATTTGATCATGGCAGTGGGATTTCTAAGTGTGTATTCTAACTTCCAGGATTTGTAAATACTTGTTTGATATCTATTTTCTTTTGCAGGATGTAAGCTCTGTGATACAGTCATATCCACCACATCTAACTCAGGGCTTTGCCTTTGCTCATGTTGGTGTGTGCTGAGTGAAAGAAATTAGTTAGCTAGTTTCCTTAGTGCACACTGATTGATAGAAAAAGAGAATTAAAAAGTGTGCTAGGTATCAAAGAGTTCAAAAATATCTCAGACAATGTATAGAGCATATAATACATTATAACAAATAAGAGTAGCTGAATATTTAATGGAGACATGTAGACAGGTAGTTAAGTATAGATATTTAGCACTTATACTTTGCTTTTACTTAGACTCATTTTTTCCTTGGTCCTAGATTTGAAGAATCAAATCATGGTATTTTAGGATGGGGTTGTTTTTACATGTAAATTAATCAAGATTTTGACACCTTCCTACAGAAGAAAACTATTTGTACTTTAGTGGCTTCTGTGAATTATTTCTTGTAAGTGCACTTGTAGGCCCAATGGAAGAAATATTTGTGAAAGTATTTTCTAAACCTGAAATACATAAGCCTATTATAATTGACATTTTATTCTGAGTCATCAGCACTCTACACATTAAAAGAGTGATGTAATAAGTTATGAGGAATATTGGTATCAAACTCTTTTAAATATTCATGTTTATAAGCCATTGAGCACAACAGTCTTCAGCATTTCCTTAGCTATGCTAAGTATAAGTGAGAACTACAAAGATAAATTAGGGCAATGATTACACTAATGGCATATTTCATAATTGCCTTAAGATTTTAGTTGTTCTTTACAGCTTAATTCTGTCAGACAGGTGTTTTTAGCTATCATGTGTCTCTAGCTACACATCTGTTTTATTAATTTTTTTTATGGGGGCTAAAAGTGAATTATCCTAACAGGTTCAGAATAAATTCTACATTTAATTTGGATCAATCATCCAAAATGATGTTGGCTGTTCATAAAATTAGGTACTTGGTAGAATAGAAAAGAAAAGGAATCTGCAATTTCAAGGAATCTCCTCTGAGACTGCAGATGCTAGAATTGAAGTATAATTATGTGATTTAACTTTCTAGCAATTACCAGCATTTTGAAGAGCCTTTTCCTCTGCTAAGGTAACAATCTCATCCTAAGCAAATTCCACAACTTCTCAGTCACTTTCTTTCAAGATGTATCTGTAGACCAAGGCTTACAGGGTATATATGGGGTCCAGTCTGTCATCTTCCACTCTCCTTTTCTTTCTGTGTGCCTACTCCTCTGCTGCTGCACTGGGGAGGAGGTTAAAGACGAATGATGTTTTATTATGTGACTATTGGGGGTAAGGTGGAGACCTTTTTCATTTATTGGTCAAAAAATCACATTAAGGGCTTGATCCTAGGGTGTGCAGCATCCTAGGCAAGTATACATTTTTGGGAACCCCAACTAGCAACTTGATTAAAAATTGGCTCTGTGTCCCCACCCAAATCTCATCTTGAATTGTACTCCCATAATTCCCACATGTTGTGGGAGGGACCCAGTGGGAGATAATTGAATCGTGTGGGCAGTTTCCCCCATACTGTTCTCATGGTAGTGAATGAGTCTCACAAGATCTGATGGTTTTATAAGGGGTTTCTGCTTTTCTTTCCTCCTCATTATCTCTTGCCACTGCCATATAAGGTGTGCCTTTCACCTTCCATCATGATTGTGAGGCTTCCCCAACCACATGGAACTGTGAGTCCATTAAACCTATTTTTCTTCCCAGTTTTGGGTATGTCTTTATCAGCAGCATGAAAACGAACTAATACAGCCCCTTTCACATGCCAGGGCTGTTGCAAGCTTCGGGATTTTGTCTTTGCTCTTCTTCTCAGAAGATTCTTTCCACAGGTATAGTTTGTGTCACTCTTCTCATTATGCTGGTCTCAATACAAATGTCACCTTCTCAGAAAGGCATCCACTGCCCAATCCTAAGGCAGTCATGAGGACCCCCTCACTTATGTTACTCTATTTTATCATCTGCATGGGCATACACTAGCTAAAATTAATTAATGATTATCTTTGGGTTTATCTGACTCCCCTTTCTTCAACCTAGCATCCATGAGTGCAAGGGCTCTGTCATCTTTCCAGCTCCATCCCCAGTGTATGCTGTAGGTCTCAACATAAAGAAGCTGCTCAAGAAGAATTTGTTTTGTATAAGGTGTAAGGAAGGGGTCCAGTTTCTGTTTTCTGCATATGGCTAGCCAGTTTTCCCAGCACCATTTATTAAATAAGGAATCCTTTCCCCATTGCTTTTGTCAAGTTTGTCAAAGATCAGATGGTTGTAGATGTGTGGCGTTACTTCTGAGGCTGGCTTCTGTTCTGTTCCATTGGTCTATATATCTGTTTTGGTACCAGTACCATGCTACTTTGGTTATTGTAGCCTTGTAGTATAGTTTGAAGTCAGGTAGCATGATGCCTACAGCTTTGTTCTTTTTGCTTAGGATTGTCTTGGCTATATGGGCTCCTTTTTGGTTCCATGTGAAATTTAAAGTAGTTTTTTCTAATTCTGTGAAGAAAGTCAATGGTAGCTTGATGGGAATAACATTGAATCTATAAATTACTTTGGGCAGTATGACCATTTTCACAATATTGATTCTTCCTATACACGAGCGTGGAATTTTTTTTTCCATTTGTTAGCATTCTCTTCTTTCCTTGAGCAGTGGTTTGCAGTTCTCCTTGAAGAGGTCCTTCACATCCCTTGTAAGTTGTATTCCTAGGTATTTTATTTCTCTTTGCAGCAATTGTAAATGGGAGTAAAATGTCTCATTCATATTTATAATTATGCCTCCCTTCTCATACTCATTGTTCTTTTGTGTTCTCTCTCTCTCTCCTTGACCATAATTGCCAATTCATTATTTACCTGTTATTTCCTTTAAGAAACTAATTTTTGGTTTTACTACTCAGGAGTCAGGTCTCCTGTTTTCTAATTTTTTTAATTTTAATATTCAATTTCTTGGTTGTACTTTTATTTTGTCAGCATTCACCCCACTCCCAGATTTTACCCAGGATATGGCACAGAATTCTAAGATCTGCTGTCTTCTCTCCTTTAAACACTTAAGATAGACAAACTACACCTGAATGCAGAGAATAAATGTCATCAGAAAATAGCTAGTGAGACACTTATTAGGATGTATCTCCTGCTCTGTCCTCTCAGTGAACTTTCTTGCCATTGAAGAGTTAGGCATTCCAATTTATTGCTTTTAGACCACTCCACTGGACAATGAGCCCAACTACTGAACCAAAGTACTTGACTACTGGTCTAATGAGAATTCAGGAATACATTTATTTGTCATGTACTTGTGAGGTGGCCCAAGCCTAATCATGAATGAGAGCAGAGATGCATCTCAGCCTCTTCCACATCCCTCAACCTCTGTCTTGACATCTCTTATGTTTGGTCCTGTTGAGAGAGAGAGAAAGAGAGAGTGAGATAAAGCTCCTACTTTTTATGAGCCCTTGATCTTATGCTGTCTTTGAACAGGAAAGGGGACTTACTTAGGTATTTTGAGAGCATGTTGATAGACACTCTCTGATTATATGGTTCCCTATATTATTCCCCAATGATAGAAACTAAGTTAAGACGAATATAGAGTAAAGATAGACCATGAAATATATATCTGGGGACAGCCAAGGACCTTTAGAATATAAGGAGCCTGCTATGTGATCTCAGGATATGACTGACTGATGTGTTTTTAATTGTGCAAATTATTTGTTGTACAAATTTATGAAGTTTGAGAAGTTTGTTACATGTGTATAATGTTAGGTGATCAAGTCAGGGTCTTTAGGGTGTCCATCACCCTAGCACAATACATTTTTGTAAGTATAGTTACCCTATTCTGCTATCAGACATTGAATCTCTTCCTTCTAGCTTACTATATGTTTGTATCATTTAATCCAGTTCTATTCATCTTCTTCCTGCTCCCACTCAGACCCTCAGACCCTTCTCAGTCTCGTTATGTATCCTTCCATGCTCTACCTCTATGTGAGCAAATATTTTATCTCCCACATATAAGTGAGAACATGTGATACCTGCATTTTTGTGCCTGGCTTACTTCACTTAAGATAAAGACTTCCAGTTTTATCTATGTTGCTGCAAATGGCATGATTTCATTCTTTTTTATGGTTAAATGGTATTACATTGTAAATATATATCACATTTTCTTTAGCCATTCATCTTAGGGTGATTTTATATTTTTGCTATTGTGAATAGTACTGCAACAAATATGCAAATGCAAATATCTCTTTGATATGTTGATCTCTTTTCTTTTGGGTAGATACCCAGTAGTATCCAGTAGTGGAATGCTAGATTGATTGGTAATTTTATTTTTAGTTTTCTTTTAAAAATCTCCATACTGCTTTCCATAGTCAGTATACTAGTTTACATTCCCACTACAATGTATAACACTTACCTTTTCCTTGCCATCTATTATCGATTTTCCGTTTAATAATAGCCCATTTGACTGGGGTAAGATGATACCTCACTGTGGTTTTGATTTGCATTTTGCCAATGATTGGCAGTGTGAGGTTTTTCATATACTTCTTAGGTATTTGTATGTCACCTTTTGAGAAATGTGTATTTATGTCCTTTACCTACTTAAAAAAAATAATGCTGGAATATTCTTTTTAACTTTCATCTTAGGTTCAGGGGTACGTATGCTGGTTTGTTATTTAGGTAAATTTTGTGTCACAGGGGTTTGGCATACATATTATTTCATCGCCCAAGTAATAAACATAGTACCTGACAGGTAGTTTTTTGATCCTCTCCTTCCTCCCACCGTCCACCCTCAAGTAAGCCCTGGTGTCTGTTTTTCCCTTCTTTGTGTCGATGTGTACTTTATGTTTAGCTCCCACATATAAATGAGAACATGTGGTATTTGGTTTTCCATTCCTGCATTACTTTGCTTAGGATAATGGCCTCCAGCTCTAACCGTGTTGCTGCAAAGGACATTATCTCGTTCCTTTTTATGACTACATAGTATTGTATGGTGTATATGTGCCACATTTTCCTTATCCAGTCTATCACTGATGGGAACTTAGGTTGATTCCATGTCTTTGCTATTGTAAATAGTGCTACGATGAACACACACATGCATATGTCCTTATGGTAGAACAATTTATATTCCTTTGGGTATGTACCCAATAATGAGATTGCTGGGTCAAATGATAACTATTTTTTGAGTTCTTTGAGAAATCACCACACTACTTTCCATAATGAATGAACTAATTTGCATTTAAACCAGCAGTGTATAAGCATTCCCATTTCTCTACAACCTTGCTAGCATCTGTTATTTTTTGACTTTAGTAATAGCCATGATGACTGGTGTGACATGTCTGTTCAGATCATTTGCCCTTTTTTTTTTTTTTTTTTTTTTTTTGAGACGGAGTCTTGCTCTGCCACCCAAGCTAGAGTGCAGTGGTGTGATCTCTGCTCACTGCGAGCTCCACCTCCCGGGTTCACGCCATTCTCCTGCCTCAGCCTCCCGAGTAGCTGGGACTACAGGCACCCGCCACCACGGCCGGCTAATTTTTTTTGTATTTTTAGTAGCGACGGGGTTTCACCGTGTTAGCCAGGATGATCTCGATCTCTTGACCTCGTGATCCTCCCACCTCGGCCTCCCAAAGTGCTGGGATTACAGGTGTGAGCCACCACGCCTGGCCCATTTGCTCACTTTTTAATGGGATTTCTTTTTACTTGTTGAATTATTTGAGTTCCTTGTATATTCTGGATATGAGTTCCCTGTCAGATGTTTGCAAATATTTTCTCCCATTCAACAGGTTGTCTCTTCACTCTGTTGACTGTTTCATTTCCTGTGCAGAAGCTTTTTGGTTTAATATAGTCCCATCTATTTTTGTTTTTGATGCCTGTGCATTTGAGATCTTAGCCATAAATTCGTCACATAGATCAATGTCCAGGAAGGTTTTCCCTAGGTCTTTTTCTAGTATTTGTATAGTTTTGGGTCTTGGTTTGAAGGCTTTAATTCATTTTGAGTTGACTTTTGTATATGGTGCAACGTAGGGGTCCAGTTTCATTCTTCTGCATATAGCTATACAATTTTTCCCGGACTGTTTATTGACAGGCCTTACATTGTCCTTTCCCCAGTGTAAGTTTTGTCAGCTTTGTCAGAATCAGTTGGCTGTAAATACCTGGCTTTATTTCTAGGTTCTCTATTCTGTTCCATTAGTCTATGTGTCTGTTGCTATACCAATACCATGATGTTTTGCTTACTATAGCCTTGTAATACATTTAGAAATCAGGTAATGTGATGCCTCCAGCTTTGTTCTTTTTGCTCAGATTGCTTTGGCTATTCAGACTCTTTTTCGGTTCCATATGAGTTTTAGGATTGTGTTTTCTAATTCTGTGAAGAATAACCTTGGAATTTTGTTAGGGATTGCATTGAATATGTACATTGCTTTGGGCAATATAGTCATTTTAATGATATTAATTCTTCCAATCCATGAGCATGGCATGTTTTTTCATTTGCTTGTGTCATCTTCAATTTCTTTAATCAGTGTTTTGTAGTTTTCCTTGTATAGATCTTTCACCTCGTTGGTTAGATTGATTGATTGATTTTTTTTGGTAGCTATTGTAAATGAGATTGCCTTCTTGATTCCTTTCTCGGCTAGATCATCATTGGTATATGGAAACACTACTGATTTTTTGTACACTGGTTTTCTTATCCTGCAACCTCACTGAATTCATTTATCAAATCTAAGCAGTTTTGGTACAGTCTTTAGGTTTCTCTAAATACAAAATTACATCATCAGCAAAGAGGGACAGCTTGACTTCCTCTTTTCCAATTTTGATGCCTTTTATTCCTTTCTCTTGTCTGATTGCTCTGTCTAAGACTTATAGTACTACATTGAATAGGAGTGGTGAAAGTGGGCATTCTTTAGTTCCAGTTCTTAGAGACAAGCTTCAAATTTTCTCCATTCAGTATGATGTCAGCTTTGGGTTTGTTGTATACAGCCTTTATTATTTTGAGGTATGTTCCTTCTATGTGTAGTTTGTTCAGAGTGTTTATCATGAAGGGATGCCAAATTTTATTAAATGCTTTTTCTGCGTCTATTGAGATGATCATATAATTTTTGTCCTATATTCTGTTGATGTGATATATCATGTTTATTGATTTGTATGTGTTGAACCATCTTTGCATCCCACTTAATTGTAATGCATTATCTGTTTGATTGCTGTTGGATTCAGTTTGCTAGTATTTTGTTGAGGATTTTTGCCTTGGTGTTCATCAGGGATATTGGCCTGTAGTTTTCTTTTTTATTGTGCCCTTATCTAATTTTGGTATCAGGGTGATGCTGACCTTGCAGAATGAATTAGGGAGAATTCTCTCCTTTTGGATTTTTTGGAATAGTTTCAGGAGGAGTAGTATTAGTTCTCTATATTTTTGGTACAGTTCATCTGTGAATCCATTCAGACCTGGTTTTTCCTTTGTTGAGAGATTTTTTAAATTATTATTACTGATTCAATCTTGCTACTTGTTATTGGTCTGTTCAGGCTTTCTATTTCTTCCTGATTCAATCTTGGTAGGTTGTATGTTTCCAGAAATGTATCCATTTCCTCTAGGTTTTCCAGTTTGTCAGCATATAGTTGTTCATAACATTCTCTAATAATGTTTTGTGTTTCTGTGGTATCCGTTGTAGTGTTTTCTTTTTCATTTCTGTTTTGTTTATTTGGGTCTTCTTTCTTCTTGGTTAATCTAGCTAGAGGTTTACCTATTTTATCTTTTGAAAGAAAAAACTTTTCATTTCATTAACATTTTTTGTCTTTATTTATTTCTGTTCTGAACTTCATTATTTCTTTTCCTATGCTAATTTGGGGTTTGGTTTATTCTTTTTTTCTAGTTCCTTGAGGTTCATTACTAGATTTTTAATTTGTAACCTTTCTACTTTCTTGTTGTAGGCATTTATTGCTATAAACTTCCTTAGCACTGCTTTTGTAATATCCCACAGGTTTTGGTATGTTGCATTTTCATTTTTGTCTCAAATTTTTAAATTTTAATACTTTTTTGTTAATACAATGATTATTCAGGAACATGTTTTATTTCCATGTATATGTATAGTTTCCAAAGCTCCTCTTGGTATTGATTTCTAGTTGTATTTCCACTGGGGCCTGAGAAAAGGTTTTATATAATCTTGATTTTTAAAAAGTTTTTGAGACTTTAAAAATTTGTGGCTTAACATATGGTCTACCCTGGAGAATGTTGCACGTGCTGATGAAAAGAATATATATTCTCCAGTTGTTGGATAGAATGTTTTGTAAATGTCTGTTAGGTCCATTTGGTCTAAAGTCAGTTTAAATCCAAATTTTCTTTGTTGATTTTCTTTCTATATGACCTGTTTATTGATGAGAATGAGGTGTTAAAATTTCCTAATATTATTGTATTGAAGTCTATTTATCTCTTTAGGGCTGTTAATATTTGCTTTATAGATCTGAGTGCTTCAGTGTTGGGTGCGTGTATATGTAGAATTGTTGTAATCTTTTGCTATATTGGTCCCTTTATCATTATATAGTGACCCTCTTTGTCTTTTTTTTTGGTTACTGTTCTTAACTTAAAGTTTGTTTTGTATTATATAAATATAGCTATTCCTGCTTGTTTTTTGTTTTCATATGCATGGAATATCTTTTTTCATCCTTTTACCTTCAGTCTCTGTGTGTCTTTACTGGCAGGGTGAGTTTCTTATAATCAGCATATAATTGAATCATATCTTTTTTCAATCCATTTAGTCATTCTACATCTTTAAGTGGAAAATTAAACTTCTAATATTCAAGGTTATTATTAATATATAAGGCTTTGTTCCTGTTATATTGTTTTTTTCTGCTTGTTTTATGTATTCTTTGTTCCTTTCCTTTTTCTTATTGGTTGTCACTGTGGTTTGGTGGATTTCTGTGATAGTACAATTTGAGTCCTTTCTCTTTCTCTTTAGTACAATTGCTTTACCAGTGAGTTTTATACTTTCGTGTGTCTGTGTGCATGTGTGTATTTTGTAGACACAAGGTCTCACTATGTTGTCCAGGCTGGTCTTGAATTCCTTGCCTCAAGCAATCTCCCTGTCTTGGCCTCCCAAAGTGCTGGTATTAAAGGCATGAGCCACCATAACCAGACTGCTTTCATGTGTTATCATGAGGGTAAATGCTATTCTTTCACTTCTAGGTTTAGTACTCCCTTGAGCATTTTTCTGTAGGACTGATCTAGTGGCAACAAATTCTCCTGGCATTTGCTTGTCTGAAGAAGACTATTTCTCTTTCATTTATGAAGGATAATTTTGCTAGCTGTAGTATTCTTGGCTGGCAGTGTTTTTCTTTCAGAACTTTGAATGTATTATCTCATTCTTTTCTGGCCTGTACGTTTCTGCTGAGAAATTTGCTGTTAGTCTTATGTTGTTTCCTTAATTGGTGACTAGATGCTTTTCTCTTGTTTTTTTGGATTCACTCTTAATCTTTGACTTTACACAATATGACTCTAACATGCTGCAGAGAAGACCTTTCTGCATTGTATCTGCCTGGGGAATCACTGAGGCTCCTGTAACTGTATGCCTAAATCTCATGCTAGACCTAGAAATTTTTCATCTTTCATTTTGTTAAATAGGATTTTCTAGTCATTTCTTTGTCTCTTTACCCTTGGAGATACTGATAATTCAAATATTTGATTGTTTTATGTAGTTACAAATGTTATGAAAGCTTTGTTCATCCTTTATTCTTTTATTTTTGTTTGACTGGATTATTTCAAGAAATCTGTTTTTAAGTTCTGAGATTCTTTATTCTGCCTGATCTAGTCTACTGTTAATGTCTTCAAATATAATATATTCAATACATTCTTCAATTCCAGAATTTCTATTTGGTTCTTCTAAAAAGAAAAGCTCCTTGGTAAATTTCTCATTCATATCCTAATTTTATTTGTATTGTTTTCAGAATTCTCTTGTATCTCACTGAGCTTCTTTAAAATTAACATTTTGAATCAACATTTTGAATTCAACAATTCCTTTTTGATTTACATCTATTGCTGGAGAATTACTGTATTCCTTTGGAGGTGTCATATTTCCTTGCTTTTTTATCTTTCCCATGTCCTAAATTGGTATCTGTGCATCTGATGTAATGATTGCTTCTTCTATTTTTGAATTTACTTTTGTAGGGGAGAAACTTTTTCTGATGATGTATCTATGAGGTTGTTTTGGTATGGTACTTTGGCTTTGATTCTGGGTACATGCAATAGTGTAGTATCTGTATGATTTTTTGGGGTGTAATTAGCATTAGTAGTATCTGTGATTTTCTCAGTGGATTAGGGTCTGTTATTAGTGGAGGCTGTGGCGAAGTTGTTCTGGGGACTGGGATGCCCCATTGTCCGTCTTCAAGCCCTAGTAGTAGCAGCAGTGGGCTGAATTTGCCTTTTTGTTGTTGTTGTTGTTGTTCCAGAGTGGTGTATGCTGGCACCTGTGTTGGTGGTTACTGGTGGGCCTTTTCTTGGGCCTCCAGGTGGCATGCTGGATGCAGGTAGTGGCATCAGTGGACTGGGCATGTAGGAAGGTTCTTGGGCTTCCGGGAAGCTGGTGCAGCATGGGCAAAGACAGTAGTAGTGGTGGAACAATTTTCTGGGTCTTGAGTGGTATGCATTAATGTTGGGAGTGGCTGCAATGGGCTAAGTGGGCCAGTTTCCAGGCCTTCAGATGATGCTTTCAGGTAGGTGCCAGCTGAAGTGATAGTGGCTGGCAGTTTAAGCCAAATCTCAGGTCCCCAGGAGGAGTGCTCTGGTGCCCAAAGTAGTGGATTGGTTGGAAATCCCCAGGATCTCAGGCTATATGCTCTATCTTAGAGGAGGAAGTGAAACTGGGCTGGGCAGATTTGTGCTCACCCCCTCCCCACCACAATGATTAGATCAGGCATCAGCCATGGCAGGACAGGGGTGAGGTTATCCTCAGACCCTAGGCAGAGTACTCAGGTGAAGTGTGGTAGCAGCCATGCTAAGGTCCTGCCACTGGAGAGGGTGGGCTGTTCTTGGTGGCCACAGCCTGGACTGGTGGTTGAGAAATGCATGTCCCTCTCTTGCCCCAGTCCTGGTGGGGCTTACCCTACCCCAAGCCTTGGTAGTGGTAGCCAGTACCTAGCTTGTATCCCTGCCCTGGCCACAAGAGCCCCCATACAGCTGGCAACCAAGTTCTGTTGGCAGCTCACACCCTGCCCAGATCCCAGTCTTTGTCCTGGGAAAGGACAAAGACAGGAAACGGGTGCTTGTTTCCTGGCACTGGCAGCTGTAGCCCATGCGTCCTTTCCTTCTTAGCTCTGGCTGTGGGACTGCTCACCAGTCCCAGTCTTTCTGTAATGCCTCAATCTCGGTTCCACTGGGCCACAGGACAGTGTGTACTCTGTCAAAGGCTAGACTTGAAAATGGCACCTTGCTGTAGACACTTAGGCATTAGAAAGTGTGTGAGACCTGGTGAGACCTCTCTCCTTGGAGTAGTTCCATCCCGTAGTCTCCTGGAAGCTCCCTATGTTAGTTCCAGGGATTGGGAGGGCTGAGAAGCTCTCTTGTGGCCAGGATTACATGATTCCATGGTAGGGATGTGGGCTGCTGGAAGTCTCTTACTTACCATTTAGCCACATTGGGAAGTCTTCCTGGCTTTCATCTGAACCTGGTCAGAAAGGCTGACTCCCTCCCTTTTCCTTCCCTGATTTTGGTGTTTCCAGTCACTTCTCTGTTGGATTCCAGTATTCTCTCTGTGATAATGTATTCAAAGTGCAACTGTCTATACATTATTTTGGTTCTTCTAAGTGGAGAAAGTGGACATGAAATACTTCTAGTCAGCCAGCCATCTTGAAGCCTCTCCTCTAATTCTGTATTTTCCTCACCACTCAAAATGTGAAGTGCACATTTATTGAAGACAAATTTGAATTATTTCATTTGAATATAAACTGAGCAAAATGCTTGGAAATATCTTTCTATATATGCTCTTGTGCTGAAATTAATTTGTAGCTTAACATCTGGTTCTAAACTTTCTTTATTGGTCACAAAGGTAATTAGAAACCCACTGCCTGGCAGCAGATACCAAAATAGAAGCTAAGGATAATAATGACTCAATAAGGAAAGCACGCATTTCTGTATTCTGAATAGCTTGCTGAAGAAAGAAAAGGCCAGATTCATTGTTTGTGTTTCTTCTAAAAACTGTAAAGACACACGCACATATGAACTACAGGTCCTTAGTTTTTCCAGTTTTGGTTTTCTTCAACTTGTAAAATGATTCACACCATGGAGAATTATAACTAGCCTTAAAATATTATATATGTGTACATATATAATATATACACACACTCATGTTTATGTACATATCTCAAATATATAACGTATACTTATATATCATATATATGTATGTGTATACATGTATGTGTGTATATATGTACATATATCAAATGTGTGTATAAATGTATATATATCAAATGTGTATGGGCGAAGTTATGTGAAGTATAACAAGTCATCAAATGGCAATGTCATTTAAATCAGACTTTTTCAGAAAGTTGGAAATCAATCCTTGAAAGTAAATTTTATCATGCAACTTCTATGTAACTTTAGCTCATAGTTTATTTCATAGAGAATATGAACAATTTACAATTGTTATTCTCAACTCCGAACTTATCTCATGGGAAGAGGAGAAATATTTGACCATGAACTTTCGAAAAGCCATGGTCAATTTATTCACATCATATTTGGCCTGGTCATGGCATTTGATGCTCTCTAGCCACTTCGTCATGTAAAAACATTTACTCTACTGTCTCCACCCATGAATGTCTCTTTAGTTTTATTGGGTTGTCGCTCAATTAATCAGAGTAGGGTGCTTTCATTTCAAGTAATTAATATGAATTAATATAAATTAATATAAAAAGGTTTGACATGTCATATCCCAATATATACAGATATTGAAAAGAGCCTTTTTCTTTGTCCCATGCAGTTTCCAGGACTTGCATGTTTCTGGTAAATGTTGGCTTAAGTAAACAGAATCAGGAGAGGGATGACTATAGGGCTCTGCAAGAAGCCTTCTGGCCAGGTTCAGATGAAAGCCAGGAAGACTTCCCAATGTGGCTAAATGGTAAGTAAGAGACTTCCAGCAGCCCACATCCCTACCATGGAATCATGTAATCCTGGCCACAAGAGAGCTTCTCAGCCCTCCCAATCCCTGGAACTAACATAGGGAGCTTCCAGGAGACTACGGGATGGAACTACTCCAAGGAGAGAGCTCTCACCAGGTCTCACACATTTTCTGACACCTAAGTGTCTACAGCAAGGTGCCATTTTCAAGTCTAGCCTTTGACAGAGTACACACTGTCATCCAGGCAGGGGAGTGGAGAGTAAAGAGGGGAAAACTGGTGAGGATTCAGGTTAAGGCTGGAAAAACAAAATGCAGCCAATTCATTGAGAAATTTGAATTCCAGGGTAAGGATTTTAGACTTTATTATATTAAATACAGTTCATCTTCATTATTCATGAATCCTGTAGTTGCAAATTTGCCTACTAGCTAAAATTTGTAGCCCCCAAATCAATGCTCATGTTGTTTTCACCATCATATGGTGACATGTCTTTGGGTCTCCTGATGTGCATGTTCCCAGCTAATGTCGAACAAGGCAATGCTTTTCCTTCTTGTTTCAGCTCCCATACTGTACATGAGGATCCCTTCTCAGGTATATTTAAAGCCATGTTTTTTACATTTTTGTCCTTTTTCTTGGTGATTTCATGTTTAAAATGAGCCATAAAGGTAGTGGCCAAAGTCTTGCATAAGGTTCTTACGTGAAAGAAAGTTGTGATATGACTTATGGAGAAAATACATGTGTTAGATAAGCTTTGTTCAGGCAGGAGGTATAGTGCTGTTGATTGTGATTTCAGTGTCAATCAACAATATGTATTAAATAAGATGTCTTTAAAAAGAAAACACATACATAATGTTATATATTAATCAATTGAAGAAAATATTGTGACTAGAGGCTTGCAGGAATGTAACCTTTTATTTTGCTTAGGAAGAATGGCTTAGTATTCACTCAAGTGTTCCTGGTGATTTTATAGAAAATAACTGCTGTGATGAATACACATTGCCTGTAACATTTTTTTTTTTCTAAATGCAAAGGGGAATCACCAACAGGTTGAAGGAAGACCATATAGCATGCATGTGCGTGTCTGCACATTTTGATATAAGGCAAGAGATAGATGCCTGAATGTTTTGAAAAAAACTTACATTAGCAGTTGCACAGAGTTGTGTTACATAGAGTATTACATTCTATAGTGGGCCCAGTATTTTTCCCAATTGTACTACAAGTGTGTGCACATGCACATATGTACACATAAGCCCACAAAATACTGCCCACCTTAAACCTGGGGACCCTAACCTGAGCTCCATGCTTTAGAGGGCCTCAGTTTGGCCCTCTTCCAGTGATGCCAATTCCATAATGCTTAGCAGTTTATGGAGCTAAGAAGATGTATCCATCTGGAGCTCATGCAATTGCCCCACCCAACTCTTCCTAGCATACCCATCAAGTTAGAGAGCATCTAGATTTTCCATCCAAATGGACCCAACCCTCTGTCTCTTTGCCTTGTCTATCTGCCAGTACTGCTGGTGTGTGCATACCTGGCCTGATGGCTATTTGTGGGATGTGTGGAAAGAAGTTCGACATGAGAACTGGGTATAGACATTTGGGTATCCCTGAAGTGAGAGACAAAGATGGGATTGGGAAGCAAAACAAGCAGCCATGGGCAGGGCCAGGAGTCAGCAAATGGCTCTCCCCAGCCTACCATGTTCTAGAGAGAATTTGAAGGAGTCCAAAAATTTCAAATTTATATTTGAAACTCTTAGACTTGTTTTTACGGGAGGAGAATAATAATTATTTTATTTAGTCATTTATTAACTTGATTTATAGTAAATATTTATAAATACCTATGCTACAGGGGGCTCCACTTAGTCTTACCCTGGCCCCATAAATGTTATCAGCCACTCTGTACACATTTACACACACACACACACACACACACACACACACACACACGCAGCTGCCCCCATTTAACTAGATGTAGCCATTTCTATAGCTGTATCATTAGTTCATTCAACAAATATTTCTGAGCACCTTTTGTGTGCCAGGCATAGTTTTAGGCACTGACAATTGAAGAGTAGACAAAAGAGAATCCCTCCATCCATAGAGCTTATGATTTAGTGCAGTAGTTCTCAATCCTGGAAGCACATTAGAATTTTCTGAAAAGCACATTAAAAAATCTGATACTGAGTCTACATTTGGTCTCATCCCAAAACCAATTATCTGGGGATGAGACCAAGGCATCAAGTATTTTTTAAAGTTGACCAAATGATTCCAATGTATGACCAAGATTGAGAACAGCCATTCTAGCATACTAACAACCACTTAAAATGTGCTTATTCTGTGTCAGTCATAGTTTCTGTTAACAACTTTACTGAGGTATCATTGATATACAGAAAACATTGCACATGTTCAATGTATACAATTTGCTGAGTTTGGACATATGGATACACTCATGATACTATCACCACAATAAAGGTAATAAACGTATCTATCACCCCCAAGTTTCCTTGTGTCTCTTTGTGTTTCTTTCTTCCTTTCCCTTCCCTTCTTTCCTTTCTTCCTTCCTCTCTTCCTTCCTCTCTTCCTTTTACTCTTTTCTTTTTTTGTGCTAAGAACACTTAATATGGGATCTACATTTTCCACAAATATTTAAGTGCACAATACCATACTGTTAACTATAGGCATTATGTTGTACAGCAGATCTCCAGAACGTATTTGTCTTGTGTAACTGAAACTTTATACGCGTTGAACAACAATTCCCCATTTCCCCTTTCCCCTTTCCCCCAGCCCCTGGCAACCATCATTCTACTATCTGATGAGTTGACTATTTTAGATAGCTCATATAAATGCAATCATGCAGTATTTGCCATTTGTAACTGGCTTATTTCAGTTTGTGTAATGTACTCCAGGTTCATCCATGTTGTTACAAATGGTAGGATTTTTTTCTTTTTTAAGGCTGAATAATATCCTGTTATATGTATGTACTACATTTTAAAAATCCATTCATCTGTCAATGGACATTTGACATAGTTTTAAGCACTACGTATCGTATCTCTTAATTTCCACAATAAACTTCAGAGCTAGGTATTATTGTATCCCTCCTTATCAAGAAACTGACACACCTGGAGAAGTTAGGCTTCAGCTTTCCTGCTCTAAACTGTTACTCCATGTTTCCTCTCACCACACCTGGTTGGTCCAGGTGTGGAACCTTGACTCAATGTAATCAGTGCTTTTCCCTAGGAATTGTAAGTGGCGGGAGTGGTGGAAATGGGAAGCTAAGAAGCTGGTAGAGGGAATAATGTCTCCTTGTGGAAGAAAACTTTATAGACCATAGATAAAGCTGTTATGAGTTGAGAAGCATACCTCATGAACACTGTAAGCACCCAAGACCTTATTTTAGCTATTTCGAAGGCCCACCCAGATCCCCAATCTTCTTGTGGCTTGGCTTTATAAACTGCAGTTGAATTCTATTAACCATCAAATTCCCATTTTGTCTAAACTAGTTCAAGTTGGGAGACATTTGTGAATAAAAGTTTGCTAATATACAGTTGTATTACTCCATTCTCACACTGCTACCTGAGACTGGGAAATTTATGAAGAAAAGAGATTTAATTGACTCACAGTTCTGTGTGGCTGGGGAGGCCTCAGAAAATTTACAATCATGGCAGAAGGGAAAGCAGGCACGTCTTCCCGAGGTGGCAGGAGAGAGAAGCAAGCAAACGAGGAACTTGCCAAACACTTATAAAACCGTCATATCTCGTGAGAACTCACTCACTATCACGAGAACAGCGTAGGGGAAACTGACCCCATGATCCAATCACCTCCCACCAGGCTCTTCCCTCAACACCTGGGGATTACAATTCATGATGAGATTTAGGTGGGGATACAAAGCCAAACAATATCAATAGTCTATTGGGTGTATTCTCTAAATGCCACATTTTGTTCACTCAATTAGCAATGTTGAATGACTTTATCATGAACTCTATATCTATGACTCCATCATGACCTGAGATATGTGTTAATTTGTGATGTTTAGACAGTTGCTTAAACCTGGACTGTAAGCAGCAATGTTTTCAGTAGTGGCTGATTCTTTTTGTGAAATTGAAATCTCTCAAGAGTGACTGATGAGCCTCACAGGATGTTGGCCTTCTATAATGCCATCCTGTCAGTACATATTTTAGTCCATGCTGAATCCAGGACCCTGAGAAACCTTATAGCCTAGAATTTGATTCTACATATGGTCAAGAACATACACAACATACCTCTGCATTGGATCTTTAGGGGTTTTTTTGTTTTAATTTTGGATGAAAAGCTCTCAGCATGTTAATTCCAGAATATACACTGAATCACATCAAGCCAATCCTTGTACATTAAGGCTATGGTATGTAGCATGGAGTCTAATTAATTTAGAATTGTAGAATTTATTATTTTGTTTCCTGATGGCATTTTGGAGTGATTTTAGGCTACATACTGTTGCTCATCATTTTTTAAAAAATAAGATTCTATCAACATTAGACAATGCCATTTTAGATAAACAGTAAAATGGGCAAGAGATGAGCAAGTCTTCAGTGGAACATGTATTTAGTAGCTTAAATATACTGATTACTTTATCTTCTGTCACTGCATGAATAACTATAGGAGCCCAGAAGACCGTGTTACAAACATAGAAGCACTGCATCCCAAGGCATTTATAAAACCTCCCAAATATTAGCTTCATTCTGGCTCCATCCTACTGACCTCCGGTATTGTAATCGTCATCATTTTCCTCTAAGACCTTTCCCCCAGTATATTACAAGTGTATTTGTATTTAAAGCATTATGTCCAGGCGCAGTGGCTCAAGCCTGTAATCCCAGCACTTTGGAAGGCCAAGGCGGGCGGATCACGAGGTCAGGAGATCGAGACCATCCTGGCTAACACGGTGAAACTCCGTCTCTACTAAAAATACAAAAAATTAGCCGGGCCTGGTGGCGGGCGCCTGTAGTCCCAGCTACTCGGGAGGCTGAGGCAGGAGAATGGCGTGAACCCGGGAGGCGGCGCCTGCAGTGAGCCGAGATCACGCCATTGCACTCCAGCCCGGGAGACAGAGCGAGACTCTGTCTCAAAAAAAAAAAAAAAAAAAAAAAAAAAGTATTATAAGTATTTTACTGGTCACCTTTTAAGAGTGATTTTCTGAAGGGGCTTATCTTTAAAGCTTACAGATCTGTGCAGGCTGCAGTGACTTAAAGCATGAATTTTCTCTCTCACTGGCTCAGTGCACTAGGAATCGGTGCACACCAGCAGGTGGCAGCAAAAATAAATAAATAAATAAATAAATAAGCTAAACAATGAATTAAAAATACCCAGAGAAAGAGGGCCTCTTATATAAATCTTCTTCCAGTTTCTGAACCTCCTATCTTTCTCATTTCTGTTCATTTTCTCTGATTTTGAAAATATGGCAGAATGATTTGTTGATATAACAATGTGAGTTTTAATTTAATTGATGTGGAAGAATCAGAAAAGATGGAAACCAAGCTTTATTTAATTTTTTGCATTTTACCTGCCTTGGTGCTTATCTGCCTCCAAGGAGGTCTTTGGCAAGCCTTCCAGCTGATGCTAAAGACAGTACTTCATCTTTGGCTGCAGTGAAAGCTGGAACTCATTAAGGAGATTTTTGTGGGTGATTTAGAGAGGTAGGAGAAAGAGGTGTTTGGGAGGTATAGAAAGGGGAAGTTTTCCAGGACTAGGGGGGAGAAAGGCTGCAGGTTCTGAGAACAGTGGGTACCTGTGTTCCCTCTCCATGGTGTGACAGGGTGAATGCAGAACCTGTGGGCTTGGATGCTGCTAAGTGTCAGGGGAATCAGGGAGGATGGATAATTGGAGGGTCCATTCCAAATATTTTATCCCACACAAGATTACTGGGATCTTCATCTGAACCTAGGGTAGGAGAACCCCCAAAATAATAACGACTAAAACTTAATGTCGTGACGACTCAATGTGATGTGTGTTCAGTCTCAGATTTATTTAGATTTGGAGAATATAAAGTTGAATAACATTTTAGACCCTCAAGTTTCTAGTGCAAGTTCTATTCTTTGCACAATCTTAGGGTTTTATTCTGCAGAAACAACTTGTCCTATAATGGGTAGGACTGAAACTTTGTCCTAGAAACGTCCTCTCTTGATGAAAAGTGGAGATATTTTCAGCCTTCTATTGTGTGACATCATCTATTCCTTGATGAAGGCCTATTCCGATGAAGGAATAGGTTGCCCTACCAGCCACTGAGTGTCCTTGGAGCATCAGTCATTCTATTTCAGTCCTGGTAACAAGGGGACAGAGGAGACACAGGGGCCTGGCTTGTAAGATATTCTTTATATCTAAACTGTCCCCATCTGTACTATCAGTTCACAGGCCAAGAAACTAAGTATGTAAGGATTATAGTTTTCCACTTAAGACATTTAAAAACTAAACCCATATTGAACATCTAAACTTCCACAAGTGCCCTCCAAGTTTTTAAGACATTATCTCACTGATATTCCTTGAAACCTTACAAAACAACATTATTTTCTAATTAAAAAGATGCCACATGTCTGTGTTTGGGTGCTATCAATAAATAAAGATACACTGAGGTACAGAATGACAAAATGACGGGCAAAAAAGGAATTATAAAAGTCAAATCTACAGCCCTTGTGACAGGCCCTACATTCAGAAAATCATGTCTTTTACTAAATTACAAAAAGATAAGTCTTTTTCTCGGAAGATGCAATATATTGGGTTCCTCATTTGGGGTCATTCCTGAGTACAATGATTTTATTATTATTATTATTATTGAAAATCTCTCAGAGTGACAAGTACAAATTGAAAATCAAGATTTGTATCAGCAAAGCTTAAAGATAGATTGAAGGCATTGATTTTGGTTGTACAGAAATATAGGAAAAAATGAATCACACAAGCTTTCTGAAAACCCACTGCGAATGTTTCTCATAAAATTTTAAGACCAAGTACTATACGGTCTGAATAGCACTCTGAAATCTAGCCAGTAGAGGGCAGTCAAAGAGTAGTTCATAGAATTCGAGGGCTCCAAACTCTTTCCATATTTCTTGCAAATTCCTACCAGTAAGATTTTCTGACTTTATAAAATCCAGTGCGTTAATTATATCATTTCTGGATTCTGGATTCATGTTACCATTATAACAATTGTTTCCTTACAGGTGTTGGTTTCCTTTAAATTTTTCAGAATCTGAAGTTGGTGAAGTCTTATTAGCTGGATCTTCCTTAGTTTAATGTGCCCTAAATTGCTTTTTATATGACTCACTGCAAAATGGAGAATAAAAATTTTCTCTCTATCTGTGAAAAGTCTGAATATAATTTAGAAATGTTGAATGAAGGATTTGTCTGCAGTGGAAGGGAGCATAAATAGAAGGAGTTGCCAGATAAGGAAAGATAAGTAAACCTTCCAATGTTTAGAGTCATATCAGAAAAGTCAAACTCTTGGTTTTAATTTCCCAGTTACTCAAACTACTAAATCCCCCTGAGAAACAGTGGGATGGAAATGCCCTTTGGGGAAGAGTTCCTGGTACTTTCAGGGGAAAATTGTACAGAAATAGGCATGTTTGCTGCACTGTAGCCTCAAGTCATTCCTACTTCATATCCAGCCTGCCCCCAGGAAGTGGTGAATCAGTGATACATCAGAATCAAGAACTTCACATGAACACGTATGAAGTTTAGTTTTAAAAATGGGTGAAAGTTCAAGAGTGACTTTTTTAATTTTTTTCAAAAATCGTTTTCATATTTTAGTTGGAACAAGTCAAGCAACATTCGTGTTCAGTTCAATCCAGCAAACAATTTATTGCTTGTGTGCACCAGACGCTGTATCCATCATGAATGGAGGAAGGGAAAAGAATGCCACCAGGATAAGCAAGCGCCATTGTGGAAGTTGTTGTGGAGGATAGTTCCTTCTCACTCTTAGGAAATGTGATGCTCTTGACCATTTGCTATGACTTGGTTCTCAATTTGTGCTCTTGCCATCACCCCACCATCCAGCCCAGTAACATCAAGATCACCTGGGCACTTGTCAGAAATGCAAACCTGTGGTTTAACAAGGCCCTCCAGGTGATTCTGTTGAGCACTCAAGTTTGACAACCAAGTTATTCGCCCCTGGGCAGGTAGATTAATTTACTTGATACATTTGAAGAAAGAACTGGGCATGCTTATCTCTGTCGTCCTCTTCTTCCTGAGTGAAGTGTACGCAGAGGGCATGGCTTCTCAGCTGTTCCTCTAAGCAGAGGCTCTTTCCACCCACCTGGAGATTTAGATTCTAGAGTTCCGTATCACATTTGCCTGCAGATGTAAGTCACATCTTTCAGCCTAATTCTGTTGTAATAAAGGTAATATTTGCCTTCTCCCAACCCTATTCCTTGTCTTATCTTTCAGTTGTTAAGAATGCAGGCAGAGAAGATGGATTCTGTTCAATGACCCCCTTCAAGACTCCAATGAAGTTCAGGATCTGGCAGAGGGGATGGATTTATATGGAAGTATGTTTAAAACAGTGTACATTTCATAGTCATAACATAATTCCCACTCTAAAAAGCTTGTGTGTCTCTTTGCAGTATGTTATCTTTTTTGTTTTTTTTGCATTTTTTATATTTATTCTTTTGATTTCAGAAATAGCAACTTTATCTATATAGCAAAATTTGACATTTTATAATGAACAAAAAAAACCAAGCTGATCAGATATCATTTAATTTAAAAATTATTTCCAAAATGTTTTAAGAAAAGTTATAGGATGGAATATATAGGATATATTCATGTAAATATATTATAAATTGATAACTCAGAGTGATTTGGGTGACTTCTTTTGGAATCTTTGCATTATAAACAAAGCACAGGTTTTACCTGTAGTTGAAAATTAAAATTCCTACCCCTCTTCTCTTTGCTTATCTCAGTCTTTCCCATCCCTTACTGCCTGATTTACTTTTCCTTGTCTACCACAGTCATCAGGGACCCTTCCTCTTTTGAGTGCCCATAGAACTCATGTCTCGGTCTTCTTCACTGACACTTTATCTGTGCTTCTTGTTTATTCATGTCCCATTTTCTCAAATTCTTTCTGAATACATAGCATCTTACTCTCCTTTATAGTGTCAGCACCACATAGAGGATATATACGTACATGTTGATTATAACATTTATTTCTTACACATATTTAACATTTTTTATTTCTGAGTATTCAAGAAATGATTTACGTTTTAGTTACAAAAGTTTTCTATTATATAATTTTTAATTCATGTATTAATTTAACCTTTGAATCTGTCATTTAAAAATGTCTCATAGTGACAGAAAGTAAATTGTTGGTTGCCTAGGGATGGGGAAGTTGGGGGAAAATGGGTATGAGGTTTTTTGCAGGGAGCAATAAAAATATTCTGAAATTGTTTGTGGTCATGGTTGCATAACTGTGTGAATATATTAAAAATTATTGAATTGCACATTTTTAAATGAGTGAATTGCAGGGCATGTGAAACATCTCAACAAATGTATTATTTTTTAAAAATCTCATATTATAAAGGCTAGAGTGACAGAGCTGTCAGAAAAGGAGATGAGCTCTTTTCAGCATTTTGACTTTGATGCCAATAGGTTTGTCTCCATAACTTATAAAAACTTATAGAACAGAAAAGAAAGATTAAAGTCATGCCAATCTTTATGAAAAATTCATATTATAATCTTTTGTTTTTTATTTCTCTTTTCCATATATATGTGAGATATTCTAAATCTTACGCTAGTTCTAGGCAGATTTTGTTACTAAATTCCAAACCATTTTCATTTCCAAGAAAGGGAGTTCCTCAAAAATGGACTTCTTACTTGAAATGGAAGGTGTGGCTGTTTACAATAGCAAAGATATGGAATCAACCTAGGTGCCTATCAAGAGTGGATTAAAGAAAATGTGGTACATATTCACCATGGAATACTATATAGCCATAAAAAGAACAAAATCTTGTCTTTTGTAGCAACATGGATGCAACTGGAGGCAATTATCCTAAGGTAATTAACACAGGGACAGAAAACCAAACATAGTATGTTTTCACTTATAAGTGGGAGCTAAAAGTTGAGTACATATGGAAATAAAGATGGGAACAATAGACACTGGGGCCTACTAGAGCAGGGAAGGGAGGGAGGGGAGTGTGGGCTGAAAAACCACCTGTTGGATACTATGCTCACTAACTGGGTGATGGGATCACCCACACTTCAAACTTCAGCATCACGCAATATGCCCAGGTAACAAACCTGTACATGTACCCCCTGACTCCAACATTTTTTTAAAAAAGAAGAGAAATGGAAGGCTTGGTGACATGTTTTAAAACCTGCTAAAGAAATGGAGAAGTTGTATAGTGTGTTACTAACAATGGCAGTGGTCTACTTTGTTATTAGCAATGGTTGAAATTTACTGTTTATTATCTTTGTTTTACAGGTGAGGCAACTGACGCACAGAGGTATTAAGCCCAAGGTCACTCTGTCCATGAATGACAAAGCCAGTTGTGAACAGCCTACAACCAGAGCCTGGGCTCTTAAATATCAGGCTTTGCTGGCTTTGATGAGTAGATCTTCATATGAAGGCGAGTTCTTCCCCATTGTGAAGGCACATTCCCTGTATGGATAGGAAAATAACACAGCACTGAAGTGTCTGCTAGGATGGAAAAGTAAATATGAAAAATCAAGGCTATGACAAAATGCTGAATTAGAGTATGTTCAAATCATAGCTACTCCATAGGCTCAACCAGTATAAGCACTGTTCCTAATTGGTAAACCTAGAAGCGCATTCTCCACCTGGAGGATCTAGTGAGGTTTAATCAAAATAGTTTGTGTGAAAGTGCCTGTTGTCTTGTAGAGACCCAGTAAATGTTTGATTTCTTGAATAATACAAGTTGGCATATGTTGCCCCTCATACATGTCCTATTTTACTTATGTATAATGCTTTAAGGCAGAAATTTAAAGTGCTTTATGAATGTTTTCTTATTACTCATAGCCCAGCTGCAAACCGTTGACAAATAATTTGTCCAGTTTGGAAAAAGTTTGTAAGGTTGGAGAAAACAGAATTGAGAAAGGACAAATAATAAGTATAAAGAAGAAATCATCCTTATTATAGTGTTTTCCTATGGACAGATGTTATTACTAGTGTTAGTACTAAAGTTTTCATTACCCAATTAATTAATTCAGCAATATTTACTACATTTTGTCCTCAGTGTCTGAGGTTATTTAGGTGCTAGAGATAAAGCCAGCTGTGGATGAGACAGATCATAATCAGGTCCATCCTGGAGTTTACCTTTTAGGAGATGGAGAGAAAGACAATAAACAAGTAAAATAAGCAAATGAACTAGAGAAAGCCTGGTAGTGTTGAGTTCTAATGGGTTAGCTAAGAGGATATGGTTTAGAGTTGAATTAGAACCAACCCTCAGAATTTATTTTGCTGATCCTAAAGGACAACTTGACACTTATAAAATATTAATCTTGCAATAAAAATGTCAACTGTATTGCTGTAGAGAATCTCGAATGAAGTTCTTTGTGATCAGAGGACTATATATAATGATGATCAATTTTGCACAGTGTTTTACAGGGTAGACAGCACCCAACAGGGTGTGGGCTAATAGAATGACTTGATATTGTTTTTGTTTAAGGGCAAGGTGCTGAACTCAGCAGGACTCTCTCAACAGTCCCTGCTGAGCGGCCACTACCACTTCCAAGCAAAACCTAATCCATTAAGAAAGCCTAATTTAATAATATTAGGCTTCCTAGGTAAAATATTCTCATTTTTTCCCTCATCTTTTCTGAAGAGAATTTTTATTGTTTTTCTGACTGACTAATCATCCACTTATCTGTTAATCTTCAGGCTGCAGGTACAGCCAGGGTGGGCGTAATGTGATCTTTTTAGTCAGATGCACCTTTGGGCCCCCAGAAAGATAACGATGTCTCCTAACCTTAAAAGATGAATTCAGTTTTGTGCCCATGTGGTCCTGAGGTTTTGGTTAACCTTGAGTGACTAATTTTTGTGATTTTATGTGGTCACTGTTCAGTAGTAATGAATTAAGAAGGCATGAATCTATGGACTCGGTTGAAATTTAGTCCCCAAAGGTGAGAGGTCAGTACACACTTTCTATCTATTGTATCCCCTCCTCCCAACCCTTGCACGATGGACAAAATGAAACTGTTCTGAAAGTAGGCTGTTAAAAAACAAATCTGTAGGAACATCAGCTTGGAGCTTAGGAAGAGGATATTTTCTCCAATTTATCAAGTGAGTTTACTTTCACTTTAGAGGAAAGTATCCCCTTTTTACTTTGTATATTTATTTTCCATCTTTCTGTATCTTGCTTTAAAAAAAACCAAAATATCATTTTAAAGTCACCAAATCAATCTTACAAATAATCGGATCTCACTGACTTAAATGTAGAAGTTTTCAGACTACTGATATTATGAAACAGTATGTTCAAGTTACAAAGTTGGATTCTATAGGCTGAACTATGTGGAATTATAGTTTTGTAGTTAATTTAGAATATTCACGATTTTATATGGGTTAAGTTAACCAAAGAAACAAAGTTAAGTTTTTCAATTTTTGTAAAGACAGACATATCTGAAAGTGACCATATAAAGAAAAATAAATGGTAATCTCTTCACGTTGTGTTTTGAGTAAAAATGAGTGGGCTTCTCCCTCTGTTACAGTTTAGAAAGTAAGGATAGCATGTTCCTAGAGAATCCGAAAGGCAAAATTTAGAGAACAGGTGATTAAGGAGTTATTTCGTATTTGATTTTCCAATTCTGATTACCTTAGCTTTATTTGTAAGGAGGTAGCACTATGCTTTGCAAACAATGAATGATTTATATATATCCATTTGAAAGAGGTGTTTTATATATATCCATCTGAAAGAGGTGTTTTTTTAAATTTATGCATGAACAACAACTTGCCTGTGTTCTTGACCTTGAGAAAATGCTACCGGAAACTCAGTGTGATAGAGATTGTGATAACTAAGGTAAATTCAATTCGTATAACCAGAAGTCTTGGTAAATTAGGTACTGAATTTGATGATTAGGCTTTGATAGTCTCTGAATAAAGACTTATCTCTGAGTAGGGGGCTCTGGCTAGTTTATTCCTCCCTCCCCCAGTACAGGCCTTTGAACTTACTGAGTACTCAGTGCTCATAGAGTTTAAATATCGAAGAGAGAAAATTTGTAGAGCACACAAAGGCAAGGTAGCACTTAATAAAATGGAATATGATATCCTGAAAGAGTAAGATGAACATAGAAAAGCTAATGTTGCTTGAAATGTAAAAATTGTCTTCTCTAGCAAACCAGATAAAAATCATTTGATCTGAGTTTTATCAAGTTATTGCATTCCTAAAGTGTTAATTTGTATCTTCAATTGGCCGAAGATTTCTGGAATAACTAATAACTGTGTTGAAACCTCACCCAAGGCATGCAGTGTGCAAAGCTGTGAACAAAGTTCGTATTTATCATTCTTACCGCCATCACAATGCGCCAAGCAAGCGCTTCTTAGTTTGGTTACAGTTGCTTTTTAGTTCTGCCTATTGTTGGCTTAAGACACGTGAACTTACTCTTTCTTGGCAATTCTCTTTGCAGTTAAGTAGTGCTGGCTTTTGCTCAGTCTCTCTTTTCTTTAACATAGTTTTAACTATGTACTGAAATGTACTAAAATGATATGTAAGCACTGTCTTTAATTAATTGTGCTTACAGCTAGCATCTGGAAAGCATAATAGAACATCTGCTTTGCATAAAGCCACCTAAGGATTATTAAAATCTGATATTTTAAGTCTTTTTATACTGTAAGTACCATGTGTTAGTCACACTCAGATACAAATGATTTGAAAAGAAATTAAGCAAAATGGCTGTAATTCAGTGCTTTAAAATAAGCAATTAGGACGTAAGATTATGTTTTACTTTTTCAATTAAGGGAATTTATCCTTTTCTTGGTTTGCTTTGGATGGGGTGGGAAGTGTGTGTAAAGGTTATGGGAGGGGAGGTGGAGGGTGTAAAATGGATGGTGATCATCTGCAGAGTAAATACAACACAATATACATTTCTTTATTGGAACTAAATGAAGATTAAAAAAGCGTCGTCAGCTAGTTGGAAGCATTTTTTAGTCCTGGAATTACATTTGGGATCTTCTTGATCCAAAAAAAAAATGTGTTGCAAGACAATGTCTATTTCACAAACGTGTATTTCCGCCTCATGCCATCTTCTCATTTTTGTTTGATACAGTCCTTTAAAAAGTGCAGTTCCAGGAAATTGTATATAATTTTGTAATCTTTTTCTTAATTTTGGGTTCATAGCTGTCAGTGGAAAGGGATGAATATTCTTGTTTTTCTTCTCATGTCAGTGTTTACTAGTAATTTTTATTTTACAAGTTGGTATACATACACACACAGTTTATATATGTTTACCCTATCTTTATTATGAAAGCCATGAGGAATTAAAATATTTTCTGTGTGCTCTTTTAGAAATGAGCAAAGTAAGTGGTGTAATAATTAAGTTGTCTTAATAATGAAAGGTACTTTGTTAGTGACCAAATCATGTAGTAATCATGTAAGTATAAACTATTATTGGACAAAAAGGCACACTTGAAGTTTGTGTGATTTTCAAATAGCTAAAATTTAAAAAGCTAATTGAGAAATTTACTTTGTACCATTAGTTTATCCCATTTCGCACATGTAGACTAATTTCCTGACTGTTCAGTCACTTTGCAAATATACGGATTGCTTAAAATGAGCTAATTTGTATTAAAGAACTAGAGCAGATGGTGTACAGATATTGGTTAAGGAATACCATCCCCCATAGGAAGGATACCAATTTTTGGAGTACAGAAACTGCAAATGTCTTTTGCAATTAGCAATCACAATCATAATGTGAATAACAGCTAATATTTACTTATCTCCTATAATGAGCCAGGCAATCTGCTAAGTGCTTGATCAGTGTTTCATGTCACAATCCTATGAGTCAAGTATAGTTACTATCCCCACTTTATTGACGAAAAAAAAAAAAACAAGGCTTAGCAAGTTTAAGTGACTTGCTCAAGATACATAGCCAGTAGGTTGCAGTACATAGGCTGTTCCAATATTGTAATAAAGAGACATCACTCAGGGTTATTTTATTGAATTTTTAAGAATTCATACTCATTTTACATCACTGAGGGTTATTTTATTGAATTTTTAAAAATTCATACTGATTTAAATAGCAGGCAAAAATGCTCAAAAATCAGAAATTTCAGCATATAACTGAGTTTTATCTTACTATAAAGTTTAATAGACACAGGGCCTAGAGCAGAAGCCAGTAAAATTTGAAAAATATCTAAAGACAATCCTACATGACCTGGGACTCTGGATGTAAATCTTACCCTCTAGGCATTTGTCAGGTGGCTTGTTTAAAGTTTTCTGCCTTGCTTAATATATGTTTTTATATTAGCCAACTTAGTTTACCACGCCTTGAGTCTTCTATAGATTTAAAATAAAAAAGAAGAGAGGACACACACAGAGAGACACACACACACACAAAGGGAAACACACATACACACACACACATACACACAGAGAGAAGTAACAGATATAGGTACGTTTTTTGACTCCATTCTTCAAAATAGGAGAAACTTGCTGTGATATATATATTTTGATATATTTTCTTTTCATCACGCCGAGAAGAAGAAAGCCATTTGGCTAAAATTGTCTTGGTTTGGGAAATGTTTCTGTGAACTTCGAATTGCTTCCGATAGCCTTCTTACCCAGTTAAAAACATAAGCTGATTTCTGATTCCCTGTGAATGGTTTCCTGGCTTCCATTTTATTAGAAGGAAGGAAATCCTGAGATGTGAGGAGAGGATGGGCTAGTCCCATGAGAGCTAGAACCCTGCCATCATGGGCTCCATGGGTGTTGTTGAGTATTTGAGTTCAGTGGCATGTAACAGGAGACCCCAAATAACAGTGGCTCATGTAAATTAGTAATACATGCTCTTTCCCTTATCTAATAGTATGAAGGAAAGTGGTCCAGGGCTGGCATGGCTGCCCACGTCCAGAACCAGACCCAGGCTACTTCTCTGCTTCTTGCATCTATAGCTTAAGTGCTGTTTCCTTTATTTCGTGGATCAAGATAGGGCTTCATCACATCCACGTTCTAGGAGGTAGGATGGAGAGAGTAGAAGACGGTTCATAGCCTTTCCTTTAAAGGGCGTGTCCTGGAAGTTCAACACATTGCTTTCCTCTACATTCTATTGGCCAGAAGTTAGTCCTGTGGCTACACTTAGATGAAAGGGAAGCAGAGAAGTGTTATTTTTATTTCAGGTAGTCATATGGTTAGCTAAAATTGAAAACTTCTAGTGTAGAAGAAAGGGAAAACAGATATTGGAGGACAATGTGCAGTTGCTGTCATACCGTTTTTGTAAACATTCTCCTTTTTTAAAAATTTTTTGATAATTTGGGAAGTATAAGGTTGATTTTCAATTGTTCATTTGACTTCATTCTTTTTTCTGGATCATTTTAATCAACAACAGTTCCTTCTTAAAGCTATCTCCAGGACACATCTAGAAATGAATTCCTAATTATGTATAGAATTCATAAATCATTGTGTACTGAAACTTTTTCTAAAAATGATCTCAGGGTTGCCACATTATGAGGTTTTCTTCCCTCTTTTTTTCCTTCAATATTGATTAGACTTCTCTTCTGAAGCATTTAATCTGTTAAATGCTGGAGAGAAAAAGATAACTAAAAAGATGACTAAGATAAGTTCTTCTCTGCCAGGTGCGGTGGCTCATGCCTGTAGTCCCAGCAATTTGGGAAGCCAAGGCAGGTGGATTACCTGAGGTCAGGAGTTTGAGACCAGCCTGACCAACATGGTGAAACCCCATCTCTACTAAAATACAAAAACATTAGCCAGGCGTGGTGGTGCACATCTGTAATCCCAGCTACTCGGGAGGCTGAGACAGGAGAATCTCTTGAACCCAGGAGGTGGAAGTTGCAGTGAGCAGAGATCGTGCCATTGCACTCCAGCCTGGGCAACAAAAAGAGACTCTGTCTCAAAAATAATAATAATAATAATAATAATACATAAAGTCATCTCCCTGGAAACATAGTATGATAGAGAAAGCAGGATTGAAACCCATGTGAGTCTGATTCCGAAGCCTAAATTCTTTTACTCTACTTGCTTGTGGAAGGAAGTGTGTCACACAGTGTCTTTGAGGGTCAGTTTCGCCATGGACATAAACAGGAATAACGCCTAGGGATGTTGTTAGAGTAAAGTGAGGGGCATTAAATACTTGTTTTTATATTGCCTATACCTGTTTTTATATTTATTTTATATTTAATATTTTTATATTTTATAATATATATTTATTTTATATTATTGTATATTCCCTGTACCTGTTTTATGTGTTTATTTTATCTCCCACTTTAACTTCTTCCAGTTGGGTCCTTAATTGAACTAATTATTATCATTTTCTTAGAGACAAGGTCATGCTCTGTCACCCACCTGTAGTGCAATGGTGCGATCATAGCTTACTGCAGCCTTAAACTCCTCCTTAATCCTCTTGCCTCAGCTTCCCAAAGTGCTGGGATTACAGGCATGAGCCACCACACCCATCCCTGAAGTTAATCTTTTAGATGTAGGAATTTAGAGAGGGTCATGGTTGGAGTATTTTTCCCAAAACAATACTGAGTAATTATTTTGTGGTCTAGAGCAGGGTCTTGATAAATTGGCAATAAATCTAAAGAGAAACAATGATTAAGAGATGGCTTTAAAGTTGTGACTCTTGACCTGTTATCACTAATCACACAAATAATCAGTGCCATGAATGCTCGTAAATTTCAAATTCCAAATATAAATTAGTTTTCCTCCTGAATTTATTGCTTTGACGTCTTGTAGTGTTGGGTGTCTCTAAATAGAGAACAGAAATAATACTAGTTTAGGGACACAGTTGATAATGGAATTTAGGAAATGAAGTAACATATATATTTCAGGCATGTGCTGGGTGCTTTTCCATAGGCTAGCTCGTCAGGTTCATTCATGCTACTATATAGAGCTTATGAGTACCTTTCAAAGTTATATTTAAAAAAATACCCTTGATATTAAAACTAAAAACATGTGATTTTTACTTTTCTGGCCTCATACTTTATTTTGCCATTTGGAAAATTATTAATGAATTTACAGTTGTATTAATTAAGAGATTTTTTAATGCTAATATGTTCAACAGTTTTTTATTTTTATTTTTTGTAGCTGTTATGTTTCTCACTGAGATAACTTCTGGTGCTCTCAGAAAGAGCTTCCTAAAATGCAAATCTCCTCTAGCCATTTTGATTGTTTTTCATTGCCTAAAGTGTAAATCTGTTGTGATGGCTTATAATTTCTCTCGCAATCTGATTCCTACCTTTCTCCCTGAAAGCTTCTCCTCCCATACCTCACCATCCACCTCAGCCAAATCTGAGTTCTTTGCAGTTCTGAGAACAAGCCATGAGGGTTTATTATGCCTTTATGTATGCCTACACTCACCTCTTCCTGGCAGCTTTTCTTGACTGCAAGGACAAAATTGAAAACATATAGTTTGGTGGGAAAAAATTTGGTTTAAGATAACTTTTTAGTGGAAATACATTTGAAAATGGTATTTTCTGTCATGAGGTTTTTGTTTTTTATTTTTGTTGTTGGTTTTTTTTTTTTTTTTTTTCAGCACTCTTGGTAACCTGCAAAACAATTTTGCAATCTTTTGGTTCATGAAGCGCTTTTTATTGTTATTTTTCAAAAAATGCAGCTTTTATTCTGCATAAAAAATTTAAGATTTTTTGAATGAAATATAAAATATAAAATATATCTTGGCTTTTTGTAATGCAAAGTTTAGAAAAAAATTGCTCAACCAGGTAACCTCTTCTTTTTTAAAAAATCAGGGCCTTGTGACAGGCTATTTATTCTGCTAGAAACACTACCACCTCAACCCCAGCTCTGTCTTCTCACTACCTTCAGTTGTCCTTTAAGTCTCGGGGTAGAAGTCAATACTTTTGAGAGGCTTCTGTTGACAGCTTCCACTTAAATTTGGCTTTGTGTACACATATTTTTGTAGACGGTATTTTTTCTTATATCATTCATCAGAATTTACAGTGATTTGAGAGGTGTTTACAGTATTTAAGGATACAAGCTCTGGAGCCAGAATGCCTGGGTTTAAATCCCAGCTTTGCTACTTATAGGCTGTATGACCACAGCTGCTAATGAACTTCTTTGTTTTTCAATTTCTTCTTGAGTAAAAGGGGGCTAAAAACAACCTCATGATATTATAAATATTGAATGACAGAATATATTTAAGTACTTTGCACAGTGCACTGGCACAAAATGAACAACCACATTTTTATTTATTTATTTTTTGTGTTTAGTTATTGAATGTACATCTTTCTCATTAGACTATAAGCTCCATGTGGGTAGAGACCATGTCTATGAACCACAGCACCCAGAGATAATAGGCATGCTGAAACATTTGTTGAATGAACTAATACTATGATAATTTGAAAGAGCTTAACATGTTTGACTATGAAAACATTTTTATTATTTTAATTATGCCTAGAATTGGTGCTTTTTATTGTCTGCTGCCATGTTTAAAGAAAACGTATGAAACTAGGAAAATCACTGTGGAAAAACTTGGCAATTTTGCATTTAATTAAAAATGGCAAAAATGTAAATAGCTAGCTTTCTGATGTAATTAGACAAGCAGCTATTTTTGTTAAATGTTAGTCTAAATTTTCTCTATGCCTTTTTCATTTGAAGGTTTATGACGTGAATATCTTATTCAGTTGTCCCTTTATAATATGTATTTCAAAATTATCCTATGGAATATGTAGAATTTTGTTTTTGGCAAACGGTACTTTGACAGGAATCTTAATTCATTGAAATGGTGGCTATAATATGGAATTGGTATTTCAAACTCATATTGAATTTGTCACAAGCAGGTATATACATTTTAACAATGTAAGTTAATTGAGTTTATTCTAACATAGTCACAGTTGTGGCAATTGTGTCAAACAGATTTATTTCCATTAAAAATGCAGTTAAAATTTTATGCATAAGAAAGTAAAAGGTGTCTATTACTAAAGTGCAAAAAAAGAATCTAATTTTAATTTGCACATAAACGAAAAGTGAAAGTAGCATTTTACTGGGCCTTGTCTCATTTTCTGTTCAATCCAAATGGAAACAACGAAGTCCTGGATTATTATGCAGAACCATATGCCAGTTCTTAGTGAATGCTCAACTTACATCCTCATTCTATTGTTCTTCTAAGTTGTTATTTTCACATTAAGCTTTATTTTTCTGTATGATATATATCATTTTAAAAATAAACCACATGAAATTTGAAGCGGTATCATTTTGACAATTTACATTACATCACAAACTGAATTTTATGCCAAATCTGATCCATACAAGCTGCAACTATGTTTAGTCAGTATTTGGTCTAGTTTAAATTTAATACCCAACTGGCCTAAATCTGACAGACTTAATTTTATTAATTCAAGAAAGTTTGCTCTGTTTTCCATATGTGCCAGAAATGATCATGGTTCATTGAGAAGACTGAAGGGAACATTGCTGAATAAACCTTTATTAAGTATTAAAATGAAGGGCCACAGTGATAGGAACTGATACCTTAAATGTCACAGATTTTGTACTGATAAAAGCATCGAGCAAAATCATTTTTACACTCTTTCTTTGCAAGTTATTATGGTTGAAACAGCAGGACATAATTATAAGAAAGTGTGCTGGGCTCATTTGTATTTAATGGAGTAGAAAAACTCCATGTATTGGTTTGAATTATCTGGATATCTCACATATGGCAATGCCCAAATTAATTACATAATGGCTGGGCTACCAAATTGGTTTTCATTTTATGAATCTTGCCTTCCCTTCAGATGGGAGTTGCATTTGTCAGCTCAGGCTTCCATAGCACTATACCATAGACTGAGTGACTTGAACAACAAAAATGTATTTTCTCACTGTTCTGCAGCCTGGAAGTCCAAGATCAAGGTGCTGGCAGGGTTGGTTTCTTGGGAAGCCTTGCTGCTTGGCTTGCAGACGGCTGTCTTGTTGTCTCTTCTCATGGCTCTCTCTTGGTGTTTATGTGTCCCTGGTATCTCTCTGTGTGTCCAAATTTCCTCATCTTATAAGGACACCAGTTAGACTGGATTAGGGTCCATCCTAATGGGCTCCTTTTAACTTAATCACCTCTTTAAAGTTTTTATCTGCAAGTAAAGTCACATTCTGAGATACTGGAGGTTAGCACTTCAAACTATGAATGCATATTGGGAGGCAAACTTTAGCCAATAACACCACGATATTCATTTCCCAATACTGATATTTTGAATCTCTAGTGATAAAAGCCACAATATAACATAGATTTTCCAAATCTAATCACCAGCATACCATTAGCATCTTAAACTATAGCAGTTTTACCTTCAAACAGCTGCTTTTCCTGCATTGTGCATTTGAAGTTAAAGATGCCAGAAATAGAGACTTTTTGTTTGTTTGTTTTGCCAAGAGTAAACAGAACTAAGGTTGCCAAGAGTAAGTGGAACTAAGGCAAATCAGGCCAAGTATGTCCTTATAATATTTTAATAAACCCTTTACCCCCAGCTTGTCTGTAAGGGTTTAAGGGTCCAGTTTTGCCTGTACCTGCAGTACTAGCACATTACCAGACACAGTAGGTAATTAATAAGTATGCATTTATAGAATGAACAAATTAATGATTTTTCTAATAATGTATAATTATAAATCATAAAACAAGGATAGAATGTTTTTCAAAAGTGGCTGAGTTATTGTAAATATGGTGTGCGGCAGAAGGATTTTTGTTTGTTTGGTTTTGGTTTTGGTTTTTTTTTTGAGACAGAGTCTCGCTCTGTCATCCAGGTTTGAGTGCAGTGGCGCAATCTCAGCTCACTGCAGCCTCTGCCTCCCAGGTTCAAGTGATTCTCTCCTGCCTTAGCCTCCCGAGTAGCTGGGACTATAGGCATGTGCCACCATGCCTGGCTAATTTTTTGTATTATTATTATTTTTTTTAGTAGAGACGGTGTTTCACCATGTTAGCCAGGGTAGTCTCGATCTCCTGACCTCACGATCCGCCTGCCTTGGCCTCCCAAAGTGCTGGGATTACAGGGGTGAGCCACGACGCTCAGCCAGAAGGTTTTTTATTTAAGCTTACCCATATAATATTCATGTTTAAATGATATCAACTGATACAAAGTTTAAATCTACAGAAGTTAAAAAGTAATTAATTTTGGACAGATTTATTTTAATCGTGGTAAATTATGCCTCTAAAATTCTTCTCACTGATGACTTGAACAGCTATGTGACTTTTCTAAGTGGAAATCAGTGCTCCAGCTCATTGTAAAGGGGTAGATGTGACTGTGGTTGGTATGTAGGCAATTGTATGTAATTCTGTGAAGATAAGGTTACCCTCTGACAAGGAGTTATGCAATAGCAATGGGGTTAGTCTGGTGTAGGAGCACCACATCCTCAGAGAAAATAAAAATAGAAGCCTCAGCCACTTTATGGACATTCAAGTTCAGTAAATGCATCTTCGGTATAGTCTTCAGGAAGAAATCTAGAACGTGAATGTAACTAAGAAAGCTAATTTTTAATTTATTTTTTTTTTCTGTAGAAATTATGGAGTGGACAGAAAAGGGCTTGGAAAGATGAAACTGAAAGAATGTTGACATGTGTCTTTAGCATGCTCCAGGAACAACAGTTGATCCTTCTGGCAAGCACACCATAGGATGGAGGTGCTGCATTAGGCTAGAATCATGTCTGCATTTGTTTGCTAGGCCTGTCTAACAAAATAACATTTAATTTTCTCATAGTTCTGGAGCCTAGAATTTCAAGATCAAGGTATCTGCAGGCTTGGTTTCTCCTGAAGCCTCTCCTTGGCTTGCCGATGGTTGCCCTCTCACTGTATCCTCACATTGTCTTTCCTCTCACATGTCTCTAGTGTCTCTCTGTGTGTCCAAATTTCCTCTTCTTGTAAGAACACCAGTCAGACTGGATAAGCGCCCACTCTCATGCCCTCATTTTAACTTGATCACTTCTTTAAAGGCCCTATCTACAAATATAAATGCATTTTGAGGTACTGGGAGTTAGGACTTCAGCCTATGAATTTTGAGGGGATGCAATTTAGCTCATAAGAGACTTATTATTATATATAGACCTGCTTCATTTCATGCTTACAAATGACCTCGTCTTTATAAATTGACTTTCCACATTTTCTTATTGGGATAAACTAGGTTGTCCAAATTTCCTTGAAGTCACACTCTTGAATATCCATTTTCTCAAGGATACTAGGATATTCCTCAGTCACTTCCAACTCAACATATCCTCAATGTGGATCATTAATGACTCTCCCAAATTTGTACCATCTCTTGTGATTTCTATTTTTACTTGATGCCAGCCTCTACTTATTCACCCAAGCCTGGATCTTATCCTATTGATTCTTCTTTCTTCATCACTTCCTTCCCTATCATAAATTTGGTTAACTCTACCTTCATAATCTCTTTCCCTATTATCATTTCATTGCTTTTGTTAGGCATCTTATCTTAATTTGTCTTGATTGCTGCAATAACATCCCTTTGACTTCCAACCCATCCACTCCATCCTCTATACACAGCTGTCAAAAAATCTTGCCCTAAAATGTAAGCCTGGCCATTTAATTCTGTCCTTTAACTTCTTCAATGGCTCCAATTGCCAAAGTTCAGCCCTGTTAAGGTGGTTCACAGGACCTCTATCTATTCCTACAAACCTCTGTCTATCTTGACCCTCAAACACATCAACTCCAGATAGAACATGTTCTCCCTAAATATGCCATTCCCTTTTTTTTTTTTTAGCTCTGGCTGTGCTTTTATCTTTTACAAAAGTGACTTTCTCTTCCCTAATTCTTCCAATCATATTGACTTAGTAAACTTTTATCCGTCTGACTTTGTTCTGATGTTACCATCCCATGTATCACAGATGCTTTTTTTCTGTTTCTCCTTGGGACTTCTGCCACTTCTATTCCACAATTTATGAGATTGCTGTAATTATTTGCTTTTCTATCTGTCTCTCTCTCTTTCCTGAGAATCTCTCAAAGAAGAGACAGTTTCCTAGTAATCAGTTAATCATCTTTCTAGTGAATATAATGGGATTTGGACCATTGTCTCTGGAGTCTGACTGCATGGGTTTCATTTTAGCCTAATGTTTCACCTTGCAATGTTTAAACTTGATGCAAGGTAAATAATACATACTAGTGTACTGAATTATTGTTGACTAAAAAGAGAATTAATACATTTTTTACAGAAAGTAATAGATTATACCTTTTTCCTGAATCGTATAAACAAGTAATCACCAAGAGGGAGCAAAATAAAAAAACTCTTTAGTTGTCTTTCTTGAAAATTACAGAAAGCTATGAAGAGTGTCTGAGATTATAGAGGTTAAGTGTTAGGATTATGGATATTCATACTTACCATCTTGTCATCTTAATTTTACATTGACTTTCTCTTAGCTCTTTTTGACAGAATCATATTAACATATCATCTAGGGCAAATAAGCAAACTGCCAGCCCCACTGCATGCTCAAACATGATTTAGAGGATAAGAGAGATTATATTTAGGGAAAAGCCTAATAACACTACAATTTAAGTGTCCGCTATCTACTAGTATTTTATAATTTGCTCTTGGAATTATTCCCAAATATTATTATACATATCATATATAAACATATCAATTAAGAAGATATATAATCTTTGCTATCAGTTTTTTGGCATTAGACATTTCTTTATTTATTTTAAAGAAAATATTCATTATATTACATCCATTCCTTTTTTTTTTTTTTTTCGCCAAAAGAAAAATGCAATTTTCAGTCTTTGGATCTTCATTAGTTTCTTTATGTTAGAAATACCACCTTTTTTTTTTTGAATAAGAAAAACATGAAGCTAATGATTTAAACATTATGGTAATGGAACATAATGGGCATTTGATACATATTTGTTAAATGATATCACATATTATTTACCTTTGAAATATTGATGTCATAATCTATAAATCACACAACTAAGAATAGTTTTAGATTGTTTTTGATGAGGAGGAATTTCCAATCACCAAAGGAGATTAACTGAATCCTTATATCAGTAGTTGAATTTAGATCTAGGAATATTGTTCAATTCTGTACTTTGGGTTCATATTACAGATCATAAATCAAATTTTCTGTAATCCTTTAAGTGTCAAACAATTCTGTGAAAATAAGCCAAATACATCCCTCTTTTACATAATGGGATGTGACTTCAGATAAACATTGAAGCACATATATAGGAAAGAATGTTTCATTAAAAGAAATACAAAAGAGTTGAACATATAATTTTTTTTATAAATCTACTTATTCTCAGAAAGCAGAATACAGCCAAAGAGCAAGGCATAAAACTTTTTTCATAAGTAATAACAAACATATTGCTCAAAAAACCCCCAAGGCTTGCTCTTTTCCTATTATAATAAAAATGCAGCATTAAAAATAGTGCAACCAAAATAAGGAATCACTCATAAACACAAATGTGGTTTTTTTAAATAAAAACTGGAATGTCTCAGTTTATATATATAATTCTCAGGCAACCTTTTATGAATAGGAACATCAGTGATGTGATGTGTGGATAATAAAATGACTGCATATCTAAATTAATTTTTTTAATATTTTAAAAATTAAAATTATACCTTTAACATGAGTTGTTTATGTTCATAATTTTGGATTACAATGTAGGGATAAACATTAAATACCTAAGCATGCCTTCACATAATCTGCATGTTGATTTGCAAATGCAAAACCTACAAACACATTTTTGTATAGTTGGATTAACATATTTTGGAAAGAAGATAGTAATTTAAGACCATCATCAAAATTCTATTACATGCTTTGCTGAAAAAAAATTGAGATGTTAAAAATACTTATGCTTTTGATTTTATCTCATTAAAATAATGCACCATTAAGAAAGATACAAATAAACCAAGAAAAGCTTTGGGACTTTTCCCCCTCCCAGTCTTAGAATAGAAAGAAGACAGGCCAATGATGGAATATGCTATGCAATGAAGCAAAACACTTGCCAATATTTTCTAAACCAAGCTCTTTGTTTAGGTAGATATGCATTTGGACTACAGAAATCAATGTACCTAAACAAAACAAAGTCAAGTTGCCACTGGATTTAAGGAAATGTTTGCTTTAAATGTAGAACTGGCTAAAAGATGTGAGTCAAAATTAGAGATAATGGGGAAGCCTATATGTAAGCATGCCCCTTAAATGTCTCTCATGGGGTATAATAAAGACAAATGGAATTAAATTGAAGGGAATTTACTGAAATATAAGCCAAACAACAATCAAAAACACCTCCAAATACCTGTGAAAGGGAGCATCAGAAAAACAACTGTATGTTGTTTTATCCATATTCTAAATATTTAAAGCTTAAAATTTGGCATGATGGAAGTCTCTCTTCACTAATTTATCACTCTGTCACCAGCTACGGAGCTATTTTCTTCTTTCTATGTCCCCATGATAAGTCAGAAGCACTTTGGATATTTTAATTTTATTATTATTTTTTAATTTTTTGTGGGTATATATTAGATGTATATATTTATTGGGTCACATGAGATATTTTGATACAGGCATACCATGAATAATAATCACTTCAGGGTAAATGGGGTATTCATCCCCTCAGGCATTTATCCTTTGTATTACAAACAATCCAATTATATCCTTAGTTATTTTTAAATATATATTAAATTTATATTGACCATAGTCTCCCTGCTGTGCTATTGAATATGAGATCTTATCCATTCCATCTATTTTTGTGTACTCAGTAACCATTCCCACATCCTCTCCCCCCACAACTACCCTTTGGACATTGTATTTTCATTCTCAATTAATATTTCTGTTTCCCACTAAAGGGTGAGCTCCTTGAAGCAAGGGACAGTGTGTGAAAGACTTCGCATCTCCCGCACCTTGAACAGAATGCAGAACTTAAGAGTACGCACACACATCAAAGTTCACTGAATGGTTTAAAGAGACCCAAATCCATTCTAGAGCTTGCTTTACATTGTACCATATAGTGAGCAACATTTCTTTATGATGAAAGGGTACTTTTCCTGACAGCTCAATTTAGAAAATGAACTGGTTATTTCTATGATTTTTAAAAATGTATACTTCAGGAGTGACATTTCTTCTGTTAATTTCAAAAGTTTTTGGAGGCCTAGACTTTAAGTCCTCTGTGATAGGATTGAGGAGGACAGCCTAGGAACAATGAGCCTCCTGCTCATTGCTGTCTGGTAGCCAGAAGTAGGAAGGGGAAGGAAGAGAGGAGCCCTATGGCCACTCTTCTCCTCTCCATGCCTTACTGCAAAAGTGGAGAGGAAGGAAGGAAACTAGAAAGGTGTCAGAAAGGGGTGTCATGAAATCTATGAGCATTCAAATTTGATTTTTTCAGCTAGTCACAACCTAAAATTTAACATAACAACCTAAAATTAAACTTGAAACACAGAAAAAACAAATACATTTAAGAAACATACTGGTAAATGATGACCTTGCCTATTTAAAATCCTTACTGACTGTAAACTCTTCGAACAGCAATTTTGTGAGCCTTATGTGGCTTTTTATCCTGGGTCTTAGCATAGAAAAAGTATACTCATTGAATGATTGAATAAATAACTTTAAAAAATACTTAGAACTAAGCAAGCAAACATATAGGCAATTCCTAATATGCAAAGAAATGGAACTGCCTGCTGCCTGAAATTCTTTGAGGAATGATTAGAAGATTTTTTTAAAAATAGTAAATAAACATAGGTTGCAAGATGATTTTCGGAACTCAGGATTTTCATAGGTACATGTTACCCACAGTGACTGGCCAAAACCTCAAATCCTAGTTTACCAATACTTTAATAAGCACAGAATTTACTGATCATGTCTAATAACATTTCTTTAAGACAATGCAAGTTAACTTTCAATTGGAAAGCACTGGCTATGACTTCAATTCTTCTTAAAGGGACATTTTGAGGAGTTCATTGATATAAATATGAACATACATGAAAAACTGTTCAGTATCATTAGCCATTAAAGAAATGCAAATTGAAACTATAATGTGATATCAAAACACACCTATCAGAATGGCTAAAATTTTTTTAAAAATGTAATAACATCTAATCCTGGTGAGAATGTGAAGAAAGTAGATCCTTATTCATTGTTTTTAAGAATATAAAATGGTACAGCCATTCTGGAAAAGAATATGGCAATTCCTTATGTACTTACAATCAGTTCGTGTTAGCCACAGACTATGAGACAGAAGGACAAATATCATATGGAACCACCAAAAAACAAGACACCATAAAGTGACTTACTATACTACTGTAGCATAAAATGTGTGCTGCTAATTTGTATTTTAATTCCAGAGATCTTCAGCAATGTAGTCTAACAAAGCAAACTGTCAGGAAGAATAAATAATGGAAACTCTAAAAAAATAATGAAACCCAAACCTGCGGTAGATAGGGACTGTATAAAATTACACATCCACCTGAAAGAATGGAATATGTGAAAGTTGTTGCTGGCATTTTCTCCAGGAGGCATTTGTGGGAAATTGTATTGAAGAGAGGCAGTTTTAAGAGCAGAGGAGAAATTCATTTACTAGAATTAGGTCCTAACAAGATGGAACTGCTACCTCATATGGCTCATGTATAGCACTGTAGAAACATTTCATGAGTATTTTATGTTCCTTTGCTCACTGTAACATTTGTAAGGTGTTGACAAAATAATTTGGAGTTAGACCAATTAAAAATAAATTATAGTGTATCTATTTTATGGTAAGGCATAGTGCTATGGCTGAATAAGAAGGAACCATAGTTAGGTTGCAGCAGGGAAGAATATCTAGAAAAGTGAGCTCCTTATTTTACCCTTTGGATTTTACTATGTACTACTGAGCTTGACATACATAAGCAGTATGATTCTGAGAATTCTGAAGAACTATGACTAAGCTGATCCCATCTGGAAAAGTCTTGATGTTATTTGGCCAGACATAACTCTTATGAGGTGGTCTATATACAGATACTACACAACTCCTTGGAGTTTAGAGAAAAACAACAGAGGCTGTTCCAATCATTTGGTCAGAGCAGCAAGAGATTTTTGCATAAAATGCTCAAACCTTGGAGAGGTTACTTAATGTTTCTGACTCAGTTTTCTTACTGGTAAAACAGAGATTAGAGTATTGGCTTCTATGGTTGCCATACAGCTTAAAATGAGGTAAACCTGTAACGGACTTCAAATAATAAATAATGCATGTTAAATGTTCTACAAAAGCTGTTATTGTTATTGTCATTAAGGAACAAACTTGTAGCATACAGGAGTGTGTATTAGTCCATTTCCACAGGGCTATAAAGAAATACCCGAGATTGGGTAATTTATAAAGGAAAGAGGTTTAATTGACTCACAGTTCCACATGCCTGGGGAGGCCTCAGGAAACTTACAATTATGGTGGAAGACAAACGGGGAAGCAAGGACCGTCTCCACATGGCACAGGAGGGAGAAGAGAAAGTGAAGCAGGAAGAGCCTCTTATAAAACCATCAGATCTTGTGAGAACTCATTCAGTGTCACAAGAACAACAGGAGGGAAGCCGCCCCCATAATCCAATCACCTCCCTTCATTTGTATGTGGAGATTACAAGTCCCTCCTTCCACACATGGGGATTATAATTCGAGATGAAATTTAGGTGGGGATACAGAACCAAATTATATCAGAGTGTAACGCCTTGCTACTCAAAGAATGTGTGGGCTGTGAATAAATAGCATTGACATCACCTGGAAGCTTGTTAGCGTTGAGGAATCTCCAGCTCCATCTCAGGTCTATTAGGAATCACAATCTGCATTTTAACAAGATGCCAGAGTATCTTTATGCCCAGGAAAGTTGAGAAGTGCTGATTGGCATAGTGGACTCACACTGAAGTGTTTCTCCAGCTTGCTTGCTTACTTACTTACTTACTTACTTATTTATTTAGAGACAGTCTCTCTCTGTCGCCCAGCCTGGAGTGCAGTGGTGCAGTCTTGCCTCACTGCAACCTCCACCTCACAGGCTCAAGTGATTCTCCCACCTCAGCCTCCCGAGTGGCTGGGACTACAGACCTGTGCCACCACACTTCGCTAATTTTTGTATGTTTTGTAGAGACAGGGCTTTGCTACGTTGCCCAGGCTGGTCTCAAACTCCTAGGCTCAAGTAATCCTCCTGCCTCTGCCTCTCAAAGTGCTAGGATTAACAGGCATGAGCCACGGCTCCTGGCCCTCTCCATCTTCTATAGAATACTGTCTGACTTAATCCTCACAGCCTCCTGGAAATTGGCATAGCTCCCTGGCCATAGCTGAGTGGTCTAGATATGGACATCTCCCCATTTTGTACAAAAAATTATTTCCCTCTTCACGATTCAAACTGAGTGAGACATAGAAACTGGGAAGTGGATACTGAATCACATCAAAACAGCACGATTCTAGAGGGAAGGTCTACAAACTCTAGCAGCTGAAATAACAGGAGGGGCCTCAATTCCTGCTTTTGTCCTCTGCTGTCCTGAAGTGCTTGTTGATTTGTCTTTCTGGACAGACTGCAGTAGATGTGCCCTCACACATTGATTTGGTTCTTGTTCCCAAGTCAACTCGGTGCCTCTGGTCCCTTAGAAAAATATCTCCATCTGTCACCAAGGTTTTAGGGAAAGATCCCAAAATGTTCCCGAGGGAGCAAAGCATGACTCACCTCACATTCGCCTTACCACAAGGGGCCCACTTCGCATTCTGAAAGAATCATTTTGAGTCCCTTGGGCAGAGAAATGGCTAGCAGCCTCTGTCCTCTATCACCATAAAATCCCAACTTGCTGAAAATGAGTTATTTAGGTTTTTGAGGATTTCACCTTACAGGTCTCCTGTCTTCATTGGAAGAAAGTAAATAAAGACAATGAATGAGCCAAAAAACTAGAGACTGAGCAAATAAAAAATTGCTGCCAATTACCTGCTCTGGATCTTTAGGCATACATGTTGAAAAAATCGATAATTTTGCAACACATAGGGGATGACAATTTTGCTCAGAATGTTTTGTTTTGCTCTAGCTAGAAAGGGGTAGACTATCAGATTGAATTCAAAATAGAACTAAAACGGGAGAAGTTCCCGTATCCCCCTTGCAGGCCGTGCTATGGGGGTGTGGCTCGCTTCTTTGATGCGCCCTGCTCAAAACTCCTAGGGGGAGCAGGCAGAAGGGCAGGTCGTGGGGAGCGTGGGCTCCGACCCCACAGCAGTGCCTAGGGGTGAATGCTTACAGCTCTTTTGAAGCCCCAATGGGCATGTGTTATAGTGTGCTCTTTTAGTTTTGTCGTTTGTAGGCAGCTTGCGTTAATCAGCTCAGTTAGACCCTCTGCCTTATCTCAAGGACAGAGGGATTTCTGTATCCGAGGGTTCTTGCCTTGGTGTACGGGAAAAATCAGATCACCCGTGTGCTTGGAGAATGAGGGCAAGGTTTTATTGAAGTGGAAGTAGCTCTCAGCAGATGGATGGGAAGCCAGAAGGGAGATGGAGTGGGAAGGTGGTTCCTCCGTGGAGTCAGGCCATTCAGCGGCCAGACTCTCCTCCAACCGCCCTGGCCACATTCCCTTCGGCTTCTGCGTCATTCCGGTGGTTGATGGCCTGCCGGCATCTGCTGCTGTGTTCTTTTGCTGGTGTGTTCCTCTCAACGTCCAGCCACTTGTGTCTTCTTCTACTGGTGTGTTCCTCTCGAGGTCCAGCCGCTTGTGTCTTCTTCCACTGGGGTCTTGGGGTTTTTATAGGCACAGGATGGGGGTGTGGTGGGCCAGGGTGTTCTTGGAAAATGCAACATTTGGGCAAGAAAACAGGAGTTCCTGCCCTCACCTAGATCCATGGGCACAGGCCCGGGGGTGCAGCCCTAACCAGGGGCCATGCCCTTCTCTACCCAGCACTTCCCTGCCCGCTTCCTGTATCAGAACCATATTCAAGTCAATATGGCTGACTAAATGAAGTTTCAGGTGCAAAACCTTCTAACCATAGCATTTTAACTGGGGTTTCTTGAGACATAATGTGATTAATCAAAACACTGTCTGCTCAGGCTGTGAGGGTGGGGCTGGGGGTGGGAAGTGGAGTTTCCCAGCTCTGGGAAAGCTGGCACTGGCCAGGAAGACTTTTAAAAGGCTATGTTCTGTTTGCTACCTTCAAAGGAGAAAAAAATCTGTTCATCAATTGCTTTTTATTGACTGTAATGTTTAATTATCATTTTTATAAGTACTGGAGTTTCCATAAGTCAGAAACATGGTTTCCAGGAAGTACACATTCTGAATCCCTGTCTCTAGTCTTACACATGCTCTCAATCATGATACATAAACCTTAATACAAAAATCAAGCTTTCCTCTCAAGTATTTCAGCACCATAAATGGTTTGCATGGTCCTGTGGGTCATCACTCTCTTAATTTACTGAAAGTGCATTTAATAATTGCTGGACATCTGAAGCCAAAGCTAGTCAGCACTGGTTATTTACTTCTATTTTTCTCTATGGCAAGGGAGAAAGCCAGATTCCCATAGCTGTTCCAGCTCTCCCTCTCCCAAATAAAGCTTCTGCCAAAGCAGATTTTGTGCAGCTTTCCCTGCTTCAAAGCTGCCAGTTTTCCTAAGTACTGAATCAAAACTAATACATCATCCTTGAACTTTAAATTTCTGATGTGCCCTGACATTTGGAATAGCCTAGGAACCAGAAGGATAAGAAAGCAGCGGATTTTCCTTCTTTAATGATTTATGCTTTATTTTTGATATCCTTTTGCAGTTCAGAGCAGCTTGCTGGCATCGGCCCATCTGAGGCACAAAAAGGAGAAGCCTAGGGTGGTCTTCCTGTGGTTTGGAGGAAAGGCAGGCATACATATGTTGAGACTGTCCTGCAATTACAGACTTTCTATATTTATCAAGAAAGGAAGAATAGTGATTAATTTTCAAAATTTAAAGTAGAGATATAGGAAATTGGGTGGGCTTTTAAGGGATCAAAAAGAATGAGATTTCTAGCTATCTTCTTCTCAGTGAGCTTCTGCTTAATTCTTGAATTGAATTTGAATTTTTAGCTTGTTTAACAAGGAGCAAGGGCCCTGGGTTCTAATCAGAGCACCAGATATCACTGAGAATTAATAGAATTGTGGCTGTGCTTTTATGTTGCCAAATATCAGCATAAATCTTAAGAAAAAAGGGGAAAATGTGCAAATAGCAACAGAAACTTTGCTTTTTGAAACTCTCTCAAGTACTAAGCTGGATGGATGTCCGAGAAGCGAATGTCTTACTAAAAACTAATAAGTTACCTAGATGCTAAGGTCGAGCTTCAATATACTCTGTCTGTGTTAAAAATATACCTAGCATCTAGGAACAAGAATTATCTTTCTGTTTTATTAAAGAAGCTGCTATCATTTTGTTAACAACATTCTGGATTGCTTGGGCCACCCAGAAGTAAGATGCTGCAATCACTTCTCTGTGGAGAAGTCCCCTGAGATAAGAACAGACCTGTTTTATCAATTGCCTTTCTGGGACCTGACAACTAAAAACTTAGCTTTCCACATTAAGATGCTACTGCCGTAGCTGTTTTGCAATAGTAGATAAATATTGAAATATTAAAAATACTAACATCTAAAACATTGGAAGTTAAATGATTAAAATGTTTAAACAAAATACATAGTAAATAATTATTGCATATATATTTCATTTCTGATGTTAGAAAACATTTTTTGACATAAATATAGCCTGATTTGAGTTTCTCAACTCTATTCCTGCAAGTAATACATAGAGAAGAGAAGGTGCCTCAACGCTATCTGTATATTTTTCAATTCTCCACTTCTACTCCTCAGACACATCTAAACCAAAGAGAATTCAAATTTTGCATGTGTGCATAACCAATCACAATGCTAATCTTGTAATTTTATAGCTGGAGATGTCTTCAGCACAAGCTTCAGAGCCAGGCTACCTGATTTGAGTCCTGCTTCAGGTACTAAGCTAGATATGCAGTAGATCCTTGGGCCAATTAACTTCTGTGGCCTCCATTTTCTCGTCTGTAAAATGGGGGTAATTACAGTTCCCACCTCATCGGGTTGGTTTTGAGGAGTAAATGAGAAAATACACAGAGAGCACCTAGAACATATTGAAACTGGCATAGTGAACACTAAACTTTTAGTTCTTGATTTTAGCTAAATGTGTTATTTTACCAGTGAGGAAACCAAAAAGTGAAGTGAATACTGCTGAAGTTGATCTTGAAATTTGTTTTACTTCACCCCTTTTACCTTATGGATAATTTATGACCTGCAAGTTTTCCTCTAGCTGTCCTAATGCCAATTACTTCTAATGTTCCCTTGAAAGATACATGTCCCAAGAACCCTGAAAGTATCATATTCCATACAGTTTCATCTCAATCTTGTGACAGTTTGCAACCAAGTTATTATATGCAGTCTAAACACACTCTGAAAATTCATTACTTGGGGTTGACTAGTTCAGTATTTCATGTATATGTGATAAACACAAGGAACACTGCATAAAACAGTCTAATTTCTCTTTTAATTGTAATGTTTCTCACCCCGTTCTATGGATCTCACCATCCTCTTTAGAAAATCTAATTCTGCTAAGATGGTTTCAAATGATTCTATGTTACTTTGTAAATCCTTGAGTTAATAAAATATAACATTCATAATGCTAGAAATGTTACCCTTGGTGAAGTATAGCATTGATTTTGATGCTCGTTTTGTGATTTGCTTTCAATTCATATCCTTTTTTCCCCCACTAATAGGTTAAAAAAAAACATGGAAATATGATGTTTTTTTCTCCTGCTTCTCTATCCCACACCTCTGGAACATTGACTAAATTGCAAGCGCTGGCTTCCTAAGAGAAAAAATTGCTTGGTAAAATTCAGCAACTGGAGTGAACAGTAGGTACTTTTAATCTGAGTAAAACAATTACAACAGAGAGTGCAGTTCCAAGAACTGCGCAAAAGCTCTTGGAACCCTGGCTATGTTGTCAGACACCTATCTTTAAATTGCCTCCTGCCAAATGATGACTGTGGCCCTGTCACCCTGGCCAGCCCCATAAGTCTCATTCACACTCTTTCTAATTGGCAGGCCCTCACTCTGGGCACCTCTATGGCCCTTGTAACATTTTTTAGGCAGATAACTTGACACTGTAAATTTGGCTGGGAGCCTGCTACTGTGGGATTTCTTTACATCTGCCCTCAATGGTCACGTCAGTTCATACCCTTGAAGTTCCAGCCTAAACATTTTGCAAATTAGATTCCAGGAAAGAAAGATGTGGCTGCATCAGAGAACTGGCCAGCCCTTTCACCTGTTTGAAGAAGGAAGATTTGGTTACTGGGAAAAGGAGGGCTGAAAAGGTGGTTTCCATGGACAAGAAGACGAGGGAGAGGACTATCTTCCTATCAGCTTTTGAGGACTTGAGGAAGCCTAGAGTGTGTGGCGTTTGGTTTCCGACACAAATGTGGCAGCAGGCTGGGGAAACCTGATAACAGCTTTTGTGACCCCTGGGTCTGGAAACAGTTTCACTGATTGAAGTCATATAAGTTCGGCTAAATTTGAATGTGTTGTAAAAATTTTCTGGCAGTCTGACATACAGTTGTTCCTGAAATTATAGGGTAGTGTCTTATCTTTCCTAGTATGTAATTTTTGAAATACTATTCTGGATGGCGTTTCAGATCATAAATATAACTGAGTTATTGTTTTGTGCTAAGGTTTTCTCAGGCTTTGAGCCTGGTTAAAAGAATAGAGGGTATTTTCTGGCAACTTTGTTTTCCTAAATATATTGGAGACTGCAGTGAAAATCTGCTTAGAAACTAAACTTTGGTAAAACATAAACAGTCTGCTTTAGCTAGAGCAATATATTTTCCCTCACATTTCCAGAGGCACTGGTATACAAGAAGTTAGATCCAATGGATATTTTATGTGAGAAAACTGTTAGTATGCAGCATTCCTTTCCAGTGAATTATTGAGTTGGGTAGCAGCAAAATAGGCAGGAGAGAAGCAAGCCTTCAATGAAATAGTCCTTTGTTGCTTCAAAGGCAACTCTGAGCTTGTCTCACCCTCAGACACTGCTGCATGTAAAACAGCAGTAGCACAGACCGGAGCAAGTGCCTTGACAGGCCCTCCATCACTTCTCTACTCCTGTCCCATTAACAAACACATCTCCACCAGCCAGCCTGTGCTCTGCTCTTTGGGGAGAATGTGGGGACAGTCAGTGGCAGGCCAGGATGAAAGAGGAGTGACAAGAATGAAATGTTCAGAGTTAAATCTAAGACCAAAGGTGATGAGGTACAGCCACTTTTGATGGCCTAGGCCTTGACCTCATAGTTGTAGTTGCATCGATAATGACAATTCATTTAATTACTTAACTTTGTTTTTCCAATCCCAAGCATTTCTACCAGCTGAGACCACTCCTGAGTTTCATTAGAAATTCTCAATTTGATTTGGAGGTGCCCTTGGAGAACTTTGCCATCTGCTCTAAGAAGACAGTCAACATGTGGCCAGCTATTACATATATAAAACTACTGCATTGGAAGACATCCTACAGTTCTGCTACATAAAGAGCAAAGCCTTTGTCATGCCATCGATTCCATTTATAGGGTTTATAATCAACACTCATTTATTCAAGTTGTAGCATATATCAAAGTCTGAACTGGTTCTGGTGACATAAAAGTGAATTAGTTGTGGATCTTACTTTCAGATAATTCACATTCTTATAGAGGAACAAGGCTGAGGAGAATCTCTAACCTACTAGGATATAATTTTAAAAGCAATATAATACCTAGTGAAATGTACTTGAGACATGGCCCAGTAGTAATGTCATCAGATGTCTTAGCAGGAGTAATCAGAAATTTTAATTTTATTATGGAGTTATTTTTGTCCCCACTCTGTGGGGACACTATACTCCCCATGAGGCTCAGTACTGTTCCTCCCACATCAGCACGAACATCCATGACAACCTCAGCGGGGGAAGACAGAGGCGGAGACTAGAGAACTGGAAATTAAATGGCTTTGTCTGGAAACAATATGCATCACTTCTTACTCATCAGGCAAAGCAAGTCACAAGCTGTGGCTAAGTTCAAGAGAAGAGGAAAATATAGCATTTCTATTGTGTCTGTGCTAGACAGGAAAGCAGCATATTAGTGAATAGAACAGTAGTAATATCAGCTAGAGTGCCTCAAGCCTTTCCCATCTCTTAAACTTTTGTCTTAAGAGATATATCATGTAGGGAATCTTAATCTTAAAGTTTGAGATTCAGACAATGGGGCAAAGTCTATATGGTTTAAATAGTCAAATACTTTATTAGGTGACATTGAGTAACTTACAGACTTCCTAGGAAGGCCAGAGAGTCAAGCTTGGAAGATCTGAAGACAGGAAAAATGCCAAACCATAGTATGAGTTGGCCCAAGAACAGCATAGTCGCCCCTACCAGGACAGGAATCAGGTCCATGGAGGCCCTTGCTGATGCTTGGGTGTGGACACTAGCATCTTCATCATTGTTGCCTCCCCAGAATAAGTACTACAGCTACACTCTTGCCAGAAAGTGAGTTCTAAGCAAAAGTGTTGTGTGGGTGCAACTCATGGGTGGAGCTGAGGCCACATGACCTCAATGTGCAGAGGAGGACAGGGAAGGGAAGTCAGGCTTCTCTGAAAGGTGCTCAAAAAATGCTGGTTGTCTACTAACATGTCAATTGTCCATCACGATAACCTCCCCTGTAGATACCACTCTCTTATTATTTTGTTTTTGATACTGCTAACCTTTTCAATATGTAAAAAGAAAATTTACCTTTTAGTATAAAATATTTTACAAACTCATATTTTCTTCAGTCCCTTCATGGTTAGTTGGTTTCCCTTTTCCACTAGACTTTTAATGCCGCAAAACAGAAACCATTTTTTCTCTCATCCAATAAACTAATTGGAATTTTATATAGAATATCTGTTATATACACAAGGTAGTCATTAAAAAATGCTTAGAGATTGCATATTTTAAAATAAGTCAATAAAGGTAAATTGATCAATTTGCAAGTTCTATTGTATTCATTCTAACAACAATACTGACCTTTATTCCAGGTAGTATACTAAGTGCTTTATGTGTTTTATTTCATTTAATTCATGCAGGAATAATGAAGTAGACATGTCTATTTCTCCAATTGTACATATGAGAAAATAGAGGCTTAGAGGTCTTAAGCAGCTTGCTCTAGATTACACATTTGGGTGATGGCTAAGTTAGGATTCAAACCTAAGTGGAGCAAACTTCAGAATTTAACCACTATTTTATATTGCTTCCGTGTGTACTTTAAGGATTACTTGAACAGACTGTAATAGAAAGAGAAAAATCGATAGATCTGGAATAATTTACCTTAGAAAAGGAAAGCTGATCCCGGGGCTAAAGAAAGTATAGCTATTATATTCACTAATATTGGATACCTCTTCTAATCCAACATTAAAGGACTTCTGCAACACATTGAAGGGGCTTAGGGTAGAGCCCTCTAATTTTAATATGTTTCACCTTTCAAGATCAAATTTCCCGGAAATAACCAGAATCGTGCATATTAAAAGCTTACTTTTACAATTATTATTATTACTGAAATATAAGCCCAGTAATGAAAGATTGATTTTTTTCATATTTATCAAAAACAGAAATTAGGCAATACTTTGCCTTTAATCAAACTGTTAGGAACATGAAGTTTAGTATGTACAGGTATTAGTTACATCTACTAATGGTGGTTCTTGTATGAACTTGCAATAAAATTATTAGGAGTAGGTACAGAACTAATCTAAATTGCAACCTTTTTAACAAGAGGATGACATTTAAGCCAATACTAACGTTCAATGTGATGGGAGTAACAATTTATACTAAGGCTATAACTTTTTGTTGTATCGTTTTAATGTGTCAGACTTTGATTTAACATCATTTTGAATAATCTCTTACAATGATAAGGTTCAAGAAAATTTATGAGAGTTTATGGAACTTTGAGGATTTTCATTGAGTTAATCATCATGGGGAATTCATTACCTCTATATTTATCAGTAATATGTACAGAAAAAGCCCCACACGTGGGCATATATATAAATGATAATTTTATAGCATTCTCTATTAATAAAATTTCATGTTCAGAACAATGTTATCTATCTCTAATACACTTCTTTGGATTTGGAGCTATTTGAGGAGAAACTGGTTATTTTTTGATGTGGGATAAGTATTTTCACCTTCATAAGTTAAATCAAACCTTTAATAGATGTAAAGAATGTTCATAAATGGTGACTGAGGAATTATAGTGAGCGAGAATATTTCTGAGGGGGAAGACAGGATGAAGCACTCCATGGTTGTCATTGTCAGACCCTGTGAGTTCAGACACTAACATGAATGCTGTTGAACTATGAATGCCTGGACACATCACTTAACCTTTCTGTGTTTCCATTTTCTTATCTACACAATGAGGCTAATAATACTGATTGACCTCACAGCATTTAATTAGACTATTGGGAAGCTCTTTGAAAATGCTAAGTATCATTTGTTGGCACTTAGCTTCATGAAAGGTTTGTGTTTTTAACACACTGTGGCTTGAGGATGTGTTGGTACAAATCCTGCCAACTTCTTGTTTCTCCGCCATATCTTTTCTGAGCTCCCTTTGAAGTCAATGGGAATTAGGGTGATTGAAGGCACTTAGCAGAGGCTTCAGGTATGAGAGTGTATTTTCTGGCATGTTTATAGTAGGACTATTCTTATAAAGAAAGTGCCCTGCCTCTCAGTGGAAAAGGAGCTTGATGGCTTCTCAGTGGTTTATGGGTGGGTAAATTAATGATTGCTCATGGAGCTTAAGGCCTAGAGCAAATTTTTGGCAAAGATATGAAAAAATGTTCAAGTTATTTGAAAAAAATAATACATACACTTCTAGGCAACAAAAATAATAACTTAGGCTCCTCTAGGGGAGGATTAAGCTTTTTACTTTCTTTTCAGAAGACACAGTTGCTACCTAATACACGCTTGCTAAAGAAATGCATGATGGATGGGCAAAAATTACTATACCAGCAGCATGTTAGATGATTATTATATTATACAACATTAGTGCAGCATCTAGAATACATTTTTGTTACCTTCTATGTACTCCTTTATGTGGTTTTCTTGCTCTATTATAGCATTAACCAGATTCTTTGTGGTACTGTTTACAGAAATGTAGAAATGTATTGTATGACATAGTTTTACTCAAAGCTTTAAGAACAAAAAGGGGGAGTTCCATCACACTTTCAAACTTGCACTCCTTTGGAAACATCACTATACTTCCACGACATCCTTTCTAGACTGTTTCAACAGCCTTCCAATTGGTATCCCTATTTCTAATCTTTTCCCAGAGCCATTTTTCAATCAGTTGCCAAACTAATCTTTCTTAAATATGGCTTTCATGATGACACTTGTTTCAAAAGCTTTCAGTGTCTCCCTATTTCCTATTGTGTCACTCCTATCTTCAAAACTAAAATTTTAAAATCTGATGTGTTTTAAAAGGATAAGCTCAATTGTGCCCCCGACCATCATATGCTGTGTTCTTAACACCCTGTACCTCAAATGTGAACATCTTTAGAAATAGGATATTTATTTATTTATTTATTTAGAGACAGAGTCTTGAGCTGTCGCCCAGGCTGGAGTGTGGTGGCATGATCTTGGCTCACTGCAACCTCTGCCTCCCTGCAACCTCTGCCTCACAGGTTCAAGCAATTCTCCTGCCTCAGCTTCCTGAGTAGCTGGGATTACAGGCGCCCGCCACTAAACCTGGCTAATTTTTGTATTTTTAGTAGGGACGGGGTTTTGCCATATTGGCCAGGCTGGTCATGAACTCCTGACCTTGGGATCTGCCCAACTCAGCCTCCCAAAGTGCTGGGATTACAGGCATGAGCCACCGCACCCAGCCTGAAATAGGATATTTAAAGAGGTAATTATGGTAAAATGGGTGAATTAGTGTGGGCTCTAATCCAATATAACTGGTGTCCTTATTACAAGAGGAAATTTGTACACAGGCACAAAGAGGAGACCCTTTGAAGACATAGGGAGAAGGCCATGTACAAGCCAAGGAGAGAGGCCTCAGGAGAAACCAACTCTACTCACATTTGATCTTGGAGTTCTAGCCTCTAGAAAATAATTTCTGTTCTTTAAGCTGCCTTGACAATGGTATTTTGTCATGGTGGCCCTAACAGACTAATACATCATTCACAATATGAAAGCCTTCATGGCTTTACAACCTTATTTCTCTAATGATAACTTGAATTTTAATCATCTAGCTAAATAAAAACCAGGACTCTCTACAATTCAAGGGAGGAACACTAAGAGATAGAACACCTTTTTACTGACCACAGGACCTAGGAATATCATGTCTTCTGTCCCAAATGTGGAAAATATACTTGCTTTTCCTGATGCAAAGGTCTGTAGGCTTTCAAATAAGATGGCACATATGGAAGCATTTGGAAAATTGGAAAATGTCAGCTTCTGACTTTCCAAACTCTGTTCAACTGCAGGTCACAAAGAACTTTGATGTTACAAGCTCAGCTCCACCCTAATCTGGAGCCCAAATTTGACTATGTTTTAGAAGCCCTATTTATACCAGCAGGTAGAATCTGAACTCAGCTTTGATGACGGAAGCTGTCTATCTAATGGGTTTGGGATAAGCTCCTTGGGCACCTGTGTCTTCTCTTTAGCATTCCCAGTGATGATGGCATTATCCATATTGTTTGGCTTCAGCCCTATTTCTTGGTTGGTATTCAAAGTTATTGCTGGAAATCAGACACTGCTCCAAACAATAACCTTTCCATAGGTGTAGGACACTCCCTGGAACCTACTAAGTGCTTTCTAACCCCTCTGTCACAGAGTTAAATCTTATCCTTGGACACTCGTCAAATACTGCGGCTCTGCTTTAGACTGCAACATTTGTCCCCAAGATCATGACAGCCTCCTGAAATGCTACTGCCTTTTGATGACACTTGCCATCCATAAAAGTAGATGCCCTCTGCGTACCAGCCTTGCCAGTCCTCCCAGACATGATTTAGACCTCGATTCCACCCCTCTGGGGATAGCCCCACAGATAGCTTAGGTCATTTTGTGCCTGTTCTGCCTTGTGTACTTCCTGCTATTGCTCTAATAGTGAGCTCCATCACAACTTACTTCAAGGCTAAGCTCATATACAGTCCTATGCAAAAATAAAGGAATCTTCTTATTAAAGAAAATCAAAGCTGAACTCAGTTCCTATTTTCTCTAAGAATTGTTTACTCTCTCATAAATGTTTTCTTTCTTTGAACTCCTAAAGTATTTTCAGTCCGTATTACAACACTGAGCCCTTAATTATGTAATTGATCTTTTTATATTCTTTTTGTGAATAATTTCCTATGATTTTCTTTTGACAAATAGATTATGAAGTCTCAATAGTACACTTTCACTGAGTATATATTCTGAGTATAACAAAATATAAAGCTTTAAATGAATTTTAAAAGTAAAAAAGTTTGTAGATATAATAAAAATATATATAGATGGCTGTGCACAGTGGCTCACACCTGTACTCCCAGCACTTTGGGAGGCCGAGGCGGGTGTATCATAAGGTCAGGAGATCGAGACCATCCTGGCTAACACGGTGAAAGCCCGTCTCTACTAAAAATACAAAAAATCAGCTGGGCATGGTGGTGGGTGCCTGTAGTCCCAGCTACTTGGGAGGCTGAGGCAGGAGAATGGTGTGAACCCGGGAGGCAGCGCTTGCAGTGAGCCAAGATTGCGCCACTGCACCTCAGCCTGGGCGAGAGAGTGAGACTCCCTCTCAAAAAAAAGGAAAGAAAAAATGTAAACATACCCATTTTTTTTCTGGCATGTTATTTATGCTTTTTATAAACACATTTTAATTTTAGGCTACACAAGTACATTTTGTCATAGGCTTTTTAGGATGTTTCTGACATTCATGAGTTTAAAGTTTAATGTAATTAATTTGTCAGTGGTTTTCACTTTATATTTATGCTAAGAAAAGCCTTCATTTCCATAAACTCAGTTGAATATTTAAATACATTTCCGCTTGGTTTTTATGTTTTATTACATAAATTCTTTAATTCAAACAGTACATTATTAAATTTGTAAATGCATGCACATACTGACTATGCATAGGAAAAGATGGGCAAGAAACATCAAAATGTCAATATGATTATGTGATCAGGTTTAAGGAGTAATTATTTTGTTTTCTTTCTCCATTGCTGTATATGATTTTATTTTTTAATGTGCCATTGCTAAGAAGTAACTAAGGAAAGGCATTCTGAAATAGACTTATTTCTGTGCTTTCTTGTGTTATTATGTTAAAAATTTCTTTCTGAGCTTTTAGTTCACTGTTCTCTCTGTATCTATCTATCTATCTATCTATCTATATCTATCTATATCTCTCTTTTTTTTTTTTTTTTTTGAGATGGAGTCTTGCTCTGTTGCCCAGGCTGGAGTGCATGGCGCAATCTCAGCTCACTGAAAGGTCCGCCTCCCAGGTTCACGCCATTCTCCTGCCTCAGCCTCCCAAGTAGCTGGGACTACAGGCACCCGCCACCACGCCTGGCTAATTTTTTGTGTTTTTTAGTAGAGACAGGGTTTCACCATGTTAGCCAGGATGGTCTCGATCTCCTGACCTCATGATCCGTCTGCCTCGGCCTCCCAAAGTGCTGGTATTACAGGCATGAGCCACTGCGCCCAGCCATCTATATATATTTTTATTATATCTTTACAAACTTTTCTTAAAGTAGACCAAGTGTCATGGTTAAGTAAATAGGTATAGGGGCTGAAAAAATAGAGACAGTAACATTTTAATAGTCTAAACATTCTATTTTAATCAGGATAGATTCTGTTATGGTAAAAAGTAAAAAAAAAATCTACCCCCATAACTCTGTGTTTTAAGGCAATAAAGATTATTTCTGGTTCACATTACATCTCCATCTTTGGTCAGAAGGGAACTCAACACAACATAGTCACTTAGAGGCCTGGGTTGACAAAGAAGCCACCATCTCCAACTTTATGGGTCACCTTGCTGAAAGAGAAGAGCTCAAGGAGGGTCTCTCTCACCAGCAATTAAATACTCAGACTGGAAGATGACTTCCACTCACAGCTCCTTGGTTAAAACTAGTCACATGGTCCTAAAACAAGTAAAGTAGGAAGTGCAATCCTATTATGAGTCAGAAGGCAGAGAATTAGAAACATTTGGTGAACAGCACTAATCACTCTTTGACATTATTTTAAGACTGAGCAAAGAATATTTCTAGTGTAAATTCTCAAATGCTATGAATTACATCTTGGCTTGAAAAATAGGCAATTTTTCATTTAAAACATTTGCATTTTTGTGTTACTAAAAATACGGATATATTGAATGCCTATAAATTCAAATCATTAAAATGAAACTAGAGATCTAATTAGTTACGGAAATAATAGTTTTGTAAGTCCAGATTGTTGCATATTCTGTTTACTTAAAATGAGAATGTGATTAAGAATATCATTTTGACAATTATGTTCAGGTTTTTTTGTTAACTAATTTAAATAAATAGGAGGAAAAACTTATTTAAAAGAAATAGTTATTGCCTTTTATGCAAGTCATTTGATAGACAAAACAAAGATATCATAAAACATTTAAACTTTTGTAAAGAAATTGTGATAGAATATTCTTATATTTATCACGAGTACCTAGTCATTTAAAGAATTCCATGAAGAGATGAAATAGGAAGAGAATTAAGTTGTTGGATATAATAAGTATTTAAAGTAAACTAAGGAGAGAGTTAGTTTCAGGATCACCTCAATTATACCCGTGGCTTTCAGAGTCAACTTTCAAAGGCTAGATTCTTTAAATGATCCTCCAAACATAATCTTGATATTTTCCCACAATGTAAAGCGACCATCTTAGATTAAAATATTTGGAGGAAAAAACACAACAACTTCTTTCCAATCATTTCCTGTTGAAGTATTTTTAGTGACCCTGTCAAAATAAAACAAATTTTGCACCAATAGGTTTAATAAAAAAATAATAAATAACTGGGTCATTCTTGCTAATAGATGTTTTCATCCAGTCTTCAGGCTCGGAAAGTATTTTTTTCCAGGGAGAAGAATAGTGTAAAATCATTTATACGGTTTAAACTGTCAAAAAGCACTGTCATTAAGTCACTAATATATGTCCATAGGGGAAACATTCTCCTGAGACCTGATGCTGTTCCTAAACCATTTGATCTGTGGTCTCGTATTTTACATTTTCAGCAGAACACCTCTTTTATATTACAGTTTCCTACTTGCTTGGAGGTGCTCCATTATTGTTCATTTTGAGTTTAGTAAATGACAAAATCCATGATGTGTTTATTCCTCTCTTTTAACAACAGCAAAGTATGTAGGTATCAGTTTACATCACTTTGTTAACAGGAATGATTCAAGAAAGGGCCCATACTTGACCTCCCCTTCCCATCTGCTGCCAAAAAAAAAAAAAAAAAACCAAAAACCTCCAAATTCATTGAGAAATGCTTGCTTTCAGATTTAAGTACTTGTTATTTTACAAATTAAATTATGTACTTGCTAGTTCACCAAATAATAGAAGTTTTGTATTACACATTATTCCTGGGAGTTAGATAAGAAAACATTTCAAATATAAAGGGAAAGAAATTGTAGTCATTCGGCTGGCAAGATTTCTTTTTTTATATTATGAGATTGGAAGATTGATGAAGTGTCCAGGAGTTGTAGGAGATGGTTCCAGATGTTAGGAGCTGCAGGGAAGATGACTGTGAAAAGGAGAATAGCAGAATATGTGATGGCATTGGGAGTTCAGGTCTTGGATAGTCTGAGAAAGTTGACAAATATTATGGCTTTGATACAGCAGATAGATGAGACTGTTAGTATAAAGAATATTGAGAAGAAGGGAAATTATTTTAAAATGGATTTTAGAATTATTGGAAAACCAGGTCTTCATAATCTGAAAAATGCAACCAACATTTTTCATAAGGATTCAGAAGCCTTTAGGCTCCTGGATTTAAGAGGTCTCTGAGAGGATCATTGGAGTCATTTAAGAGTCTTTCAAAACGTTTAGCAGAGGTGAGGGGGATGAAAAAAGGCAAACGTGACTCATGTAAAACTGCCATGGTGGATGGATTTGTCTATAGGATATGACGCAGGAGGAAAATGGTAAGGCATGCTTCAGGACACTGTGTAATTTTATACCAGAACCATCAGGTATTAGGTATGTAGTACTGGGGATAAAGGAAACCCAAAAAATTTACATTGGTATCAATCAGAATAATGAAGCATGATCAAAAATAATGAAGAAAATAGGACTAACCTAGAAATTATTATTCAGATTTTAATACATTACACAAAAATAAGAAAATCAATGACTAGAATAAAGGTTGATGTGACATATTCACTGTATTTACTTGTTAAAAAATTTTTTTTCTAACTTATAACTGTGTCAGATCTGAGAAGGAAAAATTGTAAAAAAAGGAGCCATTTCACATTTCAACTGATGGAAGCTGATGTTATATAGTGAAATCAGTGGTGAATTTGGATCAAGAAGAAAGGAATTCATATCCTGGGTCTGACACAAACCAGATGTGTTATCAGGAATAAGTCACCCTGTGAGTGTTCATTTCCTCATCTGTAAAAATGAGAGTTATAATTGCAGTAGAGACGACCACATCCATCAATATTCATTCCCTCTTTCTTCCGTAGGAATCAAACTTACAATTTTTAGCTGGCAATTATGTTGTCCCAAATAAAGACTGCATTTTCCATTCTCCCTTTGTAGATAGATGCAGCCATGTGATTAAGTTCTGGACATAATTAGAGCTGCCATGCAGCAGCTTGGAGGAACCTTCCATAAAAGACGACTGATGCAAGTCCATTGCCTTCTTTTCTTTAAACTTTTCCCCATCCTGCTGTCTGAAATGCAAATAGGAAGGCTAAAAGTTCAGTGGCTCTCTTAGACAAAGAGGACATGGTCACACGTTAATTATGGCAGAACATATGGCTGGGCACCTTGGCTCATGCCTGTAATCTCAGCACTTTGGGAGGTCAAGGCTGGTGGATCACCGGAGGTCAGTTTGAGACCAGCCTGGCTAACATGGTGAAACTTCATCTCTACTAAAAATACAAAAATTAGCCAGGGGTGGTGGCGGGCACCTGTAATCCCAGCTACTTGGGAGGTTGTGGCCAGAGAATCACTTGAACCCAGGAGGTGAAGGTTGCAGTGAGCTGAGATTGCGCCACTGCACTCCAGCCTGGGTGACAGAGTGAGACTCCGTCTCAAGAAAAAAAAAAAAAAGGCAGAATATTGTGTTGGAAGGAGCCTGTTTTTTTCAGGATTTAGTGAAGCAGAATCAATATATCAGCCTTCAGAATTTTATGTACTGGAAAATACATTTCTATCTTATTAAACTCTGTTGTTTGTAGCCGAACTTAATCCTGATAATATGTTTACTGTATAGTTTATTAGAAATGTTAAATAAAAGGTTGGGTACAAAAACTACCCCCTTGTCCCCAGGGGATATGTTCCAACAACCCTAGTGGATGTCTGAAACCACAGTCAGTACCAAACCCTACATATGCTACTTTTTTCTTATATATGCCCATGCAAAAGTTCAATTTATGTATTAGGTATAGTAAGAAATTAACAACGATAACTAATAAAAAAAGGACAAACATAACAATATTCCAGCATCATTACTCTTGCACTTTGGGGCCATTATTAGGAAAAATGAGGGTTCACTTCAATACCAGAACAGTTGATCTGATAGCCTAGGTGGAGCTAAGTGACTAATGAGTGGGTAGCATACACAGCGTGGATAAGCTGGACACAGGGAGGATTCATGCCCTGGGTGGACAAAGCAAGATTTCATTATGCTACTCAGAAGGTGCTCAATTTAAAATTATGAATTGTTTCTTTCTGGAATTTTCCATTTAATATTTTTGGACTGAGGTTGACCACCAGTAACTGAAACCTTGGAAAGCAAAACCACAGATAAGGGGGGACTAATATACCATCAAAATTCTGGCACATAATGGGAGCATAATAAATCATAGCCGATTAAATTAATCCATGTTAAGCATAACATTTTAACATGAATTTAGATTATCATCAATATATAGCTCACTGGCTGTTCAGATCTACATTTTAAAAAAATAATCTATCTTGAGACTGCTTGAAATGATTAAGGAAGTGGAACAAAGAAGCAGAGAAAAAATAATAAAGGCAAGAGATGAACTAAGTCACAAAAAGGTGAACAGCCACCTCCCTTTAAAGACTTCTCTGTTCATCTGGATAGAACTATCACCTTTCTCCTTTGTGCTCTCCAAAATATTTGAACCCCAAACCATGCATTACTATTCCATTTTATAACTCTGTGTGAACATGTCATTCATCCTAGAGAGCAACATTGAACACCTTGTCTGTGTCAGGCATGTGTATCTCATGTATCTCACTGGATAGTGAGCTCCTTGAAGGCAGGACTCATTCTGTATGTAGTTACCTGTTCTCCACTTAGCGCCTGGTCTAATAATCAAAAGTCCTGATTAGCTTTTATTTATAAACAGATTTCCTTATCCAACTCCAATACATGGTTAAAAAAAGCAAACATCTATGTTTGGCATGTAGTAAGTACTTAGTAAAAGTTTTGACTGATTGAATTTTTTCTTCCAACAAGAAATCACTAGAGTGCAGAATGCTGTGTTTTTATATCTACTTTACTGTGATTGTAATTTTGATATCATCTTTTCTTTTCCCTCTCTCTCCAACCCCCTGTTATCCAATCAATAGCTCATGGCTATTCCTGTTCCTCCATTCCTATTGATACTGTCCAAGGCTGTTCTCAAAACCCTGCTCTCAACCTTCTACATCTGTTCCTCTTAGTTTCTGTTTGTTCCATACACATTGCAGAATGGCCTTTCAGACATTTAAGAATAGTAATGCTCCATTTTGCCTGAAATGTACTGGATGATTCCCTTTAGCAAACACTATTAGCAGCATACTCTACAGCTACCCTCTCTTCTTTTTGCTAAAAGAATCATTCCTTTGTCAAGGCATTCTGAGTCAGCAATGTGCTTAGAGGAAGTGGTTCCCACTTTCTGACCAGGAAAATAAACCACAAACAGTTTAAGCCATTAGTTGGTATTAGATTTGGCTGCAAATAACAGAGAACAAAAGTAATAGCAACTTAAATACTGTACAATGGAATGTGATTTCATTTTTATGGTAATTTCCAAAAGTGGACAGTTTGAAGCTGGAATGGCAAATCTATGTTTACAAAGTCCTCGGGAACCAAAGCTCCTTCTATCTTGGAGGTCTACCTTGGTGCCATCCTTTAAGTCATTTCATGGACCTGAGTGTCTGTTCAAGCTGTCACAATCACACCTGCCTTCCAGACAGCAAGAAAGAACAAGGAATTAAAAAAAAGGAAGCATTCCAATCTTTTAAGAAAAGCTTCTAGAAGGTTCCATTTAATTTGTCTTTTACAACCCATTGGCTAGAACTTAGCCACAGGGTCAAAACTTGTTGCAAGGGGAGTCTGGGAAACATACTCTTTATTCTAGGACATCATGTACTACGCCAAAAGTTACGTTTTCTCACTGAGAAGATGAACAGAAAGGTAAGAAAAGATATTGAGCAAACACTAACATATTCTGTTACTTTCATTAACACCATTCCCATTCGCCAATGATGAGTTTAGAGGTATGTGATCTAGTTCTGCTAGTCAAACCTGTGGGAAAGTATGATGAGAGCTTCTGGAAAAGAGGTTCCTCCTTGACAAAAATAAAACAGGGAGAGAAGAAAGATGTTTAGTTTGTAGTCCCCGTTTCTTGCCTTTTGGATGTGATGCCTGTCTGAAGTATGACTGCCAAAATGCTTCCAGGAATGGAAAGCTAAGAGAATAGCAGAGGAAACCACCATAGATGATTACATTAGGGATCTCTGAATCTACCTTGTAACTCCCTACAGATGGACCTCTTATTAAATGTGTGCAAGTAAATGTCTGTATCATTTAAGCTGTCTTTACTGGGTATTCTGCTACTTGCTGCTGAAAGCATTGAAATTGATACTCTTTCTTATTGGCAGAATAAAACCTAAACTCCTTTGACACAGTAGGTAAGATGCTTTTTCCCTATCTTTCAACCTCAACCTCATTTCTTCTCTCACCTTCCTCCTTCCCTGCCACATAAATTCTATTGTTGGGTCCAGCCATTGCCATTCAGAACTTCTTTTCTTTGTTTACAATGCTAGGTCGTGTCTTTATACATGACTCCTTACCTAGTCTGTGTGACAAATTCCTGTTGCTGCCCTAAGAAACTCAGCAAACCAGATGGAGTTTCATCATCTCCATGTATCAGAAACCAGGCTGCAATAAGTTAAGCAGACAGGGTTTGTTTTCTTCACATAAGATGCTGAGACATAAGCAGCTGCTGTCCAGACTATCTGTTCGTGGAATTTATCAAAGCCCAGATGTCCTTCTACATTCCCATTCCATTTCATTCCATACATTGCATCTTGTGAAAAGACTTTAGTTCTCATTGTCTTGGGATGACTGCTGTACTTCCAGACATTGAATCTGCATTCCAGGCAGGAAGGAACAAAAAGTAACAGAAGAGTTTGTTTACTAGCTAAGTTTGTCAGTTTTTATCAGTTTTTTTTGTTGTTGGTTTTGTTTTTGTTTTTTGAGATGGAGTCTCACTCTGTTGCCAGGCTGGAGTGTAGAGTGCAGTGGCGTGATCTCGGTTCACTGCAAACTCCGCCTCCCAGGTTCAAACAATTCTCCTGCCTAGCCTCCTGAGTAGCTGGGACTACAGGTGCATGCCACCACGCCCAGCTAATTTTTGTATTCTTGGTAGAGATGGGGTTTCACCACCTTGGCCAGGATGGTCTCCATCTCTTGACCTCGTGATCTGCCCACCTCAGCCTCCCAAAGTGCTGGGATTACGGGCATGACCCACTGGGACTTTTTATTTAACTCCAGCATTAGGTATAAAACATTGTTTGCTTCTATATCTGGTTCTCTATGAAACTAGTTCTCCGCCAAGCACGGTGGCTCACGCCTGTAATCCCAGCACTGTGGGAGGCTGAGGTAGGTGGATCACAAGGTCAGGAGTTTGAGACCAGCCTGGCCAACATGGTGAAACCCCGTCTCAACTAAAAATACAAAAATTATCCGGGCATGGTGGTGTGCGCCTGTAATCCCAGCTCCTCAGGAGGCTGAGACAGAAGAATTGCTTGAACCCAAGAGGCGGAGGTTGAAGTGAGCTGAGATTGCACCACTGCACTCCAGCCTGGGTGACAGAGTGAGAGTCCGTCTCAGAAAAAAAAAAAAAAAAAAAAAAGACTAGTTCTCAAGAGAGGTATACTAGACATGGCCTCAGTAGAAAAAGGATGGCATACAAAAGGGGTATATGAAGGGAGTGTAAAAAAAGAATTATTTACTAAGGTGTTGATATGGTTTGGCTGTGTCTCCACCTAAATCTCATCTTGAATTTAACTACCACAATTCCCACATGTCCTAGGAGGAACTTAGTGGGAGGTAATTACATTATGGGGGTGGGTCTTTCCTGTGCTGTTCTCATGGTAGTGAATGAGTCTCGAAAGATCTGATGGTTTTTAAGAATGGGAGTTTCTCTGCACAAGCTCTCTCTTTGCCTGCTGCCATCCACATAGGATGTGACTTGCTCCTCCTTGCCTTCCACCATGATTGTGAGGCTTCCCTAGTCAGATGGAACTGTGAGTTCTCCATTAAACCTCTTTCCTTTGTAAATGGCCCAGTCTCAGGTATTTCTTTATCAGCAGCATGAGAACAGACTAATACAGGTGTGGACAAGATTATGGGAACTAACCAAAGATGATAAAACACCCAGCGATTACCAACAGAGGCAGGTAATTACTACCTCTATGCCTAAAGAGGCAAGAAAATCAACTTCTAACAAAACCAGTGAGACCTGAAGAAGCAGGAGCTATGGTTCTGGGTTGGAATTTAGCCTCAGCCAATTTGCAGCCTGTGACATAAGGATCAGAGAGAATAAATATCCTGACTTCTCTTGTTTCTGCCAGTATCTCTCATTGGACAAACCCAACAGGAAACCAAAAAACAAACACAACCCTGCTGACATGGTCCTAAGATGTCAGCCTCTTAGGGCTCAAGGAAGGGTGGGGAGGGGCAGAGATGAATTTCAATGTGCAAACACAAACTAACCAGAGCAGGTGGGGATCATTTCTGTGGTCCAGCATCTAGTATAGCGTTTGAACATCACAGGTGCTCCATAAATATTTATAAAATAAGTACTGCTGAATGAATTAAAAAGAAGGAAATACTCTCCCACTGACATATGACCTGACCAAAAATTTGTAGAGCTTTAAATAAGAGTTTGAAGGTATGGTATGGCCCTTGGAGATAAATGGCTTGGGGAGCATTCCAAATCACCAAGTGTCTTTGAGGCTGAATATGCTTGGGTGATTCTACACTCAAAGAATGCACTAAACAGAATCTGGGATGCTCATACATCTCTCAAAAACAAGATCTTTCTCTGGTAGGCCCCTTAAAAGATACAAAAAACATGATAAATACTTCTAGTGCAGACATTGCCAAACCCACGTGAGTTCATAGCTGGATGACACTAGATGTCCTCTTTCCCTTCATCCATCTTTGCTAAATACATTAGGGACATTTTATATTGGTTGGTTACTTCATGTTGGTTGCTACAATATGAGAGCCAAGTGACTGAATGCCCTTTTCATTTTTGAGGAATTTGGTAAGCTCAGCTACCAAGAGGGTGCTTCTAAAATTTTTTATGAGTAGCTGTTCGAGATCTAGGTGAATAGAAGGACAAAAAAATGGGTGCTCTTTAATAAAAAAAACCAATGATACCTATCATTAATTACTGCAGATTTTGCAAAGGGCCTGTTTGTTCTCAGTTGCCAAGACATTTTTGTTACAGAGAAAGTCAGTTTGGTTGCAATGAAGTTATGACGAATTTTTTGCATTACGGCACCAAAGCCCAGGTTTCAAGTGGTAGAAGGAGACAGGAAAAGGAAAACTGCCTTCTTTCTGAGTTGAGAGCTAGGAGAGCTGCCAGAGGAACTAGCAAGAAAATGTAAGTCGGATAGGTATTTTTTTTTTTTTTTTTTTTTTTTTTGAGACGGAGTCTCACTCTGTCGCCCAGGCTGGAGTGCAGTGGCGTGATCTTGGCTCACTGCAACCTCCACCTCCCGGGTTCAAGTGATTCTTCTGCCTTAGTCTCCTGAGTAGCTGGGATTACAGGTGCACACCACCGTGCACGGATAATTTTTGTATTTTTAGTAAAGATGGGTTTCATCATATTGGTCAGGCTGGTCTCGAACTCCTAACCTCGTGATCTGCCTGCCTTGGCCTCCGAAAGTGCTAGGATTACAGGCATAAGCCATTGCGCCCGGCCTTGTCAAATAGGTACTTATGAAACTATATGCCACAGGGTATGTGGCAGAGATTGATATAAAATCCTTTTTATTTCCTCTTTTATAAAATCTTTATTAAAATCAGTCTCTCTCAGAAATGTATTTGGTGCAAATAGATTCTCCCAGGGGGGGTGCAAAGAAGTGTTGAGTACTGGGAACTGCTGATTTTGAGTTTGTGTAGACAAGTGAGATACAAATGTTTTCTTGGCCAGCATATGAAAGACTTTGCTTTATATTCATTTTTTGAACTCTGAAGAAAAGAGAAACATACCTTACAAGTTTTCTGGAACTGTAGACCAGGTATAGTGGCCTGAATTCTGACTTAGAAGCCTGAGTAGGCTCTAGAAGAAGGTTATGGATAATTTTTTTTTTTCATATTCAGTATACAATTTAATAAACTTTTTAGTACATTTACAGAGTTGTGGAATCATCCCTACAGTTTTCTTTTGAAACAACTCTATGAATTCCCCAAGCAGAAAAAAAAATTAATGAAAAAGAAAAATATCACAATATATTTGAAGGTTGGATATATTGAAGCACCTGTTGCTTTCCCTTATTGGTATGAAAATTCGTTAATAACATTAACATTTCAGGCAAGCAGACAGGAGTTCACATGGAGGAAGCAGAAGAGGCTGAGGTCTGACTTGATGGATGGTGATGTTGAAAATCTTTTCATTTGGCTATTTGTTCAGTGTTATCTGCTTCAGTAAAATGGCTTTTCATATTTTTGCCCATTTATTCTCTTATTAAGGTCTCTCTCAGACCAAAAGTTTTAATTTGACAAAGTCTGTTTAAAAATTTTATTTATTCATTTATTTTTTCTTCAACTTTTATTTAAGTTCCAGGGTACATGTGGAGGATGTGCAGGTTTGTTACATAGGTAAACGTGTGCAATGGTGGTGTGCTGCACGTATCGACCCATCACCTAGGTATTAAGCCCAGCATGCATTAGCTATTCTTCCTGATGCTCTCCCTCCCTGAGCTCCCCGACAGGCCCCAGTGTGTGTTGTTCTCTGCCATGTGTCCATGTGTTCTCAATTATGGATAATTAACAAGTGTTTTGATGACTTATCTTTCAATGCTGTGGTTACAGCTCAACCTGGGTGTGGGAATCATGAGGAGCACTAATCTGCATGTCTAAAACAGAGCAGGATTAGTTTCCAACTGCATATTTGAATGAATTCCTGTTGCTCGAAAAATTTCATGTTTTTGAGACTTTTCTGTATAAAACAAGCTAAATATGTCATGTAAAACTCTAAAAACACAATTGTAAGCACTCATTACAGACTTACAAATATACATTGTAATTTCTCTTACTAATATATATATATGTACACACACACACACACACACACATGTTTTATTTCTGCTATTGCCAAATTACTGCTATAAAAATGGCATAGGGAAATATGTTTATTTTAAACTGATGTGGTGTATTGGCATTATGACTATATATAACTGTTTATGAAATAGTAGAGTGGTTCTAAATCTTTATAATAGTGGTTTTAAATTCCTAGAATTTTAAAATTACAAAATGCCCAGAGGGGTTTAATTTTTTAAATGTAGTACCTCATATGTAACAAGAAAACATCCATTAGATTTGTCCAATGACCATTAACTGTTCCTCTGCAGTTGTCCATAAAACATGAAAGACCAAGGAATGGGTTTAGGTTTTCAAAGAAGAAATATATTCTTCTTACTCTTAAATGTTGGGCTTTATGATGAGTTACATACTAGTTTCTAAGAGTATTAATCAGGGTTCTTAACCAAAATAAAATGTCTTCCACCAATGTTGAGGATGAAAGAAGGTTTAATTTGTATATTACAGTGCTGGGTTGTATCTTCTTTTAAAATTTATATGCAGAAAACTGATACACTTTGGTTCCTAGACAAATCAGGCAGAATTCAAGATATAAGAGTCTACATAAGAAAGGATTGTGCTTTCAGCACAGACGTGTGTGTGCAATTAGTTTTGTTTAATGTAGATTTAATTGTGACTGATGGGAATAGATGTGACTAAAATAGTACAAGTTAAAAGACTCTTCCCACTTAAAATTTAACTTATGACAAGAGGCACTTACTGTAATTTCTTTGGAGTAGGTATGTTTGAATAAAATTTCTCATCATAATTATCCTGCTATTATTTAGAAAATTATGTTTTTTCAACTAGATATTTAATTTCCTAAAGTTTAAATATCTTAATGTAGTGAATATATGATACACCATGACACTTCTTTTTTTTTTTCTTTTTTGAGAATCCGGTTCTCTTTGGAATGTTTCCCAGTATCTTCTGGAAAACAGATTTTTTACATCCAAGGACTTCTACTCATTAAACAGTTGTAAATATAGCAAATGTACCACAGACTAGCTCATTTTCTTTATGTCACGAGAGCTATTTAACAGAGGGTTCCATTGATTTAGTTTATTGCTTTATGTCAACATGAGTTCTGAACATCTATTAATGAAAATTATGTTCAATTAAATGACTCCATTAATATCTGTGACTCAAATCTGGTCCTACAATTTTATTTTACAGGCACCAGAGCCAAAGACACAAACCTGTTAACTTGTAACAGGTCTACCCATGCTTCTCTTTCAAATGAATATGTTGGTTGAAGCCAATAACTCCTTCCTTTCCATATGGAAATCAATCAACAAGTAGCATTGTTATCTTCTTTCTAAGCTGGTGTTCTGTCTTTGAATTTTTCTTTTTCCTAGTTAGCAATGAAGGTAAAAGTTTTTACATAAGTATAATTACTCATACAACTCCCCCTGAGGTAAGAGAACTGAACAAAGACTGGTTCATCAAACCCAAAATCAGACGAATTTAGACTGAAATGAGACATTTAGGCCTGGACTAGTGTGTAAGAGATTAAAAAAACAAGCAAACCGTTTTTCCTAGTCTTATATTCAATACAACACACAACACTTCACATCTGGTTACCAGAATGTATGTAGATTTCTTTCCACCAACAATCAATTCTCTAGGAGACCCCAAGTAGGTGTCATCTAATTTAATTCAATTCTGTCACTATCTATCTAGAGACAGCATAAAATCCCACAGGTTAAGAGCTCAGTCCCACAAGACTGCCCCCAACTTCAGAAGCCAAGCACCTATTGGCTTCACCAGAAGTAGGTTGTCACTTATACTTCTGACTCCTGGTATAAATGGGAGTCCCTATGACCGTCTCTTTGGGTTCCGTTAATTTGCTATGATGGCTCACCAAATTCAGGGTGAGCTTACATTTACCAGTGATATGGTTTGGCTCTGTGTTCCCACCCAAATCTCATCTTGTAGCTCCCATAATTCCCATGTGTTGAGGGAGGGGCCTAGTGGGAGATGATTGAATCACGGGGTCGGGTCTTTCCCTCGCTATTCTTGTGATAGTGAATGGGTCTCACAAGATCTGATGGTTTTAAAAATGGGAGTTTCTCTGCACGAGCTCTCTCTCTTTACTTGCCACCATCCGTGTAAGATGTGACTTACTTCCCCAGCCATGTGGAACTGTAAGTCCAATAAACCTCTTTCTTTTGTAAATTCCCTAGTCTCAGGTATGTCTTTATCAGCAGCATGAAAATGGACTAATACAGTAAATTGGTATCAGTAGAGTGGGGTACTGCTGAAAAGATACCCAAAAATGTGGAAGCAACTTTGGAACTGGGTAACAGGTAGTGATTGCAACAGTGTGGAGGGCTCAGAAGAAGACAGGAAAATGTTGGAAAGTAGAAATTCCTAGAGACTTGTTGAATGGCTTTGACAAAAATGGTGATAGTGATATAAACAATAAGGTCCAGACTGAGGTGGTCTCAGATGGAGATGAGGAACTTGTTGGGAACTGGAGCAAAGAAGACTCTTGTTATGTTTTAGCAAAGAGACTGGAGGCATTTTGCCCCTGCCCTAGAGATCTGTGGAACTTTGAACTCAAGAGAGATGATTTAGGGTATCTGGCAGAAGAAATTTCTCAGCAGTGAAACATTCAAAAGGTGACTTGGGTGCTGTTAAAAGCATTTCATTTTAAAAGGGAAACAGCATAAAAGTTCAGAAAATTTGCAGCCTGATGAGCAGTAGAAAAGAAAAACCCATTTTTTTATGAGAAATTCAAGCTGGATGCAGAAATTTGTGTATGTAGCAAGGAGCCTAATGTTAATTCTCAAGACCATGGGGTAGGTGTCTCCAGGCCATATCAGAGACCTTCTTGGCAGCCCCTCCCATCACAGGCCCAGAGGCCCAGGAGGAAAAAGTGGTTTAATGGGCCAGGCCCAGGGTACCCATGCTGTGTGTAGCCTAGGGACTTGGTGCCCTGTGACCCAGCTGCTCAAGCCATGGCTGAAAGGGGCCAGCCTGTGCCTTCAGAGGGTGGAAGCCCCAAACCTTGGCAGCTTCCATGTGGTGTTGAGCCTGTGGGTACATAGAAGTCAAGAATTGAGGTTTGGGAACCTCCATCTAGATTTCAGAAGATATATGGAAACACCTGGATACCCAGGCAAGAGTTTGCTGTAGGGGTGGGGCCCTCATGGAGTACCTCTTCTAGGTTAGTGCAGAAGGGAAATGTGGGGTTGGAATCCCCACAGAGTCCCTACTGGGGCACTGCCTTGTGGAGCTGTGAGAAGAGGGCCCCCATCATCTAGAACCCAGAACGGTAGATCCACTGAGAGCTTGCATCGTGTGCCTGGAAAAGCCACAGACACTCAATGCTAGCCCATGAAAGCAGCTGGGAGGGAGGTTGTACCCTGCAAAACCACAGGGGTGGAGCTGCCCAAGACCATGGGAACCCACCTCTTGCATCAGCATGACCAGATGTGAGACCTGGAGTCAAAGGAGATCATTCTGGAGCTTTAAAATTTGACTACCCCACCGGATTTCAGACTTGCATGGGCCCTGTAACCCCTTTGTTTTGGCCAATTTCTCCCATTTGGAACATCTGTATTTATCCAATACCTGTACCCCATTGTATCTAGGAAGTAACTAACTTGCTTTTGATTTCACAGGCTCATAGGTGGAAGGGACTTGCCTTGTCTCAGATGAAACTTTGGACTGTGGACTTTTGAGTTAATGCTGAAATGAGTTGAAATTTTGGGGGACTGTTGGGAAGTCATGATTGGTTTTGAAATGTGACGATATGAGATTTGGGATGGGCCAGGGGCAGAATGATACAGTTTGGCTCTGTGTCCCCACCCAAATCTCATCTTGTAGCTCCCATAATTCCCACATGTTGTGAGAGGCACCTGGTGGGAGATGATTGAATCATGGGGACAGGTCTTTCCCATGCTGTTCTTGTGATAGTGAATGGGTCACACAGGATTCGATGGTTTTAAAATGGTGACTTTTTTAAAGAGATGCACAAGCTTTCTCTTTGCTTGCTGCCATCCATGTAAGATGTGACTTGCTTCTCCTTGCCTTCCACCATGATTATGAGGCCTCCCCAGCCATGTGGAACTGTAAGTCCATTAAACCTCTTTCTTTTGTAAATTCCCCAGTCTCGGGTATGTCTTTATTAGCAGCATGAAAATGGACTAATATAACCGGTTCATTATACTAATAAAGGAAATGAAGAAGGATTCAGATGAACAGCTAGATGGAAGAGATGCATAGGGCAAGGTATGGAGGAAGAGATGTGGATCTTCCATGCTCTCTTTGGTCAAGTTGAGCTACCCTCCAGGAACATTCAACTGTTCGTAACCCAGAATCTCTCCAAACATGTCCTTTTGGGTTTTTATGTAGGCTTCATTAGGTAGGCATTATTGATTACACCATTGGCTGTTGGAGATCAACTCAACCTTCAGCTCCTCTCCTGTCTCCAGAGGTTGGTAAGTGGGGCTGAAAGTTCCAACCCTCTAATCACTCTGTTGGTTTCCCTGACAACAAGCCTCCATATTGAAGCTATCCAAGAGCCCACTAGGAGTCACCTCATTAAAATAAAAACGCTCCTATCACCCAGGAAATTCCAAGGGATTTAGGAACTCCGTGCCAGACATTCCTAGCACTCAGGAAGTTACAAAGGTCTAGGAGCTCTGTGTCAGGAATCAGGGTCACAGAGGAAATATTAGAACAGAATATTTGTCCCTGGTTCCTCAGATAGATCTCCTAAAATACTTGTAGATAGGTGTGCTAGAAGAATCTTCTGATATTTTGTCTTTGACCTCAGTTTTTGACACAGTTCCTGAATCTCTTGGAATTTCTTGGATTAAAGAAGCATCTTTTATTTTAATGAAGTGACTCTTGGTGAGCTTCTCAGGATGAGAGCTGGTTGTCAGGGAATCAACCATATGATTAGAGAGTTGGAACTTTCTTTTTTTGTTTGTTTGTTTGTTTTGAGACGGCGTCTCACTCTGTAGCCCAGGCTGGAGTGCACTGGTACTATCTCTGCTCACTGCAAGCTCCACCTCCCAGGTTCACACCATTCTCCTGCCTCAGCCTCTCGAGTAGCTGGGACTACAGGCGCCCGCCACCATACCCGGCTAATTTTTTTTGTATTTTTAGTACAGACGGGGTTTCATCATGTTAGCCAGGATGGTCTCGATCTCCTGACCTCGTGATCTGCCCTCCTCGGCCTCCCAAAGTGTTGGGATTACAGGTGTGAGCCACGGTGCCTGGCAAGAGTTGGAACTTTCAACATCCCCTCCCCACCTCTGATAAAGGGAGACATGCTGAAAGTTGGTTTGGTCACTAATGGCCTACAATGTAATCAATCATGCCTATCTAACAAAGGCTCCAAACAAATCCCAAAGGATGGGTGTTGGAGAGTTTCTGGGTTGATGAACACATTGTGGTTCCTGGAGGATGGTACTACTGGAGACGGCATGGGTGGTCTACACCTCTTCCTCCATATCTTGCCCTATGCATCTCTTCCATCTGGCTATTCATCTGCATCCTTTACCATATCCTTTATTAATATAGTAAGCCAGTAAATATAAGTGTTTCCCTGAGTTATTTGAGCCAACCTCACTACTTAATCAAACCTAAGGAGGTGGACATGAGGACTCCCAGTTTATAGACGGTTGGTCAGCAGTACAGATCACAATCTGCAACTTGCAACTGGCATCTGAAGTAGGGGGATGTCTTGTGAGACCGAGCCATTAATGTATGGGATCTGCTCTTATCTCCAGGTTAGAATGTAATTGAATTATAGAGCACCCAGATGGTTTCTGCTGGAGAATATTTAGTGTATATGAAGAAAAATCCCACATGTCTGGTATCAAAAGTGAAGTATTGTAGAGTGTGTGAAAGTAGCAAAAACACTGTTTATTTTTAATATTAGGCAAACATCTAATATAAACGGAAGACCCAAGGAAGTCTTAGAGAATTTTATCATTAAGGTAAATCTTATTAGGTAAGTAGGGGTAAACAAAGCACCACCATCTCCTGACCAAAAAAAAAGAAAAGCCAAAAGAGGGAAAGAGGATAGATATTCTAGGTATAGAGAGGAATACTGGTAGAATGACAGGTATAAAAAGTGTCAGCTTAAGGGATCTGAGAATTCTCTATAATGTAGGTGTTTCTCTTATATTACTCTGGCAGGTGTGGGGAAAATACAATGGAATTGGATAAAGAATTGAGTAAGAGGAAAAGCACATGACATAGTTTCGTGGCTTCCATAGTAATGCAGGCAAGAGATGATAATACTGAACAATGGCAGTCAGAAATAGAAAGCAAGCAAACTTCAGGTTAAAAACCTTTAGAAGAAATGAGGTAGCCTTTTACCTTTCCATTAAGCTGATTTTTTTAAATGAATAAACACATTTCTTGAATGTTATATTTAAAGGCAGACTTGGTGTTCTTTTCATCACATCTTAATTTATTTCACTGAGGTTAACATAAGGGAGACATGCTAACCATAAATGAATAGTTAATAATAAGTGACATAACTTAATCAAGATTTACCAGTGTCAGACACTGTGCTAAGGGTTCGAAATAGATTACAACACTTAGTCCTCATTACAGCCCTTTGGGGGCAGGGGTTACTGTTACTTTCATTTTATAGAGGAGGCAGTAGAAGTAAAAATTCAGCCTCAGGTTTTTTTGTGATTCAAAAACCATGTACCTTTAAATGCTTCAATGCCTCTTCTAACTTTGCTGGATTTGGTGCCTAGCTATCCAATGGCACTGCAGCTATCATATCACTGGAAGGCTTTGGTTTTGTATCACCATTAATTTTACTTTCCAAAGAAAAATTTTTAAAAACTACATTAAACAGAGGACCTTTCTTTTCCTAGATAAGATCATGACTTAATGCACACATATATAGACATAAAGTTTCATATGTTAAAAAGAAAAAAATCAAAATGCTGCTACTCAGATATTTTGCAAAGGATTTAAGTTTTGGAGATTTGCTTATACAGTGGCTAAATGAGACACATTCCTAGGTTGGTACATCTGAAATAGACTATCAAATGTGATCCTTGATTCCTTTTATCTTCATATAGTCTTCCTCTATTTCAACCTTGCTAAATGTGTAATGGAAGTAAATTAATGGTATGTAAGATAATTCCATAAATTCACCAGATTTCAGGTTAAAGTAATCTTGTATATTTATGGATGGTTTATTTGGGGCTCTTGAACATGCTAGGACAAATCAAGATAAAGAATTTAAAAGGCCAACAAAATATATAGGAAAATTCCTTTAGAGTAGCAACATTTGTCTGCTGAGTTTCACATTGCCAGGAGTTCCCCTTTCAGCATAGCACAGTTCTTAGACTACTGCATGCTTTAAATTTTCAATATAACTTCAAAACTATGTTCTTCTCTTCATGTTCTTTAAAGTATAAAACAAGTAGAGCCTTTGGTATGAAACGCAAGTTAAAGCCAGATTTTTTTCACTAGTTTTCTGGAAGTAATCCAAAAAATTAACAAGAAAAATGAGATACTGAAACATAAGCTATACTTGGCAAATATGGGGAATAGTAAAATCCAAGAACCCAGAGAAAAACTCCTGCAATGGCAGAGTTAATGATCCCCAAAAATCCATTCCTCCGTAAGATAAATGAGAACACTGCCTTAACTGTCATAATCAAGTTTTAAATAACTCTAGAAACGAATCAAAAGCTTACAACAATTGAGAAGCACTTATGCAAAAATATAATTGAATCTCAGTAAGACCAGTGAGTTTTCTGGAATTTTAACTTGACCTATTTCCACCTATTACTCCCTAGTTCCACAGAAACCTTGAAAATTGGCAGCCTTGGAACCACAGAAGTTACAAAAACCAAGAGACTGGCTGCCATTGGAGGGGGACAGAACAATTCTGGAGCTCCCCAAAAAGCTCCATCCTCAGAGAATTGTCACTATTTGACCCATCTAGAAACTTCCTAGAAGCCCCATTCACAAAGATTGTCTTTGTTTGACTTGATTTAAAGTTCACTCAATGAGGAAAGTTTTACTCCCAGGGAAGTTTGTCAGAAACAATCAGTGGTAATTGTTTAACATCTCGGCTGCTTGAGGCAGTGATGTTCCTAGAGAAAACAAGAATCTGGACAAAACTTTAAAAGAAAACCTGAAGAATTTGATTTCTATAGGGGGCTTTGAAAAGCTCCAACATATTCTTGGAGATCTACAAGGCATTGCACCCATGTTAGGTGGTAGGCATATCCAAGAATGACCTGAGAATGTCCTAACATCTAATCTTTGGTTGATCTCAAGACTCTGCACAACTGGATAATAAAGGCTAAGGTAGAACTGCCAGAGAATTGAAGGATTCTCTTTGCTCCAATAAAGGATGAGCAACTTATTGGTTCAAGGAATTTAAGGAAATATTTGTCCAATCATTAGTTGACCACTAAGCTAACTAAGCAGAGACTTTGGTGGCTGCCCAGGGAAAAGAATACAGGTCATGCAGAACTAGCCCAAGAAAGTCAATAACATATAAACAGCAGTGACAGCAACAGCAGCAACAACAACAACAACAACTTTAGGGGAGGGAATTAAATTTCTGGAGTTGCCACGTTCTATATTTAAAATATCTACTTTTCAACAAAAAAGTCATCAGTCACACAAATAAACAGGGAAGTATGGCTAGTATACAGGAAAAAAAAGCAGTCAATAGAAACTGTCTTTGAGGAATCACAGATGTTGGATTTACTAGACAAAGACTTTAAATTGAATGTTAAAAATATGTTCAAGAAACTAAAAGAAATAGATCGGAATAATTATTTAGCCATTCCCAAGATATTACTTATAAACCTTTCACCGCTATAGGTTGGTTTATAAGTTCTAGAATTTTATAACTGGAATTATACAGTATGCTTTCTTTTTTTAATCTGGCTTTTTAAATTCAGCATAACTATGTGAAGATTCATCCATATTATTACATATATCAGCTTATTTCTTTTTATTGCTAAGTAGTAATAGTTCGCTGTATATAGAATTTGGCAAATTCAGCAGGCCAAATTCAACTGACAAAATGCATCCTGTTGTTCGCCACATATGACCATCCCATCTGCTTATATATTGTACATACTTGTTCATAGAATGGCAGAGCTTAGTGGAAACTATTTGACTAAGAAAGTTGAAAATATGTATTGTTTGACCCTTTACAAAAACAGTTTGTCTATGCCTAGTTTGTGTGTGTGTGTGTGTGTGTGTGTGAATATAAATATATATAATTTATATATAATATGTATAATTATGCATATAACATATATATTTAAAATAATTATATATAATATATATATAAATTAAAGCTATGAACATTCATGTACAACTCTTTATATGGACATATACTTTTATTTCTTTTGGGAGAATACCTTGGAGTAGAAGGGCTGAGTAAAATGCTAAGTGTATGTTTAATATTTTAAGACATTGCCAAACTATTTAACAAGGTGGTTGTATTATTTTACATTCTAACCAGCAATATATGACAGCTCCATTTGCTCCACATTTCTGCCAACTCTTGATATGGTAGTGTTTTCAATTTTAGCTATTCCTTTAGTACAGTAAAATATTATTGTGTTATAAATTGAGTTTCCCTAATGACTGAGGATGTTTAGCATTTTTTCATGTCTTTATTTGACATCTGTATGTGGTAAACTATTAGTTCAGATCTTTTGCCTGATTTTTATTGGAATGTTTGTATTATGAATGGGATGTAAGCATTCATTACACGTACCACATTTAAGTCACTTGTGAGACATATATTTTGTAAATACTTCCCCCAGGTCTGTGTTTGGCTTTTTGCTTTTGTAAGTATCTTTTAAAAAGATAAAAGGAATTCACTTTTGATAAAGTTAAGTTTGTTAATTTTTTTTTCTTTTGTAGTTTATGTTTTGTGTTCTATTAAAGAAATCTTGGCCAAACTCAAGGAAACAAAGATTTTCTCCTAAAGAGTTTTTAGTATTGACTTTTTTTTTTTTTTTTTGAGACAGAGTTTCGCTTTTGTTGCCCAGGCTGGAGTGCAATAGTGTGATCTCAGCTCACTGTAACCTCTGCCTCCTGGGTTCAAGCAATTCTCCTGCCTTAGTCTCCACAGTAGCTGGGATTACAGGCGCCTACCACCATGCCCATCTAATTTTTGCAGTTTTAGTAAAGATGGGGTTTCACTGTGTTGACCAGGCTGGTCTCAAACTCCTGACCTCAGGTGATCCACCCACCTTGGCCTCCCAAAGTGCTGGGATTACAGGCGTGAGCCACCGCACCTGGTCAGTATTAACTCTTACATTTAGATTTCTAATCCACTTTGAGTTAATCTTTGTAAATGGAAAGAGGTTATTGGTGTCACATACTACACTGGTTTTACTGCTGTAGCTTTATAAGACTTCATTTCAGTTAGTATAAATTCAACTTTTCCTTTTTAAAGTTATTTTAGCTTTCAAGGTCCTCTGCATTTCTATATAAATTTTAAAATTAAATTGTCATTTTTTACAAACAAGTTTGCTTAGCTTTGGATTAGGATTTCACTGAAGCACAATATAGGAATAATTCACATGTTGACAATATTGAGTCTTCAAATAAAAATGGTAGATTATTTTCACTTAAGTCTTTTTAAATTTCTCTCAGAAATATTTTGTGCTTTTTAGTGTACAGTTTTTGCACATCTTTCGCCAAATTTGTCTAAATAGTTTATATTTTTGATGCTGTTATAAATGATGTTTTTTAAAAATTCAGTTTCAGATTCATTATTGCTCATATATAGACTCAACTGAAATTTTTATAATGACTTTATATCCTACAACCTTGCTAAACTCATTATTAGTTCCAAAGACTTTCTTCTTCATAGAGTACTTAGAATTTTATGCATTAGACTTTCCTTTTTTCTTTTTTTTTTTTTTTTTTGAGATGGAGTCTTGCTGTGTCGCCCAGGCTGGAGGGCAGTGGTGCCATCTCGGCTCACTGCAAGCTCCACCTCCCAGGTTCACACCATTCTCCTGCCTCAGCCTCCTGAGTAGCTGGGACTACGGGCGCCCGCCACCACGCCCGGCTAATTTTTTTGTATTTTTAGTAGAGACGGGGTTTCACCGTGTTAGCCAGAATGGTCTCAATCTCCTGACCTCGTGATCCACCCGCCTCGGCCTCCCAAAGTGCTGGGATTACAAGCGTGAGCTACCACGCCCGGCCCCCTTTTTTTTTCTTTTTTTGAGACAGAGTCTCGCTTTGTTGCCCAGGCTGGAGTACAGTGGCCTGATCTCCGCTCACTGCAAGCTCAGCCTTCTGGGTTCACGCCATTCTCCTGCTTCAGCCTCCGGAGTAGCTGGGACTACAGGCACCTGCCACCATGCCTGGCTAATTTTTTTTTGTATTTTTAGTAGAGATAGACTTTCTTTACTATTCTAGCTTGCTGAGAGTTTTAATCATGAATGAATGTTGGCTATTATAAAATATTTTTTCTGCATATATTAAGAATGATTTTATGGCTTTTCATTTTTAGTAGTTTAATACTGTAAATTCTATTGATTGACTTTTGAAGATATTAATATAAATATTTTAACATTAATATTAATATACTTTGCATCATGGGATAAATCTCACTTGGTCGTGATCTATTACTCTTCCATATATTGTTGGATTTAAATATCAGAAATACTGTTAAGGAGTTTTGTGTCTATATTTATGAGCAATATTGGTCTGTAGATTTTCTTGTTGTTCTAATATCTTTTTCTCATTTTGGTATCAGGGTAAAGCTGGCTTTTGCACTATTGTTATACATTTTACTTCTCTCTGTAGATAATAAATCCCAAAATTCATTGCAATATTTTTGCTTTAAACAGTCAAGTATCTTTTAATAAAATTGGAAAGACAATTATTTTGTAACTATTATTTCTGGTGGCTTTAATTGCTTTGTAAAGATCCAGACTTTGACCTGATATCATTTTCTTTCATCATAAACCACTTCAATTAACCTTCTTTTTTGTATTAAATGTCTGCTGGTAATGAGTTCCTTCAGCTTTAGAATATCTGGAAAATATTTTTTTTCTACTTTTTTTCTTTTTTCTTTTTTTTTTTTTTTTGAGACGGAGTTTCACTCTTGTTGCCCAGGCTGGACTGCAATGGCATGATCTTGACAAACTGCAAACTCCGCCTCCTGGGATCGAGTGATTCTCCTGCCTCAGCCTCCTGAGTAGCTGGGATTACAGGTGCCCACTACCATGACTGGCTATTCTTTTTTTCTATATTTTTAAAAGAGATATTTGGTGATAAAATTTTAGTTTGGCATTATTTTTATTTTCTGTAGAGATGTCCCACTGTCTTTGGGCTTATATTGTATCTGAAGAGATGTCTGTTATTCTTATCTTTGCTCTTCTGTTTGAAATGTGTTATTTTACTCTGGAGGCTTTTAAGAAGATATTCTCTTTATCACTAGTTTATAATGTGACTTTTTTTCTTTCCGTGTTTTAATTTAGATAATTTTTAATACTATGTCTTCAATTAATCTGTTGTTATACAGTGTCTAATCTACAGTTAATTTCAAGTACATTTTAAAATCTCAAACATTGTATTCTCTAACTCTAAAATTTTATTTTTGATCTTTCTTATATCTATTATGCCCTTAAAATAATCATATTTTGTTCTATCTTCTGAAACATGAGGAAAAGAGTTATAAAACAGCATTGATACCTTTGTATATTAATCATCTGCCAATTCTGGGTTGGTCTTACCTGATTACATTTTTTTCCCTCTTCATGAACTTTAGATTTTGCCTCCCTGTGTGCCTGATAAGTACCTATTGGATGCCAGGCATTGTAAATTTTATTTTGCTGATTGCTCACATTCTTTAATGTGTTAGTGAACTTTGTTCATTAATGTAGGTACGTTGGAAATGTTTGACTTTTTTGAGTCCTGCTTTCAAGCTTTATTTTACAGCAGTAGAACAACTAGTTTAGAGCTAATTTTTCCTGCCACCAAGATGATAATCTTCATAGTACTCTGCCTGCTATCCCATGTGCTGCAAGATTTTTCTACTTTAGCTAGTGGAGACATGAACTATTCCCATCCTCCTTTGAGCTCCAGGGATTATTGTGCCTCTTCCATTTGGTACTTTCCCTTCCCTCATGGTCTCTGACAGTTTTCTCCAAGTAAATACTTATCTGTGCTCAGCAGAATATTCAGAGTACCCAGAGCTTTCTTTTTCCTTCTTTTTTTTTTCTCATTCCAGTTCCTTCTTCTCTATAAGGTATTCTGCTCTACAAACTAGCTATATGGCAACCTTGGATGCCCACTTTCATCTCCTCAGCTCAGGTAGACTATTGGACTCTTCTTGGGTTTCTTTTTTCTGATAAGAAAGCTGGAAGCCCTCTTGAGGAATTAATTTGGCACAACTGTAGGGCTCACACTTCTGTTTCTTCTCTTTCATACATCAGCATCTGAAAACTATTATTTGGTATATTTTGTCTAGATTTTTAGTGATTTCAGATATAAGGAAAATACAGTCCATATTGCTCCATTAGTGCCCCCCAAATATAGATTTTTAAGGTGAGAATATAATCTATGAAGATGAGAGAAATAACCTGAAATATATAACCTTTAAACATATACCCTATAACATCCTGCTTTATTATTGTGAGAAAACATGAACATATATGAGCTGGAGTGTATGGAGTTTCCTGGACCTAGCTTCATTGTGACAAACATAGGAGATATATCTAAGAGCTGATCTAACTCATATCCAAAAGCATGGATTACAAAAAAAAATCAGATATTTAAGAACACAGCTTGCACTCTACATAAATTTTTTATTTAAATAATTGGCCTCAGGAATTGAAACTCATCTTCAAAAGTGGATGAGAAAAATGAATAGCCTGGAAATTTATAAAAATTTGCTAAAACAGAGGAAAAAACGCAACAGGAATGTCTGTGTACGAGAGATCTCAAAGACATAACACTATCACACTTAATTTTTGCCAATAGAGCGAGTATAAAACAATGTTATTAAGTCTTGACCTTTATTTTTCTGACCAATAATAGATCTGAAAATCTCTTCCTATGTCATATGTTTAATGGGCTTTTATAAGGCTGAAAACAAGTAAAGCCAAACAACAAATGTTTTAGGAGTAGGTGTGTGTATGAATATATTTATAATTACAAAACATATATATATATATAAAACTCTATTTATGAAAGTCACTAGCATAAAAAAGTCAAATTTCAAAATTGTAATTAGTTTGGATGAAGAAGGTAGGCAGAATGAGGGAGATGTTACAGTTGATGTATTCAATATTCTAGTCGTCACATTGACTGGTGGTTTTGTGAGTGGTTATTCTATTATGAATATGAAAAACAACAACGACAACAAGAAAAAGAGGTCCACTTATGGGTTGATGATTACAGTGTGTTAATCAACACAATTTTGTTACCCTTACCAAAAAATCGAAGCAAAATTTAAAAAGATTAAAAAGCAGCTACAAAGAGGGAAGAGAAGGGGGAGAGAGAGAGAGAGAGAGAGGAGAAAAGAAAGAAGAAGGACAAATAAAACAAATAGTAGATTGAAATCTCTCATCAGAAGCACACGGGTGGAAGAGCATGCCGACAGGCACCTGTAGGCTGGCAGCCAGCAGACGGCAGGCCATGGACCAGTGGAATGACACAGAGTTTGGCCAGAGCAGTTGGAGAAGAGTTGGTCCAGAGATGTTCAGGAAAACCATCTCCCTTCTGACTCCCCCATCTGCTAAGCGCAACTTCTACACAATAAAGCCTTGCCCTCATTCTCCAAGCCCACATGTGATATGATTCTTCTGATACACCAAGGCAAGAAACCACGAGATACAGAAATTCCTCTCTCCTTGTGATAAGGAAGGGGATCTAATTGAGCTGGTTAACACCAGCAGCCTATAGATGGAAAACTAAGAGAGCACACTGTAACACACACCCATTGGGGCTTCAGGAGCTGCAAACATTCACCCCTAGACACTACTGTGGGGTCAGAGCCCCACAGCCTGCCCATCTGTATGCTCCCCTAGAGGTTTGAGCAGTGGGGCACTGGAAAGCCACACCCTCATCGTATACACTGTGAGGGGGACAAGGAAACCTTTCTTGTTTCATTATAATGAAGAAATTGCTTTCATGAAACAAGAGCACTGGGCAGAAATGCAAGAGCTCAGAGAAGAGTTAGTAAGACCACAGGAAGAAATAAAATGTGGGCTGGCAAAGCTCACAACCCCGAGGAAAAAATTAAAACATTGAAGAAATGATAGTGACAATAGAAAAAAACAAGGCAGATTAGGCAAGAGAGACTATATATTGTTAAGAATACAGCAAAGTGTAAGATGATAATAAAAAAAGATGATAAAGCAAAAAAATAAGGACACATCAGAACGAACAGGATAGATATAGAGGACAAAGACAGACTTTGCAATCCCTAGTGAAGAAAACAAAAATAATAGATCTGAATAAATATCTCTAATGAAATCATGCCATTTGCAGCAACATGGATGGAATGGGAGACCATTATACTAAGTTAAATCAGCCAGGCACAGAAAGACAAATATCAAATATTCTCACTCATATGTGAGAGCTAAAAAGCTTGATTGCATGGATATAGAGAGTAGAACAATAGATACCAGAGACTGGGAATGGTGGTTGGGAGTGGGGAAGATGAAGGGGAATTGGTAAACAGCCACAAACATACAGTTAGATAGAAGAAATAAGTTCTAATGTTTGATAGTACACTAGTGTGACTCTACTTAGCAACACTATTTTGTATATTTCAAAGTAACTAGAAGAGAGGAATTGAAATGACACCAAGACATTAAAATAACACTCAAGGTCATGGATACCCCAAATACCCTGACTTGATAATTATACATTCTATGCATGTAACAAAAACTCACATGTACCCTGTAAACATGTAAATATTATGTATCAGTAAATTAAAAAAGAAATGGAAATAAAACAACTTTGAATCTACGTAAGAACACATCATATTCCAGGAAAAAATGGGCCTGAAAAGATACTGTAGAGTCATAACCAAGTAAGCATAATAAACGTCAAAGAGAAATAAAGAAACTTTTGAAGAAAAAAACAAAACATAGGCCAGGCGTGGTGGCACACGCCTGTAATCCCAACTACTCGGGCGGCTGACGCAGGAGAATAGCTTGAACCGGGATACAGAGGTTGCAGTGAGCCGCACACCACTGCACTCCATCCTGGGTGACAGAGTGAGACTCCATCTCAAAAGAAAAAAACCAAAACAAACAAAAAACAAATAGACAAAATGAAACAAAAAATAATCCCCTCTCAAGGAGGAAAATATCAGGATGTCCTCAGACTTTACAGCAAAAGTCAGTACTTGAAGAAACCTCTTCAAAAAGAGTCAATGAAAACAACTATAGCCAAGGATTTAATACCTACTCAGAGTAAATGCTGTCCATTCTGGCATGTTAAACATCAAATTCTTAGAGAATGTTGTTTACATGAGGACTTTTTGAAGATTCTCCTAAAAGACCTTGAAGCAGGCTGGGTGCGATGGCTTACGCTTGTAATCCCAGCACTTTGGGAGGCCAAGGCAGGCGGATCATGAGGTCAGGAATTCGACACCAGCCTGGCCAATATGGTGAAACCCCATCGCTACTAAAATTACAAAAATTAGCTGGGCATGGTTGTGCACACCTGTAATCCTAGCTTCTCGGGAGGCTGAGGCAGACGAATCACTTGAAACTGTGAGGTGGAGGTTGCAGTGAGCCAAGATCGTGCCACTGCACTCCAGACTGGGTGACAGAGCCAGACTCCATCTCAAAAAAAGAGAAAAAAAAAGAACTTGAAGCAGACAAATGCGAAATGAAAAATGGTTACAAAGTACCATTGATGAGTACTGAATCTTTAACTGTAGATCTATTTGAAACACTAAAATAAGAGTGGGAATTAGGATGATAGGACAGTTAGTGTTACATATCCTGACAGAATAGAAAAAATTACGGCAACAAAAATTAGAAGTAGAAGGCAAAAAGAAGTTGAGTAAATTATTCCTCCTCATTTAAAATAATTGTGGTGGGGGTTTCAGGGTGATACATCAATTAATGAAGTGTCAAATGTACTTCAAACCACAAATTTAAATACTAAAAGAAAATATAATTGACTTAAATGATGGAGGAGAGAATAGGAAAGAAGAAGAAAGGGAATTGTGTACGGTTAGAAATTAATAGAAACAAGGTAAGTGAATGAATAAATAACTACAGACTATAATTAGTGATATTGTCATATCAATAGAGGGCTAAATTTACTTATTAGAAGAAAAAGGGTTTTAGACAGATCGCATTAAAACCCAAATTAATATTATATATAAGAACCGCACAAACAAATGAGTCATGAAGGCTGAATATAAAAGAATGGATAAATATACACCAGGCCAGTGAAAATAAAAGAAAGCAGAAATTGTAATCTTACTATCTTGCAAACTGAACTCAGACCCTGAAGCATTAAATAAAGAAGTGAATATTTTAATTGTAAAATGTATAGTTCATAGAAGTTATAAACACCTAGGCATCAAATAATACAACATTAATATTCACAAAGTAAAAAAATAGCATAAAGTCCAAAAGATATATATATTTTCTAACATTATGAAATATAAGAACATTAAAAGAGATTTGTAGTGGGAAATTTTAATCAACATTTCATAATTCATGACAACTGACTGGAAGTAAGAAAAGGAAATCATTTAGAACATGTAAGTTATGACATTCACACACACACACATACAATTACCAGCAATATAAATTTTATATTTCCAAATACTCCTGTAATACTAACAAAAATTAACCATATATCAGGAAAACATAAATAAATCCTAAAAAATGAAAATAGCACATACAATCTCTGTGACCCCAAGGTAATAAAACTAAAATATGTAACAAATGGAGAAAACTTAGAAAAAGGAGTGGAAAAAGCAACTAAGAAAGAAAATACAAAAACTTTATATTAACAACACTTGAGTGAAGAGAATTTCCAAACAGAAATTCTGGAATACCAAAAAATAATGATATTGACAATACTACATATTAGACTTATTAAATAAGCTAAAGCTCATACTTTATATGAGTTTTATACTTAGGTGAAGAGTCATGGCTTTAAATATGTTAATAGGCAGTAAGTAAGAATATAAATGAAATGAGTATCCAACCCAAGATATTATAACAATAATAATAAACTTAAGAAAATTAGAGTGAATTCATTACAGAGGCAGAAATTACTTAAAAAGCAGAAAAATAATATTAATAAGTATACACAAAATCTGTTTATTGAGTTAAAAATGTCAAATCGATGCAAATATACATTATAAGCAGTGAAAAGGGGAAATTATCTATAGGGAAAATTAAAATGATATAAAGATAATCATTTCAAATTTATACAAATGTATTTTAAATTTCTTCTAAATAAACATAATTTACCAAACTGACTTTAAAAGAGAGGAAAAAAAAAAAACTCTAAAATATTCCATTACCATACATTTAGAAATTTATCACATACCTCCCAACCAGTAAAATACTAAGCATAGACATTTTCACAGGGTAAATTGACCTAACTTTCAATGAATAAATAAATCCAGTAGTATTTTAAAAGTTCTAGAGTACACAAAATAAAAAATATATCTTCTAAATCTTTTTTTATGATAGGCATCTTATTAACTCTAATAAAGAACAAAACTGCATAAGTAGAAAACTGCAAATTAAACTATTATGAGTACTGATGCAAAATATTAACAAAGAGAATACAGCCATGTATTAACTTACATATAAAATCTCTAGAAGTGATATGGTAGGGTGGCAGGGGAGTGCTGGGTAGAGAAGCAGGGGTCCCTGGTGAGGGTTCCACCCTTGGGCCTCTGCCCACGGAACTATGTGAGAACAGGCACTCCTGTTTTCAAGCCTGAATGTTGCATTTTCCGAGACCACTCTGGCCCGCCATGCTTCCTATCCTGTGCCCATATAAACCCAAGACCTTAGCAGGCACAGACACAAGTGGCTGAACATAGAAACCAGCATACCAGCAGACCACTGATGGCAGAACAATGCAGCAGAGAAAGAGAGAAGAGGAGGGACATCTGCACGCCTAGGGGAGTAGGACTGGGGGGCGATTGGAGAATAGTCTGGCCGCTGGGTGGCCCAACTCCAGGGGAAGACTACCTTCCCACTCCATCTCGCCTTCCAGCTCCCCATCCATCTTGCTGAGGGCCACCTCCACCACTCAATAAAACCTTGCACTCATCCTCCAAGTTCATGTGTGATCCAATTCTTTCAGGACACTGGGCAAGAGCTCGAGATACAGAAGGCTGTCACATGGGCCCTCTGCCCTTGTGGTAAGGCAGAGGGTCTCTTGAGCTGATTAACACACAAGCCATTTGCAGATGGTGAATCTAAAAGAGCTTTGTAACACACACCTACTTGGGCTTGGGGAGTTGCAGTCACCCTCCCCTAGATGCTGGGCTGGAGCCCAAAAGCGCTCTTCATCTGCCCATCTGCATGCTCCCCCTAGGGGTTTGAGCTGTGGGTGACCAAGCAGGCGAATCACACCCCTGTTGCACGTCCTGTGTGGGGAATCAGGGATCTCTCCTGTTTCAGAAGGATATATTTTCTGTGGGGAAAAGAACTGGATGGTTGGGGGACAGTGGTGTATTATTGTATACTTTGTGAACTGTGAATCAAGTGAATGGATTAGTTATTAAACAATAAAATTTTAAAAATTCTCCTCATAAAAGAAGAAATTAGAATCAACCTTGCGTTTTTTTAAACATGAATATTTTATGCATCTAGCATATTTTTGCTGATAATATTGATGAGAGGAGAGCTCTGCATTTGTGCAGATCTTGATTGGTTCAGTTTACTTTAGATATGTTCCATTCTAGATTCTGAATTATTGCCCTCAATTTATAGAGGAGAAATGCACTATGAAGAAAACAGCAAAGCTGAGAGCAGGACATGAATCTTTTCCTGTAGCCTCTTCATCGCTTACCATTTTGACTGCCCCTTACAGCAGGAATCTTGGGCAAGTTTCCTAGCATTCTCCCTAAAAAAAATTGTTGTTGTTATTTTCTTCTTAAATTAGGATAATAAAATTTTTTTCTAAGGGCTTTTAATAAGATTAATTTAGATGATAGATATAAAATGGATAACAGAATACTCTCATTAGGTAGTGGATCTTACCTGCTTATTCAGATAAAGAAGGGTCAGCTTTTATACTGGGACATCAGCTTTTGGAAAGATTCTTTCAACAAATATTTATTACACACCTACTTTGAGGTAGGTAGTATCCTAGGCTCAGAGGATACAGCTTTGAATAAAACAGACAAACACTCATGGAATGTAATTCTTTCATATAAGTGTCATCAGTCAAGCTTATTATTTTTAAATTTCTAGAGTTTGGGGCAACACAGCGTGAAGGAGAGCCTCCTCTACTTCTCCATCCACCTCCGTCATCCTTAGAGGAGAGGCATAAAGGGCACTTGTTTAGACCTCAGTGACTCTACTTCTGACCTTCAGATACTAGAGTGTCATTTGTCACAGTGGCTTTATGGAGTAGCTGACACTCTGATTCTGCTAGTCCTGAAAGCCAATCCCTGGCATGCAACTAAATTTCCCAAGGGCATACTTCAAGAACAGATATGTCTCTACCATAGAGTAAATCTCATTTCAAATGATAACAAGTGAAAATAGAAATTAAACATATACTTTCTGGCCATTCAGTGTTCATAGTACTGGAGAGATGCTATAAAAAGAAGAGCTGTTACTTGAAACAAACTAGAAATTTGTTAGGTTAATCCATTGCTGGGATGCAAAAATACCTCCTCTTGTCCAGAAAAGTATTATGATTTTTTAGCTTTCTAGCATGTTTCAGTTGTGCAGCTTAAATGACCCTTGCTCTTAATCAAAACAACAATTTTTGCCTTACTCAATGCTTCTTTCTTGAGACCTTTTGACACTTCATTTGTTTTATTTAATTGACAAGGATAAATTGAGTTGGGAAAGGAATCGTATTTCCCTATTCAAGGAGCATCTGGATTTAGGTCAGTGGTAAAGAAAGCACCCAACTGTGTAACAAGTGTGCATTTCCAACCTATGCATTTACTGAAACCCAGTATTAACATTGCCTTGGCTTGTTATGCATACAACTGAACTCAAGTCCCATTTCTTACATGATTTCAGGCATTATCAGATAAGGAGGTACCTAGATTCCTAGGGCACACCTGTTTAAACTCAGGAGAAGCAAAAAAGACAAATATGATGGGAAAACATGCCCCCAAACTCTAAATTCAGCAATCCAAAATTCAACCCTTACTGAGTTCTTTCTCTTTCTCTCTCTCTCTTGTAAAAAGGAGGGAGAAATAAAGATTCTGGCATAGAAATTATTAGTCATGTCCATTTCCAAAGGCTGTACTTCCAGCCCTTTTTCCTTAATTGCTTTGAGGGAGTTTTCTGTAAACAATGACAAAGATGCTTATCTTTGATCAAAGTTTCCTTTCTCTGATTCAGATTTTGCCATTGAAATGACCTCTACACAGAAACCAGCAGTCTCCTATCATAACGGTGAATATCTTTTAAATTGCTGTTGATCGCTCCAAAAGGAAAAGCTTTCCTAGGGACTTGGGATACATACTAAGGTAGCATTTTAACAAAGTACAAATTTTCCCCTCCCTGTTTATTTCAGGTTTACACAATATAGTTAAGTAACAAAATTAGGTTGTTGTAACCAAATGAAAACTGTCACTGGATCACTCCAAGTGGTCTAGCAAATTTTACTCTGCGCTAAGCAGAAATCCACTCTTAAAATTGAAGGCATTATAAAGCCAAATCAGTTTTCGTGTCTGAAGATTAAGCAGGGACAGTAAGCATGTTCTAGGTTAATCAAGAATACTTTGAATCTAAGGCAAATAAGGGATAAATGAGAGTTGGATACCATGTTGAATAAAACAAAAAAATTTGTTCCAGTAATTATAAAATCTTGGTAATATATTGATTCTTCATTCTAATGACTGAAGGCTTGAGTCGAGTGCCTGCAAGTTACATTTTAAAAAGCTAGCTCCAATTTGTATAGTCAAGATGAGAGTACTTCCTCTGTTAGTGATATAAAAATAACACCAGTCAAAAGCTTGCTCAATAGTGAATCATCAGTGGCAGGAAGTTAGCTTTTTGACTGAATTTCTGCTTCTTGCAGAAGCGGTTGTAGTTCATTTGACTGTATACATAGAGTAAATGAAGCACGTTGTTATTTTACTGAATAGGTTAATCACATGTTTCTGGCTTTTCTTACAGTGCAAATTATATCCTAGAAACAAAAGATATTTATATACTTATTACCACTTTCAAAAATAAGTATAAGAGAAAGATAATATCAAACAGATTTTTATTTATTTATTTATTTATTTACTTATTTTTTAGACAGAGTCTCTCTCTGTTGCCCAGGCTGGAATGCAATGGCACAATCTTGGCTCACTGCAACCTCCACCTCCTGGGTTCAAGTGACTCTTGTGCTTCACCCTCCCGAGTACCTGGGATTACAGGCTTATGCCACCATGCCTGGCTAATTTTTATATTTTTAGTAGAGATGGGGTTTTTCCATGTTGGACAGGCTGGTCTTGAACTCCTGATCTCAAGTGATCTGCCGGCCTCAGCCTCCCAAAATGCTGAGGTTACAGGTGTGAGCCACAATGCCTGGCTAGATTTGTATTTATTTATCTAAATAGTGGTATTTACTTTTTAAAGTTCTTTTGTACCAACACAAGAATGGCTATAAAAATCATTTATATGTAAAATAATAATAAAATTCTATTTTAATGAAAAATTAAGACGATAAACTAAAAGCTCCACACATTTAGCAGGCTGTAAAGACTTTATTTTCTAAGATCAGACAATAATTAAATCCAAATAGTCTTTAGATAATAATCATAAACCCTTGTTTTTGAGTATGAATAGCTTCAAAAGATAGGATATAAAAATTCCCAGACTAATTTCTTTCATTTTCCTCACATCACATAATCACAACACAAAAGCGTCTAGCAGAGAAATAAAAAAATCTTCTATGTTATCCATGCAGATGAGTTCTTTGGTGTTAGAGCAAATGTGTAAGTATCTATTTAAATTGAAAACCATTTTTACAGATTTGATTATAGGATATGCTGATTAGTAATTGTTGCTAATGAATTTATCCCTAAGAATTTTAATTTGTACCTCTTATGCTGGTACCATTTCAAAATCTTTGAATTGAAGAACAGATAGCTGGATATTTTTTATTTAATCTGGGGACTTGAGTTATGTCAATCTAAAACATCTCACTTATGTAGTGTCATTTAACACATCAGTAAAATGTTTCGGGATAATTTTATAAGTGGCTTTTCTTAAAATGAGCATGATACCGATACCTTATCTTTTTGCTGAATGGCTTTGTAAATCTGGGCTTGATGCATCATTAGCATGTATCAAATTTACAGTACAAGCAATCTTAGGACAGGGAGACAGCCTGATCCATCAGGCCGATGATCTTCTGTGATGCATATGACCAACCTGTAGTTTTAGGTCATGTATTTTGTGGCTTGGTTGCTCTTGATTCTATGCTATTAATGCTTTTCAGGCCCATCAAGTCATCAGCAAAATACATTTCTATAGTATTAGCCTTACCCTTATGAAATATGTACCAAGGTCTATTTTTGGGGAGAATCTTTAAGATCATTAACCAACATATTCATCCTATTATGTTGAGATCTATTCAAAATATTTTAATATTGGAGAAGAGCAGTGAGCTTTTAAAAGCGGTGATAAAATCATTTTCCTTTCTGTCAGCTAATTAATACTTTCCGGGTAACTAATCTTGGGGCTTTCCAATATTTTATTTTCTTAATTAAAATGTATGAGTTAGAAGACAGAATTATTTAAAACAAGCACACTTGAGTTAATTAGTAGGTGTGTGAGTGGTTAGGAATTGCAGAGTGTAAACAGTTTTGGGAAGGGGAATGGTTAAATCATTGGATATAAATGCCAAGGAATATTCAACTGTCAAAAGTCATTTTTAAAGTAAAATATTTAGTGAGATGGGCAATATTTATAATATAAACTTAAGTGAAAGGTGAATAGAGAATGTATATAATACAATCCCAAGTTCTAAAAACTGAAGAGAAAGATTAAAATATTAACAATTATGATTTTGAGGTTATAGGAAGAAGAGTGTTTTTATTTTCTCATTTATACTGTACCTCACTCGCAATACCATGTAGTGGTTAAGCATATAGGCTTAGAGTTATGTCTTAGTTCTACTACTTACTTGGATGAGTTAAATAACCTCTCCTGAGTGTCTTTTCTTGCATGTAAAATGGAAAAAATAATATTTACCTTATAAGGTTCTTGTGATGCCTCAATGAGATACACATAGTAATTCTTAGTACTGTGCCTTCCAAATGGTATGTGCACAATAAATGGTAGCTATTAGTGTTATGCATTTTATTAAAACATCTGCAAAATAAAGATGCACTACTTTAAAGGATACCCAAATACAAAGGATAGTTTTAAATATATGTGCTATCTACAGAATAAAATTACCTACTTTAATTCAAGAAAATTACATATATTTTTAAATTATTCTAGGCCAATTTTATAAAACTACTATATCAATGTTTATACTATTTTAGAAGCATATATATTTGTGTATATGTGTGTTTCTTATCACTAGATATTACAGAAAGTTAAATTACTGTCTAGAAATTTCAATTTTTATTATGATATTGAAAAGTCATCTCTATAAAATTAAAAGAGTAGTATTCACACCTGTAGGTATAAAGATCTTCTCAGATTTCCTAAACTTTAGAAACTATTCATTTAGATGTTAAAAACAAATTATCTGTGTCCTGCATAAATTACAAATAATTCATGAACCCCACAATGAAATATTTGTGGTCTCATTGAATACTTCCCAGGGTAATAAAATAAAGACTATGTTCTGTTTATCTGCCTGAATGGCCAGAATTTTAGTTTCTGTTTTAGTTGATAATTCATAAAAAGAAATTTAGGGGACTGAACTGTAGCTTTCAAACTCGAAAACTAGAACATTTAGAAAGTTTATTATTTTTATAGAAGACTTAGCTATTGGCCATCCAGAGTGGATTGGCCCATGTGTGGCTAAGGAATAAGATATAAAATTTAAGATCTCCTCTGTTTTTTTTTTTTTTTAACTCTTTTGCTTTGTTGACAATAGAACACAGCCTCACAGAATTAATACGAGAAGTGACCTTTCACCCATCATCCATCTGTTGATCCATTTATTCATTCTTTCTCTATGTATTAGTAGAGTACCTATAATGTGATATGCACTTTACTAATGTGACACGCTTCTTTAAAATACAAAGGTGAACCAGAAAGGCAAAGTCTCTGACCTTGGAGAATTTACAGTCTACCAGAAGAACCATGCAATAAACAGACAAAATAAACAGTAAATGCTATAAAAGAAATTAGCAGGATGATGTCAAAAAGAGTAATTATTTGTCGGGCGGTGGCGAAGATGAGAGGTACTTCAGGTAGGTTTGTCTGGGAAGCTTCCATGAATTGTGCCCTGAAGGAGGAGACAGAGCCAGGCAGGAAGAGATGGGGGAAGAAACTTCCAAATCCAGAAAACCACAGGGCTTGGAGAACAACTGTGACATAATTTTAAGTGAAACAGCAATGCTAAATTGAATTTATTAATACAGTAGGACACGGACAAAAGAAATGAATTGGATTGATATGTGTCAACATGGATAAAGCTCAAAGACATAGTGAAGAGAAAAAGCAAGCTGTATCATGTTCCTCATGGTATCGTTTATGGAACTTTTAAAAACACAGAGCAATGGTACATATTTGTTATATGCATATACATATATAATAAAGTATAAAACCATATATGATAATGATATATAACAATTTTAGGGCTTTGCTTACTTCTGGAGAGAAAAGGAAGGAATGGAATGTGGAACTTTATAATGTTTGTTTTTTTAAAGAAATATGAAGCAAAATCCTAAAGTCAAGGGATGATTACCTAAGTGTCTCACTTTTTACAATTTTCTGTGTATTAGAAAAGTTGAAAGACTAGAAACTTCAATAAAACAGAATACAAATTGTATAAGGCTAATACTAAAACTAAATTCAAAAGCAGAGAGTATGATCTGATATTTAAAAACTGGAAATAAACTCTGTGTGGTGGAATTATGGGTAATTTTTGTTTTTATTCTTTGTTCCAAATAGCAGTATACTGCATGGATCAAGAATGTAGGAAAAGTAGTCAACCAAGAGAAAAGCAAGTGGCTATGTTGTGGAGGAAGAATGGAAAAGATGTAGCCATTCCGACTTTTTGGTTATCGGTACAATACCTTACATCCTTACCTTCTAGTATGTCCCACAACCTATTTTTTTAAATGTTTGCTTATTGTTGTTTTTAAAACAACTTTACTGATACAATTGATATAAAATAAATTCACAGTATATAACTTGCTGTTTTGAGGTATGTCTATTTCCATGTAATAGTCACCACAATCACCTCATGAACATATACACCAGCCTCAAAAGTTTTCTTATGTTCATTGGTGCTTATTTTCTCCTATCTCCTCCCCCGTCTACCTCCACCACTGATCACTTTGTAGGCTTCAATATAAATGGAATCAGAGGACATGTAGTTTTTTTGGTGTTCTTTCACTCAGCATAATTGAGATTCATCCATGTTATTAAAAATATTAATAGCTTACACCTTTTTATTTATAAATAGTATTCCATTGTATATATGTACCACAATTTGTTTATTCATTTAGCTGTTGATGGACATCTAGATTGTTTCCAGTTTTGGGCTATTACAAATAAAGCTGCTATAAATATTCATGTACCAGTCTTTGTATGGACATATTCTTTCTTTGCTCTTGGGTAAATGCAATCTATTTTTAAACATCCAAAGTAGCAGATCTTCTATTTCAATTGAGATTACAAGAGTTCTCATGGTGAAAATGCGTTCCATTAAATTACATCTAACTTTGCTTTTTCTCAAATTGATTCACATAATTAAATTCATCCTTTCACCATTTGTGTTTATACTTGACAAATGTCTGTGGGCTCTCATCATGCCTGTAGTCTCCACTTTGCTAAAAATACCTCATGATCAGGATTCTTGATTATTTTTTTCAGGTGGGGGATGAGTCAGTCTTTTCACTTTTTAAATCTTATGAATATTCTTATTCTCTGCCATTTAGCTTATTCTAGTTTTAAGTGACTTGTCAATTGCAAAGTCCATTAACATGAAAACAATGTGAAGAGAGTGTGGTTTTTAATGCTTCCTCATATACACATTTTTTATTTTTAATCCCACTGTTAATTCTATTCAACAAGCATTTACTGATTGGTTTCAAGGCAGCTGACATGGGAAGTAGCAAGATGAGTAAGGTGCATCTACAGAGTGGTTACAGTAAGGGCTTTGAGGCTAACAGATTTGAAATTGAACCCTGCATCAGTTATTCCCAATCTTTGGGGTCTTGGGGCAAGCAGCGTTATGAGTCTAATCCTTGCTTCTTCATTTGTAAAAGGAGAAAATTATAGTGCCTCTTTTACCTGGTTGTGAGGATTAAATGAAATAATGCAGGTGGGATGTTTAATATTTCTTCTCACATCCCATGAACCCCTTCCTACCAAAAAATGATACTCCATCCTTATGTCTATGAAGTAGTACAAACTTCTCCGAGCTGTCACTGGATTGTTACTAGAATTTCCTTTTAGCTTACCATGCCAGTTATGCCCTTCTGATGAACGGATGGAGAGGGCTTTACACTCATGGGTCCCTAAACACTGAGGTGGCTTCTGAAGCTGTAGATAGAGTCACATTCATAATCTTTTTCACCTTTCATTGATATCATATTTTCCTCCATTTCTCTCAGTCATTGTTTTCTTGTTTTCAATTGCTTAATAAAAAAGAACTTTAATAGTAACAGAAGAAAATGTCTTTGAAATCCAGCCATTCATTGATGAGCATTAATTTATTTCCACAGCTGGAAGGTGTTAGGGTTTTAGGAGTGTCACTAAGTAAACTGCCTTTCTCCCAATCAAGCATAGAACACATTTGGAGTTAAGTGCAGGAGTCAGAAAGATGCAGCTCAAAGTATCACTTGTTTTGGTAAACTGCTAAATTTGATTCTAGAAAATGCCTTTAAGTCTGCAGGGGAACAGGTTGTTAATCCTTTATTCTACAATTAAACTTACCCCCATCCTCAGTACTGGCAAGATGGACAATCACAAGTTTCCCCTACAGAAGCAGATTTCTAACAACACAGATGGGAGCAGTACAGAAAACACTCTCTCAGCCACCTAGCAAGTCCCAGGAGAAGCAGGTTGGAGGGAGTATGCACAGATCTGGATCCATTTTTGTAACTCTCTGGGCAGATTTTTTGTTTTTCCTTCCCTCAAGAGTAAGTAGGAAGTGGAGAAAGCAAATGTTAGTCTAGGTAGAGTCCTTCCTCGTGGAAACAGGAGGAGGTTGAAATAAATATCCCTCCTTCCCCTCAGTGAGAGTATCCTGGAGCTCATGGGGTACATCACCTCTTGGAATCAGGGAAGGATGAGTTCCTGTCACATTAGGTGGTCACATGCTCTTGTGTCCCACTATCTACGTTCCTTGGAGTCAGGGTCCTGGTTCATTCTCCTTTTCCCTCAGCTCTGGGCTGAGTACTCAACACTATAGAGTGAGACTGACTTTAATGTGATTTTATGCCTGAATTAAAGGATATGGCAAAGAAGAGAGATAGAGGAATTTGCCCTTGCTTCTCTCGCCAGGAGGGAAAGAGCTAATCTTAACAAAACATTCCTCTACTTTCAAGGCTTTCTCTTGGCTTTGGAGGAGACCTCTCACTTACTTTTATATTCATTGATAACTTTTAAGGGAAAGCATGTTTCTCTTCTCTCTCCACGTGAAGAAAGCCTTTCAGTTTCACAGGACTCTTAAAAAGGATACAAGAAGATATAAAGGTTTAAAACCTGCCAATTTCAACGTTTGAAGCTTCCATGCAGTTCGCTCTGCTGAAGTGGTTGATATCGATGGATTGCAAGCTGGTTCCATTCAGGAGAAAGGAGGCTTGCCTGTTAAGACATTGTTTCTGTGTGTTGGTTGTGCTATCTAACTTCAGCTTTATCTTAGTCATTTTCCAACATTGATATTCTATAGGGAAAATTATAATCCTATAAAGTGCTTTGGTAAGAAACAGGAAAAAATTCCATGTTTTGATTGAGGGTTACTAGGAATTTTCCTTTATGAAGATATGATCCGTAAGTTTCAAGATTTTGGCAATAACTATCATGCAAGGATAAACGTGGATTATTTCTATTCCCTAGGATAAAATGAAAAAAATATAAATTATTACCGCGATAAATCAATGTGTATCAAATTGAAGAATGAGAGTGTGGAAGAGAAGTTAAATTGCAATCTTTGTATCACAATTACAATCCATATTACATGTTTTGTAGGCAGAGAGAGAAAACCTGATCATTTTGACCTAAAAAGCAGCTTTTTTAGCTTCATTTTTTTCTTCCAATTTTCTTGCATAATGACTGAACCCATACAGAGATTGCAGAGATTGTTTTATTTTTATATTTTCTTTTCTTCTTTTTTATTTTTGAGACGGAGTTTCACTCTTGCTGTCCAGGTTGGAGTGCAACGGCACAATCTTGGCTCACTGCAACCTCCGCCTCCAGGTTTCAAGAGATTCTCCTGCATCAGCCTCCTGAGTAGCTAGAATTACAGGCATGCGCCACCATGCCCGGCTAATTTTGTATTTTTAGTAGACATGGGGTTTCTCCATGTTGGTCAGGCCTGTCTTGAACTCCCAATCTCAGGTTGTCTGCCCTCCTCGGCTTCCCAAAGAGCTGGGATTACAGGTGTCAGCCACCACACCCGGCCCAGAGATTGTTTTCTGCTAAGTTCCTGAATCTTATTAAATAAAGGAACGTGATTTTCATGTTTATGATAACTGCTTTTAGGAATTAGATTAGGGCCAACTCTTTTCTAAAATAAATATCATCAATTATTCTGCTTGATTCTTTCTCTAACACACACACATACACACTCCCCCCCACCCCCCGCCAAAAAAAAAATAGGTAAATTGTCTCTGTGAGTATAGAATGGCTTTTATTTTATTTGTATCTACCACAATATTCTCCATTTTGTTTCCGTGGTACACAGTCTCAGTCCAGGCCCTGACATTCATACAAATATAAAGAAGCTCTGCACTATGTCTCCTAATGCCACATTATGCTTTTGCTAAAGAAGAAAAAAATCACAACTTGATATATAGTGTTAGTTCATTCATCAATTAAACAACCTTCATCTAAAATGCTTCAGTAAGTTCTAATTGCCCATTTATAAACAGTCTTCGGCAAAAGAGACATCTCAGATGACAGGCATTAATGACTTACTAGAAGTAGAAAAAAAAATTCTGATCTTTTTCATGATTCAAAAGCAAACAAATCTCAGGTTTTCCCCAGAAAAAGAAATATGATCTGTTTTAATGTTTTCTGTCCTCACTAATTGTTTTAACTATAAGAAAACATTGATTTGGAGAATTCAGAGTCACTTATGTCATGGATACTTCCCCAGGCCAATTAAGCCTGGGAATTTAGTTGGAATACAAAATAAGAAATCTATTTTTCTGTGGTGCTGCTTCATCTTCTCTAGGGTCTTCTTTGCTTTTTTTATTACCAGATGATCCTAATTAATCTTGGTTTCCAACTTGTGCCCAAAGAGACCACATGACACAATCCAAACAGCTTCTTAAACCATATGGTTATTAAAGAGAATTCTCTTGCAGAGCTGGAAAGCTTCCTTCTCCTTATTTCTATTTATGGCGCTCTTGCTTTTGCCTGAAGATAAGAGCTCTTGACCATGGTACTGCCTCCATGCCTTTAGTGAAATAACACACTCAAGAATGCAGCCAAAACAGCTTCCTCATCTTTCATTTTACCTAGGCAGGTGCAGGTTCTTTCTCTTCCTGCAGCCAATAGAGGAAGACCCTGGATAAGTAAACCTGCTTGGCTCAGATGAGACTGAGCCACATCCTTGAACAATCACTCTGCTCTTCCTACTTACTAGTGGTAGGATCTAGAAGCCCCTTGAAAATGGCTATTTTCCCTCTTTCCTCTATTTGGATACTTCCCCAGGGTTTAGGCAGCTGCTTTGATTTAAGTTCATAATTCCTTTTTGAAGCAATATATTTACTCCAGCTAAGAGAAGACAATTTCTCTAACAGAGATGTCATTGATTCTCTAAAGAAGAGTCATCATGTCTTCCCAATGCTCTTGAGTAACAGGAAGACTATATTTACTACTTTGCTCATAAGGGTTGTTTGGAAATGGGACGCTGTCCTATACTTATAGGAGGAGTTCCAGTAGCAGCTCAAATATTGCCGTGCTATTTTTGACTCACAAAACTTACAGTGGAGAAACAGAGAGATGGTAATCTAGATATGCTTATATATCGGTCATTTTTAGGCACATTCACTGAATTGCAGAGAAATATTCTTTGGATAATTGAAAATCCTGGATCTGAATATACTCTGGATTCAGTGGAAAAAATTAAATTCAGATACAACTGTGTATTATGTTTGAGTTACAACTATTACATGCTCAGATGGTTTTATTGCTTAGCCATAGTTGTTACGATCTCTGGTCTCATTAAAGTTATTTATTTTAACATCATTAACTTCCTCCAATTCAATTTTTCTTCAAAATTTGAGTATTTCCTGTTAACCTTGTTAATAATATGAGTATTACTACCATTTACTGATAGCATTTTGTTAACCTTGCTAGTACTACAACCACTAATTCAAGCAAAACTTTATTGGATTCTCATTATGCACTTTGTGTGCTCATCGCTTAATTCCCACAATAATTTATGTACGTACTGTTATGATTCTTATTCTGCAGGTCTGGATTCTGAGGCTCAGAGAAGTTAAGCAATTATGGTCACAAAGCTATAAAGAAATAGAACAAAATCTCCAACCCAAGTATATCTGACCAACTCCAAATCCTGAGTTCTTAAACCATTAGATGGCACCTGCATTTTCATGTACATATTATGTATATAAAAATTAATAGATTTAGTTAAGTGTATCTGTTAATACGTTCATATATGAATAATAACATTTATTTTCATCTAGATTCCAGGATCTGCTGAATTGATTTATGAATAGTTACTATATTTGCCACTCAGAAAACTGAAACAACAATTTGTCTTTTCTTTTACCTTATAGGTAAATGTAAACACTAACTGCATGCAAAAGTCAAGATTTTTAGGCTAAAAGAAGCTATTAATTTTCATTTAATTTTTAGTAATTTTTTGTGCTACTAATAATAGATAAAACATTAAGCACACCATTGAAGAAAATTATAACCTTAAACTGTTCTTTAAAGATTTCCAATGCATCTTTTCCCATTCCTGTCTCCCTTCACATTCCTTTCATTATCTTATCTAAATATTCTTAATTGCACATATTTGAAAAGAATTAGCATATGTCGACAGTACCCTTAAGTACGTCTCCAGGTCTCAACTCTTAGGACTCTGCCTGGCACATAGTTAATGATCCTTAAGTGTTTGTTACATTTTATTGAAGCAAAAGTTAAACATGGAATTAAGTCCTTCTAGCAAAGTTGTAAATAGACAAAAGCCCATCTTTTTCAGAAAAATACCCAAATATTGCCTTAATATGCTTATTTATTTATAACACATTTTTGGAATTAGTTTAAATATCCCTAAACAAAAATTTAGAGGCACTCATCAATTTTAGTTATTTTATTTGCCACTTTGCCTTTAATTAATGTATATGTAATACAGTTTTAGAATAGTCAATGTGTAATCAATCTAGATCTCTTGTAAGCATAAATCTGCTTCCTTGAAACTTACGAGAATATTCAATTACTTGAATTTATTTGAAACTTACAGTGAATTTATTTTAGTTTAAAGATGAAACATTTGGATACTCTTTTTCTGTCATATACACATGCCATTTTTGATCAGCACATACCATTTTTTTTTCCTTAGCTAAAACCAGAAATGGAAAAGGCAAAAATACCGTGAGAACAGCAGTTCTCTTGTGGTATTTCCAGCTCATTGGAAGTGGAGTATACTGGAAATCACAGGAGACAGGCCTTTCCCATGGGACTCTAAGCCCAGCAGTGCTAATCCAAGAGGTTTGGTTTATTTAAAGCAATCCTTTTAGGCTCATCTATCACTAGTCTCAAGACCTTGAACAAAACCCGTAGCAGGCAAGGCAGTTTTACATGTGTTCTGGCAGTCTTCTTCTATGTAGAGTTATTGTCCAAACAGACAAACGTTTTCCTTTCAACAAATATGTAATGGGTTTTCATAACTATGAAAGATGGGTCTCCAAGTATAGGTTCTCTTTTCATGTTCGGTGTGGAGGTTTGGATCACTTCCTAATCGCAGAATGGAAAACAAACTCCTTTTCAAACCATCAGCATTTTAATTCCTTCCTCTTTCAGTTTATTTATCGTGAGATGACACCGTCACTGCCAACACTAGGGCAGGGGATGCACAATGATTTGAAACACTGTGGGCGTGAGTAGCACATTTGGAGTTTCTCAGTTACCAATATTTTATTTCAATTTTTTTAAAAGCATGGTTTTATTATGGGTAAAGAGTAGCAACTGAAGGCTAAAAACATGTATAAGGTAAAAAGGAAATTAAGTTTGTTTCAATAAATATTTCTCAAGCACCTACTCTGTGGCAGGTTCTGAGGATTTTTAAATAAATAAGACAAAAGTAGCTGATATTGGTGAAAGCTTACTGTTTTCTATGCGATTCTCTAGGCCCCTTACATATATTATTCCACGGAAGTCTATCAACAACCCTGCAAGGTAAGCACACGTGTTGACCCTATTTTACAGAGATCATTTGGCTGCAGAGAAACTAATCAACTTGCGTATAGCCACACAGGCAGAAGATAGTAGCACTGGGATTCAAAACCCTGTCATCTACCTTTAGAAACTATGTTTTAAATCCTATGTTTCCTTAAAATATTGACATTATAAGGTAGAAGACCAATGTACAAACCAATAGCACAATACAATATGATATGAACAATAAAGTATAATTGAGGTAGAAAGTAGCATTCTGATGGAGCGGAGGGTAGAGGAGAGAGTCAAAGGAGACTTCAAAAAAATGTGATATTTAAGTGGAGATAGAAAGGTGGGAATGCAGTTTACCTCATAGGACAACTTTGAACAGAGAAGAGGAATAGGACGAAGAAACTCCTGCCATGAGAGAAATAGCATGTCAAATACCTGGAGACATGGCATAGCAGGGTGATGTCCTTGAAACCACAATTGATGTAGCATTTCTGAAACACCAAGCATCACCATGGAGCGAGGTGGCAGGAAGTGAGTCTACAGATATAAGGAAGTGTCAGTTCATAGGGAAACGTATGTGACATGCTAAGGAGACTATGTTTTATCCTGTAAACCAATGTTTCTCAAGGTTTCTCTTCAATGTACCTGTATAGATAGAAAGAGAGATAAACCCTTAGGCTGAGATAGTGTAGCCCACATAGTCAAAAGTCCTCACATAGAAAAAAGTTTTGAAGCTTATGGTTTTGTTTAAATTTATGCATTTGCTTTCAATTACGTAATACTTTTATTTTATTTTATGACATCATCTCTCTGTCATCCAGGCTGGAGTGCAGTGATGCAATCACAGCTCACTGCAGCCTCGATGTCTCAGGCTCAGGCAATCCTCCTGCCTCAGCCTCCCCAGTAGCTGGGACTATAGGCATGTACCACCATGCCCAGCTAATATTTGTTTTGTTTTTGTTTGGTAGAGATGGGGTTTTGCTAGTTGCCCAGACTGGTCTTGAACTCTTGGGCTGAAGTGACCTGCCCACATCACCCTCCCTAAGTGATGGTATTACACGTATGAGCACTGCACCCAGCCTATTTTAATATGTAAATGTTTAAATTATTTCTCACTCAAGAAAATCAATGTTCTAAGAGACTTGCATGCTTCATTTGTGAAAAAGTACCTTTTGACATCTCCTGTGTTTGGGAAGCTCAGCTGAAGACGATGGTAGGGCAAAAAGCAAGGCAACAATATAATCGTATTTGTTTCTTTGATACTTTTGGAGGGACAGAGAGAACAGGAAAATCCTCTAGACCAAAGTTGATGAGGGCCACACCAAGGCAGTGGCAGTGGTGATGAAGAAGAGAGAAGTGATTTTAGAAACGTATGTTAGGACAATTAGCATGGGATAGTTAGTTCTCAAATGAATGTGAGGGATAATGGAAAAAACAAACCAAGGCTATATGTCAATTAAGGACAGTGTAATCTCATCAGCTGAGATGGAGAATATAGGAAGAAGGGCTTTCCTACACCTTTCAAGAACTTCATTATAAGGAAGATTCAATACAGAGACCCTACATCCATGAAAGTCAAGAACATACAAATCTCAGGCCAGGTGCGCTGGCTCACGCCTGTAATCCCAGCACTTTGGGAGGCCAAGGCGAGTGGATCACCTGAGGTCAGGAGTTCGAGACCAGCCTGGCCAACATGGTGAAACTCCGTCTCTACTAAAAATACAAAAATTTGCTGAGTATGGTAGCAGGCACCTGTAATCCTAGCTGCTCCAGAGGCTGAAGCAGAAGAATCACCTGAACCCAGGAGGCAGAGGTTGCAGTGAGCCGAGATCGCGCCACCGCACTCCAGCCTGGATGACAAAGTGAGACTCTGTCTCAAAATAATAATAATAATAATAATAATAATAATAATAATAATAATACGATTCTCAATATTTTCATGTTCAACATAATCTCACTATATTTTTCTTGATTCTCTTTTACATATTTCAAAGGTCTTTCCTCTTGAAATTCGAAGAAAAATACATATTTTTTTAAATTAGAAAACTCGGTATGTTTATTATTTTTTAAATACCCAGAATTAACAACAGTTGGTGAGGATGTGGAGAATTTGGAAATCTTGTACAATGCTGGTAGGAATGTAAAATGGTGTAGTCATTATGGAAAACAGTATGGCTTGATGGTTCCTCAGAAAATTAAAAAATAGCATCACCATGTGATCCAGGAATCTGGGAACATACCCAAAGAAATTAAAAGCAGGAACTCAAACATATGTCTGTACATGTATGTTCATAGCAGCATTTTGCACAATAGCCAAAAAGTGGAAGCAATCCTAGTGTCTATCCACGGATAAATGGATAAACAAAATGTGGTGTATATATATACAATGTAATATTATTTAGCCTAAACAGGCTTATTTAAGAAACTTATTGACTAGCTTATTTTATTGATTAGCTTATTTTATTTTTTAAATGTTCTAGTGTTGAGGCTATGATAAAACAAAAATGTCAATTTTCCTGAAATTGTTTATTAAATGAACAATCACTTCCCCAAAGTTGGTGAGGCTTTTTTTTTAAATTCATGAATCAATTTTACATGTATTCAAGGGAGTATTTCAGGAGCATGTCTTCTGTCACATGGACTTGTATGGAAAGAGAAGCTATGTAGAGCATAATAGCTACAAATATTGGCCTTGAGTGAAGTGTCCTGAGTTGAGTCCCAGATCCACATTTTCAAGTTGTGTGGACTCAGGGAAGTTGTTTAGTCTTTATTAGCCTTGGTTTTCCAATATACAAAATAAGAATAATGACAGTACTTACCTCATAGAATTGTTACAAATCAATATTAGCTATCATTATTTCACTGAAATTTGGCAGAGTTCCATATAAATATGTGCGATACATATATATATAATATATATAATAATATATACATGTATCTCACAAGTCTGTCTGGAGTAAATCATAATGTATTTGGTTCCCACAACTTTCAAGAATTTAATTTCAGGGAAGCATCAAGGCAGAAACTGCACAACTGTGTAATTGGCAGAGTGCTGTCACATACATTATTGATTTCTTTTTGATTCACACAATAACTCTGTGATAAAAGATATTTCTTCCCTATGGAGATGAGCAAACTCTTAGAAATCACAAAAGTTTTAAGGCAAAAACTTGCAACTTCAGCTAAAACCGTCTGACTTCCAAATTCAATGCTTCTACTGATGTATCAGGATGTCTTTGGGAACAGATTCCATACCCAGAATCTCTTGTATCAGATAGCTCTGTAAACTTTTTTTTATTTAGGAAAGTGTTTATTTTAAACATCAAAAAATCTATTGAATGCTTCTAGGGCAGGTCACATGTCCATAAATGAAATATCTCTATCTCCTAAACTATGAACAGAAGAGATTAAAGAGATCACTCAAATAATATATATAATGTAGCAGGTGCTTGATTTATTCCTCTATAAAATTTCAGGAGGATTAAGGAGGCTTACTGTGAAAATGGTGTAAAAAATAATTATGACGACTGACTCAAACCAGACACTCTTCAGACTTTTTTCAAACTGGTGGAAGTGTTCTTGGCAACCTGCTCTCATCACAGAAAGGTGTTGTGAGAGGGAGATTTTTCTCTGTGCAGCCAAGTTGTACTGAAACTCTCAGAGGAGCAAAAAGTGTGTTCCAAGCTTTTTTTGGTTGCTAAGGTGTAACTGGAACCTCCTACCCGAACATAAATTAACTTTTTCCGTTTTTCCTGTCCTGGTTTGTCATGTTAAGCTAACCTTTTACTATAAGTTGATCTTTCAATTGAATCATACATGATAAACAAATTATCTTACAGGTTTAAATCATTATTAATCATTTAGAATTGCAATTACATAAAAAGTGCTGTTTTTTTGCTCTATTTCTCATGTTTAGCCATTGTTTCCTAAAATGTTCTGTGTTTCCAACTTATGGAGGAAATTCAATAATCAAGTTAAAAATATTATATTTAAATTAAAGGTTGAAGTCAACATCTATATAACCATAAATCCTCTCTGGAAGCTGCAGCATACAGTTGGAAATGTTTCCATTTATTATGCAGATTCCTAAATACCTGAATAAATTTTAATTTAGCCCCCAAAGAAAACTGATTTGCAGAGAAAAATTAGTTAAACTGTTATATAAATGAGATTTAAGGTGTTCAAATTTGGAATGAACTGCAAAGCTGTAATTTCTTAACCTGACAGAATGTATTGATTTATATAGCTATGTCATTTATTTACTATGGTGGACAGTCATTTTGGTTTTATTATTTTTTTTGGAGGGGTTTGATTCTCAGCTTGCATTCATTTTTCTTTTGGTACCAGTAACTCTGTTTGTTTGTTTGAGATGGAGTTTCACCCTTGTTGCCCAGGCTGGAGTGCAATGGCGCAATCTTGGCTCACTGCAACCTCCGCCTCCCAGGTTCAAGCGATTCTCCTGCCTCAGCCTCCCAAGTTGCTGGGATTACAGGCCCCCACCACCACGCCAGGCTATTTTTTTTTTTTTTTTTTGTATTTTTAGTAGAGGCAGGGTTTCACCATGTTGGCCAGGCTGGTCTCGAACTCCTGACCTCAGGTGATCCAACTGCCTCAGCCTCCCAAAGTGCTGGGATTACAGGCATGACATATAGTATAAAAGAGTACAAATTGGCAAATATGGTATAGTGTGATAAATCTTAGACTAGGTCAAAGTAAAGTAATCTAGGGAAAATTGGGGGTACTGTGGAATGGTCAGACAAGAAATTCAGAAGGAGGTGATCCATTCTAGTTGAGTCATAAATGAAAAGAAGAAAGTAGTGACTATTTGGGAGAAAGAGGAAGAGATGCAGATGAATGGTCCTGACCAAGAAAGTAGCCTGTTCAGAATTCCAGGGGGCAGAGTTAGGATGTTCAAGTGACACCAAGTAGTTCAGTATGGCAGGATCACAAATTTAAGAGTTGGGGAAAGAATTCTGGAGCCATGAGAAATCAAGCTGATGGAATAATCAGGGGCTTGATGAAGAATGTTCTTGTAGATCATGTTTTTAAACAGAGCACTGGTATTTTAGCAATATGATTCATAAATGTGTGAAAAAGTGCTTTGAGAGGCAACAAAATTGGAGATAATAAAACTTGTTGGGGGAAGAGTATGACTGCAGGGTCTGAGGTAGTGTCTATGTGAATGGAGACAAGCAGAAGGATTTTAAAGAGATTTTGGGTATATGAATACTCAGGTATTCGACTGATTGGATATAAGGGTGAGTAAGAAACCCAGGATATGTCAGAAGAGATTAAAATATGGCTGGAGATTTGATAGTTAATTTCTCCTCTGATACTAAGGTTCTGCTTGCTGTGAAAGGACTGTTTCTTCTTTCATGACTGTTCGCAGTAAATGCTGCTAATCCAAGCCTCATCCCACTCAGCTATTTGTCTTTTTTGCCTCGAGTACGCATATTACTGTTTTCTACTTGTCACTGTTGAAGAAATAAAACAATCCTGTCCACAGATGTCTCCTCCTTACCAATGTAAAAAAAGAGAACAATTTATCATCAAAAACCTATTAACAGATTTACTTGCATTGAAGGTCACATTGAGAGGTGACAGCGTGCTGGCAGTCCTCGCTCCTATCCAGCAGGAAGTAGCTAGAGCAGTCATCAGCCAAATTCCCAACAGCAGTTGGGGTGTCCTGTTTAGAGGGGGGATTGAGAGGTGACAGCGTGCTGGCAGTCCTCACAGCCCTCACTCGCTCTGGGTGCCTCCTCTGCCTGGGCTCCCACTTTGGCGGCACTTGAGGAGCCCTTCAGCCCACCGCTGCACTGTGGGAGCCCCTTTCTGGGCTGGCCAAGGCTGGAGCCCACTCTCTCAGCTTGCAGGGAGGTGTGGAGGGAGAGGCGTGAGAGGGAACTGGGGCTGCCTGCGGTGCTTGCTGGAGTTCCAGGTGGGTGTGGGCTTGGCGGCCCCACACTTGGAGCAGCCCGCCGGTGCTGCCGGCCTTGGGCAATGAGGGACTTAGCACCTGGGCCAGCGGCTGCGGAGGGTGTACTGGGTCCCCCAGCAGTGCCAGCCCACTGGCGCTGCGCTCAATTTCTCGCCGGGCCTTAGCTGCCTTCCCGTGGGGCATGGCAGCCTGCCATGCCTGAGTCTTCCCCCACCTCCGTGGGCTCCTGTGCAGCCCAAGCCTCCCTGATGAATGCGGCCCCCTGCTCGACGGTGCCCAGTCCCATCGACCACCCAAGGGCTGAGGAGTGCGAGTGCATGGTGTGGGACTGGCAGGCAGATCCACCTGCAGCCCCAGTGCGGGATCCACTGGGTGAAGCCAGCTGGGCTCCTGAGTCTGGTGGGGACGTGGAGAACCTTTATGTCTAGCTCAGGGATTGTAAATACACCAATCGGCACTCTGTATCTAGCTCAAGGTTTGTAAACACACCAATCAGCACCCTGTGTTTAGCTCAGGGTTTGTGAGTGCACCAATCGGCACTCTGTATCTAGCTGCTCTGGTGGGGCCTTGGAGAACCTTTGTGTGGATACTCTGTATCTAACTAATCTGATGGGGAGGTGGAGAACCTTTGTGTCTAGCTCAGGGATTGTAAATGCACCAATCAGCGCCCTGTCAAAACAGACCACTCAGCTCTACCAATCAAAAGGACGTGGGTGGGGCCAGATAAGAGAATAAAAGCAGGCTGCCCGAGCCAGCAGTGGCAACCCGCTTGGGTCCCCTTCCACACTGTGGAAGCTTTGTTCTTTCGCTCTTTGCAATAAATCTTGCTACTGCTCACTCTTTGGGTCCACGCTGCGTTTATGAGCTGTAACACTCACTGTGAAGGTCTGCAGCTTCACTCCTGAAGCCAGCGAGACCACGAGCCCACTGGGAGGAACGACAACCCCAGACGCACCACCTTAAGAGCTGTAACACTCACCGCGAAGGTCTGCAGCTTCACTCCTGAGCCAGCGAGACCATGAACCCACCAGAAGGAAGAAACTCTGAACACATCTGAACATCAGAAGGAACAAACTCCAGACGCGCCACCTTAAGAGCTGTAACACTCACCGCGAGGGTCTGCGGCTTCATTCTTGAAGTCAGTGAGACCAAGAACCCACCAATTCCGGACACAACATGAAAATTACTACAAAGTCTGGACACAATTTTCCACAGATTTATATAGTAAGGTAGAAGAAAAAAACAATTCACTTCTGTATTTCCTCAAGAAATAAATGGATGTACCTTGTGATTGTTTTCTATATACTTCCTAATAGATTCCAGTGATTCTTTTGGAATCACATGTTTACAATTCCAAGGGTCAGAAAATCTGTGAATTTGCCTTGTATAATCAAAAGGTTGGACCTCATCTTAGACTTGTAATGCTTTTTAGGAGATACCCTTAGGAGAGGAGATTGAGGAAACAGCCACCTCCCTTCTCTGTATTAAACAAATAAAATTGCTTCATTTTATTCTTGAATCATCAAGACCTCTCTGACTGTAATATCCTGGCTGGTTTACCTTGTCCTTGGTTAAGTTCTCTGAAATCAATACATGAGATGGTTAACTTTGATATTACATAATCCAGATTTGAGGGTAAAGGATATATGAGGCCCTAAGACCCTGACAAATCAGGGACTCCAAGGGACTCAAGTTCAGTGAATTCCAAGGGCTCACTCAAGTTGTTGGCTGACTCAACAGATGTCAGAGTCCTATCATACTTCTAAATTGCATGCCTCCGGGTATTTGAGTAAATGTGTTTCCAACCAAGGAACACCATTGAATTCATTCTGGAGGGGACATGTCCAAGTTTGTTGAACAAGAATGATACCAGGCAATGAATGGTCATTTGTCCCTCTCTTCCCTTTCCCTGTTTCCTGGTGTTTTGGTTTTGTTAAAAACTTTAGACAAAATAAATTTAACAGAGTTTATTTGGGCATTAAAGAATTAACGAGCGGGGCAGTTGCCTAAACTAGAAAAGGTTCAGAGAGCTCTGCTTCAGCAGCATGGGCAGTGAGCTTTTATAGCTGAATGGGGAAATCAAGGAAAGAAATTACTAGATTGGCTACTGCTAGATGCTTATTTAGGTATGATCTGTTGGAAAGTCCCTAGTTAGAAGTTAGTTGGCAGTTTCTGGTTGGTTTCGCTTAAATTTTGTTTTACTATTTACATTTGGCTTTAGTTTGCTTATGTAGGAATCAAAGGTACTGGATACCTCTCAGCCTAATGGCCTCCCAATTACATTTTTTATAAACAATTTCATAATAAACTGCTGTAATTGGCATGTACCATGTAAAGTGGAGTGAGACTGGGGAAGGATTGTTTTGTTCTCTTCTGGTTTATTTCACAGGTACCTCTTAAGGGTATGTATTAGAAAGAAAAGTCAAGAGTGCATCCTACTCAAGTACATAGAAATTCTATCTTGAAATCAACAAACCTTTTCACATCACCTCCAAAGAAGACTGATTTCTTAGTGTTCTACCTGATACTTAGAATACTGAGGGTTTTTTTGCCTTTCCTATAGGAAAATCTCTGCATGATAGCTGAACATGAGTTGCTAAGCTGCAACTGCTAATGTCACTCTCAGCTGTTATGTGTGGCCAAATAATCCCTTATAGGCTACTTGAAATAGAAAAACTACTGACATGGGGTCATTGGCGGAGGTTTGTAATAATGCATTTACAAGTAAGGACTTTTACTGATGAGATGTCACAGGAAAACTGAGGAAAGGATTTTATTAGACATTACATAAAGATCTTTCTTTTTTTTTTGAGATGAAGTCTCGCTCTTGTCCCCCAGGCTGGAGTGCAATAGTGTGATCTCAGCTCACTGCAACCTCCGCCTCCTGGGTTCAAGCGATTCTCTAGCCTCAGCCTGCCGAGTAGCTGGGATTACAGGTGCCTGCCACCATACCTGGCTAATTTTTTGTATTTTTAGTAGAGACAGGGTTTCATCTTGTTGGCCTGGCTGGTCTCAAACTCCTGACCTCAGGCGATCTGCCCACCTCGGTCTCCCGAAGTGCTGGGATTACAGGCGTGAGCCAACCCGCCCAGTCAAAATCTTTCTAAAATATAACTTTAAGCATTCTTGCTCTTTCTGTAAGCACTTTGCTCATATGGCATCTTTTATAGCTCTTTTTTCTCTCCTTTCCCTCAACGTCTTTCATCTTCCCTTCCCTACTTTCCTCCTCACTTAAACCTCTCTGCCTCCCATTTTTTTATGAGTTCTATTTATTTTTCTTTTGTGTTCTCCAAAAATGTATCCTTAATAGTCATAGAGCCCAGAAATATGAAGGGTTCACCTTCCTTAAATGGATGAAAAGAAAGAACGACATAAATCTATAATTTAATATACAGCTTTTCCTCTTAGCATAAAAACCAGCCGTTTTTGAATTTTTCTTTGAGAACCTGTATGAAACCTCTTTTGTCTCTCCTGTCTTATGTGCTAGAATTGACAAGAGTCAATTGAAAAACTCTGAGACCTCTCATTGGCTTTGTCAGAGAAGAATTTTACCATGAAGTGGTGCATTGACCATCTGCAATTTGCAACCTTCTCAAAGACCAATATTATCATAGGTGTTTTACAGTTCTTTCAGGTAACTAAAACTCTTTATTATTGCAGCCTTTACTTCCAAAATTCCAAATATATTCATTTTTTTCATAGCAATCAGTTGAAAGAAAGAGGTAAATATCTCTGTTGTTCATTTCAGGAATTTCCTGAAAGAGTTATCAACTCTTCAGTAGAATACATGAGTGGACAGTTTATACTATAAGACTCTTTGACCCTCTGGCCTCATCAGTATTCTAATTTTGCAATGCCCACCAATCCTAAACTATTATATAATGATCCTTACTCAGTCTTAACAAAGCCTTCACATTGTAAGGCCCACCTTAAACCTAACATTATAATCCCAATTTTCCCAACTTTGGCCTCTGATGACTAGTAAGACTTTGTTGAGGTAAGTTCTCTATTACTGCAGTCAACAATTAACCCAGTTTGTGTTATCAATGGGTTGTTTTGCTGATGTTTTGAGGAGTCAGCATTTTGACACTTAAAAAATTAAGACCGTGCAATGCAGCTACTATATTACCTTGAGGCTGTTGAAAATATGAATTTCTGGAGTCATGCCTCAGAATCTGAATTTGGGAATACTCAGCATTATTTCAATATGAGTGCTCCATGTACTATGCCTAAGAAGTACTGGATCTAAGCAGATATAAAAATATAAAGACTCCCATTCGATAAATGGTACTGGGATAAATAGATAGCTATATAGAGAAGAATAAAACTGAAACTCTACATTTCACTATATACAAAATACAATTCAAAATGAATTAAAGATTTAAATCTAAGACCTCAAACTATAAAAATCCCAGAAGAAAACCAGGAAATATCATTCTGGACATTGGCCTTGCCTAAGATTTTATGACTAAGTCCTCAAAAGCAATTGCAACAAAAATAAAAATTGGCAAGTGGAATCTATTAAATGAAAACGCTTCTGCACAGCAAAATAAACTATCAACAGAGTAAGCAGACAACCCACAGAATGGGAGAAAATATTTACAAACTATGCATTTGACAAAGGTCTCAGAATCTATAAGGAACTTAAACAACTCAACAATAAAAAGCAAATAACCTCATTAAAAATGGGCAAGGAACGTGAACAGACACCTCTTAGAAGGTGACACACAGGTGGCCACGAACATAAAAAAATGCTCAGCATCACTAATCACCAGAGAAATGCAAATCATAACCATAATGAGCTATCATCTTACACCAGTTAGAATGGCTATTACTAAAAAGACAAAAAATAACAAATGCTGGCAAGGCTGCAGAGAAAATGGAATGCTTATACACTGTTGGGAATGTAAATTAGTTCAGCCACTGTGGAAAGTAGTTTGGAGATTTCTCAAAGAACTTAAAACAGAACTACCATTTGACCTAGCAATCCCATTACTGGGTAAATACCCAATAGAAAATAAATTATTCTACCAAAAAGACACACACACTTGTATGTTCATAGCAGCACTGTTCAGGAGAGCAAAGGCATGGACTCAACCTAGATGCCCATCAAAAGTGGACTGGATAAAGAAAATATGATACATACACACCATGGTATACTAGGCAGCCATAAGAAAAAACAAGATCATGTTCTTTGCAACAACATGGATGTAACTGGAGGCCGTTATTCTAAGCAAATTAACACAGGAACAGATAACCAAATACCCCATGTTCTCACTTATATGTGGGAGCTAAACACTGGTTACATGTGCACATAAAATTGGAACAGTAGTCACTAAGGACTGTGTGATGGTTAATACTGAGTGTCAACTTGATTGGATTGAACAATACAAAGTATTGAGCCTGGGTGTGTCTGTGAGGGTGTTGCCAAAAGAGATTAACATTTGAGCCAGTGGACTGGGAAGGCAGATCCACCCTTAATCTGGTGGGCACAATATAATCAGCTGCCAGCGAATATAAAGCAGGCAGAAAAATATGAAAAGGGGAGACTGGCCTAGCCTCCCAGCCTACATCTTTCTCCCGTGGATGCTTCCTGCCCTCGAACATTGCACTCCAAGTTCTTTAGTTTTGGTAACTGGACTGGCTCTCCTTGCTCCTCAGCTTTCAGGCAGCTTGTTGTGGGACCTTGTGATCATATAATACTTAATAAACTCCCCTTTTATTAGTTCTCTGCCTCTAGAGAAACCTGACTAATATAGACTGCAAAAGAGGGAAGGGAAGGAGGGTGGCAAGGGCTGAAAAACTCCCTATGAAGTACTATGCTTTCACTACCTGGGTGATGGGACCATTCACACCCCAAATCTCAGTGTCACACAATATACCATCCTGCACATGTACCCCCTTGAATCTAAAATAAAAATTGAATTAAAAAATAAACATAAATAAAAAATAAAACAACCAACTCTTTCTTTTGTAAGATGTACACATTTCCATAACAATTATAAAATAAAAAATATCTTACTATAGTTAAGAATATTGATTTTAACAATTTGTATAACTTTTGCATCTCTTCGGGAACCTCAAAACACCACCTTTAATCACTCAGGGTTCAACACATTGTTAAAATTGTAAAACACCAAAAAGTTAAAAATAAAACACCTCATTATCATTGTCTTAAATATTTCAGACCATATTTGTGGGCCTGTGTGTGTCTATGTGTGTAAAATTGTCTGGACTTTATCTTTGATGAGACATGTACTGATGGAAAATGAACTTTTTTTTTTTTTTTTTTTTTTCTTTTTTAACACCAGTACTTGTCAATCCAGTAGTGTCCTTTAAAGGAAATACAGTGAAACTTTCTCTTATCAACTTTTTTGCTATTCATCATGTGTTAAATCAAGCTGTGGAAGGTATCCATCAATCACAAACTGCCCTGGGTTTGACTCTCAACTTGAATTTATCTCTTTGGCTCAGTTTTCTTAAAGTGGGAGAAATAATCTGTACAAGGCTGTTTACAGGATTGAATTTGTAACATACTAAATATATAGTGGACATTCTGCAATGTTAATTTCATTTCTCTTTCTTAATTTCTCTTGTCTGAAAAGGAAAATTAAGAATTGGGTTTTCTTTTCCACAAAATTGATGTTAATCTGATATGAAGGTAAACTTAATTTAAACTTAGTTGTTGAAACAGTCATGCTATCTAACTTCAGCTGTCCAGGGTTTTGTTGTTGTTGTTGGAGGCAGTGTTAGTTATTTTTCTTCATAGGCTTCCTTCCTTCCATGAATCTGTTAGTCTGGGTCTTTAAAACTTAATTTCAAACATCCTGCCGAAAATAACACTGTTTGTTAATCTTGTTAGCAAAGATTACTTTTCAAATTGATTTTATGAACTCTCAAAATGGCGGATAAATAAGGTAACTTTGACAATGTTCTAAATTCATGCAAGTTTTGACTGTCTTTGAAATGAAATAAAGCTGCTTATTTCTTTAAGTTTTGACCCGCACCTGTAAAAGCCTGTGATGATTAACTATTTATCATTTCAGTTTGGATTGTGAATTGTTTTGGTAATTAAAAGCAGATGGCAGAAGCCAGAGAAAAATGTGTAGCAGCTGATTAGTGGAAATAAATGAATTAGATATATTTAACTTCCAGATAATAGATGGGTCAAATGCAGTTTATGCTTCACTGTGTGTACTTTTAGAGTAATTCCAAACATGATGTTTGATAATATATTGAGAAGTAGGTGTTTGTTCTTCATCTTCTTTCACTCTCTGTCCCATGACACAACGTTCATGTTTCTTGAACAGCACGTGCATCCACACATTAATTTAAACTCAACTTGATTACTTGGATCACCAGTGGCCTCTTGATAAGGATTTGCTATGCCTGTGGGTTGTCTTGAGGCCAAGCCTTATGTGTTGCTTGGATTTTTCTTATGAGGCTTGTTACTGGCTCTCAAACCCAGCATTCAACAAAAGTCAGCTATCCAATGAAGTTAATCTGTCAGCCTAAGAATTTTCATTCTGGTGCTGAAAACAAAAGCCTTCCTAGGAAAAATCAAGTTGTTTAGCAAGTTAGACATGTTTTAAACATGTTTATGAGCTGATGTCCATTCATTCTCAGGCCTCACAATTAAGATTCTAATCCCCACTCTCTTGGAATTTGTGAAACCAATTTGAAGGACTCTGTGTAGTTTCAATAAACCTGTTAGGATTTATGTGGCCATAAAGGTGAAAGGATCCAGAACTAAATGCAAGCCCACTGAAGCATTGAAAATTCATGTTCCGTGAATGAAAGTCACCAAAATTATGAAGGTAGTTTGTAGAGTTTTATACATTCTCTGGAACATGCTCATGGAGTAGGAAAAGAGACAGAATAAAAAAAAATACCATAGATTATCCTTCTCAAGGCAGTCATCCTTTATTTGAGAATTGTATTAACTTTTTGGGAATAGCTTTATTCTTTGTAGATTTTTGCTCTCATAAAGATGTTGACATATGATAACAATTCTGTTTTTAAAGGTGCTATAAGAACCAATCAATCCTTTATGAGTTAAACTGTGTCACCCTAAAAATGATATGTTGAAGTCCTAACCTCCTGTAGCTCAGAATGTTGACTTTATTTGGAAATAGAGTCCTTGGAGATTTAACCAAGTTAAGATGAAGGGATTAGGGTGGGCTGTCATCCAATGACTGCCATCCTTATAAAAGGGAAATTTGAACAAAGATATACAGAGAAGGTGATGTGAATATGGCTGTGTGATGATGGAAGCATGGATTGGACTGATGCAGCTGCAAGCAAGGAATGCCCACGGCTGCTGCCTACATCTAGAAGCTAGGAAGAGGCAAGGAAGGATTCTGCTCAAAGCCTCAGAGGGAGCATGGCCCTGCTGACTCCTGAATTTGGGACTTTTAGCCTCCAGAATTGTGAGACAACACGTATTTTCTTTTTTAAACCATCTAATATCACATACTTTTCTATGGTAGCCCTAAGCAGAATACTATACAATTCATTGTCCTTCATGAAAACACATCTGGAAGAATAGATGAGTGATAGAATATAATGCTGTTTGTCATTAATATATATTCTTTCAATCTATTTTTTAATGTTTTAAATGATAAATTTCTATTATTAATACAAAAGCTACACATATTCATTATGGAAAACGTTAAAGATAGAGAAAAGTGATCTGAATTGGTTCTTGCTCCATATAGTCTCTTCTCCAAAACATACCAAGGCAATCATCCTTTAAGAATTTTATTAACATTTTGGGAGCAGCTCTATTTCCTTCTCTGTAAATTTTTGCTTTGATAAAGAAGTTGGTACAGTCAAAGCAGTTAGAGGGAACTGGTAAAAATACTGATCTTGCCTATTCTCTGATTGGAAGCTTTAATATCTACCATCTCTCTCACAGCAAAGTCCATAGGATTATATGGACCTATGATCCATATAAATCAAGATAGCAAGAGTTCTCAATAACCTGGGGCTGTTTGAAAACTTCTGATGTCTGGGCTCTATCCTAGATAAATTCCGACAGAATCTCTGAGACTGCAGACTGGGCACAGGTAGTCTGAGAATCTTCCTGGGGATTCTAATGTACTCCAAGGTGAAGAAATATTGCCTATCATAATCTCTGCTCCCCATTCCTGAAACCCCTTCTTTTTGCCCCTGTTATCTTTTTGACCATATCTTTTATGGCCTTCCACCTCACTTGCTCCACCTCAGCCACACTAGCCTTCTTGTGGACTTTTCTTGTCTTTTGAGATGGAGTCTCACTCTGTTGCCCAGGCTGGAGTGCAGTGGCATGATCTCGGCTCACTGCAACCTCGGCCTCCTGGGTTCAAGCAATTCTCCTGCCTCAGCCTCCCGAGTAGCTGGGACTACAGGCACACACCACCACGCCAGGCTACTTTTTGTACTATTAGTAGAGATGAGGTTTCACCATGTTGGCCAGGCTGGTCTTGAACTCCTGACCTCCTGATCCACCTGCCTTGGCCTCCCAAAGTGCTGAGATTACAGGCGTGAGCCACCACACCGTCTTTTGCAGCCTTTTCAAGCTTGTTCATGCATGTTCTCACGTGCTCTTTGTTATCTCACCACTCTCACAGCTATCCAACCACCTGATTGGCTCCCTCACTTCTCTCAAGTCTCTGCTCAAAGGAAAGCTTATCAGTAAGGCCTTTTTTTTGACCCCTTTAATAAAATACTCCCCCCATCCCAACCCTTACACACTGCTGCCCTCATGCTTCTTTTCATTCTAGTCTGTTTTATTTTTCTTCATACATTTAACAACCTCTGAACTATTATTTCACTTATTTATTTTTTAATTATCTGCCACATCCAACTTGAATGTAAGCCCCCTTAGGGCAAGGACTTGGTGTTGTTCACTGCTATATCCCCAGCATAATGGGTGGCAGAATAGGCATTCAATATTTATTTGTTGAACCAATAAATGAATTGGGATAGGATTAGGGAATATTCTGACTCGTGAAATGAAATTAAGTCCTTGTGGATTTGTATTGCATATACATTAACTGAAGGCAAAGTGGCCAAATAACTAAAATTGATGAGTGCCTCTAAATTTTTGTTTAGGGATATTAAACTAATTCCAAAATGTGTTATAAATAAATAAGCATACTAAGGAAATATTTGAGTATTTTTCTGAAAAAGATGGGCCTTTGTTTATTTACAACTTTGCTAGAAGGACTTAATTCCATGTTCATTCAATTTTAGAGTTAACTTCTCCTATCACGGCTGTCCTGATCATTTTATTACAATAAACTGATAAAAGGTAAACTGAATCAAAATAGAATTTTAAAGAGTTTATCTGAGCAAGCAATGATCCACAAATAGGGCAGCTCCAAGCAGAAGTAGTTCGGGGACTCCAACAAGTGAACACAAAGTCAAGGCTTCTATAGGATGAACATGAATGTAAAGCAACTAAAATATTTGATTGGTTATGGTTATATATTAGCCATATTTGGTCTATCCTACTCAAAAGTTCCCAGTTATATGAACTGTTATAGGATTCATTTTCCATAATGATCATAAGTTAATGGGCAACTTCTGATTGGTTGAGCTTGTTTTATTTATTTTTTTAAAAATATAGGCACTTACAGGAAATAGCCCAAGTTAAGTTTGACTTATGTTTGCAAATCAAACAAAGTTAAGACCACTTATGAGGCCTAACTGGCTTTGTCTACTTCGGGATTCTTCAGGCCTGGTCTCTATTTTAACTTACTTTGACAAAACAAAACAAAATAAAAGAACAAGAGAAATTCATGCATATTCTGAATATGTTTAAACCTTCAGTATCTTCCTGACATTTCTCTTTCTATTTCTCAGTCATTTCCTTTGCTTAATATTTTAATTTTCTCCTTGTCCTTTTACTCTAAAAACTCCAGATCATAATTATTTATCTTCATTTTTTACTCATACCTCAAATATTGTTATTGGCCCTGTCCTCATTATATCCAGGCTGGAGTGTGCATGGCATAATCCTGGGTCACTGCAGTCTCTGCCTCCCAGGCTTAAGTGATTCTCCTACCTTAGCCTCCCCAGTAGTTGGGACTACAGGTGTACACCACCATGCCCAACTAATTTTTGTATTTTTAGTGGAGACAGAGTTTCACCATGTTTTCACCATGTTGCCCAGGCTGGTCTCAAACTCGTGAGCCCAAGCGATCTACCATCCTCAGCCTCCCAAAGTGCTGAGATTACAGGTGTAAGTCACCAAGCCTGGCCTAATTATACATATTCTTGAATGTTCTTTTCTGTCCCCATTAATTTCAATGGTTTTCACTTTGGTTGCTCTTTAGACTATCTAGAGAGCCTTCAAAAGTAGCAATGACTAGTTCACACCTTAGGCCATTTGAATAAGAATCTCTGGGTTGAAGTTCAAACATTGGTTTCAAAAACTCCTTGGGTAATTCTAATGGGCAGCCAGAATTGAGAACCACTGATAGATGTTTAAAACCTCTCAGATCACAGATTGAACTTTTTCTGTATTTTTGAGGCAGAGAGTAATATAAATGAGGTGTAACTGTGCAGAGTAGAGAATGGATTGTACCAAAGAATATCAACCAGGGAGAGACTGGAGGAAAAGTCAGTTTTCGCAAGTGATGAGAACCTGAATTTAGAACATTGGTGATAAGGGTGGAAAGATAACAGATTATACAGACACTAGGGAGGAGTTTTCAATAAAATATTGCTGTATGACAAACTACCTCAAAATTTAGTGGCTCAAAATAATTGCTGACTTAAAAAGACAGCAGTTTTTTGCTCATAAATTTGCAGTTTGGCTAGGTCTCAGTGGGAATGTCCTGTCTCTGCTCTATGTGATATCACCTCATGTGGCTCAATGGGTCTGAAGAATCTGATTTTAAGATGGTTCACTCACATGGCTGATAACTCCTACTGGCTGTCACTTTGAAACTTGGCTAAGGCTGTGGGTCTGAGTGCTTTGATTTCCTTAAAATGGGCTTCTCCATAGGTTGCTTGGGCTTCCTCACAGTATGGTGGCTAGTTCCAAGAGCAAGCATTTCAAAAGAACAAAGGGGAAGTGAACTGCATTTTTATAACTTAACTCAGAAGTCAACATAACATTGTTTCTAGTATTTTGGTTGAGGCAGTAGAAAGGCCAACTTAGATTCAAGAAAAAGGGGCATAGATTCCATATCTTAATAGACACAGCAGGAAGGTCTGAGAAGAAATACAGGCTAGGAGATGTGGTGGCCATCTTAAGACACTACAGTCTACCACCATGTTGGGAACTGATTGGAAGAGGACAATGAAAAGTGAAGAAGTAAGAGCAAAAGTAATTTAAGCAAAAACAATCTTAAATTGCTTTGTAGGATTACATACAATCTCAAATTGTATGCTTACTAGGGTTATTATCCTCCAAAAGTAATACTGTTATTAACTAGGGCTGTGGGGAAATATTGTTTGTATTATATGTTCCTAAACCCTAGGGTATACTTCATTTCATTTGCTTTGTTCAGCACCTAGATTGTACATTAACAATGGATAATGGTTTGGAAGGGTGATGACAGTTTTCTAAAAGTTTTCAGAGACCTTTAATACTTAGGCTATTCTTACACATTCAACCTATTAAATTTTTTGGCTAAATGTACACATCAACTCAAACACCTGGTAAAGTTAGTAAAAAAAAAAAAAAAAGAAAAGAAAAACAAATTTAAAACCAATTACTGAAACCTGATGTCTTTGTTTTTAAAAGGAAAAGCCCATGATTTTCTTTTTAAAGAAAATAGGAAGCCAATCATTCCAACTTACTATTACTATTTTAAAAGATAATACAGAGAATTTCCTGACTTAACTCTGATCCATTTCCAATTATAGGCTTCCATGTTTGAGAACACAAAATGGGCCCTGTGGAATCACCTCTCTGTTTTAAGTAAATTTATTAAATATTTTTTAAAAAGAAATGACCGCCAGAGTCCATTTGAAAAGTAAGCTTACTGTGGCAGTCCCAGGGTTAGCTACAATGAATATAATGTGATGATAATGACTATGATGAGTGGTAGCTAAGAAAATGTAGATAGAACAGTGTTCTAGGTTCCTTTTGGCTCATTTATCCCCATTGGCAATCACCCCAAAAGAGGGGCTCACACCCAGCTCTGCCTGGTCCATGTGAGTTCTTGGTTCACAAAGTCTCATAAAGCAGAAGAATAAAGGGAAGGAGAATTGAAAAATCCTTTTCGATGGTTTTGTTGCAAGCCTAAGTTTATCAAACACTCTGGCTGCATATTTTTCCTAGAATGAAATATCCTCATTGCTGCCTAGATTTGTTGTTTTTGTCAAAGTTCAAATTGTATGAATCATGTAAAAAGTATATAATTAAATGTATCAGAAACTTTAATATTAGGAAAACAGGTAAGTGGCAAAGCACCATTAACATATTCACACATTAAGCAAATATTTATTAAATGCTTACGATGTGCAAAACAGTATCAAGTGATGTAAGAAGCTTGTTCTGATTTAGATCAAACTTGGATGCAAGAGTTGATCTTTCTTGTTGGTCCAGTACTCACTTTCATTCAGTTAAGTTTACAAAGCTGCACATTGCTTACAATTTGACTCATCGACTGGTAGGTTTTTATTATTGCTTTCTCTTTTCCCAGTCTTTTCATTGACTGCCTGAATACACACCATAAAATCAGCACCATTGGCTTCAAAGACATTTATTAAAACGATGCATTTGTAAGAAGAAATTTTATGAGACCTGTGGCTTATGAAGTCCTTGATCTATTTACTCCAGATGATTGGATCCTAATGTTTGCAGCGAGGACAGGCCCTAATGCTTATAGGTAAGATGAGAGAAGTTTTAAACTAATCAATTGCAATAAGGTGTTCAGTTCCCTTTCGATGACTATGACCCTTACATTTATTAATTTTGTTTTTTTTTTTTCTGGGTCCACTCAGCATAAAGTTAAAAGTGCTTACATGCTAGACAGCTCTCATGGAGGAGTAGCCTGCAAAAACTGTATCTTTAAAGGTTTATTTTCTGTGTAGCTATACTTGAGTGAATGTGTGTGTGTGTACATTCAAGATCTGTACATCTTATTCACAAAAATGAACCAATCAATATCTACCAAAGAAAAGTTCAAGAATGCAAATTTTTAAGAGCAAAAATGATAAAAACACATAAAGAGCTTTTCTTAGGCAATGATCTTATAATTGAAAGACGTTTCAACACAGTAAAATAGATTTTGGCTGAGGAACAAAGACATTTATAAAGTACCTTCTATATCTATGTCAGGCACTGGGTAGTCATTGGAGAATCAAAGATGAATTAAGATTTGGCTCACACCTCTGGGAAGTTGTGGGGGGTAGGGAGGGGTTAAAGAACTTGACTCAGGTGTGAAGAACAATAATGCACTAGCACATACGCTGTGGTAGTTACCTGCAGGAAGGAGTTGAGGAAGATACTTGAACTGGTGGTTGAAGCATGACTAGGGGTTTTCCAGGCAGAAATGACAGGACATTATGTTCCAGGAAAATAACCACAGGGACAAGATACCATGGAGGAAAAACACACATGTGCAACCAAATTGCCAAACCCCAGGAGCCTGTAAGAGAAAGCAGCACAGGACAGATCAGGATGGCTCAGAGACTTGGACAGTGTGAGACACCAGCTGGAGACTGGAAGGACTTGAGGATTTACAGCTCTTGAAAAATAAAGAGGGAGAAATTATCAGTGGCTATTCAACAGCAAGGACAGCATTTCCAAACCAGCCTAGTCAGGGGCAGCCTTGCAGGGCAGTTATAAACAGAGTCTGTGGAGCCAGATTGCCTGGTTTGCATCATTGATATATCACTTACTCCCTGTGGGACCTTGGGCGAGTTACTTAACTCTCTGGGTTTCAGTTTACTCATCACCAAAGGAAGATGGATGATAACAAAAGTATGAGGTTGATACTGTGAGAATTGTATGAGTTACTGTACATGCGTATGGACCAGTGTTGACATGATATGTGCCATTGAAATGTGATTAAAGATGGAGGTTTACATCATTGACATGTGCCCAAGAGGACCAGATGAATGACATGACACCCACTGTATCAGTAAGGCTGTGTGTGATTGGGGAAGTGAACCACTATAGTTGATAAAGAGCAAAGGATTTATTATATGATGATCTTATACACCTTACACGGGTACTGGTTAAGCATTATATGTAGTTCTGCTACCTCTATATTTGAAGTGGGGCCAAAAGTTGGCAGGGTGAACACTTGAGCAGATAGATAAATGACATGAAGTCAGAGAGGCAAGGGGAAGCCTGGAAGTTGTATCAGTATCTCATGCCTTTAAGTCTCATTTTCCATGATGCAGGTGACATGCAGAAGCTGGTGCCCTTCTTTACAGAGCTGTACTTGCTCCTGGCACAGGATGCAGAGAAGATAAAGAAGGAGATCAGAAGGTACTACTGGATGTGCAGGTCAGGGCACGGCCATTGCCACAGGGGAGCAGCAGTTCAGAAAGAATGTGTGTGAGCTGTCACACATCTGCCTGCAGCAAACTTCAGAGTGTAAAGATGGCCGTTATCTCACTGTGGCCTTCCAGATTGCCTGCGAATTCCTTTGGTGGCTGACCCTAACCTAGATCTCTCCAGGGAAGGGAACTCTGAGAAGGTGGCTCCAGTGTATGGACATTGACACAGTACAGTGAGTCTGCCTACACATTCAAACTGGTTGCCACACTGAGGTGGGACCCATGCTCTCTCCTCTTTTCTTACTTTCAGTTTCAGCAATTAAAGAAAGGACAAATGCTCCCACCTCACTACTGAGAAATAATGCTACCTCTGTGACTGAACTACCAAGGAGCCGAGAGGAAAGCAGTTGTCATTCCAGGGAGACAAGACTGTAAAATAGAACACGGGCTGAGGAAGTGCCAGATGGCTGGATTTCTGTCCCACCTTTGCCACCTGCTTCTGCCAATTTCTTCATCCCAGTAAATGCCACTCCCCCCATCCTCCAACACAAGTGTTTCACTTTCGGCTCCTCCTGGACCCTGGACCCTCCTTTTTCCTTATCCCCCACATCTAATTTTGAAACTGACACAATAATCCCATAGACAGATTTTTTTCTTTTGATAAACAGAAATTGACTCTTTCAGTTTTAAAGCTTGAAGTCTGCATTGGTTTTATCTGAGTTCCTTCCTCAGGAAAGGACCCTCAGCCCTCTCAAAAAGTAACAAAGAGCTGAAACTCAGGAGATCATCACATCTAGACAAGGAGATGCCTGGCCCCTCATTCATCATAATTGCTTCCTTACCCCTCCCGAGTTCCTGTTTCCTCACACATAGTTACATTTCTTCCCTGCTATATAAACCCCTAATTTTAGCAGGTCAAGGAGATGTATTTGAGACTGATCTCCCATCTCCTCAGCTGCAGCACCAGATTAAAGCCTTCTTGATTGGCAATAATCATTGTCTAGGTGATTGGCTTTCTGTGGGGTGAACAGCAAGACATAGAGCGCTGGTATTTTGGTAACAATTTGTCAGCAAATCCTGCCGACTTTTCCCCAATACTCATTCTGAACTTACATGTTGCCCTCTTCCTCCAGTACTGTTGTTTTCTTCTAAGCCACCCTCTTCTCTTGCCTGGACTCCTGCTGCAGCTTCTACCTCATCTCACCCTTTCTACTCTATACCTACCTCTCCAAATTGTTCTCCCCATAGAAGTTAGGGTGACCCTTCAAAATGTAGTTCATATCACCTCAGAGTGATGCTGCATCTTACACTGGCCCTCCAGAAGTTTAGGATAAAATCAGAAGTCTTTCTTCGGGCCTAAAACTTGCATGGTGAGGTCTTCACCTACCTTTATTATCTCACTTCCTGCCCCTCTCCTCCTTACTCAGTATGAAATTCTTTTGCTTTTCACACATATCAAGACTGATCCCACTTGAAGAACTTTGCTCTACTGTAATCCCAGCAGTTTGGGAGGCAGAGGCAGGTGTATCACTTGAGGTTAGGAGTTCAAGACCAGCCTGGCCAACATGGTGAGACCCTGTCTGTACTAAAAATACAAAAATTAGACAGGCATGGTGGCACATGCCTGTAATCCCAGCTACTTGGGAAGCTGGGGCAGGAGAATGGCTTGAACCCAGGAGGCGGAGGTTGCAGCAAGCTGAGATTGTGCCACTGCACTACAACCTGGGCAACAGAGTGAGACTCCTTCTCAAAAAGAAAAAAAAAAAAGAACTACTTTGCTCTAGATTAGTGGTTCTCAATCGGGGCTATTTTGCCCCCCACAGCAATATTTAGCAATGACTGGATAAATGCTGATGCTACTAAATATTCTACAATGCTACAATGCATAAGACAATCCACCACAACAAAGAATTATCTGTCCCAAAGTATCAGTATTGCCAAGATTGAGAAATTTCTAGGTATTCCCTTAGCCTGAGTGCTCTTCTCAAATCTAGTCACTCTGTCATCTTTCTGTGTTTTAGTTTCTTATCTATCCAGTAATTCTTGGTATTTGTTTGAATTATTGTGGAGATCCTCTATCAGGATATAAGTTCCGAGAGGGCAGGGGCCTGGACTGTATCCTAGCACTCTGGGAGGCTGAGGCAGGCAGATCACCTGAGGTCAGGAGTTTGATACCAGCCTGACCAACATGGTAAAACCTTGTCTCTACTAAAAATTAGCCAGGCATGGTGGTGGATGCCTGTAATCTCAGGTACTTGGGAGGCTCAGGCAGGAGAATCTCTTGAACCTGGGAGGTGGAGGTTGCAGTTAGCCAAGACTGCACCATTGCACTCCAGCCTGAGCAACAAGAACAAATTCTGTCTCAAAAAAAAAAAAAAAAAAAAGGTGGGCTGTGAGAATGAGAACCAGAAGCATAAGAGGTATCCACGACATCCAGCAATCGTAAACATTAAATCATAAATATAACATTTATCAGTAGTATCTGGCACATTGGTAGTATTCTATAAGTATTATATTAGCCATTTTGTATTAATGTTTCTACTGACCTCCACTTAATAAGGATTAATGATGTTATTATTTGATATAAAAAACACTAGATTGGGATTTGGAAAACTTGGCTCATTTCAGGTTTACCTGATAAATTGTGCTTTAAGTTTTTTCAAACATGTTTTGAGTGTCTGTAAAGTACAAGGTGCTGAACTCTTGCAACAGACAATACAAAGTAACTAGAACTAATCTGCCTTTGAGAACTTGTAATCTATTGGAGGAGATAAGACAAGCATGCAGATAGCTAAAACACAAGTCAGAAAGTAATACTACATTTCATTTACTCTAAAATGCACATCCCCTACCCGATCCCACCCCTGCTCTCTGATTTCAATACGTCTAAACCCAGGATTGGTTTAATAGATGACATCTCAGATTTGACGGAATAAGATAAATTTCACTAGAGAGATACCAATACACTTCCATGGGAATCAAAAGGAGAGGGTAGTTATCTCTAGCTCGGGACTGTGGGGTAATGAGGAAATATATAGAAAGTGACAAAAATAGCAGACATATTAGTCAACATTAGAAAGTGTCCTTGGTTTTCTTCTCTCTGAAATGAATGGATTAGACTAGATTACCAGTTGCTCTAATAGTAGTTTGAAGTCTTACGTGGTAGCTCTGGAAGCTTCTTGCAGCTGCTATATTCCCTGTCCACCTGTTCCTTCTGCAGAGGTTTATCTGGTCTGGCAGTAAGGAGAGTCAATTTGCTGTGGGACTCTCATGGTGCTTCTAGGTGCTCTTGGACCTGTCAGACTCGCATTATAACTGTTTCTCAGGCTATGCCAGGCAACTACCCATGTCTGTCATTGCCACAAGACAGTAAACTCTGTGGTATAGGGGCTGTGTTTGTTGGGTGTCAAGTTATTTATGCCCACATACAAAGAACAGTTTTTGGCACATCATTAAGCCCTCACAGGTACTAGCTGAATCAATATTAAAGAGTAATACATTTCTTATCTGAACCTACTAACACCTTACTTGGATGACCAGCTAAACTGAATCATTTAGGAAAATGGAATGGTTGATAAATGGTTGATAAGTATTTTACCAAAAGTAGCTTGGGTCCTTCAAAACTAGATGATACAAATGAATTTTTTATGCTGTAATAAATTCCAATTTTTGTTAATTTTTTTTTTTTTGGCAACTGAAAAGTTCCGACTTGACCTTTTTTTTTTTTTTCTCCCAGTGGAAAGCAATAACCTGGTCAATATTTTTGAAGTGGCTAAACTATATGTTTAGGCCATTTGGGGACAAACTTGAATGCTCAGTGAGGTTAGAATTGTATGAAGTTTGATGTGGTGCACAGGGCCAGCCATCTTGTGAAAAAGTGAAGAGAAGTAATTCTCGTGGCTGATTTTTAACATAATTAGTTTCACAGCTTCCATTTTTGGAAAAAGCATTAGGGAGAGCACTGATTCAGAAACAATATGATGAGACAGCATTAGAGGAGAGAGAAAATGTCACATTTAACTTGTGCAGAATGTTCAGAGATAAACCAGCAATCTTCCCCGTTGGTAAAATAAACAAGCAAAAGCTGGTGAACTAGACCCAAGGAACACTGCCAAAGTCAATTGCCCCTGGACATTTTGCAGTCCTGTGCTCATTTCTATTTCATTTGGTTATTCCTGTCTTTCCAATACTCCATCATCTTTAATGAAGCATAAAATTAAACTGGGAAGCAATATTTTCTGGTTTCTATTTTTTCGTCCTCATCAGAATCTAAACTTATACCTAAGCAAGTATTCACATCTAAAAGAAACTCTTCTAACTGTGTTCTAAACTCTTCTAACTGTGATGATGATTGTACCTTCTTAGGAAAAATGTTTTAAATGAACCAATATTATTATTACTCTTTATAATTTATTATTTGTCGCTTGAATAAACTAGCTAGCTTGAAAATATTTGGAGCATTTTTGGAAAGCTCCTTGGTAACTGTTATACAAAACTTGAAAATTAGTTGCCTGTGATGCATATTTGGCACAGAAGTGTCTTGTTGCTCTGCAAAGGTGTTTTTTTAAAAAATTTTGGTCCCAAATTTATAATCCAGCAGATTTTACATAAAAATGTAAATGTCTTACCCTTCTTGAAAAAAATTTAGAAGGTCTGATAATCTAAGACTCTTCAATTAAGCCAAAAATATTTCCTGAGTACCTCCTATGTGCCAGGCACTACATCAGTCAGTTACCTAGAGCCCTGCAGCAGCCATCTCCTCTTAGGGGACGGGTGGTAGCTGTGTATGTTCTCCTGTGTTCCATGGTCCAAGACACTGCAGTGAGGCTTGTTCTCAGTAGCTGTTTATCATAACCTGTGCATGGTTGATTTACTCATAATGGAGAAAAGAATACTTATTTCAACATGTGGCAGAGATGGCAAGCTGTCTAATAATTATTTGGAGTTGCCATTGGAAAGTGGCTTCTTAACCATGTACTGCATTTCACAGCCCTCTTTTTATACATGTAAAAATTTTCACTAATGGAATGTAAGCAGAAATAATGGATTTCAATCTCGACAAGGTTTTTAAGATAAAAAAATAGAGTCTCCACCTTCTTTTCCCGCTTTGAAGTTGGGATTGGAATATCCTAGACTCTCAGGGCCACAGGATGAAAGCAGCCTAGGTCCCTGGGTTCCATATGGAAGAAAGGCACTCCTTCAGCACAAACATATGCACTGAATGATTACACTGGGGTTTAACATTAATTTAGGTAAGACGTCGTGTCTTTTCCCAAAATTGGAAACACTAATGATTATTCAAGAGACTGAAATGTTTCAAAAGAAGAAGAATCACCTGCCTAAAGCAATAGTTTATAATACCTATCTGACACCTGTAGGAATTTGAGACTCCTTCCTTAATGAAACAGATCATTGGTTTTCCTATAATTTTGTTTTTGATCAAGCAACTAGCAACTCTATTGCCAGAGTAAATTTAGTCATGAAATTCAGAAAGCTGAAAATAAAGCTCTAAAATTTTAAACAAAAGGAAAATGGCTTGAGAAATTATTTTCAAAAATTCAATATTCATAAATTTATCTATGAAGACTATAAAGTATAAATAAAGTACAACAAAATTAAGGATTCTTAGAGTTCAAGGAAGCGTAGAGCCATCCAACCTTACCCTCTATACCAATGTGTGAATTCTCTCAGTTTTTATATTTACGTCTCGTTTCTTTGTAAGTACTTGCAGTGATGGAGAACTCCTAACCACACAAGACAACTTTATTGAACAGTCATTGTTAGATTTTCCTTTATCATTTGAGATAAAATATGTCACTAATACCTATCACTGACTTTAATGAATTCTGTTCTCAAGTGCCTAGGAGTTTACACAGGATTTCTCTTCCATGTGTTTATGTAACAGCCCTTTAGTTACTGGAAGATAGATGTCAGATGTCATGTGCACTACTAAATCTTAATTTTTCTAAACTAAACACCCTCAGTTCTTTCAACTGTTACATATATTTATTATGCCATCATAATCTTGATTGGCTCTTCTAGAAGCACTCCATTAGTTTCTAGGTATATTCTTAATAGCCTATTTTCATTATAATTTTGCATTTGCTTTAGACCATCCTCATCAATCTGTTGAAAGATATTACAACAGTTGAAATATATGGTTGACAAATTTGTTGTCAACCACATATCATAGATCTTTCTGGTAAGTACCACCAATATTTGCCATATGTTTTTTCAACTTAATGTATTAATCCTTCATCTGGCAGTTCGAAGTATTTCTAAAGCTTTCCTACATCTCAGTACTTAACAACTTACAGTTTCTGCAGATTTTATCTGAGGGGAAAGTTGATTTCATCTCCCTGGAAACCTGTTTGTTTATTCTTTCAGAATAAACTAGAATTTATAAGAGATTTGGAAGCAATCTCAAACTTGAGATTTTTTTCACTGCAATTTTTAAATAGATAATTATTTTCCCATTTCTTCTTCATATTTCTTAACTGCCTTCAGGTCCCTGCATTTCTAAATGTCTGTAATTTCCTATGGATTTCTGAAGCTTTCTGTATTCTAACTTTGTGCAACTTGAGGAAAATATTATTTTATTTTTCTATATATCTGATAGGATGCTTCATGGCTCTAATAATTCATAAAAGTTGGTGAAGCAAAAATATAACTCTAATCTTATAACTAAATAAACTTTCTTAAAGAGAAACTTCCTGTCTTAGATAGCTCAGACCACTTATTCTAGACCAGGTTAGACTTACACTAAAGTTTCTTCAAACAAATGTAGTTATTGTCCTTCAATTGAAAAATCTGCGTTTCAAGCTTCTTTTTCCTTCAAGGTTTTCCCATTTCTTTTTCCTGGTTCTCATTTCTTAAGATGCTGGGAATCCTATATGGTGTTGGTGGAAGGAGGAAGAGTTTGGTCTATGTACTCGCCCACTTACTACTGGGAGGTAATCCAACATTCCAGAAGGGATTTTAGGCTGGTTCTATCTGCTACTGATCTCAAAGGGTTTAGTGACCAGTTGTTAATGTCTTCACAGCAGCAGTGACTGAAGTGCCGGCACTGTAGTGTGTCACATGGGAAGGTTGGAGTGCCCAGCTAGGTCTCCATGAAATTTCATGGCATGAGTGATCCTTCGAACTTCACCTCAGAGAGGCTTCCAGATAACTCATGCCAAGTTTCTCTCAGGGACTGATGGATTGATTGATGTACCCAGCTATATTTGTATCTTCTTATAAGCCCATAGAAAATGTAGAATTATCTTCTGTACCAAATTTAATTTCAAAGAATACTGTGGATGGTTCTAACCCTTTCCAGCCTAGACATAACTTTGCCTATATCACTTACAATCTACCCCCAATGAATTTGAAGAGTCTGAGGTCAAGTAACTCCAGTTAAACAGGGGCTTATAGTTGTCTAGATTCTAAGCCCTTCCCTCAATTTGCTGGGAGGGCTATTTTTGTGGTGTCATCTCTTTCCCCCAGTGATTACTGAGGGAACAGGTAGGATGATACAAACTGCTCTATCGATTCGTCTTCACTCTCTATTCACCTCACTTTATGGCTGGGGAAAGAAACAAGCTTTTCAGGCTTGAATATTTTTCCCAGTTCTTATACTTGGTGAGTTGTCTTCAAACCAGGTAGTTGAAGCCACCTCATTTATTGGTGGTCTGTACAGGGGGATTAGAGAGAATTATAAAGATGTAGTCACTATATGGCTCAAATAGAAGCCACAATTATCAACCAGTTACATGCAGTTATCAAAGACAGCTTTAGTTTTGAGATTTTATGAGTGCTTTTTCAAAGCATATTGACACTGGATAGTGGTCAAATTAATAAGGTCAAGGTTTTCGTTTGATGAAGTACTTCTCTGACCAAAATGTAGAACTGAGGAAACAACCCATGCAATTGTGCATTCTTGAAAGACAATTTTGGAAATTGTATTCCTCTTTTCATCTTTTGCAGAGCTACTCTTGAACAGTTTCATAACTCAGATAACTGAAAAATTAAGCCCATCTCTCAGTCCACCTGCCTATATTCAGTAAGCCACTAACTGTGTGGGGATATGAAAAGAGAACCTGGTACTTGCCTTGAGGGATGGTTTTTACATTTTTTTAAAAGCTGTAATACAAAAGGCAAAGGATAGGTGGCAGAGACAGTTTGTGGCTCATAAAGTCTGAAATATTTACTGTCATGACCTTTACAGAAAAATTTTGTAGACCCCTGCCTTAACAGAACTTACCACCTACTCACTGATGGCATTGTTACTGGAATATGGTATTTTCATTTGTATTTTTAATCATTCCTTTATATTTATTATTTTGTTATTTTTGTTACTGATATGACAGTCTTTAACATCTGGAGACATTTTATCTAATTTTCAATAATTTTTCTGTGATTCTCATAATCTGTTCATTAACTTTTTTTTTTAGACAGAATCTTGTTCTGTTATCCAGTCTGCAGTGAAATGGCTCTATCTCAGCTCACTGTGACATCCGCTTCCCAGGTTCCAGCGATTCTCCTGCCTCTGCCTCTGGAGTAGCTGGGACTACAGACGTGCACTACCACGCCCAGCGAACTTTTTGTATTTTCAGTAGAGGTGGCGGTTTCACCATGTTGGCCAGGCTGGTCTCGAACTTCTAACCTCAAGTGATCCACCCACCTGAGCCTCCCAAAGTGTTAGTATTACAGGCATGAGCCACTGCACCCAGGCTATTCATTAACTTTTATTTATTTTTTCCTTTTATTTTTGAGACAGAGTTTTGCTCTTTTGTTGCCCAGGCTGGAGTGCAATGGCACAACCTCAGCTCATTGCAACCTCCACCTCCCGGGTGCAAGCAATTCTCCTGCCTCAGCCTCCCACGTAGCTGAGATTACAGGCGCACGCCACCATGCCCGGCTAATTTTGTATTTTTAGTAGAGATGGTATTTCACCATGTCGGCCAGGCTGGTCTCGAACTCCTGACTTCAGGTGATCTGCCTGTCTCGGCCTCCCAAAGTGCTGGGATTACAGGCATGAGCCACTGTAGCCAGGCTTTTCTTTTTTCTTTTCTTTTTTTGAGACTGAGTCTTGCTCTGTCACCCAGGCTGGAGTGCAGTGGGCGATCTCGGCTCACTGCAACCTCCGCCTCCCAGTTTCAAGCAGTTCTGCCTCAGCCCTCCAAGTAGCTGGGACTACAGGCACGCACCACCATGCTCTGCTAATATTTGTATTTTTAGTGGAGACGGGGTTTCACCACTCCTGACCTCAGGTGATCCACCTACCTCGGCCTCCCAGAGTGCTGGGATTACAGGCGTGAGCCACTGGACCCAGCCCTGTTCATTAACTTTTGACGTCCCTTTCTTACTACACAAGTCCATGAAGACTTTTTTTTTTTTTTTTTTTGAGACGGAGTCTCGTTCTGTCGCCCAGGCTGGAGTGCAGTGGCTCGATCTCGGCTCATTGCAAGCTCCGCCTCCTGGGTTCACGCCATTCTCCTGCCTCAGCCTCCGGAGTAGCTGGGACTACAGGCGCCCACCAAGTCTGGCTAATTTTTTGTATTTTTAGTAGAGATAGGGTTTCACCGTATTAGCCAGGATGGTCTAGGTCTCCTGACCTCATGATCCGCCCGCCTCGGCCTCCCAAAGTGCTGGGATTACAGGCGTGAGCCACCGCGCCCGCCTCCATGCAGCTCTTTTACTTAATTTACATAGTCTCTTGGGAAAAATAAAAAAGAGTATGTGAAGATCACATTAAATCATCAGATTGATTTCCTACATTTGATTCAGGTGTTGTCCAGCTATATTTAGTAAACGATTGTATATTTTTCAAAAAATATTTATTTGAATGAATTGTTTGCCATTTGCCTTAAGTTGATTTCTCAATTCACTCAAAAATATCAATGTTTGTATATACATACATAGATATAGATATAGATGTGGACAGAAAGATTTCTTTATCCAAGAAAAGTGTAACATATAATAATATTAGATTGTCCCCAGATTGACTTACTGCTGTATTTCAACACCGTTACCTTAAATTCAGCGTGTTTCAATATATATTTTCAGAAAGAGTTGAGTCACAGCCATCTAATGTAAATGTTTTCTTCAGGATATTAAAGAAAAATATTATTTTAAAAATCAAGTGAGTTTTAAATGCTTCTATTAAAACCACAGTTATATCAGAATTTCCTGAATTTGAAGGGTCCTGATGGATTATGCCCTTTTCCGTATGAAAGGTGTTAGAATTTAGAGGTGTTTTGCTATGTCAGCTTCGTGTACATAACAATTCAAATACTCTTAAAATTGGTATAGCACAACCCAGATGCTTTTCTTTACTTCTTGTTACTAGTTGAATTATTCTAATCCCTGTCATGTATCTATTGATTATACTATTCTTTTATGACATTATGCCAAATAGAAACAGGAACATAATAATTAAAACATGCTGAAATATGTCAAATGATTTCCATGATGAATATTCCTGCCAACTCCAGAGCAGTAATACCATATTAGAGTTCTTTCAGTTCTGCAAATATGCCAAAACTTTTCCTTCCATGGGGGCCTTTGCTGACATTCTCCTGGGATGTTCTTTCACCAACACTTTGCCTCACCGATTCTCTCATTTTTCATGGGAAGTGTAATCTATGGTCCGTGATTACTTGGACTAGATTCACACCAATCCATATCTAGAGGTTTCAGAATGCTATAGTTGGAGCCACTGGCATGTCCTTTCCTGCTTTGTAGTACAAACCTCTAGATCAGTTTTACGTAGAATTTTTTTTTTCAGATTATCTGCTGTTTGCTCCTCAATACTGTTTTCTAAAATGGGTGGCATAAAAAACCCTCTTCCAGAGGGTTTTAAATTATTTAGCTTACTTATTTTAATGCCAGAAGATGAGGCTAATGTGTTCAGTGGAAATACAGGCAGTTGAAAGAGTTGCTCCTCAAATGGTAATGCCAGGAAAAGCTCCTCAAAACCACCAGTCTGAAATTCACATCATATATTAAAGTTCAGGGAGTAACATCCTTTTGTAATTCTCAGGATTAGGGAAACAGTGCAGCAGTGATTCCTTTATAAATATAGACATGAGAATTTGGCATGAATCATCTAAACCATATCCATGACAAAACACTTGGTATACATACCTAGAGTCTGAATGTGAGCTGTAAATATAGTTATAATTAAATAGTGCTTATAGATTTTACCATATAAAACTTAAATAGCTGTAAATAAACTATGGATTTAGTTTCTGAATCAGTTCTTTGGACTAGAGTATTGCTCATTAACCACCATAAAAAGTCTTTTTATCTGCTATTGAATATATTTTAATCTGTCTATCTGTGTTTGTATATGTATTTTCAATATTCTTTAAGCAATAATTTTCAAATTAGTCTTTTGTATGTGTTTTATGCCAGTTGCCATCCTCTCACCATTTAAAATGTCTATACATTTATCTAGATATATGAAAATGTCAGTAATAGGGAAAACAAAGCCATCCCAATTCCTAGAGCTTTGCACGTTGCATATTTTATATTGAATTTTGCATATCTTTTCAGCTATTCCAGCAAAATGCCAATAATCACAGGTGAATAAACCATCAAATTGGTTAGTTTCTTTCCACATGGGAAGGTGCTCTTTATATTTTCTATTGTTTTATCTTACTAGAGTTCCATGATTTAAAGGACAGAGTTGCTAGCATTTCCCAAAAGAAAATGTTTTCTGGTGCAGAGTGTCAAGTAGAAAAAGCATAGAATTTGAGCTGGAATGTCTAGGTCCCAGTTCCAGCTCAACTAGTACTAGCAGAGCAGTCATTTAATTATCTGTGAAAATAAGAATGGTAAGCATACTTCGCAAGTTCTTAGCAGGGGCCAAATGAGATGCTGCATAAGAAAATATTTGGCAAAGTTCTAGCCATAAATTAATATAATCAATCATTTAGTTTACTTCTTTTGTGTTCTCCATTAAGTGGACTTTTATTTCACTCCAGAGCAATATTACCCTTGTTGAGAATGTTTAAAATTGGGTCTTAGGGGAGGTAAAAAAATCCCTTATGTTTTATACATACTAGACACAGATATAAATACAGCATATAAAAATATATACCATAGGCCGGGTGCAGTGGTTCATGCCTGTAATCCTAGCATTTTGGGAGGCTGAGGCAGGCGGATCACCTGAGGTCAGGAGTTTGAGACAAGCCTGCCCAACATAGTGAAACCCCGTCTCTACTAAAAATACCAAAAATCAGCCAGGCGTAGTGGTGGGTGCCTGTAATCCCAGCTACTCAGGAGGCTGAGACGGGAGTCGCTTGAACCCAGGAGGCAGAGGTTGCAGTGAGCTGAGATCGCACCGTGGCACTCCAGCTTGGGCAACAAGAGTAAAACTCTGTCTCAAAAAAAAAAGTATATATATACATATATATATATACACACACACACACATATATACATACACACATATAGTATAACTATGATATTAAAATTTTATGAGGAGAGCAATTAGAAAGAAATGTTTAAAAAGGCTCCTTAGGGAGGTAATAATGAAAAAAAAAAGTTGCAAAATACTGCATTATAGTGCTATACAGCAGGTGTGAGTCTCAGCCTACACATTAAGTGTGGATGAAATTTAATTTTCTTGTTTCTTGTTCTTCTGTAAGCAAACTTGTTTTTTTATTTCATGCCCCCATTCTGCCAAAAGGAAGAAATGTAATCTGAGTCAATTCAGGGAATCACACATCTGCCTTTGCCCATTTCCAGAATCACACCTGTGTTCTTGGTAGCTTAGGAGGTTTGGGGGAACTGCCTATCCTTTGAATTCTAAGATTTCTGAGGAAGAAAATCACTTCAGGTGCTTCCTCACCTCTTTTCAGTGCACAAGTCAGAAGTGGCTGCTGCCTTGCTACACTAGAGCTGCAGGAATCTTGGTAGAGCTCTCCAAGGCCTGCCTAGATCCTCTCTCCAGATGGTTTTGTTCTGTTCACTTTTTTGGATATGAGAAACTCAGGAATTTTGCCCACATTCTGGGCTCTCTCCAAATACAGAAGCCGAGTATTCCTAAGTATTTAAATTCGTCAACACTATCTCTGGTTTCTTTATGTTACCAGCTACCCCACCCCATGGTTCAGCCTACAGGTAGAGGGTGGAGTGGGATATGAATAGCCTAAGATCCTTTTGGGATAATATTCTCAAAACTATTATCCCTTCCAGGTGTTTTAGAAGTATATTTTGAAACTTAAAGAACAAAAACCTATTTCTTTAGATTAACCCTTCGTTGGAATAAACCTACCCTGAGGAAATAGCTGGCTCTGAGGAAGAATCACCATATAGTGTGGAAGTATACGAGTGGGGGGTCGGGGATGATGATTGTATGCAGGGGGATTTTATTTAAAAGTTAGTTCAGGATATTTTTCTCACTTTGTTAATTTGTCATAGAACAGCTTATTCTTTCTTTTCAACATCCTTACTGAGATATAGCTTACATACATACAATTTATCCACTGTAAGTTTACAATCGAATAATTTTTAGCAAATTTATAGTGTTATGCAATCACAGCTACAATCCAGTATTCAAACATTTCCATCACGCTCCAAAAATTCTCAAAAGCTTGTTTGCACTCAATCTCGGCTCCCATCCCAGCCCAAGGCAAACACTGATCTGTTTTCTGTTTCTATAAATTTGCCTTTTCTGGATATTTCATATGAATGAAATAATGTTACCGGTGGAAGAGACCCGAGTTACCCCAGGTTACTGGCAGCATATCTGTACACGTGTGCAGCAACTTCAGCCCTTGCCTCCTCAGAAGAAAGAATTTGACTGAGAGGCATAAAGAAGAAGAAGAGACCAAGGCAAGTTTCAGAGTAGGAGTGGAAGTTTATTTAAAAAGGTTTTAGAACGGAAAGAAAGAAAGGTATGCTTGGAAGAGACCCAAGCAGGCAAGGGAAGGTTAAAAAGAGCATGTAACCTAGGGCTTCCATAGGCTCACCTCTTTCCTAAGATTCTTCTCTTAGGGTGGGCTTCCTGCATGCACAGTTCCCTCCTTACCGTTGGGAACTGATGAGGTGCAATGTGTTTAGGAGGTTGTACTCATCCTCATCTGAGGCTTTGTTCCTTTTTCCCATAGAGTGCACCTGGAGGGTCGTATTTCCCCATTTTGTCTCTTAAACCACATGCCCAGGAAGTTTCTTCTCCCTGACACTATCTTTAGTGTTAATAGCTGTGGATCATCAGGAGATTGTTCTTCCCTGGCTTTAGAGAGGTAGTATGGTAATTATCAAACCATAACCTGATATTCCTACTGGGTGCAGGGAGAGCCCTCTCCTGCTCCACTCAAGCCTATCTAACTATCTGTGAAAATAATATAATACGTAGGATTTGTATCTACCTTCTTTCACTTAGGCTAATGTTTTCGAATAAAGTTCATCCGTGCTGTTGCATATGTCTGTACTTCATTCCATTTTGTTGTTGAATGGTGTTCCATTTTGTGGATATACTGCATTTTGTTTATCTGTTTACCAGTTGACAGACGTTTGAATTATATCCAGTTTTTGGCTACAAAACTCCGATGAATATTGGAAGTATTTTTGTGGACGTGTGTTTTCATTTCTCTTGGGTAGATTTCTAGGAAGGGACTTGCTGGCTTATGTGGTAAATTTACGGTTAACATTTTAAGAATGTGCCAAACTGGTTTGCAAAGAGGCTATACTAGTTTACTTTCCCATCTGCATAGTTTTTTCACACCATCTTCAATAATTGATATTGTATGTCTTTTAATTATAGTCATTGTAGTATATGTTGTCATATGTCATTGTGGTTTTAATTTGCATTTCCCTAATAACTAATGATGTTGAACATGTTTCATATGTTTATTAGCCATTGACATATCTGCTTTGGTGAAATATCTACTAATCTCTTGCTTATTTTAAAAATTGGGTTGTATGTCTTTTTGTCATTGAGTTGTACAATTTCTTTATATATTCTAAGTACAAGTTTTATCAGGTATATGGTTTTCAAATTGTGTCCAGAATTGGTGGGTTCTTGGTCTTGCTAACTTCAAGAATGAAACCGCAGACCCTCGCAGTGAGTGTTACAGTTCTTAAAGATGGTGTGTCCGGAGTTTGTTCCTTCTGATGTTCAGATGTGTCCAGAGTTTCTTCCTTCTGGTGGGTTCGTGGTCTCGCTGACTTCAGGAGTGAAGCTGCAGACCTTCACAGTGAGTGTTACAGCTCATAAAGGCAGTACGGACCCAAAGAGTGAGCAGTAGCAAGATATATTGCAAAGAGCAAAAGAATAAAGCTACCACAGTGTGGAAGGGTACCCTGGCGGGTTGCTGCTGCTGGCTCAGGCAGCCTGCTTTTATTCCCTTATCTGGCCCCACCCACATCCTGCTGATTGGTCCATTTTACAGAAAGCTGATTGATCCGTTTTACAGAGAGCTGATTGGTCCGTTTTGACTTAGTGCTGATTGGTGCATTTACAATCCCTGAGCTAGACACAGAGTGCTGATTGGTGCATTTACAATCCTCTAGCTAGACATAAAAGTTCTCCAAGTCCCCACCAGATTAGCTAGATACAGAGTGCTGATTGGTGCATCCACAAACCCAGAGATAGACATAGGGTGCTGATTGGTGCATTTACAATCCTCTAGCTAGACATAAAATTTCTCCAAGTCCCCACTAGATTAGCTAGATACAGAGCGCTGATTGGTGCATCCCCAAACCCTGAGCTAGACACAGAGTGCTGATTGGTGCATACACCATCCTCCAGCTACACATAAAAGTTCTCCAAGACCCCACCCAACTCAGGACCCTAGCTGGCTTTGCCTAGAGGCTCCTGTGCCAGGTCCGCGAGTGGAGCTGCCCTCCAGTCCTGCACCGCGCGCCTGCACTCCTCAGCCCTTGGGTGGTTGATGGGACTGGGCACCATGGAGCAGGGGGTGGTGCCCATTGGGGAGGCTCCAGCCACTCAGGAGCCCACCAGGCAGGGCTCGGGCATGGCAGGCTGCAGGTCCTGAACTCTGCCCCGTGGGGAAGTGGCTGAGGCCCCGCGAGAATTCAAGTGCAGTGCGGGCCAGCCGGCAGTGCTGGGAGACCCTTCGCACCCTCCACAGCTGCTGACCTGGGTGCTAAGCCCCTCACTGCCCGAGGCCAGCAGTGCCAGCCAGCCACTCCGAGTGCAGGGCCCCCCAAGCCCACACCCACCCAGAACTCGTGCTGGCCCTCGAATGCTGCATGCAGCCCTGGCTCCCACCTGTGCTTCTCCCTCCACACCTCCCAGCAAGCAGAGGGAGATGGCTCCGGCCTCAGCCAGCCCAGAGAGGGGCTCCCACAGTGTAGTGGCGGGCTGAAGGGCTCTTCAAGCGTGGCCAGAGCAGGCGCCGAGGCCAAGGAGGCGCTGAGAGCGAGCGAGGGCTGCTAACACGTTGTCACCTCTCAAAATAATATTTCCCAGTATGTGACTTAGCTTTTGGATTTCTTCTTCTTTTTTTGCTAACTTCCAGTATTCAAATCTTTTCAATTTCATAATGGTGTCTTTGGAAGCACAGAAGATTTTAATTTCAGTGAAGTCTAATTTACCAGGGTTTTTTTTTATTTTTATGGCTTGTGCATTTGTTGTCATATCTAAGACTACTTTGCTTGAAATTGCCACTTTGCCTAACCCAAGATCAGAAAAATTTTCTCATTTTTTCCTTTTAAAAGTTTTATGACTTAATTGTATTTCAGTTTATGATCCATTTGTTATTACACATCACTCCTTTCTTATAGTTACCTGAAAAAAAGATTTACTTTAGCTGTGACCAGAATGAGTACTGGGTCTCTGGAAGGGACAAGCAATTGGAATTTGATTCAGAAGTTGTACATAGTGAAAGACACACTTAGTCATGGTCAAGAAGCATTCCACTGCCACAAAACAAGGCAGGGGAGGGGCTCTAAAGTGCACAGCAGGATGAGCTCCCACCGCTTAGATGTCAAGGAGCTTATGCCATATTGGTATGAAGAATGGTTTATTTTCTGATGTCCATATATGAAACTATTTCAACTGCCACTAGAAACTCCAGAAGAGTTTTTATTGTGTATTACTTATGTTAAAGCAAACTAAATATGGCCTGAGAAGAACTCTGTACCTCTATATTTGAGTCCTTGTGGATGACCTGCAACCTAACTTAATAGGCAGACAAGATTGAAAACCTAACTTAGGAGTATGCACCTGTAACAATCGCTGAGTCTTGGCCAATCCCATCAGCCATACTTCAACCAGTCATACACTGCTGAATGTTCAAATAAGGCAAACACCGGGTTGTAACCAGTCAAGCTATTTCTGTACCTCATGTCTGATTTCTGTATCTCACTTCACTTTTTTTGTCTATACATTTGTTCTGACCATGAGGCACCCCTGCAGCCTCTCTGAATCTGTTGTGATTCTGGGGGCTGCCCAATTGGCAAACAATTCATTGCTGAATTAAACTCCTTTAAAGTTAATTCAGAGTCACATCCAAGATGGCTAAATAGGAACAGCTCTAGTCTACAGCTCCCAGTGAGAATGACGCAGAAGACGGGTGATTTCAGCATTTCCAACTGAGGTACCTGGTTCATCTCATTGTGATTCATTAGACAGTGGGTGCAGCCCACGGAGGGTGAGCCAAAGTAGGCTGGGACATCACTTCACCCAGGAAGTGCAAGGGATCAGGGGATTTTGCTTTTCTAGCCAAGGGAAGACAGGAGTGACTGTACCTGGAGGAACAGAAAAATCTCCCCAAATACTGCACTTTTCCCATGGTCTTTGCAACTGGCAGACCTGGAGATTCCCTCCCATACCTGGCTTGGCAGGTCCCACGCCCACGGAGCCTTGCTCACTTCTAGTGCAACAGTCTCAGATCACCTGGGATGCTGGAACATGGTGGAGGGAGGGGCATCAGCCATTGCTGAGGCTTGAGTAGGCAGTTCTATGCTCACAGTGTAGACAAAGAGGCAGGGAAGCTTAACTTGGGCAGAGCCCACCGCAGCTCAGCAAGGTCTACTGCCTCTCTAGATTCCACTTCTGGGGGCAGGGCATATTTGAACAAAAGGCAGCAGACAGCTTCTGCAGACTTAAATGTCCCTGCCTGACAGCTCTGAAGAGAGCAGTGGTTCTGCCAGCACGGTGTTCAAGATCTGCTAACAGACAGACTGCCTCCTCAAGTGGGTCCCTGACCCCCTTGTAGCCTGACTGGGAGACACCTCCCAGTAGGGTCCAACAGACAACTCATACATGCAGGTGCCCCTCTGAGACAAAGCATCCAGAGGAAGGATCAGGCAGCAATTTCTGCTGTTCTGCAGCCTCCCCTGGTGATACGCAGGGAAATGGGGTCTGGAGTGGACCTCCAACAAACTGCAACAGGCCTGCAGCTGAGGGTCCTGTCTGTTAGAAGGAAAACTAACAAATAGAAACCAATAGTATTAACATCAACAAAAAGGACATCCACACCAAAACCCCATCTGTAGGTCACCAACAACAAAAACCAAAGGTAGATAAAACCAAAAAGATGGTGAGAAACCAGAGCAGAAAGGCTGAAAATTCCAAAAACCAGAATGCCTCTTATCTTCAAAAGGAACACAACTCCTTGCCAGCAACAGAAGAAAGCTGGACGGAGAATGAGTTTGACAAGTTGACAGAAGTAGGCTTCAGAAGGTTGATAATAACAAACTTCACCAAGCTAAAGGAGCATGTTCTAACCCAATGCAAGGAAGCTAAAAACCTAGAAAAAAGGTTACACAAATGACTAACTGGAATAACCAGTGTAGAGAAGAGCTTAAATGACCTGATGGAGCTGAAAACCACAGTACAAGAACTTCGTGAAGCATACACAAGCTTCAATAGCCAATTCGATCAAGTGGAAGAAAGGATATCAGCAATTGAAGATCAAATTAATGAAATAAAGTGAGAAGACAAGATTAGAGAAAAAAAGAGTGAAAAGAAACAAACAAAGCCTCCAAGAAATATGGGACTATGTGAAAAGACCAAATCTACATTTGATGGGTGTACCTGAAAGTCATGGGGAGAATGGAACCAAGTTAGAAAACACTCTTCAGGATATTATTCAGGAGAGCTTCCCCAGTCTAGGAAGGCAGGCCAACATTCAAATTCAGGAAATACAGTGAACATCAAAAAGATATTCCTTGAGAAGAGCAACACCAAGACACATAATTGTCAGATTCACCAAGGTTGAAATGAAGGAAAAAATGTTAAGGGCAGCCAGAAAAAAAGGTTGGGTTACCTACAAAGGGAAGCCCATCAGACTAACAGCAGATCTCTCAGCAGAAACCCTGCAAGACAGAAGAGAGTGGGGGCAAATATTCAACATTCTTAAAGAAAAGAATTTTCAACCCAGAATTTCATATCCAGCCAAACTAAGCTCTATAAGTGAAGGAGAAGTAAAATCCTTTATAGACAAGTAAATGCTGAGAGATTTTGTCACCACCAGGCCTGCCTTACAAGAGTTCCTGAGGGAAGTACTAAACATGGAAAGGAACAACCAGTACCAGCCACTACAAAAACATGCCATATTGTAAAGAACATCAAAACTATGAAGAAACTGCATCAATTAATGGGTGATATAACCAGCTAGCATCATAATGATGGATCAAATTCACATATAACAATATTTACCTTAAATGTAAATGGGCTAAACACCCCAATTAAAAGACACAGACTGACAAATTGGATAAAGAGTCAAGACCCATCAGTGTGCTGTATGCAGGAGAGCTATCTCACATGCAAAGACACAAATAGTCTCAAAATCAAGGGAGGGAGGAAGATCTACCAAGCAAATGGAAAGCAAAAAAAAAAAAAAAAAAGAAAAAAAGCAGGGGTTGTAATCCTGATCTCTGATAAAACAGACTTTAAACCAACAAAGACCAAAAGAGACAAAGAAGGCCATTACCTAATGGTAAAAGGATTAATTCAACAAGAAAAGCTAACTATCCTAAATATATATGCACCCAATACAGGAGCACTCAGATTCATAAAGAAAGTTCTTAGAGACCTACAAAGAGACTTAGACTCCCACACAATGATAATGGGAGACTTTAACACCCCACTGTCAACATTAGACAGATCAATGAGACAGAAAGGTAACAAGGTATCCAGGACTTGAACTCAGCCCTGCACCAAGCAGACCTAATAGACATCTACAGAACTCTCCACCCCAAATCAACAGAATATACATTCTTCTCAGAACCACATTGCACTTATTCTAAAACTGACCACATAATTGGAAGTAAAACACTCCTCAGCAAATGTAAAAGAACAGAAATCACAACAAACTGTCTCTCAGACCACAGTGCAACCAAATTAGAACACAGGATTTAGAAACTCACTTAAAACCGCAAAACTACATGGAAACTGAACAACCTGCTCTTGAATGACTACTGGGTAAATAATGAAATGAAGGCAGAAATAAATATGTTCTTTGAAACCAGTGAGAACAAAGACACAGTACACCAGAATCTCTGGGACACATTTAAAGCAGTATGTAGAGGGGAATTTATAGCACTAAATGTCCACAAGAGAAAGCAGGAAAGATCTAAAATCGACACCCTAACATCACAATTAAAAGAACTAGAGAAGCAAGAGAAAACAAATTCAAAAGCTAGCAGAACACAGGAAATAACTAAGATTAGAGCAGACCTGAAGGATATAGAGACACAAAAAAAACCTTAAAAAAATCAGTGAAACCAGGAGCTGGTTTTTTCAAAAGATCAACAAAATTGATAGACTGCTAGCAAGACTAATAAAGAAGAAAAGAGAGAAGAATCAAATAGATGCAATAAAAAATGATAAAGGGGATATCACCACCAATCCCACAGAAATACAAACTACCATTAGAGAATACTATACACACCTCTATGCAAATAAACTAGAAAATCTAGAAGAAATGGATAAATTACAGGACATACACCTCCTCCCAAGACCAAACCAGGAAGAAGTTGAATCTCTGAATAGACCAATAACAGATTATGAAATTGAGCCAATAATTAATAGCCTACCAACAAAAAAAAGTCTAGGACCAGATGCATCCACAGCCAAATTCTACCAGAGGTACAAAGAGGAGCTGGTACAATTCCTTCTGAAACTATTCACATCAGTAGAAAAAGGGAATCCTCCCTAACTCATTTCATGAGGCCAGCATCATCCTGATACCAAAGCCTGGCAGAGACATAACAAAAAAAAGAGAATTTTAGACCAATATCCTTGATGAACATCGATGCAAAAATCCTCAATAAAACTGGCAAATCGAATCCAGCAGCACATCAAAAAGTTTATCCACCACAATCAATTCAGCTTCATCCCTAGGATGCAAGGCTGGTTCAACATACACAAATCAATGAATGTAATCCATCACATAAACAGAACCAATGACAAAAACCACATGATTATCTCAATACATGCAGAAAAAGCCTGCAACAAAATTCAACAGCCTTTCATGCTAAAAACTCTCAACAAACTATGTATTGATGGAACATATCTCAAAATAGTAAGAGCTATTTATGACAAACCCACAGCCAATATCATACTGAATGGGCAAAAACTGGAAGCATTCCCTTTGAAAACCGACAAAAAACAAGGATGCTCTCTCTCACCACTCCTATTCAGCATAGTATTGGAAGTTCTGGCCAGGGCAATCAGGCAAGAGAAAGAAATAAAGGGTATTCAATTAGGAAAAGAGGAAGTCAAATTGTCTCTGTTTACAGACGACATGATTGTATATTTAGAAAACCCCACCGTCTCAGTCCAAAATCTCCTTAAGCTGATAAGCAACTTCAGCAAAGTCTCAGGATACAAAGTCAATGTGCAAAAATCACAAGCATTCATATACACTAAGAACAGAAAAACAGAGAGCTAAATCCTGAGTGAACTCCCATTCACAATTACTACAAAGAGAATAAAATACCTAGGAATCCAACTTACAAGGGATGTGAAGGACTTCTTCAAGGAGAACTACAAACCACTGCTCAAGGAAATGAGAGGACACAGACAAATGGAAGAACATTCCATGCTCATGGATAGGAAGAGTCAATATCGTGAAAATGGCCATGCTGCCCAAAGTAATTTATAGATTCAATGCTATCTCATCAAGCTACCACTGACTTTCTTCCCAGAATTGGAAAAAACTACTTTAAATTTCATATGGAACCAAAAAAGATCCCACATAGCCAAGACAATCCTAGGCAAAAAGAACAAAGCTGGAGGCATCATGCTACCTAATTTCAAACTATACTACAAGGCTACAGTAACCAAAACAGCATGGTACTTGTACCAAAACATATATAGACCAATGGAACAGAACAAAGGCCTCAGAAATAACACCATACATCTACAACCATCTGATCTCTGACAAACCTGACAAAAACAAGCAATGGGGAAAGGATTCCCCATTCAATAAATGGTGCTGGGAAAACTGGCTAGCTATATGTAGAAAGCTGAAACTGGATCCTTTCCTTACACCTTACACAAAAATTAACTCAAGATGTAATAAAGACTTAAACGTAAGGCCCAAAACCATAAACACCCTAGAAGAAAACCTAGGCAATACCATTCACAACATAGGCATGGGCAAAGACTTTATGACTAAAACACCAAAAGCTATAGACAAATGGGATCTAATTAAACTAAAGAGCTTCTGCACTGCCAAGGAAACTATCATCAGAGTGAACAGGCAACCTACAGAATGGAAGAAAATTTTTGCAGTCTATCCATCTGACAAAGGACTAATATCCAGAATCTACAAAGAACTTAAACAAATTTACAAAAAAAACCAAACAACTCCATCAAAAAGTGGGCAAAGGATATGAGCAGACACTTCTCAACAGAAGACATTTATGCAGCCAACAGACATATGAAAAAATGTTCATCATAATTGGTCATCAGAGAAATGCAAATCAAAACCACAATGAGATACCTTCTCATGTCAATTAGAATGGCAATCATTAAAAAGTCAGCAAACAACAGATGCAGGAAAGGATGTGGAGAAATAGGAATGCTTTTATACTGAAAAGGCATTTTGAAATAGACTAATTTCTGTGCTTTCTTGTGTTAGTATATTAAAAATTTCTTTCTGAGCTTTTAGTTCACTCTTCTGTCTGTATCTATCTATCTATCTATATTTTTTTGAGACAGAGTCTCACTCTGTCACCCAGGTTGGAGTGCAGTAGTGCTCACTGCAAGCTCTGCCTCCCGGGTTCATGCCATTCTCCTTCCTCAGCCTCCCACATACCTGGGACTACAGGTGCCCACCACCACGCCCAGCTAATTTTTTTTTTTGTATTTTTAGTACAGATGGGGTTTCACCATGTTAGCCAGGATAATTTCGATCTCCTGACCTCATGATCCACCTGCCTTGGCCTCCCAACGTGCTAGGATTACAGGCATGAGCCATCGTGCCTGGTTCCAAGTTACTACTTCTTAAGCTCCTTTTGGATAAGAAGAGCTTTCCCGTGGCTTGGACTGAGGACCCATACCCCAGGGGTGCCATTCTGACTAGATTGTATGGAGTGGGTGCAGGAGATAAAATTGCTCAAATGAAAATGACAGTCAGTAGTCCCCTGTCTGTTCCATTCCTCTGCACCTTCCTTGTCCATCCCATTCCTCTGCACTCTCCCCCGCACATGTTCACACTGACCATATCTTTAGGCTTCTCAAGTTGTAGCCGCAGACGTGGTTAGTGTGACACGTGCAGGGGAGAGGTGCAGAGGAATGGGACGGACAGGGAAGATATTCCTTGGGATAGTGATCTGCCTGCTGGCCTTCACCTCTTGGCCTTGTCGTGGGTAGTCACAGAGTCCACGGCTTTACGCATGGTCTCTTTGTTCCCCAGGAACTGCATAGGCTTGATGGATTTCAAGTTCTTGTCTAACTCATAGACAATAGGAATACCAGTTGGCAGGCTGTGCTCCACAATAGCTTCTTCAGAGGGACCTTCCAGATACTTAACGTCCAGAAGGCTGATGCCATGGGCTGCAATCCATGCCTATTTTCCCTCCTTCATCTGGGGAGCTATTAATTTCAAAAGGGCACTGTCTGAAAGACACTATTGCCTTTCAAACCCTCTCAGGAGAGTAGTCGATCATCAGAGAGGTCTCCATCCTTGTGATCCTTACTGAAGTTGCTGTAGAAGGGATAGCTGGGCTTTACTGGAGGTGTTGGGATGGCATAGGAGGCCTCCAGATTTTACCTGGGCCTCATCATTCTTGGCAGTAGTTTTTGCTTTATTGAGGCTAGTCAGACACCTATAGTGTCATTCACTGAGACATCAAATCTTTACTACAAGATGCTACATATGGTTAATGGCATCCAGCACTATCTAGTGAGTCAGGATTGCTCTCTCTTCTGCACTGAGGAGAAACACATATCAAGCTTATAGGCAGAATCTCACAGAGCCTGCATGATGCCCTTTGCTTCATGCCCTGCTGGGCTCAGGTTATTGTCCTATAACTGCTGAAGTGGTTCTCCAGGCTCCTGGTGCTCTCACAATGCTGGATCAGCACTAACTTGCAGGTGGCCATGGCAGCTGGCTGGGGGTGCTGCACCAACTAGGGACCCACTGAGATTCTAGGGTCTCAGCCTACTCTTTCCATTTCCTTCCCCAGTCCTGCATGTGCCCTTTTGCCCCATTGTTCCTATGATCCATCTTCATTTAATTTTTGTGTATGTTGTGAGATAGGCTAAAAAATTAGTGTTTTAAAAAACACTATCCTTTTCCCCTTGAAATGAGTTGGCATCTTTGTGGAAAACCAGTTGAGCATAAATATAAGGCAAAATTTCTAGACTATCAATTTTGTTTCATTGATCTATTCCAACTGCCTGTAATTACACCAGTACCACACTATCTTAATTATTATAGCTTTATAGTAGGGTTTGAAATCAGATCGTGCAAATCCTCCAACTTTATTCTTCTTTTTCAAAATTACTCTAGCTATTATAGGTCCTTTGCATTCCCATATCAATTTTAAAATCAACTTACCAATTTCTACACAAAAGACTGGGATTTTGATAGGGGCTATGGTCTATGGACTGATTTGGGGAGAATTAAAATTTTAACAATATTGAGTCTTCCAATTCATGAACATTGAATTTCTATTTTAACCATTCTAAATTTATCTCAACAATGTTTTCTAGTTCTGTTTACAAATCTTCAATTTTTTGTTAAGTTTATTCCTGTCTTTTTCTTTTTTGGTAATATTATATATGTGTGATAGTTAATATTGAGGGTCAACTTGATTGGATTGAAGCATGCAAAGTATTGTTCCTGGGTGTGTCTGTGAGGGTGTTGCCAAGGGTGATTAATATTTGAGTCAGTGGACTGGGAGGTGCAGACCCATCCTCAGTCCAGGTGAGCACCATCTAATCAGCTGCCAGCAGGACTAGAATAAAAGCAGGTAGAAGAACGTGGAAGGACTTGACTTGCTGAGTCTTCCGGCCTTGATCTTTCTCTGGTGCTGGGTGTTTCCTGTCCTTGAACATTGGACTCCAAGTTCTTCAGCTTTTAGACTCTTGGACTTATACCAGTGGTTTGCCAGAGGCTGTCGGGCCTTTGGCCACAGACTGAAGGCTGCATTGTCAGCTTCCATACCTTCAAGGTTTTGGGACTCGGACTGATCCACCACTGACTTCCTTGCTCCTACACTTGTAGTCGGCCTATCATGGGACCTTAGCTTGTGATCATGTGAGTCAGTACTCCTTAATAAATGCCCCTTCATATATACATTTATCCTGTTAGTTCTGTCCCTCTAGAGAACCCTGACTAATACTGTAAGGAAGTGTTTTCTCAGTTTCATTTTCATGTTGTTCATTGACAATGTTAATTTTGATTACTCAGGCCCCCTATGACTTGCTCACTTTCTGGAACTCCCAGTCAAATTTCTGACTAGTTTGCCAGTCCATCACTTGCTTCAAACAGGGCCAAGACCTCAGACTAGCAGAGGTGCTGACTCTCATTCTGTACTTGCCACACAGACCACTTTAACTGTCAACACTACACGTGAAAGGAGCCTGTTCTGGTGTCATCAGCAAAGCTAAATGATTGTTTTTGACAGTTTTGCCCAACTTTATAGTTGGTTTTTTATCAGAATAAATGTTAGGGACTATTTTTGTACTTTTTTCCTCTAAATTAATTTCAATATTTAAAGATTTGCTGTTTTATACTTAGCAACTCTTTTGTGCACTTTTTGTTTAGAACTTTTTAGAGGAAAGAGGTGGTTATACATTTTACTATTTTTATTAAATTAAATCACTGCAAAAATGTATTTTATTTCATGGATATATGTGTAATATTTGAAGGACAAAAGTAACTGATGAATAACCAAAAGTAACCACATGCTACAGTCACTCATTATAAATTAGGTGAGGTCATTACTAATTCCGCTGGCATTATGAAATGATATATTTCTTTTTCCAAAGTTTCAAATTTGTTATTCCACTTAGATGTTATTCCACTGTCATAATTTCAATATTTATTCTAAAAATGAGGATTTCCAGCTTCTTAGCTGTATAATTGATTCATTATATGACTGTCTCCCAAAATCCACATATATGGATACAGATACTAAGCCAGAACTATTTATACAAGTTTTATTTTACTTTCGTTCACTGAAATTAATCAATATTATATAATCTTTAGGCCAAAGTTTTTAGTTCTAGACATCATAATAAATAATTTGCTTCATCCTTGATTAAACTATAAGCACTTTGAATGCAGATTTTATATTCTTTTAGTAATACTCTAATAGTCTTTTGCGCAACACATTATATGCAGTAAATTAAATCTATGTATTCTTTGCCCCCACTCAACCCTATAGTGGAAAATACCAGGTGGCCCAATATGAAAAATTAGAAATAGGTAAGGTTGAAAATGCTTGAATACTATTTTAAATATATAAAAATTAAAACTATTTTCCTCATCCAATCAACAGGCATTTATTTAGTTCCTACACTCTGCTTTGCACTACTCTAAATGCTAGGATGGTGGTGAACATAGCAAGCATTATTCCTGGACTCAGGGATCATTTCACAGGGAGATAGATCATCAGCAAATAATGAATAAATAAACAATTACAAACCATTTAAATACCACGAAGCAAGTAGCAGTGTGAAGCCACAGAAAATAATAGGAAAACCTACTTCAACTGGATGTTCTACAGGAAAGATTTTTTTTGCTGTTGTCCCCACTGTTTCACTATTGTACATTTATTTTTTATTATTTAAAAGTTTTACTTGGAATAATTCCTGTTTATAGGGAAAATTGCAAAAATAAGAATAGTACAAAGAACACTTGTATACGTTTTCTCAGATTTGCATAATACTAATATTTTACACCATTCTCCTTATTGTGTGTTTTCTAAATGTGTCTATCTTTCTATATCTAGCTATCTATCTTTACCTATTGCATTAGTCTGTTTTCACACTGCTAACAAAGACATACCCAAGACTGGGTAATTTATAAAGGAAAGAGATTTAATGGACTTACAATTCCACATGGCCGGGGAGCCCTCATAATCATGGTAGGAAGGCAAAGGAGAAGCAAAGTCCATCTTACACGATAGCAGGCAAGAAAGCTTGTGCAGGGGAACTCCCATTTATAAAACCATCAGATCTTGTGAGACTTATTCACTACCACGAGAATAGTATAGGGGAAACTGCCACCAGGATTCAATTATCTCCACCTGGCCCTGCCCTTGACATGTGGAGATTATTACAATTCAAGGTAAGATTTGGGTGAGGACTCAGCCAAATCATATCACCTATCTTCTAAATACCGTCAGGTGCCACATCAGGAAGTTTCAGTCAATAATGGGCCACATATACAACACTGGTCCCATAAAAATATAATACATTATTTTTACTGCACTTTTTTATGTTTAGATATTTTTAGATACACAAATACTTACCATTGTATTACAGTTGCCTACAGTATTCAGTACAGTTATATGCCATACAGATTTGTAGCCTAGGAGCAATAGGCTATCCCACATAGCCTAGGTGTGTAGTAGGCTATGCCATCTAGGTTTCTGTAAGTATACTCTATTGTGTTCGTACAATGATGAAATCATGTAACATACTTTTCCCAGAACGTATCTCTGTTAAGTGACACATGACTATAATTTGTTTTTCTGAGTCATTTAAAGGTGCATTCACTGTGGGCCTTTAAGTTTATATAATTTAGTGTGTATTTCCCAATAAAAATAATTTTTTTTTTTTTTTGAGACAGGGTCTCACTCTGTCACCCAGCCTGGTGTGTAGTGGTACAATCACAGCTCGCTGCAGCCTCAACCTCCCTGGACTCAGGTGATCCTCCCACATTAGCCTCCTGAGTAGCTGGGACTACAGGCACACCACCACACCTGGCTAATTTTGTATTTTTTGTAGAGATGGGGTTTCGCCATGTTACCCAGGCTGGTCTCAAACTCCTGGGCTCAAGCTATTTTCCCACCTCGGCCTCCCAAAGTGCTGGGATTACAGGTGTGAGCTACCGCACCCAGCCTCACAGTAGTTTCAGCTTGAGTAAAATGAATATTGATGAAACAGTTTTACCTAAACTGCCATTTTGTGTTCTTTTTTTTTTTTTGTCAATTGATTTAATAATGTCCCAAATAACACTTCTCCGCTTTTTCCAATACAGGATTGAGCCTAGGCCCATGTCTTGCATTTAGTTGTCAGGTCTCTTTAGCATCTTTTAACCCAGAATATTTCTACAGAATACAGTTCTATCCCTCCTTTTTATAAAACAGAACATTGCTCGCTTTGAATTTGATGATTCTTCATGATTGGATTCACGTTATGCATGTCTACCAGAATATTGCACAGGTGATGTTCTATCTGCTATAGCAGGGGTTCCCAGGACCCAGGCCGCTGACCAGTATCAGTGGGTGGCCTGTTACCACACAGCAGGTGGTGGGTGGTGGGTGAGCAAACATCACCGTCTGAGCTCTGCCTCCTGTCGGATCAGTAGCAGCATTACATTCTCGTAGGAGCATGAACCCTATTGTGAACGGTGCATGCATGCGAGGGATCTAGTTGCACGCTCCTTATGAGAATCTAATCCCCCCCATCCATAGAAAAGTTGTCTTCCATGAAACCAGTCCCTGGTGTCCAAATGGTTGGAGACCGTTACTTGATAAGCTCTCTCCACCAGAGGTAGGTAATGTACACCTGCCCTTCATTGGTGATGTTAGTTTTGTTCACTTGGTGGAGATGTTGAACAATTTCTCTACTTTGTATTAACTGTTTTTCCCCTTATAACTAATAAGCAGTCTACAGGAAGACATTTTAAGACCATTCAAACATCTTTCATATCAGCAACATATGCCCATGGTATTTAGCATCAATTGTCAGTTCTTTCCTGGTTCAATCTTTGCTGCAATAGTTGCAAAGAAAGGATTTACCACCCCCCTGCTCCCCACATTGTGCCACTACCCTGTTCCAGCCTTGATGTCAGCCATTTCTCCAGAAACACTGCTCAATATCTTTTATATAGACTAGAAACAACCAGTTATAAAAACCATTGGCAGTTTGATTATAAGATCAGCATTTAAAATAAAAACTACATGTAATCAAAATTACTTAGGAAGGTCAATATATCTCCTAAATGCTAACAAAACACAGAAACATAGGTGAAAAAGGACTTCATTTTACCAAGCTAAAAGTTATTTAAACATTTACATATTTATATAATGTGGTAAGGTACTTGACTCAATGAGACTAGGACTCAACAGAAAAGGCTAAAAGAGACTAAACAGCAATTTTTAAAAAGTGATCAAGGATCACATTAACTTACAGATTATTTATTGAGTAGTGCAATATTGGGCTTTTTTCCCCATTAAGCAGAATTTATTTAGTTGGATTAAATAGTTAATGTCAAAAATTAAATGTTAAAAAAATTAAAACGTTATACGTGAATATTTAATTTTTAGTATCATCAAGGAATTTTAAAGCATAAAAGAAAAACAAGCTTTAAAGTAATATTTGCTAGTTTCTTTTTACACATGTGTATTTCTCTTAAATCATTTTTCAAAAGCATATTATTTCAAAAACCTTGAAATGCAGCATTTTATTGAAAAGGGAAAAAGGCACTTACATATGTCACAAATGTCTTTATAGGGCCTATACTTTCTGCATCTTCCTAGTTTTGTGCCCACTGTCTCTTTTGTTCATTTTATCCATGGTGCCTAGAGCAGCGCCTGGCACATGGTAGGGCCTGGACAAGTATTTTCTTTTTTCTTTTCTTTCTTCCTTTTTTTTTTTTTTTTTTTTTTAAGACACGCTCTCACTTTTGTCATCCAGGCTGGAGTGCAGTGGCACAATCTCGGCTCACTGCAACCTCCACCTCCCGGGTTCAAGCGATTCTCCTGCCTCAGCCTCCGAGTAGCTGGGACTACAGGCACCCACCACCACACCTGGCTATTTTTTTGTATTTTTAGTAGAGACGGGGTTTCACCATGTTGGTCAGGCTGGACTTGAACTCCAGACCTCAGGTGATCCACCCACCTCGGCCTCTGAAAGTGCTAGGTTTGCAGGCATGAGTCACCATGCCCAGCCTGGACAAGTATTTTCTGAGTGAACAATCAATGACATAGGGAGTTGGAATCAATTATTTGTACATGCCCTTCCAGCTGCAGGACTAAAACTAAAGCTCTATGACTTCAGGCCCAGTATGTTTCCTTTTTTACCATGTGTGTCATCTGAAGACTATTTCATTCATATCTGTACCCTGGTATTGGTTGGGATGAGCCTCTACAAACGCATATCATTGATTTGAGCTTTAGTTTGCTTGTCCTAGCAAAGTTTATATACACATCCTGTAATGGATTGGATGTTGAATGGCCTAAGGATCATTTCCCTATCTCAAAGAGAATGTGATTTTAAGCCTTTTCAGATTTCTGAACGTTTTATATACTCACCCTTAGGGTGACTATAGTTTGGAAGAAGAAAAAGAGATTTGGAAACTATTTTGGAGCACTAGGAGCATGAATGCTACTGTTTCCATTCTTTGGCTGCTGTGAGTAAGGATAATAGAGAAAAAGAATAAGGCTGCCAACTTGGACCCGAGGCATGCACTGGAGAGCTCCAAGCTAGTGGCTCCTACAAAGATGTTAATTTGGAGGCAACCTAGTAAAATAACCACACTGAAAACACTTCACAATTTTTTTGTGTGTGTTTGAATAGATAAACAATTATTATAATAGTAATATTGACTGCTGATTTTTTTAAACATTATTTTGTCAGGTTAGAGTAAATGTGAGAAATTCTATCCAGTATATTTTTACACATTGCAATATCTAGCTTGTATGATTCATGCCCTCATTTCTGCATTGAGAGGGTTCTGCAGAACACATATGTAAGTATAGGGTAGCTTTACCTTTTTTTTAATTATAAAAGCCAAGTGCCCTCAGTATCAAAATGTTACTGCCAATATTATGTTATTTAATTCTCAGAACAAAACTGCTGAGCAGGCATTTGTTGTGCCCATGCAGCAGATGAGGAACATGGGGCACAAAATGTTTAGGCAGCTTGTCCAAGGAACACACACCTGTTGAGTGGCTAACCCAAAATTCATCCAGATCTCATCTGCTTTTGATTTCTCCTAGTCAGAAAGTGTTGATTGCCATGTGGTTATGAATTTAGACTAAGAATACACAATTTTTTATTATTTATGTATGCCTTTGCTACATGATTTTTAATATTTTTACTGATACATAATAACTGTACATATATTGAGGGTACATCTGATATTTTGATACATGTATACAATGTGTAATCGTCATATCAGGGTACTTGGGGTATCCATTTCCTCAAATATTTATTTTTTCTTTGTGTTGGGAATCCCCAAACAATTCTTCGAGCTATGTTGAAATATACAATAAATTATTGTTAGTTATGATTTTCCTACTGTACTATCAAATAGTAAAACTTATTCCTTCTAGCTATTTTTTACCCCTAATTCTTTGATTATTTTTGATATATGGAAGCTCATATCCATTTTGATATGTGGAAGCTCTATGTGCTTGTTATTGACCCTGTAAATTACACACACACACACACGCACACACTCACACACACTCACACACACACACACACACACATGCTGACTGGGGAAAAAAGAATAAAGGAGAAATACCGGATATATGACAATTAGATACCTAAGAAAGAGTATTTTATAACATGATTACCTGATGTTGCTAAAACATAGAAACTCGTGAATTATAAAATGTCATTGATTCTCAGATAACTTTACGCTAACTCAGATCTTTCTTCTGCCAGCTTAAAACCTGAAATAACCTCTGTTGCAGGCTGAATAATGCCCCCTGCCCCATACAAAAATGTCCACATTCTAAACCCGGGATCCTGTGAATTTGTTACCTTATGTAGCAGATGGGACTTTACAGATGTGATTAAATTAAGGATATTGAGATGAGGGGATTATCCTGGATTATCTACGTGGAGCCAGTGAAATTGCTGGGGTCTTTCTAAGTGAAAGAGGGAGGCATAAGGGTCAGAGTGAGACGAGATGTGAGGGTGGGGTGGTGGGATTTTCATGAAGGAACCGTGTGCTAAGAAATGCGGGCCACTTCTAGAAGTTGGAAAAAATAAGGAAACAGAGTTTCCCCTTGAACTTCCAGGAGGAAGACAATGCTGATGCACCATTTTAGATTTTGGAACTTGAAAACTATAAGATAACAAATTTATGTTGTTGTAAGCCACTACATTTGTGCTAATTTGTTACAGCAGCAATGGGAGACTAATACAGCTTCCCACTTTTGTGACTCACCCCTTCCTCTAAGGTCCTTCAAGACTGGGCCTTGTCAGCGGGCGGGGTGGCTCATGCCTGTAATCCCAGCACTTTGGGAGGCTGAGGCAGGCAGATCACCTGAGATCAGGAGTTCGAGACTAGGCTGGCCAATATGGTGAAACCCTGTCTCTACTAAAAATACAAAAATTAGTTGGGAGTGGTAGCGCATGCCTGTAGTCCCAGCTACTCAGGAGGCTGAGGCACGAGAATCGCTTGAACTCGAGAGGCAGAGGTTGCAGTGAGCCGAGATTGTGCCACTGCACTCCAGCCTGCCTGACAGAGTGAAACTCCATCTCAAAATGAAGGAAAAAACAAGCAAACCAACAAACAAAACTGGGCATTGTCCAACTCTCCTATCTCCAACCCAAAATTTTAGGTAGAATGCCTGAGGAAATAGAACTCCATGCTGTGTATACTCTGCTACCCAGCAATACTAAACTACTTGAAATTGTCTTGCATAAATCTTGCTTTCTCTGGCTTCTAGTCTTGCTTTTCTCTGCCTCAGGCTGTACTTTTTTGTAAATGTGATTATATTCCCTCCTATATCACCACTTACTTTCCTTTACCCCATTCTACCCATACCACAACCAGGCAAATTAATGCTCGTACTCAGCTCAGGTTTCCATCCTGTAGGAAGCCTTCCCAATACCATACTTATTCCCAAACTAGACATCTCTCTTCTGCACCCTTCTAATTCCACCTTGACCCCAATTTATCACTGTGGTAACATGTATCATACTGCGTGAAGCAATCTATTAATACTTGCATCATGTTGGCTGAAGCACGAACTCCACAAGAGCAGGGACTGGATGGGCCCACGGTTTTGTCCTGAGGCCCAACACGGTGCTGGCCCTTTGTAGTAAATGCTCAAGAAATGTTTGTTACATTCATATGCCTGAGAAATTTGCATTCTAGTGTCAATTGGGCTATTTACAAAGGAGGAAAGTCCTCCTTAAAATCAGTTTTGAGAAAAGTAGCCATCAGTAAATGATTTGTTTGATTGATAGCCTGTACAGCTATCTCTTTCCTAGCACAACATTTATGCTCTTGATAGACATAATTTTGACGCTTTTATGAAGGGGAAGGTATAACATATTGATCCATGAAAAGATTCACATTCTACAGCCTTGTATATCCGAAATATCAATATGTCACCACTGATGTATCCATATGTTTGCAATATCTACAAGCAACTGTAGGACACTTCTCACTTATAGTTTTAAATTTCTTTTAAAGATTTGTTTTTATTTTAGTAGTATAGACAAAGCAAGTATAGTCACAAGGAGACAGAAAGCCTTTACTCTATCACAATATTAGAGATGACATCTTAAATAGGCTGGGAAGTTCAGAAACTTCTAAGAAAGCGTCAATGAAGCATCGTGAATCCTCAGTGAAAAAAGGGCTTCCACATGAGGGAGGGATGAGGATCTGCTAGTGACAATCATCCTCGCGTTTGCTACTCCACAAAAGCCAGGAGTAGAAGAAACCACATAGAACTTTGAAAAATAGTTTTCTGTTTGGACAATTTAAATTAAATTATATAAAACCTATAGTTTCAGCTGGTAGGATCAATGGTATTACACAGATGTACTCCGGAATCAGGGACAATTTGTTTATCAGCTTTGCTTATCCGAGTCTGAGTTAGGTCCTCCAATGTTTGAAAAGCTTTGATGCCTCAACATGATGTTTGCCAAAGTGGTGTCTATAATGAGCAGCCAAATTCTCCGTATTTCAGGCGCTTTCTTCTAAACTGCTTTTGAAGGGGACTGTCAAGTGTTGCATGCTGTTTGTCACTTAACACTTGGGGAGTGAAATTCACAAAGGGGACTTTATGAACTTTCGCAACAAGGATATCTTTGCCAACACTTCAGAGCTATTTTAAGTTTGGAAGTTGTAAGTCTCTCTCTCTTCTTAGAGGTGATAGCAGCTGACCCAGGACACCTGGGTTTTAAGTGAGTTTGCACTTTCAAGATCTGCTAGCACTCATTGGGATTTCAACTGCATTATATGTCCACAAAAATTGTGCGTTTTATTCATATGGCTTCCTTAATCTAAAAGGTTTAATAATAATAACAATGAACATAAAATAAATATTGATAAATACCATTTATTGTTTATTAATTACCCAGCGCTGTAATCAATTATCTGCATGATCTCATTGAATACATGCTAGAACCTTGAGGTAGGTACTCTTATTTGTCCTGTTCACAGATGAGAACACTGAGGCTCAGAAAATTTAAGTAGAACGTCCAGTGAAATAGAATGCAAGTGATGAAATTGAATTCGTACACAGGATTGCAGATCTTCAGAGCCCATTACTCATTTTTTTCTTATTTTTAGAAGACTAAGGCTTTAAAAGGAGGGATTAAAAATGTGTGTGTGTGTGTGTGTGTGTGTGTGTGTGTGTAGCTGGGTGGGGACAGGAGTGGGAGAGATCATAAAAATTGTTTAGGTGTTAATTAAATTCTTTATTTTTCAGTATCACCCAGGGGATATATCTTGTATTATACGTGTGTGTGGTGTGTATTGCGTGTTTGCATGAGTACATTTGTGTGTATATGTGTGTTTTCCATTTTCCAACTTTTTTTGTGTGCTCAAAATGTTGTTGTGAGTACTGTTAATCTGTGTTTTATCCTGGGATTTTGAGATGCTTATATTTATCTGTCACTTTTGTCATCTATCTTGTGGGTAATATTTGAAAGTCTCAGTTTCTGCAGATCACAGCTGGGAATTTAATAGATAGCTCTTTACTCCTTTCATTGTGAGCTGGCCACAGACTCACTTTGTACATTGGTGTGTTTGAGAATAACAGAAAAATAAAGAAAAACCAAGGATAAAGGCAGAGGTCTAAAGACTAGGAAAATAAGCATCAAGCTCATTTTGGTGAGGATTGTGGATTGGCCTAACTTTACAATGCCTACCCATTTCCCTCTGCTTTTCATTCATCATCATCGTTAATTTCTCTCTTCATTTGCTAAACAGATGAGTAGCAAGGGAGGCAATAGAATTAAACCCAAACAAAAAGGCCCCTTTCTCTTCAATCCTCAGTGTTCCTTCGAGAATAAAGACTTTAATGATGGGAGGTCCATTTCAATTATCTGGAGCCAATGCATTTCTACCTCAGTAGTCACTGCTTTCAGCAAAAGGAAATGCCTGTAAAGGGGTAAAGATCCGTTAACTGACCACTTCAAAGAGAATTAACCTGCCAGAGGAAAGGGTGAATATTTTGCAAACTTAATCTTTCCTGGGCAAAACCGCATTATGAAGTGCTGGCAGGCACTTTCTTGCCTTCTTTGGAAGACAGACTTTTTGTGTCCTTAACTTCACAGCTAGAGACACATACATCCTCTCCAGCACCTGATCTCTCTCCCCTGACTTGCTTGTCTGTGTTATTTCTTTGCAGAGCTGCTGCACTATCTACCTGAATCTTCTTGGCTTCATCTTACAAATTAGCTGCCTAATTAGTCTTCCAGAAGTACAGATTTGATGATGATATTTTCCTACTCAAAAAGCTTTAGTGGCTTAGCTTTATCTAAACAACAAAACTTGGACTTTCTGGCTTGACTTTCAAGACTTTCTATGACTTAGCCTTATTCTACCCACCCGAACATTTTCTGCCTCCCCTCCCTGCCCCTGCATTTTTAAAAAGTCCACTTCACTTAGACCAAACTTAAACTTTGCTTCCACACAATAGTAAGTTCCTCAAGGACAGGATTTTTGTCTGTTATGTTTACTGTTGTGTCTACGACACCAACAACAGTGGCTGGCTTCTTGTAGGTGCTGGATAGATACACAGATAGACGCTGAATTGATGGAATGAATAAATGGCCATTTTCCACATTTCCCAGACTCTGTGACTTTGCTTACTTCTTCTCTTCATGAATAAATATTCAGCCTTTGTTCAGAACCTGTTAATAAGCCACCTCTCCCATTTAGGCAATATCAGATTAGCTGAAGTAAATCTCTCCCTTCTGTTAGTTCCAATAATTCTTTATATTCTCACAATTCTCAGTCACATATTTTTGTCACTTTTATCTTTCAATTATAACTGTTTAGATGCATGTCATATTTTTTTGACTAAACTTTAAGCTCTTTGGGCAGAATGCGCATCTGAATTATATTTATCCCTCCTCCTATTCCCAACCACCAGTTTATAGTAATGATTCTAAGATATCGTCTTGCAGGTAAAAGACACTCAAAAAAGCACTTGGTTAAGAATTTTTTATTTTATATTGTCACTTCCTGTTTTATTAAAATATGTTGTAAAATCTTTGCAGTCAAAGATATATCATTCAGTACTCTTTTCTTGCATCACAGTCAACTTCATTTTAATGACATAATGATGGTTTCATTAATAGTTACTGAATTATTAAATATATTGGTAATGGATTATTCTTCAGCATTTTAGGAAATAAACCATTTACATCCAAACCCATAGAATCCACAACACCAAAGGAACCTTACTGTAATGGACTTTGGGGGATAATGATGTGTCAATGTAGGTTTATTGGCTGTAAGAAATGAACAAGTCTGGTGTGGAATTTTGGTAGTTGGAGAGGCTATGCGTGTGTGGGGCCAGGGAGTATATGAGAAATTTCTGTAACATTGTGCTCAGGGAGCTGTGAACCTAAACCTGCTCTAAAAAATAAACCATATTTAAAAACAAAACAAACAAACAAAAAATGCATTTACATACATACCTCTTCCTTTATACCCTGCTGCTAAGTAGTTTTAAGACATTTTTCTTCCAAACTGAAGCTAACGGGAGTTGAAGATGAGAAGGTAGGAAAATATATCTTTGCCTTTGGTTTAAAGTTCCTATGTATCCCAGGCAACAGAACAAAACAATATTAACACTTATTTCGCTGAGGGTAACCTCATATTTATGTATTTCCAGAGTATTTACAAATAGATGTGACAGCACTACACCAATTTTTGGCACTTTTTTTTTCCACATTGCTGCTTCTTCATTTATATATTTAATTTTTAAAGTATTTATACATATGAGTTCTGTATTAGTCTGTTCTCACATTGCTTTGAAGAGATACTCGAGACTGGGTAATTTATAACCAGTTCTGACTCACAGTTCTGCATGGCTGGGGAGGCCTCAGGAAACTTACAATCATGGCAAAAGGGAAGTAAACATGTCTTTCTTCACATGGCAGCAAGAGAGAGGAGTGAATGGGGTAAAAGCCCCTAATAAAACCATTAGATCTCGTGAAAACTCACTCACCATCATGAGAACAGCATGGGGGAACTGCCCCCATGATCTAATCACTTCCCATGAAGTCCCTCCCCCAACATGTGGGGATTACATTTCAGATTACAAGTCAAGATGAGATTAGGGTGGGGACACAGAGTATATTATTCTACTCTGACCCCTCCCAAATTTTGTCTTTCTCACATTATGCCTTCCCAACAGTTCCTCAAAGTCTTAACTCATTTCAGCATTAACCCAAAAGTCCAAGTTCATAGTCTTATCTGAGACAAGGCAAGTTCCTTCCACGTATGAGCCTGTAAAATCAAAAGCAAGTTAGTTACTTCCTAGATACAATTGAGGTACAGGAATAGGGTAAATACACCCATTCCAAATGGGAGAAATTGGCCAAAACAAAGGGGCTACAGGCCCCATGCAAGTCCGAAATCCAACAAGGCAATAATTAAATCTTAAAGCTCTGACATAATCTCCTTCGGCTCCATGTTTCACATCCAGGTCATGCTGATACAAGAGGTGGGCACTCATGCCCTTGGGCAAGTTCTTAGGGGAGAAAGGAAAAACCAATAATAAATGAAGTGGAGATCAGTTTCCAGAATTCACAAAAAGCAGGCACATTTATCTAATAAGACATGTGCCTGCAAAATTACAGCCCTGATTCCTGACTTGGTTATTGCCCTCCAGGGCCTGCTTCTTCAGGGAAGACAAATTTTTCTGCAAGCTTCTTTCCCCTTGTTCCCATCACTGAAGGTAATAATCTATGCAGAGGAATCTTGGCTTTGGCCAAAGGCTCTTTTCAAGATGTATTTATTGTAATCAATTGAAGATTTCTGAAAATAAGATATGCATGCAGCATTTAATGAGTTGAAGTTTAGCTTCATGGTCTTGAAAATAAATGATAGTGAGGATTATCAGCATTAGATTGCCAAGAAAAACCAAAAACAAAACAACAATAAAAAAAACTGTAGAGTGTTCCATGGTTACAGGATTCTTCCTTTTTCCCTATTTTCCTTAACTTCTCTTCATGGGGGTATAATTATGGTTTATTCATGCCATTGATATTTGATTACTCCTGGGTTTCAAGATGGCTATTCTTTCACAAAACTTTCCTTCTGAAAGAGGAACTATATGTAATTGTTATTTTCCTTCTGAAAGAGGAATTATATGTATTCAGCAGGACTTTGGGAGCTCAGAGACCCTTATACATAGGCACCTGTTTTTTCTGAGATGTTAGCAAGTATCCTTGGTGAACGAGGAACGTGCTGCTTCCTAATACACCATAAAAGAGGGTTTGTTTAGATTCTCTTTCAGGAAAAGAAGTTAGAGATTAGACATATTGAGGTTGTTCTAGCTTCATGGAAAAAAAAAAAAGTTTCTTAAAACTGCTTCCTTAAAATATGGCACTGTCCAAATTGAATCATTGTATTACCCAAGTGCTATCTAGTTTTCAAATCTAAATGTAAACAGATGGGGGTGACAAATAGATTCAAACATCCTCAAAGTATGAGTACAGAGACTTGACAACCAAATAGAGGAAAGACTGAACCTATTATTTAACCCTAAAATTAATCCACATTCTTAATTTTTTTAAATATTTAGTATTTTTACTGTTTCCATGCATTCTAGGAATTATAAAACAAAAGCCCCAACATGAAAACAGGGCTCTAGTTCTATTTATGGTTTTTCTTACTCATCCAAAGACAGAAAAGACTGAAAGCATCTCTAAGTCCTATTTCTCTAATTCTTGGAGAATGATAAATATTTAGCCAAACACATGATTACTCATTTGAATGTTTCAAATAGACTGATGTTTTGCCAACATAGAAACCAAATCTAGTTTTGGGTGGTCACAGTTTTACAAGTTAGTCACTCACCAATAAGCATCCATGAAAATTGAGTTTTGTCATTCATGTACTAATTTATTTATTCATCAACTTATTTAATAAGTATATATTTAATGCCTATTATGTGACAGGCATTGTCCTTGCTGCCTGGATACTGAATAGTGAACAGAATAAATCTGATTCCTACCCCCCGGGGCAAGAAAACTGCCTGTTAAGTAGAACAGATATGAAACAAAACCAAAGAAATAAAATATTGTCACAGAGGGCTGAGAAATAAAAGAGCAATATATTGATGAATAAAAACATATGCCATCATAAGTAGGTAGATTTAGAAGCATAAACATCTGTCATCATACACACGTAGATTTAGAAGCATTACTCTCTATTCCTCCTATAAGAAAACACAGATATTTGTTACCTAGAGCAAACATTTCGTAATCTGGCCCTGCAGTGTTATAATTTACTGTTTTGCTGGCACCCTCATTCTCTCTATAAGTTTCCATGAGTGAATTGGGCATTGGCCTTCCCTACTTTCCCACATGATCAAGGGAATTCTCATTCAGCAACAAGTCCTAAAAAGTCAAATCAAACTCCGCTTTGACCAGTCAAGGCTATTGTCTCTTTGACCGACTACTAAGTTTTCATGCTGAATGCTGCGTGCATCTCTGCAAATTCTTCTTCTTTATTCACCACTTTATGGCCCACTTTGTTACCTGCTTTTATCTGCTCACTTCCCAGAGATTTTGCTCCTATCAGCTTTCTTGCTAATCAAGCTTTTTTTTTTTTTTTTTTTTTTTTTTGTATTTCTAAACGTACATCTCAATGTCTGGTGTGATCTTCACACATTTCCCAGTCACCTTCCTCAGCTGAACCTTTCTACTTGGCAGACAAGCACTTTGGAACTTCATATCTACTCTTTCTCATGACACTGACATATTCTTTTTTTGGCATACAAATGTCAACAGGTAGGATCAAATGGAAAAGAGGTGTGAAAGGTTAATTCCCCAATATCAGCATCAACTATAGGAAATGTATTTGCAGAGTAACAGCTAAGCGGAACTCCTTGAATGAACAGTGCTCTGTGACAACTATTGAATGAGAACATTTCTGTCACAATGAAGACAAAGACAGGTTGTTTCAATGTCATGGGTCACTGGGTGAAGAGCAGAGAAAGCCAGTTCTTCATGCTTATACAAGAGCCCTTCAAACATGGGAAGCCAATGTTACAGACGAAGGTTTACCCAAAGAATGAACAGTTGTTGGCAAAAATCAAAGGATTTTTTTTTCAAACTCAATTTTTGATCTTAGTTAAATCCCTGTTCAGGATACATGACCAATATCAGTCTGTCATCGTCATGCACAAAGGAAACTATAAATTATAAATGTATCTATGTAGAAAAGAAATAGAATTGTTATTTACATTATTAGGGAAATCATATTATCAGTGAGTTTGCTTCCAGAATGGAGGCTGTGTAAATGGATTTTACAGCATGAATCTTTATTTAAAAAAATATTGTAGATCACCTGAGGTCAGGAGTTTGAGACCAGCCTGGCCAACATGGCAAAAACCCGTTTCTACTAAAAATACAAAAAATTAGCCAGGAGTGGTGGCATGCGTGCCTGTTGTCCCAGCTACTCAGGAAGGTGAGGCAGCAGAATCACTTGAACCTGGGAGGTGGAGGTTGCAGTGAGCTGAGATGGTGCCACCACACTCCAGCCTGGGTGACAGAGGGAGACTTAGTCTCAAAAAAAAATTGTAAAATTGTAGGGGAGAAGAGATTTTTTTTCTCATCCATTCGTTGTTCGATTCATGACTGAGACTCTGGTAATAAAAAATCAGATTAACAAGAGAAAAGCACACAAATCTATGTAGCATAAGCTTTACTTGACATAGAAGCCTTCAGAGATGAAGACCCCTGCCAAAAAAAAAAAACAGGGAAAATTGTGCAGTTTTATGGACAATTGTGCAGAAGTATGATTAGAGGACGAAAAGTTCTGACCCAATGGTAATAAACTGGGTAAAATTTAGCAAGACCTGTTTGTTCAGATTCTTCTCTGTGTCTTCATTCCTTTTTTCTGCATAGAGTGGAGGCTCCTCTGGAATGAGAATGATGACCTACTTTAGAGGAAGGTCAGAGAATTATTTTATGGTCTGCTTCAGGGGACAATGGCAGGAGAAGGCCAAAGAGATGCCTATCCTGCTTCTGCTGTTTTTCAAATGCCAAGGTGCCATATTTTGGGAAAACATATTCTGAACTCCATTAAAATGGAAATGTTATTTGTTAGTCTAAGCTGAAAATAAAATAAACCTCTAGACTCTTCTTTTTTTCAAAATGGCATCCTTCCAAATTCCTCCGTTTATCTCTATACTTTCTCTTCATTGAGTTTTTAGAGACAGGGTCTCACTCCGACACCAAGGCTGGAGTTCAGTGACACACTGATAGTTCACTGCAGCCTAGAACTCCTAGGCTCAAGTGATTCTCCGGCTCAGCCTCCTGAGCAGCTGAGATTATAGGTGCATTCCACCATAATCATTATTTAAAGTTTTTGTAGAAACAGGGCCTCGCTATGTTGCTCAGGCTTCAGTGAGATTAATTTGCAATGGGAAAGACTGCAATTAAGCAGAAAGAAGATCTTTCTTAATAAAAGATTCATAAGAATTTGCTTCATGATTTATCCATTTATACTCATCTTTTAAAAATTATTTGAGATGACATAAAAGAGCATAAAATAAGAAAGTAAAGATAAATAAATTAAAAAAGGGTAAAGAGCAAACAAAACAGGAAGCAAAGTTGAACCAGGGATAAAGTTAGTGTTCCTAAGAATGGATTGGATTGAAGTATACTAGTAGGGAAGATCCCACGTGAGAGAATAATCAGGAATGTAATCCACAGATTCTGGGAACTCAGGAGACACAGGTTTTTGTGTACTGACATCCAAAGAAGGTTTCTGTTGTGCAACTCTAAAAAGAAGACATAGTGTGATGGAATGAACAACATACTCAACAATATTAGTTCAATAAGAAAAATAGAAAATGTTATATATTTTATTTTAGCATGTTATATTAGTTTCTTGTTGATAGAACAACATTGATACTATAACAAATTAATTCAAATGTAGTAGCTTTAAACAACACATATTTATTATCTAACAATTCTAGAGATAGAAAGTCTGAAATGAGTCTTAGGGTGCTAAAATCAAGGTGTTGGCAGAGCTGTGATCCTTTTGGAGGCTTTAGGGGAGAATCCATTTCTTAAATTTTCCAGCTTCTAGAGTCTGATTGCATTTCTTGCTTACTGGCCCATCACCCTGACCTCTGGTTCAGTTGTTAGAGAACTCTTTCTCTCTCTGATTCTAACCCTCTGTCTTTGTTTTGTAAAGACCGTGGTAGTTACACTGGGCCCGCCAGGATGATCCAGGATATTTCCCCATCTCAGGTTTTGTAAGTCCCTTTTGTTGCATAAAATAACATATTCCAGGAATGAGGATATGGCCTTCCTTGTGGGGTGGTTATTCAGCCTAGCACACATGCCTTAATGTAGGCAGATGATTGGGTGATAAAAATGTCTATGTACGCAGCTCTCTGATACTTTTCAGTATACAAGGAAGATTAGGAGAGTTCATAGTATATTCACATTTTACCACCATGAAAGGAAAATCTGTTCTGGCAGTTCTAGTTTTCATTTTGATAATAAGCAGTAGGTAACTATTCTGGGTTCATAGAGCTTATCTTCAGACCTATCTCTGTTTTCAGGGTCAAAGGATAAGGAAACACCAATAAAAGCTGCATGTAATTTTCTATAAATTAATCTGCCTGGCAATAAAGAGTGTAACGATGGTCAAAAGCTATAGCTGTGCTTAAACTGCTGGTCTACATGGAGATCATTGGCCTAAGAAACTCAAATCTGAAGTTTGTCAAAGTGGAAACTGAATTTACATTTTATAAGGAATTAGATAGATAGTGTTAGAGAGAATACCTAACAATCAAAAACATTTACAAATTTCTGGCAAGTTAGTTTGTTTCTGCTGGCTGAGAAGATTGCTAGGGAGTTGAACTCTGGTGTCCTCTTCTCATAACATCTCCTATCTTTAGAAGTAATTCATTTGAAGGTCTCATATCCTTGATATCCAGGAAGGATAGCATTCACATCAGGTGCAGAGTGGGAAAGCCACTCTTGCTGACAGCTACTTGCCCCTGAAAGTTGACATCCGCTTTTGTAGTCTCATTCTTACATTAACTTGTAGGTGAAACTAACTAGGGAAGGGTTAACTTTTGGCCAAGATTTCTGAACTGGCACATCTCAAGAGGTCATTCAGGGAGGTGCCTGGCCCCAGTCATCAGAAGATCTGTAGGCAGAATATGTGGCACATTTAGATTCATCTGAATCTTTAGACAAATTCTCGGACAACAGGAAAAGTCCCATGGGTTCTGCTATCATTATAGACACATTAATCTTTATATCCCATTAAATGATATATTAGTTTGATAAGCCTGCCATACATGATAAAATATCACAGACTGGGTGGATTAAACAATGGAAATTTGTTTTCTTGCCACTCTGGAGGCTAGAAGTCTAAGATGAGGGTGTTGGCAGAGTTGGTCTCTCTCTTTGGCATGTAGATGGTCGTCTCCTTCCCTTTGTTTCAAATCTTCTTTTCTCTGTGCATGTCTGTGTCTTAATCCCTTCTCATAAGGACACTGGTAGTACCGAATTAGGGCCCACCACAATGACCTCAACTAACCATAGTGCTTCTTTTAAACCTCTGCTCCAAATACAGCCATGTTCTGATGTACTGCAAGTTAGGACTTCAACATATGAATTTGTTCTTTGTATCTTCCAGCTTCTAGTGTCTGCTTGCATTTTTGGTAGGTAAAAGGGAACATGATTTCAGCCCATAATAGTAGTACATTATCAAATAATTTAGTCATAGGTAATCACAAGTAAAGAAAGCTTTGGTAGCTGAAGTAGCTTTTGATTTTTGTGTGAGCATGGTGAACACTTCTACTTCTCTCCTCATAAGGTAGTGTATCAAATCCTCATTTTTCACCCTTGGCTCCAGTCTATCAGAGACACTTGTACTGGTCCAAGAAATAGACCAATCAAGACTGCATGATTTTCCAAGCTGGAACTGGCTAGAGGAGAACACACTTTTATTTTATAATCCACATTATCAAGACATGAAATTTCCTTCTGGGGAAAGTACTTTACAAAATGACGTCCAAAAGATAAAATAATGGAAAGAGAAAAAGAGAGAGCAAGGGCCCTTAGCTCCTAGGTTTATCCTCTCTGAGGCAGAACCCACACCTGTATCCATGAAATGTTATGTTTGTCAACAAAACCCCTTTCAGGCACTCCCTAGTTCAACTTACATATCTGTCAGTTGCAATCGAAGTGTCCTGACCACTACTGCTGCTGATATGTGATTGAATGTATCCCTGCACCTCTTCTGAACATGTGCATAACAAACATATCCAAATGAATTGCTCCAAGAACATAATGAATATGTTTAAGAAGCACTGCAGTTTCTACTTCCCATTTTTCCTTATTTAGGCCATTTGGCATAGCTGGTGTTTTTCAAAGGCTAAGTGCCAGACTTAATTTTCTGTCATGGTGGATTTGTAATGACAGCTCGAGTTCCATCATGGTCAAATACTAGCTTTGTTGGGTACATGGTCATTCACCATGCAAAACTCAGATGATGAGATACATTTCATGTATTTGCTGCTCCCCTGAAAGTCTTTGCTGCCATAAACTGTGAAACAGACAAAAATTACCCATACCATTATAGTCAGAGGTGGCTCAGCTCCCAGGCTGTTATTGTTTTTGCAACTATGAATTTCTTTCTTTCTTTCTTTTTTTTTTTTTTTTTGAGATGGAGTTTCGCTCTTGTTGCCCAGGCTAGAGTACAGTGGCACGATCTCGGCTCACTGCAACCTCCACCTTCCGGTTTCAAGCAATTCTCCTGCCTCAGCCTCTCGAGTAGCTGAAATTACAGGTGTGTACCACCACGTTTGGCTAACTTTTGTATTTATAGTAGAGACAGGGTTTCACCATATTGTCCAGGCTGGTCTCGAACTCCTGACCTCGTGATCCGCCTGCCTCAGCCTCCCAAAGTGCTGGGATTACAGGTGTGAGCCACTGCACCTGGCCTGCAAACTATGAATTTCTTAAACAGAGAAAAATGGAATTTGCTTTTGTTTAATGCACATACCAATTATGATATCCCGTGAGTCTTATTTTCACCTCTTTTAGTAAAAAGTCATCAGTATTTTACCTGTCTTGCTTTCGCTCTGTCTCCTATGATTTCTTAGATGTTTATAGGTTCCCATAACATTTGGATAAATGAGTTAGCTTAATATATGTATACATTAGACCTAGATACATATGTCTAAAATATGTAAAAGTGATTCATGTATTTATATCTAAGCTTATTACCATCATTTATGCAATTGGTTCATTATTACAGATCAGAGTTCAGCAAATTTTTTCAGAAAAGGGCCAGATAGTAAAGAGTTTGGGCTTGCATCCCAGACAATCTCTACAGCAACTACCCACCTCTATAGAAACATTTACCTCTATGCACTGCTCACCTCTCCCATGGTAGTGAGAAAATAACTATAGACAGTGTTTCAATAAAACTTGGTTTACAAAAGCAGACAGTGGCTTGGCCATATTTGTTCTGTGGGCATTAATTTGCTGATTCCCACCACAGATTGCACCTTTATTGTAATATTTTAATTCCGTACCTTCAATTCCATATCCCATTTGACCAGAGGATCAATATCAATTAATACTGAGTTAATTTAGATAGAACATTATTAATGTTTTATAATATTAATGACTTTTATGAATTTTATGATATTAAGCCCCTGTTGCCAGATTAATATTGCTTATTCATTCATTGTATAAGTTCTTATTGAGAACCTACTATATGCTAAATATTATGCAAGATATTGGTGACAGTGGTGAAAAATACAAAGTTGACCTTCATGTATCTTATGATCTTTTAGGGAAGACAGACCATTAATTAATAAGAAAATGTTGTGACGGATGTGATAAACTGTGAGTTTATTTAGCTGAGTGACCTAACACAGCTTATATTTAAGAGTGATCTTCCCTTGAAAGTAATGTTTAAGCTGAAACTGGAAGGGTGAGTAGGTAATTCAATTTGGGAGAAGTGGAGGTGGTGGGGGCAGAGGAAGATCCTGTCTGAAATACCTAGTAGAAAAATGAGAATGGGGCTGGGCATGGTGGCTCATGCCTGTAATCCCAGCACTTGGGAGGCCGACGTGGGCAGATGACTTGAGGTCAGGAGTTTGAGACCAGCGTGACCAACATGGTGAAACCCCATCTCTACTAAAAATACAAAAACATTAGCCAGGCATGGTGGTGCATGCCTGTAGTCCCAGGAGGGACTGCTCAGGAGGCTGAGGCAGGAGAATCGGTTGAACCCGGGAGGCGGAGGTTGCAATGAGCCGAGATGGCACCACTGCACTCTGGCCTGGGTGAGAGAGCAAGACTCTGTCTCAAACAAAAACAAAAACAAACAAACAAAACACACAAAAACAAACAAAGAAAAATGAGAATGGAAACTGGGCAGCTGGAGCACATTTATGGCTGTAGGAGACATATGTGAGAGGAGAAGCTGGGACCTGGACAAGGATCAGATGATGCAAGGTGTTGTATACCATTAAGAGTTTTAAGTGAAAATTATCTTTCCAGATACTCGTTGTTGGATGATCACTGTAGCTATAGTGACAATGGTGGAGAGAAGACAGGAAGAATAAAACATTAGGGGGCTGGTTCAATGACCCGCGCAAGAGAAGATGGTGGCTTGGATTGAGTGGAGACAAGTGAGCACGCAGTGTTTATGGTATAGACTCAATGAGACTTCGTGGCTGACTAGATGTAGGGATGTGAGGAAGAAAGGAGTCAGGGAGCATCTCTCCTTCAGCAAACAAATACTACTTATTCCCTTTTAGAGGTCTTCTTGTGGAAGATTTGACCCCCATTTCACCACAAATTCAAATCCTATTCATTCTTTAAGAACAAGCTCACATCTTAATTACCCCAGATACCTTCCTCTACTGCTCAAGCTCACAGTGATGCCCTTCCTTTGAACTCCCAGCGCATCCATTGTTTTCTCCTTTTGGTATTTGCACAAATACTATCTTACACTACTATTTATCTCATGCATATGGCATATTGTAGGATACTGTAGAATATGTGAACTATGTCTTGTATTTCTTTCATTTCCTGTTAAGTTTCTGAAATAATTCCATGTACCTAGTAGATATATACGAAATGCTTATACAGAAATGGATCAATGAGTAAATTACATTCAGATTTAACAAGGAACATAACAGAGAACTTCAGAGCAGATAATGTCATTCTACAATCTAATGTTATGTTTCTTGTCAACTCTATCAATTAACAACAATGCCCAATAGTACCAGCATTGTTGATCGCCCATTACTTCAGTTAGCACTTGAACCTTATTATGCTGTCTCCATTTTGCTTTCTCAATTTATTCTATTTATTATCATTCCTCAAGTATGTTTCCCATGTTTCATTGTAATATTTAATTTCATATTCATTTTCAAGCTCTGTTACTTAACATATGCTGCTATCTCTTTGACCTTATGTTTACCCAGCTTTTTCTTTAAACTCTGCCAAAGAGCTACACTGAATTGATGCCTTTTCCTGATGAGATTTTAGCCTGGAATAGATGACTGCAGACAAGATTTAATTCTATCATAGTTTCACAGGATCTGGGCAGTTTGTGCATGTTCTCTTTGCCTCACTGAACAACGTCAGAGGTGAGAATTGAAAGTTGTGAGCAGATGGCAATGAGGTAATGTTTCAGGCTGTAAAAGTCACTATAAACTAGAGCATATATCAGGAGCACAAATGATGTTGCCTTCTAGGGGTTGTTCCTCAACTTTGTGTCACAGAATTTAAATGATTTTAGTTCTATTTCCCAACATACTTGGAGTACGGTATTCTCACTTATATATATTTATGTGCTTTCCACGGTGGGCCACAACCATTGATTCTAAAAGAGTCATTTAAGAAAGTCACAAATGAAATTTACAGCTTAAGCTTAGTTATCACATTATAATCACCCTGATCATTGGACTGGTGGATCTAGCATAGGACTAGAAATAAATCTGATATCCAACTCTGTAAATGTGTGTGTGTGTGAATAATTTATATATTCTTACACATATAATATATATTATATACAGTATGTTAAAATCAGAAAAATCAGAAAACCAGTATAAATTACAATTTCAGAAATGATTTAACAATTGACTCATTATTACATTCCATCAATTTCTTCAAATATATATGGAAATGAAATTATAAAAATTATTTATTAATTTAAAGCTATGAGAGTTATAAAATTACACGGTTGCAAAGAGCCTTCCTTCCCATTTTGATACTCTCTTTCTATTGCTGCAACTCAGATTTGTTTATGGCTCATTTTTAATCTTAAACTCAACCAAAAACCACACTCTTTGAATAAAGAGAGAAAGTTGATTATAGACAGAAAGAGGGAGAGAAAAACATGTAATAATAAGCTTTCTATGTGTTTCTTATAGTACTCACATTAAGCAAGAACTTCTTTGTTTTATAATAGTCCTCTTTTTATTGGTTTGTTAGTTTTGATACAAATTAACACCTCTTATATACTATATCACTTCTAGTTTCTAATTGGTTACCTGTGGTCAATTATTTAGACTTTTGATGTGTTTTTAGATCTAGCTTTTGTCATCAAGTATATTTTCTCTCCCTCTCAGATACATGTTGACCACAAATTTAATAAGCACAAAACTTTGGCCTGATTCAAGTGATTAATAAATATATTGGACCAGATGGGTCTATAAAGAGAGCTCAATAGCCATTAGCACAGACCTTGCACCAAACTGATGTTAATTCATTAGCCATAACCCTTTTTATGTTTGCGTTATCATGTATAATTCTGTCATTGCAGATAAGGCGTTTTTTATGCTGCATTCCTATATGTGAGAACATAAGCAAAAACTGGAGGAAAATTTGCACATCATGATCAGGACTATCCCAGTATTATAGCTATCTGTACTTTTATTTTTTAATTCTGTGCCCCTTCCCTCTTTTTCCCAATAGCCATACCTTTGCTTATTCGAGGAAATACACCTCTTTCTTGAGTCATGTAGTTCTGCTGGGACCTGCCAACTCGTAGTTAGCTCCTTTCCTCTTCCCCACCTGAGTCTTAGTTATATGAGCTGATTAGAGGTCTCGACTAGGACATTCTTGAACAGGAGCTGAAGAAATGAGCTCTTGTCTTTTCTGGAGTTACAGTTAGGTGAATAGAGTCTGGGGATACTAGTATTTTTTTTAGCCTTTTGTCAAAAGATTGGTTTGAAAGACAAAGAAGTTGAAACACAGAGAAAAGCAATTTAGAAATCACTGAAAGTTCCGATGGCATTTCAATTCCTGTTTCTAGTTTTCTACCATTCCTATTATTTGCTTACATAGCTCAATGGATTCTATTTTAATCTAAGCTAGTATAAGCTAGGTTTTTGTCACTTGCAACCAAAAAACACTGACCAGAAATTCAAGAACACATCAATCAACATCCACATCTAATACTTGTTGCATAGGTATTTTCAAAGCCGAAACTTGAAAATCAGCAGTGTATATAGCTATGTAAATGATAGGCTCTTTCGAAGAACTTCCTGATTTCCAAATATATTATCCATCTGCTGCCAGTGAGCCTTAAGTTCCAAGTATTTATACTAGTAAAGATTCAATTACAGAAGCAGAAGTGCATATGCATATATGTGTGTGTCTGTTTGTGTGTATGTTTGTATTAACCATTTTGTTACAGAGATTGACCTAATGCAATTGTGAGAGCTGGTCAGGCAGCCGCTGTGAAGCTGTCATGTTCATGAGTCCTAAGGAAAGGCAATCAGGAGGCAAAGTGCAGGAGGGCAAGAACAACCTGGAAACTCAAATCACACTGATGGAGAACAAGAACAAACCCATGAATTTGGACTGAAATCCTCATCAGTTCATGGATGGTGTAGGTATCCTCTAAAACTCAGGGTCCTTTATCATGGATCTAAACACAGGCACCTCTCCCAGGAGCTGGAAATGCTGAAGGACAATATGAGAAAAGTGGGTGTAGTAGGTCATTCTTGCATTGTGATAAAGAAATACCTGAGACTGGGTAATTTATAAGAGGTTTAACTGGCTCCTGGTTCTGTAGGCTGTACAGGAAGCATGGTACCTGCATCTGTTTTTGGGGAGGTCTCAGGAAGCCTACAATCATGCAGCAGGCAAAGGGGGATCAGGCATCTCACCTGGCAGGAGCGGGGCGGGGATGGGGGATGGTGCCACACTTTTTAACAGCCAGATATGGTGAGAACTTGCTTACTGTCTTGGGGATAGGATAGGATCTCTCAGGCCATGAAGAATCTGCCTCCATGACCCAAACACCTCCCACCAGGCCCCACTTCCAACACTGGAGATTCTATTTCAACATGAGATTTGGGCAGGGCCAAATATCCGAATTATATCCTTGGGGAAGTTTCAGGCATGGCTACAGCCTCACACTCATGAGTTAAGCCAGAAGCTTAGGAACAACATAGGTGAGCAACACAATGATTGTGGTTTTATTTCCACCTTCAAAATCTCCCATAAGAACCTCACATGCAGACCCTCTAACAAAACATAGAGGGAAGCAAGTTCTAAAATATGTAGGTCAACCTAATTAGGTTGATGCATTACAACGTCACCACAACACCAAAATCACTAAAATGAATTATATTCCAAAGAAGCTAAAAATGCACATTGTGTGTGTGTGTGTGTGTGTGTGTGTGTGTGTGTGTGTGTTAAGAAGGAAGTGGTAGTGTGAATCTACAAGAGGAGGAATAGGATATGGGTGTTAATGAAGGAAAAATACATCTTAATGAAACAGAGTAAGTTATGCCTATCTTTCATATTGGAATATCACATTGTGAAGTGATTCCTTTGTGTGGCTGGGTACACATTATTCATTGATGCTTTGATTAAATGTTTTTCTTTAATGTTACAGAGATGATGTATTTTTGGAAGAGAGAGTAGATAGCCTTAGAATTTTCTGCAGAAATATATTACACCTTCTAGTAAATGTTGGTGTTTCCCATGCTATTCTATTCTAAACAGTATATATAGAATTTTATGATCATGGTGTTTTATTTGATTCAGGAATGGGTACTTTTGGCCACAGTTTGTATATTTTTAACATCTTAAAACTATTTCAGTATGCCCTAGGTTTGATAAAACACGTAGCCTGGAGGGTTTTTCCTATAACATACAAGCCATGTGCTGTTGGAAGGAAACTCAATCCATATAGTTCTGATTTGTTTATACTTAAATAATATTGTAGTGTAAGAAGAATCTGTCATTAAAATAAGCTCTTTACTCTTAAAACAGAAAGCTTTTCTTTTCCAAGAGTAAATGAACTTGGAGACCAATGATCTAACTCTTGTTTGAAAATTGAACTCCATGAAATTAGGGCGGGTTCTTTCTCTGTTTATATTTTTTATGTCAGAGCTGTCAATCTCCTTGCTTACTTTTTTCCCCAATACATTTATTAATTACTTCTCTCTTTCTTTTTCCTTTTTAGTTGGCAGGAAATAATTGCGGATATTTACTTGATTTTTTTAATGAATTTTTTTAATGTTTCAATTTTGGATTGGATTTTCCATCTATATTTATTTAGTTAAGAGTTATTACATTATTATCCAATCAGAATCTGTCTGTTAGATGTGCTACTTACTTAAATCACTATAAGAATAATTTTATTTTTATTTTCTTTTTAATTCCAGAATACATACCTCATCATTGCAGAAATGGTATTTTAAATTTATATTTAAATTTAATTTTTGGTTTTAAAATATTAAATGTAATGATTAAATTAACTACAGTATTTAAATAATACCATCTAAATTTCTAAATAAAATTTATATAGAGTTTTCTCATTGGTATTTTTTCAGAAATTTTATCCCATGCATTATATTGCCTTAATTTCAGTGAAAAATGTAAAAGGATCAAATGTTATTTTTCCTAAAGCTTTTATTTTATTCACATCCTGAGTTTAAAATTATACTTTTATGATGTACCATTTTGTTGAAGCAAAAAAAGCCAAAAAACCCCAAAACCCATGAAATGAAAATTAGGAACATATCACCATAAAACAATGTATCTAATGTATGTTTAAGCATTTTTATTTTTCTTTGAAACACATACATATATATACATAATGTATGCACACACATAACTATATATGTGTGTATTTATATACACACGTATATATGCAGACACATATATAAACACATATATTTTCTTCAGTTTTGTATATGTATATATTAATATATTACATGTTATCTTATGTTCATATATGTAAATGTCTATGTTATACATATAAATTAATAATTACACAGACATGTTGCTTTTTAAAAATTAATATGCATAGTCAGCTAAATAATTCAAACAATAAAAAAATGATATTTAATCTATCTTGTCTCCACAGGTCTGAAGCAGTACCTTTATCCTATAATTCCTTTCCACATGCTTGTAGGTCTGGATTTTGAACTATTCTACTAATTATTTATATCCAGTACCAAACTGCTTAAAATACTAGAGCTTCATAATAAATATTATTGTCTAGCACAGTGAGTGCCCCAACCCTTATTACATTTTTAGAATTACTCATCTACTCTTAGATAACCTTAAAATTATATTTAATATGCATTTTAAAATAAGATTATCATATTTGGAAAATATTGCAGTTAGTACTTTTATTAAAATTAAATTGAGTTTATAGATTAATTTAGAAAAAATTAGCACATTTACAATATGGAATTTTCTCTCAATATTTAAAAATTAATTTTATGTAGCAAATGAATATTTCTTGTTAAGTTTATTCACAAATTTATTTTTATCTTCTTGTTTCTATGTTAAAAGATAATTTTCTTCCATTTTATTTTCTAACTTTTTGGTAATATATACAGTATTTTTTAATAGGCTACTTGTAAGTAGTGCAGGTTGAATTTTCCTTATCCAAAATGCTTGGAACCAGAAGTGTCTTGGATTTCAGATTTTTTTGCATTTTGGAATATCTGCATACACTTAATGAGATATCCTGGGGGATAGGACCCAAGTCTAAACATGAAATTCATTTATGTTTCATATACACCTCATACACATAACCTGAAAGTAATTTTATACAATATTTTAAATAATTTTGCGCATGAAACAAAGTTTTGACTGTGTTTTGACTGTGATTCATCATGTGAGGTTAGTTGTGAACTTTTTCACTTGTGGTATCATGTCAGCACTCAAAAAGTTTCCAATTTTAAAGCATTTGGATTTTGGATTTTTGGATTAGGAATGCTCAACCTGTATTCTTATGTGTATAGTTATCATGAAAAGAAGCAAATGAAATAAAATGTTCACTTTGGTTGCTTTCATAGACATTTTCATCACCAAAAAGTTTAAATATATATGCATGCTGCAAATTTTCTGAGTATTAAATATTATGTAGATACATACCAATTAAGAAAATGCCTTTTTTTCAGTTACTGTTTGAGAAGACTCATTGTTAGGGTTACTGCAGTAAGGTATGGTGGATTACAATACTAGGTGCTCAATATAACTTATGGTAATATTTCATTCATTATAAATGCCATAAGGACTAGAAATTTTGAAAACTACACTTTCAATAAAACAAATTTTTTTCCCAAGAAATATAGGAAGTCTCTGAACCCCTTTGTTATTTAGTCTAGATTAGAAAAGAATTATGTCATCAAGAATTAATTATCAGTATCTTGTCAAGATAGTTAAAATTTATAACATCAAGTACATAGATAGAAAAGGACAATTATCATATAAAATTCCATTCACACTGTGAATTTAAAACCTAATCTTTAAAAAACAAAGATTTATTTATTTGAACTTCACTAATTTGCTTTCTTTACTGAAGACAGAATTTTTTCTTCTCAATTCATGATATATTTTTATAGCAAAAATTGTATTTAAGATTTGTATATAATTCATAGGGCCAAATTTAATCACATTTCATATACACTAACATTTTTATTAAAGAAAACTACTTCTGAATTAAATTTCTTCAAAATGGGTCTCACTGATTAGGTTATCCTTTCATATTATTATAATTTACTCCTGCTTAAAAATATGCATCAAAATGAAAATTCAAGAAAATATATAAATATTTCAAAATCACAAAATGGTTAGCTAAAACTGAGTTGTGAAAGTAGGTCAAAGAATGAGAGAGAAAAGGAGGAATAAAATATTGTGAAATAGACATACAGTTTTCATTTTCTTATGCCTAAAACTATAGGCGAATATTATGACATTGCTGATCCTTGAGGCTCTTTCAATACATTAAAAGAAATAAAGACATACAGATTTAACACAGTTGATAGAGAAAATCAAATCAGATAATTTTTAGTTCTTTGTCATATTTTCATATTTCATTTCTCTTTAACAAGTTACTTTTAAAATAAACTAATCATTCAGTCTCGAATTTTTCTTTTCCTCCAAGAAAATAATAATTATTAGAAAGAACAAGAGAGGAATAATATCATATCTTTATGCAGCCGTAAAATAAAGCGAGAAATCTACCAATCAATAAGTTATTCACATTGTATTTGAGAACTTGATATGAATATTAGAGCAGCTATTATTTTTAATAGAACAGAACAAAACACAGCTTCTCTTATTAAAAACACATAGCAATAGGAAAATAACTACAAAATACTGAATATCTAATTCATCTAAAACTTTCAGACCTGTATGCAAATAAATTAGCACAAAACTAAGAAACCTAAATTAACAGTAATTAGCAATTAAAAATTATATGCCTTTTAAAAACTTCATTATCAATACAAAAGCTATAGATTTAACAACTAAAGAAGGAACAATTTAAGCATTAGTCCGCATTGCTTTTGTTTTCTTCCCTGAATTTTTAATTGTAAGTTTAACATTTATTTCTTTATAAGACAATTTATATTATTATTTAAATTATACTGCTATGAAGGATTTAAAGAGGCTGAGTGTTTTCAGTTCTGTGATGGTCTGTAATCACCTTTCAAAGCATAGTGGATGATCCAATTTCTGCATCTAACGGCTTTACATTTTCAATAAAAATATATACATGAGACCCGGAATTATAACTGAAAGAGAGTTTCTGCTTGTTTCTCTAGATTTTAAAAAATCTTGTAGTTATGCTGAGTATTTCAAAAACTATATCTGTCAAAATTTAAATACTAAAATGTATAAACAATAAAACCAAACAAAATCGTATTTACAGCTCAACTAATTGTGACTGTCTTTATAGACAAAAGTCTTTAAATGGGATGTATGCTTTAAGAGAACTAGAAAAAACATTGAGATGTGATAACAATCTGAATCAAAGAAACCTGGGTGATAGACTATTACAAAATAAAAGTCTTTTGTAAAAACCTGGACCAAATGTTTACAACCTATATTGAAGCTGCTACAGTATCCAATACATGCTGAGTGTATTTATAGGTTAATTCTGTGGTAAAATAGTTTATGTGTTAATATTATGTTCTGGTCCCAAAACAAAGGCATTGCAAAAACTCTTTGAAATTAGTTTGGATGGGAGACAAAATATAGGAAGAATTATCAGATATAAATGTATAGTTACAATACAATAATTTTTATTCACCATTTTGCCATTTTTATACATACATGCCTAACAACCATGGTGTGAAAATCAAATATAAATCTCAGTCTCATGAATTTCATGTGCTCTTCATATGCAGCTATGATATAGGATTATAGAAGTTTAAAACTGTGATATAAAATAATAAAATTTTATTTTACAGATGAAATTCAGGAACTATCAACATCATATATATATGTTGTTGTGCATATATGTGTGTGTATATATATATACATGTATATATATATGACACAAAGTGAAATTCAGGAAGTGAAAAGCTGAGATGAGAGGAGTAGGCAGGGATCCTGTAATTGGAAGCTTTGTTTGTTAAGGATTTTTTTTTTTTTTTTTTTTTTTTTTTTTTTGTGACACTTCAAAGGGCACACAGAGGACTCAAGTTCCAAAGAATAGAACACTGTGTGCTGTGCTCTCAGCTCTCAGATAGCCCTTTTGTTCGGGAAAAGAGTTTGTTGCCAGTGGAAGCCAAGAACTTGTCAGCTGGATCCACTTTGTCTATGTACCAATCACTAAAAATAATTGAGAATGTTTTTAAATTTCCTGCTTTATAAGGAAGAAAAAAGTTTGAGAGTGACAAACCACCCAATAAAATGGGAACTATGCAGATGTATGAGAATTAATAAATACTATAAGCAATGTTACAAAAGGGAGGATCACATAGTAAACTAAGCATAGACTGCATGCTGCCTCACCTGCATCTAATCCTGGAGATTCGAAAATGTTGAGCAGCTGATAGAAGTCTGAGCAATGTAGAAATTGAAATAAAATCTAGGCCTATATGGGTAAACCAACATCAAACTAAGTGAAACTAATAGAAAACATAGAGCAGAGTAGGATCTTAATCTTTCTCAAATTGTCCTAGATATTTCTGAGTTTATTTTTACATAAATTTTTAGAATCAATTGCCAAGTTTCTTCTAAAATTCTGCTTGAATTTTAATTGAAATTACACTTAGATATATAGATTTATATATATATAAATATATATATATATATATTGAAGAGAATTGGCAGCTTTGTAATGAAGGATGAACTATCCATAAACATGATATCTTTTTCATTTAATCAAGCATTCTTTTTTTTGTCCTGTAATAAAATTGGCTATTTCTGAGGCTATTTTTCTGCAATTACAAACTGTACTTACATCTTTGATTATATTTCTAATTTATTGTGGTGATAGAAAAATATAGATATTAGTATGTTGATCTTGAATTAGATAATTGCCTGACATCTTATAGTAGTTTTATTAGTTTGTCTATTGGTTCTCTATAAAATGAATCTTCCATTGAAAATGATAGCTTCTGGCCAGGCACGGTGGCTTACGCCTATAATCCCAGCACTTTGGGAGGCTGAGGCGGGTAGATCACAAGGTCAGGAGTTCGAGACCGGCCTGGCCAATATGGCAAAACCCCGTCTCTACTAAAAATACAAAAATTAGCTAAGTGTGGTGGCGGGCACCTCTAGTCCCAGCTACTCGGGAGGCTGAGGCAGGAGAATCAGTTGAACCCAGGAGGCAGAGGTTGCAGTGAGCTGAGATAGCACCACTGCACTCTAGCCTGGGTGACAGAGTGAGACTCCATCTCAAAAAAAAAAAAAAAAAAAAGAAAATGATAGCTTCTGCAAATATCAATTTTTTTAACTGTTTTTTTTTTCTTGGTTGCTTTGCCCATGACACTGTATTATGTTTCTCCATAGTGGTAATAGTAATCATCCTTGTTTCTAAAGTTAAAAAAGAATGCTTGTAAAATTTCTTCATCAGTTACCATGTTTGCTACAAGATTTGGGAACTATCTTTTGTTAGTTTAAGGAAATTGCCATTTTCTAGGAGATTTTGTCATAATTGTATGTTCAATGTCACTTTTAAAATCTGTAACTTTAAAAATATATATATGGCAAATTGACAGATAAAAAAATCTGTAACTTTAAGTTCATTCGTGAACTAAATGGCCTTATTGATAAATATGTTGCTATTGAAGAACTCTTGATGTTTCTGGTTTAAGTCATACCTGACAACAATGTAAGAGGCTTCAGTTACCTGATTATTTATCTAGAAAATTTGCATTTATGTCAATAAATGCAATTGGCATATAATATTTAATTTTTCTATTGCCTTCAACTGAGTTAAATACAAGATAAGGCTGATCTATTAACATAACCCTGACAACCTTCCCTTTTCTTGAGTTATTATCTGAAATATTTTATATGAGATTAAAATGATCTATTCCATAAGAGTTTGGTAGGATTCACCAGTAAAACCATTTTAGTGTGCTTAAAGATGAGTAAAAGGACAGGTTTTATTTTATCATTTTAATTTCCATAGTGATTACTGATCTATTCCAGTTTTTTTATTTTTTCTGTGTCAATAATTTCCCAAACTATTCGATCTATATTTAAAAATTGTCATATAATTTTTACAATAGTAATATATTATCTTTTGAGTGTTTATGTTTTTCCACAGCTATTCTCCCTTTTACACTGTATATTTTGTGGTTGCCTTTTTAGTCTTAACAACAGTACCAGTTGTTTGTCTAACTTATCAACACTTGCAAATAACTATCTTAGGTTTCAATTATTTGTGTTTCTGTGTTATTTTTGTTTTTCCTCTGGTTATTTTACTTATTCTTTATTTTTATTATTTTATTTATTCTTATTTTTGAAGGTTTGATCTGTTTCCTTTTTCCTAACTTATTGATTTGAAGGCTTTTTTCATTTATTTTTACTATTTCTTGTTTTTCAGTAAATACATACAAAGCTATTTTCCTTTAAGCACTACTCTACTGCATTCTATATTTTTTTATTATTTTATTTAAGCTTTAAGTATTCAGCTATAATTTTACTTTTAATCCATGGTCTGTTTTGTAGCATGTTTTAGTTTTTCCACATACATGGAATTATTTTTCTACAAATTTGGAATTATTCTGAATTTACAACATGTACCAAAACCATAGAGTGAGTGTTATTGTTTAGAACCCACTGTGACTTTCTTCATCAGTTTTTCTTTATAAATTTATGCAAAGTGACTTTCTTCATCAGTTTTTCTTTATAAATTTATGCAAATCTGCTTTAAAATGTTTGTGTTCTGTATTTGTTGGGTTAAAAATTTTTTTTTCTCCCTCTGATCTCTACAGATCAATTATTACATTATTCAAACCTACAATATTTTTGTTTTTTCTACTTCATATATTAATTTTAAAGAAGAGTATGTTATCATCTTTAACTAAAAATACTGATATCCACTCATCCTGACAATTTATTTTATTGTTGAGTGACATATTTCACCATAATATATTTACTGATGCATAATTGCATCATGATTGTTATATCTTCTTATCATTTCTTCTCTCAGTTTATAAGTCTCTATTTTGTTCCTTATAATTTTTTGGCCTTAAATATTTATTTTTCCTAATATTAAAATTGCTTCCAAAGTTTTCTTTTGGTTTATATTGACCTGGTATATCTTTTTTATTATTGCATTTAACAAATATTGAATGTTTAATGTGAGACACTGCTTTAGGTTCTAGATATAAAGAAATAGGTTACAATCCTGCTTATCTGAAGCTTATTTTTTAGTAGGAAAAACATGTAATAATAGATTGAACTAATGAAGTAAAACCATATTATATGTCAGATGGTGGTAAGTGTTACTGAAAAATGAAAGCATCCAGAAGAAACAGAGTTGTAAGTAGTAGGCTGAAATTTTAGACACTGTGATGGAAAAAGCCTGTATTTTATTTGGGTACCAGAATCCCCTGCTGGAGGTTGAGCAGTTGCCATCCACAATCCCTCTCCTCAATGATTTGTGGATAATGAGAGGAATGATACATTAGCACCAATGGAATGAGAAATAAACTGTATTGCTCACAGAGTAAACAGCAAAATGATTTTCAAAGAGAATATTTCAGATACAGTTGGGAGTTAAAAAGAAACATTGGTGGTTTTGGGCTTTTATTGTGATTAGTGGATGGAGCCAGAATTGGGGTTCAGAATCTTGTTGTTGAGATGTGGGGCAAAGAGAAAAAAAAAGCTAAGGACTTGAAAAACTGCCATCAATCAAATCTCAAAAGTGAGGCTTTGTCCTTATTACAGCCTAACTGAATGGAAAGTGGGGGATTGAGCAGAAATATATCCTTTCAAACGTTTTCATCTTTTTTATTACATTATTGAATTGATTTTTAAATTCATTGTGGATATTCATGTCTTGATCAAGAAACTTATGCCATTAGCAATTATTATTACTTGTGTTAAAGAGAGCTTATTTACATTTATTTAATATTATGTGGCTTCTATTTTTTATACATAATTTTATTTTTTCTTATTGTTTTATACATAATTTTATTTTTTCTTCCTTATTGTTTTATACTGGAAACATTTTTTTCCCATTTTATGTCTTGTGGGGTTTACCTGTATAAAAATCTTTTATTTAGGCTATGTTTCCCTATTTGTTTGAAATTTATCAAATATATGTACTTCTTAAAACAAAATGTGTACCACAGCACACTTTTAACTTCTAGTTGCTTCTATCCTGAACACACAACAAATTAAACCTTCCTCCCAAGTTGATATATATGGTATCTTAGTTTGCTATAACAAAACACCATAGACTAGGTAATTAATAATAATAATAAAAGACACTATTTCTCATAGTTCTGGAGGCTGGGAAGTCCAAGAGCGTGGCATCAACATCTGGTAGAAGCTTTCTTGCTGCATTTTAACATAACAAAGATCGTCATATGGTGAGAAAGCAATAGCAAGACAGCCAGAGAGAGCCTGCTTTTATAACAAAGCCACTATTATGGTTACTAACTCTTCACCTAGAGAATAAGATGAACCCACTCATTACAGCTTCTATTAGGCCCCACCTCTCAATACATTGGGTTGGAGATTAGTTTTCAACATACACACTTTTGGGGGACACATTAAACCATAGTACATGGTATCATGTGCTATTTTAGCCTGAGTTTTTTAAGAATATAAATGTTTAGAATATCATTTAAAATAGAAAACATATTAAATTCTGTTTTCACTTCCTTTCTCAAATATCTTCTTCCTGGACTACTCTTTTTTACTAATGTAATAAATTCTCTAAAAATTATTTCAAACAGTGTCCATGTGTAATAAACTTGTCAGAGAATATCTTTATTTTAACTTGTACATAAAACTATAGGTTTCATGTTTTTTTTTAATCTGGCACACAGTAGATGATAATGTTTGTTCATAGTTGAAGGAATGCATATAAAAGTGTTTTCACACAAGGTCAGAGAAACCAGAGGGTTTAAATGAACCAGAATCGCATGCAAAAGCAACACAGACCAATGCTTTTTTTCAAATACATTAAGATCTTTAAACAGAAAAATAAAATAATTTATTGGTCTTTATACACCACAAGTTTTACAGGAAAATAAAGTGACATATTTATGTTTAGATAAATCCATTGTAAATAATTTTTAAAAAACGTAAATGTTGACTTATAAAGCTACGGCACTTTAAATTTCTTTTATCTTAAAATAACACAGAAGGAATGAGTATAAAGAGAAAAACATGTAACTAGACTTCCCTAGGTGCCAATTAGGATCTTAGAGTATTTTAGGATTGTAAACTTCATTTACACAAAACCAATTTTATACTGCATTTTACTGAAATCAGATAGCTTATCAGATTTAGCAGCTCTTCCCCAAGGTCTCCCATAAGTATTTCAATATTGCCTTTTAATTACTTGTTTGTATTGGTGCCTCCTTTAACAGATCACAAACTCTTTGTGGAGTATGTCTCACTCATTTCCTCATTCAACAAACATTGAGTTTTGTCTGTGTGCCAGGCACTGTCTCATGTATATTTGGAGATCCTTGTCAGCTATAATGTAGGTACTCAATAAACATCTCAAGTGAATCAGTGAATCTTCTTTGCCTCTAGTTTAGAACATTACATAGCATTTGGGTTGTATATCATATATCTTTAGTGTGTTCATACAGATTTTACTTAGGTAAAGTTTTGCAGATTTATACTAAAAATTTCAATGTCAACTTATTCCCCTATTTCTTGTACTAACATCAACAATACTGTCTTTTATTTGTATTTTCCTTAATATATTTCAAAAAATATTCCCATGCCAATTCACATATTGAGTTAATGCAATCCAAATGAAAAACCTGGCTGAGATTTTGTAAAAACTTGAGAAATTAATTTGAAATTTCTATGGAATATAAAGTCTCTGGAAAAGCTAAAGTAATATTTAACAGAAGGAAATACTCTCAAATCAGATAACATATATGAGAATATTTTACATAATAATTGGCCCACATAATGTATTTAAGTATTTGAATTTGCAGGAGGGCAAGGGCAATGGCTCACCAAAACCCAGATTAATATTCATTTCTGACATCAGATAGCAAGTATTGATGATATCTAGGCCTTGTGTAAAGCTGACGTCCAGATGTATTTGTGAAAAAGCATTTGACTTAACTCATGGTTTCTTTCTGCTTTTCCGTCTTTGGTCAAATCAACCAAGGGCATTTGCCAGTGGCTTTGCTTGATTTAATCATTGCACAATGTAAACATTTATCAAAATATCATATTGTACCCCATAAAAAATGACAATAATAAAAGGAAATAAACTGTAGGACTCATGGCACCTTGATTTCAAAACTTACTATAAAATTACAGTAATCCAGACAGCATGATAATAGACAAATAGATTAATGATATAGCAATTAATTCACACTTACACTGTCAATTTATATATATTTGGCAAAGTCCCCATAGTGCTTCAATGAGGAAAGCAAGTTTTCCATAAAAGAAGGTGACACAACTTGATATCTATATGAAAGAAATTAACTTTGTTTCTTAACTCAATCCAGAAACAAAAAAAATTTTTTAATGGATCATAGTTTTAAACAAAAAAGCAAAAGCATTAAGTTTGTAGAAGCAAAGGAGAATGTTTTTGCCACCTTAGAGTAGGCAAAGATTTCTTCAGATAACCCCATTAAAAACTGGCAAAAGACATGAATAGATATTTCTCAAATGAAGACACACAAGCACCCAACAAATATAGACAAAATAATTAACATCACTAATCATCAGAGAAAAGCAAATAAAAGCTGCAATGAAATACCATCTCACACCAGTCAGAATGGCTATTATAAAGAAGTCAAAAAGCAACAGATGCTGGTGAGGCTGTAGAGAATATGGAATGCTTATACATTCTTGGTGAGAATATAAATTAACTTAGCCACTGTGGAAACAAGTTTGGAGATTTCTCAAAGAACTTAGAACTACCATCCAGCCCAACAATCCTATTACTGATTATACATCCAAAAGAAAAAAATCATTTTACTAAAAAGACACATGTACTTGTATGTTCATCATAGCACTATTCACAATAGCAAAGATATGGAATCAGCCTAGATGTCCATCAGTGGTGGACTGGATAAAGAAAATGTGGTACTTGGGCCAGGCACAGTGGCTCACACCTGTAATCCCAGCACTTTGGGAGGCTGAGGCAGGCAGATCACAAGGTCAGGAGATCAAGGCCATCCTGGCTAACATGGTGAAACCTCATCTCTACTAAAAATACAAAAAATTAGCTGGATGTGGTGGCAGGCACCTGTAGTCCCAGCTACTCAGGAGGCTGAGGCAGGAGAATGGTGAGAACCTGGGAGTTGGAGCTTGCAGTGAGCAGAGATCATGCCACTGCCCTCCAGCATGGGTGACAGAGCAAGACTCCATCTCAAAAAAAAAAAAAAGAAAAAAAAGAAAATGTGGTATTTATACACCATGGAATACTATGCAACTGAGAGGAGGGGCCAGCTGGGCTTCCCGAGTTGAGTAGGGGCTCAGAAAGCTGTGAAACTCACTCATTTCCTGCATTAGAACTTCCTTCAGTCCTGGATAAATAATATTGAAGATATATGCTTAAATTATTCCTAACACCAGGATTTGTGCATGTATTGTCTTCCCCAGGAAAGCTATAAACAATGAAAATTTTTCTGTAAGTTACCCTGTGTACTCTCTGCCTTTCTCCTTTCCCCTCCCCCCAAATTGAAGTAAAAGGAATGTTAACTGCCTATTTTCCTGTGACCAGCAGACCTTATCTATGCTCCCAATTCCAATTCTTTGTAAACATACTTTGTAAAGTCCTGTAAGATCCTGTCTCCTTTGCCATGCTGCTGCAAGGTCATAAAATAGATAAAACCTAAGTTGCAATTCTGGTTTTCCTCAAGATCTAAGACATGTCATAAATGGTTAATTGTCTTTGTTTCTCCCTCTGGTAACATCTTCCTGCCACACGTATTTCCCGCCTTAAACAGTTTAAAAGTCAATTGTATAATCTAACTCTGGCTACCTGTTCGGGACCCCTTCCATGCTGTGGAAACTTTACTCACTCTGCTCAATAAGGCCTACAGCTTTTTCTCTCTATCAGTACATGTCTCTATCACTTGCCATTGTCATCACCACTCCAATTCTTTGGTGTGGCTAGGCAAGAACCTGAAGCATTACATTTTGGTGAGCCAGCCAGGAGACTCCAGGAAATGCATCTAGATCATCATGCGGTGAGTATGATTGGACCTCTTTCACTTGTTATTATGTCCTATCCTTCCTTAGAATTAGGAGGCTAAATACCGGGCACCTGTCGGCCATTTAAAGGTGATTAGCATGACCGCCAGACTGAAGACATGGGTGTCAGGCTGTCTGGAAAAGGGCTGTCTAACAATCCCTGAACCTTCAGGGTTGGGAGCATTGGTTGGCCTGGAACCAGTTCCAATTCTTTTGCTTTCCATGGTGGTCTTGAAGTACACCTGGGAGTGCTCAGCAGACTTCTTAGTCTCCCAGATATCCTGGTTGAGACAATGGCCCTGCCAGAGGCTCCCCGTGCATGGGTTACTGAGAGTGAGACAGCCACATCTTCTGACTCCTGCCTCCTGGGTCCTAATGTCCACCAGCTAGACTTCTTTCCTCATCTTGCAATCAAGGTGATTTCCGCTAGGCAGGATCCAGATTCCCTATTTAGAAGTCTTAAATTCTTGGGGTGATGCCCAGAAGATCCCTGTTCATGGTGCCCTCTGGGGTTTAGGCAGATGTCACCATTTGATGGCCACTTTGAAGGGCCAGTCACCCACCATAGTGTATGGTCCCCTGCATCAGGACAATTTAAAGACAGGTCTGTAATTTTCATGTGGATAGTAAAAGCCTTAGGGCATTTCATCCATTGCTCCCAGATAGACTTTCCCCTTCCTTGGGGCCTTTCAGGTACAATCTCTGGTGCATAGGCACGGATCTTACAGACGTTGAATTGTTGTTTCAACCATTCAATAATTGGTATTGGAAGGAAGAAAATATAGTCAGTTGGAACAAAGGATACTGGTACCACCTTGAAATGAGGGCTTCCTCCTTTGATGGCAAGTGGGGACAGAAGGCTAAAGTACAGCAGCTGTTCTCTTGGCCCTGGCCTAGAGGACATCCACCACCCCCTTTAAGCTTACTAAGCCTCCTGTTGCTAATTCAGAGATTTCTCCTTGAAGGACAGTTTTATGGCCAGGCCCATGTAAATTGGGCCTTAGCATGCAAGCATCAGTGGTGCCCCTTATCCAGGCCTTGCCACCCTGGAACAGGCAGGACACATTGGCAGAAGGACCACAATAAATCCAACAGTCCTTGTGCCCTATTTAGTGGTCAATGAGTGCATGGCAGGGGCAAGGGAAGTTTCCATCCTGCCAGTAAGCATGGTTAAATCTGGTAGATGGAGAGCTCAGAAAAAGCGGCCATGAGCTTAAAGCATAATTGGACCTGACTCTTAGGGGATGCCCTAAGGGAAAACAAGTCACAGAACTAACCAGGGCTGTGGGCATCCCTGTGTTTAAAATTTCAGATGGGCACCACACTTTCAAAACCTTAAGATGTGTTCTGAATAACTGGGACAATTTCGACCCTGAAACCTTAAAAAAGAAGCAGCTGATTTTCTTCTGTACCACTGCCTGGCCACAGTATTCCTTACAAAACAGAGAAACTTGGCTCCCTGAGGGAAGTATTAATTATAATGCCCTTCTACAACTAGATCTTTTCTGTAAACAGGAAGGTAAATGGAGTGAAGTCCCTTATGTACAGGCTTTCTTTGCCCTTCTTGACCATACTGCCCTGCGCCAAGCCTGAAAGCTTTGCCCAAATGACAGAGGCCCACAATTGCTTCCATACTCAGGGCCTCTCCTTCAGCCCTACTCTTCTCCCTCACTGACTCTCCTCCATCTGGCCCCACCAAAGTGTTAAAGGCACACTGGAAAGAGAACATAAACTCCATGAGCTAGGCACCCAAACTATGTCCCTTACAAGCAGTAGGAGGAGAATTTGTGCCCACCCATGTACATGTCTCTTTCTCACTCTCATATTTAAAACAAATAAGGGCATATTTAGGGAAATTCTTGGATGATCCTGTTAACTATATAGATGTCCTGCAAGGATTAGGGCAGTCGTTTGATCTAACATGGAGAGATATCATGTTACTTCTTGATTAGACCTTAAGTCCTACTGAAAAAGAAGCAGCTTTAACAGCAGCCTGCCAATTTGGGGATCTGTGGCGCCTTAACCAGGTAAATGATTGAATGGCCCTGGAGGAGAGGGAAAAATTCCCCACAGGGCAACAGGCAATCCCCACTGTAGACCCTCACTGGGATACTGACTCAGATCATGGAGATTAGAGCCACAGGCATTTGCTAACTTGCATTTTGGAAGGGTTGAGGAATACTAAGAAAAAGCCTATGAACTACTCAATGCTATCCACAATTATGCAGGGAAAAGAGGAGAACCCCTCCGCTTTTCTAGAAAGGCTAAGGGAGGATCTAAGAAAGCACACTGCCCTAACTCCAGATTCTGTAGAAAGCCAATTTTATTTAAAGGATAAATTTATCACCCAATCAGTGGCTGACATTAGAGGAAAACTCCAAAAGTCTGCCTTAGGCCCAGGACAAAATTTGGAGGCATTATTAAACCTGGCAACCTCAGTGCTCTATAACAGGGACCAAGACGAACAGGCCGAAAGGGAAAAGCCAGATAAGAAAAAGGCTGCAGCCTTAGTCGTGGTCCTCAGACAGGCAGACCTTGGTGGCTCAGAGGGAATCAAAAGAAGAACAGGCCAATTGCCTAGTAGGGCTTGTTATCAGTGCAGTTTGCAAGGACACTTTAAGAAAGATTGTCCAACAAGAAACAAACCACCCCCTTGCCCATGTCCAATATGTCAAGGCAATCACTGAAAGGTGCACTGCCCCAGAGGACGAAGCCCCTCTGGACCAGAAGCACCCAACCAGATGACTCAGCAACAGGACTGAGGGTGCCTGGGGTAAGCGCCAGCTCATGCCATCACCCTCACAGAGCCCCAGGTAAGTTTGACCATTGATGGCCAAGAAGTGGGCTTCCTCCTGGACACTGGCGCGGCCTTCTCAATTGTAACCTTCTGCCCTGGATGACTGTCCTCAAAGTCTGTTACTATCCAAGGAATCTTAGGACAGCCTGTAACCGGGTATTTCTCTCACCTTTTCAGCTGCAATTGGGAGACATTGCTCTTTTCACCTGCCTTTCTTGTTATGCTGAAAGTCCCACACCCTTGTTAGGGAGGGACATATTAGCTCAAGCTGGGGCTATTATCTACATGAATATGGGGAACAAATTACCCATTTGTTGTCCCCTACTTGAAGAAGGAATCAACTCTGAAGTCTGGGTTTTGGAAGGACAATTCAGAAGGGCAAAAAAATGCCCATCCAGTTCACATCAGGCTAAAAGACCCCATCAGATTTCCTTAGCAAAGGTAATATCCCTTAAGGCCTGAAGCTCATAAAGAATTACAGGATATAGTTAGACATTTAAAAGCTCAAGCCTTGGTAAGAAAATGCAGCAGTCTTTGCAACACCCCAATCCTAGGATACAAAAACCAAATGGTGAGTGGAGATTAGTGCAAGACCTCAGAATCATCAATGAGGCAATAATTCCTTTATATCCTGCTGTACCCAACCCCTATACACTGCTCTGCCAGATATCAGAGGAAGCAGAATGGTTCACTGTTCTGGACCTCAAAGATGCCTTCTTCTGCATTCCCCTGCACTCTGACTCCCAGTTCCTCTTTGCCTTTGAGGATCCTACAGACCACACATTCCAGCTTACATGGACGGACTTGCCCCAAGGATTTAGAGATAGTCCTCATCTGTTTGGTCAGGCATTGGCCCAAGACCTAGGCCAATTCTCAAGTCCAGGCACTCTAGTCCTCCAATACATGGATGACATATTTCTGGCTACCAGTTTGGAAGCCTCATGTCAGCAGGCTACTCTAGATCTCTTAAACTTTCTAGCTAATCGAGAGTACAAAGTGTCTAGGACAAAGGCCCAGATCTGTCTACAATAAGTTAAATATCTAGGCCTAGTCCTAGCCAAAGGAACTAGGGCCCTTATAAAAGAGCTATTCAACCTATACTGTCCTATCCTCACCCTAAAACATTGAAACAGTTGTCAGGATTCCTTGGAATCACTGGCTTTTGCCGACTGTGGATTCCTGGATACAGTGAAATGGCCAGGCCACTCTACACCTTGATAAAAGAGACTTAGAAGGCAAATACTCATCTAGTAGAATGGGAGTCAGAGGTGGAAACAGCCTTCAAAACTTTAAAGCAGACCCTAGTACAAGCTCCAGCCCTGAGCCTTCCCACAGGAAAAAATTTATCTTTATATGTCACCGAGAGAGCAGGATTAGCTCTTGGAGTTCTTACTCAGACTCATGGGACAGCCCCACAACCAGTGGCATACCTAAGTAAGGAAGTTGATATAGTAGCCAAAGGCTGGTCTCACTGTTTATGAGTGGTTGCAGCAGTAGCCATCTTAGTGTCAGAGGCTATTAAAATAATACAAGGAAAGGATCTCACTGTCTGGACTACTCATGATTTAAGTGGCATATTAAATGCTAAAGGAAGTTTGTGGCTCTCAGATAACTGCCTACTTAAATACCGGCACTACTCCTTGAGGAACCAGTATTTCAAATACACACGTGTGCAGCCCTCAACCCTGCCACTTTTCTCCCAGAGGATGAGAAACCAATTGAGCATGACTGCCAACAAATTATAGCTCAGCCTTATGCCACGCAAAAAGATCTCTTAGAAGTCCCCTTAACTAACACTGACCTTAACCTGTACTCCAGTGGAAGTTCATTTGTAGAAAATGGAGTATGAAAGGCAGGCTATGCCATCGTTAGTGATGCAGCAGTACTTGAAAGTAAGCCTCTTCCCCCAGGGACCAGTGCTCAGTTAGCAGAACCAATGGCGCTTACCCGAGCCTTAGAACTGGGAGAAGGGAAAATAATCAATGTATACACAGATAGCAAGTATGCTTATCTAGGCCTACAGGCATATGCTGCAATGTGGAAAGAAAGGGATTTCCTAACCTCTGGAGGAACACCCATTAAGTACCACAGAGAAATCATGGAGTTATTGCACACAGTGCAAAAACCTAAGGAGGTGGCAGTTTTATACTGCTGAGGACATTAGAAAGGTGAAGGAGAAGAAGCAGAAAGAAACCGCCAAGCAGACACTGAGGCCAAAATTGCTGCCAGGTAGGACTTTCCTTCAGAAATGCCCATGGAAGGGCCCCTGGTATGGAGCAACCCCCTCCAAGAGGTTAAGCCCCAGTATTTCCCAACTGAAACAGAATGGGACTTTCACAAGGACATAGTTTTCTCCTCTTGGGGTGGCTAACAACAGAGGAAGGAAAGGTGCTCATACCCAAAGCCAGCCAGTGGAAAATACTTAGAAACCTCCACCAAACTTTTCATATGGGTATTGAAAGAACCCATAAGATGGCCACATCCCTGTTTACAGGGCCAAACCTCCTCAACACCATCTGGCAAGTAGTCAAAGCCTATGAAGTGTGCCAAAAGAATAACCCCTTGGCCCACTGTAAGGCCTCTCCAGGAGGACAAAGAACAGGACACTATCCTGGAGAGGACTGGCGGTTAGATTTTACCCATATGCCAAAGTCAACAGGATGTTAATACTTACTGGAATGTATTGATACCTTTACAAATTGGGTGGAAGCCTTCCCTTGTAGAACAGAGAAGGCCCAAGAAGTGGTTAAAGTCTTAGTTCATGAAATAATTCCTAGATTTCGACTTCCCCAAAGCTTACAAAGTGACAATGGTCCAGCTTTTAAAGCTACAATAACTCAAAGAATTTCCAAGGCACTAGGAATACAATATCACCTGCACTGTGTCTGGAGGCCACAATCCTCAGGGAAAGTCAAAAAGGCAAATGAAACACTGAAGAGGCATTTGAGAAAGCTAGCACAAGGAACTCATCTCCCATGGTCCACTCTCTTGCCCATTGCCTTGTTAAGAATTGAAAACTCCCCTCACAGAATGGGGCTCAGTCCATATGAAATGCTGTGTGGATGGACATTTCTCACAAATGACCTCCTGCTCCATCAGGAAATGGCCAATTTAGTCAAAGATAGAACTTCTCTGGCAAAATATCAACAAAACCTTAAAACTTTACCCAAAAGTTGTGACAGGGAAAAAGGAATAGAGTTGTTTCAACCAAAAGATCTAGTATTGCTCAAGTATCTCCCCTCTACCTCTCCATCTATAGATTCTTTATGGGAGGGACCATACTCAGTAATCCTCTCTACCCCTACTACAGTTAAAGTGGCAGGACTGGAATCCTGGATTCACCACACCCGAGTTAAACCTTGGACACCTCCTGAGGAACTTACAGGATCATCAACTCAGGAGTCACAAGGTCAGCCAGACCAGCCTCGATACACCTGTCAGCCACTAGAGGACCTGCATCTCCTATTTCGGAAGGAAACACCTCAGACCAGAAAAACTCCTGCAGTTAATCCTGAAGAGGAACTTCTCTCTACCTAAAAGAGGATAAGTAAAAAACCTACATGATCTTTGACATCTCTCCTTGCTCTCTTTAATGGAATCCTTCTACTGTTTTGTTACATTTTTAAGCAGTATACTAGCTATACTCTTTGCAGTAGCATTATATACTGTAGCTCCGGCTGGAACAAAAATCTTAATCACATCAACCTTTCTTCTATTTCCTTCCTTCTAACAGCAATTTACTCCTTTTTCCCTCCTCTTTCCTATGACCATTCCACCTACAACATGTCATGACTCCTCTTAGGCTTCCTGCCATCGTCTTTGGCTTCCTGCCATCCTCTTCATACTCGTGTCCCTTTCTCCAGCTACCACGCACCCCCCATGTCAGTGTGCCTCCCTGGAGGAGTCAGCTGGCATTCTCTCAGAAACTCTTGGGGATTAGGTAGCCCCTTCCGAGCACCCACATCTTTTGCCGCATATACTTACATGAGAAAAGAATGTTATAAAACTGCTTTTCTCTGCTCTCACAAAGGCCTTACGCATCACCAAGGAAAAATGATCCGAGGTAACTACCCTGAGAAATGGGGGCCAATGCTTGTTGGACATATTATACCCATATAGGTATGTCTGACAGAAGAGGCATCCAAGATGAGGCTAAAGAACGGCATATCCAACAAGTAATTAAAAACTTAGTCCAGCTCTCCAGTACTCCCAGTCCATACAAGAAATTAGGCCTTTCCAGGCTACAAGAAACCCTTAATTCTCATTCTTGTCTCTGGAGCCTGTTTAACAGTATCCCTTTCAGGAATACTAGAGGCCTCTCCTAGTAATCCAACCAACTGTTGGATGTGTCTCCCCTTGTGTTTTCAACCATATGTCCCAGTCCCTGTCCCCAGACAGTGGAACTTATCCACCCCACTCCTAAACACCACCAAATTAATCGGTCCCATAGTCACTGATTTACCAGCCACACAGGCCTCAAATCTCACATGCATAAACTTTAGCATGACTCTCAATAAGTACAACTCCCAATGTCAGTCCTGGGCATCAGTAACTTCAAGTTTCACCTGTCTAACTTCAGGCATCTTTTTCATCTGTGATAACACAGCCTATCAATGCCTAAATGGCACTCCAAAAGAACTATGCTTTCCCTCCTTTCTAGCATCTCCCATGTCCATATATACTGAACAAGAGTTACAAAGTCTCCTTACACCCCAATCCTGCCACACACAAGTCCTTATTGTCCCTTTTATTGTGGGAGCTGGAACACCGGGCAGTCTTGGAACTGGAATTGGAGGCATAACCTTCTCCACCCAATTCTATTATAAATTATCATGAGAATTAAATGATGTCATGGAACAAGTTGCCAACTCCCTAGTGATCCTACAAAGCCGGCTTAATTCTCTAGCTGCAGTAGTCCTCCAAAACCGAAGAGCCCTAGTCCTATTAACAGCTGAAAGAGGAGGAACCTGCCTCTTCTTAGGAGAAGAATGTTGCTATTTCATTAACCAGTCAGGAATCATTACTGAAAAGGTCAAAAAAATCACAGAATGGATAGAAAGTAGGAAAAAGGAGCTTGAACACTCAGGACACTGGAATATGTTTAACAAATATGTTTAAACACTGGAATATGTTTAAACAGAACAGGATACCTTGGCTCCTCCCCTTTCTAGGCCCTGTGACAGCCATCCTACTATTACTCTCCGTTGGGTCTTGAATTTTTAACCTCCTTGTCAAATTTCTTTCCTCCAGGATCAAGGCCGTCAAGCTACAACTGGTCTTACAAATGGAACCTCAAATGAGCTCAACTCATGGCTTCTACTGAGGACCCCTGGATCGACCCACTGGTCCCTCATCTAGCCTAGAAAATTCCCCTCTGGAGGACACCACAACTGCAGGGCCCCTTCTTTGCCCCTAACCAGCAGGAAGTAGCCAGAACCACCACTGCCCAGTTCCCAACAGCAGTTGGGGTGTCCTGTTTAGAGGGGGGCTGAGAGGAGGGGCTAGCTGGGCTTCCTGTGTTGAGTAGGGGCTTAGAAAGCTGTGAAACTCACTCATTTCCTGCATCAGGACTTGCTTCAGTCCTGGATGAATAATATTGAAGATATATGCTTAAACTATTCCTAACATCAAGATTTGTGCATGTGTTGTCTTCCCCAAGGAAGCTATAAACAATGAAAATTTTGCTGTAAGTTTCCCTGTGCCCTGTCTGCCTCTCTCCCTTTCCCCTCCCCCAAAACTAAAGTAAAAGGAATGTTAACTGCCCATTTTTCTGTGACCAGAAGACCTTATCTATGCTCCCAATTTCAATTCCTTATAAACATACTTTGTAAAGTCCTGTAAGATCCTGTCTCCTTTGCCATGCCACTGCAAGGTCATAAAATAGATAAAACTGAAGTTGCAATTCCAGTTTTCCTCAAGATCTAAGACATGTCACAAATGGTTAATTGTTTTTGTTTCTTGCTCTGGTAACATCTTCCTGCCGCACATATTTCCTGCCTTAAAGAGTTTAAAAGGCAATTGTATAATTTAATCTGGCCCGTTCAGGACCCCTTCCATGCTGTGGAAACTTTATACTTTGACTCTGCTCAATAAAGCCTACAGCTTTTTCTCTCTATTGGTCCGTTTCTCCATCACTCGCCATGGTCAGCCACCAATCCAATTCTTTGATGTGGCTAGGCAAGAATCTTACGCGTTAGACAACCTTAAAAAAAAAAATCATGTTGAACAGTGGTTCCAAGATGGCTGAGTAGGAACAGCTCTGGTCTACAACTGCCAGCAAGGTCGATGCAGAAAAGGGGTGATTTCTGCATTTCCAACTGAGGTACCTAGTTCATCTCATTGGAACTGATTGGACAGTGGGTGCAGCCCATGGAGGGTGAGCCAAAGCAGGGAGGGGCACCGTCTTACCTAGGAAGCACAAGTAGTCGGGGGATTTTCCTTTCCTAACCAAGGGAAGCTGTGAGTGACTGTACCCGGAGGAACTGTACACTCCTGCCGAAATACTGTGCTTTTCCCACAGTCTTCACAACTGGCAGATAAGGAGATTCCCTCATGTGCCTGGCTAAGTGGGTCCCACAACCACGGAGCCTTGCTCACTGCAAGCAAAGCAGTCTGAGATTGACCTGGGATGCTGGAGCATGGCGGGAGGAGGGGCATCCACCATTGCTGAAGCTTGAGTAGGCAGTTCTATGCTCACAGTGTAAACAAAGAGGCAGGGAAGCTCAAACTGGGCAGAGCCCACCACAGCTCAACAAGGCCTACTGCCTCTCTAGATTCCACCTCTGGGGGCAGGGCATATCTGAACAAAAGGCAGCAGACAGCTTCTACAGTCTTAAACATCCCTGCCTGACAGCTCTGAAGACAGCAGTGGTTCTCTCAACATGGCGCTCAAGATCTGCTAACAGACAGACTGCCTCCTCAAGTGGGTCCCTGACCCCCATGTAGCCTCACTGGGAGACACCTCCTAGCAGGGGCTGACGGGCACCTCATACAGCTGGGTGACCCACTGAGACAAAGCATCCAGAGGAAGGATCAGGCAGCAATATTTGCTGTTCTGCAGCCTCTGCAGTGATACTCAGGCAAACAGGGTCTGGAGTGGACCTGCAGCAAACTCGAACAGATCTGCAGCTGAGGGGCCTGTCTGTTGGAAGGAAAACTAACAAACAGAAAGGAATAGCATCAACATCAACAAAAAAGACATCCACATGAAAACCCCATACATAGGTCACCAACATCAAAGACAAAAGGTAGATAAAACCTCTAAGATGGGGAGAAACCAGAGCAGAAAGCCTGAAAATTCCAAAAGCCAGAACACCTCTCCTCCTTCAAAGGAGAACAACTCCTTGCCAGCAAGGGAACAAAACTGGACAGAGAATGAATTTGACAAGTTGACAGAAGTAGGCATCAGAAGGTCAGTAATAACAAACTTCTCCGAGCTAAAGGAGCATGTTCTAACCCATTGCAAGGAAGCTAAAAACCTTGAAAAAAGAGTAGATGAATGGCTAAGTAGAATAACCAGTGCACAGAAGAGCTTAAATGACCTGATGGAGCTGAAAATCACTGTATGAGAACTGCATGAAGCATACACAAGTGTCAATAGCCGATTCAATCAAGCAGAAGAAAGGATATCAGCAATTGAAGGTCAAATTAATGAAATAACGTGAGAAGATAAGATTAGAGAAAAAAGAGTAAAAAGAAAAGAACAAAGCCTCCAAGAAATATGGGACTATGTGAAAATACTACATTTACATTTGATGGGTGTACCTGAAAGTGATGGGGAGAATGGAACCAAGTTAGAAAACACTCTTCAGGCTATTATGCAGCAGAACTTCCCCAACCTAGCAAGGCAGGCCAACATTCACATACAGGAAATACAGAGAACACCACAAAGATACTCCTCAAGAAGAGCAACCCCAAGACACATAATTGTCAGATTCACCAAGGTTGAAATGAGGGACAAAATGTTGAAGGCAGCCAGAGAAATGTCAGGTTACCCACAAAGGGAAGCCCATCAGACTAACAACAGATATCTCAGCGGAAACCCTACAAGCCAGAAGAGAGTGGGGGCCAATATTCAACATTCTTAAAGAAAAGAGTTTTCAACCCAGAATTTCATATCCAGCCAAACTAAGCTTTATAAGTGAAGGAGAAATAAAAACCTTCACAGGCAAGCAAATGCTGACAGATTTTGTCACTACCAGGCCTGCCTTACAAGAGTTCCTGAAGGAAGCACTAAACATGGAAAGGAACAACTGGTACCAGTCACTGCAAAAACATGCCAAATTGTAAAGACCAACAACGCTATGAAGAAACTGCATCAATTATCGGGCAAAATAACCAGACAGCATCATAATGACAGGATAAAATTCACACATAACAATATTAATCTTAAATGTAAGTGGGCTAAATGTCCCAATTAAAAGACACAGACTGGCAAATTGGATAAAGAATCAAGACCTATAAGTGTGCTGTATTCAGGAGACCCATCTCACATGCAAAGACACACATAGACTTAAAATAAAGGGATGGAGGAAGACCTACCAAGCAAATGGAAAACAAAAAAAGGCAGGGGTTGCAATCCTAGTCTCTGATAAAACAGACTTTAAACCAACAAAGATCAAAAGAGACAAAGAATGCCATTACACAATGGTAAAGGGATCAATTCAACAAGAAGAGCTAACTATCCTAAATATATATGCACCCAATACAGGAGGACCCAGATTCATAAAGCAAGTTCTTAGAGACATACAAAGAGACTTAGACTCCCACACAATAATAATGGGAGATTTTAACACCCCAGCGTCAATATTAGACAGATAAATGAGATAGAAAATTAACAAGGATATCCAGGACTTGAACTCAGCTCTGCACCAAACAGACCTAATAGACATCTACAGAATTCTCCACCCCAAATCAACAGAATATACATTCTTCTCAGCACCACATCACACTCATTTTAAAATTGACCACATAATTGGAAGTAAAACACTCCTTAGCAAATGCAAAAGAGCAGAAATCACAACAAACTGTCTCTCAGACCACAGTGAAATCAAATTAGAACTCAGCATTAAGAAACTCACTCAAAACTGCACAACTACATGGAAATTGAACAACATGCTCCTGAATGACTACTGGGTAAATAACGAGATGAAGGGAGAAACAAAGATGTTCTTTCAAACCAATGAGAACAAATACACAACATTCCAGAATCTCTGGGACACATTTAAAGCAGTGTGTACAGGGAAATTGATAGCACTAAATGCCCACAAGAGAAAGAAGGAAAGATCTAAAATTGACACCCTAACATCACAATTAAAAGAACTAGAGAAGCAAGAGCAAACAAATTCAAAAGCTAACAGAAGACAAGAAATAACCAAGATCAGAGCAGAACTGAAGGAAATAGAGACACAAAAAACCCTTCAAAAAATCATTGAATCCAGGAGCTGGTTTTTTGAAAACATCAACAAAATTGTTAGACTGCTAGCAAGACTAATAAAGAAGAAAAGAGAGAAGAATCAAATAGACGCAATAAAAAATGATAAAGGGGATATCACCACTGATCCCACAGAAATACAAACTACCATCAGAGAATACTATAAACACCTCTATGCAAATAAACTAGAAAATCTGGGAGAAATGGATAAATTCCTGGACACATACACCCTCCCAAGACTAAACCAGGAAGAAGTTGAATCTCTGAGTAGACCAATAACAGGTTCTGAAATTGAGGCAATAATTAATAGCCTACCAACCAAAAAAAGTCCAGGAACAGATGGATTCACAACTGAATTCTACCAGAGTTACAAAGAGGAGCTGGTACCATTCCTTCTGAAATTATTCCAATCAATAGAAAAGAGGGAATCCTCCCTAACTCATTTCTGGAGGCCAGCCAGCATCATCCTGATACCAACGCCTGGCAGAGACACAACAAAAAAATAGAATTTTAGACCAATATCCCTGATGAACGTCAATGCAAAAATCCTCAATAAAATACTGGCAAACCGAATATAGCAGCACATCAAAAAGCTTATCCACCATGATCAAGTGGGCTTCATCACTGGGATGCAAGGCTGGTTCAACATATGCAAATCAATAAACATAATCGATCACATAAACAGAACCAATGACAAAAACCACATGATTATCTCAACAGACGCAGAAAAGTCCTTCAACAAAATTCAACAGCTGTTCATGGTAAAAACTCTCAATGAGCTAGTATTGATGGAACGTATCTCAAAATAATAAAAGCTATTTATGATAATCTCACAGTGATTATCATAATCACTGAATGTGCAAAAACTGGAAGCATTCCCTTTGAAAACCAGCACAAGACAAGGATGCTCTTTCTCACCACTCTTATTCAACATATTATTGGCAGTTCTGGCCAGGGCAATCAGGCAAGAGAAAGAAATAAAGGGTATTCAATTAGGAAACGAGGCAGTAAAATTGTCTCTGTTTGCCCCATGACATGATTCTATATATCGCAGGGGTTGTACACCCCCACTGTGATAACATTTATTATATCCAGGAGAGAAGAGGATGGTATTACTCCCAGTATCACAGCGGATGTATTGGGAGTAATTCCAATATTCAGGTGAAGAGGGCATGATATTACTCCCAATATCGCAGGCGGGGGAAACACCCTGCCTGTGATATTGTTCCCAATATCCATCAAGGGAGCGGATGATATTACTCCAAAAATTGCAGTGGGTGTACATCCACCCTGTAATATTATTTCTAATATCCCGGGAAGGACAGTATGTTATTACTACCAATTTCTAAGGGGGTGTACACCCCCTCTGTGATATTGTTTTTAATATCCAAGGGAAAAGAGGATTACTCCCAATATCGTAGGAGGTGTACACCCCTAAGTGATATTGTTCCTAATATGTGGAAGGGAGAAGACAATATTATTCCAAATATCACAGAGAATTTACACGTCCTTTGGGATATTGTTTCTAATATATGAGGATGGAGGATGATATTACTCCCAATATTGCAGGGAGTGTACACCCACCCTCACATGTTTTTCCTAATATCCAGGAAAAAAGAGGATGATATTACTCTCAATATCACAGAAGGTGTACACCCCCCCCCCCCGTGATATCGTTCCTAATACCAAGAAGGGGAGAAGATAATATTACTCCCAATATCAAAGAAAGTGTACATTCCTTTTGTGATATCATTTCTAATATACAGGGAAGAAGAGGATATTACTTTCAAAATCGCAGAGGGTGTACACACCCCCGTGATATCGTTCCTAATATCCAAAAGGAGAGAAGATGATATTACTGTCAACATCGCATGGAATGTAAACACCCCTGTGATATTGTTCCTAATATCCAGGGTGGGGAGATAAAATGATATTATTCCCAATACCTCAGGGACTGTACACCCCCCTGTAATATCTAGGGTGAAAGAGGATATTGCTCCCAATATGGCGGGAGGTGTACACCTTCCCTGTGCTGTTGTTCTTAATATCCAGAGGAAAAGAGTATGATATTACTCCCAATATCGCAGAAGGTGTACACACCCCGGTGATATTGGTTCTAATATCCAGAGGGGGAGAGGGTGATATTACTCCCAATATCACAGGTGCTGTACACACCCCTGTGACTTTGCTCTTATTTCCAAAGAGGGACATGATTTTACTTTCAATAATGTAAACATGCTGTGTTGACATCCTCCTGCCAAGTGGTTCATAAAAAGGAAGGGGGGATGATATTACTCCCGATGTGGCGGGGTGTGTCCACCCCCCTCCCATGTCGCTCTTAATATCCAGGGGGAGAGAAGGGGGTGATATTACTTTACATATGGTCACTCCCCTGAGATACTGAAAGTAATATTATCCTCTTTTCCTCTGGATATTAGGAACAATATCACAGGGCCGGTGTACACACCCTGAGATATTGGGAGTAACATCATCTTCTTCCGTTCTGGATATTAGGAACAATATCACAGATGTGATGTACTTTTTCTGCGATATTGGGAGTAATATCATCCTCTTTCATCCTGGATATTAGGAACAATATCGCAGGGGAAGTGTACACTCCTACGATATTGAGAGTAATATCATCCTCTCTGCACCCCCTGTATACGAAGAATTATATAACGAGGCCAGGGTGTACACCCTTTTTAATATTTGGAGTAATGTCATTCTCTCCCCCCAGATACCAAGAATAATATTATAGGAATGTTGTACACCTTCTGCATATTTAGGGAGTTTTATCATCTCTTTACCGTCTGGATATTAGAAACAATATCACAGGGATGTGTTCACCCCCTGCGATATTTAAAGTAATATCATCCTCTCCCCTTCTGGATATTAGGAAGACTATCACAGGGAGAGTGTACACCCCCTACGATATTAACAATAATATCATCCTCTCTTACTTTAAACATTAGGAATAATATCACAGGGGTTGTGTATACCCACTGCGATACTGGGAGTAATATCATCCTCCATTCCCTGAATATTAGAAACAATATCACAGGGAAGGTGTACACCACCCCCCACCCCCGATATTGGGAGTAATATCATCCTCTCTCCCTCTGTATATTAGGAACAATATCACAGGGGGTCTGTACATCTGCTGCGCTATTGGGAGTAATATCATTTTCTCTCTCCCTAGATATTACCACCAATGTCATACGGAGGGTGTACAGCCCCTGCGATATGGGGAATAATTTCTTCCTCTCCCACCGTGGTTATTAGGAAAAATTTCACAGGGGCGGTGTACACTTCCTGAGATATTGGGAGTAATGTTTCCGTCTCCCCCACCTGGATATTAGGAATAATATCACAAGGAGTCTATACACTTCCTGCGAAATTGGGAGTAGTATCATCCTCTCCTGCAGTGGATATTAGGAACAATGTCGCAGGTGGGATGTACATCCCCTGCGATATTGGGAGTAACATTATCCTCTCTCCCCTTTCATATTAGGAACAGTATCGCAGAATGGGTTTATACCCCCTGCGACATTATGAGTAATATCATCCTCTCCTCCCCCGGATATTAACAACAGTATCTCAAGAGAGGTTTACACGCCCTGCGATTATGGGAGTAAAATCGTCCTCTTTTTCCCTAAAATATTAGGAACAATATCACAGGGTTGTGTACAGCTTCTGTGATATTGGGCATAATATCACCCTCTCTTAACATGGATATTGGGGACAATATAACGGGAGTGGGATGTAAATCCCTTAAGATATTTAGAGTAATATCATCCTCTCCCCACCTGGATATTAGTAACAGTATCACGGGGGTATGTACATCCTTGCGATATTGACACTAATATCATCGTCTCTTCTCTCAGATATTAGGAAAAATATCACAAGTGTAGTGAACACCCCCTGCGACACTGGGAGCAATATCATCTTCTTTCTTTCTTTTTGGATATTAGGAACAATATCACGGGGTGTTTACACCTTCTGCGATATTGGCAGTAACATCATTCTCTTCCCCCTAATATTAGGAACAATAACACAAAGAGGGTGTACACCTTTTGTGATATTGGAAGTAATATCATCCTCTCGCCCCTGGATATTAGGAACAATATCACATTGGGTGTGTATACCCCCTGCAATATTGGGAGTAATAGCAACCTCTCTCCACCTGGATATTAGGGACAATATCATAGGTGAGGTGAACAACTTCTGTGATATTGAGAGTAATATCCTCTTCTCTTATGCTGGATATTAGGAACACCATCACAGGGAATTGTACACTCCCTGTGATATTAGAAGAAATATTATCCCCTCTCCTCCTGGATATAAAAAACAATATCACAGGGGAGGGTGTACACCCCCTGCAATATTAAGAGTAATATCATCCTCTCCCTCGCTGGATATTAGGAACAATATCACAAGGGGGTATACAACTCATGTGTTACTGGGAATAATATCATTTTTTCCTTTTTTGGATATTAGGAACAATATCACGGTGGGGGGATGGATACTCCCTGCGATATTGGGAGTAATATTATCTTCTCCCCTTCAGGATATTAGAAACAATATCACAGGGTTGGTGTACACCCTCTGGGATTTTCGGAATAATATCATCCTCTTCCCCATAAATATTATGAACAATATCCCCCCCCGCAATATTGCGAGTGATATTATCCTCTTCTCTCCTGAACATTAAAAACAATATCACAGCGGGGATGTACACCCCTTGTGATATTGGGAGTAATACTGTTTTCTTCCTCTTTAAATATTATGAACAATATTACAGTGGAGTGTACACTTTCTGTGATATTGAAAGTAATATCATCCTCTCTCAACCTGGATGTTAGGAACCATATCACAGAGGAGGTGTACACCCTCTGCAACACTGGAAATAATATTATCTTCTGCCACCTTGATATTATGAACAATATCACGGGGGGTGTGCACCCTCTGTGATATTGGGAATAATATCATCCTGTCCTCGCCTGGATATTAGGAACAATACCACAGGGGAGTGTGCACCTCCTGCAATATTGGGAGTAATGTCATCTTCTCTCTCTCTGGATATGAGGAACAATATAACTGGGAGGCTGTAAGCGTCCTGCAATATTGGGAGCAATATTATTATCTTTCTCCTTGGATAGTAGGGGTGGTGTACACCTTCTGCAGTATTGGAAGTAATATCATCCTCTCCCAAACTGGATATTATAAACAATAGCACAGGGAAGGTGTCCACTTCGTGCGATATTAAGAGTAAAAACATCCTCTCCTTCCCTGGTTATTAGGAACAATATCACAAATGGGATGTACACCCCCTGCAATATTGGGGGTAATATCATCCTTTCCCTCCCTGGATATTAAGAACAATATCACAGGATGGTTGTACACCCCTTGCGATTTTGGGAGTAATATCATCTTCTCCCCCTCAGGATAGAAAGAACACTATCACAGGGATGTGTGCACCCCCTGTGATATTGAAAGTAAAAAAAAAAAAAAAAAAAAAAAAAAAAGAGGGATAAAAATATGCTGACTTCTGAAAAATGGGAAGGGGGTTACATTGGCTTGATTGAAACCAGTTGAAGGAGGTTTTTTGTGTTTTTCCCCCAAGTTTTTCTAGAGTAATGATTGTTCAGGTCTTTAAATCAGTGTTGTCCAACTGTCCCCAAAGACTACATAAGGCACAGTTGAAATCTGTATTGTCCTTTGCTGTTACTGCCTCTCCGCAGCCCTGACTTCACAGGATGGGGTATTGCAGGTTATAGAATCACTTGCTTTCTATTCCTTCATCACAGATGGATGAAGTGCTCAAATCTGAATCAATAAACCGACTTCTTTTGCAAAAAAAAAAAAAAAAAAAAAAAAAAGGAAGTAATATCATCCCTCTCCCCTTCTGGATATTAGAAAGAATATCACGGGGTTGGGGGGGGAGGTGTACACCCTCTGCGATATTGGGAATAGTATAATCCTCTTTTTCTTGGGTAGTAAAAACTATATTACAGGGGTTTGTTGTACACCTCCTGCGATATTGGGGGGTAATATCATCCTTTTTCCCACAGGATATTAGAAACAATATCACCGGGAGAATGTAAACCTCTGCGATGTTGGGAGTAATATCATTCTCTTCCCATCTGAATATTAGGAACAATATAACGGGGAGGGTGTACACCTCCTGCGATATTGAGAGTAACATTATCCTCTCCTCATCCTGATATTAGGAACAGTATTACAGGGGGTGTGTGTACAAGAACTGTGATATTGAAAGTAATATCATCCTCTAACTCCCGGATATTAGGAACAATATCACAGGGGTTTGTGCATCCCCTGCGATATTGGGAGTAATGTAATCTTCTGCCCCCCCGCGGATATTAGGAACAATATCACAGGGGTTTGTGCATCCCCTGCGATATTGGGAGTAATGTAATCTTCTGCCCCCCCGCGGATATTAGGAACAATATCACAGCGGTGTGTACACTCACTGCACTATTGGGAGTAGTATCATCTTCTCCTTCCTTGGATATTAAAAACAGTGTCACAGGGGTTTGTATACTCTCTGCAATATTGGGAGTAATATGTTCTTCATCTCCCTTGGTGGATCTCAGGAACAATATCACAGGCAAGGTGTACACATTTCGATATTGGAAGTAATATTATTCTCTCCCAACCTGTGTATCAGGGAGAATATCACAGGGGGGCAGTACACCCCCTGCATCATTTAAAATAATATAATCCTCTTTTCCCCTCGGTGTTAGGAACTATATCTACAGAAGGGGTGGACACCCCCTGCGATATTGGGAGTAATATCATCCTCTCCTCACCTGGATATTAGGAACAATATTACAGAGGGGGTGTTTACCCCCTGCGCTATTCAGCGTAATACTATCCTCTTTCCTTCTGCATAACAAAAACAATATCACAGGGGAAGTGTACACCCCCGCGCTGTTGAATATTAGGAACAATATCTGAGAGTTGATGTAAACCCTCTGTGATATTGGGAGAAATAACATCTTTTCTCATCCCGGATATTAGGAACAATATCACAAAGGTGGTGTACCCCCTCTGCGATATTGGGCATAATATTGCCGTCTCCCAACCTAGATATTAGGAACAATATCGCAGGGAGGAGGGTCCAGGTCCATTTTCTGTGATATTGACAGTAATATCATCGTTTCCCTCCTCGAATATTAGAAACAATATCACAAGTGGGGTGTACACCGTCTGCGATATTGAAAGTAATATCATCCCCTCCCTTCCTAGATATTAAGAAGAATATCTAGATATTCTCCCTTCCTAGATATTAAGAAGAATATCATGGGGAGGGGTGTATATTCCCTACGCCATTGGAAGTAATGTCAACCTTTTCCCCCGTGGTTATTGGGAACAATATTACGGGGTGGTGTAAGCCATTTGCAATATCGGGAGTAATATCGTCCTCTCCCCACCTGAATAGTAAGGATATTGTCACAGGGGGGATGTACATTCCCTTCGATATTGAGAGTAATATCATCTTCTTTCCCCCTGAATATTAGAAACCATACCATGGGGTGGTTGTACACCCCTGCGAGATTGGGAGTAATATCATTCTCTCACCCTCTTGATATTAGGAAGAATATCACAAGGGGTGGGTACACCGCCTGTGATATTGACAGTCAACATTGTCTCCCCCATTGGATATTAGGAACAGTATCACAAAAGGGGTGTACGATCCCTGTGATATTGGGAGTAATATCATCTTTTTCTCTCTGGATATAAGGAACAATATCACGGGGGGGGGAGTAATTTTATCCTCTTTCCACTAAATATTAGGAACAATATCACAAAGAGGGTGTGCACCACCTATGATATTGGGAGTAATATCACCCTCACCCCGCTGAATACTAGGAACACTACCACAGCGTGTGTGTACAGCCCCTTCAATACTGAAAGTATTATCAACCTCTCTCCCCTGGATATTAGAAACAATATTGCAGAGATTGTACACCCTCTTGCGATATTGAGAGTAATATCATTTTCTCCCCCCAGCCCTGAATATTAGGAACAATATCACAGAAGGGGTGTACACTCCCTTTCATATTGGGATTAATATCATTTTCTTTTCTACTGAATATTAGTAACAATATTACAGAGGTGATGTACACCCCCCCTCTGCGATATTGACAGTAATATAGTCATCTCTCCCTTTGGATAATATTAACAGTATCACAGGGGTGTACGCCCCCTGCAATATGGGCTGTAATATCAGTCTCTTCCCTGTGGATATTAGGAACAATATCACAAGGGGGGAGTGTACAATCTCTGCGATATTGGAAGTAATATCTTCCTCTCCTTTCCTGGGTATTTGGAACAATATCACAGGGAGGTGTACACCCCCTGCACTATTTTAGTATATTGTCATCTCCCGCTCTGGATATTAGGAACAACATCACAAGGAGAGTATACACCCTCTGCGATTTTGGGAGTAATATCACCTTCTCCCCCCATGGATATTAGGAACAATATCACAGGGAGTTGTACACCTCCCGCGATATTGGAAGTAATGTCATCCTCTCCCCCCTGAATATAAGAAACTATATCACCGGGGGGGGGGGTTGTGTGTACACCTACTGTGGTATTGGGAGTAATATCATCCTCTCCTCTCCTCGATATTAGGAACAATATCAAAGGGGGGGTGTACAACCCCTGTGCTATTGGGAGTAATATCGTCCTCTGCCCGCCGCATATTAGGAACAATACTACAGCGAGGGTGTTTACCCCCGTGCTATGGGGGGTAATATCATTCTCTGTCGTCAATAATATTGTAAACAATATCTCAGAGGGGGTGTACACCCCCTGCGATATTGGGAGAAATAACATCCTTTCCCACGCTGGATATTAGGAACAATATCACAAAGAAGGTGGACCCCTCTGTGATACTGGGCATAATATCCCCCTCTCCCAACCTGGATATTAGGAACAATATTACAGGGGTGGTGTACACTCCCTGTGGTATTGGCAGTAATATCATCGTCTTTCCCCTTGGATATTAGGAACAATATCACAAGGGGGGTGTAAACCGCCTGCGATATTGAGAGTATTATTATCCTCTTCCTTCCTGGGTATTAGGAACGATATCACAGAGGGGGTGTACAGCCCCTGCGACACTGAGAGTAATATCATCCTCTCCCCTGATGATTATGAGGAACAATATCACGGGAGGGTGTACACGTCCTGCGATATTGGGAGTGATATCATCCTGTCCCCACCTGGATTTTAGAGACAACATGACAGGAGGGGGTGTACAGTCCCTGCGATATTGAGCGTAATATCATCTTCTTTCCTCCTGAATATTAGAAACAATATAACGGAAGAGGTGCACACCCCCCTGCGGTGTTGGAAGTAGTATCATTCTCTTCCCTTCTGGAAATAGTAACAATATCACAGGGGAGGTGTACACCCCCTTCGATATTGGGAGTAATATCATCCTGTTCCCCTGTGGATATTAGGAAGAGTATCACAAAGGGAGTGTACACCCCCTGCGATATTGACAGTAATATCATCGTCTTTCTCATTGCATATTAGGAACAATATCACAAAAGGGGTGTACACCCCCTGCGATATTGGGAGTAATATCATCTTCTTCTTGGATATTAGAAACAATATCACAGGGGGTGTGTACACCCCCTGCGATATTGGGAGTAGTGTCATCCTCTTTCCTCTAAATATTGGGAAGAATATAACAAAGGAGTTTTACACCTCTTATGATATTGGGAGTAATATTATTCTCTCCTCCCTGGATATTATGAACAATGCCACAGGGTGTGTGTACACTTTCCGCATTATCGGGAGTAATATCAACCTCTGTCTTCCTGGATATTTAAAACAATATCATGGGGGTGTGTGTGCACCCCTCGCGATATTGGGAGCAATATCATCCTCTCCCACCCTGAATATTAGGAACAATATCACAGAAGGGGTGTACACCTTCTTCGATATTGGGATTATTTTCATCCTCTCTTCCACTGGATTTTAGGAACAATATCACAGAGTTGGTGTACACCCTCTGTGATATTGACGGTAATATCATCATCTCTCCCTCTAAACATTATTAACAATATCATAACGGGGGTTTACCGCCCCTGTGATATAGAGAGTAATATCATCCCCTTCCATTTGTATATAGAAACAATATCACAGGGAGGGTATACACTACCTGCGATATTGGAAGTGATAACATCCTCTTCTTCGCTGGATATTTGGAACAATATTATACGGGTTGTACACCTCCTGCAATATTGAGAGTAATATCATCCTCTGCACCCCTAGATATTGAGAACAACATCCAGTGGGGGCGTGTACACCCCCTGCGCTGTTGGGAGCAATATTTTTGTCTCCCGCCCTGAATATTAAAAACAATATTACAACAAGAGTATACACCTGAATATTAGGATGAATATAACATGGGAGTGTACACCGCCTGTGCTATTGAAACTCATATTACCCTCTTACACCCTGGATATTAAAAACAATATATTAGAAGGGGTTTACAACCCCTGCAATATGGGGAATAATATCATCCTCTCCCCTCCTAAATATTAGAAACAATATCACAGGGAAAGTGCATGCTACTTGCGATATTGGGAGTAATATTACCCTCCCCCAACCTGGATATTAAGAACAATACCACAGGGGGTGTAGACTCCCTGCGATATTGGGAGTAATATCATCATCTCCCCTTCTGAACAGTAGGAACAATATCACAGAAGGGGTGTACATCCTCTGCGATATTGGGAGTAATATCTTCCTACACCCCCCAGATGTTAGAAGTAATATCACATGGGGAATGTACACCTCCTGAAATATTGGGAGTAATATACTTCTCTCCCCTCCGGATATTAGGAACAATATTATGAGGATGCTGTACACTCCCTATGATATCGGGAGTAATATCATCCTTTCCCCACCTGGATATTAAGAAGAATATCACGGGGGGGTGTACACTCCCTTCGATATTAAGTATAATATTATTCTCTCCCCCCCTAGATACTAGAAACAATATCACCCGAGGTTTTACACACCCGGCGATATTGGGAGTAATATCATCCTCTCCCGCTCTTGATAATAAGAACAATATCACTGCGGGGTGTACACCTCATGCGATATTAGATTAATGTCATCCTCTCCCCACCTGGATATTAGGAACGATATCACGCAGGGGGCTCTACTCCTCGTGCAATATTGAGAGTAATATCAGCCCTCCCTCTCTGAATATTAGGAACAATATCAGAGGGGGAGTGTACACCCCCGGCAATATTGAAAGTAATATCATCCTCTCCTTTCCTGAATATTAGGAACAATATCACAGGATGGGTGTACACCGTCTACAATATTGACAGTAATATCATCGTCTCCTTCTTGGATATTGGGAACAATATCACAGGGGGGGTGTACACCTTCTGTGATATTACTGCGAGTAATATCATTTTCTCCCTCCTAAATATTAGGAACAATACCACAAAGATGGTGTACACCCCCTTCGATATTGGGAGTAATGTCATTCTCTCTTTTTTGGATATTAGGAAGAATACCACAGGGCGTCTGTACACCCCCTGCAATATTGTAAGTAATATCAACCTCCCCCCTAAATATTAGAAACAATATCAAAGAAAGGATGTACACATCCTGTGATATTGGGAGTAATATTATTCTCTCCTCACCTGGATATTAAAAACAGTATCATGGGGGAGAGTGTACACTCCCTTCGATATTGGTTGTAATATCATCCTCTCCATCTCTGGATATTAGAAACAATATCACAGGCAGTTGTGCAGCCCCTGCGATATTGAGAGTAAAATCATCCCCTCCCCCCTGCATATTAGAAACAATATCACAAGGGGTGTGAACACACCCTGCAACACTAAAAGTAATATTATTCTCTCTTCCCCTGGATATTAGGAACACTATCACAGGGATGTGTACCTCCCCTGCAATATTGGTGGTATTATCATCCTCTCCCCCCGGATATTAGAAACAATATCACAGAGGTGGTGTACACCCCCTGCGATACTGAGAGAAATATCATTCTCTTCCCAACTGAATATTAGGAACAATATCACAGAGAAGGTGTACATCTTGTGCAATACTGGGGGTAATATCATCCTTCCCACCATAGATATTAGGAACAATATCACGGGGCGGGGGTGTACACCTGCTGCAATATTGAGAGTAATATTATCCTCTCCATTCCTGAATATAAGGTACAATATCACAGGGGGGGTTTACCTACAGGGGGGGTTTACAGGGGGGTGATATCGGGAGTAATATCATTTCCTCCCTCCTGGATATTACGAATAATATTGCAGGGGAAATAACCCCCTGCGATATTGGGAGTAATATCATCCTCATTCTTTCTAAATATTAGGAACAATATCACAGGGTGGGTGGATACCCCTGTGATATTGGGATTAATATAGTCTTCTGCCCCCTGGATATTAGAAGCAATATCACGGGGTGGGGGGTGTACACCCCCTGCTCTATTGACAGTAATATCATGCTTTTTCCTCCAAGATATTAGGAACAACGTCACGGGAGTGGGGGTGAACATCCCCTGCGATATTGGTAGCAATATCATCATTTTTGCCCCTGTATATTAGAAAAAATATCACGGGGGAGTGTGCACCCCCTGCGATATTGGGAGTAATATCATCGTTCACCACCTTGATATTACGAACAATATCACAGGAGAGTGTACACCCGCTGCAACATCGGGAGTCATATTATCCTCTTCCCCCCTGGATATTACAAACAATATCACAGGAAGGTGTACACTCCCTGCGATATTGTAAGTTGTATCATACTCTTTCACCCTCGGTATTGCGAACAATATCACAAGGTTGTGAACACCCCTGCAGTATTGGGAGTAATATAACCCTCTCCCTTCCTGGATATTATGAACAATATTCCAGGGGGGTGTACACACAGCACCCAGGGTGTTTATAATATTGGGACTGATATCACCCTCTCTTCCCCTGGATAGTGGGAACAATATCACAGGAGGGTGTACATCCCACGCGCTATGGGGAGTAATATCACCTTCTGTTCTTCTATCTCTCTCTCTCTCTCTCTCTCTGTATATATATATATACAGAGAGAGAGAGAGAGAGAGAGTCTCACTCTGTGGGCCAGGCTGGAGTGCAGTGGCATGGTCTTAGCTCACTGCAATCTCTGCCTCCCAGGTTTAATAAATTATCGTGCCTCAGCCTCCCAAGTAGCTGAGATTACAGGTGTGTACCACCAAATCCAGCTGATTTTTGTATTTTTAGTAGAGACGGGGTTTCACCATGTTGACCAGGTTGGTCTTGAACTTCTGACCTCAGGTAATCCGTTCGCCTCGGTCTCCCAAGGTGCTGAGATTACAGGCGTGAGTCACCATGCCCAGCCTCTTCTGGATATTATGAACAACATCACAGGGAGGTAATGTCATCCTCTCCCCCCTGGATATTAGGAACAATATCACAAGGGAATGTACACTCCCTGCGATCTGGAGAGTAATATCATTCTCTCCCCTTCTGGATATTACGAACAATATCACAAGGGGGTGTACACCCCCTGTGATATGGGGAGAAATATCATCCTCTCTTTTCCTGGATATTATGAACAACATCACAAAAGGGTGTACACCACCTGTGATATGGGGAGTAATATCGTCTCCCCCCTCCCCCCCAGATATTATGAACAATATCACAGGGGCTGTACACACCCTGCAATATGGGAAGTAATATTATCCTCTCACCCCCTGGAAATTACGAACAGTATCAAAGGGGGGTTTACACCCCATGTGATATGGGGAGTAGTATCATCCTCTCCCTCCCTGGGTATTACAAAAAGTATCACAGGGAATTGTGCACACCCTGTGATATTAAGAGGGAGTAATATTATCCTCTTTCCCACTGGATATTATGAACAATAACACATGCGGGTGTACACCATCTGCTATATGGGGAGTAATATTATCTTCTCATTTTCTGGATATTATGAACAATATCACAGAAGGGTGTAGACCCCTTGTGATACTAGCAAGGTGTAGTGTCATCTTCTCCTCCACTAAATATTACAAACAATATGACAGGATGTACACACCCTGCAATATGGGAAGTAATATTATCCTCTCACCCCCTGGAAATTATGAACAATATCATAGGGGGTGTACACCTCCTGCGATATGGGGAGTAATATCATCCTCTCCCCCACTGAATAAAATAAACGATATGAAAAGGGGGTGCACATCTCCTGCGATATGGTGAGTAATATTATCCTCTCCACACCTGGATATTACAAACAACATCACAAGAGGGAGTACACCACCTGCCATATGAGGAGTAATATTATCCTTTCCCCGCCCTGGATATTATGAACAGTATGACTGGGGGGGTGTACACTTTCTACGATATAGGAAGTAATATCATCCTCTCCTAACCCCTAACCCCGGATATTATGAAAATATCACGGGAGGGTGTACGTCCTTTGCTATACGGGAAGTAATATTATATTCTCCCTCCCTAGATAGTACGATAATATCACAGATGGGTGTACACTTTCTGCGACATGGGGACTAATATCCTCTCCTCTCCTGGATATTATGAACAATATCACAGGAAGGTCTATACCCTCTGTGATGTGAGAAGTAATATCATTTCACCTTCCCGGAAATATTAGGAACAATATCACAAGGGGGTGAACACCCACTGCGATATGAGGAGTAGTATCATCCTCTCCCTACCCAGATATTATGACCAATATCGCGGGTGGTTTACACCACCCGCGATATTGGGAGTAATATTATCCTCTTTCCCACTGGATATTATGAACAATAACACATGCGGGTGTACACCATCTGCTATATGGGGAGTAATATTATCTTCTCATTTTCTGGATATTATGAACAATATCACAGAAGGGTGTAGACCCCTTGTGATACTAGCAGTAATAGCATCCGCTCTTCTTTTGGATATTATGAATAATATCACAGGAGGCTCTACACTTCCTCGGATGTGAGGAGTAATATCATCCTCTTCCCACCTGGATGTTATGAACAATATCACAGAGGGGTGTACAATCTTTGCGATATTGGGAGTAATATCATTTTCTCCCCCAGTGGATATTACAAACAATATCACAGGAGGATGTACACCCTCTGCGATATTGGGAATAATTTTATGCTCTCCCACTGAAAATTGTAAGTAATATCACAGGGGAGTGTACACTCCCTGCGATATTGGGGGTAATAGCATCCTCTTCCCCCTCTGAATATTATGAACATTATCACAGGAAGGTGTACACCCTTTGCGATATTGGGAATCATATCATCTTCTCCTCCCCTGGATATTATGAACAATATCATAGGATGGTGTATGCACCCTGTGATATTGGGAGTAATATCATAGTCTGCCACCCTGGATATTATGAACAATATCACAGAGGATGTACACACAGGGTGTGTTACGATATTGGGAGTAATATCAACTCCCCCCTGGATATTACAAACAATATTACAGGGGGGTGTACACTCACTGTGATATAGGGAACAATATCATCATCTCCCTCCACTTGATATCACCAACAATATGGCAAAGGTGTGTACGCCTCCTGAGATATGGGGAGTAATATCATTTTTTCTCTCCCTGAATATTACAAACAATGTTTCAGGGGGGTGTACGGCGATATGAGGAGTAACATCCTCTCCTCCCCCCATGGATATCGTGAACAATATCACAGGGGTTTGTACACCACCTTCGATATGGGGAGTAATATCATCCTCTCCCCCCTTGGATATTATGAACAATATCACAGTGGCATGAACATTCCCTGCCATATGTAGAGTAATATTATCCTCTCCCCCCCGGTTATCACGGACAATATCACAGAAACGTATACACCCCTGGGATATGGTGAGTAACATCATCTTCTTTCCTTCTGGATATTACCAACGATATTGCAGGGAAGTGTTCACTGCCTGCGATATGAAGAGTAACATCATCATCTCCCTCCCTGTATATTATGGACAATATCACAGGAAGGTGAACACTCCCTGCAATATGGGGAGTAACATTATCCTCTCCCTTCCTGGATATTAAGGACAATATAGCAGGGGTGTGTACACCCTTTGTGATATGAAGATTAACATCATCCTCTCACCCCCTAAATATTACAGACAATATCGCATAGGAGTGTACACCCCCTGTGATATCATCCTCTACCCTCCTGGATATTACAAACAATATCATAGGGGGGTGCACACCTATAAAAATTTTATCTTTGTGATGAAAGATAGTAGCAGTTTGGTTAAATTAAAATCGCAGTCAGTATCAAAATTTTTAGAAAGCTTTCAGGTCTTATACCCATGCATGCAGATCATCACTGTTGATATAAAAGTCAAGTCGAATAAAATAATTGCTTAAAATTCAGGTGAGCATGTTAGCTAGATACCGAGCATCGGTTTGAGTTCAAATAATTGGAAAGTGCTAAATGAACTCTAAAATAACTAAGGAAAAATGATATATTTGGCTTTTACTCATTAAGAGAAAGATTTTGAAATTGAAGTTGTGAAATTCTTAGATTGCTGAAGTAGAAATACTTGTGTAATGAAATCGTTTTTATAGATAGATAATTCTCTTGATACTAATTTTATTAAATTGGGGGAAATGTATGATATTTCAATTAAATGAGCAATAGGAAAAAGGGATGAATTGTGAAATCATAACTAGTAAGGTCTGTTTTTAAAGCTCCAATTTCAACCACTCTACTAATAATGTGATAAATAAGTGATACTTGAAAACAGAGCTTCCTGCCTGAGTGTTTGGCATTGTGCTAAATTAACTGCCTCAGCTTTGAAGAAAAAAGAAGATTGGTTTTTTTCTTAGCTACACATATTATAACATTTTTTCGAAGAAAAATGTGCCAAGAAAACTAACCCTCTGTATCTAAGAATTCAAGCCACTTTGTGAATTTGGTCTCTTCCTCAAGGTGACTACAGCTAAGAAAGGGAGAAAACAATGGTGAAATACAAATGCAGGTCCCTTCTGAGTACTGCCTGAAGTTAAGGAATTGATCTTAATATTTGATTTAATCCTTCTCTTCTTTGTGCCATATGGACTAAGTATGCTTTTCCTTATGGATATTCTGAAATCAAAAGCAATATTGCCAACTGCCTCCTAATTAAACAACAACAACAACAAAATGTGTGACCTCTAAACAAAAGGATGGTGTAACAAGAGAAATGGTATAAGGTAAGTTATTAGCTACTGTTTGAGATTGTGTGGATCTCTCTGTAATATAGCCAAAACCACAACTATCAGAGACCATTTACATAGAGAGTTTTATAGTCTTGATACCAGTGACTTATTTGTGTAGGTCATTTTTGTAGTTTTGGCAGGACTGGGCTTGCTGCTGTTCAAAGTGATCCCAGGTCCTTTACCCATCAATGGTATGACCAGATGACTTAATAACTTCTTTTCTTAACAGTCCAGGAGCAGATAAGGAGTTCAATGATTGGTTTAATAGCAGTTATTATGCAAAGTGTTGGACTGGTTGCTTCCAGTGCAACCTTAGTTGTCACAACAGTCTAGCATAGGGGATATTGCAATTTGATCTCTTCTTCAGATCACAGGAATTATCCAAGGAATAGGTTATATAGGAGAACAAAACATCTCAGTTCTTTATTGTCTGTTAAAATACCTGATCCTTATCTCTCAGGCTGGAAATAGGGGTCATATATTTGGAAACAAAGGCCACCTACTGAGCCAAAGCACAAGCTAGACATACCTGTCTGTATATTCAGAATAACAAAGGCCAAGCCTTGGTGTATATGTGATACAGATGTGGTAATCATCAAAAGTGGCTTATAGATCTCTATAGAAACTATCACAGCCACATTGAGAATGTAGACTGTGGTCTGACCATGAGATTGAAGATCTCACTCTGTAGAGCTGGCTCCAGCAATGCCCCTCCCTACTCCCTGTGCTTCCTGCCCTATCTCAACCCGTGAGAAGGAGGGAGACATGACCTGTTTAAAATCAATTTCTCTTTCTGGTTTTCAACAGAATCTCCCATTCTTTAGTCAGAAATATAATTGAATAATTTTTAGGTGTTATATACACTAATAATATATGCATCTTTCATTTAAAAATTAGTTTTTGAAGAGTTAAGAGATTGGACAACATTGCCTCTGAGCACATTAGTACCTTGTTTTGTGAGTTGAGATGAAGCATTGATGCCTAAAGTAATACTCTCTTGGTAAATTGTTCATTACTGAAGAATGGTCAAGAAGCCAGTCTCTTTCAGCGTAAGTCAGGGTAATCAGCAGGCCATCTCGGCTCACTGCAACTTCCACCTCCCAGGCTCAAGCAATTCTTGTTCTTCAGCCTCCTGAGTAGCTGGGACTACAGGTGTGTGCCATCACTGACCAGTGCTAAATTTTGTATTTTTGGCGGAGATGGGGTTTCGCCATGTTGGCCAGGCTGGTCTCAAACTCCTAGCCTCAAGCCATCTGCCTGCCTCAGCCTCCCAAAGTGTTGGGATTACAGGCAAAAGCCACCATGCCTGGCCTCTGGGCTATAGTTTTCTTTTTGTATGTTAGGATCAAATCAGAAATATGTACATCTGTACATATAGATAGATAGATAGACAGATATAGATATAGTTATGTAGATATAGAAAGCACTTAGTACATAAAATTTATAGAACCTAGTAAATGTTAAAGATAGATGCATATTGTTATTCTAAGTCTTTATTCAGATGATAATCAAAAATTGGATAACAATTGGATATAGTTTTAAGTAAAATGGTTAAAATAGCCTCTGTATCCTCTTAACCCTCTCCCGGCCAATTTCTAGCATCATTTTCCTAGAATTTTGGAAAAATAAGAGCATTTTTTAGAAGTGAATAACATTTTTTATTCTAAAATGTTATAATTCTAAAACATTAAAATACTGTTTGGTGAAATAGTATTCTAAAATGTTATATTCTAAAATGTTCTAAAATGTTAAAATACTGTTTGGTGAAATGGTATTTTGTATTCTAAAATGTTAAAATACTGTTTGGTGAAAACAAAATTTATATTGTGGAATGTAGTTAGCAAGAAGCCAACTTTTATTTATATTTAGTATTTATCCAGACTAGATCATTCCATTCTTTACACAGAGAAGATTCCAAATATTGACTCTCTTTGTTTCTCTATCAGTGAAAAAGTACTTCTTTTGCTGTGCCTTATCTCAAGCTTTTAAGTATTTTGAGAACACACATGAAACAGAATTGAACATTAGCTACACATTTGAACCATAGTAAATGCTATAGCATTATCTTATCTTTTTTTCTCAGGAATGTTTGCACACTTTGTTTTCCCCTTGGCCTTTATAAAACTCAGTAAGGTGAAATAGCAAAAGGACTATTTAAATACTAACACTGAAGATTCATTCATTCATTCATTCCACAAATATTGGGTGATAGAGTAGTTGAGAAGCCACAGCCCATGTCCTGTCAGGGGAAGCTGACAATATACAACTAAATTAATAAGTGTATTTTAGGCCAGGTGCGGTGGCTAACATCTGTAATCCCAGCAGTTTGGGAGGCCAAGGTGAGCAGATCACCTGAGGTCGGGAGTTTGAGACCAGCCTGACCAACATGGAGAAACCCAGTCTCCACTAAAAATACAAAATTAGCCAGGCATGGTGACACATGCCTATAATCCCCGCTACTTGGGAGGCTGAGGCAGGAGAATCACTTGAACCTGGGAGGCGGAGGTTGCGGTGAGCCAAGATTGCGCTGTTGCACCCCAGCCTGGGCAACAAGAAACTCTGTCTCAAAAAAAAAAAAAATGTATTCCACAAATCCAGGTAGTGAAGTTAGCAACACTTACTAAGATAAGAATAAAGCACAGTAAGAAGAGAATGGTCAAGTAGGAGGAAATGACTACTTTGTCTAGGATGATTAGGGAAGACTCTCTTAAGAGACGACTTTGGAATAGAAACTTAATTGAAAGAAGCCATGTGACTATCTGGAGGAATACTTCTCAGGAGATCGAAGAGGCATAGGTCTCATAGAAAAAAAAAAGCAGTTTGACTTGTCAAGGCCAGTATGTTTAGAGCAGAGAGAGTGAGAAGGGGAAAGGAAAGACACAAGGTTTGAGTGACATGGAAAAGTCCTGTAAAAAGACAAGAAAAACAAAATTCCAGGAAACTTTAATTTCTTACTGTAATTTTCCATGTATTTCAGATCTAAGCTGCTTTCAGTGTTCCAACTTGATTTTCTATTTGCAATACTAGAATCAATTTTTCTTGAGACTGACAACTGAATTATTTTAAAATGACCAGAAATAGTGAAAACTGCTAAACTGATCAAAACATTTTTCTATATTAAGAATGACTTATATGGATTATACATTAATCATTAAATAGGCCTCTATTGAAAAGACCACATTTAAAATTCTCATTTGTTATATCAAAAACTGTATTCACCAATATAAAGACTGAAGTATCCTAAAATTAGGATATATTTTAGTGTGATTATGGCTTTTCAACACACAAGACAAAAAGTGTATAATTTAAACAATTATCTAAATAATTAAGGGCAAATAATAATTTTGTTTTAAATATGCAAACAATTATCTAATTAGGGAATCACAAGTTAAATACCCAACTGAGATTGCTACAGTGGTATTTTGATGATTTAAGTGTGGATGAATTGTAAACATTAGGATTAAATTTCACCTGAAAGAACCTATGTTTAAAGTCTATGGAGAAATATACTTGGCAGAGTGTATTTTTAGTTATATTAAAACCAAAGACTCATAAAAATGGTTTGAGATAGTTTGCTGAAATAAAATCATATAACAAGCATGCAACTGAAACAATTAGCTACAAGTTTCAAGTCACAAACATATTTGTCAGAAATTCCCTGATTATCACCCGGGCATTGATTCATGCTTTCATTGAATATTGTTTGAATTTCTACTATGTGTTAGTCATTGTGCTGGGTTCTAAGTTTACAAAGGAGAACAAAAGGGTTTTACCCTGCACCTCTTAGGGTTTATGGGCTCCTGAGGAAATTGATGAGTGATAATTAATAAATGCTACTCTTCAACTCTCTATAGAAGAGAGAGAGTTTCTACTCTAAGGATATGAAGTATAAAAAGATCACCTGGTCTCATTTTCCACCCTTTGTATAAAAGTTAACAAAGTGCCTCTTTGACATATTTTATCTGTTGAGAAAACAGATTGAGAGTTGAGTTATAAGGGAGGAATGGCTTGAAGAACGAATGGTTGATATTACCATGAGACTCAATTGCTTCTCTTTTTGTTAACAGTTCAAGAATGGAAGAGAGAGCTTAACCGTTGGTTCAATGACCAGCTGTGTGATTTCCTAAACAGTATTCACAAGCTAGTTGACTTCATTCAGGATAGAGGTGTTTCCAAGGACAGTGTCAAGGAAGAAGTTTTGAAGCAATGTATCATAGATGTAATGGAGACAAAAGAAAACAGTGATTAATAGAGTAGAAAGTAGAAAGATCTGTGATTTGGAGTGTAAGGAAATTGGAGAAATTTGGGGGAAGAGTAGAAAGCTGTGGTTCCACAGTACACTGAAGGAATTTTTAATTTCAGAAGTGGAAGATTTCTGGGTAGATACATGAGAAGGATAAAAAGTAAAGAAAAGGAGAAGATAACAAGTTCAACATTATTGTTTTCAGGGTTAGATGAACACAATAATAGTTGGTATTACTTGGAGTAGCAGGAAATAAATAATTTGAGCAGATGCCAAAAGTTATAATGAATCAGGGGAAGTGACCAGGAAGATGATAGGAGATAGTGTCAAGAATAGGTAAAAGAATGTTTAGCCAACTGGCAAGAAGCTTCAAGGAAACTTATTTATTTATTTATTTATTTATTCATTCATTCATTCATTTATTTATATGAAGATAAGGAGTCATGAGCTGAATATAATTTGGAAACTCTGAACTATATGATGTGTGGGAGAAAGAGCACCTACTCTTCAGAGGAACTTGAGAATTTATGGAGAGTCCGTGTTCAGTGAAGCCAGTCTGAAAGAAATGGTCAGTAGAGACGCAAAAGGTACAGAGGAATTTGTTTAACTGTGGGCAAAGAAACCCATGCAATAGATGTGAGGAGTAGTAAGGCCTTTGTGGTTTGGGCCTTAAAATGGACTAAGTCCCCAATTTACTTTTACTTTAATATCACGGGAATAAAAGCAGTAAGCTTTTCAGCTCGAAATACCCAACAAATTGCCTTAATTTACTTCATTTCATGGGTATGAATATTGCGTGAATATCCTATTCTTAGTGTATCATCTGATTTTCAAATGTCTTTAGTTTAATAAAATCTGAAGTGCATTTTGCCAAGAAAATATCATCTGAGTTTTTAGCCATGTTTATTTTAGGAGAAATATAATCCTCATGTTTATGATTTAACTTAAAATTTACACTTAAAATATTGCTGAGAGAAACCCATAGTACATCCAAGATAGTAATTGTCATTCATGTATCATTTTTAAAATTTTCTTTCAGTTATGTAACTATGTTGATTAAGCCATATCTAATTTGGAAAGTTAAGAGATATAACTTCTCAATTTAGGAAATGACATAACCACATTGAATCATGAGCCTACAGAAATGCAAGGGACCTTGGGAATAATCAAATCCCTCATTATAAAATAAGAAACTGAGGAACAGAGAGGGTACCTGACACCTGCAATCACACTCAACTTAGAGAAGAATTAGAGCAAATAAATTGGGTGACATTAATTAATTCTCCACTTTGAGTACATGAACACTTAGCACAAGCTCTTAAACATAATAAGTGCCAAACGATGTTTGTTTAATGATAAATCAATGTCATTAGGACTCCACCTCTCAGATTTATGTGCTGTAGTTTGCCATTTGTCATATTTATTCATCAATTACCCACATATGAGGGGCCCTGTGATGGGCTTTCTACCAAATTTGCCTTATCAGACACAATTATCAGCCTTGAGAAGATTTTAACTCAGAGGTAACAAAGTTAATAAAGTGTTCAAACATGAAAGAGTCTTAGATTAATATACAAAGACATAACTGTCACTTTGTTTGGCTATTTGTATGAGAATATTTATGAATAAAAATGTGTACATTACATTAAATAGGTAAAATGTTTCTTTTCCTATCATGTGCATGGAAAATGTTTATGGAAGGGAAGGATTTAAGGAGCTCTTCAATTAGACAGTACTGCCGGAGAAAACATTCTGTGGAATCACTCAGCAGTCCGAGGGAAGATCTAAGAACAGGAGACAGAAATTCAGTAAATGGAGTTGGTAAAAGGGTTTATTGCCATGAAACAAAGTGTGGTGAGGGACTGCCAGGGAATGACAGTGTGAAAATGAGCTGATGGAAAGAAGAAATGTTCGAAGAATGCCGGGAAAAGGACTAGAACTTGAACAGAAAGATTATAATGTTATAGTTCAGCACATGTGAGATTTAGCTGTGCAACCTTGGACAAGGCACTTAGTTAATTAATTAATTAATTTTTTTCGGAGATGGAGTCTCGCTCTGTCGCCCAGACTGGAGTGCAGTGGCGAAATCTCAGCTCACTGCAAACTCTGCCTCCGGGTTCAAGAGATTCTCTTTCCTCAGCCTCCCAAGTAGCTGGGACTACAGGCGCACGCCACCACACCTGGCTAATTTTATTGTATTTTTTAAAGTAGAGACAGGGTTTCACTGTTTTGCCCAGGCTGATCTGGAACTCCTGAGCTCAGGCAGTCTCAGTTTCAGCTTCAGTCTCCCAAAGTGCTGGGATTACAGGCGTGAGCCACTGCGCCTGGCCTCACTTAATTATTTTAAGCCTTGGTTTTTGAGATCATCTTATAAATGTAGATAATCATGGTACTTCCCTCATCTGTCCATAGTAAGGATTAAATTAAATAATGTTTACTCACTGTGCATATAAATCAGGTTGAACAGGGAGATGAGATGTTCAGTGAGGTATTGAATTCTTCTGGGTTCTAGACTTAGTTTAGTGGTGCTACTACAATTCTTTCATAATCACAGCTCTTAACCAGAGAATTTTCATGTGTAATAATTCTCCATATGCCTTTTTTTTGTGGGAGCATTTTTAAAATTTAAACCTCCTTTAGTCAGCTCACTGGAAACTCTCAAGAATAAAGTCTAGAAATACCATTTGACCCAGCCATCCCATTACTGGGTATATACCCAAAGGACTATAAATCATGCTGCTATAAAGACACATGCACACGTATGTTTATTGAGGCATTATTCACAATAGCAAAGACTTGGAACCAACCCAAATGTCCAACAATGATAGACTGGATTAAGAAAATATGGCACATATACACCATGGAATACTATGCAGCCATAAAAAATGATGAGTTCATGTCCTTTGTAGGGACATGGATGAAACTGGAAATCATCATTCTCAGTAAACTATTGCCAAGAACAAAAAAACAAACACTGCATATTCTCACTCATAGGTGGGAATTGAACAATGAGAACACATGGACACAGGAAGGGGAATATCACACTCGGGGGACTGTTGTGCGGTGGGGAGAGGGGGGAGGGATAGCATTGGGAGATATACCTAATGCTAGATGACGAGTTAGTGGGTGCAGCGCACCAGCATGGCACATGTATACATGTGTAACTAACCTGCACATTCAGCACATGTACCCTAAAACCTAAAGTATAATAAATAAATAAATAAATAAAAGAATAAAGTCATCAAGTATGTGTGACCATTTATTATTACTATTATTATTATTATATTTTAAGTTCTAGGGTACATGTGCACAACGTGCAGGTTTGTTACATATGTATACATGTGCCATGTTGGTGTGCTGCACCCATTAACTCGTCATTTACATTAGGTATTTCTCCTAATGCTATCCCTTCCCCCTCCCCGCATTCCACGACAGGCCCCGGTGTTCGATGTTCCCCACCCTGTGTCCGAGTGTTCTCATTGTTCAATTCCCACCTATGAGTGAGAATATGCGGTGTTTGGTTTTCTGTCCTTGCGATAGTTTGCTTAGAATGATGGTTTCCAGCTTCATCCATCTCCCTACAAAGGACACGAACTCATCCTTTTTTATGGCTGCATAGTATTCCATGGTGTATATGTGCCACATTTTCTTAATCCAGTCTGTCATTGATGGACATTTGGGTTGGTTCCAAGTCTTTGCTATTGTGAATAGTGCCGCAATAAACATACGTGTGCATGTGTCTTTATAGTAGCATGATTTATAATCCTTTGGGTATATACCCAGTAATGGGATGGCTGGGTCAAATGGTATTTCTAGTTCTAGATCCTTGAGGAATTGCCACACTGTCTTCCACAATGGCTGGACTAGTTTACACTCCCACCAACAGTGTAAAAGTGTTCTTATTTCTCCACATCCTCTCCAGCACCTGTTGTTTCCTGACTTTTTAATGATCGCCATTCTAACTGGTGTGAGATGGTATCTCATTGTGGTTTTGATTTGCATTTCTCTGATGGCCAGAGATGATGAGCATTTTTTATGTGTCTGTTGGCTGTATAAATGTCTTCTTTCGAGAACACCATCTGATCTTTGACAAACCTGACAAAAACAAGAAATGGGGAAAGGATTCCCTATTTAATAAATGGTGCTGGGAAAATTGGCTAGCCATATGTAGAAAACTGAAACTGGATCCCTTCCTTACACCTTATACAAAAATTAATTCAAGATGGTTTAAAGACTTAAATGTTAGACCTAAAACCATAAAAACCCTAGAAGAAAACCTAGGCAATACCATTCAGGACATAGACATGAGCAAGGACTTCATGACTAAAACACCAAAAGCAATGGTAACAAAAGCCAAAGTACACAAATGGGATCTAATTAAACTAAAGAGCTTCTGCACAGCAAAAGAAACTACCTTCAGAGTGAACCGGAAACCTATAGAATGGGAGAAAAATTTTGCAATCTACCTATCTGACAAAGGGCTAATATTCAGAATCTACGAAGAACTTAAACAAATTTACAAGAAAAAATCAAACAACCCCATCAAAAAGTGGATGAAGGATATGAACAGCCACTTCTCAAAAGTGATGACCATTTTATAGTGAGACAAATCCTGGCCATTTCCTCAGTGGTAAGGGCTAGATTAGCAGAGTGAAGGCCGGAGTGAGGAAATTCTGATGACCCGTTTGTGATTGGTGGGAAAAGCACTAGATGTGAAGTGGGAAGACCTAAGTTTGAAGGGGAAGTCTGTTTCTGCCACCTGCTAGTTGCAAGACTTGGATACATTACCTAATATTTTTGAGCCTCCGCTTGTTGATCTATACAACAGGGATAGTAATACAAGTCTCAGAAGTTGTAGAAATTAGATGACATAATATAGCACCTAGCACAGTGCTTGATATTCAACCAAAGCTTCGTATATATCCCTGATCTCCCCCTTCCTCCTATCACTTAAGTCTCAAGATATATTAATCTTCAAGTTCTTTAGAGATGAAAAAATAAAGCCAAGAAAGGGCTAAGTGGGAAGAGGGGGGAAACTGAATCATTTGAGGAAAGAGGAAACGGAAGCTCATCAAAAAACAATTCACGAAGGACTATCAATTATTCTTATTTCATGTTAAATGATTACCAACATTGTACATTTTGTAAGCTTTAGATATCTAAAGCTGTCAGATGATGGATGTATCACTTTGGAATGATTCTTAACATCACGTCATAGTTGGTAATGCTAACACAGTCAAGCTAAATAGCGGAAAATAAACTTCTCTTCCAGCCCTATAATTTGTGAAATGATCAGGACAGAGAAATGGAGAGAAATGGAATTAATACATGACATGGTCATGGTAACATAACACAGCGAATAACCAAGTTTCATAAAGTCAAATATTAGAAAGACATTAACAGAACTATTTAGATTTCTGCAGTGCCTTCTTACCACGGACCTGAAAGTGTCCGTTCTGTTGTCTAGATGGCTTCCTTCAAATGTGGCTTCCTTTACATTGCTAACTTTATTAATGCAAACCCTTCCAGATGGCTTTGCCATGATTATTTTACTTGCCATCTCATTTCCACTGCGCAGGGTTTTGCCTCTGCTAATAAGTGCAATGAAACACGCTGTTCCCCTTATTGGCTGATTAAATGGTGAGCAGCAGGTGATTTTTTCAATTAATTAGTGTTTAAGAATACTAGCTTCTTAAACATATTTATAACAGGATCACAAACATTATTTTCAAAGTTTGGCAAGATGTTATATAGATAATTTTAAAATAATGGCTTATGAAAAATTAGATGTTTTGTTTTTTGTTGTTTTTTTGTTTGAAATCATGCTTTATTTATTTATTATTATAATTATTTTCAACTTTTATTTTAGGTTCGGGAGTACATGTGCAGGTTTGTTACACGGGTAAATTGTGTGTTGCTGAGGTTTGGGGTACAAATGATCTTGTCACCAAGTAGTGAGCACAGTACCCAATGGGTGGTTTTTCAGCCCATATCTGATTCTCCTTCTTCCCCATCCAGTAGTGCCCAGAGTGTGTTGTTCCCTTTATGTCCATATGTACTCAATGTTTAGCTTCCACTTGTAAGTGAGAACATGTGGTATTTGCTTTTCTGTTCCTGTGTTAATTTGCTTAGGATAATAGCCCTGGCTGAATTTGTATTGCTGTAAAGAAAATGATTTCACTGTTTTTTTATGGCTGCATAGCATTCCACGGTGCATAAGTACCACATTTATTTATCACATCCATCATTGATGGCCACATAGGTTGATTCCATGTTTTTGCTATTGTGAGTAGTGTTGCGATGAACATACAAATGCATATGCCTTTTTGGTGGAATATTTTCCTTTGTGTATATACCTAGTAATGGGATACCTGGGTCAAATGGTAGTTCTGTTTTAAACTCTTTGAGAAATCTCCAAACTGGTTTCCACAGTGGGTAAACAAATTCACATTCTCACCAACTGTGTATAAGCATTCCCTTTTCTCCACAAAGTTGCCGTCAGTTATTTTTTGAGTTTTTATAATGGCCATTCTGACTAGTGTGAGATGGTGTCTCATTGAGGTTTTGATTTGGATTTCTCTAATGATTAGTGATGTTGAGCATTTTTTCATATATTTGTTGGGCACTTGTATGTCTCCTTTTGAGAAGTGTGTGTTCATGTCCTTTGCCCATATTTTAATGGGGTAATTTGTTTTTTGCTTGTTGAATTGTTTAAGTTCCTTATAGATTCTGGATATTAGACCTTTGTCAGATACAGTTTGCCAATATAAAAAATTAGATGTTTTTGGACAATTCTCGTGTCAAATCTCAAGAGAATGTACAGTTTAAGGTAGTGAGTTATTTCTTTGCACCCGAGAATCTTCTTGATTTTCTTTGGTGCTTGCTGATATGATTGCATTAAAATCTTATTGATTTTCTTTGGTGCTTGCTGATATGATTGCATTAAAAAATGCAAAAGGATGTATATATATACACACACACACGGGATATATATATACACACACAGGATATATATACTTATATATACAGCATATACACTGTATATTCTTATATATACAATGTCTGTATATATAAACACACATATATATGGGATATATATACAAACACACAGGAATACATACACACTTATATATACTGAGTGTGTATATATATACACACACACTTATATATAAGTGTGTGTGTATATATATACACACATACACTTATATATAAGTGTGTGTGTATATATATATACATGCATACACTTATATATAAGTGTGTGTGTATATATATACGTATATATACATATATAAGTGTGTATATATACGTATATATACATATATAAGTGTGTATATATACGTATATATACATATATAAGTGTGTATATATACACATATATGTGTGTTATATATATACACTTATTTACACAGGTGTGCATATATACAGGAGAGATATATAAAGGATATATATGATATATATACTTATATATTATAAATATTGTATATTAATATATATCTATATCCTGTACATACAAGTGTCTCTCTCTATCTCTGTCTCTAGTGTGTGTGTCACACACACACACACACACACAGAGCTGAGCATCCCAAATTAGAAAATCTAAAATTGAAAATGCTCCAAAATCAGAAGCTTTTTGAATGCTGAAATGGGGAGTCAAAGGAAATGCTCACTGAAATATTTCAGATTTTAGGTTTTTGGGTTAGGAATGCTTACTTAACCAGTAAGATAATGCAAAAATTCCCAAATCTGAAAAAGCTGAAATTGGAAATACTTCTGGTCCCAAACATTTTGGATAAGGGCTACTCAACCTATATATGCATATACACATATATCCCTATGTTAAAATAAAAATTCTTTTAAACGGAAACTAGCAATTTCTTAAAAAGAACATGTACAACATTGTTTGCCTATCACATAATTTCAAAAAAGCACCTAAACCATAACCAGTAACTGGATTCTGCATTCCTTATAAACACTAGACTATCAACTCTTTGAAGAAAGCGTTTCTGGTCCATTTCTTTGCACACATTATGTCGAGTCCAAACATTTTTGTTTTAGCATTGGAGTCTGCATCACCTGCAGTGAAAATTGTTTTTAAGTATTAATTTTTTTAGTTGAATGTTAAGTGAAATCTTCTCATTTAATTCCCTATGATCTAACTCTAAACTGAAAATAACATTTAAATGTGAAATATGGTATAATGCTCTTTCACTGGTATTTATGGTCTAGACTTTTTCAATCTAGTGTAAGATTCACCTTTGTTCTCTAAACATAGTCCACATTTGAAGGTCAAGTTTCATATACTTTGTTTATGTATAGGTAAAATTCAGGCCTCCATTTTTTCTTTATTCATGTCACTTTTTTAAGGCATACTATAATAGGTTTGAAAATCTAGAAATTGGCAGTTCATTGGTGAGCAAGTTAGATAAGGGCTCTGGCTTATAAGTCAAGGGAGCTACTAAAAAAACACAATAGTCTTGGAAATGTCCTGAAGAAAACAGAAATAATAAGTGATGCTTATCTGAAGGGTTTACTATGTACTAGGCACTGTTTTAAGTATTTAACAGTTAACAGTTTTAATCTTAACAATCAGAAGTGGTTATTAACTTCATTTTGTCTGTGAGGAAACTGAGGCACAGAGGAGTCAGTCAAATCACAGAGGCATCATGGAGTTAGTAAGTTGTGGCTCTGGGATTGGAGTCCAGCAGCCTGGCTCCAGCATGTGTCATTTTAACCACTTCAGTATTCACCCTCAAAAAGAGCTCATTACTTCAGGCAGCTTATTTTTCTTGTAGCTAAGGCAAAAAAGAAAAACAGTTATATAAATATTTTTGTGTTTTTGACAAGAGAAATAGTACACTGAATCATTGTTTTGTTTTGTTTTCTGGAACTAATCTCAATACTGAATTAACAGCATGGGGTTTGCTTAAAAGCATGTTGTATGACACACTGGACGATGGCTTTAACTCTAATACCATAGTAGACACGGAAATGCTGTTTAACCAAACAGTTCTTATATCAACACTTCAAACAAGTAGAGGACCTCACATCCACGTGCTTAACTCCCTGAGTTTACATAATACAAACATAGTAACAGGCAGTTTAGTTGACGAGGTAGGAAATGTATTCCTTAGATGGTGTCTTTTAAATATCAGATGTCTGAAGATTGCACAGGTGCAATCTTTACGGAATTTTCAAGTATATCCTCTCATAAGTAACTCAGATATTCTACATTGCTGACTACCATGAAAACCAGGTGAGAGAGGCCAAAAGACCTTCTCTGGAGAAATGGAACAGCTGGACTATCACCTGATGAAGAGAGAAATGACCAATCCCTCCATTATGGAAATCAGCAGCATCCTTTCTTAATAGCTGCTGGTCATTCATTCTCTTCTTTCATCCAGTCTTTCTAGGCTAGGCTTTATGTTACATGGTGGATGCACAGACATAAATAGCACAATTGCAAAGAGCTTCTAATATTACTGAAAGCCAACCATAATTTTCCCCAAAATATTTAAATTTTTTTAAATTCTTACACTAGTTATTGGTTAAGAACTGAGAGTTTCACTTCACAGCACATGGCTTTAACCTAGGGTTTCTCAATCTCAGCACTAATGACATTACTGGTTAGATAAATTTTTTGTTGCAGAGTGCTGTCCTGTGCATTGTGAGATGTTTAGCAGCATCTTTGGCCTCTTCCCATTAGATGCTAGTACTAGCACTATCTCCAGTTTTGATATACAAAAGTTCTCCAGATATCACCCTGTCCCGCATTGAGAACTGTTGCTTTAACCTGCAAAAATTTTACAGCAAGTGTTAATATATTTATCCTAAGACAAAACAAAACAAAAGCAATAACAAAAATCCTCAGGATAGTTTGAGCCAAGTCTCATATTTTGAATTAAAAGACATTGGGCCTCCTAGAATGAGACACTTATAATGGGTATGTATAGAGAACTAAAATACATAATTTACTATTTAGAATTATTTTAGATAAACAAATAGTTTTTATTATTATTTCAAATAAATATTAGTAAATGCTTAATCCAAATACATAGGCCAGAGTCTTTCTTAAGGGTGACTATTTTATTCCTGGGAGTACCATTCCTTTTGTCCTCACCTTGGTTACCACACATGCCTCAAAATTTCTGAATCCCAACTATTAACACTGAATTATTTTTCCAGCACCTCAATATAAACAGATACAAGGAGGTATAGATCAAGTCTCATACACCCTATATCTGTTTAGGCTCAACTCTGAGATGACCCATTAAATACATTTTATGCTTTCCACAGCTGAAAAACCTGCATATGAAAGCCGAGTATTATAAGGTCCTTATAGCACATAGTAAATCCTCAATGGACATTTTTTGGATATTTATTTTTATTGGATTATTTATTGTTTGCTGTTTTCCAAAAAAAAAAATTAAGGTAGGTGATATGGTTTGGCTGTGCCCCCACCCAAATCTCACCTTGAATTGTAGTTTCCACAATCCCCACATGTCATGGGAGGGGCCCGGAGGAAGGTAATTGAATCATGGGGGTGGTCATCTGCATGCTGTCCTCATGATAGTGAGTAAGTTCTCAAGAGATCTGATGGTTTCATAGGGCACTTTTCCTCTCCTTCCCTCTGCACTTCTCCTTGCTTCCACCATGTGAAGAAGGATGTATGTACCTGCTTCCCCTTCCGCCATGATTGTTAAGTTTCCTGAGGCCTCCCCAGCCATGCTGAACTGTGAGTCAGTTAAACATTTTTCCTTTATAAATTACCCAGTCTCGGGTATGTCTTTATTAGCAGTGTGAGAACAGACTAATACAGTAAATTGGTACCACAGAGAGTGGGGCGCTGCTATAAAGATACCCCAAAATGTGGAAGAAACTTTGGAACTGGGTAGCAGGCAGAGATTGGAACAGTTTGGAGGGGTCGGAAGAAGATAGGAAAATGTGGAAAAGTTTGGAACTTCCTAGAGACTTGGAGAGCTCAGAAGACAGGAAGATGTAGGAAAGTTTGGAACTTCCTAGAGACTTGTTGAATGGTTTTGACCAAAATGCTGATAATAATATGGACAGTAAAGTCCAAGCCGAGGTGGTCTAAGATGGAGATGAGGAACTTGTTGGAAACTGGAATAAAGGTTAAACTTTTTTTTCTTAATTTAATTTTATTTAAATCTGGGATACACGTGCAGGATGTGCAGAATGTGCAGGTTTGTTACATAGGTAAATGTGTGCCATGGTGATTTGCTGCACAGATAACCCATCACCTAGATATTGAGCACAGCATCCATTAGCTATTCTTCCTGATGATCTTTCTCCCCCACCCCCAACCTGACAGGCCCCAGTGTGTGTTGTTCCCCTCCATGTGTTCATGTGTTTTCCTTGTTCAGCTCCCACTTATAAGTGAGAACATGTAGTGTTTAGTTTTCTGTTCCTGTGTTAGTTTGCTGAGGATAATGTTTTCCAGCTCCATCCATGTCCCTGCAAAGGACGTGATCTCATTCCTTTTTTATGGCTGCATAGTATTCCATGGTGTATATATGCCACATTTTCTTTATCCAATCTAACATTGGTGAGCATTTGGGTTGATTCCATGTCATTGCCATTGTGAATAGTGCTGCAAAGAACATATATGTGCATGCATTTTTATAATAGAATGATTTATATTCCTTTGAGTATATACCCAGTAATGGGACTGCTGGGTCAAATTGTATTTCTGGTTCTAGGTCTTTGAGGAATTGCTACACTGTCTTCTACAATGGTTGAACTAATTCACATTCCCACCAACAATGTCAAAGCACTCCTATTTTTCCACTGCCTCACCAGCATCTGTTGTTTCTTGACTTTTTAATAATAGCTATTCTGACAGGCATGAGATGGCATCTCATTGTGGTTTTGATTTGCATCTCTCTAATGATCCGTGGTGTGCTTTTTTTCATTGTTGGCCACATATATGTCTTCTTTTGAGAACTGTCTGTTCGTGTCCTTTGCCCCTTTTTAAAGGGGTTGTTTGTTTTTTTCTTGTAAATTTATTTAAGTTTCTTGTATATTCTTGATATTAGACCTTTGTTAAATGGATAGATTGCAAAAATTTTCTCTCATTCTGTAGGTTGCCTGTTCACTCTGATGATAGTTTATTTAACTGTACAGAAGCCCTTTAGTTTAATTAGATCCCATTTGTCAATTTTTGCTTTTGTTGCAATTGCTTTTGATGTTTTTGTCATGGAATTTTTGCCCATGCCTATGTCCTGAATTGTATTGCCCAGGTTTTCTTCTGGGGTTTTTATCGTTTTTGGTTTTATATTTAAGTCTTTAATGCATCTTGAGTTAATTTTTGTATATGGTGTAAGGAAGGTGTCTAGTTTTAATTTTCTGCATATGGCTAGCCAGTTCTCCCAGCACCATTTATTAAATAGGAAATCCTTTCCCCATTGCTTGTTTTTGTCAGGTTTTATCAAAGATCAGATGGTTGTAGATGTGCAGTCTTATTTCTGAAATCTCTATTCTGTTCCATTGGTCTATGTTTCTATTTTTGTATCAGTTCCATGCTTTTTTGGTTACTGTAACCTTGTAGTATAGCTTGAAGTTGGGTAGCGTGATGTCTCCAGCTTTGTTCTTTTTGCTTAGGATTGTCTTGGATATATGGCTTCTTTTTTGGTTCCATATGATTTTTAAAGTAGTTTTCTCTAATTCTGTGAAGAATTTCAATGGTAGTTGACAATAAGATGCTAAACTCTGCTTTTTTGGATGAATCCCAGTGCAAATTAGGACTGTAGGAATGCAAGTACTGCATCATCTCTGGAGTTCACCATCACTAACACTTGTTTCAACTGATCTTTACTGTGTCATGAGGGGCTGTGTGGTGGTAGTTATGGTTTCTAAGAAATACCAGGAATTGACTACTTTATGTTACCAGGTATTTCTATAGTCATATTCTCATATTCTTTTTTTTTTTCAGATAGATTTTTACTGTCGCCCAGGCTGGGGTGCAGTGGTGCAATCTTAGCTCACTGCAACCTCCGCCTCGTGGGTTCAAGTGATTTTCCTGCCTCAGCCTTCCCAGTAGCTGGGACTACAGGTGCATGCCACCATGACTGGCCAATTTTTGTATTTTTAGTAGAGGTGGGGTTTTGCCATGTTGGCCAGGCTGGTCTCGAAGTGGTTAGCCCACCTCTGCCTGCCAAAGTGCTGGGATTACAGGCATGAGCCACCACGCCCAGCCTGCAGTCATATTCTTAACAGTTAACCAACAATTTAGTGTCCTACCAAGGCCATATGTCTGAATAGACAGCTGTCTCACATCCATATAGTATTTGTTTAAAGTAAGACCATTGGAAAGAGAAAAGAAATCTCTCTTAAAAAATAACCAAGAACCAAAGCAAACAAAACAAAACAAACAAAAACACATACAAAAACAAAAAGCTTAAGACATTAAAAGCTTCATGTCATAACAATTGGTTATAATAATCTAAACCCAAGCAATTTTAAACAAGATGTAACAAGAATCAACTATATCTTTTCCAAAAATAATATTGGTGAAGCATCAACAGAGTGACTATCTTTGAGCTATGGAGCTTCCTAGTAACTCTTCCAATGTGAACTGGTGTGCAGGATTAAAGGTTGCCACAAAGGTTGAGATAAGAAGTCTAAGTTCCTTCTCCTGTGTCTGGGCTGGCCTTCATTCTCGCATAACTAATATAATATTAGAAGCGATGTACTGGGAGCACCAAGGTTAGGCCATAAGAAGGCTGGCAGCTTCTACCTGGGCTTCCTTGGCAACCTCTCTCTGAGAGCCCCAAGCTGCCATATATAAGACTCCTGACCCGCTTTCGACTCCATCGTGAAGAGACCATGTATTGGTGCTCGGGTCCCAGCTGACCATCTCTCCTAAGGCACCAGAGTTGTGAGTGAAGCTGACTAGCACCCTTTAGACTAGCCCAATCTTTCAAGAGCACAGGAAAAGAAGAATTACTCCATGGAATCTGATTGAATTCTTGACCCACAAATATGAAGTATCACACAATACTTACAGTTAAGCCACTAAGTTTTGAGGGAGTTAACAACATATAACAGGAACAACTTCTAAACACATATACACATAGGATTTGACTAGTTGTGTATCTATGAGTCAGTTAAATTCAAAGAGGTGGCTGATCTACTAAAATTGATAACTTGTGTTTATGAAGTATTGGTATTCTTTTTTATTAAAAATAACTGATGCTCCTTTTTAATGGTCTCTTTTAGTTCACATTCAAGGTTTTGGTAAAAGCCTCACTTTTCCCACCGTTCATGTCTCCCCTCCCCTCCCCTCCCTTCCCCTCCCCTCCCCTCCCCTACAGACCCCTCCAGTCACCTCCCCTCCCATTCCCTCCCCTCCCCTCCCCTCCCTTCCCCTCCCCTCCCCTCCCCTCCCTTTTCCTCCCTCCCTTACTTCCTCCTTCCCTCCCTTCCTTGCTTCCTTTTCTTTCTCTTTCTTTCCAAATGCGACTTTTTTCTATTAGGTTGTGCATGCAAAAACCAAGTTACTGCAAATCTGACTATTAGCTTTTGTGGCTTTATAATGAAGATCATGCATATATATTATGGTCACTTTACATAAGCAAGGCTCATGGTAGTCTTAGTATAAATATTTTTAAAATCCAAAATCATTAATTATTTTTCATCCATTTAAAAAATTTATGGTAGGAATATTTTAATGCTATACAATTAGCAGACTGCATTTAATTTCATGATAAATCCTATTTCAACATGATTATGAGAATGAGATATAGCAATTATCCAGCTTGTTTTGATAAAAGACTTCTCCAAGAATAATAGAATTTTAAACTATCTTCATGTGAACACCTTAAATGAAAAAAACTATGATTCTCCTAATTCATGTCTTAGCTTGCTTATATTTAAAATTAAATTCAGTTTTGATGGCTTTTGAGTCCCACCAAAATATTATAAATCTTTTATAAATGTTTTCTTGAATTTACTTAATTATGAAAAAATGAGGATGAAGTCCCAATTTTTGTTGCCCTTTGGATTATAGATATCTTGCCAACTTTCTCTGAAACATTTTATATTTGAGAGCTTAGACTTGAGAATTTGTTATGTCCTTTTTTTAGTCAGTCTAAATTTTTACCCCCTTAAACACACATACTACTTAAATTCCTTAAATACTAGGGTGCCATTTGAAATTTAATGTAATTTTGACATAGTTTTCTTGTGTGTTACATTATAACATCACAATTGGCATTATATTACGTCTATTATAAAGACTTGAGAATTATCATTCATTCTTAACCATAGCTCATCAGATTGAATTACACCTTTGCTGTGAAATAAATTTACATAAATTAGGAATGACATTTTTGGCATATGGACAAATATAATTAAAATATCTTTGAAAAAACATGTATAAGTATACAAATGTCTGCCTTCCTTTCATATTAATAACTCCTTTTGGAAAAGAAAATTCAAGACTACCTAAAGATTGAAAAGGTAAAAATAATTAACTTGATGTTTTATATGTAATTCAGTGATTTCCCTTAATTGTTTACAAATCCCAAACTAAGAATGTATATACATATATATGTATATACATATATATGTATAAATATATATGTATATACATATATATGTATAAATATATATATATATGCACAAATGTTGGCCTAAGAGTATTGCATTGAGAGTCTGCCTATGATTTTTCTTAGAATGAATAATTCAATTGTCTGTAAAGAGAGCCATTTTTGGAGCGTTACTATAAGTGGTCTACTAGGACTGAATATATTCCGTTAAAGCAAAAAAAAAAACCCCATCATCAGAGCTTTAACAAAACAGCTATTTAATTGATCATGGTGTTTTTCCTAATGAAGAGCAGCTTGTCAAAACTTTGCTTTGATGCTCACATTTCTAAATGTTTAAAATTTTAAGCTTTCACTATCATGAAAATATGTGTTCTCTTTTTCAAATATTTAAATTTGTAGAATAGTTTTGACACAACTCAAGAATCACTGGCTCTCATGTGTATTGCATTGATTATTATATCTAACAATAAAGTGTTGAAGGGAATAGTAGATGGAAAAAATCTGAAAGCTGTCGTATCAAAAATGTTATGGTCATAGTTAAGGTCAAACTTGAATGACATAGTTTATGTTCTTTAAGGGTATTAATGCCTATTTATTTATTAACCCAATCTTCAATCTTTACTAACTGTATAGAATGCACAGTTACAGTGTTTGACACTCAGGATACATCTAAGTAAATATAAATTCCCTAATTAATTGATGCTTTCACCAAACATTTTGTGAATACTTGCTACTATAGGCAAGAAGCCTTCCTAAACATTATAGGGACATCATAACTCCAGTAACATACAGATTTTTAAAAGGACTAACTTGAAGCCCTGCCAGTGTCTATATTCACGAGGTGTTGTGGAGTATCACAGTGTGCTAAAAGAGTGGTAAAGGGACACTCATTTTGACTGAACTACTTAATTGAGGGTTAGTAACAGTTTCTTACAATGGCCAGATTTATCTGACCATTAAAACATTATAAAGATTAGATTAGTCGTGATCTCACAGAAATTTTTGAAATTCTATTATTTAATTATTATCCTGAGTCAAAATAGGTTATTTGTCACAGTGGATGAGGAATCTGTATTTTGACTAAGCAAATGTGACCTTGAGACCATAACAATTTCCCAATTCCATTTAAGCATTAGTTTTAGTAGACAATCTCATACTTTAAATTGATTTCTTAGGCACTGAATTACAAACACTTTTTAAAAGACATGGTATTTTTGTGGCAAGTATTAAAAATAAGATAAAATAATTTTTTCATCATTAATTATATGAACCATCTTCGTGAAATGACATATTTTTAAGAGTAGAGGTGCTTTACGGAGATGGCTCAGTCCAGCAGGGTGGAGGGACAGAGAATGAGCCAGAGGCTTAGAGACTCTTGGGGCACTGAAGTCAAACTTTGTTTCACTGATGCAATCTGGGATATCAATTGCTAATTACCTTTTATTCTGAAAAATGTTAAAATAAAACATATACACAATTTTATATTTTTTTCTGATCTAATTAAAGCATGCTATTCTAAAGAGTCCCCTTTCCAGTAAAACTCTTCATTATAATTTGAAGTTTTACATTCATTACGATTACAATGAAGTTATTTCACAAGTAAAATGATTTGAGCTTAATTAGCTAAGTCTATTCTCTTTTGCTAACAGTCACATAGTAAATGTTTGGCTTAGTTTGAGGAACTTGGGGATTACTTTTCATGGTTTTAAAATCCAGCATGCCTAACGGGAATACAGTCCTTGCCTTCTTTGCTATTACTTGGTGAGATAGTAACCTTTCCAGGGTTTACTTGGCGGCCAGTAAATCTTCTCCAGTAACCAGGCACCATAATTTGGACTCAAAAGGAGATTTACTCCTAACATGTGGGAATCCATGTTCAAGTCTATCATCACCTCTCTTATTGGAGCTACATTTGTGTTCTGTGTCCTCTGGTGAGCCGAAATAACCACTTTTCCCTGTGAAATGAACAATGAGACATCTCTTCAAAATCACGTCTGTTTTGTCAGAAAACAGATACTGGGGCACAAAAGGATGAATAAATATTTTTATCTAACTATATAATCCCAATTCCCCTCCTACCTCCATGAGGATTACATTTTCTTTTTCCTTCATTTCTTGTTTTAGCTCCCGAATTGGTCTCTGCTTTTCTAATGCAGAAGGTGTTTTTGATCTAAGGGCTCCATCCCTCTCTCCAGGTACATCTCCAGTCTTTGACTTTTTCTACCTTCTCATCTAACCACTTGCCCTGTGTCTCTGGTATGTATAATACATCTCTATCATAGATGTCACCACTACCTCAAACAATTTATAAAGCCATCTTAGACATTTTCAGAAAGTTGACTTTTCCTTCTGCTGCCTCATCCCGATTCAGTAATTATATCAGCCTTATTATAACACATAGACTGTGAAATATTCAAGGAGCTCTTTTTATTCTTTTCCCACCCTCACTCTCCACCAAGAGTGTTACAAAATTCCGCCACCTTTTCATATAAAGTATTTCTCTTTTCTTCTCTATCCCCATTACCTCCCTCCCAGTGTTGGCTTTTTAATACTTGTATAATTCTAACTCAATCCTAATTTTTACTCTAGTGTTCTTTCTACTATACAGATCTGTTTCTCTGTAAAGTAAATTCTTTCTGAAAGTATAACATTGAAATGTGTATTCTCAGCGGTCCTCTGTCCTTAGTCTCTAGCCAAAGCAATCACCTTGAGGGTACATTAAAGAAAATCATTGTTATTATTCGTGGTATGTATCCCATAGTACCAAAGTCTATTTCAGAACTAAACTCAGGCTCAGTGCTGTCCATGAAGGGTTGGCTCTTCTTTATTCAAGAAAAGTTACAAGGTTATTTGGTTAAGGTAAGTGTAAGGTAGGAAGGTGGGGAAGAAAAGGGAAATTGAGGAAAAGAAATTTGATATAAACCTATCACAAGTCCACTGAAGTCTACATTAACTGAACCAAATTATAGAAAGTGAGTTTTTTAAATATTGTTTAAAATTTCTAATAAGAGTGTTAAAATAATTTCTAATAAGGTAAATTTTATTTGGCTTCCTGAGCCAGCCCACAATGTAGGTTTCTCTCATTAAATGGCTGAAACACTCTTTTTGCAAAGTTTTACAATGCAATGTTTGACAACTATACTTATAGTACTGTATTCTAGCTGTATTCTGCATTATAGATGAAATAGATTTCTATGGGTTAATTTGGGGGCCCAAATAATAATTATAACATTGTAAACTTCCATCTGAAGTCTTCTTGATTATATTTATTAATTCATTTATTTAATAAACTGTTCTTAAGCCATTCCTATGTGACAGCCAGAACACCACAAACAAGTTGCTGTCATAACCTCAAGGAGATGACAGTCCTAAAATGAGAGCCATCTCATAAATTGATAATTATTATTCAATGTGAAATTTGTTTTAAAAGCAACATTAGCATTCAGTGCTCTAGGACACCAAAGAGACAGTCTGCCTTATGGAGAACTTGAACCTTTCTGAAGGAATTGGTAGGCATTTATCACAAGTAAAAGGGCGTAGAGGGCATTCTGAGCCTCCACTTAGGAATAGCACATGCAAAGCCACAAAGTTTGGGAAGGGATAGTGTCATTTAGCAATGACCAGAAGAAGTTCAGTGAAGATAGATAATGAGAAGTGATAGGAGAAGTAGAAAATGCTTATCAGAGTCTTGACTGAAAAGGTACCATATTAAGGAGTTTGCAATGTTGCTAGAAGGGATTTGGCAATATATATGCAGGAATGTGACTCAAACCCATTTGATTTGTAAAAATTCTAGGGGAAGAAAGATCCATTAGAAGATTCATGAAAATGCACAAGTGGAAGATAATGATGGCTGCAGCAGCGGAGTTACAAAGAGGGATGTTCATTCAAGAGTCATTCTTGAAGCAGAAGCAACAATTTCATGGCCAATCAGAAAGACAGTGGCAGATGGCAGCTGGGTGCTGGAAGAAATGGAAAAAGAAGGCTAGAAAATGCTGCAGAGATTTTGCTTGAGGAGCTTTGAAAATTATTGCTCATGAAATATAAAATAATGGGCTGATTTGGAGTAATGGATAATGAATAGGTGATGTTTGAAGTGGAATTACAGTTTTAAGACCCAAGAGCTGGCATCATTTCCTGCAAATCTCTTCCAAGTATCAGTCTCTTATTTTGCTTGTTCAATATCTTGGGACCCAAAGGTGAGATTGTTTTTCTTCTTGTTCTCTAGTGTACCTGCTAGACAATAGAACGCAGTCTCAAGTCAGCATCCCTTTGAAATCCAAGCTAGGCAAATGGCAATTCCTGCCTTGAGCCCCATCTCTACTCCACTCTGACAGTTTTATACCAGTTGTTTATTTTAATGAAAATTTGTAAGACCCATATCTCATATGATGTATGATTTTGGCACCTAACATAAATACATAAGTGAATGAATAAATGAAATTTATTCTTCCTGAACTCTAGTGTTTGCCTCATTTTCCCAGGCTTTTAATTCTGTATCAATCAGGGTTCAAACAGAGAAACAGACACAGTAGGAGGTATATAATATAATATAAACATATGTGCCACATGTATTAAAGGGTTAATTACAGGAAACTGACTTACACAATTGTGGGGTCTGGTTAAGCAGTCCCTGTAAGACTGTCTTTGTGTCTGATGCTGGCTTGAAGTTCACAGGGTAGGCAGTCACAGAGGGAATATCGCCAGCAGGCAGGAACCCAGTAAGGCTGGACTGAAATCCATGTTTGCTCTTGTTGCCTCTGACTTGGTAATTAAGGAACCCTGCAGAAGCTGAGCCTCTTTCTCACAGAGCTAAACACCCATGCCCAAGCCAGCTGCTGCTTCATCTACTGAGGGGAATCAGCACACCAGTAAAGTGTGTATGTTACACAATGGCTCCTGCCTCCCTTCTATCCTCCAAAATCTCCCCTCCTGGCTTTGAAAGCCTTTTTATCTGATCTCAGCATCATGTTTTTATTAGTCTGTTCAGGCTGTTACATAAAATACCATAGATCGTGTGGCTTAAACAACAGACATTCATTTTTCTCACAGTTTTGGAGACAGAAAGTTCAAGATCAAGGTGCCAGTAAAGTTGATATTTAGTGTGGGCTCTCCCCTTTGGTTATAGATGGCTGCCTTCTCCCTGCGTGCTCACATGGCCTTTCCTCAGTACATGCATGGAGAGGGAGAGAGAGAGGGAGAAAGTGAGAGAGAGAAAGAGGAGAAGAGAAAGAGAGAGAGAGGAGAGAAAGAGAGAGCATATACTCTGTTGTCTCCTCTTATAAGGACGCTAATTCTATTGGATGAGGGTCCTCCCCTTGTGAACTCATTTAACCTTAATTACTTTCTCAGAGGCCCATCTCCAAATGTAACCACACTGAGAGTTAAAGCTTCAACATTTGAATTTTGGGGGGATACAAACATTCAGTCCATAGCTTTTGCAATTTTATTTATATTCACACAAGCAACTAAAAAGACCCCTTATGCTTCAATCACACTACTTTGTCCATTTCTCATCTTGGGTAAGCCTCAGAAAGCTTAACTCTGCTGGAGAAAGCAACATCTCTTTGTCAGCATTTGCTCCTGAATATTTATGCTATCCAAACCCCACTGGCTCTTCACTGCTCGCTCCCCGGTCTTTTATTTTTCCATAGTCATGACAAGATACTATGCCTTTTCCAAGCCTTTCTCACACTTCTCAGGCTCTCACAATAGGCCTCAACCTTTTGACTCTCAGACTATCACTGTATTTCTTCCATCTTAGAGATGATAAGAAACAAAATTAAGTAAAATCCTTGGAATTATTTTTCTTCCCTGTGGCCTCAATGAAAAGGTATTTTGAATCCTTTCCTTGGTGAGTTACTTTCCAAGAACTGGTGATGAGACCTTCCTATATCAATAATCTCTTCTTGCTATTGTATCTTGAATTTCTTTCCCTCCACTAGCTTCTTTCATAAACTTACAAACACCTTCACATCTTGCATTTTCTTAAAAATGATTGTATGTAGAACCCTGTCCCTACCCGCTTTTCCCAGCTAGCTTCCATCACAACTGTTCTGAAAAGTCTTAAGAGCAAATAGCCTCCTACTTATTAATAGTAAATCTATCAACCTCTTCTCTGTCCTCATTTTCCCTGGCTCTCTGCCACATGTAGCCAAATTTATTCCTTGACACTGTCATCTCAGATTGCTCCCGAGTCTCTTTCTGTCACTTTTTTTACCCAGCCTCTAAAGGTAGGCTTCTCTCAACATCCTTTACATGGCCATCTTACTCTAAGCTGACAGTTCTGTGATGCATCTGAGACTTTAAAGAGTTTTTTAAATGAGAATAACCAGAATAGCCCTGCCCAACAAAGACATAATGCAAGCCACATATGTAGTTTTAGATTTCCTATTAACTGCTTTACAAAAAGTAAAAGAAACAGATGATATTAACTTCAGTATACTTTCTTTAACTCAACATACCCACAGTACTATCATTGTAACATGTAATTAACTAAAACATTATATATAAAATATTTGACAACCTTTTTTAAATATGATGTCTTTAAAATCCAGTGTGTACTTTATACTTAGAGCCCACCTTGATTTGGACAAGTTTCATTTCAAGTGCTCAATAGTCTCATGAGGCTACTAGCTACTATCTTGAACAGCATTTCTCTGGAATCTATATCCCTGACCTCAGTTCTGAGTTCTGGAGCTGAAACTGCAACTCCTACCATTATCTCACATCCAACCTATTACTTGTACAATCTATCAGTCAGAGTGGTGGCGATGATCTGTGAAGATACAGGCAAAGAGTTTACTCCATTGCTCACATACATTTGTGGATGTCTATTTCCTATAGAAAGGCAATATGGTGGATGTAAATAGTAAGTCACAGGGGACTAAGTTTGAATCCTAACTTATTATGGTCTGAATGTTTGTGTCTCCCTCAAATTTATATGTTGAAATTCTATCCTCCAATGTGATGCTACTAGGAGGTAGGGCCTAGGGAGGTGATTAGGTCATAAGTGCAGAGCCCTCATGAATGGAATTAGTGCCCTTCTAAAAGGGACCCTAAAGACTCTCTCGCCCTCTTCCCTCCATATAAGGATATAACAAGAAGTCAGCAGTTTGCAAATTTAGAAGAGGGCCTGCACCAGAACCTGATCATGCTGGCACTCTGATTCTCAGACTTCCAGCCTCCAGAACTATGAGAAATGATTTTCAGTTGTTTATAAGCCCCCAGTCTATAGTACTTTGTTCTAGCAGCCCAAACTAAGACATAGTTTTATTGCTAACTTCCATATGACATGGAACAAATTATTTCACCTTCATGAGATTCTTTTTTTTTTCATCTAAAACAGAGGATACATAATGTTTGTCTTTTGGCAAGTTTGTTGTAAGGAAGATGCTATTATTCCTTACACAGTGCATGGCCCATAGTAATTGTACAAAAAAGTAACTAGGTCATTATCATGACACTCAAAGTTCTCTATGACCTGCTCCTAACTTGACTTCCAAGTCTTATTTCCTGTTCTGAGATCCAGGCACATCCTTGTACTTTCATGCATCTATGCCTTCATTTTTTCATTTTTCAAAATACTTACCTACTCTGAGCTAGGCTCCATGACTAATCTGCCCTTAATGAGTTCATTTATTCATTTATGTATTCATTCATTCAAGAAAAATTGATTAAGCATATACTATGTGCTAACTACTTTTTGGGTGCTTGAGATAAATTACCGAACAGAGCAGAAGATATATTTGCTTGAGGAATTTACATTTTAATTGGGAAAGCAGAAAATAAAAAGTAAATATAATTAAACAGAAAATTATATAGCATGGTAACCAATAAGTGCTGTGGGGGAAAAAATAGAACAGAGAAAATGAGATTCAGAGTGGAGGGGAGGGAGCCGCTTACCCACTGTAAGTCCCTGGATACAGCAACTTATCTTACGCATCCTAAAATAGCTCATAACAAGTGCTTTTAACATAATAGGCACTCAATAAAGAAAAGCTGAACTCAGTGGAAACAAGAGGAAAAACAAGATTTAATTTCTGAATAAATGATTTACATGTAAGTTTTATAAACACTTTATTTTATTTAACTTTTTTTTTGTTTTTTTTGAGATGAAGTCTCGCTCTTGTCCCCCAGGCTGGAGTGCAGTGGGGTGATCTCAGCTCACTGCAACCTCTGCCTCCCGGATTCAAGCGATTCTCCTGCCTCAGCCTCCTAAGTAGCTGGGATTACAGGCATGCGCCACCACACCTGGCTAATTTTTGTATTTTTAGTAGATACGGGGTTTCACCATGTTGGCTAGGCTGGTCTCAAACTCCTGACCTCAGGTGATCTGCCAGCCTCGGCCTCCCAAAGTGCTGGGATTATAGGCGTGAGCCACTGTTCCCAGCCAACACTGTCTATTTTGATTGGAGCATCCTTGATTTTCTTTAACAAAATTCTTAGGAGTTGCCATTTTCCTGGATATTGTTGTCTCCACACAATTTTAGTTATACAGGTGGAATATAGTGAAATAAGTAAAGAAATGGGGTAGGAATCCTATGCTAATTGGAACTGAGAGCCCATGTAACTATGGGTAGATTTTTTATGTTATGTTATGTTATATTAATAAATATGTAAAAAATATGGGGAGCTGGTATCCCCAAAATTCGGAATTTTTGGAGTAAGCAAAGTCAAGCAACCTTAAATATGCAAATATGTATTAGACTCTTCAAGAAGACTACTACATATAACATGCAGCATTTGTTAAATTTAGTTTACCACATCACTCCATTTACACTAATACTTGGAGGGGTTAGAATTGAGGTAGAAGCGCATTTGGAAATGATGATCTAGAGAACAAATGGCAATGTAGGCAGAAGTGCTTAGATTTTAAATAGGATAGTCATGTAATTTCTTACTCAAGGCAGATATTTCTTACAATGAAATGGGGCACTGTTAATAATTATGCCAGGAAAATAGGCATAAACCAAGCTTGTCCTTGGGAAACTGGAGCATATAGTCTCTCTACAAGGCATTCTGTTTACAGCCCTTGTGCATTCCTGTCTTCCCCTACTACATTTTCTTCTCAGTTTCTTCAGCTTCGTTGGAAGATAGGTACAAGGGGAAACCTACATGAGAGGAAGTAATAGCTATGCATTCCTTTTTGATGAGAGCTCTTTATATCTTCAGTAACATAATGTATCATGAGAAAGAAAATTGAAAATGAAAGCTTTGAGGAAATATGTGCTTGACTTTTTAAAGCGAAATAAGGAACTATCATTAGTTCCTGAAGCTAATAACTGATGGGGGAAGCTAATAACTTGTTGAGACTTTTTTCTCTAAGAAATTGTTTTGGTTACCTTTCTAGATATATTATGAGAGGTTAATTTTAGATATATTGATGTATTTGTGACTATGTTTAATATAGGGATCACTATCAATACCTATAAAGTTTTTTAAATGGGCTTGGAAATTTTACAATAAAATAAATAAAACCATAATGTCCATAAAACTCAAACAATTAAATTGTGGTTTTTCATGAATTGATGAGCACTCATACATTTAATTTTGCACAGCTGACTGTAAAAATCTACACTCAACTAAGGAATGGATGAAATTTCAATCTTCTGCAACAAGTTCTATTTCTGTTCTTTATATAAACAAAGCCAGCCATTACCTTGCTGTTCTCAAAATGGAACCCAGTATTCCTTATACTAATCACAGCTTCCCTTCGGCAAACAAGTTTTAAACATAGAATCTAAATTCGGCATCATTAGGCATGTTTAAAAACAGAACATTATTCAGAAATGCTACATAAGCTAAAAGGGGTTATATTTTTATAGAGTTTTGGATAAATATTTTATGACTCTAGGAAGAGAAAATTTCTAATTTTATTAAAGAACATTTTGTCTGCACATCTCCTTCCAAGTTCAATAAATAGAAAAAGCCCACTATGCAAGGGCATGAAGTGCTTACATACTCACCAGAACATAATTATTTTAGGGAGATAATAACAATAAAAGAAATTCATTGTTAAGATGAAAATTTCTCTGAGTTGCTTTGCAGGATAATCACATTATAGTTTTTCTGAAGCAACATGAACATCATAATTTGCATTTTCTCCGTTTCCTTCCATCTGATAGTCTGATTGTCTCCAAAAGAAGCCACTGGCCTTGACATGTACAGACAGAGGATATAGTTACCCTGGCAACAGGTGCCATGGACCACAAGTGACCCCTCTCTGAAGAGTGTCAGTGCCTCCTTTTACAAAAACAAAACAAATAAACAAAAAATTTACTATCTTCTACTTAAAACAAAGTCTCTGTTTTTAAAGCTGAAGAAAAATATAGCTCCAGCTGATTTCAGCTTCTTTATTTGGCAACTTTTAAAATGTAGATTTGAAATCAATCATCCACTTCTTTGTGTTAATTTCATCACTATGAGTTATACAATCAATTAGATAACTATGATGTACTAAACCCCTTTCTGGTATTGATAGTCTGAAGATCCAGCAGAGGGAGCCCACACATTATTGTTGTTTTTAAAATAACAGTCTAAAATGATATAATTTTATTTTAAATTTTCTAGTAATAGAACTCCTGGTATTTTTTTATTCTAGGGATTAGCTACCCAGAAAAGTATAAGTATTCTAATGTCAATTTGTTATGGTTCCTGCTGTTTTAATCTAATGAAGTGCCAGTATTTTTATGTTTATGTAAATAAACACTTTTAAAGTCTATTTTGTGCAACCAGTTCAAGAATACCCAATGGGACTAATATAACCTTTATTTCAGATTTCCCAAAGTTTTTAGCCAGATCCTCCTCCCTCCCTCTTTCAAAATCTTTGACTGAAGGCAAACAATGCACACCCATGAAAAGCACTGAGGAGCAGTTTTTTAACTGAACACAAAAATCCTGAGGAATCCCTAGCTGGTTTCATAAAAAAAGAACGTAAGTAGTTTACACGGCATTGTCTTCATGTCAAGAAAGACGTCTTTGAGATGACATGCCTGTCGTAGGAAGCTGTGGGATTCCAGGACCTGCCTTGCTCCCAGAAGATAATTCCTTAGTTTCTAATAACTTGGTGAGACTTAGTTCATCAACCTGGGAATAATCATTTGCTCATGTGTGCTTCAGAAATATTCATGGAAGTCCAGTCATCATTCCAAGTTTGAAGAACATAAACATGTTCTTATCATGTGATGGATACTGGGCTACATTTTCCCTTCTAAACCTTACAATGACTAATTTATGGATGAAAAACTGCATCTGAGGGAACTTAAATAAATTGCCTATGGTCCCAAAGGTAATAAGTGATAGAGCTTGAATTTACATGTAAGTCTGTAAGACCCTAAAGTGCATGCTGATAACCACGGTGAAATATTGCCTTCCTAGGCTCAAAGGGTTCACAGTCTATTGATTTCACTCTTGCTTTTACTAAAACCAGGATTTCTTGCTCTTAGTGCAGAGACTTCTAGATAAGAAAAGAAAATCAAGTGGATAATATCTGCATACTTACCGTGAGTCAGCACCATGCTATATGCTTCATGTGTCTCATGAAACCTTTGAGCAGCCATAGGAGATGCATTTTATTCCCACTTTACAGATAAAGAAACTAAGGCCCAGGAGATTATGTAATTTACCCAAGATGATACCATGCACCCAGGATGTGAATCTAGATCTTTCTGATTTTAAAATATTCATTGTCATGCTGCCTCTTTCTACTGAATTATTTCTTCTAATCAGTTCCTTAAAAATTAAAAAGTTTCTCAGGTAGTTATTTGGACTTAGCTCACAGTGAGAAGAAGTATTTGTAAAAAATTTTTCTCAGCCTAAACTCAAATATTCATTCATAGTTAAGTTTCTTGAGGTATATATATACTTATATTAATTTTTAAGTAAAAATGTGGTTTGTTTTCTATTCCTCAGAAAATTCAAATATTATTAGTTGAAACAAAGAATCATAGAACTTGGCCAGGCACAGTGGCTCATGCCTGTAATCCCAGCACTTTGGGAGGCTGAGATAGGCGGATCATGAGGTCAGGAGATAGAGACCATCCTGGCCAACATGGTGAAACCCCGTCTCTACTTAAAATACAAAGATTAGCCGGACATGGTGGCACGTGCCTGTAATCCCAGCTACTCAGGAGGCTGAGGCAGGAGAATCATTTGAACCAACCAGGGAGTCAGAGGTTGCAGTGAGCTGATATCGTGCCACAGCATTCCAGCCTGGCGACAGAGTGAGACTCCGTCTCAAAAAAAAAAAAAAAAAAATCATAGAACTTAAAAACTAGAATGGGCCTTACTACTCATTTAGTCTGATTCTCTTATTTTATGAATGAGAAAACTGAGATCCAGAGAAATTGTGACTTGTTCAGGTTCCCATCATTAGTTAGTGGTAACACAGAGCTGCCATTCTAACCCAAGAAAGCAGAATTTCCTTGCCCTGTTTCAAAAAGAACTTAAGATGAATTGTTTTATAAACAAATCTGATACCTAAGTCATCTTAGGTCATAACCTGATGTTGACTTTAGCAAGCTAAAGTCATTTTCGTGGGACCAAAGCTGGATTTTGTCAATGGTATGAAAATTAAAATTATGATACATTTTAACCAGAGTTAAAAAAGAAAATTGTTTCACAATTCAAAATTTAATAAAATTTGTTTCAAAATACTTTTGAGAACAAACTCATAAGCCAAAGACAGTAAAGATTTTAGAGCTTTTATTTGGGTGAAACTGCAAGTTGAATCATACAGTGAATATTAGAATACAAGTTCAGAAGACAATATGATTATGTCATTGGTTTACCACAGTAGACCACTAATTGTAGCTGTGTTTTTGTATGTATATGGCACATTTTAATTAATTCTCTACATATGACTTTTAAAGGCTCCTTTCTGTTGTTTGCAGATGGACTGTTTCTGGATGTAAGTTTCAACACACACATACCCAAGTGCACACATGCACGCACGCAAACAGATTTAAAGCAATCTAAGACACTCTTGCCCTGTGTTTACAGTCACAGAACAAAGTTCCTAAGTGGGGACAGACCAGAAATAAAGTGCTGATGAGATCCTGACTCCTGATGGCTAGAGCAGGTTTGAAAGTCAAGTCTCTGCCAGGATGAAGGCATCTTAGTGGGTAGACAGGTTACTTTTTAGAGGTCAGGCTTTCAGAAGGGTCATCTAATCCTATTAATCTTTTCAGATGTTCATGATGTGATTTCAGCAGGGGTAGAATTCACGTGCAAGAAACTTTTACTGAGCCCTCCCTTTGCTTTTGGTTGAGCATATGCCTCATAAACGTCAGAAATAGCCTGTGGCAGAGAAAAATTAGCCAACCACCTAGTAATCATTGTGCCCTACAAGCCATTCAAAAGAAACTACGGATAGAACATTCAGTTTTAGAAGAACTTACAAACCATTAATGGAAGGAGGGCTTGTGGAAAAATACCTGGGAACACAAACATTTAAAGAAGAAAACTTAAAAACAATGTTTTTACTATATTGTCATCTTTTGTTTGTTTGTTTCCCATAGCTTAGTCCGTGATAATTGTAGACTTTTCACAGTTGTTTGGTTGAATGAGTAAAACCCGGCAGCCAATATTTTCTGAGTGCTTTCTGTGTGCCAACAAGTGTTAACAAGAACTTCTAAATACATTATCACATTTAAACCACATTATAATTCTATGAGGTACAGTTGTGAAAACTTGAGACTTCTGTAACACACCCGAGGTCACCTAGTGAGTGGCAGAGGCAGGACTGAAGCAAAATCTATGTTTCTCAGGGATAGTGCTTTCAATCACGAGGCAGATTTGAGTTGGAACATTTCCATCAGGAGTGTAAACAGTTGGTGTACTCTCTGATTCTAGTCACACAAACTTTATTTTTCTTAAATGGCAGTAATTATAGCATGGCTATATTGTTGCTCCAAGTTTCTCTGGCTTCTGTATTTTATTTGGTTTGCTGTAAATGCCTCCTTAAGGAACATAAGGACCCTGGACTTTAATGTAATTTCAGGTCACTGGTTGACCCAGCTCCAAAATTCTTGCGAAAACGTTATTTCCCACAGGGGAAAAGATACATTTAGAACCTAGAAATTGGTGCATAACATTTCAATTCTTGCCATGAAGCTCAGAGCTAGCCTTTTCTGTGCATAAATGGACATGGATTATATGTGTTATAGCAACCTATCACCTTGGCACCTTGTTATCAGCTTACTGACATTCAAATTCCAAGACAGCTAGAAGAATGACTCTTTTCCACCAAACAGTACTTTAAACAAAACTTAAACCCAAAGTGGGATTTGGAGTTCACCTCTGAGCTCATGGAAATGTGAATAAGGTCTAAGACCAGGTCAAAGTGGTCAAATAGCTTGGAATTCATTCAGATATTTTTTCCTTGTCAATTGAAAAAGGGATAATTTTCTCTTGCCAGTGAGTAGCCTTTGGTTTGGGAATATTGTATAACCCAAGAAACCATCTTAATAAATTAGCCAGGAAATACACTGCTTAAGCACTCTTGTTGTTTGGCCTATAGGGAGACCATATGGCTAAATGGGCCAGGGGGATAAAATGGGGCAGGAAATATACATGATGAACATCAGAGAATTGCAATTTTTGTACATTCAGAATCCACCACAATTCATTGCACCAAATTCCTTTAACTTTTTGTCACTGATCACATTCTTATGAAGCAACTTCTAGTATGTTGGGTCTATAAAATTCATTTATCTTTGGGAGGCTGGAGTAGACAGATCACTTGAGGCCATGGGTTTGAGACCACCCTGGCCAACACGGTGAAACCCTGTCTCTACTAAAAATACAAAAAATTACCTGAGTGTGGTGGCACACACCTGTAGTCCCAGCTACTCGGGAGGCTGAGGCAGGAGAATCTCTTGAATCGAGGAGGCAGAGGAGGCAGGGAGCCGAGATCATGCCACTGCACTCCAGCCTGGGCAACAGAAAGAGACACAGAGTCTCTAAGAAAACAAACAAACAAACAAACAAACAAGAAACCTATTACCACCATTTTGGAATAGCTTACTTATCTAGAAAAGTCATATAATATACAATGGGATAAATTAGTAGTTTTTCCTGACTGTTCTTTCATGATACCATACAATATAATACATGAGATTTATTTTTAAAAAAATTTTTTAGAGACTGTTTTGCTATGTTGTCCAAGTTGAGCTCAAACTCCTGGGTTCAAGCAATTTTTCTGCCTCAGCCTTTCAAGTAGCTGGGACTATAGATGTACACCACCAGGACGGCTCATGTTAGCTGTAATAGTTAATCTTGATTTCAATTTTCTCATGGGATACCAGTTGAGACCAATATGTACCCAACTGGACTCTCATCTATAAGTAACCTCTTTAGGTTAATATAAATATAAATAAGTGTGTTGCTTAGTCCAGTCCATTCCTTTGAAAATACCCTGAATTAAATGTGATTTTTCAAGAGACAGTCTGGAGATGGAATCTAGACACAACTAGATTAAGCTACCTCTTTAATCACAGAATCTCCCGGGTTGAAAGGTACCTCAAAGGTCACACAGTACAACCACATTAACTACAGTTTACCATTAACTACAATCAGTTAATATTCATTGAACACTCACCAGCACCATATGCTCCAGTTAATTGATTAAAAAATAAAAACATTTTAATTTGAATCTCTAAGCCTTTGTCACCTCAAAGCCTCCTGAAATGGCTCCTAATCAATGCTGTTTAGAAGGCAGTGTGACAGTGGTTGGGCAAAGATGTCTGTGGGAAGTTTGATGGTAGAGTGGCATTGTGTGGTCACTGCCTGGCGGTTTTGCCTGGAAACTAAGCACAGGGGCTTCTCAGGAGACAGACTGTCTAGATTCAAACCGTGACTCTGCCATTTGCTACCTCTGTGACCTTGGGTACTGAACCGATGTCTCTAAGTCTTGATGTCCTAATATATGAAAAGGGATAGCAATGCACTTAGCACACATGCTTGTTGAAAAGATCAAATGAGATAATACACATACATAACTTAGCGTGGAGCTTTACACATTATATATGCCCAAGATAGAGCTATTATTTGTAGTATTATTACTATTATTATCCCACTGTGGCCTTTCTGACAGCAGAGTCCTGGCACATAGTAGATGCTCAGCATATATTTGTTAACTGGGTGAATGATAAATGAGTAAATGAGAGGGATAGCTTCTTTAATATGAGGTAAGTAACTTTGGAAATGTGAATATTTCGCTCAAACCTTTATTATAAATATATCTACAGGCACAACCTGTATCCATAAATAAATTGATAACAATGTCAAACTTTGTTAATGGTCTCTGCTCGATCTTGGAAACCTAGATCTTGAATACAAGGGGTTTGAGGTTTAAGGGGAAACATGTGGCATGAGTTAATTTTACCCAGAAGAAAAGCTGTCATCTTTTATATACAGCTAAACATAGGAGGCTTGGCTGAGAACTGCTTCATGGCTCAAACAGGTTTGGTGGGTTTGAGACAAATAAAATGAAGAACAGCTGTTGTTTAAATCAAGTCAAGCAAAGACACAGACTCAGCGTCCTTACATTGATTTTAGGTAATATTTATATTTCAAGATGCAAAGTGTTGTTGCTAATTTCCGCAGTAGGAAGTTGCTACAGTGAATATTTTTGGCAGTTTATTTTTCTTCCTCATACTTAATAAAGAATACATATTTGAATATCTGATATGAATCGTTGAAATATATAAATGCAAGTGAGAGAGGGTAATTGCATGAAAAATAACTAACAACATTAATAAATGGAATGGCATTAATTAAAGAATACGATGCATACTATAAACTACTTTTTCAAAAAGAAAACAGTTTTCCAAATGGATTTTTGAAATATTGAGGGATTATATTTTATACATTCTTAAAAACTTCATTGTTTTATCATTTATTGGCTTCACTGTGGTCCTGTTTATTTCAGTTCAACAACTATTTCTTGAGCACTTACTAAGTACTAATGATTTGGTCTCTGAGGAGATTGCATAAATGAGGGAAATTCGTTTTAGTTAAAAGTAAGTAAATAAGTGCTATGATGAATATGAGGACATTATGAGGAAAACCAAAGCCAGATCAGAAAGGTCAGAAAAAGTTTCCTAGAAGAGATGAAACTTGAGACATGTTTTGAAAGATAAGTGGGAATAAGTCAGAAGGTAGAAGTAGGGGGTGAGTTTAGAATAGGGCATTTCAGGTAAATGGAGCAACACGCCAAAGACACACAAGGGGGGACATGCTGCTTGTGAGGAACTGCAAGTGCTACAGGATTCCCGGAATGCAAACTCTGGAGTGAAATGGGGCATGAATCAAGGCAGCAGCAGTGGGCTGGGCAGTCATTTTACTTCACTCCAGAGCATGTTCAGATCCCCAGATGCCTGCATTTTCAAAATATGTTCCACTGATTGTTAATAATTGTTACTTGGAAAAGAAGAGATCATTGGTCAAATGCTTATGGGATATGCTGGATTAGACAATTATCTTCGTCAGTTAGGGCTTCTATAACAAAGAACCATAGACTGGGTGGCTTATAAACAACAGAAATTTGTTTCTTATAGTTGTGGAGGCTATAAGCTTGAGATCAGACTGCCAGCATAGTTAGGGTTTGACGAGGCCCTCTTCTGGGTTTAGACTGCTGACTTCTTGTTTTATACTCATATGGCAGAAAGAGGGAAAGCTAGTTATCTTATTAAGGCACTAACCCCACTCTTAAGTATTCCGTCTTCATGACTTAATCACTTCCCAAAGGCCCCACCTCCAAGTACCATCCCATAGAGCTTAAGGTTTTACCATATGAGTTTGGGAGAATACAAACACTCAGTCTATCACAGCAGTGGTAGGCAGGTTTCTTTACCTCAAGTATTTTCGGGACATTTGCTATGTCAGTGGCCTCTGATTTTGCAAGGGGAGGATATATATATATATCGCATGCAGCGCTTTCTCAACATATTTGAACACAATGTCTTTCAGGATTTAGGTTTCATGGAACATGCTTTTGGGAATCTCTGCTATAGACAGCAAGGAGTCTCTGAATAATTTTAAGTGTGGGAGAGTAGTTCATTCTAGTAGCAGAAGAGAGGAGGAATGTAAGAGGTGAAAAATTGGATGAAAGTGGATTAACATGAGCTCATTGTAATAGGCCTGGCTTAGTGTAGAGAGAGAAGGAATGGATTTGACCTCTATCGGTAGAGAGCAGTTATAAAGAGAAGGTGATTGATTGAGAAGCACTTAGGAACCCATGGGAAATGCAAATTTCTTGGATTTCATTCTCCTACTTACTTAAGAGGTTAAAATCAGCAGGTAGGCAATTGATTGCATGTGGAAGGTGAGAAGATGAATGAATCTATAATGACAAATGATCTCTAAAATACTGGAGAAATAATTTGGAACAAAGAACTGAGAAGATTTCTAGACCTATTAATTTTAACGTGTCTATGGAACATACAGGTTGAATATTTAAGTGATACAGATGTGGGAGACATAAGAATATAGTGGTAGTTCCCTCTGAATGGATAAGGTCACTCATCAAGGGAGAAACATGGACCATTTTCCCAAACAGCAATTTGCAAAAAGCTATCCCTTTCACAGAACTGCTTTCAGAGAAGTAGCCATTTAGGAAATTATCTTTTGGCTAATTGTACATTGGAAAATTGTCTGTAGGCAAATTGGCTGGAAGCCACCGGGAAAAGTGTACAATGTGAGAATTCAGGGCAGAGATGAATCTTTGAATTAAGAGATGGCAGGGGAAAGAGAAGCTCAAAAAGAGAAATGAAAGGCTACAGAATGCCACCATGTTTTTACCAGCCTGATAATTTATACTGCCAAACAAATATTTATTTATATAAAAATGACTGCCTCAACAGAAGCATTAATACCAGACTATTTGAGCTGCAAAGATGGCTGGGAAGGTGTATTTGTTTTGTAATGTGCTTAAATGGTCCAAGGTCAAGATTAACTGAACTTTATTTCTATCTATAGTCCACCATTACCCATGTTACCCATTGCTATTATAGATTTTTAACATAGCTCAAATTAAACCTAGATCTTCCTTCCTATAATAGCGATGGGTGCACATAGCTAGACACTTTACACATCTATGACTAATAGCAGCTAGTATGTTTCAAGATGGAAATAATATGAGTATTTTATTTCCGAGATCCCTTCCTTAAATAATAAATGACTTTGATTCTTGGCTTCTAATTTTGGGCTCTTTAATATACTCATGGATTTCTTCAGCAATGATAAGCAGGCTTCAGAATTAACCCTCTCTGATATGTTTTCTCCTGGGTCAAGACCTTGTGCCTAGAATCTTGGGTGATGAACAAAGAATGGGTGCGTGACCTTGTATGTGGGGGAGGTCATGTGGACAGTCGAACACATAGGAGACAGTTTCTAGCTTCAGAGTTTTTTTGTTTATTGTTAATTAACTGAACACAAGAATGGTTTTAGTGTATAAAGAGGAAAGAAGTTCACACTGAGTTCCACTCCAGGTGGCCCATAAAGCAGGAAGGACAAAAGGGACCAGAGACCAAACTGGACATCAGAGGACAAGGTAGGCATCTCCAATAGCTGTGTCTCTTCTAAACTTCCTAAAATGTGACTTCTAGGTTTTCTGATAAACAAGGAGCATTCATTCTTGGAATGAAGGTCTTGGATTATAGACTTCTAAAAACCTAAGTACTTGAAGGCCATGTTTGACTAATGTTAACATCTGTGAATTGAGGAAACAATTCTAATATTTTATCTTCCTAAATCCAAGCAGGCAGACATTGGTGTCCTACACATTCTTTTAGAGAGAGTGGGAATATTTCCCCCACATTTCCTATATGCCCATACCTGGAATGCTGTCTTCCTCTTATCCATCCAAATTCTGTCCGTCCTTCATGGTTCAGCTGAGGATATCCTTTCTCCATGAGAATTTTCTGGTGTCTCCTGTTAATATCTTATTGGTCTATATCGTTATTTCAATGAATAAACATTTATTGAGTGTCATGTTAGACTCAATTCTTAGGTGGGGAATATGGCAATAAATAAAACCAAGCCCTTTTTCTCATGGACATACATTCTGGAGGGAAGAAAATGACTTAGAAAGTAAATTCTCTCTTTCTTGAGGGATAGATATAGATAGGTAGGGACAGAGGTAAAGACAGAGATAGAGATGTAGATATAGACATAGATACAGGTAAATGAAGATGGTGGGCTATTTTAGTCAGGATGCTATTATTATTAATCTCTGCTCCTTACTGCAGGCTCCTTGATGAGAAAGACTATTGTTGCTTCTCATCCTCTCATCAGTGCCTGGGCACAGGGCTGGACTTGGGCAATAGGTTTAACAGATAATTATTTATTGATGCAGTTTTTAATTTTTTTATCCAGATATCTTGGCATCATAGAGGCACAGCTTTAGTCTCCATTGAAATGTCAACTTTGTCTAAACAGGCTGGCTTAGAGATTTGTTTGGTTTCATATTTATTTGCAAAGCAAGATGCTCTAAACAAATCCAACAAGATTCAATCGCAACTTTTGGCAACAGTTTCTCCTTCATGAATCTATTTTTTTTCTTTCCTGGTTTTCCCCAATGTTCTTGCATTACTGGGAGATTTCCTAGTGCAATTAGTTGGTTCCACCCAGTGACCTTCCACCCTGTCCCTGAACAGATGAATAGGTCAAGCCACAAAGGAAAGGACGGTCACAGCAAGGGTTACAGAAGGGCTCATTTTTTGGGACGGGTGGGAGTGTGTGTGTGCAGATTAAATTCTCTCCTCCACGTAGGCTTCATCCTGCTTCAGTTCTTACTAAACCTATTGCAGGAGGGCACATGTTGCTATTTAAAAGAAAAACTGGATTTTTGCCCAGGAAGTTATCCGGGCAGTGCTAGGAAAAAGAAGAAGAAGAAGAAGAAGAAAAAAAGAGTGGGAGAAGAAGGAAGAGGATAAAGGAAAGAAGATAAATCTTGAGGGGTCAACAGTAAGCCAGGCCAAAATTTTTTTCTCCAGTCTCTTGTATCAAACACGGTGTCCCCAGATATAGCTTCTCAAACCCAGTGAACTTTCAAATGGCATTAGGAGGAATTTCACTGTGCTTGGAGTTTGGGGAAATTTATAGTATTCTTGGAAGGGTTTTTTAAACATCACTAGTCTGCAAAGAAACAAAACCAACAATCTGATTTACTCTGTACTGTTTGCATTTTCCTTCCTATTTATTAATACAGTCTTACTTTATAAAAACAAATGAAAACTGCACTAATTGGGCCTCTATGAATACCAGGTGTTCTGCTTGTGCTATGTCATTTCAACCTCACGACAACCTCTGGGAGGATGGTATGGTTACTGCCCTGTCACAAAGAAAGAAACTCGAGTTTGTAGCGAACAAGAACCTTTGTTTAAACCACACAACAGCTAAATGTCAGGGCAGGATTTGAACTCAGGTCTCTGGGAACACAGCTGGAGTCCATGAATTTTTTTTTTTTTTTTTTTTTGAGATGTAGTTTCGCTCTTTCGCCCAGGCTGGAGTGCGGTGGTGCGATCTCGGCTCACTGCAACTTTCCCCCGGGGTTCAAGGTATTCTCCTGCCTCAGCCTCCTGAGTAGCTGAGGTTATAGACACTCACCACAATGCCTGGCTAATTTTTGTTTTTTTAGTAGAGACGGGGTTTGGCTATGTTGTCCAGGCTGGTTTCGAACTCCTGACCTCAGGCGATCCACCCGCCTCAGCCTCCCAAAGTGCTGAGATTATAGGCGTGAGCCACCACGCCTAGCCCATGAATTCTTTCTGTACTTTAATAGATTTCAAATTGTTCAGGTGAGAGATTACAAATATAATACTGATGGTGGGAAATAGAATCACCATTCTCCCTACCACAAAGCTCCCACCCCCCTCACCCGCACGCCCCAGAAGTGGAGGGATATGAAAACAACAACAGATCATGCTGCCTTTCGCCCTCAAATGACCCCATCTGTATCTTCTCTCTAATTTCTTTTACTGATCTGATTTCCCTTAGGCCCTAGGCAAGTGAGTCCAGTTTTTATGGTCATGATTATTTATAGCCATGTTTTATTTGGTTTGCCAGGTAGGGATTTATTCTGAAGATCTCCAATTCCCTTACAGGTGTTGGATAACCCTACCATGGGATTGGAAGGTTTTTTTTAAATATAAAAATCAGGTAAGAATGTGAAAAAGGGAAGGGAGAAAACATTCTGATAAGTCAATTTCAGAAATGAAGATTCAAAGTTAAAAAAATAAAATTTGCCTTTTGTGGTTGATATTGAAATTCTAATTTGGATCCAGTTTTTCAGGATACAAATTATAAAAAATATGGTTGAATGTATTATGGGAGTGAGTCAAGCAGCTTCTAGTTAAATGCCAAAATGACCTGGGGCAAATCCTTGAGCCTCAGCTTTCTTCTCTGCAAAATGAAGGGGTTTATGTCGATCATACACTTCAGAATATCAAGATTATTAAATTTACCTTCTTTACAATTGATCATGTATTTTTTGAACCTCCAAAATGACTCCAGGACACATTTTTTATTTATAATTTATTTAATACCTATCCATCTCCTAGACTAATTGTAAAAAAAATGGTGAGCCCCTAACCTGTATTTTGGGTTCCTAATTCACCTAGAATGGCATGGAATTAATTATTCTCACTGCATCATGGCTGTTTATAGACAATGGACCCATTATGAAGTCATGGGCATGAGACTTGGTGGTCTGGGCAGAAATATTTGCGCTCTTGGTAAGAAGATGTCAGTAACATTGTGTAGTCCCTTTACATGGGACAGGCTTCCCTCAGGGTCTTTTACTTAATAACATTGCTAGAGCAATCTGTCAGGAGGCTTTGCAGCCAAGAGCAGCAGGACTACAGTAAGTGAGAGGAGCCAACAGCTTTTGCTGGGTAAATGCAACAGCTCCAGCCAAAACCATGGGAACAGCTGTCACATTGAGGTCGAAGCACAAAGTTACAGGACATGGCATCCAGGAAGCGGGACAAGGACAGATAGGTTAGCACTTTCGCAATGGCTGAAGATCAGAAAGAAAAGAGATCTTTTCAGCTCAGTGGAAGACAGAAGCATAAGGAAGTGTTTATAACAAACAGCTTCCAGTGTAATCTAGAAACATTCCATGGAAGTTGTTGAAACTTGGTAGTGAAACCACAGTGATTCTATGGCCTCAGGCCTTTGTGGGGACCTTGAGTATATATAAGAAACATACAACATTTCTAACAAATTGAGCTCCAAGATCAGGAAAAAATAACTCAGCAGATTGTGGTACACTTATTAACTTCCAACTATTGTTGAACCTGGAAGGCTTATGTTGATACTGGTATTAGAGATGCATGCTTTATCTTTCCTATGGCAGTCTGGCAAGATGTATATTGATGCCTTTCCTCTTTTTTATTTATTCATTTATTTTTTTTGAGACAGTGTCTCGCTCTGTCACACAGGCTGGAGTGCAGTGGTGTAGTCTTGGCTCACTGAAACCTACGCCTCCCAGGCTCAAGCAATTCTCATGCCTCAGCCTCCTGAGTAGCTAGGATTACAGGTACCTGCCACCACACCCAGCTAGTTTTTGCATTTTAGTAGAGATGGGGTTTCACCATGTTGGTCAAGCTGGTCTCGCACTCTTGGCCTCAAGTGATCCACCCGCCTCAGCCTTCTAAAGTGCTGGGATTATAGGCATGAGCCACTGCGCCTGACCTTTTTCTCTTTTTAATACAGGATTCGCCAAAATAAATATACAGATTTCTTTCAATTCTGCAATTTAGAAATAGGTTTATTTTATGGTTTTTATGAACTTTCCTTTTGGAGATTGACTTGAGTAATTTTGATGTTAAAACTTTATACTCTTAGTTTGATTTTTTTTAATTGATTTTTTTTTCTTCCTCTCTGATTGATCCCATGACTGGGTAAGTGATGTAGTGGTGTGTGTGATAAAATTTGAGGGACCTTTCTACTCTGTTCATAGTGTCTCAGAGTGTCATATGATAATCATACTTAAGTCAAAAAAATTTCAAATTTCATTCTTTTGAAAAATCTGATACTCATCAAGTGAGGCTGGAGCTTACTCTTCTGGAATTGTAATGTTGCTTAGCAGTGATCTCAGGGAAGGTCTACAGTGTTTGCAGCTGCCTCTGAGTCACTCTTTTTCAATGAAGAATGGGCCTGAATTGAGAGGTGTGTGTGTAGAGAAAACTTTATAGGCTGGTGACACATGTGGAATGAGAACAGGGAGCTATGGGTCCATCTACAGGGAAATCGGAGTGCCTAAATGTGGAAAGGAAGTGGGATCAGAGTGGGTGATGAGATGGGATACTAAGGGCCCTCACTGCTGACCCAAGATAAGGGTATAGGAATCATAGAAATTGCTCTCTTATGAAAGCAGGTACAAGAGGCCTGAAGAAAAAAGTCACACTATTAGGCTAGAACAAAAAGTGGTTAGAGCAGTGGCTGGGCCTAGAAGTCCCAGGCTTCCTAGGAGGAGTTTGCACTCTGTACAAGGGGTATAAATGGGAGCAGGAGAAGCCGTGGCTCCGTGCTGTATAAGAGGTGGTGAGAAGTGAATCTGAAGAGCCATTCCTGTGGCTTGTTGCTGACCCCTGCTCCCGACTGCCATTCCTCAGACTGGAGATCCCAGAAATAGGAGATTTAGTGGCAAAGAGGACAGCAGAGATGACAAAAGTTGTGGGCAGAAGTAAGAGTGTGCTGCTACACTGGGTAGCAGTGAATTCTCTGGTTGGCAGCAAGGGGAGAGGCCAAAGGCATCCACACAGTTGTTAGCAGCAGTGAATCCATAGGCGTCTGCAGCATCCTCAGTTCTTGCCTCTTCAGAAGAAAGAATTCGACCAAGGGGCATAAGGCAGAGTGAGAGACCAAGGCAGGTTTTAAAGCAGGTGTGAAAGTTTATTAAAAAGTTTTAGAGCAGGAAAAAAAGGAAGTAAAGTACACGTGGAGGAGGGCCAAGCAGGAGACTTGAGAGATTCAAGTGTGCTGTTGGGCCTTTAACTTGGGGTTTATACATTGGTATGCTTCCAGGGTTGCATTACTTCTGCCCTGATCTCTCCTTGTGGTGAGCTGTTCACACGCACAGTGGCCTGCCAGCACTTGGGAGGGGTCACATGCACAGTGTGTTTACTGAAGTTGTGCACATGCTCACTTGAGGTGTTTTCCCTTACCAGGCGAGTTTCCTAGAGGAAGGTCATATACTAGTTAAACTCTGCCACTTTGTCTCTTAGTGCACATGCTTGAGCCCACTTACTCAACTCCTGAGATCTTATTGAGAAACTGTCCATCGCTAGTTTCAGTTTTTTTTTTTCTATCTGTTAGGAGACTGCCTTTCCCTGGTGCTGGCTGTGACCAATTATTATTTTAGAGAGACAATTTAACAACTGCCTGACCATCACTTGATGATTGCCTGACATTCTTGGTGGGATAAGGAGGGGTCTTCTCCTGCCCTGCACAGTGTGACTAACTACCTACTGTAACACAGCCACCTAGCAGCCAATAGAAGGAAGAAGGCAGCTGTACTGGAAGGATGAATTTGGAGGGGCTATAGTTCAGTGATTCAATGCTTTTGTTTCACTCTCTGTTCTCTAACAATTTCCAGGTCTGATTAAATGTTTTTATGGATGAAAACATTGTTTTGAGAAAAATGACTGAAGAATTAATGAAAAATGAGAAGAATGAAGAAAACATTTATGCTGAATATTAGATATTTCTGTGCCCATATACTTGCTTGATGAGATTATTACCTACTTTTGTATATATGTTTGCCAGCAAGTCATTTTAACAAAAATAAAAATAAAAGATAATATGCTTTCCATTTATGCCATTTCATGGTTCAAAAACATTTTCAAATATATCATTTGTTAAAAAAAAATGACATAAGCAAGATTTGTTTTCAATTTTAGAGACTAAGAAATCAAGCTGGTTAACTGTTCAAGGTTCCATAGTTTATGAGTGAATCAGAATTTCACTCCAGTTCTTCTTTGTTTCTATTTTATTCAATTTTGAAAATTTGAATAGTGTATGCATTCATATGATTCAAAAATAAAAGCCATAATATTAAGAATTTCCATTTCCAGTCTCTGTCCCTGTCCACTCTAGTCACCCCCTTTATAAATAAAAGGTATCATACTGTAGACCCTATTTTAAGACTTTGTTTTTTTTTAAATTTAGTTGGTAATATATCCTGGAGATCTTTCTGTGTCCACACTTAGAGAGCCACCTCCTTAATTTTTGTAACTGCATAGTGTTCTCTGAGTGGATGTTGCACAGTTCCACCTATCATCCAAAAGTTCACAGTGGATGATAGTTGGGTTGTTTTGCTATTACAAACAAGGTTTTAGTGAACAGCCTTGCACATTCATTATTTTGTGCATATGCTTCTTTAGGACAATTCTCTGAAGCAAAATCTTGGGTCAAAGTATAAATGCATTTGTAATTAAATGAAAATTACCAAATTTTTAGTAGGAGTTGTACTGTCACTGTCATCTGTAATGTATGACTGTCAGTTTCCCCATAAACTTGTCAACAAATTGACATTGTGTAACTTTTGAATTTTTGCCATCATGATTGTTTAGAGTGATTGCTTGGTATAGTTTTAATTTGCATTTTTCTTTTATGCTATGAATTCCAATTTTTTTTTCTCTGTCATTTTATTTTGCTCATAGAAGTCTTTTTGATTTGGTATTTAGACTTTTCATATTTGTTGGTAATCAAAATGATTAATTTTTAAAATTGGTTCTAGACTTAAAAAAATCTTTCTTAATTTAAGGATATAAAGAAATTCATCTACGTTTTCTTCTAGTAATTTATTTTTTAAGATGTAAAACTACTTATATATGAATGTATTTATCTCCAAGCATAAATCTCCTGCTGCTAGTCACTGCCCCCTTTAATAGGAAACTGCAAAGTTTTTGCCATAAAAAAGTAATTCACTTTTTAAAAAAATTGTAAAGCCAAGTAAAAGGGTTATATTGCATTCATGTGTCCACAGTTAGACTTATTTTCTGGCAGGACCGCTTCTTAGAGTAAAGCTTGCTTATTTGTGCAAGAGAGTTTAGGATAATTTATTGGCAAATTTGAAGATACTGTTTCAGTAACTCTCCTGGCATAGCAAGGTATACAAATAAGACTCGAGCTAATATTCAAGAGGTCAATATGTCCAGGTTAGCATTTTTCGTGCCAGAACTAAGGGTTTAAATTTCGTGTTCTCATTGACCCATAAACTTAGCAGAAAATGCAGTGCAAAACATTTTTAGGCCAGCTGCACCTGTAATCCCAGGACTTTGGGTGACCGAGGCAGGTGGATCACCTGAGGTCAGGAGTTCAAGACCAGCATGGCCAACATAATAAACCTTCATTTCTACTAAAAATAGAAAAAATTGCTGGACACGGTGGCACGTGCATGTACAGCTACTTGGGAGGGTGAGGCAGGAGAATCGCTTGAACCTGGGAGGCAAAGGTTGCAGTGAGCCAAGATAGCACCACTGCAGTCCAGCCTGGGCAACAGAGTGAAACTCCATCTCAAAAAAAAAAATAATAATAAAATAAAAATAAATAAATAAAATAAAATAAAATTTAAATGCTTTTTATTCACATCTCCTCTGAGATTGGTATTGTTATTTAAGGTGAATCTCTTTGAGAAGATGGTCATTATTCATTGGAAAATGCCAGCTCCTTGCCTTCCAGTCCTTAAATCAACTCTAATCAGAATCAGCACCTCCAACTCTTATTAAATTCTTCTGAAACTGATGTTTGTGAGGATTTCTTCCGCTTCCATGTTGCTAAAACCATTGGTCAATTCTCAGTCCTCCTCTTATTTGATCTAAAAGCTACACATTTGCTATAGTGAACATCCTCCTCCTTGAAACATACACTTCACTTGGCTTCCAGGACACACACCTTCCTGGTTTTTTCCTACCTCACTGACTACTCCTTTGTAGGTTCCTTTGCTGATTTATCTTCATTTTCCTAATCTCTTAACACTAGGGGCCCTCAAAGCCCAGTTGTTGACTTTTCCTCCTCGCTGTCTACCGTTACTCCCTTGATGTGGTCTGCACTCTCATGACTTCCAATACCATCTATATACCCAGCAATAATCCCCAGATTTATATCTCTATTATGAACCATCTCCTGAATTCTAGATCATATATCCAACTGCTTACTAGCTAGCTCTTCAATAAGTATCTCAAACTTAACATGTCTGAATCAAAGCTTCTGGTCTCCCCCTTTCCCAAATCTAATCCTCCCAGTGTTTTCCATCTCAGCAAAACTCATCTTGCCATTTAGTTAGGCCAAAACCTTGAGACATCTCCCACATCTTGTGTACAAGCCATCAGGAAATCCTCTTGGCCTCACCTTCAAAATATTCACTTGACCACTTCTCTTTACTTGTCCTTGTGAAAGCCATCACCATCTTTCATCTGGGTCCTTGAAGAACCTCCTCACTGGCCCCTGGCCTTTCATCCTTTTCCTATAACAGAGCAAATAGAGGTATCCTTTTAAGATACTAGACAGATGACATCATTGTGGATCCCTTATGGAACTCTTCCTCTGTCTTCAAAGTGAAAAAATTGCATCCGTCTGACCCCTTTTCCATACAAACATCTCTCATTTACCCTAGTTGGGAAAGATGTGTTGATTTTAAAGACCAGTGTAATTAGATTAAGTCCACCTGGATAATCTTCCCATCTTGAAGTTAGTAACTGCAAATTTCCTTTTGCCATGCAATGTAACATATTCGCAGGTTCTAGGGATTAGGATGTGGATACTTTTGGCAGGGAGGAGAAGGTATTATTCTGCCTCACAGACTCACATCCTTAAATACTTGCTCAAATGTGACCTTCTCAGTACTTTACTGACAATCCTGTTTAAATCCACCACCATCATGATATTCATTGCTTTACTTTCTGCTTAATTTTTAAATAACATTAATCACCATATAACATACAGCATGGTAAATATTGATAATTTAGTTTATCTTTCTGTCTCCCCTTGTTGGAATGTAAGCTGTGTAGTTTCAAGAAACTTTGTCTTTTTGATTCATGAGTGAATCTCTAACATCTAGAGCACTGCCTATCTTAGAGTAGTAGATCCTCAATTTTTTGAATTTTTGAATGAATGGATGAATGAATGGAGAAGAAAAATACTATGAACTTAACTTGTTCCCAAGGTAGACTTTCCAAATCATAGGATAAAATAAATTTTGATCCATTACCCACGTGAATTCATTGAATAATTTGTACGTATTTTTTTTCTCATGGTCCTGACTCACTGTACGTCGAGTAATTACATCTACTGGATATTAACATGTGTAGAGGGACATAATGGATCCTCAGCACTCATAATAGGCCTGATTCATAACAGTGAATGGATGATAAGTTTCATTTGACCTAATTTGAACTACAAGTTATTACTTTTATTACTCTCTCCTACCATATATCACATTTTATTCATACTACAACCTGTCAGTATGCAAGATGTGTATTTACTATTAGGAAACTTGTCCTCAAAGAACTGGATCAACATCCCTCAGCAAGTGAGTGGCAGAGCTGTGAGCAGAACCCAGGTTCTCAGATTCCAAAATCCATGCTTTTCCGCTGGACCATACTGACTACTTTGGCTACATTTGTGATAAATTATATTGATCAGAGGATGGATTAAGACAAACTGACTTGGTAGATGCATTTGACATTTTTTTCCTTCCTTTGCAGGGAATAATAAAAGAGGGAGACAAGTATAAAAATACATTTTTTATTGAAAGCATTGGTGAGAGCAGACATCCTTGCCCCTTTTCCAATATTAAAGGGAAACCATTCATTCAGCCTTTCATCACTAAAATAGAATATTAGTTGTAGGGTTTTTTGTAGATCTAGAGCCCCACTACTTTTTGTATATTCCTATTACTTTTAGTTTTTATAAAGGATGAATGTCACATTTTGTCAAATGGCTTTCCTGCATCAGTTGATATGATCAGATAATTTTTCTTCTTTAGCCTATTACTATAGTGGTTTACACTGGTTGATTTTCAGATATTAAATGAGTCTTGTATCCTTAAGATAAACTAACTTGCTCCTATAATTCTTTTATATGTTTTTGAATTCTACTTAATATTATGTTTAAAATGTTTGCTTGTATAATAATGAGGGGTATTTCTTTGTAGTTTGCTTTTTGTGTACTCTCTTTGTTTTGTTTAGTTATCTGGGTAATAATTAAGAAAAGAAATTAATAATTAAGTAATTAAATAATTAAGAAAATAAAAAAACAAACTACAGACTGATGAAAATATTTCTAAACAATATATCTGACAAAAAAAAAACTCTTACATAGATTATATAAATGTATTAGTCCATTCTTATGCTGCAAATAAAGACCTACTCGAGACTGGGTAATTTATAAAGAAAGAGATTGGCGGAGCACGGTGGCTCACACCTGTAATCCCAGCACTTTGGGAGGCCGAGGCGGGTGGATCACGAGGTCAGGAGATAGAGACCATCCTGGCTAACATGGTGAAGCCCCGTCTCTACTAAAAATACAAAAAGTTAGCCGGGTGTGGTGGCAGGCACCTCTAGTCCCAGCTACTCGGGAGGCTGAGGCAGGAGAATGGTGTGAACCCGGGAGGCAGAGCTTGCAGTGAGCCGAGACCACGCCACTGCAAGCCAGCCTGGGTGACAGAGAGAGACTCCGTCTCAAAAAAAAAAAAAAAAAGAAAGAGATTTAATGGAATCACTGTTCCACATGCCTGGAGAGGCTTCACAATCATGGCAGAAGGCAAAGGAGAAGAAAGTCACGTCTGGTGGCAGGCAAAGAGAGCATGTGCAGGCAACTCCTCTTTGTAAAGCTGTCAGATCTTGTGAGACTTATTCACTGTCATGAGAAGAGCATGGGAAAGACCTGCCCCCATGATGCAATTACCTCCCATCAGGTCCCTCCCAAGACACATGGGAATTATGGGAGCTACAATTAAAGATGAGATTTGGGTGGAGACACAACCAAACCATATCATTCTGCCCCTACCACCCCCTACCCCCGCCAAATCTGATGTCCTCACATTTCCAAACCAATCATGCCTTCCCAACAATCCCCCAAAGTCTTAACTAATTCAGCATTAACTCAAAAGTCCACAGTCAAAACTCTCATCTGAGACAAGGCAAGTCCCTTCTGCCTAGGAGCCTGTAAAATCAAAAGCAACTTAGTTACTTCCCAGATACAACAGGGGTACAGGCGTTGGGTAAATATACCTGTCCCAAATAGGAGAAATTGGCCCAAACAAAGGGGCTACAGGCTCTAAGCAAGTCCTAAATCCAATAGGGCAGTCATTAAACCTTAAAGTTCCAAAATGATCTCCTTTGACTCTATGTCTCACATCCAGGACACACTGATGCCAGAGGTGGGTGTCCATGGCCTTGGGCAGCTTCACCCTCTCCCTTTGCAGAGTACAGCTCCCCTCCTGACTGCTTTCATGGGCTAGCATTGAGTGTCTGCAGCTTTTCTAGGCTCACAGTGAATGCTGTTGGTGGATTTACCATTCTAGGGTCTGGAGGATGGTGACCTTCTCACAGCCCACTAGGCATTGCCCCAGTGGGGACTCTATGTGGGGGCTCCAATCCCACATTTCCCTTCCACACTGCCCTGGCAGAGGTTCTCCATGAGGGCTCTGCCCCTGTAGCAAATTTCTGCCTGGACATCCAGGCATTTCCATATATCTTCTGAAATCTAGGCAGAGGTTCTCAAACCTCAATTCTTGACTTCTGTGCACCCAGAGACCCGAAACTTCATGTAAGCCACCAAGAGTTGGGGCTTGCACCCTCTAAAGCAACAGCCTGAGCTGTATATTTGCCTCTTTTAGCCATGGCTGGAGTTGAAACAGCTGGGATGCAGGGGACCATGTTTGGAGGCTGCATAGAGCAGAGAGGCCCTAGACCTGACCCATTAAACCGTTATTCCCTGTGAGGCTTCCAGGCCTGTGATGGGAGGAGCTGCCATGAAGATCTCCGACATGCCCTGGAGACATACCCCCCAATCCTCCACCTGTGTCTTGGTATTAGCATTTGACTCCCTACTTACGCAAATTTCTTCAGCCAGCATGAATTTCTCCCCAGAAAATGGGTTTTTCTTTCCTACCACATTGTCAGGCTGCAAATTTTGCAAACTTTTTTGCTCTTTCACCTCTCGAATGCTTTGTTACTTAGAAATTTCTTCCACTAGATACCCTAAATAATCTCTCCCAAGTTCAAAGTTCCACAGATCTCTAGGACAAGGTCAAAATGCCACCAGTCTCTTTACTAAAATAGAGCAAGAGTCATCTTTATTCCAGTTTCCAACAAGTTCCTCATCTCCATCTGAGACTACCTCAGCCTGGATTTCATTGTCCATATCAGTATCAGCATTTTGGTCAAAGTCATTCAACAAGTCTCTAGGAAGTTCCAAACTTTCTCACATTTTCCTATCTTTCTTCTGAGCCCTCCAAACTCTTCCAACCTCTGCCTGTTACCCAGTTCCAAAGTCACTTCCACATTTTTGGATATCTTTATAGCAGCACCCCACTACCAGTACCCATTTACTGTATTAATCCGTTCTCAAGCTGCTAATAAAGATATATCCAAGACTGGATAATTTATAAAGGAAAGAGGTTTTATAGACTCACAGTTCCACATGGCTGGGGAGACCTCACAATCATGGCAAAAGATGAAGGAGGAGCAAAACCATGTCTTACATGGTGGCAGGCAAAGAAAGCGTGTGCAGGGGAACTCCCCTTTATAAAACCATCAGATATCATGAGACTTATTCACTACCATGAGAACAGCACAGGAAAGACCTGCCCTCATGATACATTACCTCCCACCGGGTACCTCCCATGACATGTGGGAATTATGGGAGCTACCATTCAAGATGAGATTTGGGTAGGAACACAGTCAAACCATATCAATAAAGAACTCTTAAAACCCACAAATAATCTGATTTAAAAAGTGGAAAAAACTTGAAGAGAGATTTTATTGATGAGAGGATACCATGGCAAATAAAGCATATGAGAAAGTGTTTAAAATCACTAGTCATTAGGAAAATGCAAATTAAGACCATGATGAGATATTACTATGCAACTATTAGAAAAACTAAAAAAAAATAGTAACAATATCAAATGCTGGTAAAGATATGAAGAAAGTAGATCTCGCATACACTGCTGGGGGGAATGTAAAAATGGTATGGCCACTCTTGAAAACAGCTTGGCAATTTCTTAAAAACTAAGCAAGTCATCCAGGCTTGGTGGCGCATGCCTGTAATCCCAGCACTTTGGAGGCTGAGGCGGGTGGATCACGAGGTCAGGAGATCGAGACCATCCTGGCTAACACAGTGAAACCCTGCCTCTACAAAAAATACAAAAAAATTAGCCAGGCGTGGTGGTGGGCGCCTGTAATCCCAGCTACTCGGGAGGCTGAGGCAGGAGAATGGCATGAACCCGGGAGGCAGAGCTTGTAGTGAGCTGAGATTGCGCCACTGCACTCCAGCCTGGGTGACAGGGCGAGACTCAATCTAAAAAAAAAAGAACACTAAGCAAGGCATAGAGGCATGTGCATATAGTCCCATCTACTTAGCACAAGGCTCAGTTGGGAGGACTGCTTAATCCTGGTTGTTCTCAGCCAGCCTGAGCAACATACCCAGACTCCCGTCACTTAAAAAAAAAAAAAAAACCCAAAAAACAAAACAAAACAAAAAAACAAACAAAAAACCCTAAATATACATTTACCATACAATCCAGAAGTCACATTCTTGGGCATTTATTGCAGTGATATGAAAATTTATGCCTGCACAAAAATCTGTTCACAACTGCTCATTGCAGCTTCATTTGTAATAGCCCCAAGGTAGAAACAACAAACTGTCCCTTGGTAGGTGATGGTTAAACAAACTGTGGTGCATACATGCCATGGATTATTACTTAGCAATAAGGGAATGAACTGCTGATACATACAACTTGGACAGATCTCAAGGACAGTATGATAGATTTTTTAAAAAACCATCAATTCCAAGAGATTACATAATTCCATTTATATAACATTCTTGAAATGGCAAAATTATAGAAATGAAAAACCAGATTAGTGGCTGCCAGGAGTTAGGAATGGCGTCAAGGAGAGATGGGTTATAACTATAAAAGAATAGCCAGAGAGAGATCTTTGTGATGGTGGGGTGTTTCTGTATCTTGGATCTGGTAGTGGTACACAAATCTATGTTCTATAAAATGACATAAAACAATACATTCATAGTATAGTAATGTCCAAGTCCTGATTGTGATGCTATACTATAATTATGTAAGCTGTAACCAATGGGGGAAATTGGGTGAAGGGTACATAAGTCCTCCCTGTACTTACCTTTGCAGCTATTTCAAAATAAAAGTTTTTTTTTTAATGCATATTTAAATACATACCATAAGAATCTAAAGAAAACACAGATGCCAAGTGTGTAGACATGTGGTGTCAATTATTTAAAATTTTTTTTATTGAGGTGAAATCACACATTACAGTTAACCATTTTAAAGCCAAAACTCAGTGGCATTTAGAACATTCACAATGTTGTATAACCATTACCTCTCTCTAGTTACAAAGCATTTTCATCAGACCAAAAGGACACCTTGTACTCATAAGCAGTCACTCTGCATTCCTTCCTACCCACAACCCCTGGCAACCACTAATCTGCTTTCTGTCCCTATGGATTTACCTATTCTAGATGTTTCATGTAAATGGAATCATATAAGACCTTTTGTGTCTGGCTTCTTTTACTTATTAGCATAATGTTTTCAAGGTTCATCCATGTTGTAGCATGTATCAGTACTTCATTCTTTTTTGTGGCTGAATAATATTCCATTTGTATGGATTTACCATATTTTGTTTATCCATTCATCTGTTAATGGACACGTGGGTTGTTTCCACGTTTGGGCTACTGTAAATAGCATTGCTATAAACATGTGGTGCCAATTTGATATAAGAAAAAATTGTTTTAAAACTTCATGGTTTCTTTGTGAAAGATACAGAATCCATGTAAGTGATAATAATCAAAGAGTACAATCAGCACCTCCAAAGCCTCTGTGAGTCATATGAGAAGAGCGATGACTTGTTACTGTTGTTTTCCCTAGGTGTACTTCAGATCATAGAGTATTGGGGGTTAAGAACACAGGCACTGACTGTTTATTTTGGAAGAAACGAATAAAAACACTTCATGAGAACAGAGACAAAATGTCATAACAGCAATTGTTAACTATTACATGAAAGTCAACATTGTGCTCACGTGTGATCAAGACACAAATATTTTATTCTTTAAAGGTTTTACAAATATAAATTTAGTAGATAAATTTCTTCAGGAACAACAAAGCAATATGAGCTATGGAGATCCAGTTTATTAGGTTTCTTGAGTCCAGTTTATTTATTATGCAGTAATCTTTGTGTCCTTAAATGCTCCAGAAATTAAATATACAAAACTTTAAAGGCACTAAGGGAATTGTTTTTATAATCCTAGAAGTAAAGAACTTTCTGGAAATATATCAGGCATATCCAAGTAAGTTTACTCCTTATTTCTTGGTACTAAACCAACTCAGCTCTTTTTACAGCATTTCTTCTTGATTAGCTCTTTCAATTAAGCCATTGGTTCTCAACCATGGCAACACATTAGAATCACCTGATCCATTTTTACAACTACCAGAGTTTAGGCTACATCTCAGATCAACTGAATTAGAATCTCCAGAGGCAAGCCCAGGCATCTTTTATATAGAACTCCCAAGTGATCCTAAGGTGCTGCTAGGGTTAGTGAGTCATGAATTAAACCAGTAATTCTCTAACTTGAGCCTGCATCAGAATTTCCTGCAAGGCCTGTCAAAAGGAGCTATGACCCAAACTCAGGTTTCTGATTCAGTAGATCTGGGTGGGGCCCAGATTTTGCATTACAAACAAGATCCCAGGTGATGCTAAGCTGCCCACCCAGGATCATATGCTGGGAACAATGAATCTTGTCCTTTGCACCCAGTGAAGATGAGGATACAGCTGGTTACAGTCCTACATGTAAGTACCTTAAACATGCTTTTTTTTCCCCACCGATTTTAGAGAGCTTTCCTTAGCACATTAATTAAGATGTTTGGGCCCTTAAGTCAAATGGCCTGGTTAAAATGTCCCTTCTGTATAATCTTAGGCAAGTTCATTTAGAATGCTTCAGTCACTTCATCTGTGAAATTGGTATGATATGATTGTTTTAAGGGTTAAATTTGATAATGTATGTAAAGCACTTGACATACAGTAAATATACTGTAATTATTAACTTTTGGGGGATAGCTTCCTTTTTCAATTCTTACAACTTCTTTAGTCTAATTGGCTATCAAGTTCTATGCTTCTTATTGGATTAACAAATAAGGAAATGTATCCTAAAATCAGGAAGATAATTAATTTGGGGATTTAAACAAGCAGATGCTTTAAAAAGACTGACTGAGGGTTTATATATATGTAGTGGTTAAAAACTTCTGGCCTGAGTTCAGAAAACACTGGGTTTGAGTCCTTCCTGCAGCTTCTCTAAGTTTGTTTTTCCCTCTGTAAAATGATGGTAATAAAAGGACCTACATTTTGTTGTTGTGACCATTGTTATAGATGAGATAATGCAAGCACAATGATTAGCATAGCCCTGGATATATCATAGACACTCAAGAAATAGTAGCTTTTTGTTGTTGTGTTGTTGTGACCATTTTTATATTTTTGTTGTTGTGACCATTGTTATAGATGAGATAATGCAAGCACAATGATTAGCATAGCCCTGGATATATCATAGACACTCAAGAAATAGTAGCTTTTATTAAACTGAGAGTAATTGATTCCTAACAGCTCTTTTGAATATTAACTCTCCTTTCCTCTTTGAACTGATATGTTTTTATGGCTTTTTGAAGGATGTCAGGAAGGAATGTAAATTCTCCAAGGGGAATGCAACTATTCAGAAGACATTTGTTTACTATTTCCCCAACACTGTTCCAAACGCAAGACTGAAAAGGAGTGAAGATTTACTCTTCAGATACTAAATAACTGTATTATTCTTTCCAATGCCAGAATCAAGAAAAGAGCTATTGAAATTCCTGGTCAATCATTAGTTGCAAGCTCAGGCCTTCAGTTGGGCATTTCTGTTAGTGGACAGCACTGTAAATAGGGCTATTGCAAATCCGAGCTATGACTTCCCTGGGTGGGACCGAGGGAGGTTCTTCATGTGCTCACTGGCAGCATAAATGCAGAAGCTTCTGATTCAAAAGCATCCTTTGTATTTCTGATTAGACTACAGAATGGAAACAATCACCAAACATTCTGAACATGAGGCAAAAGAATCTTGAGGAACTGTAACTACAACAGTTTTTTCCACGGATATATTGACAGGAGACATCGTTTTATTCATTTTGCAGGAGAGGATGACTCTACTGTTGATAGCACTAAGTAATATTTCCTGAAGTATGGTACATGTTCCCCTGGGAAGTAAAATATTTGGGGGGTAGCACATGGACAGATACTCATTTTCATATTGCATACTTATTTTAATATAAATTATAATATATAATATAATATATAAAAACAAGTGCTTGTTCTTCCCAATACTATTGTTTAGGTTAAACCTAAGATATGTAGACAGTTTAAAATTGAGTTAAGGAAACTATCTAGGTACATAGTAGTACACAGGGCATGGCAAATACCATGAAGGTGGTATAAACATAACAGAAATTTGGGAAACATTTTGCAAAATATTCAGCCTGTTCAGTGCTTCTGGAGCTAAAATTGATCCATTTGTACATATCACAAGTGGAAGGAATATTTAACTATGAAGAACAACGCGGCTATGACAATCCTTTCCCGTGTTTGAGTCAGGGTTGTCTTCTATTCTTCTATTCTAGCCTTTCTTTAATTGCCACAATACTCCCTTTAAAGATTTGTGCTATTTAGAAGAGAAAGATCAAGAGGAAAGAACAAAGACATGTAATCAATGGAAAAGAAAGTATAAACTTTTCAGAGACCAAATAGGTTCTTTGTTTATGGTTATCATTAAAGCACTAGTCTTTATGGGTCAGTTTATGAACTAAGAACCTGGTTTAAGCAATCATATTTTTTAAGTGTTTTATGTACCACCAGAATTTATTTTCTAATTTAATTGCCAAATTTCTAATCTGAATTAGAGCCTGAAGGGGAGTGAAATTCTCTTTGGAAAAAGATATATATATAAAATAAGATCTTTTCCTTATGCACAGTTCACACCAAACTGCATATTTCATATAAGATTAATAATAGAGTGTTCCAGTTCATTTTCAGTGTATCAGAGGCAAACACATTATCTCTGAGGAAACAGAATGGAATGATATATGCCACAAGTCTAGTCATAAAAGAAGTTCTTGAAAATAAGGTCATCCAGTTGAATTGGCCGGAAATGAGTTGGATAACAAGGCATGGTGATGAAGCCATAAATGGTATCCACATTGCCCCCATAGCTCCCAGGGCATAAAATTTTCACTATCAAATGTGATTGGTTTACATGTCTGTTTGCCCTACTTGATGTTTCTCTGATTTCAGTAGCCAGAGTAGTACATCGTCACTAAATTGTCCCCAACTCATTTCATTCATTCAACGAATACCTATCCAGCACCGATTATGTGACAGGCATTCACTGTTTCAGGTGCTAGAGGAATGCAGCAGTAAGGAACAACATTGCCTTCAAGAAACCAGAGCTATTTACATGAATATCATTGTGAACATGGGCATCATCTCATTTTAAAATGTGCTTCTTAAATTTGTGATTTTTTAAGATGTTCAGAAATAATTTTAAACATTTAGGAGGGCAAAATGATAGGGAATGAAATCAGGTAAATGTACTTATAAAATTCAACTAAACAAGGCAAAAAGTAGCACAATTTCTGAGCACGAAAAAAAGAACTCACATTTAGAAAGAAGAAATAACATTGAGAGCACTTGGATATGGTCTGGACACTGTGCTCAGTACTTTATATCCACTATCTTATTTAATCTTCACAACGTTCTTATAAAATTGGTACTGTTATTACTGTCTTCATTTTACAGATAAGGAAGCTGAGCTTAGGAAAATTAAATGTCTTGTCTAATATCATCTAACATGGACTAGCATAGACAAGAAATTAAAAAACAAAACAAAAACAAAGCAGTCTGTATCCTCCCACCTTAACCACTATGAAACAGTTCATCCAATCTGGCAGGAGGAAAGAGAGATAAGACAGTATTACATCAGAAGTAAGATTAGATTAAGAGAGAGTATAAAAATAAGACTAAAAGAGGAAAAACAAGCAATTTTAGAAAACATTAAGGATCATATTTCCCTAGTATTTTTTAAAATCTGAGTTTATAATGCTTGTGAATGATTCTTTTTTTAACTCATGAGTGGAGGTTGTAACAACTCTGTGACCACAACATAGTTTTTCCTCTGAACATAAAGTCCTACATCATTGAGTTACTCTCAGTGGAGGGTACTTTGGCTACAAGAACTAGTTACAAGAACTATCCAAGTCCCATTGGGTACCATAACCCATCAAATGGTAATTCCAGGCATTTCTTGAAATTACTTGCTCTTTTTTGAGAGTTTCTTAGAACATGTAAAATACATGTGCTTTCTGAAGTTGGAAAAGTTGAGACAGAGAGGCCTTTGCATTCTTCTCTCATCTAGGAATCAAGACTTCTGTAGGGAAAAAGAGAAGAAAGAAGGAGGCAGTTAGTAAATGCAAAGTAGTTTATATGCTTTTTCTAATAAAATGTCACTGGGTCCCCAATGGAAATCCTTCTTCATTCTGGTATGAGGGGAATGTTGGCATCTGTATTTCTGCATGGTACAGTCCTCAGCTGTTTGTTTTCTTTTCTGGCTTGTGTATTTGTAGAAGTTGCCTTCATTGTAGAATTAACAACTAATCTCACATTGAGAGGTATTTCTGAGATGTTTCTTGAATGGTTTTTCAACCGTGGCAATGTTCATAGGTGGCTGGAAGTATTAGGTATTGTTCCACTACCACTGCTGGGATTGACTTTTGGAATCTATGGACTCTGAGTGCCTTCTATGACTCACCACAAAGTGAGATCTCTAGGGCCTATGCAAGTCTAGCACCTGAAAACTTGTAAAGGACTGGCTCTGTGTCTTCACATCTCATCATTGAGATTTAAGGTGAATGAATCAGACAGTCAGCTGGATATTTATAAAGTTCATCCTCTGTGCCAGGAAAAGGGGATAGACAGATCAATAAGACAGACACAGTTCTAGCCCTTGGGACTCTGATCTAGGGTGAAAAACAAACCTGAAACAAATGACTTCAATTGTATTCACATTAATAGTCTATGTAATCCCTATGCTAGCTCTTCCCATGCTTGAAGCAAAGACCAATGTTTCAATTCCTCTGATTCACCCTTAATAAGTCATTTGCCCCAAAGTATATATTTTACTGAAACAGATAAGACAAGTTTGATCTCACTGGAAACATTATTTCACTCCAAATCTCCTTACTTGATATATCTTCCCAAGTCTCTCATGGCCACACAGCCACAAGCCTCCTCTCTCTTTCAGCAGCTCTGCCTGACACAGAATCTCTAAACCTCTCTAGCTCCAGTCCTCCACTTCTAGATCTTTCCCTGAGTCTCTTAATCCCTTCCCTCCTTTCTTAGGTAGAGCAAATTAATTCAGTCTCAGCGGTTTCCACCTTGCATATCTATAGTTTAAAACCAACTTAACAGGCTGAGCCTGGTGGCTTACGCCTGTAATCTCAGCAGTTGGGGAGGCCAAGGCTGGTGGTTTGCTTGAGTCCAGGAATTCGAGACCAGCCTGGGGAACATGGTGAAACTCCATCTCTACAAAATAATACAAAAAGTAGCCAGGTATGCTGGGGCATGCCTGTAGTCTCAGCTACTAGGGAGGCTGAGGTGGAAGGATCACTTGAGCCTCAGAGGCAGAGGCTACAGTGAGCTGAGATCATGCCACTGCACTCCAGCCTGGGTGACAGAGCGAGACCCTGTCTCAAAAATAAAATTAAATTAAACCTACTTAACAAACAAGATACCTAACAATTACCATAAATTTCTTTCATCAAAAGGCAGAGGAATATTTATATAATAATTTTTATTTTTCTCCCTTATCTATATGCCTCTTGTCCTCATCCCACTTGCTGCAGTGTTTCCAGCTTTTTGTAGCATCCTCCCAGTTATTCTGGGAGTTCTAAATGGATATTTTGCATGTACTCATGAAGTGCCTTCAGTTACCAGGTGATATCCTCCATCTTCTTCTGTTTTTGGTTTTGTCCCCTGTGATATTTCCATCTGTTGTGGATACCTTTGCTGCCTACATAGTTGAGTGAAGGCGTCTTGGCTCTGCTTCCAGGAACTACAGCCAAGTGCCCTCCCTCCTTTTAGATAGAGCTGCCACTTCTATAGCCCTGGTGATAGTCTTGATCCCTAAAAGTACCTGAGCAGAGTCATAGAATATGGCACCCTTGATGTGGTGAATCACATTGTGTTCAGAACACAAAGTAGGAGAATACTTTCCCACCCCTTTTTCCCTTATAAGTGGTTGTATAAATACCAGAGGAGTGTTTCCTTGAATCTCATTGCCTGGTGGTATTTTTGAGAAATAAATACTATTTTTTTCATATATTTTGATTTTGTTGTAGAGCAGGAGTGATGATCAAGATATCTAACAGATGACATAGCATAGGACCAACCATTTAGAATATTTCTAAAGTATAATCTGATTAATCAGATTGGCTGTTGGTAAGCACATCTAACCATACTGGTGCATCCTGATTTAATATCATCCCTGTTTTGGAAGATCATAACATGAATCTGTGAAAGCCCTGGGTTTCAGAGGAAAGGGACCTCTGAAGGGGGAAGTCACCATGTTGTTCCTGTCCCCTAAACTCTAAGAAATATTTTCTTGATACTGAAGTATTGTCATAAACAATATAGCTCAGTGGGAAATGAATGTGAGCCTCACAGTTAGATGGATTGAGGGTCAAATTCCTGTTCTGCCTCCTAAGAGATCACAGATCCTGGGCGATTAATCTCTATGGCTCCATATTTCTCATCAGCAAAATGGGAATAATAATATATAATATTACATAATTATGGGGGTTCTGCAAACATTAGATGAGAAAATTATTTGTTAAGTGTTAAATAATGCTATGAATTATTATTGTACTTTGCTCTTGTGTCTAACTCATTCTTTAGAATAAGTTTGGCTTTATCCTCAGTTCTTCACGCCTAGGGATTCTAGGCAAACTCACCCAACAAATGCAACGAATGTGGCCAGTCATGTAGTAACCAGATAGAGAGTCAGGAAGTTGCACCAATTGAGTCATTAATCAGCTCATTCATTTATTTGCTTATTCTTTCATTCCTTCAGACAAAGTGCATAGTGAATGTTGAGGAATCAATGATGACAAAGAGAAGATCACTTTAGCAGCTCACAGCAAAAGGAAAAGACAGATTTAAAAAAAGGCAACAATTAGCAAGCAATGTGAGCAGTGCAGTTTTGGAGACATGAAGAGAAGGTTATTGAAATTTAACACAGAGAGCCATTTATTGGACCTGGAGAAATTAAGAAAGCTTTACCAAAGAATTATCAAAGACTGGTTCTTAGGATAGATTTAGGCACATTAAATTCTGGTATAAATGGCTCTCGGTCCCTTTGGAAATTTCAGAATGAGTGGGACATTTACTAGGACTCTTTGTAGATAGGAGATCAGAACCTTAAAGCCTACACTTCCTTATTCCAGAGCTCTAATAAAACACAAAGCTTTTGGGTTCAAGCTACCACAGAATTCAATTGAATAGAATTGTTTAGTTCTTTAGAAATATTTTACCCTTCATGGAGGTGTGGTAGATGAATTTTAATTAGCTTGTTCTTATTACTTACTTATTATTATTATTATTTAGAAAGGGTCTCACTCTGTCATCCAGGCTGGAGCGCAGTGGCAATCATGGCTCACTCAACCTCCTGGGCTCAATCGATTCTCCCACCTCAGCTTCCTGAGTAGCTGGGACCACAGGTCCTGGGCGTGCTACCACACCTGGCTAATTTTTATTTTATTTTATTTTGGGTAGAGACAGGGAGGGTCACCCTATGCTGCCCAGGCTGTACTCAGCATCCTAGTCTCCAACAATCCTCCCACTTCGGCCTCCCAAAGTGCTGGGATTACAGGCATGAGCCACTGCACCCGGCCCTGCTCCCTAAATTTTAATGCACCCTGAATTGTGCTCCATTCTGAATAATCAGCAACAAAAAACAGTGTTGCTGTTGCTTAGATGCATGATCCCAAAGACATTTTATCTTTAGTGTGTCAGGATCCTTAAATGTACCTACAATCTCCTTAACTGGAGTTCCAAAAACACAGGAGTCAATTCTGTACATCCTTGTGTTTTCTAATTACTTAAAATTCATCTTCAGACATTTTTTTTCAGAATGACACTAGTACTTCCAGTGTTATGGTTTAAGGTTGATTTTGTCTTTCTGGAAAAGAAATAAATCAGTCTCTACATTTTCCTCTGTCTCTTTGTCCCTCGACCCCTCCTTTTTTTATTTGCATTTCAGGCTTCCCTTTCTTAGTTGTCTACTTTGCCCTCAGGAAATTGTGCATTCCTGCTTTTCATTTATTCTAATTGCGAAAATTCACATGGATAAGGACACAGAGACGCACACAGACACACACGTGGAGGAACAGATTTTTAACAGTGTCGGCTGTTTAAAAACACAGGAGCACTTTAATAGAAACCTCACCACTCATCCATTAGTCTTCTGCCAAATTTCTGCTGTATTTAGTCCTTCACAAAACACTTCTAGGTGTCGGGTTTGGACTCTCTTCTTTCCATGGATAGTTTTCAAATCAAGCATTATTGGAAAGTGTTCTTAGACAACCTGCATTTTGCCAGTGCACTTCATCTTTGTGGCTGTGCACAGGTTACCTGTCACTGTGTGTGTGTGTGTGTGTGCGCGCGTGTGTGTGTGCGCGCGCGTGTGTGTGTGTGCGCGCATGCATGTGCTGGAAAAGGCTTGAATCACTTTGGAGAGATACTCTGGTTTTAACAGTGCTTTTTCTTCTAGGTACGTCACTTCTCCTGGTTTGGGACTGTAAATCAATGCAGCTGGAGCACTTTTGAAATTGCTTTCATTCCTTGCAGAGATTTCCAAAAGCAGGCTGGCCTGGTGGTTTGAAACAGGCTCTGAGTCAGTTTGCCTGAGTTCACATACTGGCGCCATCACTTGCCAGCTCTGTGAATTACATCCTGTTAGCCTTTCTGTGACTCAGTTTTCCCATTGATAAAATGGGGTTAAACATAATATCCATGATCTTAGGTTTGTTGGAATGATTAAATGAGATAGTGCGTAAGGAGTGCTTCGCCTGGAAAACAGTAAGGTCTTAATGCATGCCATTATTATTGTTGCACAGGAGTGATACATGACTCAATGAGGAGACACGCAAAAGTTCAAGAGGCTGCAAAAGTGGTTCAAATATTTTATTGCTGTGTTTGGCATGACTTCCTTCTATATCTGTCCAATCAGAAATTTGTTATTTGGTGTGGAAAGGACTGATGAATCTCAGCAAGGTTTCTTTCCCCAAGTAAATCGCATTTGTTCTGGAATTTGTTTTGACCTCTCCTCTAACTCTCCCTAAATGCCCATCTCTAACCACTACGGACCTTCACCCACTGCCCTGTTCTCCTTTCAGGACATGGGAGATGACAGCTGTGGCTTCTGTTTTTACACCATGACTGAAGTTGCCTAAAAGCCCTCCCAGTTCCTAATGAAAATCCCAACTCATAATTCAGGTTTTCTGCATCTAGTGAAGATCTCAAAGCCGTTCCCTAAATTCTATAATTATTGCCTGTTTATATTTATGGGTCCCTTTGTTCAAATGTTTATATGCTGCCTTTGGGAAATCATCTTCTGATAATTTTTCTTTCTTCCTTCACAGAAGCACAGAGATGTCTCCTGTACAGCCCATTGCTGCCTGTTAGCACACCTGATATATGCTTGTTCTCACATAGTATGTCTGTGCAGCCACAGGAGTTTTTTATGTGGAACTTCCACACCAGTGTTAAAGACAGCCGTAGCCACCAAAGAGATCCTTGTAAAATATAGGATTAGGGTATACTACAGGAATTAATAATTCTCAAGCCACTGCTTTAAATTGTAGCCACATTGTTTTTGTAGGGAGGTTGCTCAATTTATATACACAGAACATGAAGGGTTGCATTCTCATCAGGACACCAGTTTCATTTAAGACCCTTATACCAAAAGGTACTTAGATAACCCTCTTCAATATGTACATAGTATATTGCTTTGTGCAACATATTGCTTTGAGCAACAAATGATGCTAATTTTCTTGCTAATTTGATCCTCTCTGATTATTTTCTTCAACTCCTAAAAGTCTAAGTGAATACAATGAAAGAATACCATCTGTAAAAATTGTTTTTAACATATTTTCCCTCAGAGTCAAGAATACATGTTTTTTAAAGACATTTAATAATGATATGGGTTTATCATTCTCTATCAAAAATAATTTCATTGGACATTATGCCAATTTTCTTCTCAGGGTCCCTCGACTAAATAGTAACTTTAAAAACATACTGCTAGTTTGCTATATTTTAGTAGGTCAGCATGCACACCAAAAGTGTATTAAGGTGGACTGCTCTATTTATTGATTTGCCATGAATCTGCTAAAGGCTCAAGGCAATTGTCTGTGGAAGGGGGCGGGAGGGCCATACATGATCGAGGTCATGCGCATCTAGCCAATTTGTAAGACGATCCCGCCGCCCTAAGCCATCAGCAATCCTTAGCATAGGGGCACACTCATGCATTCCTGTCAAGTCATCTTGTGAAAGGCTGCCTGCTTCCAGCTTGGCTTGGATGTGCAACCTTAATAAAACTCACTGAGGTCTGGGAGAAAATAGCAGATCTGCAGCAGATAGGATAGAGGAAAGGGTCTAGAATATGTACACGCAGCTGACTCAGGCAGGCTCCATGCTGAACGGTCACACAGAGAGGAAACAATAAATCTCAGCTACTATGCAATAAATATCTCAAGTTTTAACGAAGAAAAACATCATTACAGTGAAATAAAAAAATTTAACATTTTAGAACACAGCTAACAAATGGCTAGTTTTCTATAATTCTTCTTCAAACGCTTTCTTTGAGAGGGAAAGAGTCAAACAAACAAGCATTTTTACCTGAAATAAAGAACTAGTTTAGAGGTCAGAAGAAAGGAGCAAGTTTTGCGGGAGGCACGGAAGGAGAGTGCTGGCAGTACAATGACAGTTTTCCTTTCCTTTGCTTTCCTCGCTGCCATTCTGACTCACATAGGGTGCAGCAACCAGCGCCGAAGTCCAGAAAACAGTGGGAGAAGATATAACCGGATTCAACATGGGCAATGTGCCTACACTTTCATTCTTCCAGAACACGATGGGAACTGTCGTGAGAGTACGACAGACCAGTACAACACAAACGCTCTGCAGAGAGATGCTCCACACGTGGAACCGGATTTCTCTTCCCAGAAACTTCAACATCTGGAACATGTGATGGAAAATTATACTCAGTGGCTGCAAAAAGTAAGTGATTGCTTTCAGTTTCTAATAGCACGGAGCTTTTTCCGTTCTTGCACTGCAGCTAACAAAAAGTTCCATTGGGGCGCATTTGTGTGTTTACCTTTTGCTCCAGGGGGGCAGTGTTTGCAATTCCAAGACGGCTGTCTGGGTTTGGCTTCCTGGGTAAGCCAAGGTTTGGGGGCTTGCGCAAACCTATGAATGTGTGGGGGCACCCCGTTTGTGTGTCTAGCCCTGGTAAATTTTATGACATTTTTGTTCTCTCTTTTCTAAAGTTCAGCATTAAGGGTCTCTCTGTCAAAATCCTACCTTAAGAAAGAAAGTATGTACCTCTTAAGCAAGTTGGTGAAAAATAAATAATAATAATGACAATACTAATTAATAAGATCAAATCGATTTTGCACCAGAAAATTTTGTGCCGCTGGGGTGGCAAATCATCACAAAGTATTTGTTTTTTTAACCTTTATAAAAATTAACATGAAGTGAGAGTAAATATAAAATATCATATTTTATAGTAAATATAAAATATCATATTTTATATTAAATATAAAATATGATAATTGTATATTTATGTAAAGGGAACTGTTAATTTCAGCAAGTGGTAGAATAGTAGAGGACTGGTTTCTGTTAAATATTTTTTTCTTCTGTCCTTGAGAAAAAAAATTAAAAAAATACATTGTAATGTTAACTGTCAGAAAGGGGTTGCTCGCTCACGATGAGGGCATGCTGGCTGTTGAGGAAGACATGCACCTGCAGATTTGGGCTGAACGCAACATGTAGTCTACTATGTTCCTGAAATACCTCCCTTCTCAGGGCATTGTAGTTAGAGACACTACCTGGCGAGTTTAAGTATCCATGTTATTTGGTGAATGTTTATGTTGAGTATGAATGTAATCTCAATTTATAGAAATCAAATCGAATAGTTTATCCAGTTATTTATCTACAAACCATTTAAAAGTTTTTGTTGAAGATATGCCTATTAAATTATGAACACACTTCTGCAACTCATTCTGTCTTTGCACTCTGTTTAATAATAGGCAGCCGAGAATAAGTATATTCAACTGACTATGCCACTAGAAGGGAGGCAATGTCTCAATTTGTGAAAAGCTTCTCTCCCTTGTTAATGGATTCACTTGGTACATATAGATAGGTATGCAATCAGGCTTCTTTAAGTTAGTGTGTTAACCAGGCAATCCCTTTAAAAAGATAAAAGATAGGGAAAGGACAAATGCTCTATTTTGTTCTTGTGTGGTCACACTTGCTTAGGTCACCACCTGCTGAATCATGCCAAGTAATAGTTATTCTACTTTTGTCCACTAGGGACTGAACTAAGATCACTGTTATTTTATTTGACACATTAACTGGAACTTAGTAGTTCTACAGTTTCCAAACCTGATATTGTAATCTTTCTATTACAGACTATAGGACTGTAATAGGCAATCAGTAGGTAGGCAGAAGAATAAAAAGCAAACAGAACTCTCAGTTTTTTTACAATTGTAGCTGAAATTTTAGGCACTACTTTCAGTAGTAGTTTATAATAGGATGTTTGTATTTTTCTTTGGTAAAACTTATTTCCATTGTAAACAAATGATTTTGGTTGAACAGCTTGTTATCATTGTTCAGTACACCATCCATATAGTTTTTAGTGATAATTCAATCATTATATATTAGTCTGGATTCTTTGAGGGAATGGGAAGGAAAATTTAGTCCCAAGTTATCCTGAATAATCTATTCTACCAAAAACGTGATGTTTTGTTTGCTTAAAACATATAATCAAAATAGTGATTCAGACATAGTAATGCATATTTCTTGTTGCTATGCAATTATTCAGCAGTGACAGGGTAAACACATAATTCTGCTGGGCTTAAATCATGCACATGTTTCATATGTTAATTTATTTTGCAAAATAAATTTGATTCTTGTTTGCATTGTTCTTGGTCAATGATTATGGGATAGCTTTCAGATTATAGCCAAGAATAACTATTAAAATGTTCTTTGGTTACATTGACACTTTCAAGTGTAAAAATCAAGCTGAATATATGCTGAAAACGTCCCTATTGGTATGAGTCAGAGCAGTGTGGCTTGACTATTGTCAGTTTAAATTTGCATATCTTTTGTCATTGTCAATGTGATTGGTTGGAGGATCAAGAAACCAAATAAATGCATTCAGCAAAGAACTTGCTAAAGGCTTTCATAAGTTTCCCTTCATTAGGAGTTTTCTTCACTCCAAGTTCTAAACTTCGTGTGATATATTTATTCTGATAATTGAAATGGAAATCTTTTTACTGTAACCATTTGGTACGCTCAGTACTGCAATTTGTATTACTTCTATTTTGATTCCAAGTACTTGCCATAGGAAGAAGCAATACCCTGCAGAAACTGAGGCTATCAGTGTATGTAGGTGAAATTAATTTATCCATTTATTCGGCAAAATAATTAATCAAAGCATAGTGATTATTATGTAGCTCATGGCATCGCTATCAGGAAAGGTTTTGAGGCAGAATAGATGTGTTATCAACGCTAAATGAAGCTATATGATAATTATGTTAATCCATCCCCTTCCATGAAGGGAAACCTCCTTCCTCAACTTTTCTGGTCTTGCAACTGAACAGGATGAGAAGCAAGGCATGCAAGGGGGCAAATGATTTGTGGGTCACCATAAATACTGGAACTGTTATGGCACTGCTTTCTTGATGTGATGGATTTAATTCAAAGAAATCAACTTTCCATAATCACTTGTCAATTAAAATGAGGTAGGTTGATAGCATTATCATGACTTCTCAGACCAGGAAGCGTGGTGTGAATAATATGCCCAACATCACAGTTTTATTTTGTGAAACACCTGGGTGTGTTTCTGCTTTGATCTCTTCTATAATATAGCTCTTTTTGGAATTATTAGCAAGTCATAGTAAATACCTGAGAGCGACCAGATCTTAGATAAGTAATGATAAATACAACTGGCCTCTGTGTCTTTGTCACTTTCTTATGATCTCTTCCTACTTCTGTATGACAGTGAAACATTTAGCCCACATCCTGTGCTTTGTGAACTATTGTTTTCTGTCTCCCACATCTCAAAAACTTCACAAAGATGTACATTTAAAATATTTAGATTTAAATATGTATAATGTTCTAGGATTTGGGGAATCCTTAGAAGATCTGTTTTGCTTTTGCCAAATGATGTCTTTTTTTGTTAAAAGTTTAAATAAATTGACTCAATAATGCCTTGTAACAGAAAACAATAGTCTATTTGCTATAAATATTTTACACTAGCTAAAATTGATGACTGTTAATGGAAAACATAGTTATGAATTGCCATCCAGAGATGGCAATTTTAAGAAATACAAAGATTTTACTGGACTATTTAGCTGTTTTTCTATTGACAACATTTTTTGGTTAAGGATGTCCTCTATTTGCATATTGTATTCTTTTCTTCAGAGTTAAGATTTGGAATGCTATTACCCAAAACACATTGATGATGATGATTTTTTTAAACACATATATTACATATATATTAATCCCTATTAATATCCATTAGAATGCGACCTCCATGAGGCCAGTGACCTTGTGTGTTTGTCTAATGTCATATCCTCAGTGCCTGGAAGAGTATATAACATATTTATAACAGATATACAATAAATATGTGTTAAATGAAAAAATCAATGCATTATCTATTGCATTCTGCACTTTACTGTCTACCGTCAGTATTTTATTTGAGGTATACACCTTACCTCTTCAATAGATTGTAAGTTGTCCTATAGGCAAGGACTATAACCTACGGTTATTTTTGTCCTAATACTAGTTAAAACAATATTGGGTCCAGCGTAGGTGATTATTAATTATTCAAATTATATTTAACCAGTGATCCAGAATCTCAAAATCTTCTCTAGTCACTCCAGTTCATCTTCTTAATTATTCTTTAAGGGTCAGCTCTGTTGCCAGTTTCTCCAGGAAATCTACCCACATTCCACTTACCCTCCCAGGCTGAGTTCTCAAATGTCATCACAGTACATTGACTGTATCATGTTAACACTGTAGTTCTACATTGTTGTGGTGTTTGTTTTAATTATTTGTGTCTAGGCTTGTTTTCCCACCTAGACTGTGAGTTCCTCAAGTGTAGTAAATGTCGCTTATCCATTTTTATACCTCTGAACATGTTCATTAAGGGTCTGGATTAATTTCTTTGTTATCATAATAATCAGTTTTTAAGAAATCAAGTGCTCAAGTGTATAGTGGTAACTATAAAATAGTGAAAATTAAGGGACCTTGTAACTACTTCAAGATGCTAAAGTTTGCTTAAATGTTAGCACTGGGCTACTTGAGGGTCAGCTAGATATTCTTTTGTACAATAATGTTTTGTACTTCTATAAGCACAAGAACTTAGTATTTCTTGTTCAGTACAGTAGGGAGCCATTTACTGCATACATCTATATAATATGTATATATCTGTATAACATGTGCACATAAGAATTTAATTATAATAATATACATCTGTATAATATGTGCACATGAGAACTTAATTATATTAATATACATCTGTATAATATGTGCACATGAGAACTTAATTCTTACCGGTATATTATTGTTTTGGTGGCCGGTGGTAGCTGTGCAATACTCAGAGAGAATGCTCTTATGTTTTATTTTCACATTTGTGGGAACTTCCTAAATGTGTGAAATGGGTAGACATTGGCCAGGCGTGGTGGCTCACACCTGTAATCCCAGCACTTTGGGAGGCTGAGGCAGGCAGATCACCTGAGGTGAGGAGTTTGAGACCAGCCTGGCCAACACGGCGAAACCCTGTCTCTACTAAAAATGCAAAAACTTAGCTGGGCCTGGTGGTGCGTGCCTATAATCCCAGCTACTAGGGAGGCTGAGGAAGGAGAATGGCTTGAACCCAGGAGGCAGAGGTTGCAGTGAGCCAATATCGCACCACTGCACTCCAGCCTGAACGACAGAGCGGGACTCCATCTCAAAAAAAATAAAGTAGATATTTAGTAAGTATGATTTTAATAATTTGTCACTAAACGTGAAAATAAGATACATGCACAATTTATGCCTAGAGATTGGGAAAAGTAGCCGTTGCTGAGAAAGATTAATAGAAATAATTATCTTTTAAATCAAGTTGTAGAAATGTCCCCATCAACTTCATTTGAAGAATAGACCCCTGATTTTCAAGCCAAGTAAGAACCCTTCAGAATCTGTATTAACGTTTCAACAAATAGTTAGGTATTATTGGTTGCTTGTTACATTTTAGAATCAAAAGATCCAAAAAAACCCCTTTCAGCCCCAGAAGCTAGGCAGTTAGTTTTATAACAGCCTTTTGGCAAACTGTTTCCATTGAGAAATCTCAGGTTTTAAGGCTATGACAAGTAGGTCCTTTTCTATGGGTTTCTATGGGTAATTACAGTCCTTCCTTACCCCTGACTGTACCATTTCACATTGAGCTTTCTTTTAATAGCACTCCTCTCATATAAAGGTATTGGTTTAATGTAATTTAAATGAATAGGAATGTCGTTTCCCCCCTTAAAATCCTCCTACAACTTCTCATTACATAGGAATAAAATCTGAATTCTTACCAGGAGGTCTTATATGATCTGCCCCACACCTCTCACTGGCCCCATCATTTACTACCTTCAAACGACATTCCAGACACTCAAGTGACATTGGCCTTCTTGTTATTTCTCCAACAGACAGGCTCATTCCTGCCTCAGGGACTTTACAAGCTGTTTACTCAGCTCAGAAAATTCTTCCCCCTGATCTTTGCATGGTTGGCTACTTCTCTTCATTCAGGTCTTCACTCAGCAGTCTTCTCAGAAAATCTCTGAGCACCATTCGCTACCACCTTCCCCACTTTACTAAGAGGCTTTCTACCTTATTATACTGTTTTATTTCTTCATGGTACTTGCTACTGCCTAATGCTGTGTTACTTATTGTTTGTCAGATTATTTATTCTGTCTCCGCTTACTAAGAATGCAAACTCCGTTAGAGCAGCGTCCTTGTCTATCTTGTTGATGCAGTATACCTTCTACCTAGAAGAGTGGATGACACATGGTAGAACCTCAATAAATATTTGCAGAATGAGCGACTCTGTATTTTCATAGACACTATGCTCTATGAGGTACATCCTGCACCTGTCTTGTTCACCAGTTTTTATTTATTATTCTTTTTTTTTAATCATTTCTGGTAGCAGATTGCCTTTTCTAGCACAATGCTTACAGCATAGTTGGCGCTATTTATTATTTTTAATAAATAGGGAAATAAATGAAGTCCATGAGCAGATTTGGACTATAATCAAATTGATGTATGAAATTTAGATGCAACTATATTTTACACATTACCTTTTTAACTACGTAATGGCAGAAATTTTATTAATATTCCGAGTTTCCATCCTCTCTATCAAGGGTCCGCCAGCAATGGCCTTTGGGCCAAATCCTTCCTGCCACCTCTGTTTGTAAATAAAGCTTTATTGAAGAACAACCACATTCCTTCCTTTATATATTGTCCATGCATTTGTAAATAAAGTTTTATTGGAAGAGAGCCACACTCATTCATTTATGTGTTGTCTATGGCTGCTTTCCTACTACAAAAGCAGAGTTCAGGAGTTGCAACAGAGCCTAAAATACTTAATATCCAGCCCTTTTGAGAAATAGTTAGCTGACCCCTGCCCTATATTGCAAGAGGAATTAGTATTAATATTGGGACCATTGCAAGGTAAATTGTAAGGTTTGTTGTGTGGGAAAAAGATCACCCTCCAGGAGGCCCAGTAATCTTCAGGTTCATGCCAGTTGGCAGAGAGCCTGACTAAGCCATTTCTTGGCTGGGTGTCTGGACATGCTGTGAGGTGACATTTTAGAGGCACACAAGCAAGGGAATTTCATGTCTTTTCTTTCTCCTGCCCATCATCACAAGAACAGGGAAATATTCCCAAAGCAGATACATATCAGAAAAGAAAAAGCACCTGAATAACAATACAGACCAGCAGCCTGTGGATAAACAAGTCTGGGCTACAGGATCTTCTGTGCTATGTGCCTGTTTCATCCTGTTGGTTGTGGCATTAGCAAGAATGCTGACAAAACACTAGAGCCATTCTATTTTCTTAGAAATGGGGCTTCAGCTCAGCCTCTTATTAGAAACCTTTCCCCCCTGTCATTTGTTTTAAGTATAAACATTAGAAGTGCTCTCACTTGTGCAGATGATGAGAGGGGAGGAACAATAAGTGGGTAGCTCAGCTACAAAACACAGAGTTTTATCAGCCCCTGTGCTATAATTTGCTAATTAAGGAGGTTTTGTTTTCATTCTGCCACAGCCTTGTCTCTGTGTGGAAACATTAGCAGCCTTTTCCTGGGCCTTGTCTTCTTTTCTTTTCTTTTTTTTAATACCACAAGCTATATTGTGTCATTTGCTTAGATGCACAACCCTAATTACATTCTGAGTCATCCTCGACTTTTGTCCCAATACAAGATTATCTTTGGCGGTGGAGTTGGGAAATTCCAAACCACCTTTGGTTTTGGCCCCATGGTCTGAGGGAGGGAGGGCATCTCCGTGTTTAAATCTTCTTACAATGTGTACAAAAGATGTTCCTCCTCTCTTATCAAAGAGGTTTTTAAAGAATGACGCCCTCCATGGATTATCTTCTCTTTACATTTGGAGGCTATTTCCATGTAGGATCTATATCTGAATACTCTTATCTAATTCGAAATATTAGAAGTGAGAGAGCTTTAGATTCATTTGGTCTTAGTTGTCTGCTCAAATAATCTGAATTTTTTCCTTCAAGCAAATGAAAAGGTGATTTTGAACAGAGAAAGTAGCTAATAATTTCATCCAGAAGGCATTTAGGCCTATGAAGATCTTTCCTTTTGTCAGTAAGTACTGAAAAATATAGAGTAAGATAACTGTTGTTACTTGTTTATACTATACTACATGACTATGCAGGTCACTTATTAGAGGTCTATCTAGGAATGTGTTTCCTGAGTTTGTGTTGAACCCTTGAAAAAACATGCAAATTAGCACAAGCATTGAGATGTGTCTGAAGTAAATCAGCAGCTGAAATGTGAATAGAATGCAAGTGAAAAAAATGTGAATATCTTAAATCACTAGTAATATGTACCTATAAGCGACCAAACTCACTGGCATCAGATAGGTAAACTTACTACAAATTTCAATGAAATGGCTTATGATAATTTTGAAGGATGGCATATTGTAAAGTTTAGTGACATGTGTAGCTCTATTCATTAGGAAGGAGTATGCTTTATTGGTAGTCTCCACTTTGTTTCTGAAGGCTAAATAAGTTAAATTACAATGCTTGACCCTTCAAGATTATTGGAGACTTTCCATTCCCAGAGAACCAATAAATATTGTAAAATCGCAAATTATAGTTCTTTTCTAAACCCTTAAAGATGAAAGATAGCCCCAGGATTTCATAAAACATTTTAACAGTGTTCTTGTCTTCACTCTTGATATAGAGCTGACTAGATTAAAGTTCAGTAGGTTTTTATTGTAGCTCGAGGTTTGCCGCATCCAGCAGGTCTTGATATCCACCTTATTTTAATTGCACAGATATAAGGGCTGAGAACTGTAACCTTATTACCAGTATTATCAGTCTTTTTATTATTTTCCAATTCTACTCAGTTTTTAAATAATAAGAACAAAGGTATAATGTGATAGTTGTTCTAATGCTTGTAGAATAAATGAATGGGTTTATTGAATAAGTTGAATATTTAGTAACTTAAAATGTCAATAATAAAGACAATATTTTTGAATCAATGAACTGATGAATTTTAAATAATTATTGGCAATTGAACCTGATTTTCAAATGAATTATTCAGCAGAAGTTTAATATCTAGAAACAAATGGAGAGGTTACAGAATAAGTGGAGTGAGACCTCCTTCTAAACCCTCTTCCCTTGGCCCTCCAAGAGCATTCCTCAGGGCACCCCATATGTCCAAAGGAACATAGTTTCAAAATAGCTGCAAGAAAACTTCCAAATAATCAAATATTAGTTAGGTAAAGCTGCCCAAACCTAGCTACTGGTGGGCACAAAGAAACATTACATTCGCTAGTTTGAATTTGTTGCCAAGCTGTCGTAAAAACATCCAAATCTGCCTTACAGGAAGCAGTTTAAGGGTATCAATGTGTAAATTTCAAAAACAAATGCAGATTGTTTTAGACTCTTAAAAATACTGAGGCCCACCCATATTTCACATGACACAAATTTGATAAGATAATAGAGTACTCTTGGTTAATTAGCAGCAAATTCTATAATTTATCTAATCCCTTAATTATACAATTGTATGATAGTGTATACTTATCTATTTTTACCTTAAGAATGTAGTGTTTGATGATTGCTTCATATTGTAAAGGATACTATTGACTTCAAGCAGAATTCATTGTCAAGAATAGTGAAAGAAAATCTGAATTTCAATGAGGAATTTTGATATTTTCAAAATTCTCTGATGATTTGTTAGATCTACTTAGCTAACCTTGTTTTTTTACTTCTAATATATGGCATTTACCAAGAATAGAAATCTCAAGAACTGCTATTTTCTTGTACACATATGCCAGTATTTTTGTGCTTTTTAAGACACTTGTCCATGTTGTAAAGATTAATTTAGTTTAAACTATATAAAATGATCCAAAAGTCCATTTTCCCAAATACACCTAAGCTGTGCTATATCATAATGTGCTGAAAGACGACAATCAACTGAGGCAGCCCCGTCAATTTCTTTAGCTCTCTGGAGCTTTTTCTTTTTCGTTTTTTTTTTTTTTTTTTTTTTAGCAGATGAATGACGCACGGCCACTTAATATACTGATGGTGTGAAGGCTCCAATGTTAGGCCTTATATGAATTTATTATTAACTTTCTTATTGTTTTAGAAATGAAAGTTCTAATATTTTTTCTGGCTTCCAAATGGTTGGCTTTTTTCAACCCCCACTTTGCTCATTCTGCACGTTAGAGACTTCTGAGATTAAAACCAGGAAAGCAGAGGTGGCAAGGCAGCCCTCAGACCAGGCAAGACAAAAAGGTTGAAAGGGACCTCCTGGCCTGTCTCTCCTTTTTATTTCTCTTGTCTCCTCCATTATTGTTTTTAATAAAGTCTCCTGTGATCCTCCCCATGCTGGCCATGGAGTGGGAGTGCTGCAAAGAGGATGGACGACAGGGAAGGCGAATGAACAGAGAGACCAGTGACAGTCCCTTTATTGGGACATGGGGGAGGGGTGACACAGTGAGGGACAGGGGACTATAGCAGTGTCAGCAGGACTGCTCCATGAGGGATGGCATGAGTTCTGTCATGCGCTTTTAGGATACAGGCAGGAGTCATAGAGCTTAGCACCTGCAATTAACAAAGGGCAGGAAACCAGTTAGCCAGTTACCTAATCAAATATGCACTTCAGCCAAGGTGGTCTGCAAGGTACTAGGACGATGTAAGAAATTCACTAAAACCCCTGTTGTTGAGAAGCCTAAACCCACTGAAACAGACTTAAAAGCAAGGACATTGTTTGTGCCCACTATTTCCTATGGCAAGTTTAACGATAGTACAGCCCAGTGCCTAGAGTCAAACTGCCTGGATTTGAATGCTGATAGCACCACTGACTTGCTGTGTGACCTTGGGCAAGCTTCTTCACTGCTCTGTGCTGCAATTTCATTATGGGTGAAATTGAGGTGATAATAGTATCTATGCCATAGCGTTATTAAGTGCAAGCATAATACACATAAATTACTTTGCATAAGTTCTGTCACCTAGTAGGTGTTAAGTAAATACTACTTATTACTAGGGAAAGTTCTGGGTACAGTGTTAGTTAAGTATTGAGCACTTTTTCAAAACTATTGAGACCATTGGAAAAACTTTACATGTGTTAATTCATTGAATACCTCAAAAGCCAATGTGAGGTAGATAGTGTTATAATTGCCCCACGTGGCAAATGAGGAAACTGAGGCAGGTACAGAGAGTGGAAGTAACTTGCCCAGGATTACGCAGTAGCTAAATTTATGGGCCAGCACTCAATCCCGGGCAGTCTGGCTCTATGACCTACGCTCTTAACCAAATACGAGATTAGCTGCAGCAACGTTTGCCATGTCTCCTCTTGTCAATCCTCAAACCTTAAGCCTATTTCTAAAAAATTTTTCTGTAGTTGTCTTTGTGTCTAAACCCTTAATTCTTTCATACTAAATGTGTTGCCCCTTTCTCAAGTTCTGTTTCACACATCCCGGCTCTAAAGCTCCATGGTTAAATTGATGGTGGCAGGTAGGCTCTGTTGCTGATTGAAGCACAATAGCTGATTCTCTCAGCCCTCCCACAGGCCTGTTAACAGACCGCAGAATCCCATGTCTGCAGTCCCTACTGTGTATCTCCTTAGAAGCACCATCTCTTGAAGTTATAGAGCTTAATTGAGTCTGACTATTTATCTAAAAACTTCTAAAACACAAAGAAAGGCTTACAATTGCTTTACATGGGGCGAAGCCGCCTATTCTAAATATCTTCCATTCAATATAATGACCTCCCTCTTGGATTTATCTGTAGGCAATCCTGCTTGGAAAAGTGAAAGCGCATTCTGGAACTTAAAATATTATTTGCCTGCACTTCCTTTTGTGGGTCATTTGGAGAGTTGTAAAAATGAGAAGAAAAACTTTGTTTCCTTAGGCAATGACCTCTTATCTCACTTCCTATTTTATTTATCATTGTCCCTATTAATGAAAATATTCCTGGTATTTTGGGCCCAAGCCAAGAACACTGCTACTTGTAGACAATTGTGATAGTTCTTCCTCTCTTTTTGTCTGATCTTGGAGGCCTGGCCACTCAAAATTTGGATTTTGAGGGTCGCTGCTTCCCTTGCTGAGTATCAGTTGCATGAGACAGGGAGGGTCTAAGCTACCCTAAATTCTCCCTGTCCATTCTTCTCCATAGAGACCCAAAGAGGACAAAGCAGGGTGGGGACAAAATAGATTTCAGTCATTCTTTCCACCCACCTTTGCATGGTGAGGTAAACCAAAACCTATTAAAACAGCACAACAACAAACAACTCAGCGCATATTCACTTGCTTGACCTGCGCTGTCTATTGAAAGCTGAGCACAAGCAATGTGTGGTCTGTGGGCATTGTAGGTGCCCAGTAGATACTGTTGGGATGTGTTCATGAATCAATGCACACTGTATTGCTCAAGCTGTTTGGGGGCCACTGTTTGGTCAGTGAAGTTGTCTGAAGGATACTTGTGCTAATGCTGAATAACAGAGACCTTTCCTCAATGTGCGGGAAACTATTAAGTTATAGAGTACAGTTTTCTCAATTTTAAGGGTTTCTCACTTCATTGTCCCCATGTTTGTCATCTTTCATCTATTGTGTGTGATATTTGTCATCTCTCAGGAGATAGCTGACAATATAGCAAATACTTATTAAGGGAAGCTGGGAAGTGACCTCTCATGTTTAGTTGTACAGCTTGCATTACATGAGACACATGATTATCTCACTGATAAAACATAATCACATTTTCTGCCAATGAAATTGCTATTGCTTTCTGCACAAAGTAATTTATCTGCAAACAAAGCAATAGATACTGGATGTTCTGTCACATAGTAAGTATGAAAATGACTTTTCTGCCAGACACAGTAGCTCACATCTGTAATCCATCACTTTCGGAGGCCGAGGCTGGTGGATTGAGCCCAAAAGTTCAAGACCAGCCTGGGCAACATGGTGAAACCCTGTTTCTATCAAAATAATATACAAGAATTAGCCTGGCATGGTGGCTGGCACATGCCTGTAGTCCCAGTGACTCTAGAGGCTGAGGTGGGAGGATCACTTGAGCCCAGGAGGTCGAGGCTACAGTGAGCTGGGATCGTGGCACTGCACTCCAGTCTGGCTGACAGAGTGAGACTATCTCCAAAAACAAAAAGAAAAAAATAAAGAATGATTTTTTAAAATAAGGTATTAATAAGTCTACCTTGGTAAACAGTGTCATCACCCAAACAAATATTTTAATACATAGCAGGTATTATCAAACCCACTTTACATATAAGGAAACTGAGGTCCACTAAAGTCAAATGATTTTTAAGAGGTTACATATTTACTTTGAGGCAGATCGCAGAATTTGAACCCATACTCTGAGTGGTTAAATCTAAAGCTCTTCACTCTTCTTGCCTCTTTCACTTTTCTTTCACAAATTACAACAAATTCTGAATGGTGGGGAGCAGGGAAGAGATTCAGATGAATGATGATGTCTTGCAAGTTTTTGGAGAATCTATCCATACTAAATAACCGTCTTTGGCAAGGAGAATAATTTACCATACATGTGTATAAATTGCTGTAAGAAGCCTGATGTTCTTAAGGAAAATGCTTCCTAGGCTTCTTTCCCATCCCAGCACAATTCTTAAAAAACTTTCACAAATATGTCAGAGGCAAATAATTCATTGCTATTTTTACTTTTCTTTTTAAATAAATGAGCTACTTAGACCAATTGCCTTAGTTGGAGTTATCCTGATATGAGTATACAAATAAAGATAATATTTTAAACTAGCTTATCTGTATTTTTGTTCAGGAACACTTCATTACAGTATTAGGTTGTATTTCTTATATTTCTTTCAGCTAAAAAAATAAAAAATAAAATACAGTCAATAGAGAAGAATCATTTAACATTTTCAACATTAATAAATTGGGTACTATTTGTAATATTCTGGGGAAGAGTCATCGCTTAAAAGACCTTATGCCATATATGTTTTGAATTTTTTTGAAAGTTCATCAGTATGATAAGAAGAATATGAAAAAAGTAGTTGTTGATCTCTGGTCCATGCTTAGAAAAAAAGAAAAGAAAATTAATAAACACTTGTGAAGATGAAACTGTCAGTATCTTTTACTGACAGTCAAGATAAACTAATGTACTAAAGAGACCTTGGTTCAAATAAATGATTAAGGCTGACAATAGAAGTGGAAATCTCATACTCAGCCTTCAACAAAGAAAGCTCTTAACTGAGAATTGAATATAGAGAGAAACTAAGAAGTCTTTCTGTCAAAGAGGAAAAAGAAATTTTAATTTTATGACTGTTAGGTTTCATATGAGACTAAAGCTTACATACTTTGAGTTCACAAATCAAACTTGTGCAATTTGCAGGGAAAAGGTCATTAGAGAAATGAATTACCCTGAACATAAATTATCTCTATATAGGATCCTACTATTTTGAAATGTCTTCCATTGGATCTAATTTTGAAGATCATGGCCAAAAAGATATCATAAACAGCTAAAGAACTCAAATAAACTCTGTAAGCCTATTTTAAAGTTTTTTTTAATGTTTCAAATAATTCACCAAATATTTGGAAAGTTCCTTTTCTGGTCAGATACAAAATATCCTCTTGTGAAAAATGAGATTAATGTATGTTTGTTCCTCCTCTGATTACTGGGCATTTGAGAAATCAATGGCGAAGTGGTGATTTTCATCAGAAGGAGACATCATTCCAACCCATTCATTCAGTGGAGGTGTTTTAGAATCTTTAAGGAAGATACAGTTTAAAAAATTATATATAGTTTTTAAAAGTTAGAACAAAACACACCTACCCCACCATGTTTGAGTAATAAAGCTATGTAAAGAAATACAGTCATTTCTTTTTTAATTTAACAAGGTAGAAAAAGTACAAGTAATAGGTAGAGAACAGGACTAGATGGTAAATGATTATAATAGCACTTCCTGTCTTATATGCCACCCTCTCATGAAGAGTTCCCCTCCCCTTGAATCGGGCTGGGCCATAAAAAGGAATTGAATTCCCATCTTGTACACTACAATACTCATGCCCTGAGCTACTGTGTTAGAAGTCCATCTACCCCAAGGCCATGGTGTTGTGAAGAAGTCAAGCCACATGGAGAAGGCATGTGTAGGTGCTGTGGTTAGTGAGTCTCAATATTTGAGTCACCTCAACTCAGGCTCTAGACATGTGAGCAAATGAGCTTTCAAAGCTTTCTGGTCCCCACCCATTGCGCTATCTCTAGATTTGGAAAAGGTCCAGAACATCATGGAGTAGAAACAACCCATCCCTACAGTTCCTTTTCTGAAATCCTGACTCATAAGAGTCTGAGAGCCCAATGAACATAATCAAATAGTTGTTACAAACTACTAAATTTGGAGGGTAATATGATGGAACTTCAAAAAATTTATGGAAGAAAATAATTGAAAGATAAAAATGAAAATGTAAACTTCATTTCTTAACATAAACTCCATCAGGTTCAACTCACTCATGTAAGCCATGATACCAGCCATCTTAGTCCATCCCTAAAGAACTGAAGGTCCAGTCCGGGAATTTAATCATATCAATGCAGTCTTTTTTTCATTATTAACTGAAGGGAAATAAGTACCTGATATGGTTTGGCTGTGCCCCCACCCAAATCTCATCTTGAATTGTAGTTCCTATAATCCCCACGTGTTGTGGGAGAGACCTCATAGGAGGTGAAATCAATTATTGGGGCAGTTTTCCCATGCTGTTCTCATGATAGTGAGGGAGTTCTCATGGAATCTGAAGGTTTTATAAGGGGCTTTCCCCTTCGCTCAGGACTCACTCTCTTTCCTGCAGCCCTGTGAAGAGGTGCCTTCTGCCATGACTGTAAGTTTCCTGAGGCCTCCCCCCAGACACGTGGAACTGCAGGTCAATTAAACCTCTTTTCTTTATAAATTACCCAGTTTCGGGTATTTCTTCATAGCAGCATGAACTTGGACTAATATAGTACCTTTTACAGATTTTCTTTTCTTCTTCCTTTTTTTTTTTTTTTTTTTTGAGACAGAGTCTTGCTCTGTTGTCAGACTGGAGTGCAGTGGTACAATCTTGGTTCACTGCAACCTCTGCCTCCCCGGTTCAAGTGATTCTCCTGCCTCAGCCTCCCAGGTAGCTGGGACTACAGGAGCCCGCCACCACGCCTGGCTAATTTTTTGTATTTTTAGTAGAAATGGGGTTTCACCATGTTGGCCAGGATGGTTTCAATCTCTTGACCTCATGATACACCTGCCTCAGCCTCCCAAAGTGCTGAGATTACAGGCATGAGCCACCTCACCTGGCCCCTTTTACAGATTTTTAAAGATTAAGAAACAAGAAAGAAAGAGCCAAATCAGGACTGTAAGGTGGATGCCTAATGCTTTTCCATGGAAACTCTTGCAAAATTGTCCTTGTTTGATGAGATGAATTAGCACGAGCATTGTGGCTGTGAAGAAGGACTCTGCTGAAGTTTTTCTGGATGTTTTTACACTAAGCATTGGCACACTTTCTCAAAACACTCTCATAATAAGCAGATGTTATGGTTCTTTGGTCCTCCAGAAAGTCAACAAATAAAATGCCTTGAAGATCCAAAAAAACTATTGCCATGACTTTGCTTTTGACTGGTCCACTCTTTCTTTGACTGGACCACTTCCACCTCTCAGTAGCCATTGCTTTGATTGTGCTTTATCTTCAGGATCATATTGGTGAAACCATGTTCTATCTCCTGTTACAATTCTTCAAAGAAATGCTTTAGGATCTCAATCCCACTTGTTTAAATTAAAATTTCCATTGAAAACTCTGCTCTTGTCTATAGTTGATTTAGGTTCAATGGTTTTGTACCCATGAAGTTGAGTGGAAAATTTGCTCAATTTTAATTTTTCAGTCAGATGTGTAAGCCAAATAAATTTGAAATGACTGTGATGTTGGCTATTGTTCATGCTGTTAGTCATTGATCCCCTTCAATTAGGGCATAAACAAAGAAAAAATTCTATGCGTGTGGATAGTTTGCTGCTGCAGGCTTCATCTTCAACATTTTCTTGTCCCTTAAAATGAGTTATCCATTTGTAAACTGCTGATTACTTTGGAGCATTGTCCCCATAAAATTTTTGTAAAGCATTGATGATTTCACTATTCTCCCAATCAAACTTTACCATGAATTTGATGTTTGTTCTTGCTTCAATTTTAGCAGAATTTATGTTGTTTTAATAAGGGCTCTTTTCAAATAGATACCTCTTAGTGCCTCAAACTAGATCCTGTTCAGATAGGTTACAAGTTAGTACAAATGTATTTTGGTGCAAACATTTTTAAACCCATGCATAGATTTTTCATATTATGCACTTTCCATGAGCTTTTTGAAGACCCCCCTTTATATTAAATCAATAGTAGTAACTGGAACAGTCACCATTTACTTAGGCATACATGCAGTGCCTATCACTATAACAAGCATCAAAAAACAATGTATTAGACCTGAGGTCTGCCTTCCAGAAGATTGCGTTCCAGTAATACTTATGACATGGATAAAAATGTCGTAAGTGTTGGTTTTTAGGCAAATTTTTTTATTGCCTCTGTCTATTCTCAAAAAGTTAACTATTTCAGTTTCACATAAGTTTAGTAAGATTTAATAAATATAACTGGAAGACTGCATATATTTTTGTCCTCCTTTGAGTAAAATTGTTGTTAGTATTTTTGTACCTACAGAATAGTATTTTTAAAAGCTTCATAGACCATCCACACTCTGAATTCCACAATATCAAATTGATGTACCATATAGTTTATGTGATTCTTAATGCTTACATTGTTTAAAATTTTTCTGATCATTAAAAATCATAAAAATCTCTGGGAATTTGGATTTTTGAGAATCTAGTCATGAAGTTATTTTATAACTCTATACTACTTAACCTGTCATGTTTAGGCTGTAAGTTTGAATCCAGATGTTTCTGAAAGCTGTTACTGAGCATGGCTGACTGGTGATCTCTCAAATGTAAAATGAGTTAGCACCATCTGTTCAGTTCCCAGTGGTTTGAAATTCCTGCAATAAAATCTATCCCAGATTTTCCCCTTCTTAAGTGATGAGCATAGAATCTGGACTTGAATGAAACAGGTATAGGAACATTCTTTAAATATATGAGGTGCTTTACTTATTACATTACATATTGGTTGAAACTTTTTGGAAAAGAGCATAACAGTAAATACAAAGAACATAGCTATTTTCAAATCTTTTGACTCAATAATCCAATTTCTGGGAATCATTCCCAAGGAAATAATTTAACAGAAGGAAAAAGCAACATATGTGAACATGCTCATTGCAGCCACCATAGCAGGAACACAGGAAACAATAGGTATTATTTATTGGTATTTGTTTCGATACCTTGCACACATGATCTCTAATCCCCAAAACAAAAAAAAATCTGAAAGATAAACATTACCCACAATCTTTGAACGAGGAAATCACATACAAGCTCCCACAAGCAGTAAATGGCAGAACCGTTAGACACTCCAATCCGGGACTCTCTGACGAAAGATCATGTCTTCAGTGACCCCATGACTGCAGCTGTTAAAATCATATTTTAAAAAGAGAAGATGCCCACCAGATGTTGTGTGAACAAGTAGGTTATATACCTGAATAACTGAAATAATAGCTAATATTTTGGGCACTTAGTATGAAGCAAACTCTGGGACAGATACTTTAGGATATTATTTTATTTGATTCTCACAACTCTATATACACATACTATTATTGTCCTCAATTTATAAAAGCTGTGTGTATGTTATAGCACTGAGTTTGTGTGTGGGGTGGGTGGAAGATCACTGTGAATTTGTAGGCATGCACATAAAACTATTGACAGTGAACATACCCAAAACATTCACAATGAATAATTTTTAATGAAAAAATGGAAGAGTTTTAAACATTTTCTCTTTTATGAAGATTATGTGTATTGTACAATATAAGCATTGACACTTTTATAATCAAAGCAATCTTTATTTATTTATTTATTTATTTTGAGATGGAGTCTCGCTCTGTCTCCCAGAGTGGAGTGCAGCTGTGCGATCTCAGCTTACTGCAACCTCCGCCTCCCAGGTTCAATCTATTCTCCTGCCTCAGCCTCCCCAAGTAGCTGGGACTACAGGTGTGCGCCACCACACCCGGCTACTTTTCGTATTTTTAGTAGAGTGGGGTTTTGCCATGTTAGCCAGGCTGGCCTCGAGCTCCTGACCTCAGGTGATCTGCCCACTTCAGCCTCCCAAAGTGCTGGGATTACAGGCATGAGCCACCGCACTCAGCAGATTTTTTTTTTTAATAGGTATATTTAGACTGAGGCCAAATAAAAGAAGCAGGAGTGATGTAAAACAGATGGGATCTTGACTCCATGAAATTTTGACTATATTAAAATTTTCATTATTTTTCAAAATAACTATTGCAGGGAAAACAAATTTAAAAAGATCTTTAGAAATAGTAGCAGATTCTTGTAGAAAAAAAAAACCTAGGAGAAATATTTTGGAATGGGGTTTTTCCATTGGTAACTTCATTTTTTACTACCGAAGCAGCTTTCTTCCTGTAAGACCAGCTCTCAATTTACTTTACTCATGTCGAGGTCATTTATTCATTTTATACCAATTTTTTATTTCTTACTTTCCCTTGTCTTTACTTTCATGTAAAGACTTACGTTGAAAGCACCCAAAACAATGAATCACAGAGAAAGAAATTGGGTCGGGGTAGTCCAAAATCCTTGGCTAATTTTATTCTTTTTTTCAAAGGAAGAAATACATTTAAGAAATTTTGTTTGAGATGAAAAGAAGTAAGTTATAAAACAGAAGGTAAGTGAATGAGCTAGTTTTATAGAATATAAAATCAAGGTTAATTTCTCCAAGACTTAATGTGGCAAAGAAAGCAGGAATAAATACTGGAGAGAGAGATTAATGAAGTTATGATTACATGAGATGATAAGTATGAAATTACTTCACAAGATCTTAATATCTATCCCAGTGCAAATTATATTGACAGGCAGAGCTTTTCAAAAAACCAGAACCAATCATGACATTGCCCTGGTGAAAACACATGGACCCATGATATCCTCAGAATGAAGTTCAAACTCTTAAATCTATCTTTATAAGCTGGACCTGGCTTACCACTCCAGTCTCATCTTTCACAATTTCTCCATTGTTCTTTATGTTGCAGCCATGTCTAAATGTAGCAGTTCTGTTACAATATCATGATTTATTTTTCTTCCTTAACTTTGCGCAAACTGTGACCCAACAAGTTCCCTAACTCTCTCCTGCTCCATCCTCCATATTGTAGTTAATAAACGAATGGATGGAGAGGTGAATGGACATACGACTGCAGGGATAAATGAATGAGTAGGTGTGATAGGTCAGGCAATTCAGTTTTAGGGAATGGAATTTTACAGGTAAGGTGACAAATAAAATGATAGAAACTTACTGTCAAACTTTTAAAGGACATAGGCATAAAAGGTAGTAGTAGTGAAACAATGGGTTTGGATTCTGTGGTTGCATTATGCAAGGGTGGATAATTGGAAGCTGGGGTGCTAGGGAGAGTGGCCCACACAGCCCTGACACTTCCTTAAAGTAATACAGAAATAAGGCAAGCAGATAAAAGGATGGAGAAGCAGCTGGAGAACTAGGGAAAAGGTTGAATTCTGAGGGGAAAATCATAAGGAACATAAGTAAATAAAAATAAACCAGAAGTCTTCATCAAAGATAACACCAGGATTTTAGAACTAGGGTCATCATAAGAGTGCTTTGCTCAGGCAATACGTACTAAATTTTAAATACGCAAATATTTCTGCATTTGTGTCATATGGAGCTGTTAATTTCAGATGACTTTACTAGGAATTCTTAATATTATATAACATGAGATCGATTCCATTCTCATTTTTCTAAATGCGAGGAGGAAACGATGATCCTAAGGTGCTTTTGAATTTATTTATTTATTTATTTATTATACTTTAAGTTCTAGGGTACATGTGCACAACGTACAGGTTTGTTACATATGTATGCACATGTGCCATGTTGTTGTGCTGCACCCATTAACTCATCATTTACATTAGGTATATCTCCTAACGCTATCCCTCCGCACTCCCCCACCCCATGACAGGCCCTGGTGTGTGATGTTCCCCTTCCTGTGTCCAAGTTTTCTCATTGTTCATTTCCCACCTATGAGTGAGAACATGCAGTGTTTGTTTTTTTGTCCTTGCGATAGTTTGCTGAGAACGATGGTTTCCAGCTTCATCCATGTCCCTACAAAGGACATGAACTCATCCTTTTTTATGGCTGCATAGTATTCCATGGTGTATATGTGCCACATTTTCTTAATCCAGTCTATCACTGATGGGCATTTGGGTTGGTTCCAAGTCTTTGCTATTGTGAATAGTACTGCAATAAACATACGTGTGCATGTGTCTTTATAGCAGCATGATTTATAATCCTTTGGGTATATACCTTTGGGTATAATCCTTTGGGTATATCCTTTGAGTAATGGGATTGCTGGGTCAAATGGTATTTCTAGTTCTAGATCCTTGAGGAATCGCCACACTGTCTTCCACAATGGTTGAACTAGTTTACAGTCCCACCAACAGAGTAAAAGTGTTCCTATTTCTCCACATCCTTTCCAGCACCTGTTGTTTCCTGACTTTTTAATGATCGCCATTCTAACTGGTGTGAGATGGTATCTCATTGTGGTTTTGATTTGCATTTCTCTGATGGCCAGTGATGATGAGCATTTTTTCATGTGTCTGTTGGCTGCATAAATGTCTTCTTTTGAGAAGTGTCTGTTCATATCCTTCACCCACTTTTTAATGGGATTGTTTGTTTTTTTCTTGTAAATTTGTTTGAGTTCTTTGTAGATTCTGGATATTAGCCCTTTGTCAGATGAGTAGCTTGCAAAAATTTTCTCCCATTCTGTAGGTTGCCTGTTCACTCCGATGGTAGTTTCTTTTGCTGTGCAGAAGCTCTTTAGTTTAATTAGATCCCATTTGTCAATTTTGGCTTTTGTTGCCATTGCTTTTGGTGTTTTAGACATGAAGTCCTTGCCAATGCCTATGTCCTGAATGGTATTGCCTAGGTTTTCTTCTAGGGTTTTTACGGTTTTAGGTCTAAGGTTTAAGTCTTTAATCCATCTTGAATTAATTTTTGTATAAGTTGTAAGGAAGGGATCCAGTTTCAGCTTTCTACATATGGCTAGCCAGTTTTCCCAGCACCATTTATTAAATAGCGAATCCTTCCCCTATTTCTTGTTTTTGTCAGGTTTGTCAAAGATCAGATGGTTGTAGATATGTGGTAGTATTTCTGAGGGCTCTGTTCTGTTCCATTGGTCTATATCTCTGTTTTGTTACCAGTACCATGCTGTTTTGGTTACTGTTGCCTTGCAGTATAGTTTGAAGTCAGGTAGCGTGATGCCTCCAGCTTTGTTCTTTTGGCTTAGGATTGTCTTGGCAATGCAGGCCCTTTTTTAGTTCCATATGAACTTTAAAGTAGTTTTTTCCAATTCCATGAAGAAAGTCATTGGTAGCTTGATGGGGATGGCATTGAATCTATAAATTACCTTGGGCAGTATGGCCATTTTCACGGTATTGATTCTTCCTATCCATGAGCATGGAATGTTCTTCCATTTGTTTGTGTCCTCTTTTATTTCGTTAAGCAGTGTTTTGTAGTTCTCCTTGAAGAGGTCCTTCACATCCCTTGTAAGTTGGATTCTAGGTATTTTATTCTCTTTGAAGCAATTGTGAATGGGAGTTCACTCATGATTTGGCTCTCTGTCTACTATTGGTGTATAAGAATGCTTGTGATTTTTGCACATTGATTTTGTATCCTCAGACTTTGCTGAAGTTGCTTATCAGCTTAAGGAGAGAGACGATGGAGTTTTCTAAATATACAATCATGTCATCTGCAAACAGGAACACTTTGACTTCCTCTTTTCCCAATTGAATACCCTTTATTTCTTTCTCCTGCCTGATTGCCCTGGCCAGAACTTCCAACACTATGTTGAATAGGAGTGGTGAGAGAGAGCATCCCTGTCTTGTGCCAGTTTTCAAAGGGAATGCTTCCAGTTTTTGTCCATTCAGTATGATATTGGCTGTGGGTTTGTCATAAATAGCTCTTGTTATTTTGAGATATGTCCCATCAATACCTATTTATTGAGCGTTTTTAGCACGAAGGGCTGTTGAATTTTGTCAAAGGCCTTTTCTGCATCTACTGAGGTAATCATCTGGTTTTTGTCTTTGGTTCTGTTTATATGCTGGATTACGTTTATTGATTTGCGTATGTTGAACCAGCCTTGCATCCCAAGATGAAGCCCACTTGATCATGGTGGATAAGCTTTTTGATGTGCTGCTGGATTTGGTTTGCCAGTATTTTATTGAGGATTTTTGCATCAATGTTTATCAGGGATATTCATCTAAAATTCTCTTTTTTTGTTGTGTCTCTGTCAGGCTTTGGTATCAGGATGACGCTGGCATTATGAAATGAGTTAGGTTGGATTCCCTCTTTTTCTGTTGTTTAGAATAGTTTCAGAAGGAATGGTACCAGCTCCTCCTTGTACCTCTGGTAGAATTCGGCTGTGAATCCATCTGGTCCTGGACATTTTTTGGTTGGTAGGCTATTAATTATTGCCTCAATTTCAGAACCTGTTATTGGTCTATTAAGTTCCATTTGTCTCTCATTCCCATTTCCATTCCCTTTGCAAATCCCTATGCATTTGCAGGTTTTACAGCACAGAATGTTCAGGACTTGAGTTAAATTACTTACTAAGTCTAAGGGTAATGAGCCTTACATTGTGACTTGTGTCCACTTAAACAGACACACTTGTACAGTACAATACTATCAGGCAGGATATACACTGCACTGTTCTCTTAGTGTTACATACATATTTACCTAAAGGAATGATTTTATTCTTTTAAGTCTGTTTGATCCTTGAGAATTGAGTGAATCCTACTGAAAAAGTAAAGCTCTATAGTTCCATTTTGAAAATAAAGTTATTAACAAATTCAGTGAAGAATAATTTAAGTACCAAGAGTCTGTCTGAGAGGCATTAAGGTACATTAAGTGATATTTGCTGACCAAGATGTCTCATATGAACTTTTTTTTTTTTTTTATTTTAGACAACCTGACTCTGACCTTGTGTTTTCAATTGGGTCATTACATGTTTGTAGTCATGTGAATTCTGTAATAGCAAACTGTGAAATGCTTTTCATCATATAGCAAGTGGATCATGCTTTATAAAGCTTTTTGTGACTTGTATAGGAAGAAGAATATCCTGATTAATATTAAGACTATGCATGCCTTGGTAGTTCTGCCAGTTTATGATAAAATGTTTGAATAGAAACCTGGTTCTGTGAAAACAGAAAGTCCACGTTTGCTGAGAAAGAATAATGGTCTTGTTACATCAACCATGTGGATACTTAAGCAAACACATATTTATGCCTAGAAATAAAGTAGGCTCAATGGGAAATTTACATTCTCTTAAAAACCCATACTCCTCTTGCACTCTTATGATTTTATGTCATGAAGTCTTATTTGCGTAAATGACCACAACCCCTGGAGAACTGGAGAGCTCAAACCAGGGATGGCCAGTGCTGGTGGCAATGGAGATGGGGGAGTCATTTACATTCTTTATGATGGGAAATAAATGGGGCAAAATCAGAAACCTCCAATTAGCCAACACTTTTCTTCTTTAACAAAAAGATAAATCACACTCTTTGCCATGCTTCCTGGTTTTGTTGTATGGGAAGGTGTTATTTTATAAGACATAGTGTTCTTATATGTATGTGTGTATAAGTGTGTGTATGTGTGAATAGTTTTCCTTTCAGCAAGTGATGGATTATAGGTGTTTATTGAACAGGCTACTTTCTCTTTTAACTTCAAATTTCTGCATCTATGAAATGAGAATAATAATGCTTTCTTCCTAGGGTTCCTATAATGGTTTTATGAGATGAGAACCACAGCATGCCTAATAACAAAGCTTGATATATAGAATATGTTTAACAAATTATAGCCATTTCTTATTTTTAAATATTTTTCTTAAAAATCGTACCCAACAAACCTAAGTACCTTTCTTAGCCTATAAGATTTGTTGATAGTCAGATGATTGCTTTAAGATTTCCTTCTTCAAATACAGTGAAAAAACCTCCTATGCAGAAGAATTTAAAATAGTTTATGTAGCTCGTCTATCGCCAAAGAGGTGAGGATAACTCCTCACCAATTAAGTGTGGATGGCACATAGTGGTTCTTCTAAAGAGCACTGTAATGAAAGAGGGAAAAAGAGTAACTCTGCACTGGAGAAACCTGACAAACAGGACCTCAAGCCAGGTAATCAAAGTCAATGTCAACAGAGATAAGTCATGTTGATAGTATGTCTGCTTGCCAATGTTATGACAATACTACAGAATGGCACTTTTATTCCGTGTTCTCTTTTTCAAAACCCATAACTTTAATCTAATCATGAGAAAAATATTAGAAAATTCTCAATTTAGGGACATCATTTCTATAAAAGACCTATAAAGTATTCCTCTAAAATGTTTAGGTCATCAAAAAAGCAAGAGGACCCTAAAGAGACATAATAAGTAAATGTAGTGTAGTATTCTGGATGGGATTGTGGACCAAAAAAGAACATTAGGAAATCTGGAAAGTACAGCTATTAGTTAATAAAATGAGGAAATAAATAAATAAGCAAACACACAAACAAATCCTATGTTTGCTGCTCTGAATTTGATAGACAAGTATGGTTGTGGTATGCAATGGATTTCTACAGACCTTAAGATGATAAATCAGATAATTCTGTTGTAACATGAATATTTTCTCATTAAAAGTCTAAGAATAGCTCAGCTAAGCAGTGCTTGCTCCTTACAGTGAGTCACTTGAAAAGTAAAAGGCCTGCAAAAAAATACATTCAAACGTTGCCAATCTGAATAATGCTTTAAAATCGTACTGAAATATGTGACACTTTCTAATGTTTATGGGTGACAGGACAGTGATATGCAGGAAAGTTTATGCTTTTTTGTTTTTTTTAGCTTTAAGTTCTGGGGTACATGTGCAGAACGTGCAGGTTTGTTACATAGGTATACACGTGCTATGGTGGTTTTCTGCACCCATCAATCTGTCATCTACATTAGGTATTTCTCCTAATGCTATCCCTCCCCTAGCCACCCCACCCCCTGACAGGCCCCAGTGTGTGATGTTCCCCTCCCTGTGTCCATGTGTTCTCATTGTTCAACTCCAACTTATGAGTGAGAACATGAGCCGTTTGGTTTTCTGCTTCTGTGTTAGTTTGCTGAGAATGATGGTTTCCAGCTTCATCCATGTCCCTGCAAAGGACATGAGCTCATTCTTTTTTATGGCTGCATAGTATTCCATGGTGTATATGTGCCACATTTTCTTTATCCAGTCTATCATTGATGGGCATTTGGGTTGATTCCAAGTCTTTGCTATTGCGAACAGTGCCACAATAAACATACGTGGGCATGTGTCTTTACAGTAGAATGATTTATAATCTTTGGGTATATACCCAGTAATAGAATTGCTGGGTCAAATTGTATTTCTGGTTTTAGATCCTTGAGGAATTGCCACAATGGTTGTGGCAATAGTTCTTCCACAACGGTTGAACTAATTTACACTCCCACCAACAGTGTAAAAGTGTTCCTATTTCTCCACATCCTCTCCAGCATCTGTTGTTTCCTGACTTTTTATGATTGCCATTCTAACTGGTGCGAGATGGTATCTCATTGTGGTTTTGATTTGCACTTCTCTAACGACCAGTGATGATGAGATTTTTTTCATATGTTTGTTGGCCAGATAAATGTCTTCTTTTGAGAAGTGTCTGTTCATATCCTTTGCCCACTTTTTGGTGGGGTTGTTTGTTTTTTTCTTGTAAATTTCTAAAACACCAAAAGAAATGGCAACAAAAGCCAAAACTGACAAATGGGATCTAATTAAACTAAAGAGCTTCTGCACAGCAAAAGAAATTATCATCAGAGTGAACAGGCAACCTACTGAATGGGAGAAAAGTTTTGCAATCTATCCGTCTGACAAAGGGCTAATATCTGGAATCTACAAAGAAAGTTTATGCTTGTAAAAACACAGACTTTGTGAACATAGAAAAATGAATTTGCCAGGTCACTGAGGATGCATTAGCTATAATCTGATGTATTCTATTATCCTCCTGCAATAACGCAAATAAAAAATTAGTAAGTTTGCCAACAGCACATACTTAACATAATAATTACAACCTCTATAAATGTCTTTGTTTCAAGCCCTTGAAACTAAAGTCTTCAAAACTGAGTAAGAAAGCTTAGGATATATAGAATTTTTCTTTCAAAACATGTTAATTTCCTTTGTCAATCATTAAAAGGGCTACATATTGTACTATAACAAGAAATCAGAACTATATCATTTTATTGAATATTTATTGTAAAACAAAATGTTCTCAAACTTTAAAAATATTACATCAGATCTGTAATTATTTTGTTTTGTGAATATGGATATGGTTTTGATGCTTCTATTCTGTAACAGTTATAAGGAACATTTTACAGATTGTACACAGATCAATTGTGGAATATTGTCTGCTCATTTTAAACCTACATAGAGTGGTTAAAGGCAACACTCAAGCAAGCCTGCAAAATCTGCATCATGTTATCTTTTTGTATGCCTTGTGAAAAGGTATTTTTAAGATGTGGTATGGTAGTGTTATCCATATTGTCTGATGTCAATTCTTATTGCTTGGTAACTCATGACAAACCTGTTGTGTGTTAGGAGCTTATGAAGTACAATTTGAAAAGCCAGAAATCTAGCTTAGCTTTACAAAAAAACGTGTATTGCAGTGATAAAATTGCATACAGTAGGGATGGAAAAACGTTCGAGATTTTGGCCAGTTTAAGGCGGATGTGTAGGCTGGGTTTATTGCTCTTCTTACTTTTCAAAGATGACATAATTAATGATATTTTTCTCCAACAGTGTGAGAAAGGTTTTTGCTTGGACTTTTCTGCAAATACTTTCTTCGTATATAACAAAGCCTGTCCTAGAGCTGGTGCATATGGCTTATAAAGCCTGTGGTTAATAACAATTTGTTCTCCAAGGTTGCATTTATTAATTTATTCATTCACTGAATACTTATTGAGTGGTATCATGTGTACCCCCCAAGCATTATGGTAAAGCACTAGAGACTAGGGTGAGCACAAACAAACATCATTTCTACCCTCATGGATGTATACTCCAGTGAGGAACTGAATATCAATCAAGTGGTCACACAAATCATTTGTTGTTAACACAACAGAGAAAAGATACATAGGACAATGAGAATACAAAATAAAAGATTGGATTTGGTCAAGATATAAACTCTTCAGGTACTAAATATGTACTTTGCATTCCCTTAAATGTGAATCCTAGATACTAGAGACTGGTCCTTGGAAGTCATTCATGCCCGCCACTGGCACCTATGACACATGGTAGACACTATAAATATTCACAAACAAAGAAAAAGTACTAAATGAATGAGTTAAATTTGTATTGCTATAGCCTATATCTGTCTTTGTGTCTATATAAAGAAAGCCCTGTAGTTTTATGATTTTTCCTCACCAACTAATAAGTACTTGGTCTAGGTTCTCCCAATTTCACCATTCTTGCTTCAAGCATGCAACTATAGTTACTATTCTCTTTTTTACCACTTGGATTTGATTCTCAAACAATTAACAAGAACAGGGGAGGAAAACTGGTTGTGTACAACATAGCCCAAATATACCAATTGGACAGGTAACTTTCTCTTTTGAACTCTATGTGATTTGATCTCAATCAGGAGGATTTCCTCCACTTACAACAGGCCTCCTGTAATATTTGAGGAATTTGTATTCCAAAGAGGATGCATGTTCAAGAGGGCTCTTATTTTCTATTGCCATACTTTGTATAAAATTTTCTTTCAGTTGTGGTATGAATATATTTTCAGAAATAATAGATGCCCATTGAGATTTTGAAGTAACTATACTCTATAACCTTGTGGTTAAAAGCCCTGTTATTAATCTTGCTATTAATATTATATGTAGATGATATAAAATTGCCTTAAAAAATAAGAAATCCAAATGAAATGTAACCAATCACAGAAGTAGATTAAAGGATATGACTACAAAGGATAATTTGAATGACTATTTTGATTGAAGAGACCTGTCAGTTCAGACCTGGTTTGATCTGACTTTTTAATTTAATTTAATGTATTTATTATTTGATTGATTTTTACTTGACCTAAATAGTGTATAATGCAAGGCAACAAAAGTACCCCATTTCTCAGCATCAGAATCATAAACCGGAATGTTGAATGGAAACCTAAAGGTTACTTAACCCCACCTCCCAACGAGCACAGAATACTTTATTTCTGTAGATTCTGTCCCTAACAGTTCACCTTGGCTTGATCATGTACAGCAAAGGAGAACTGATTATTAGGTGAGGCAGACAACTCCACTCTATTGCAGTTATAATTCTAGGAAATTATCTTCTGTATCAAGTTGTAGATTCCATTCATTTCCCTCTGGAAAGAATAGGTCTTTCTCTCCTCTACACAAATGCCTTCAAACACGTGGTATAAAAGTAGCTTTAGGTAACTTGCTCTTTCCGAGCATCAGATTTCTCATCTGATAAAAGGGATTTAATGCTGTCTAACATCTAGGCTTTAGGCAAGAGTCAAAGCAGACCTGTTTAAAGTACTAGCACACTTGAGCACATAGAAAGTACTAATTTATCAATGGTTTGCTATTATATCATTATTGTTGTTGTAGCACTTTAGGAAGGCTATTTTACCTCCCTAACATTTCCTTTTGCCCAGCTATGCATTCTTTTCTTCTCTATCTGTTCTTAATTGCCATTGGGTGGTCAATTTTACCTTAAACTGTAGAGCTAAGCACAGTATCTTCAGGACTGAACACAGATCATGTGTTCCTAAAAATGCAGAAAACTAGGGGTCTGTTTTGTCCCAAGGACATTCTACTTCTTTTACTTCAACTTAGACTTTAACTATTCTTAGGAGCTTTATCATACCACTGGATCATAAAATCCCAGTTAAGTCCCCAGGTTTCTTTATGTGAACAACTTTTGTACCTGTTCTTTCTTTTATTATTATTATTATTATTATTCTTTAGGTTTTATGGTACATGTGCGCAATGTGCAGGTAAGTTACATATGTATACATCCATACTCTTTTGTTTTGTTTTATTTTAAGCTAAAGGTAGATCTTTCAATTTATCTATATTAGATTGCACTTTTTGGTGGGCTCATTGTTCAAGCCCGTTGAGAACTGTAAGGATCTTGAGCCTCTTTTCCAACAGATTATATACATATATATATGAATAAATAAAATGTTAAATCATTATAGGTACTTAATAGTTGTACCACTATGTACAACTATTTATGAGGTCCTGTGATCTTTTGATAGAGGCATATAATATGTAATGATCGATAAGGGTAATTGGGGTATCTATCACCTTATCATTTCCTTATGTTTGGAACATTCCAAACCACTCTTTTAGTTATTTTAAAATTTCAATCACAACTTTGCTTATCTGCACACTTGACAAACCTGTGTTCTAAATCTTCAGCCAAGCATGATGTTGAATATGACATGAATGAAGATTAGCATTTCATCATCGTACTTATAGCCCAAGCAAGAGGGAATGAAGTCCTAACTTAAGGTAGTAGTGGTGGGGCTGGAGAGTAAGGGATTAAATTTGTATATTTCTCGATATAATTTTTTTTTTTTGAGATGGAGCTTGTTGCCCAGGCTGGAGTGCAATGGCATAGTTGCTGCTCACTGCAACCTCCGCCTTCTGGGTTCAAGCGATTCTCTTATCTCAGCCTCCTAAGTAACTGGGATTATAGGCAACTGCCACCACACCCAGCTAGTTTTTGTATTTTTAGTAGAGATGGGATTTCACCATATTGGCCAGGCTAATCTCAAACTCCTGACCTCAGGTGATCCACTGGCCTCTTCCTCCCAAAGTGCTGGGATTGCAAGAGTGAGCCACCGTGTCCAGCCTCAATTATAACTTTTAACGACCGGTGTTCATGCAGATGCTGAAATCCTCGGATTTTCCCTGGCTTTACGAATAATTCCCTTTCCTTAATTATATTCTCACTTTAACCTACACAGAGTGTATGAAGTAGGCCAGGCCTGTCAAGTTTAGGGTTGGAATTTGAGGAACAATAGATAACACTAGCTTTTAGTAGGGTAAAACCCCACTTTAGTTGGAAAACCAGAAATTATTCTTGCCAGCCATAGAATCCAGGTTGTCCGTCTCTGTGGAGCTGGATCACAGACTCCTTGAGGCCTGCCCTTATAAAAAAAATCATATTCTCTAGTGCCTACTATGGGCATTTTTGAGATAGAAAGGGGGATCTGTTAATAATTTCACCAAGACAATAGGATAAACAGGACTTCCAAGGAAAATCTTGTATTCCTAATTTATATTTTATACTCAGTAAATGGATATTTAAGTAATTGAATTGCATCCTAACATTAAGTGGAAATTTTTTTTTTTTTTTTTTTCTTTTATTGTAATTATTATTATTATTATTATTATACTTTAGGTTTTATGGTACATGTGCCCAATGTGCAGTTAGTTACATATGTATACATGTGCCATGCTGGTGCACTGCACCCACCAACTCGTCATCTAGCATTAGGTATATCTCCCAATGTTATCCCTCCCCCCTCCCCCCAACCCACAACAGTCCCTGAAGTGTGATGTTCCCCTTCCTGTGTCCATGTGTTCTCATTGTTCAATTCCCACCTATGAGTGAGAATATGCGGTGTTTGGTTTTTTGTTCTTGCGATAGTTTACTGAGAATGATGATTTCCAATTTCATCCATGTCCCTACAAAGGACATGAACTCATCATTTCTTATGGCTGCATAGTATTCCATGGTGTAGATGTGCCACATTTTCTTAATCCAGTCTATCATTGTTGGACATTTGGGTTGGTTCCAAGTCTTTGCTATTGTGAATAATGCCGCAATAAACATACGTGTGCATGTGTCTTTATAGCAGCATGATTTATAGTCCTTTGGGTATATACCCAGTAATGGGATGGCTGGGTCGAATGGAATTTCTAGTTCTAGATCCCTGAGGAATCGCCACACTGACTTCCACAAGGGTTGAACTAGTTTACAGTCCCACCAACAGTGTAAAAGTGTTCCTATTTCTCCACACCCTCTCCAGCACCTGTTGTTTCCTGACTTTTTAATGATTGCCATTCTAACTGGTGTGAGATGGTATCTCATTGTGGTTTTGATTTGCATTTCTCTGATGGCCAGTGATGGTGAGCATTTTTTCATGTGTCTTTTGGCTGCATAAATGTCTTCTTTTGAGAAGTGTCTGTTCATGTCCTTTGCCCACTTTTTGATGGGGTTGTTTGTTTTTTTCTTGTAAATTTGTTGGAGTTCATTGTAGATTCTGGATATTAGCCCTTTGTCAGATGAGTAGGTTGCGAAAATTTTCTCCCATTTTGTAGGTTGCCTGTTCACTCTGATGGTAGTTTCCTTTGCTGTGCAGAAGCTCTTTAGTTTAATTAGATCCCATTTGTCCATTTTGGCTTTTGTTGCCATTGCTTTTGGTGTTTTAGACATGAAGTCCTTGCCCATGCCTATGTCCTGAATGGTATTGCCTAGGTTTTCTTCTAGGGTTTTTATGGTTTTAGGTCTAACATTTAAGTCTTTAATCCATCTTGAATTGATTTTTGTATAAGGTGTAAGGAAGGGATCCAGTTTCAGCTTTCTACATATGGCTAGCCAGTTTTTCCAGCACCATTTATTAAATAGGGAATCCTTTCCCCATTTCTTGTTTTTCTCAGGTTTGTCAAAGATCAGATGGTTGTAGATATGTGGCATTATTTCTGACGGCTCTGTTCTGTTCCATTGATCTATATCTCTGTTTTGGTACCAGTACCATGCTGTTTTGGTTACTGTAGCCTTGTAGTATAGTTTGAAGTCAGGTAGCGTGATGCCTCCAGCTTTGTTCTTTTGGCTTAGGATTGACTTGGCGATGCGGGCTCTTTTTTGATTCCATATGAACTTTAAAGTAGTTTTTTCCAATTCTGTGAAGAAAGTCATTGGTAGCTTGATGGGGATGGCATTGAATCTGTAAATTACCTTGGGAAGGATGGCCATTTTCATGATATTGATTCTTCCTACCCATGAGCATGGAATGTTCTTCCATTTGTTTGTATCCTCTTTTATTTCCTTGAGCAGTGGTTTGTAGTTCTCCTTGAAGAGGTCTTTCACATCCCTTGTAAGTTGGATTCCTAGGTATTTTATTCTCTTTGAAGCAATTGTGAATGGGAGTTCACTCATGATTTGGCTCTCTGTTTGTCTGTTATTGATGTATAAGAATGCTTGTGATTTTTGCACATTGATTTTGTATCCTGAGACTTTGCTGAAGTTGCTTATCAGCTTAAGGAGATTTTGGGCTGAGACAATGGGGTTTTCTAGATATACTATCATGTCATCTGCAAACAGGGACAATTTGACTTCCTCTTTTCCTAATTGAATACCCTTGATTTCCTTCTCCTGCCTAATTGCCCTGGCCAGAACTTCCAACACTATGTTGAATAGAAGTGGCGAGAGAGGGCATCCCTGTCTTGTGCCAGTTTTCAAAGGGAATGCTTCCAGTTTTTGCCCATTCAGTATGATATTGGCTGTGGGTTTGTCATAAATAGCTCTTATTATTTTGAGATACGTCCCATCAATTCCTAATTTATTGAGAGTTTTTAGCATGAAGGGTTGTTGAATTTTGTCAAAGGCCTTTACTGCATCTATTGAGATAATCATGTGGTTTTTGTCTTTGGTTCTGTTTATATGCTGGATTACATTTATTGATTTGCGTATATTGAACCAGCCTTGCATCCCAGGGATGAAGCCCACTTGATCATGGTGGATAAGCTTTTTGATGTGCTGCTGGATTCTGTTTGCCAGTATTTTATTGAGGATTTTTGCATCAATGTTCATCAAGGATATTGGTCTAAAATTCTCTTTTTTTGTTGTGTCTCTGCCAGGCTTTGGTATCAGGATGATGCTGGCCTCATAAAATGAGTTAGGGAGGATTCCCTCTTTTTCTATTGATTGGAATAGTTTCAGAAGGAATGGTACCAGCTCCTCCTTGTACCTCTGGTAGAATTCGGCTGTGAACCCATCTGGTCCTGGACTTTTTTTGGTTGGTAAGCTATTGATTATTGCCATAATTTCAGCTCCTGTTATTGGTCTATTCAGAGATTGAACTTCTTCTTGGTTTAGTCTTGGGAGGGTGTATGTGTTGAGGAATTTATCCATTTCTTCTAGATTTTCTAGTTTATTTGCATAGAGGTGTTTGTAATATTCTCTGATGGTAGTTTGTATTTCTGTGGGATCGGTGGTGATATCCCCTTTATCATTTTTTATTGCATCTATTTGATTCTTCTCTCTTTTTTTCTTTATTAATCTTGCTAGCGGTCTATCAATTTTGTTGATCCTTTCAAAAAACCAGCTCCTGGATTCATTAATTTTTTGAAGGGTTTTTTGTGTCTCTATTTCCTTCAGTTCTGCTCTGATTTTAGTTATTTCTTGCCTTCTGCTAGCTTTTGAATGTGTTTGCTCTTGCTTTTCTAGTTCTTTTAATTGTGATGTTAGGGTGTCAATTTTGGATCTTTCCTGCTTTCTCTTGTGGGCATTTAGTGCTATAAATTTCCCTCTACACACTGCTTTGAATGCATCCCAGAGATTCTGGTATGTTGTGTCTTGGTTCTCGTTGGTTTCAAAGAACATCTTTATTTCTGCCTTCATTTCGTTATGTACCCAGTAGTCATTCAGGAGCAGGTTGTTCAGTTTCCACGTAGTTGAGCGGTTTTGAGTGAGATTCTTAATCCTGAGTTCTAGCTTGATTGCACTGTGATCTGAGAGACAGTTTGTTACAATTTCTGTTCTTTTACATTTATTGAGGAGAGCTTTACTTCCAAGGATATGGTCAATTTTGGAATAGGTGTGGTGTGGTGCTGAAAAAAATGTATATTCTGTTGATTTGGGGTGGAGAGTTCTGTAGATGTCTATTAGGTCTGCTTGGTGCAGAGCTGAGTTCAATTCCTGGGTATCCTTGTTGACTTTCTGTCTCGTTGATCTGTCTAATGTTGACAGTGGGGTGTTAAAGTCTCCCATTATTAATGTGTGGGAGTCTAAGTCTCTTTGTAGGTCACTCAGGACTTGCTTTATGAATCTGGGTGCTCCTGTATTGGGTGCATATATATTTAGGATAGTTAGCTCTTCTTGTTGAATTAATCCCTTTACCATTATGTAATGGCCTTTTTTGTCTCTTTTGATCTTTGTTGGTTTAAAGTCTGTTTTATCAGAGACTAGGATTGCAACCCCTGCCTTTTTTTGTTTTCCATTTGCTTGGTAGATCTTCCTCCATCCTTTTATTTTGAGCCTATGTGTGTCTCTGCACGTGAGATGGGTTTCCTGAATACAGCACACTGATGGGTCTTGAGTCTTTATCCAATTTGCCAGTCTGTGTCGTTTAATTGGACCATTTAGTCCATTTACATTTAAAGTTAATATTGTTATGTGTGAATTTGATCCTGTCATTATGATGTTAGCTCGATGTTTTGCTCGTTAGTTGATGCAGTCTCTTCCTAGTCTCAATGGTCTTTACATTTCGGTATGATTTTGCAGTGGCTGGTACCGGTTGTGCCTTTCCATGTTTAGCACTTCCTTCAAGAGCTCTTTTAGGGCAGGCCTGGTGGTGACAAAATCTCTCAGCATTTGCTTGTCTGTAAAGTATTTTATTTCTCCTTCAATTAAGTGGAAATTTCTAAGTCTTTTATTTCATCTTCTTCCTCCATACAAAAAACTTCTTAGTCCAACCTCTCACAATCCACATTACAGTGCCCCTGATGGGCATTCTGCTCAAATGCATCAATGCCAGGAATGGCTCTTTATGGAAGGACAGTGGAACGGCTACCAGAGGAGAATATTAGAAAGCCCTCCCAGATAGAAGTCCTTCCTGGAACTTGTTCCTAGAACTGCACCTCTTAGCAATATGTTAAATTAATGTTCACTTGGTAGCTTCCTATTTGAAGATAGATACTCTTTGGGAAGAGTTAGGTAAGTGGTGTGATGGCAGAAGAACCACAGTGGTCTCTTGCGCAAAATTGTATTTGAAATGCTACCTGTTAGGATTCTATTTAGAATCAAGTCTCTCAAGAGAATCATGTGGTTATCTGGATTATTCTTCCTAGCATATGGCTGTAATCTTGAGGGATGCTATTTAGTACTATTTTGCATTTACTTGAAAATGTAGATGTATGTTTAAAGAACAGAGTATAAGCTTAGACTTGTCATTTAGTGTGTATTGAGCAAAGTAGATCTTTGGTGACTTTTCATGAAATTCAGTTGGACTTTAATATTTAACATTGAAGTATTTTTCCTTTAAAAATGTTTTATTGTGAAATACAGCATCAATCAAAGTGTATGAAAATATAACGTGCATTTTAAAGATATATGCTTTTTAAATTAGTCCAATTCAATTGGTTTTATATTTGTTAATGAAAAATTCACTGTGATTAGTTCTTACTATGACAAGGTAACAACATTTCCAGATGTAGAAGAGCCAAAAAGCATCGCTAACATTTCTTACTAATACATGCAGCAGTTTGCCAATTTGTGGACTTTTCTTTAACAATGCATTTGTTTTTTAATGGATAATTTTTTAAAAATTAGTAATTTAGTCCATAAAGTTCTGATATTAATTCTGAATATATTTGATGCTTCTTAGAGCATTCTGAATTCTATATATTTATACATAGTTAACTCCACTGAGCCCATCTGAATCTTTCCATTCCAACTCAAATCCCACTTCTCCCACGAAGAGGAATGACTAACAGCTATTGCTCTTACTCTGACACACTGAAATATTTAATTATGCTATAACTACCTTTTTCAGCCACTTCTCTTAATTATTTTATAGGAGACCAAATATCGGCTCCTCTGGAAAACCTTCTTGATCCCCCCATGTGTTTGGCATCCTCTTTGTTTTCCTGCTCTAGTTCCCTGTGCACTGCACAGTCCTCTACTGCCATCCCACCATCAACACACTTACCACACTGTGCTTGATTTCCTGTCTGACTCTTCTGACAATAGTAGAATTTATCGAATACGTATGGTACTCCAAGTTCCATGTATGAGCTTCACTTGTATTCACTCAGTTGATCCTTACAATAAATTTACAGGATTGCAACTATCATTCCCATTTCAAAGGAGAGGAAGTTGGGGCACCGAGAATTAAGGAAATTGTCCAACGTCATAAAACCCTAAAATTCAGAGAGTGTGATTCTAGAGGCTGAGCTCTTGACAATTACCTTATGCTATTTTTCTAGATCCGCTCCTAGAAGTCAGGGATAGGCTTTGATCATAGTATTATCAGCATCTAGTACTCCACCTAGAATATAGTAGGGACAAGATAAATGTATATTGAATGAATGAATAAATGAATAAGTACACTTTTTTTCCTACTGATTTCGAGTATTTTCAGTGAATGTAAACAAAAATAGTCAAGATTTGAAGACTGAAAATTACATTCAAAATTTGTCTTATTCAAGCTGTTATTTTGTAGTTGGAAAAACCATGATGCATAGAAGCAAGTCATATTCATAGGATCACTTTTGTAGTTTTTAACCCTTGACCATATGCCAGAAACTATTTCAAATACTATATGTTCATTATCCCTTCTAATCCTCATCTGAAGTAGATGCTCTTATTATCTTCATTTTGGAGATGAGGAAACAAGCATGAAGAGATTATCCAATGTTTCAAAGCTGCAGGTGGCAAAGCAAGAAAAATAACTGAGGTTGGCTGGTTTCAGAATTTATGTTCTTACTCACCACACTAAATCGGCTCTCACATATGTAATTATTGCCAGATCTAAACTGAAGCGAATGCTAAGTCCCAGAATCTTTCAAAAATGTCTCCCTATATTTCAAAAATTATAATTATTCTAACTTTATCTTCATCTTTAAACAGTCTGGATTTTATAATGCATTCAATATATGTTTTATTTAATTTGAGATTTGGAGTTTCTTGATCTTCGTAATATATTCTACATGTCTACAAAAGTTCCTGAGAGAAATCCTTATGTAGCTTTTAAGGCAATTCTTCAATTTATTCTAGGGAAATTTTACTTTTAAAAAGGTTATATATGAGTACCCTAAAATTGTCAGCAGCTGTACATGGGAATTGATTATATATATAATCACATTATCTTTAAATATTGGCTTATTCAAAAAAGATTAAGGGAATTTACTCTGCAGCCATAGATTTCTATTAAAAATAAAAGATAATGGCACAATGACAAAGTCACTGCTTCACATTTACTCACAGACTGTTGTGTTACTGTTGGAAAGGTGTTGTTAATAGAACACTTGTTGATCCTAGATGAACTAGAATATATTCTAACTCTCAGGAGGACATTTGGGGTCTGCATTAGTTTTCTATACTACATAATATATTGTCCAGAATTTAGTAGCTTATAACAACACACATTTATTATCTGACAATTTCTGTGGTTCAGGAATTTGGGCACAACTTACATGGGTCCTTTGCTTCAGAGTCTCTCAGAGACCATAATCAAGGTGTTGGCTAGAGGTGGAGGCCTCCTCTGAATGTTTGACTGGGGAAATGATTGCTTCCAAGCTCACTTGGATTCATCTTCTTGTGGGCAGTTGAGCTGAGGACCACAGTTTGTTGCCATATGGGCCTCTCCAACATTCAGCTTACTTCATCAAAGCATGCATGCTGAAAAGGCAGTAAAAAGTCTACCAGAAAGATGAAAGAAATACCCTTAGAAACCATATCATATAAGTGACATCCCATCAACTTTACCAGTTTATTGATTAGAGTAAGTCACTCAATCTAGTCCATGCACCAGGGGGAGGGGATTACACAGTATGTGAATTTTAGGATCCCAGACAATTAGGACTATCTCAGAAGGCTGCCTCACTATAGGGACAGAAATGTCAACTTTCTTTTATAAGTCTAAAGGACTGAGAGGGGAAACAGGTTAACTTTCAGCACTCAATTTATGCTTTCTTCCCTCTTTATAACGGTTTCACTATTTTTGTTTGTTTGTTTTTGGATTGGGAAGGGTTGATTGATTGGTTAGTTGGTTTTCTGCTTGCTGTGAGTGTACAGATTGTAAAAAATAAAATCTCTTTTAAAAGTTTTTACTTTGTAGTGAGGGTTGTGTACATGTATAATTGAATAGCCTCAAGAAATTGTTTTTATGGGTGCTGGTTTGTGATTGATGAGCCCTTTACTACCAAAAGACCCTCCAAATCTGAGTCACATTTTATTCTTTTATCCTTGGAGCCCCAGCAATGGAATCCTGATGATCACCTGTGACATGAAGTATGTGTGCCAGCAACCTTACTTATAAAGGTCTTATGCATTCAACTCCTGGATTTTAAATGTCCTCTCTGCTTGTTTGCTCTAAAAACTCCCTTTTTGAATCTGTGGTTTTTACATTGTGATCTTATTTTTTTTTTTATTTTTATTTTTGCATGGCGAGCCAAATTGTCTAGTTCATATTGACTCCTTCACAAGAGGCTTGAACTATGTTCGCGCTACCTAGGCCCAATCTGTGCTGCTTAAGAGATGGCAGTGAGAAGTCCTCCCAGAACCAATTTCAGTTTTAGCCTTCAGCTTTGGTCCTTGTTTTCTCTCCCTCTTCACATCTTCATTGCCAGTGTCATTTTCATCATTACCTTCTAAAAGCATGTACTTATTTTTCAATTAAACAATAGGGTTTAATTGAACTTTATTGTTCTAACTTCCAAGAAAATGAACTTTACTGTTTCTTTTTTTTTTTTTTTTTTTATGAATTTGTCATTTTATTCTTATGAAATTGTAGGAATTAGTGAATGGTGAAATAACGTGTAGCAAAATGGTTATCTAACTCCCATAGATTGATTCCATAAATCTCAATAAACATTTTGATTTTATGCACTTTGGGTATAGTTAGTCTTCTCACTTAAGAGATTTAAATAGATGCAAGTATCCTAATAGATATCTTTATATGAACTTTACTGTTTCTAACTTCTGAGAAAATGAAACTAGACATAGCCTGACCTTCTGTCCTCCAGAAGGTTTACATAGTCCAAGGCAAAGCACTCATGTGCTCATTATAATAGCAATGAATAAAGCTTTGACCACATAAATGTTCTTAACTAGTGGTTTGTTTACTAAACTGACGCTTCCTGGACTTCTTTGCTGTATTCTTCAATAAGAAATAATGATAATAATACATTTATTGGCATGTTTTGAAAACAATGCTATCTAACACATTGTGTATATTTCAGTGTGTAGAGAGATCGCCCCATACCATCAATATGCATTTATTTACATAGTTATTCATTCATTCATTTATTAAAATAGAATTAATCAAGCAAAATGAAATTAGCATCCAGAATTTGTTTATGGTGTACTTTGGCCACAGCATGTATCCTATCTGAATATAGGTTAAAAGTGATGGGTTTTAAATGACAGGCTTGGTAATATTAAATCCATAATACAGTGAAGTTGTTAAATGATTTTTAATGTATTTATTGATTCTAAGACACCAGTGGTTGTATCATTAGTATTTTAGGTGACAAAATGAAAATACTGCCAATTAAACTATGATGCTATCATTTCTTACCACTTTGGTTGTAAAAAGTATCCTGACTTGGACAAATTAAAATGCGATAGAACTGAATCTTAAGCTGATTAATAGTAAGAATTAAGAGGTAAAGAAATACTGAGTTGCTTTAGATATCTATTGTGAATACAGATAAGTGGCCTACAGCTTCAGGTTTTTAATAGCATAAGTACCTTTTACTAAAACTTAACTTACGTTGGTCCTAGTGTAATTAATTACCAGAGTTTCCCAAATTTCAAAATTGAAGTGCTCCTAAGTAGAGAAAACCATGAAATCCCAAGGGTCTGTAGGTCAAGCCTGAAATGATCTAGCCCAGCTCAAAATTTATAAATATAAATAAGATAGTGACAAATATGATAATCAGTTTTCAAATATAAAATCAGGTTTTTAGTTACACATATTTAGATAAAATTAACTTTCCATAAAGATATTTCATATTTTTCATTTGACTTTGTGTATCTGTCACACTGCCATGTGGCTATGAGGTTCAAGTGCCTTTGGAGACTCAGGCAACCAGAGGCAATATATGGAGTTAGCAAAGGAACTTCATAATTTTTGATTACTCCTCAAATCTAACAAAAGGTCAAAGATAAATTGCTTAGTTTAATTAAAGAGCATTAACACAAATTTTCTGCATTGGACTCTATCCAGACAGTATCTTCTTGTGAAGCGTTATGTCTGTTAGGATTTAACTGAAAATCACATCTAAATGAGAGATAACTGGAATTGGCTTATTTGATCATAAAAATGGCCTGTAATTGAACTGAATGCTGTTTTTCCTTCTTACCCCCATGTGTATCAATCAGGCAGCAATTTGACTGGCACATCATGTTCTCTGCATATTTGTGTGTGTTCGTTGCAGAAATATTTCTTTAGAAAGCTTTCAATTTTGCAGCAGGGATTTACACAGACCAGAGTCAAAAGCAGTGGCAGAGTTACACTAAGATCTGGAGTTGTTCATTCGTGCAATAGCAGAGCAGCACTCATCTATACATGCACAGATGTTTGAGTTATAAATGCACAGGTTCAATCTATTTTATGAAAGATTTATCTAATTTCATTTTTAGTTTTATTTACTACATCAAAATAGGCAGAGAGTAGCCTTTTTTTTTTTTTTTCAATTCTCCCAAAGACATGGTCTATACATACAGCTTCTGCTTAAACTTCTCATCTCTGATCCCATCTGTAGCTGATCCCTACTCCTTAACAGTCCCCTCTCCCCCAAAAGGATTGGGAATATATACATGTTATAAAACAGAATGTGCTTATAAATGCAGAATTAGAAGTAAATACTTTATACATCCCCACATCTGGGAAATGTTGAACAATTCTACTTTTAGGACCCCTGGAGTATTTCACCAGATTCGTACTGTGAAAGGCTCAGATGTGTCCTTGTCCCTGGAATGGAAGCACAACCCAGAGACATGGGTGTCTAAAAACAAGTGGTGAAATGCTGATGATGCTTTCAGCGAGTTTTCATAGGCAGGTCAAGTCTGCCAAAAATCATTTGGAGTTCATGAAATTTGTGACAGAAGTTTTTAGCACTTAGTCAACAAACAACCCTTTGTTCTCTTTTCGTTTCTTTCTAAAGAAAGGGGCAGAACATTGAAAATGAGTTTTTGAGTCAATTTAAATTTTCATTCAATTCCCTGTGCTGTTCACTTGATGCGTCTTTGGATCCTACCGCTTTCCCTTCTACTTCAATGACATTCTAGAAAGGCAATGAAGCATATTTTTAAAAGTCTAAGACTATATACAAAAAATAACTTATTTTATGCAAACATGTTGGGCCATGTACCGAAGAAGTCTAAAGCTTATATTGGCGAATATAAAGTGAAAATAGTCATCTTTGAGGTCTGACCACGAAAACTGTTGTAAACATTGCTAGTAGGGCATATAGGGTGTTATGCATTCCTCGTTCCCACATAATATGAGTTGAATTCTAATCTACTTGTTTTGTTGTTGTTGTTGTTGTTGTTGTTTGATACGGAGTCTTACTCGCTTTCCCAGGCTGGAGTGCAGTGGCACGATCTTGGCTCACTGCAACCTCCGCCTTCCAGGTTCAAGGGATTTCCGGCTGACTTAGTAGACATAGGGTTTCACCATGTTGGCCAGGCTGGTCTCAAACTCCTGACCTCAAGTAATCTGCCCTCCGGGTCTCCCAAATTACTAGGATTACAAGCGTGAGCCACTGTGCCTGGCCATAATCTACTTTTCATTTGTTTTATTGACTGAAAATTTTTCACCTGGTTAAAGTGTTTTAAAAGCTTCATGGAGTTGCTGAGCTCTTGGACAAGTTTACTCCTTAAATATAAAATGAAGCCAAAAAGTTACTGAATGGGATATTGAGTGAGAGAGTAGGAGTTGAGGGAGAGGACAAAAGGATACAGAGTTATACCTGTCAGCCCTTCTAATGTACTGAGCATCACAAGAAATAGAAACTTGCTGAACGGAGCTCAAGTTGTCTTAAGATGGCGTCACAAGCATTGACTTTGAAGTTTGACTCTTCTAGGTTTGAATTTGGGCTGTGACACTTGCTATGTGATTTTCTGTCAGTTACTTAAACTTTTGGGGCCCTAGTTTTGTCATATGTCATATGTAAAGGAGGGATAATAGAATTTATTTGATAGGGTTATTGAAATGATTAAATGAGATAATACATGCATGCAGTTCACAGGATACTTAGCACAAACAAATGGCTCAATTAATGTTGGACCTCCTGGGCTCATGTCCAATGTGTTTAACATTTATTTAGTGGAGAGAAAGAAGTTGATATTTACAGAGTTCACCTTTATATTTATAACAGAATGTTATATTGTTGCATCAAACATACTATAACATTCTGATGTATTTAGAATCTAAAAATGTATGTATTCACATTCCTTAGAGGTAATGTCATTCACACTCACCAATAATTATCTACTAGACATAGTTACTAAATCTTGCTGAAAATATTTTAAATTATTTTTTCTTTGTTTTAGTTTAGAAAATATTTTATACTTCAGGATACTTCTACTTTTTTGACTAGAAGCATTTCTAACCTATAATTATGTCAAATAATTTAGACTGTCTTTTGACATGAACAATCCTAAGAACTTTTGAGAAACAAATTTATTAATATCACAAGCTGAATTTACAAGCCAGATTTTCTATTAGCAGGTTTTCCAACACATTGCAATAGAGAAATAGCAACTATTGGAATCTGAAGGATAAATAAACCCATTGTTTACTCTTGTATATGTCTTGCATGTTAGAATGTGATCATAAAATGCACAGTTAAGTCCAGAAGGCCAGTTAGCAGATCACTGTAATTAATGTCTGCAACATCAGTCAAATCTTGTTTATCAGTACATACTGGAATTTCAGCTACACATGGACAATAATTGTTGTAATCCCAACTTGGCCTTCAGTTTCAGAAACTTGAAAGTAATTATTTGGCTGAACAGAAATCAGATGGCCTTTTATTTTATTTTCAGTTTCACGCTCAGTATGATCATAATTTTTTTAAAAGAATAGCTTTTATAGAAGGAGGAACTGGAACAGTTTGCTTACTAACTCACTTCTATCTGCAGTGCCAATGTCCAAAGAAAATGTTTTCATAGGTATTTTTTTCCCCTCTTGGTGTGTGTGTATGTGTGTAGTGGGTATGTGTGGGGTGAGTGTGTATGATTTCCCAAATCAGAAACTTCTTGGGAGGCATAGTGAGTGGTTTAAACTTCAAAAAGTGAAACTAACTACTCGTTTCTGGTAAAGAGCCTTATCCAAATATTAATAATTTGAGTTGACAAAGACTATGAGATATAAAAAATTCAGCTACCTGGTTTCAGGCTAGTGGTAGAGCTGACATGTGTGCTTGTAATTTCCCTTCAGAAAAGAAAGGTTGGGATTGGCAAAGTTTTATCTATTATTGTACATTTCTGCTAATGGCACTAATTTGGAGTGATTAGGTTCAATTTTCACCTCAGCGATCACAAAGAAGCCTCATGTGGAAAGCTAAGTTAACTTACAATCTTTATTATAATTTATCCCACTGATGTTTAATTTTCATTCAATATGGCAGCTTGGTTAGTTGGTTGACTATCTCATTCCTTAGGATAATTTTGTTGGCTATTACTATTATAATCATTATGAAACTGGTTATTATTATTTCCAAATGACAGGAAGACATTCGTATGTGCTAATTATTTTGCTCTGCCATCTCTACATTAGATTATTGGGAACATCTTACACAGGAGTTTTAGATTTGCATATATACCTCTATGTAGTGATATGTATTAATGTGTAATCACCTAATAAATACAGTCTATCACAAAGAAAAATACATCATAAATATTGTGTAGAATTTTTATTCTTCATACTAGTAGAGTTATGATATCAGCCACATAGTTAAATTCATAAAATTAAGAGCATATGACACAACTCTACTGTGTTAAAAGTTACAATTTTTGACACATCTTCTATTGGCTCAAAGCAGAAAGAAAAGTATTTTATCATAAAAATACTGCTTTATTAATGAAGTATTAGGAAAGATAGCAGGAAGAGTGTAAGGACAGGACCTTTTTGGTTCAAAAAAAGTTCACTCCTTAGCAGATCCCATTTCTATTCTTTAGCATGATCAAGTACCTACAAAAGTAAGATGCTCAAGATAGGTATAATTCGAGATTTACGTTTCATTTTATACATTTGGTTCTCTAGGTTTTATATTTCTATTTTAAAATAATACATTTTATATCATATACACTTTGAGACTTGTATTTTAGAAAAATGCCACTAAAGTAAAAGGTCACATTTAACATTTTTATTTCCAGACCTTAAGAAAAATTTATGAAAGCAGGTTTTGTTGTACGTTTCACCTTCCCCTTTGCTCAGTATTATGTATAAGGATTTATCTTGTTTGTAGAAACTTAAAACATTTTAGAGGATTTTGAAGAAGAAATTGGGCTAGTTTGAGTTCAGAGATTTAAGTAAATTTGTACTTTGAGTCAATGTGACTTTTAATCATCCATGAATGATTTAAAAGAGAAGTCAAAACGCTTATGACCTTCTCTACATCTCAATTTTTAGAACAGGACTTTTGACTTGAGATGCTTTTTACTCAGGCCTTGAACCCAGAATACCACTGAGCTTGGAGTTTCTTTTTAAAGAGAAATATGCATGTGGAATGTTGTTGCTACAGAAAAGATTATGCAAACATCTCAGCTTTGCTCAAGATATCCAAGTTCACAGAAAACTATTTGTGACTTCAACAGCTACCCAGCTTTCTGTTTTAATGTTGACCAAATCATGTTTGGTTGACTTAAACATAACAACACAAAGGACATTTTTGAGCCTGTAATAAGTTTTTTCAAAATTTTTGTTCATTTGAAAGAAATACACAATAAACTGTTATTAATACAATCATGTTGCTCTCTCATCTGCTGATGTGCTGATACATATACCAGATCTCCGAGGTACATTTCACATGGTAGGCAGGAAACCAATGAAGATCAACTTTCTGACTTCTTGTCCTTATAAAAACATGCTTTTTGTGGCTTCATTCCAATCCCCAAGTTGTGTATTTTGGGTCTTTCTGAGGCTGTTGCCATGCTTGAAAATACTGACAAAAGAGACTAATGAGGAGGGAGGTTCTTCTACCAGATTCTTTCTTGAAGATAAAAGCCTTGATTGTGATTTAATCCAGCCTCACTGCCTCTTCTATTGCAAATATTTTTATCATGAGATTTACCACAGGTAAGGAATATTTAACAACGAAAACAAAATCACAAGCATTACCCACATGACTCATGAGTAGAGGGCAGGAATTACTATAAATATCTATTTTTTTATTAATAAAGTCTCCCTTTGAAACATTGTGCCCAATTCAAAACATAAGTTGGTTCAACAAGATATATGATGCAAAGGCTCTTGTATTTACTTGACTTTCATTCTTAGAATGGAAAGCCAGGATTAAACCACTTATTCACCACATTGCCAGGAAATTCAGTGATAGTTATTAAACATAGAATGTAGGAAAACAGGATACATTTGCTGGAAATGTAAGCAGAGAATTCAATTAAAAGTTTAGCAAATGACTTGATGTACAGAGTTTAAGTCACTTAATAGTTTAATATGTAAGACAACTCCATCTAAAATTAGACAAATACTCTAATTTTAGATTTTAAACCAAAGAAGTTGCTAAAATTTTCAACCATTATTTATAAGTAAACTTACAGGAAACAGTTGTCTACATTTTTGAACTATTCACATGGAGACCAAGAAAGTCTCTGCTAAGGAATGAACTTATTTTGAACCAAAAAGGTCTTGTCCTTACACTCTTCCTGCTATCTTTCCTAATCATACAATCTCAGTAAGCGGGAGAGAGGCTGCAAAGTAAGGTAGCATCTGGGAGCTATTTTTAGGTTGAGTAAAAGGCTTCTGAAGGAATATTTTGAGAAAGTGGACAGAGAGGAAGACATATACAAGCCAAAGGTCAGTAGAAGAGGGTGGAACCAATTTCCAAACCACTTCATTTTACAAGCCCAGGCAATGTTTTGAGGAAGTACACCCTAGACATTTCCACCTCTTAGACAGTTCTCCCATTGTTTGTTCTTTGCCTTCTCAGTAAGAGCATACTAAGGTATTTTACAGACCACTTTAACACTGGAGTAGGTATATGTATATGTGTATGTATTTAAAGGACAGGGAAATAAATACTACTTTGAGTTGAAGAGCCAGAAACAAAGTTATGCAGGTGAAATTTGTCTGAGAAACCTGACATTCCCATGCTGATTTCAAGTCGGCATTTATGAATACTTAGGGTTTGCATTACATCTCAGTGCATTAGCGGGTTGTTTAGATTGCTGAACAAAATATGTGATACTATTTGTAAGTAGAAAATGTACTACTTGCTACTTAGTGTGTACTTCTAGACATGTAGGAAGACATGTATAGACAACACTACTCTAATGACTAAAAAAATAAAGTTACAGATTTGCATCAAGTCGCCTGTAACACTACCAGGTAATCAAAAGTGAAGGCAAACTGGTTCAAAACTTGTTCTAAGTGACTTGTTTGAGAACTGATTTCTATTTTAACAAATAAATAGAATAGAGAGTCTTATCCAATAGCAGCATGTCTTGAAATTGAATAAAGATAGAATCTAAATACTGCCGATAACATCACAAGTCGCCCTCCCTACACAACTCCCTCTTAACTATTGCGTTTTTAGGCTTTTAAGGTCACTCAAGTACTTCTATTAAAAAACAAAGCTGGGATTGTGTAACATGCCATGCACTATGCTTAGTTCTTTTCTAAACCATTTGCCTGGGAATGTACCACCCGTGAAGCAAAAGCCAGAAGGAACATGAAAACAGGTAGGACTTTAGGCAGCTGTCTTTTCATTCATAAGTAGCATCAGTTCATCACTGAAAAATTAGAAAATCTTGATATGCTAAATGAAGTACAAATCACCACCACATTACAGAGACAACCATACCTATTCTTAATATCTTTTAAATAAACTCTCCCAGGTATTTTTCTTCACAGATGTGTGAATTTATTTTTTAAAACTATGGTCATTCTATAAATGACGTTTCAAGATCTTTTTTTTTTAAAATCTCAGCATATACTATGTGTATCTGTTCATGTCAAGAAATATACTTCGCCACCTCATTTAATAGTCATTTAAATCCACTTCACCCAATCATCTGCTCTTGAGCATCCAGATTTCTAACCCAATTTTTTATGATAAATAGCCAAACATCACATTGTCCCCAAAATATGCATAATTATTATTTGTAAATTAAAAAGAAAATAAAACTTTGATATGGTTTGGCTGTATCCCAACCAAAATCTCATCTTGAATTCCTGTGTGTTGTGGGAGGGATCCAGTGGGAGGTAATTGAATCATGGGGGCAGGGCTTTCCCATGCTGTTCTTGTGATAGTGAATAAGTCTCAGGAGATCAGATGGTTTTATAAGGGGGAGTTTCCCTGTACAAGCACTCTCTCTTTGCCTGCTGCCATCCATGTAAGATGTGACTTGCTCCTCCTTGCCTTCCACCATAATTGTGAGGCCTCCCCAGCCATGTGGAACTGTCCATTAAGCCTCTTTCTTTTGTAAATTGTCCAGTCTCAGGTATGTCTCTATCAGCAGCATGAAAACAGACTAATATAAACTTAAAAATGGTATTGCAATGAGCATCTTTGTAAATGAATATTCTTTAATTATTTTTAGTCAGAATTCTTAGAAATCAAATTTCTGGAATAAAAATAATAATACAGAGGTCAAAATAATACTTCAGATAATCTGTGCCAAATTAATGTATGTTTATGTTAGCATTGTGTGAGAATGATCACTCCTCAACATACAGAAACACACACACATGTGCATCTTTACAAGCATCGGGCACCATCATTTAAAGAGTTCATTAAGCATTTAACCTTTTTGGATGTAAAGTTATAGTGAATTTTCCCCATGCAATGTATTTCAATAAAGGAAAATAGGCTTATGTAAATTATTTCTCAAAATTTATTTATTAATCATTTTCAGAATGTCTAGTGTGTGTTTAGTGAAAATCTTGTGAATGGAGATTTCCATGAGGAAGACTAAGCAAAAAGCAAGCATTTATTGAGCCTGTACTATGTGTCCAATATATTTAATCTCATTTAATCTTTAGAAACACCTGGTAAATAAAAATTATTATCTCCACTTTGGATATGAGAAAGCTCTTGGAGTTTGGGGAGTTTGTGCAAGTTGACACAAGTTAATGCAAATTCTGGAAGTACAAATATTTTTTTAAATGTAAGAAATACATATATGAAGCCATTTTCTCTGGCTGTGATTAAGATATGGCCATTAAAAGTGGGGAGGGAGATTATGTATTGGCAAATAATTTTTACCTAAATGAGACGTGACTTCCAAAAATGTATCATGGTGCATTTACAATATGAATGTGCATGGTGCAATAATATGAAATTGGGATCCACAGCTTTTTGGCTTTTTGGCTTTTTGGCTTGATTGTCCATGGTCTCTCTGTAAGAACCTAATTATAAAGGATATGAGGATGTGTCATTGCTCACATTTTCTCTAATTTCATTTTATTTAGAGGGAAAAAATTTGGTACACATCTGTCTGTATGGACGGTAGTAGAATAATAATAATATATAATAAAATATTATATATTGTGGTAGACATTGTGTCAGAAGGCTGGTTGATTTTATCTTTTTAAGTGTTAATATCCTGTCTTATTCTATTCATTCTATACGGAACTTGTAGCTAAGACACACACATACACATGCACACACGAACACACATGTAAATATACATACATATAAACAAATATAAAGTATAAAATAAAAATTTAGGAATTAAGTAAACAGAAAACAAAGAGAAAAACAAAGACCAACATGGTGAAAAACACATTAATAGTCCTTTAAAATTGCTGATGGTGAATCAAAAATTAAACTAAGAGTTCTGGCAGTCAAATAAAAAGGTAAGCACAATGAACGTAAACATTTAGGAATCCAGGAGAAACACAGTTTCCCTGATACTCAGGTCAGTGAAACATCTTCCTTCCTTTTTCAACAAGAGATTACTATAGGTGTAAGATGACATCCACAATGGCATCCCTGTGATAATGTGATTTTTGTATCTGTTTTCCCATTCTAATGCTCCAGTTAGACCTTCTTAAAAATCGTTGTCCAAATGATTTATAAAATAACAAGTTCCATGTTTAAGGGAGTCATCCATTTTAGTCACTTTGAGAAAATGTGAGGTGAATAAATGTCACCATATGGATATAGATCTGATTGTATAGTACTAAAGCATTTATAACACTTTGACAATGAGCCAGAATATTCTATTGATAAAATCTCTCCCCTTGTCATAAATTAACCTCAATATCTATTAAAGCTGAACTCTCTTAGGGCCAATGGTATTCTTTGGAAGATATTGAACCTGGTATCATAAGGTTGAAATAAAATGTGCATGTGCACGTGTGTGTGTGTGTGTCTGTTATGTATGTATTAGTGTATAAGTGTAAGTGGTGGAAGAGCAGTTTCTCTCTTCATTTTTAACCCCTTTCCTGAATCTGTACTTCACATGCCGTCACTGCTCAATTGATGTCTCCTTTTGGTAATCATCAAAGGAAACAGATGGTAGGAAAGAGTTAATGCAAATTCTGGTAGTATAAGTATTTTTTTAATTTAAGAAATATATATGAAGCCACTTTCTCTGGCTGTGATTAAAGGTACGGCCATTAAAAGTGGGGAGGGAGATTATGTATTTGCAAATAATTTTTACCTAAATGAGACATGACTTCCAAAAAAAGTATCATGGTGCATTTACAATATGTTCTAGTAAATATGTAGAAGGCAGTCATACATTTCCTCATCTGCAATATAATACTAACTGTGATGTAATATTAACTGCATGGGGTGATTGTGGGGTAAATCAAGGGAAAGTAAGTAGCAGAGTTTCAAGCACAGAGTAAGTACTCAATAAATATGATTTATTCTACTATTACTAGTATTATTATAACTTTAATATCTATTATTTCCTGCTCTAAAATATATATTATATATATTCACACACACACACACACACACACACACACACACACCTATTCCCATTTGAATGTTCTTGGCAATACCCTTGAAAATATTTCATTTGGGTCAAGCATTTTTCAGAACTTTTTTCTTAAAATAATATTAGACTTTATTGTGTTTGTTTTGGTTGATTTTGCTTTCTTTCTGAATGCTCTTGGCAATTTCATATGTGCTTGTTATTCCGATCCAAACTGGGGAGGAAAATATCTCACAACACAGCACAATGTACAAGACCACACAGTGATTTATAAAGGTCCCTCTTTCCGCCCATAGAGCTTTTAATGGGGAAACTCATCTATATTGCTGTGTCAAGAAATCACCGCCTTTATCACATACCACAGATGTAAATGAACCATATAAAAGCAAGTAATCCTTAACTCTACTACAGGAAGCTAGAGCAGAATTTGAGCTTTAGCAGATGCTCAGAATGTGTAACTAACTGTAGAGATGAAATGTGTATGTTAACAAGAAGTAATACCAATAGTTTATCTATGACAATGGCTTTAAAATTACTTTTAAAAAAATCAAGCCTTTTCCAACAATATCGTATGTCCCATATGGTTCCTCTAAGTCATTTTTAGTTCTCAGGTCATTTTTAGTTCTGTGTCAACTTTACTTGGATTCAGGTAGAATGCTTTTTCCATACTGTGTTAATTTTGTGCCCTTAATCAAAACACTAATTTTCATATTTTAAAGGTTCAAACAGTTATCTATTGCAAAATTCACTCTTAAAACCAGAATTTTATCATCAGATATTTAGGTGCTTCTAAGCTTTGTAAGTACATACACACTATTACAAATTGAGAGAAGGCAAGTCTAACCCAAATAAAATTATTTAATAGTAAGTTTAATATAATTTATTCTTGAGTCATCATCCAGGATGAATATGCAAAGACACACACATAATGTTATTAGATTTCTATGAGTTAACATGTATAAAGAATGAAGACGGGTTCTTTGCACAAACTGAGAAATCAATAAATATTACAACATGGCCTAAACTCAAAATGTGTGTGCTTAATGCAAGGAAGTCATGCAACAGTTGAAAACATAGTTATTCCAAGATAAGGTACATCTGGCTACAAAGTTTGATGAAGTGGTAAATAAATAGGTCTCATTTATATTATGTAACACAGAAAATACTTCCTTCTATGCAATTTTGCTTAAGTACCCATTTCAAGCACTGGTACTTACCTGTTCCATCGTGTTTGGGCCCCTGAATCTCAAGTGAAACTGTTGATTTGAGGACCTGCTCTCCCAGTAAATTTTCTCTTAATATATCAGAAGTTTTCTGTGTGTGCGTGTGTGTGCACGTGTGTGTGTGTGGGTGGGTGGGTGCTTTATTAATAAGGGATTTATAAAGTCAGTAAAAAGCTCTGCCTACTATAGATTGAAATACATAGTTCATTAAATAGGTTACTTTTTGTCATAAATGCAAGTAGACCAAAAACATCACCAAGGAGGGGGGTCTGTGTTTTATTCTTTGTTCCACTGACTATCTATTACAGCATCAAGAACAATGCAGGTTTTTAACAACTGTTTGATGTAGGGATGAGTAAATGAACAGGTATCACTAGAGTAATAGAACTTCCCTTGCTATTGAGAAAATTTCCCTAAAGGAAATCATTTCCTTCCTTTTCTTCTGTGCTCCTCAGGATTCATGTAGAGCACTGACATCTCCTATGTCCTCTGCCATCGCTCCCCCAACAATGAGTCAGACCATGTCAATTCAGCCTGTGAACTCTCTCATAAGAAGACTTATAGGCTGATTACCAAAAATCTTTCTGTGTCCAAACTTGGCCTGTGATAGGCAAAATTAACTCTTTGCATATAGTTCTGGCTATGTCTTTCCCTACTTACTAATGCACATGTTTGTGCAAACTTAGGTAGGTGGGATTCTATTTGGGTTCTCTCTATAGAATGTTTTCTCAAAAGATGTTCTTTTTGCATTATTTCAATGAGAGTGGTTTTATAGATAATCCTGATTTGGGGTATAAAGAGAATTCCTTTTGACCTAGCCATACCTAAAAAAATTTACCCAAATGACAAAGGTCACTTGCTTTCTGGTCACTTCCTGGGTTGCCAGTCCTATCAAATTCCACCTCCAGAGTCCTCTCCTGTACTCCCTAGCCATCCTCCTCAAAAACATACACAGTAAGGGCAGAGTGGGGAGATTAACCTTTTCTGCTTAGCAATCCTCTGAAATTTTGCTCTTTTACTAGATACTTATATATAACCACATAGTCAGCTTTCTGTATTTCAAGGAAGAAAATAATAGAAAACAAATGAAAAAGTGATAGAGGAAGAAATGAATTAATCGAATTAATCTGTTCTGTCAATATAGCCTCTAATTCAGGGACAGTTTCATAAAAAAGTTGCATTATGATAGAAGAGTATCTCATTAGTTTTAAGGAATGTAGAGAAATAAATTTACCTACAAAATACTTTAAACAATTTAGTTAAGAATCACTGAAATGATAAAATGTATTTAAGTAAGTCCTTATATGTAATTACCTTGTTATTAAAACTTGACATTGATGAGAGTTATGGAGAACATACCATACCACAGTTCATTCATTCAGAACTCATGTCCTTTGTCTTTCATGTAAATAAGAGAGTAAATCCCAGAGATTGTGTACTTACACCAACAGCAAGTCCACCTCTGCCACTAACTAACTGTAGGACCTGAGGTAAGCCACATAACTCAATGAGGCTTCAGCTTCTGCCTAAGTCCAAAGAAGAAACAGACATTCAAATTCATAACTTTCAGAATTGTGTTAACCTTCAAAATCCCTTGCTCAAATCCTTTGCGTAAACTTACTCAGACACAGGTAGTCAGTGGGTCTGCTTTTGTGGATTGTGTGTGTATATGTCTGTGTATGTGTCCAGAATCCCACTGTAGCATTACTCCACACTCTTACTCTACAAAGAAACCCTACAGAATATTTCATTGCCTAGGAGCCTCATTGGAAAGCCGCTGAACTGGTGGCCCTCTAAATTACTTTCATATTCTGTTATTCCCAACTGTATATGTGTCATGATCTGCCTGTACAGTTTTAAGTGGGCTGTGAGAATATGTCTTACCGAGAAGGTGACAGTTAACTGGAAGAAAATGAGGAAGTGAACAATGCAGATAACTAAAGGAAGAGTGGTCTAAGGCAGAGGGATTAGCCTGTGCAAACAGTCTAAGGCAAGATCATTTCCACCCATTCCACTGGCCAAAGAAAGACATTTGTTCATGCTCATAGTTAATGTGGCAGGGATGTATAGTCTGTTTGCTTTTTAAAGAAATACTAGAAATTCACATGGCAGAGGGCATGAGTGCATAATTCTGTACCATAGAGGGAATGATGAGTTGGAAAGAATCTAATCTGCCACACAGGCGCTTTGCCTTTGAGTGGAATGGGGAGCCCTTTTACGGCTTCAGGAGATAACCTGGTTCCAATTTCAAACATGCAATCACATCTGATTTCTGTACTGAAAATAAAATCTGGGGAAAAGGGCATGAGCAAGCAGACAAGGTAGAAGCCCATTACAATAATGCAGCGAGGGATCATAGTGGCTCAGATCAGGGTGGTCGCAGTAGAAATAGAAGTGGTCAGATTTCGAATGTTTTGAAGGTAGAGTCAACAGGATTTCTTGAGGTGTTGGCTATGAGAGAGGAACAGAAAAAGAAGTCTTCAATCTGGGTGACTCTACTAGAAGGAGAGTGGCCATCAACTGAGATGGGGAAGACTGTGTATACAGAGGCCTGAGTGGAAAATTGGAAGCTGAGTTTTCATTATTTTATGTTAGAATTGCCTATTTGGCACCTGAGTGAGAAGTCAAGTATACAATTGTTGAGTCTGGAATTTAGGAGAGAGATGTGGGTTCAAGAGTAAAATTTGAGAGCCTCAAGCATATAGACGATATTTAAATCCATCTCCCATACTCTGCAATAGCCACATAACTGGTCTATTAAGTTCTATTCTTTCCATATTCTAATGCATTTTCCATCCTGCCAACATTTATGTTTTGAAAGCAAAACCCTGATTCTATTCCTCCCTGCTTAGCCATAGCTAAGCCATAGCTTAAAACACAAAATACAAATTTAATATAGAGGTTCAAAATCTGGCCAAAATCTATTGCCACTTTATCTAATAAAATCCTCTTTATCTTTATAGGCCAAATTCCAATGTCAACTATTCTGTTCAATTTTCCTGATAGCCCCAAGAAAATTAAACTTTTCCTTGGCTTTTCTCACTCAGAACTTATCATATGCTGCTTACTGTATTGTCCAATATGGTAGCAGCTAGCCACATGGGGCTATTGTCCACTTAAAATATGGCTAGTTCAAACTAACACGTGCTGCAGATGTAAAATCTGCATCTTAATCAAATATTTACTACAAAAATATATAAAAATCTGACAAATACTTTTATATATTTCTGAAATGGTAATATTTTGGATGTATTGGGTTAAATAATATACATTATTGGCCGGGCGCGGTGGCTCATGCCTGTAATCCCAGCACTTTGGGAGGCCAAGGCGGGCAGATCATGAAGTCAGGAGTTCGAAACCAGCCTGGTTAACATGGTGAAACCCGGTCTCTACTAAAAATACAAAAAGTTAACTGGGCATGGTGGCACGTGCCTGTTGTCCCAGCTACTCAGGAGGCTGAGGCAGAAGAATCGCTTGACCCCGGGAGGTGGAGGTTTCAGTGAGCCGACATCGTGCCGCTGCACTCCAGCCTGGGCGACAGAGCTAGACTTCATCTCAAAATAAATAAATAAATAAATAAATAAATAAAATAATATACATTATTAATTCCACCTGTTTATTTTCTACTTTCCACGTGTAGCATACTAGAAACTTTAAAATCATATATGCGGTTTCCCATCTACGGCTTATAATTTATTTCTATTAAACAGTTCTAGTTTAAATCATATATCCCATTGTGTGATTACACAGTGTTACTCATATCTATTTTTCTGATAGATTCTGAATTTTTGAAAACAGAATTTATGTTTGATTTCTCCTTCCAGGACCCAGCAGGACTCTTGGCTAGATGTCCGATAAAAGTTAATGGGAGGTTCTTGGATTTCTGATTGATGTCTCTCCTCAGACACTGATATGTGAACAGATTGCCTACAATGTAAACAAAAATAGAATTTGGAAAAAAAAATAGGAGGTCCATAATATATATTTAAGAAACCTAAATACTTAGCCAAAGTCATCCAATTTTAGCTGACCACTGACCACATATAATTTTTGAACTAAAAATTATAATTTTTGAACTAAAAATTATAATTTTTGAAGGAATTCTAGGAACCTAGGAGCATTTCCAAGGGACAAAAATAATGGTAAGAGTGTAAGTTTCTTCTTCTCACTTTTGCATTTTCTCCCTCCCCATTGCATCCAAATACAATGATTTTGGAAATAAAATTTAAATTTAAAATATCCACTAAGCAATGAGATGAGAGCAGGATCCATCAGAATAATCAATCCAATATACGTTATAATCTAGTGGCAAGACAGTAAAATGTTTCCTGAAGCTCTTTGCCTCCAATAGACAAGACTCTGATATGATAGGAGATGTGATGTAATTCCCTATAGGCAGCATGTGCAGAGAGAACCACAGCTGTAGAAAATGCAAAGTGAGAGACTGCAAATTAGTATGTATTGTCAGTCCCCTTCAGGGTGAAGTGCAGTCCTAGGTGTCTAGACAGGAATACCCCTGCAGGGAAGAAGAATAACATCTCAAGTAGGTTAATCTGATGTAAATCTCCTTTTGCCATGCTGAATTTCTCCTTTATAGTTCACTCCACAGGGTTTTGGTTTGTTGTTTGGTCTGTGGAGTGCCCTGCCCTTCAGAAAATGGGTAGAGAGGTGCAATTTATCTCCCATGAAAAATTAATAGCTATCATCTGATCTAGAAATCATTGTCTTACGTGCTTGGTCAGGCTAAGTGATTTTTTCACTCTCATCATTGTAAAGTAATAAAACTGATGCCTGAACCTGTAGATAGTCTCTGTTAAAACTATATTTAGGAAACCCCACATAAGCAGAGTCTGTCAGCCTCTATGTCTTTCGACTTCATATCAGCTTTACTTACCAAATTTTAAAGATTTTTCTAGATATTATTAGTGGAAAACTATACAATTTTGCTTCAAATTGCAAAATCTTCATTTGCATTTATAGAGTGGTTTTGTTTCACTGAGAATGAGGGATAGGACCTCGTGCTTCTAGACTGCTGAGCTCATTTGCATGTTCAGCCACATTCTTCATTGGTTGACCAACTGACATAAACAGAAGAAGGCTGATCTATTGCCTTGACATATAAATGTATCCTTGAAGAGAGTGTGATTTGCTTTATCCTCATAAACTGTGTATGGCCTCTGTGGGAGAGATAATGATGCTCAGAAATCAATTTAATCCTAAAAACCTGTCCTTTCCTCTAGGTATCTGAGCCAAAATATGATGTACTTTTAGAACTCCCAGTGTTGCTAAATATCTTGCTCAACACTTAATAGTTTGAGGTTTAGGGGTTTTGTTTGGCATTAAGCACTGGTGCCAGTGATTCAGGAATGATACATCCACATATAACCCATGGACAATTGAGCCAGATGCTCCCAGAACAGAAGATTTTCTGAGAGCAATTTAGAAAATTTTGGAAGGACATAGACTCTTCTTGAACACATTTAATGACATTGCCATTAAGCATACTAAATCATACCAAATAGTATGAATCTGTACTTAAAATCTGAGAGAAGACATTAACCAGAATTCATTTTGTGTTTGTCTGCATGGTAACTTCATGTTCTCCAATACCAATGCTCCAATCTCATTTTATCTTTTTGGTTAGAATGGTATACTAGTATACTTTTTTTTTTTTTTTTTTTTTTTGAGACATAGTTTCACTCTTGTTGCCCAGGCTGGAGTGTAATGGCATGATCTCAGCTCACCGCAACCTCTGCCTCCTGTGTTCAAGCGATTCTCCTGCCTCAGCCTCCTGAATAGCTGGGATTACAGCATGCGCCATCATGCCTGGCTAATTTTGTATTTTTTTTTTTTTTTTAGTAGAGACGGGGTTTCTCCATGTTGGTCAGGCTGGTCTCGAACTCCTGACCTCAGGTGATATGCCCGCCTCAGCCTCCCAAAGTACTGCGATTACCGGTGTGAGCCACCGCACCCGGCCGGTATACTAGTATACTTTTAAAAATCTTTTATTATGCCCACTATATTATTAAGTATAACATGAATACTTGAATCCTAAGAATCAGAAGTTTTGATCCAATAAAATATTAATGATGACTTAGCTCAATCTCCTAACATTAGCTAATTAACTTTCTCAAAGACGCTGATTCATAACTGAGAGCCAGAACCAGGACTGGAACCTGGGCCTCCTAAATTCCAGTCACAATCTTTCCACTGCATAATTTTGTCTTAATTAACCAAAGAGATTCACTGGAGAGGAGAAAATCTGTTGAGGCAGGTATTGTTCCTGACCTGTGGGGTGACTAGGATATCTTCCCTGCCCTCAGAAAGCTTATGGCCCCAAAGGAAGATAGCTAAGAATGCAGATCTTTTAAGTTATGTAGATATTCTGATGGAAGTATATAAAGTAGAAAAGGGGAACACACACACAAACACAAAGTGATCACTTACACTGGAAGGTAATTCGGACATGCTTAATGAAGAATGAATCCTGGGGATTTTGAAAGAAAGACTGGGCTGGCCGTTCTACATTAGGAGAAGAATATTTAATTCTTGTCTCTGCTATTAGGAGACTGTGCAGGTGTTACCAAAAATATAAGTGCAGCTGAAGGGATGTTTCTTATTTGCTCTATGCAGAAAAAATATAGCACCTTCTTACAAGCAGATACTTAGCAGGCTGAGTTACTAAGACTTGTGGAACATTAAAACTTAGGGACAGTTTTAGCAATACTTCTATACTGTAAGATTTAGTTTGTGTGTGCACGTGTGTGTCTTTTGAAAGCAATCATTGCCACTTTCAAAGCAATAAACCAAAACTACTATATTTGGGGGAATAGGATAATTTAGGAAGGTAGAAGATATGGAGTTAGGGTCATCCTATGAGAAATATAAAGCTAACCCAATAGCTTCCATTGTCTTATAGGAGGAAATCTTTTTAGAAGAGAAGCAACCCACACTTTTGGACAATATTTTAAGGGACTTGGTTTGCTTACTCTTATACTTCTTTCTTCAAAAATCTGTTTTCTAGTGAGGAGCTACACAAGGCAGATGTGGCATTTGTAAAACCTTTAAAATAAAAATAGATTAAAATAGGAAGCTAAGTACAACTTGAAACCAGATTAGATGGTAATATAAGAAAATGTGAGTGCAACATGACCTACACTAGTTTGTATTTGTTGGTCTAAACTACTCTTTGCCCAAATGTATTATTTTCCTTTTTCATCTTCTCTCATTTACATTGCCAAAGATATTCAATAGAAGTCTTTTGTGATGTCATACTCATGATCTCTTTATTAAGGAGGTACGTGCGTGAGCATATGTGAAACATGCAAATGTTTAAATAAACATTCAATTCTCCTTGACTTCCAGCTAAAACATGACATCTGGATCTACGAGGTGATGGGACTCCCCCCTCTTTTTTTTTGAGATGGAGTGTCACTCTGTTGCCGAGGCTGGAGTGCAATGGCGTGATCTTGGCTCACTGCAACCTCCACCTCCCAAGTTCAACCAATTCTCCTGCATCAACCTCCTGAGTAGCCGTGATTACAGATGCGCGCCACTACCCCTGCCTAATTTTTGTATTTTCAGTAGAGACAGGGTTTCACTCCGTTGGTCAGGCTGGTCTCGAACTCCTGACCTCGTGATCCACCCATCTCGGCTTCCCAAAGTGCTGGGATTACAGGCATGAGCCATGTGCCTGGCCAGGACTCCCCTTTTTAATCTGCAAAGACCTGACTACTATTAGGGGTGTGGGTTAGAGGAGAGCCAGACCAGGCCCTGAACTACGTATATATCTCATTTAGTCATCACAAAGGACTCAGAGGTTATTATTCTCATTTCCAATTTTACACATAAGAAAACTGAGGTTCAAGGAGATTGAATAAATTGTATAGGATTAAACAACCTATTAGTGATGAAGCAGAGATTCAAATAAAGATCTGTCCGACTCCTGAGCTGATGAGCTGATTTTCTCTCTACTTGGCAATGGGGTACCACATAAAAGAAAATCCTAAGTGAACAGGAGCAAATTCTGTGGAGAAAATCCAGTAGAGCAAGGGACTTAGTACAATTCAGAAGGAGGAATAACTAGGGTACAAGTGAACTCAGAGGGAACCTGGTAGCTTTCTTCAAATATTGAAAAGATTACCAGGCCAAAGGAGTTATTATGATTGCTTTGCATGATCCCTAGGGGTAGAAAATAAACCAGTACGTATGTTGAAGTTTTTGGAAAACATTATTATATGAGAGAACTTTCCAAGAAAGATGATTAAGGATAGATAGACAGCACTTGCTTGGAAGGTAATCAATTTTCTGTCAGTTGACTTACTTAATTATAGGCTGTGTAATCATTTGAAAGACTATTACCAGACACAAATCAAAGGCAAAACTCATAGCTTAATGAATTTGCTTTATTCTGGCTACTGTCAGTTGAATAAACTGTGTAGTTAAAGTATCAAGGTAATGATTGAGTGATTTTCTAAATAAACAACTGAAACCTGAAAGCATTGCCATGGTTGGTTTCTGCTATATTTATTTCCTTTCCTTTGGTTTTGTCCAAGTACATAAAAGGTGATTTGGAAAGAGTATCTCTTTTCTCTAGTTTAGAGTGTCCACATTAGACATTTTAAATTAAGCATATGACATGGCAGGATCAACTTTAAAAAATAGAAATATCATATATCTTCAAATTGAAGTTTAGAAAATATTCTATATTACCTACTGGTTATTCTGACTTATTTCGGCTAAAGTGAGGAAATATTTCTAAATGTGAATATAGTTAAACACCATCAGCCTGTTGTTTTTAAAAGGACATATTAATGCTTGTAGAAGACCTTTGGTTTTCCAATTATGGTATTATACAGGGCTTTAAGTCAATCATTTAAAGTATGCATATTTTAATTTAGCACAAGTGCGAATCTAAATTATAGTCACAAAAGAATTGACAATTTGTAAACAAAAATGCATGCCAGTGTAGGACTTTGAATCATCCCACATTTGTGCTCATGTATATCTGCATATTTATATTTACTGAATGAATGAAAAAATGGAAACCTATTTGCTCAATAACCTTGACCATGTCATTTCACCCACTTGGGCTGCTACCTGCCTATAAACTAAAGAAATTGGATCAGAATTTTCTCAAGTTTCTCCTAGATCTAAATGAGTAAGTATGTAAAATTTGGTGCTGTATTAATCCCCAGAGAGAATGTAGAAACTTTAAAAAAAAGTAATTAAAATAGTGAATGTTTTTAATCATCTTCTGTGGTTTGCAAGCCACATTCTCTGAGCAAGTCAAGATGCTTGAGCCCTCAATTTTATGTACCACCCACCTCTATGCAGACAATTTCCAGAACTTCCTCTCCTGCCCTGACCTTTCATATTCTACCCAGTCACATATTTCTTTCTGTTTATGGAACATCTTTACTTAGATGTTCTGCCATCACCTAAATCTAAACATGGGGAAGAAAAGGGAATTATGATCCCTCCTTAGCCCATCTATTCTGCTTTCCCTGCACCATGGTTTCCGAGGCAGATACCCCGGGCATCCCCTCCCCATTCCAATTACCCACCATGTCCAGGCTAATACCAAGTCTACTGATTCCTACTCAGTGTTTTTTCTTCCTCTACTTCTGAATTTCAACAGTCTCAGCCTGAGCCAAGCTCAGCACACATAGACTCTTTTAAGGGCCTCCTGGTGAGCCTGCCTGCTTGTATTGTTTCCTTATTTTCATGGGCACTATGAAGAACCACAGAATACTTTTATTCAAATCTTTTGAGCAGCAATACAAACTCCTTTCCTGAGTGTAATTTAGCATCTGGTATCTGCCTTGAGGATAGTATTTATTTTTACATGCAAATTTCAAACATAAATATTTACTTATGTAAGTTCTGTCTCTTATATTAGAACAGGAGTTGGTTTAGCATTGGAAGCAGGTCTTTTTTTCCTTTCTTCTTTATTTCTACAGATATTTATTAAAAAGTGATTCATGTAAAACACTCTACCAAGCTCTCTGACAGCCATAAATATAGATCAAAGATGGTTCTTGTCCCTATGGAGAACATTCCTACTTCCTAAAGTAAAGGAAAGTAAAATTGGTTGAGTACATTTAGGCACTGACATAAGGTCATGATGTTAATTTTCTCATTTTAGCTTTCTAGAAAACTTTGTACAATACAGTTATTATCTCCGTTTTACAGATGGGGACAATAAGGTTAGAAGAAGTTAAATAACTTACTCCCAGGTCTGACTCTGAAGCCCTGGTTCTTAGTTCTATGGGCCTGCACTGGAATCTGTATTTACTGGTTTCTAAATTAATGGCATTTCCAGATTAAGTCTGGTAGGATGACAACCTAGAAATTTGCTAAGTGATTTCCTATAAGTCTGAGTGACTAATATGTATCTAAACTTTCTTTTTTTCTCATAAGCAAGTGATGTTCACTGGCATAAAAAGTATATTAGATTGTAAACACTATCATAAGCAGTAGTCCATATTCCACAATCTACAGGAGACTCTATATATGTGAACATGAACAACTTTATGTAACAATAATATGTTGTTTTTAGATCTCAAAAATTCATTTCATTAAAAAATACATTTTGTTTGTAAATCAAATAACATATGGTTTTATGTAGCATACATTCATTCTCTCATGTTAATTATTTTATTTATTAATCCTGCCCTCTCTAAACCCTGGTGAAAATATTTTTGGATGCTCATTTTTCAATAAATAAGACAATTATTTTCTTCTAAGACCACGCACTACATAAAATGAATTTGCATCTGGAGTGGTTTTTGTCAACAAACTTCAAAAGAACATATCAGATAATTTTGATGATAACCATAGCCTAAAATATCAGGTTGACATTTATATAAATAGTAAAGATAAGCATATGGTTTTTTCCCCTGATGCCAATTTGCTGTCTTTCAAGATTGTTTTCATAAATAATTACAGTGTATAACAAAAATTTTTCAGTTTCCATGTTTAGAATAAAATTACCACCTTTCTACTAGGAACATATTTTGTAAGAACCTGATATTTAAAAACTTCAAAATAGAAAGATTCAAACTATTTTCAATAAGTATTTAGAATGTATTTGTATGTGGATGAACAGTTTTTATCAGGAAATATCACTGGAATTATCTAAAATGACAAAAAGACCCCCTCCAAAGACTAATAAAGATGGAGGTGACAAAGAAGAAGAAGAAGAAGATGATGATGATATCAAAGAAGAAGAAGAAGGACGAAGAAGAGGTAGAAGGAAAGGGAAGAAGGAAAAGAAATAATCATAATGCTAAAGGTAAACTGGGATTCCACATGGGCCATTATTAACAAATGATTCTGTAGTTTCTCATTTCCTTATCTCTGCATTGTGAAACAAATAAAAGAACTTTCTTCCTTCCTAGACTTGGGTAACATTGTGGAGGGTTAAGGTGTTTGGCACCTATCAGATGCTTAGAATAACAAGGTTCAGTATGGACTTTGAGGCATGAGATTTTCTCCACGCCAGAGTGTGCTAGTCACGCAGGTCCAGCAGGGTCACAGCGCACTGGAGGGCAGCATCCTCCAGAGTGCCCTACACAGGTTCTGCCGTTCAGGTAAATAAAAGAATTCAGTCTCCAATACGACCAGTCCTTTGCATTTTAGAAATACTGAATTTCACTAAAGTTTTTTTTTTCTTTTTCTTTTTCTTTTTTTTTTAGTCCAAGATGAAAAGATATCTGTGTGTCCTCTTCATGCCACTCTAGCTTATCTGCTGTCATCTATGGTTCCTGATGAGTTGTCACTTCTGTGGCTTGTTAACTGAAAGTGCTCACAAAGACAAAGTCTGCAATAATGTTTTTAGCATGTTTAATAGAGCCTGGTTAAGTAAACATCCTCAATAAAAGCAGCAAAAGAAAGGTTAAAATAAACAGAGCTACTGTGCCAAGTTCATAATGACTTACACATTTAGCACTCTGCCCATCTTCTAAGCATGGCCGTTAAAATCAGGTTTAATATAATTGCCTTGAAACCATAGCTATTCAAATACTAGAGGCCATTTACATACTTCAGCTCTCTTTTTCTTCCTTCTCTTTGCTCCTCCAGCTTTATAAAACCTGGAAATTGTTCCACAAAACTTAATTTCAAGGTAGTTAGTGATACCTTTCTCTATAACAGGCTAGACCTATGAATTTTTGTCAGAAAATTACTGATTCTTGTAGAGTCAACATGGAGAAACGAACACTTTTTCACATTCTTCAAATCAGGTACTCTTTGGGAGAGTATGAGAAGTTTCATATCTCAGATTAGAAAAGTAGCACAGTTTCTTAACAGGCCAGTTAAAATGACAACCAAAAATATGTATTTATTTAAGCAATATGTAATATTAGAAAAATATATGCACTTCGGAGAAAGTCCTGGAAATGTAATCTCACCTCACTGGCCCTCAGTTTCTGACCCACCCAGCAGTTCCTGGTGTGAAATGTAACTACATTGGTAGATGATTTTAATAATTAGAGATACTAATAATAAAATTAAGTAACTGACATGTTTGTGTTCAATAAATGTTATCTAACTGTTTAAATATACTAGCATATAATTTTCCATTTTATATTTCTTGTAATTTTTCATAGTTATACAAATAAGTTGTTGATTTTCAAATATTTCTCCCATATGTATCCAGTAATTTATATTCTTATGTAAACTTCAGTGGTTTGTTCTTGTCCCAGTACGAGCACTTTAAGCTAAGACATTCCATTGAAGGAATGGATGATTGACATAAAATGAGCACAGAATCTGAGGGGCTGTCCTCACGGGTCAGTGTTGGGTTCTATTTTGTTTAACAACATCATTAGTGAGCTGAAAAAAGGAAGTAAGTAGCATGAGAAGTACATCTGCAGACGATAAATGAAGATGAACTTCAAATTCCCAGGAGGGGAGAGTATAAATAGATCCTCAGAAGGTTGCTGAAATTGGTAGCAAAGAAGAGAAAGAAATGCAGATCTAAATTACAACGTTCCATATAAGCACAAGAGGGCTTGAATAACGTGAGACCCAGAAACAGGAAAGAACTAAGCTAACAAACAGACAGTACAGTTTGCCAAGGGCACCAAAGCCCAAAAGAACATAGTATTCTGGATGATGAATGCAATGTAAATTTCCCATTTCTTCCTGTAGCAATGAAATTGAAGAGTGTATAGTCTAGCATAGTGTTGACATGAAGTCTTAGGATTGAGGCCCAATGTGAATACTGTGTGGCCTTGAAGAAAGGACTTACCTTTTCTGATTCTCATGCTCTGCTTCTAAAAAATAGAGCATTGGCCAGGCACTGTGGCTCATGCCTCTAACCCCAGCACTTTGGGAGGCCAAGGCAGGGGGATTGCTAGTGCTCAAGAGTTGTAGACCAGCCTGGGCAACATAGAGAGACCCCATCTCTACAAAAAAAAAAAAAAAAAGTTTTAAAATTAGACAAGCATGGTAGTGCACTCCTGTGGTCCCAGCTTCTCGGGAGGCTGAGGTGAGAGGATGACTTGGGCCCAGGAGGTTGAGACTGCAGTGAGCTGTGATTAGGCCACTGCACTCTAGCCTGGGTGGCACGATGGGACCCTGTCTAATCAATCAATCGATCAGTAAAATTATATTGTATTATATACCTCAGAGGGTTATTTTGAAGGTGCAATAGGTCTGGCACTAGATTGTAAATTCCATAACATCAGAAATTACAGTATGCTTTCAACTGTATCTCCAGTGCCTATCGTGATCCCTGGTACATGGTGGGCAATGAATAAAAGGTTTTGAAATAATGCTGAATCATAGGGCTGTTCTGAAGACTGTGTAGTAAATATGAGAAACAATCTTGAGCTTTTATTTGTTTACTTCCTTACTACTTGCCTCCCTTCTTAGCATGTCAGCTCTGTAGGAGTAAGAAAATTACCTTGTTCCCTCGCCAGATCCCTGTGCCTAGAACCTTGACATTTAGATGTGTTTTCTCAGCCAACACATGACACTCCCTGGAAGTTTGTTAAAATGGTAGAATTATGGGCCTAGCACCAGACCTATTGAATCAGAATCTGCATTTACTATCCTCTGTTAATTCTTGTACACATTAAATTTTGAGAAGCATTTGCCTAGAACACACCTGTCCCTAGTAACTTCTCTATAAGCTGTTATTAGATAAATGACTGCAAGATTTACTGTCTTATTTAGCAGATTTAAAGTCCTTCATACATGCACTAATAATGTTTTTTAACAGCTTTTGGGGGGTATGATTTACCTACTATAAAATTCACTCATTTTAAATGTACAGTCCAATGACTTTTAGTTAATTTACAGACAAGTGCAGTCTGCACCACAATCAAATTTCTGAACATTTCTATCACTCTAAAGGATCCCTTGTGCTCATTTACAGTCCTTTCTCCTTCCCAGCTCCAACTACTATGATAATATTATTTTAATATCCACCCCATCATGAGGGAAATGGTGTATATTAAAATAATATTATTATGGTGATTACATAGAAAATCTAATTTAGTGATTAGAGGAAATCACTAAATGGCAAACAAATATACCTCTTTCATTCACACTTCACTAAATAAAAGTGATTCTTGAATGAATTTCACTGCAGTTTAAATAGTCATTAACTATTTCTAAATGGATTTGCTCAACAACTAAGAGTTTAAACATGATTCAGTGGGGACATTTACCACTTTCAGGGAAAAAACATTTCAAATAATTATTTTCTAAACTTATTGGGTATACATCTACAAGCAAACATTATCAGTATATCAAAAATAGAAGCCATGAGACTTTAGTCTTTTCTTTTAATCCACTAATTACAAATCATTGCCATGTAATCGGGGTTAGAGCTAGGCAAGCCTATATACTTTAACTTAGTTAATTTGCTATTGAAGTTTAGTATATATATATATTTTTTTAAGTTTGTCTTAGCTGAGACTGACTTTCTTAGGGCAAAGTCTCTTTAATCGTTCATCTCCTCTACTGAATTCAGGTCCTTAAGTTTATTCCCCTGGACTTTCTGAATAGATCAATACATGATTTCATTGACCCCCCTCACTCTGGCATTATCCCCAGCAGTTCTGCCTCCCAACCCCAAGCAAAGTATTTCAAATCCCCCGCTTAAAAACCTTCCATGATTTCAAATTGTCCACGTAATGATGTCCAAAATCCCTAGCATGCATTGAATCCAGACTCCTTTTCCTGTTTCATTCCTGCCACTCCCACTTTCCTGCCAGGCCTGTTACACATGCTACACTTCCCACTGTTCTCAAGACTTGCCAAGCATATCACACATCTGTATCATTACTAAAACTGTTCCCTCCCTGTAGGAATGATATTCCCTTTTCTCTCTACTTAGATATTAAAATCTTATTTGGACCACAGTTCAATGCTTCTGTTGATAACAGCTCAAATTCTTCTCCAGTAGTCACCCCTTTCCTCAATCAGAATTGCCTCTTTTTCAATTTTTACTCACTTAGTATGATATTTTGAAACTCAAACTTAGTATAGGAAAGGAAAGATAAGGACTATGATATAGTGAATTATATGTTCCTACCACCTTTCACAGTATTTGGAATTGTAGGAGTTTGATGAATATATAAATTTGTGTGTGGGTGAGGGAATCTATAACATCCTGCCTTTGAAAATTGTTGCACTTGTAATGGCCCAGACATCTGGATGAGATGTACACTTCCAATCTGCAGTTCATGTTCATCTACCCTCTCTTTGTGTGTGTGTATGTCTCTTTTTTACACAAGTATCTATTGAAACTTTAAACCTTCGGTTAGAGACAAGAAAAAGCATGAACAGAATGAAATGTTTGAAGGATTGGTCCTAGAAGCCTGGCTTATGATTGATGCTAATATCCTGTTTCATCCTTTTAAAATTATGGACCATAATAGCTGAAATAAATTGAAAGATGGTATTTCAATCCACTAATTTTCTAGATGAGGAAAATGCTGCCCAGTGTCTTTATTTGTATTATTTGCTTGTCCATCTTTCATGTCAGGGACAATCTTTTTGCTTTTAATACTTTACTCAATGTCTCTTTATTAATAACCTGATTGAATAGTATGCCTGGACATGTCCTTTCTCTGCACAGGATCTTGAAAGCCACAGAACTATTTCATAATGCAACCATGGTTCCCTGGGGGAAAAACACTTACCTATCCAATCACATGCAGTAGAATATCCCTTCCCTGATATGTATCTGCTACTTGGTAGCAGTAATGAAAAAGAATAATCTGACACTAAAGGTCTGAAGTTCACTTCTAGCTGGTCTTCCCTATCCCCAGGTATCAATTCTATATCTTGGGAATCATTAACACAAAATGAAAAAACAACCAGCCCAATTTCCCCTATACCCACACCAACTGGGCAATGATCTCAACTACTATTTAAGAAAGTTAAATGCTTAAAAAGTCTTTTACAAAAAAAGAGGAGAAAAAGAGAATTATTTCACATGAATGTGAAATATGAATGTTTATTAATTTGAGGTTTTTTTTTAAGTCAAGACATCGTTGCTTTTATAAAAACTCTCTTTGTAAGAACAAATTATAAATTGCAAACTGGAATGAATGCCTACAGAAATAAATATCCAAATAAAAAGAATGATTAAATCAGAAGATTCTGCAAAGAACTCAGATAGTGAGACAGGACAATTCTCTGACGTAGTCAAGATGACCTTGAATACTTATTTGAATGAACCAGAGTATAATATACATATCCTTTGAAATAAATCATTGTTATTAACAGTACTTATCAGATATCTAATACATTAAGCTTTTATTTGAAATCTGAAAGGTGAGTTAAACACCTGTTCATTGAGGACTTTTTTTTTTTTTTTTGAGATGGAGTCTCTCTCGGTTGCCCAGGCTGGAGTGCAGTGGCTTGATCTTGGCTCACTGCAAGCTCTGCCTCCCGGGTTCACGCCATTCTCCTGCCTCAGCCTCCCGAGTAGCTGGGACTACAGGCACCCGCCACCACGCCTGGCTAATTTTTTGTATTTTTAGTAGAGACAGGGTTTCACTGAGTTAGCCAGGTTGGTCTCGATCTCCTCACCTCGTGATCCGCCCGCCTGGGCCTCCCAAAGTGCTGGGATTACAGGTGTGAGCCACTGTGCCCAGCGTCGTTGAGGAATTAAAAGCAGATATCTTTTGATTTCCTAAGAAAGCTGTATCTGAGAAAATTCTCGGGAAAGTAAATCCTATTGTCTTACCTGACTCTCACACCATCATTATAGAAGAGGCATAATCCCAAAATAATTTATTTGGGATAAGGAATATTTATATTTTACTCTATAATGTCTTTGGGGGAAAGTGAAGTATTCTCTTTTTACAAGATTTTATGGTTCAGTTTTTTTTTAATATAATTGCATGTTCTTGTAAATTTTTATTTTAATCCCACAAATATCAATTCTTTTGTCACACAGTAAAAAAGTTTAATTTTATGATGGTATTAATTGTGTTATTAGAGAGGTACCAAGAACTTTTTCTTATGCCAACATCTATGCTCAATTGAGTTGCCAGAGTTTGCTGAAATATGTACCAAATACAAATACTCGAATGGATTAAAATATTGAGGCTGATAATATTTATTTTAAGATGTAAGTTTGTTATAAGGTATTCGTATGTATTTCTGGAGGGATATATATGCTTAATGTAACTTACACCACTGGGTCATCTGCAAAGACTTGGTTTATGAAGCAATCTAGTGTTTGAATTTCTTGAACTGTTTCCTCAGTGCCTAGCATGATACTTTGATGATAAAAAAAAAGACAGAGTAGTTTCCCTGAAAATCTGGTAGGAAGGTAGATACAAGTATTAAGGAGATTCTTATGATAGTATGTTGGGAGAACTGGAGTTCAAAACTAGGAGCTTGAGAAGGCAGGAAAGACATCACAGAGATTGCAGATCTTGCTAAGGAAGAAAGAGGTTGATAGCAGTAGGATGAAGACATTCCTGAAGAGGGCATGTGGCCTGTGCAAGCCTCCAGGACCTGGCAGGACATGCAATGTGAAGAGAACTCAGGCAGTCTACGAGAGCCAGAGTAAAGCTGAAGTCACTTTAGCTTAAGTGGTGTTGTGTTCTGGATCTGTCCTCAGTTACTAAACCTATTGGAAAAGTGAACACTTAGAAAATTCCTCCTCTGCTCTGTGACAACCTAGGTGTGTGTCATTTGTAATGGACAACACAAGTGACTTCCAACCAAAATCTGTGTTTTTGCAAGGTGATTTATTAGACACAGTCAATTTTTTTATGCTTATATTTTCTAATTATAAACCAAAATCACTGACCAATATACTATATACAATGTAATGTATATACTATATACAATGTAATGTAATATACTATATACAATATACAGTGTAATACAATATACAGTGTAATACAATATACACTGTCTCTCTCTCACACACACGTAATACCTTATTTAATTATCAGAGGCAAAATAGCCTGTTCTATAAGAACTATTGTTATCTCCATTTTACCAAGGGGAGAGTGAGGTTTTGAGAGGTTAAATGACACCAAGGTCAGATAGCAATTAGTACAGAGCTGAGCTTTGAATCCAGGAAGTTTAACTTATAAACTCAAGAATTTTCACCTTTCACATAATTGCTGCCTTTTCTAAGAATATGTGATACCAAGAGGTTCATCAGAGAACTCAAAGAGAATAGTTAATCTTAGTGCACCAAATAATAACAGATTGTATTGCTGTTCCATATTTCTGCTATAACAAATTGCCTCAAATGTAGTCAACCAAGGTGTAAGCAAAGTTGGTTCCTTTTGGAGGCCCTAAAGGGAGAATCGATTTCTTTGTCTTTTTCGGCTTCTAGAGGTCACCTATAAACCCTGACCTGCTGACCACTACTTCCCAGAATCAGTATAACCTCTTGCTTCCACCATCACATCTTTTGCTACTGATTTTAATCCTCCTGCTTTTCTCTTATAAGGGACTTTATGATTCCATTGGGCTTACCTGGATGATTTAACCTCATTTGCAAGTTCCTTTTACCATGTAAGGTAACTTAGTCACAAGTTCCAAGGTTTAGAATGGGGACATTATTTAGCCTACCACATAGATGGATGCAATCTAGAAAAATATTTGTTTAAATTGTAGGTGAGAAAGAGTGAATAGGTATGAACTCTGCCCTCAAGGAGCTCAAAGTATAGTTGGGAGTCAGCCGTGTGAACCAAAAGTGATAGTGAAATGTGACAAGGTGCTGCAGCCTGCATCGTGAGTACTTAGCCCGAGGATGGTACAGAAAGAACCACACAAACATTCTCTCATATTTAAAATATCAGTAAAGACCATTTGTCCCAAACTAATTTTTCATTAATAGTAAACTCCATTTTCATTTAGAATTATATTCACAATTCTTGTGACATTCCAAAAACATTAACCATTACCTTAGGAGTTAAAATGCTTTCAGGGACTTTTTTTCTGTATACTAATTAGTTAAAAATTCTAATAAAAAAAACCACACACACAAAAAGCACACATTCTTTCAGTACGTTTCAGAAGTAAGATTCTAACCAAAAAGTTGATTCATATGTATGTTATTACTTAACCTGTGACTTTAAAAATGAAAAATGACCCACATGACAAATGGATTTTCTCTCAGAAATGAAATGTAACCCATTTATTGACCCAGCTATGTGATTCTTTTTGTTACCTTTTTATTGCTTTTACTTTTATGTTAATCATAATAAACCACCATTCTGTCAGAGTGTCCTAAAACAAAAGATTTGTGGAAGCCTGCATTTCAAAAATAATATTAGTCCACAGAAAACTCCTTGACTCTATTAAAAACAGTGACGATCCTTTGACCACACTCCAGGAATTTCTCTCTCACCAAGACAAAAGCAATCCAAAAACTAACTAGTTGCTGGGAACCCAGCAGAATCGATTTTTTTTTTTTTTTTTTGCCCTCCTGGAGCTCAGCAATAGGCTTTTATTCTTTCTTCGAGCTCCTATTGGCTCTGGGGAAAAAAGACAAATAATTAACCCTGAAGTAAGAAGCATTTCACTGCAGACTCTTCCTGCTGGGTTAACAAACATCTCTCAGAAAGTGAGCTCCTTGGGAGTGTCCCACTCAGTGTCATTATTGATTAGTGACACCCATTCTTTTAGTAAAGGCTTTGGAAACTTCGGCTTCAAGGGGGTTTGATCATTAAGGATGAAGTTTTCAGTTGCTTTTTGTCCAAATTTGTTAACTGAACGGTTAAGTGGTGAGATGGTGATTGGAGAGCCTCCCCGGGAAGTCCGGGTTTCACTCGCCTGCAGTAACCGGTCTCATCTAATGAGTGCCTCACTGTGTTCCTTCATGCTTTAAATGACTCAACCCCTATTTCTCTCAAGGCCCTGTAAGAGGCACAGAATCATCTCACAGCTTGACATTGTGACATATAAGCACCTATTAATTTGAGCGATTGATACCTAGTTATCCTTAAATAACTTGGTTATCCATTACCTTAAGCATCTTAAATATAACTATTGATTTTTGCTTCTTTGTTTTTGTTTTTAAATCGCTCTCAGACGATGTAACATGGCCCGATGCATATGATTTAGAATAGCATAACCCTCTTGTCCGAAAGAATTGTTCCTAGTTTATTTGGAAATAAACTCAAATTTTCAAAATGCATGAAAGGCAATATTGAATGAATCACTTTTCTTTCATTTTACCTGAGTGTTTAAGAGAAGACAATAATAGGATGAATGCTTTTTCTAATACCTTTGGGTGGATTGGGAATTTTGCCAATTTGGTTAGAGAATGAGCCAAGAGGTCAAAATAACAAGTGGGGTTCCCATAAAGGTGAATTAGCTACTGATGCTGTGGCTATCAATGTGTCCTTGCTTAAAAAAGCACTGGCAGGTATCTGTGATTGTTCTTGTTTAGTTATAGCACTCGAAAAACACACACACACACAATGAAAAAACTACCAGCACTACTACAATAATAAGACCAAGAAAAACCTAAATTAGAAAGCAAGAGATCATCAAAAGAGAGTGTGTGGGATGACTAAATGAAGGAGCTGAAGACAGACCCTTAGGAAAACCTACATTTTCTCAGATACACTTGAAAATAGCATCATTCTGTTTGTTTCTGTTTGGATGGGTCTTTTAGGATAGGATATTACACTTTGCAAAGTCTGTTGTTGCATTAAAAAGTCTCATGGGGGTCAATCTAGTCTCCCATAGGGTAGACTCTGGAACTTGTAGTCTTTTGTAATCTCTCAAGTTGCCCAGCATGAGCTAGACACATAGGAGACATTATACCTACATGAACTGAATTCATGTATACTGAGATGTGGGTAATAGATGGAAACACAAAAGGTGAATGTCATCTGGGAAGGAAACCTATATACCACATTTGTAGCTTGCAAAGAAACATTCTTTCTCCTTAAACATCAATTCCAGTTGCTTCATGGTTGGTAATAAGTAGAGAAAGGTCACATGAAAGGCCACATGAAAATTACAGTGCTGCCTTGTTCTTGAAAATTTTCCTACCGGATAAGCTGCCTTTCAAAATATGGCTTCTTCAATTTGTAATGCAGGGATCCCTTTGCCTTGATCTACTCACTAGGTGGACGCCTTCAGGGAGCCTAGCCTCCCCAAAGTCCTGTAATGCCTTGCTTAGTCTAAGGACTGTCTTCCCAATTTCAGCATTCTGTTTTAGGAGCTGTGTCTTCCCCAGAAATGACACTAGGAATAATAATTCCCGTTTCTCCTCCTCCTGTTGAGAGAAGATCAAATTTGAAGATCAATATGCACAGGAACTTGGTCTTACCCAGGTCTTACCTGGAGACTATACTGAGAGACAATCTAAAATAATCCGGCATTCATACAGAGCTTCAAACCTAGAGGAGGAACAGAGAGACCTTCCCTTCATGATTATAATTATTGTGGAAGATCTTACTTAGACAAAGGGAGAATCAAACAGAAATGTTATGGACAAGGGGAGCAAGAAAAGTAAACAACACTGGACATTGACCTGAAAGACAAGCCCATGTGTGTCTCACTCTGTCCTGAGGAGACAAGAGCATCTTCAGGAGAGCGTCTGCAAGTACAGGGAGGAAGAGGGACCTCAACGGATAGCTGGTACAGGGCAGGACAGATGAGGTTCAGGAAGCAGCGTCTGCTTCACAAAACAGACAAGAGCTGGCTCTGATGCATGTCTTGAGTTGGCATTATAGCTTGACAGGACAGGATGTCTGATAGGGTACTGACACTTAGCAATGAGACAGTGCAGGAACGTTGAAACAAAATTCAGCCCTGGCCCCTAGGCAGCCCCTAACCCCCATTCCTCCAGAACACACACAAATGTGTCTTTAGCTTTAAGAGTATTATTAACTAATGCAAGCTGGTCCTGAGTACAGTTAACGGGACTCACCAAGCTCACTATATCCCAGGCTAAGTGATGTTTTAAAATCAGAATCAGGAAAAGGGAGTGCACAGGGAACAGAGTGTGGACCCATATTCTTTTTCTATGTTAGAATTCTTGTGTAAATTCTGTGAAAAGTTGAATCGATTTGCTTTGATGCTAACTTTTTAATACATACACATATATTTAAATATATGGAGGGTCATTTCCCTCTAGTTAAAAAAAATGTCCTCTGGTTTTCCACAGGACTCCATCCAGCACCACACTGGTGAACTTTTGGTGACATAGGTCCTATATTGAAAAGAGTAGTGTTTGTTATTCCTCTCAGGCTTCTTGGTGTCTTAAGGATCTTGATGTAAAAGATCATTTGTTATTGTTGTGCTTCATTATCCTCTTCCCTTTTTGAGTGCTATGTTTATTTTAAGGAAAAGGACAAAATATTGGGATTTGGTGGAGTATCCCAAGAATAGAAGGCATATGCTCTACATACAAATTCTGGAAGCAGGGCTTTGAAGTATCCTCCTTCCTAGAAGCTCAAAGTCCAGGAAAGTGAACACAAGGAGGAAGAAGAGTAGAGAGGGGAAGGAAAAACACAAAATTAACTGGCATATTCTAGGATTATATGGAGAGAGTTTCTTCAATTTGCCACTCTGCAATCATCTTTTTTTCTCATGTGTCTTCACGTTTAAATAGATAAACTTTCCTCAAACATGGGATTATTTCTTGACACTGTAACTTAGTGCAAATGATTCACTCAACCTTGGATCACCCGCCCACTTTCTGTTTTAGAATGCTGATTAATCATCCAGAGAGTGCTCACCCCTCTGAGAAACCTTTCCTGGTACTGGGGTTGCCCTTTCTCTCTTTATTCTCCCACTGTACTTTAGACATCCGTGCTGCTGGAGGCAGATTTATCTGGCAGTGATTGAAGCCTGACCTTCAGGATCCCTCACGCGCACAGGCCCCTTTGTGTCCAAGGAGTTTCTGGTTGTTGTAGAATTCTCTGTGGGAGGGGAAGCCAGTTTGCAACTGGGAAGCAATTCTGTGTAAGCATGTTGGTAAAGCACCAGAGACATGAGCCCCCAGAAGTCCAGTAACTTTTATTTTTTCTTTTCCTTAAAAATAAATAAGCACTTTTATACCTGGTGGTGCATTTATAATTTTGTTTTCATTTTCCAAGAGGATTACCAAATGCTATAAGCCTGGGGCCTCACAAAACCTGGAGCTGCTCCCGATGCTTGCTTTGGTGAGCACTTTCTGTTGAGAGCTGGAGAAACTCAACTCAAGCTTGTTGAAAAGGATACCAAGATTGCTTGTGGGATCAGTGATAGAAACCAGCTCTTGGGGTTGGACAAGAGCTTGGAAACCATTTCATATTTTTTTTTTTGCTTTGGCTTTCTTATGCAAGTTGTGGGAAAGTAACTGTCTTCAGCCTCTGCTTCACATCTTTCCAGATCCAAAAGAGAAGAAACTTCGGTTGGGACAACCCCAGGATCGGCCTCTCACAAGCACACCTTGAGACTGATGTGTCAAGGGATTTAGTTTCTATGACTGGGAGCCAACAGAGTAACATGGAAAGGATAATGGGGTTAAAGGATGTAGAGGAGCAGTGTGATGTTATCTAGAAAAGCAAGATAAGCATGCTGGGAAGATAGCCACTAAATTACCTCTATTTTGAATTGAATTTGTTTTCATACATGTGGGTCTCTTCCATAAAGCTACGGGTTTTATTAAAGGAATAACCTTTCTAAATTTCTCTCATTATCCTTAGTACTTTCTCTACTGTCTTGCCCATAGTTGTCTGTATTAAGTAATAAGTCAGCGAATAAACAGAACAAAATCACGATAGCAACCTCCTATAGTAGCATATGGTCACCATATTGCTGAGCCTGAATTCCATACTAGAAATCAGATACCAAACAATATTCCTTCAATGTGATTTTTCCAATGCATAGAAAGGAATGCTTTAAGAATAGTCTTTCTGGCCGGGCGCGGTGGCTCATGCCTGTAATCCCAGCACTTTGGGAGGCTGAGGTGGATGGATCACAAGGTCAGTAGTTTGAGACCAGCCTGGCCAAGATGGTGAAACCCTGTCTCTACTAAAAATACAAAAATTAGCTGGGCGTGGTGACACACACCTGTAGTCCCAGCTACCCGGGAGGCTGAGGCAGGAGAATCACTTGAACCCGGGAGGCAAAGGTTGCAGTGAGTCGAGATCATGCCACTGCACTCCAGACTGGGTGACAAGAGAGAAACTCTGTCTTAAAAAAAATTTTTTTTTAAAAGAATAGTCTTTCTAATCTGTTCGAGATATTGTGTTTTAATATATAACAAATATATGAATTATTATGGCTTAATTTTGTAAAATTCCTCATAGGATTCTGAGAAATATTATGATTCCAAATAAAATCATTAATCCCGTAGTAGTCATCATAACATTCATGCATAACCAAGAATGTACATAGAATATTATTTTACTGGGTGGCTATGAATGGCTGCTCAATGTTTTCCAGTTGTGGTTTGCATTGAATCCTCCCAAGGGATGCATTATGCTTAGGTCCTGTGTGGTCTCAGGAGGGGAATAACATGGCCATCATATTCAATTTTTTTTCTTTGAAATTGACCAAAGAAGGTTTATATCAGCTAAATTACTAAAGAAACATCCTGTTAGTCACCCTTCTTAGAACGGTGGAGTTATCAATTTTGCATTCGTGTTACAGTTGAGGATCCCTGAGTACAGTGTCTTCTTAGTTCAAAATTAGATGTGTTTGAAGATCACCAACCTAAATTTGATGAACTCCTGAAATTATTTTATCACCCAAGTCAAGTTTAACCATTTTATTTTTTTCTGACTCTTAAATGGATTTGAATTTCCAGTTGTCTGCTTGGCCTCCAAAATGACTTGATTCAGATTTAGCATTTTGAAGCCAACTAAGATTGTACGTAGCCATTATTTGGTTGTGCTGTCCAATGCAGCATTTTTTTTTAACTTAATAAGAGGAAAAGGGGTCAGGCACAGTGACTCACCCCCTGTAATTCCAGCACTTTGGGAAGCTGAGGTGGGTGGATCACATGAGGCCAGGAGTTCGAGACCAGTCTGGCCAACATGGTGAAACCCTGTCTCTACTAAAAATACAAAAATTAGCCCAATGTGGTGGTGCACACCTGTAATCCTAGCTACTTGGGAGGCTGAGGCAGGAGAATTGCTTGAACCCAGGAAGCGAAGATTTCAGTGAGCCAACATTGTGCCACTGTACTCCAGCCTGGGTGACAGAGTGACAGAGCGAGACTCTGTCTCAAAAAAAAAAAAAAAAAAAAAAAAAGGAAAGAAAAAGGAAAAGGAAAAGGTAACTGAAATCATTTTCCTCTAACTCTAACAACTAACAACTAGATTAGAACTAAGGTACAGTGAAAGAATGATTACAAATAAGTTATTAGCAACTCACAGTTTTCGAGTACTGTGTGCCAGGTAATGTTACATGTATGTCTTACGTCAAATTCCCTGGGAAACAGACTCTGAGACAGAGAGAGATTTGTGCAGACAGTTTTAGTGGCGGGGAGTGAGGAGGGGTTGGGGAGTGTTCTCAGAGGGAGGAAAGCAGGACTAGGCAAAGGGAGATGTTAAACTATGATGCAGTTCCAACAGACCACTTAGCTAATCCCACAAGACGCTGCGGAGCTGGAATGGCCTTTCAGGGGCCCAGGTCTTTGTATCTCCACATCCGTCCAGCTGTCTGATATGGAAGGGGAATAATCCTGAGCAAGTCAACTCCCCTTAGCTAAGGGCAATCTGCAGAAAAGGTACAGCTATGAGCCCTCAGCAGTCAGCACTCCCTGCACCTGGTGCAACCAGGCGGGCACACTTCAGTATTCATTATTGACGCTTTATCTCATTTAGTCAGTATTGTGCTAGTAAATGTTTAATAACTGGATCTAAGTAGGGGGGAAGAGAAAGTAGGCTTGATTTATAGTCTGTCAATTTTCATGGTGTAAATACTCCTATCATGGCCAAATTCAGGTTACCAGCTTGATTTTAGTGAATGCAGAGTCGTGAAGAGATGTGCACATACAGCTCTTTAAGGTATGAGTGGACTCCAGCACATCAGCACTTTAATCTTCATTAAGCCGTTGGTAAAAATAATATTAATCCCTATTGTGAAATGGGAGATCATACAAGAAGTACATTGCTCAATTCTTCTTTGTATACAACCTCAAATCACCAGGTAACTGCAAATTTCTCTTCGAAAATGTTTACTATAGAGTTTTTCACGTATCATTTAGACCTGCTTGCACAAATTCAGTTTCTTCCAATATGTATATTTGAGTAAAACCATTATTATTATTATTATTATTATTTTTAGGTAACATCTAAACACTAATTTGGGCAGTTAATGGACCAATTTCTTTAAGTTAAGTAAAAAGTTTAAATGAGACTGAATGCTAAGGAAACTCTAGATGTAAAATTAGTTCAGGCCTTTTTGTGTTGTTAGTGTGATAATTAGAGGTGTCTGAATGTTTGAGACTGAAAGCAAATTTACAAATGTGGGCGATTATGTTAAAAACTTTGATGAGATGCAACTGGAAGACACTCTGGAGCCACGAACCAAGATTTCCAAAGCCTGACCAAGGAAACAAGATTAGTATCAGTTGTGCTCTGAATTTAGCCATGGTAAGTATCATGGGTCCCAGAAACATATTTATTCTTTTGTAAAAGGTGTCTTTGTGAAAGTTGTTCTGTGAACACTATGGGACAACTGCAATGTGGCATGAGAGAACTTGAGTTTTATGGACAGAAAGGTTCATGTTGGAATTATAACTGCATGTCACTGGGCACATGCTCAGACTCTCTGATCCCTGGTTTTCTCATCAGAAGGTGATACCTCTTTCCCAGGTTGTTGACAAGTTTAAATGGGGAATCAGGTTGCTTGCCATGTAACTGCATAATACATTGTAGCAGTTCCTGTAATTAGTGTAGAAAACTGAGAATTTGGAACTGAATATGGAGTTTTCAGTAGACTAAGGTAACGATTTTATGTTTCTCGAAATTACCCATAAAATTGGAATGAATTATTCTCATTTGTAGTAGATTTTAGTAAATTTTAGAGGTATGGATGGGCTTTCTTACTCTCTATAGAATGACTGAAAGAATGTGTTCTAAAAGGTGTTTAACATGAAACTCATTAAAATTCTATAGCAGTGGTTCACAAATGGAACACAAACAATGAATAGAAGTCATTACAAATAATAATGTCCCAGAGAAAAATCAGATGGCTGCGACAAAATACACGAATTATCATGCTTATGGACAATGTTACTGTTTTCTATGCAATGTCACTGTTTTCTATGCAAAAACTCAAATTATAATAAAATGATAAGCCTATCATTTCTCTCTTGCCTTACTGAAACTAACTTCCTTCCTGTCTAAAATAATGCACACGAAGCATTGCGTTCCTTGTGAAACCCCAAGCTGCAGATACACTCCATTCACTGGAGATCTTATTAAGCAAACAATTCAAAGAGCGGCTTTGCTTTTACACCGGGCCTGATATTGACAGATGCTAACCTTACCAGCAAGACTCCTCTTTTGTATACTTGTGATGGGGAAGGTTTTCTTTTCCTTTCCTAGCTCAGGGGAGGATTGACGGAGACACTGAAGTCAAATTTCTCTTACAAAACATAGCTTTAGGATACTTGTAAGTGGTACAGAAAAAGTGAGACTTTACTGTCTTTTTCTTTCTTTCCTTGTTTTGGCTGGTATCTTGAGTCATACTTTATAGCTTCACAAAAGGCCACTGGACATTTTTATTAGGCTTGAAGAGGAATGTTTTTGACTTTCTTTTACTGGCAGATTTCCATGCAAACTGTGACTAATACTACTTCCATTGCAATTTGATGAGAAAAGACAAAACAATTTTTCACTCCCAATGAGAAATGCTAGCAGCTATTGGAAAAATGAACGATATACATTTTACCTTTTGATGAATTTTTAAAGTTTTTGATACAAATAGAAAATGTTAGTAATATGTAAAATTGTTTTCACTCTACCAAAATAGAATAAAATAAAATATTGTTGTACATTTCTACAAGAATTGATGAGATAGAAATGCCAGAATTTATGGATATATCTTTTTAAATTCCAAATAGAAGAATTATTCTGGTAGAATAAAGAATTAAACCAGTGGAGAATAATTTTTTCATAAATTTTAATTTATGTATTAATTAACAAATATAAATGTTAGAAGGAGTATTAGTGAATAAATACAATTTTCATATGAAATCATTTCTTTTGATGATTAGCAGTGTAGGGAATTCATATATATCTATATGTTTTTATATAGAGAGGCATACTTTTAGAGCTAAAAAAAGGATGATACAAACTTTTATTTTTAATCTTATGAAGTGCTTGTGTGTTTTATGTAATTAGAGGACACTTCTAAACTCAATATCTTGTGATTCATCCTCCATGGACCATATATGAATGCTGACCTAAATAACAGATTGATAACAAAAGTTTTGGCCAATTCTCATTTTCTCCAGGGTTGATAAGGAGAGTATTATATATATATGAGAGGATATGAGACCCGAGGCTGTTCTTCTCCGTCTGATTGGGAAGATGTACAACTTTAACGACTTGTTCTATCAAATTTATGATGGAAAAGTAAAGTAAATAGAGGAGAGGCAAATAGCTAACAATTAACCTATAATGTTTGCCTTTGATACACAAAATCATAGTATTAAATTCTACTGATTTCTTTCAGGAATAAAGCAAACAGCAATTTTTCGTTGTTTTTTTCCTAAGAACTGATAGGCTTTGTCATGTATGGTACATGACTATCTTGGCCAAGGATTAGAAACACTTTTTACATTTGAACTGGGGGGGCTTGAAGCACAGGTTCACTCCTTCAGCTGCTTATTAGAGGCATTATTTCCAATGCTGGCAGTAGCACTGGAAGTCCTTCATTTTGCACCTATAAATAATAATGGATACAAATAACTTTCAGATTGCAAGTGAGATAAAAAGTAATTGCTTGTTAATTAAATTTCTAGGAGCCATAGGCAATTATCAATGAACAAAATCAATTATAGAAATCCTAAAACCTTCTGTAAAAGCTTCATGGTATCTGAGTCAAAGAAACCCAAGTTGAAATCCTGGCTTCTGCCCTAATCCTCTCTAAACCTAAGATTCCTCTTTATCTGTAAAATGGGCACATATTAACTAATGAGATGTTTGCAGAGATTAAATTAAGTCATGAATGTAAAGCATTTAGCATAGTGGTTGACATCAAATAGGAGTGCAATAGGAGATATATTATAATAGCAACTTAAAAGCATTAAAACCCTACGAAATTAGTCAAACCTAGATATCTGATCATTTTAACTCACAAGACAAGCTTTGAGATAACCCAAAGCTTTGGCTGGGTTGAAGTTTGTCCTGTTGGGTCGATTTGCATGTTAACTCCCTGTCTCTCTCTCCTTGTCTTTGTAGGGGAGGAAAGTTTTCCTCAACTCTCCCGGGGTCCCTGGTTGGATCTTTAAATAAAACTGACAAAGACAGATTAACGGAGAAAAGCATACAGATTTACTTAATAAGCTTTATTTAGTAAGTGACATGGGGACTTTCAGAAATGAAGACCCAAAGAAACAAGTAAGCACATATTTTTATGCTTAGGTTGTTGAAGAGTGGAAAGTCATGGAAAAATGTGATTGGAGGACAAAAGGGTATGATCTAATGGTAACAAACTGGGGGGACCTAGCAAAACCTGTTTATGCAGATTCATCTTGGCATTTATAGCTTTGAGGATAAGGATGCTCCTTTCCTTCCCTCTGGGTACAGAATGGGCACCTCTGGAATGAAAGTTTTATGACCTACTTCAGAGAAAGGGTCAGAGAGAATTCTTTTAAAGCCTGCTTCAGGGGAGAAGGGCAAGAGAAGGTCAGAGAAATCTTCTTGCTTCTGCTGTTTCCTCAAATGGCTAGGAGCTGTGTTTTGAACCCTATCAAAATAGGAGTTTCACTGAGTCCTGAACCCCATCATCTCCTTGTCTCTAAATCCTCCCCGCTGTCTTTCCTCATCTGTGTGCATGACAGGCTGAAGGGGGATCATGACCAATTTTAGACCTAGAAAATATACTATTGATACATGTACACATATCAGTTTGTTCTTGGCTTTAGGATACTGGTTTAACTTTCTGTATCAGAAGAGAAGTAAAAGGTATGTATTTGCATTTTGTACAAATAACTAAATACATCAAATAATTCCAGAGGCAGGAATTTTTTCCCCCGATTTTGAGAGAGTACTTGTCCTAGGCAGTTTTGCAACTTTGAATAGAAACAAATCTCTGTTAGTTCTGGGAAGTTGAAGGAAGAGCTGGAGACCACCATGGCTGGCCCCAACTGGGATTCCATTATATGAGCAAAATGGAAGCTTCTATATTGGATCCAAAGTGTTTATTTTCCATGAGCCAGATTTTTATCAGCCTTTTACTCCTTTGTCATTTACAAATCAACTGCTACTTACATATATCTTCAAAAGCCATTATTCTTTTTTATCTCCCATTGTTCATTACTGGATTTTCCAGGTAGTTTTGACATATATCAGCAAATATTGCACTTCATCTTTACAATTTTCCACAAATATCTAAAGAAGAATGGAAATTGCCAATCCCAATTAGCTGCATGTCTCATCATATCTGTTGTTTTATTCCCAGCCGATACAAAATTCAGTTGAATGTCACGGAATACTAAGCAACTTGGTATCATCACAAATGAGAGAACACAGACACTCATGTGCCCATGTTTTTCTCAACTTCTTTCACCAGATTTTGTTGATGGTGTCTAAAGAAAGGCAGCTGTAATGCTTTTGGCTTGCAAAGCTTATACTGTACTCAGCTAAACACAGTTGTCATGGAAAACGGTAAAATGGTGATGGGAGTTTATCTGGAGAAGATAAAGTAAATTACTATTTTCCACCCAATTTAATACAATAATTTTCACTGCATATGTTGTCTTATGTTCTCTGGCATTAAAAAAAAGTCTAAACCTTCTCTACATTAGAAATAAATATCTGGTCCATATATATCTCATGTAAAATGGAAAAAGTGTGTCATGATGCTTTAGTCTCTTGAAGAGGCTGTGAAATTTTAATTTCTAGTGCATGATCTGAGGTCACAACATGTTACCAGAAGATAAACATCTAAACGCCAATTTGCAGAGACAGAACAATTCTATTTGCCTTACTAGATGTATTTGTAATTTTTACAAGACTATGAGGGAAACCCTGTTCCCCGAGGCCCTCATTTCACACTGTAGAGTTACATGATTTTAAAATGTCAATGTTGTTCAATGTTGCAAATGCCTTATGTTTAAGTAGCTCAGGATTGAAAGAAACTGACTAAAATTCACAGCCACAGAACATTTCTGTCCCATCTCCTAACTTCTTGCTTTTTGTTGAAGAGAGAAAGTAATACGGCCTTCAGATATTTCCTGGCCGGAATTCATTCCCACAGATGAATTTGTAGCTCTCTCCAATGAGATAAGCCCCATTTAACTGGTCCTAGGATGGTCACAATCTATTTGGGGGAAAGGTAACATTTAAATATAGACAGATGCTAAATTCTTCCCAGGAATGAAAATAACAGGGGATGAAAAAAAATGGCTCTGCCGAGGTTTTTGATTGAAGAAGACTTGAGTTAGAATGAAAGTTTGGAAGTCATCCTTCCAAAGAGAAGGGATTTGGCAAATGCTAATGTGCTCTTTTCTCACTTGTCTCAGAGTTCCAGATAATAGTTAGGATGTTCCTGGGGCTGTAGCATGTGATAACAATGGCAATAGCCCCTAACTGGCCTTCCTATCCATTCCACTTGACATCCTGATATCAGATCATTCTCTCAAGGGTACAGTGACTCCCTCTTAGCAAGAATCTATAATGGCTACCTATGATGTTATGATACGATATATATATGTCACATACATATAGGTTTTTATCCATGGTTTCTGGCTTATAACTCCCATGTCCCTTTTTATTTCTCCTGAAGGCCATAGACACTAAAAATATACTCTAATCTTCTCTGTCTTTGAGCTGGCCATAAAGAAATTCTCTCCGGGCACGGCGGCTCACACCTGTAATCCGCACACTTTGGGAGGCTAAGGCAGGCAGATCACGAGGTCAGGAATTTGAGACCATCCTGGCCAACATGGTGAAACCCCGTCTCTACCAAAAATACAAAAATTAGCCAAGATGGTGGCGCATATCTGTAGTCCTAGCTACTGGGGAGGCTGAGGAGGGAGAATTGCTTGAACCAGGGAGGCAGAGGTGGCAGTGAGCCAAGACCATACCATTGCACTCCAGGACAGAGTGAGAGTCTGTCTCAAAAAAAAAAAAAAAAAAAAAAAAGATTCTCTGACCCACCTTGTCTGTAGGTCATAACACCCCTATTTCAGAACGTGTTCTGCCCCATGCTCTGGAGGAAGGAATACTGCATAGAGAGGCCAAGAAGAATTTCAACAGATAGGTCTTGCTGGGTTCCCCTCTCAGTCTATTAGTATTAGATTATACCCTTTTTGTCCAATCACATTTTTACGTGGTTGTCCATGCTTCAATCCTGCCTATCCAATGAAGTTTCCATAAAAGGCCCAAGAGGACAGGGTACGGAGAACTTCCGGACAGCTGAACTCATGGAAGCCTACAGGAGGGTGAACAAGAATTTATCTATGTGCCTGGACAGTGGGGCATCCCAACTCCCCAGAAGAAAAGCTCCTGCACTTGGGAATCTTCCAGACCTCACTCTATGTATCGCTGCATCTGGCTGCTTATTTGTGTTCTTTAAAATGTCTTTTATGATCAACCAGACAATATAAGTAGATGTTTCCCTGAGTTTTATGAGCTGCTCTAGCAGCTTAATTGAACCTACACAGGGAATCATGGGAACCCCAGGTTGAAGCCAGTTGGTGAGAAGTTCCAGAGGCCCTAACTTGCGATTGGTGTCTGAAGTGGAGGGGGGCAGTTTTGTGGGGCTGAGCACTTGATGGTATCTCCAGGTGGACAGTGTCAGGTTTGAATTGGAAGACACCCAGCTGATTTCCCCTGCAGAATTGATTGCTTGCTTGGTATATGGGGGAAAATGTTTTCTATGTTGATTGCTGTAGTTTGACAGCAGAGAAAAGAGAGTTTGTGGGGTTTTTTTTTTTCCCTTCAGATTATCCCATGATTATAAATTAAGTAAACTTCTCCACTCCCCTATAATGGACAATATGGCAACCAATCATCTGTCTGCCCTTTCTTCACTTTGCTCCTGGTCTTACTTTTATAGCTCCGTTATAATTACCTTGCAAGAGGGAGCCCTCCATGACTACCTAGTATATACTGGGTATAGGGAAAGGTTGGCTTCAAAGCATAGAAGGGATTTGATGTGCTAAAATAGGCTGGATTCTTGATGCCACATAACATGGGAGCAGACAAGTTTCTTTTTATTGTTTGTCCTAAAAGGGCTAAGTTGTGACCTTTTACTGGATCACCTTTACCTTATCAGTGATATACTCTATTGCTTCCATTGAGAAAGATTTTAACTTTCTGGTTAAAGCAAAGCATGGGTATTTTCAGACTTAAATTACATCATGTAACAGGATACAAAAGATACTTGATATCTATTTGAGTGAGGTTTTAATGGGTAAAGTAAACCTTTTCTGGCAATGGGGGAATACCTTAATAAACTCACACACTTGGTTTGACATACAGAGCTCTATGATGGGAAACTTGAGTATGGTCTTTGAAAGATTTCAGGTTCATTTTATAAAGTTATCAATGGTTTCCACTTACGGTAGAATGTCGCTAAAAGAATCTTAGTTGACTCAAAATACAAGCCTAGATAATGGTCAAAGTTGTTGGGTTCTTTCATTCCAGATCATTCAAAATCAAGTCTTGCTCAAAAGTTTTGCTCTATGAGAAAATCCTTCCACTTAGACATAATCCCTTCTGTATGCCATGTTCACAAATACTTTACCATATAATCATGGTGACCAGAATCACTGACAAGCAACTAATTTTAGCACTACTTCTTTTTACAAGATATCTTTAAATCGTGTTGGTTTTGAATGATGCAACCCACATTCCTTGATCAGAGCAGAGTAAACTAAATTTGACAACCACCTACATAGTTCAGCAACCACTCAGAATTAAAATTCCAGCAAGAAGTGTATTTTAGGCCTGCATTCTGTAATTATCTGTTTTGTGTGTTCAAAGCCATTTTTTAATACTAATAATGTAACCAGTTTGACAAAATTCAAAGAGTGGCAGCTCTGTGGAAAGTGATGTCATACTTTTCCCTTTCTTCAAACCTCTTCTTATAACCAGGGGCTATTCATAGATTCCTCTCCCTTTAGCAGACAAATGAGATGTCCAAATAATTTAAAGATTTACATTCATTTGTAGAGGTATTATACTTCATTTAGAAGTACTCAGATGGGCACTTGGAAGTGGGAAGTGCTATACTAGGTCTCAGAGGTTGATGTTAGTTCAGACAATCTTAACAAGTTGCCTGGTTTGGATGAGGCTGCTGGTTTCCTATCCCCATACTTGCTTTCTCTGAATTATAGCCCTCATTTTTTTCTTACCTGGGCTGATGGCTACCTTGTAAGAAGAAAAGAGAACACAAAAAAGTTACATTTTCCAATCCCTTTTACAGACAGGTAAGGTAATGTCACTAAATTCTTTTCTTTTAAACTGAAAAATAATAAGTGTATATATTTATAGGGTATAATGTGATGTTTCTGTACATGTGTACATCACGGAATGACCAAAGTAGATGAATTAACATAGGCATCACCTCAAATAATCATTATTTCTTTGTACTGAGAAAATTTAAAATCTTCTTTTGACTATTTTGAAATATACAATATATAATAATGCATTGTAGCTAGCCTACTTTTAAATCTCTGGATCAATATGGACTCCCAGAAGCTGTGCACTTGGATTCCCTTGTTTGGGGGCCCACTTACTCCTTCCCATCCCGATCCCAAAGAACTGCTATCCTTGAGCATTCTCCCTTCAGTGTATATTTAGGGTTCCTGGCAGAGCAATTAATGCTGTTCAAGGTATCATAAACCCTATACCCATGGATCAAGGGCCCTTTCCACATCATGAGCGGATGAAGATTTTCAGGTACTACAATCTCAACTTGACCTTCATTTTTCCTGAATTTATTTCACCACCACCAAACCCGCTTTTCTTCCTATGTTTCCTTTCCCAATAATTGGTGAGCAGTCACCACATCTAGCCAACCACTCATTCTTACCATCTTACCTACAAAATATCTCTAAATTCCATCCACCTTCTGCAAGGCTAACTGCCCTGCCATCATATTACAAATTATTTTCCTTCCCGCTCTAGTGTGGCTCACCAAGTCATGGTCACTGATCCTGTCTTTATTTAAAATGTTGATATTTTTTCCATCATGAATTTTAAAAAATTATTTTTGTTTTAAAAATATTTCATTAAAAAATTTTAAAATTAATATTTCCATATAAATTTTATAACATTAATTTAATATTTTAACATTAAATATTTTAATAAATAGTAATTCTTTAAATTAATGCGTATTAATTTAAATAATACCAAATATTTTAATATTTATTATTTTAATTTAATGTAATATTTAATATGTAATAGTTCACTAAATCTTATTTATCTTGGTTACTGAGGGTTTTTTGGTTAAATTTTGAGCCTGAGGCAAGTACCTCACTCACTTCACTACAGTCCCAACAGTATTCCCTCATACCTCCATTTTTTGGCTTTACTGTTTTCCATTTTACCTGAGTCAGGAGCAAAATAGCTACAGAAGATTCGAGGCAGGAAGGCTGGGGAGCAGAGGGAGCAGGTCTGCCTTCCAGCCTGAAGCTGTTCCAAGGGGACCAGGAAGAAGAGTTAACATGAAGTCAAATTTAATGTGTTCATAATTACCCGGGACTGGCCACTCAATTTCTTGATTGAGAATATATTTGCAACTTAAAGTGATCATAGGCTAAATTACTTAAGAGTAAATTGAATAGTCATATGCCTGACACTGTTTCACTCAGGGCTGAGTAAACTTATCTCTTTTGATAAAATAAAAATGACAGAAAAATACTTATGTTCTTAGTTACATCATAAGCCAGACTAGTTTTATAATACATATTGGCCACATCTTTTTAGTTGATTTTTACCTGTCTTTTCCCACCTGTTTGTTCACTGCTTTCTCTTTGACTTGAAGCAGTCCCTGGCACATCATAGGAACTTAACATTTTAGTATCCATTTGTTTATTCATTCAACAAATATTCATGGAAACCTACTATGAGCCATCCACATTTGCATTTGCTAGAAGTAGAGAGTGAACCAGGCAGGCAAATACCAAAGAGCCCTTCCTTGACTCTTAGGCAAAGTGAGGTAATAATTTCATGGTGCCCAGCAACACAACACTCATCATATTTTTTGTAATGATCTCCTTCAAGTGTATATTTCACTGGTTCCATGAAAGCAGGGGATGTATTCATCTTGCTCACAACCATGACTCTATCACCTAGTGGCCTGGCATATGGGATATACTCAATGAGGATTTAAATAAATGACTCGACCACATTTCTCAATATTTCCTCTGGGACGACTTAACTAATTTCTTTTGAGTATATACATGTATACATATATTCAATGTATGTATGTGTACATATACTATCAGAATCAGTCTTTTTTTTTTTTTTTTTTTTCCTGAGGAATTGTCTTGTGAGTGCTGTTGATTGCCTACCCTGAATCCATTATCCCTTTGTTTATTTCTAATGGATCCCTGATTTTGTTCAGGAATTCACTCTTCCCTATGAAGCCCATGGTTCAAGAGAAACTGACTCTTCCTCTATTGCCAGGGACTTGATTGGTTCAATTAGTCCTAATGAAATTGTTTCTAATCTTCTTAGCAATGTTTGGCTTCAGTACGGCCATGCAATTTAGGTCAATTTCTTTTTTTTTTTTTTTTTTTTTTTTTTTTTTTTTTTATTATTATTATACTTTAGGTTTTATGGTACATGTGCGCAATGTGCAGGTAAGTTACATATGTATACATGTGCCATGCTGGTGCGCTGCACCCACCAACTCGTCATCTAGCATTAGGTATATCTTCCAATGCTATCCCTCCCCCCTCCCCCCACCCCACAACAGTCCCCAGAGTGTGATGTTCCCCTTCCTGTGTCCATGTGTTCTCATTGTTCAGTTCCCACCTATGAGTGAGAATATGCGGTGTTTGGTTTTTTGTTCTTGCGATAGTTTACTGAGAATGATGATTTCCAATTTCATCCATGTCCCTACAACGGACGTGAACTCATCATTTTTTATGGCTGCATAGTATTCCATGGTGTATATGTGCCACATTTTCTTAATCCAGTCTATCATTGTTGGACATTTGGGTTGGTTCCAAGTCTTTGCTATTGTGAATAATGCCGCAATAAACATACGTGTGCATGTGTTTTTATAGCAGCATGATTTATAGTCCTTTGGGTATATACCCAGTAATGGGATGGCTGGGTCGAATGGAATTTCTAGTTCTAGATCCCTGAGGAATCGCCACACTGACTTCCACAAGGGCTGAACTAGTTTACAGTCCCACCAACAGTGTAAAAGTGTTCCTGTTTCTCCACATCCTCTCCAGCACCTGTTGTTTCCTGACTTTTTAATGATTGCCATTCTAACTGGTGTGAGATGGTATCTCATTGTGGTTTTGATTTGCATTTCTCTGATGGCCAGTGATGGTGAGCATTTTTTCATGTGTTTTTTGGCTGCATAAATGTCTTCTTTTGAGAAGTGTCTGTTCATGTCCTTCGCCCACTTTTTGATGGGGTTGTTTGTTTTTTTCTTGTAAATTTGTTGGAGTTCATTGTAGATTCTGGATATTAGCCCTTTGTCAGATGAGTAGGTTGCGAAAATTTTCTCCCATTTTGTAGGTTGCCTGTTCACTCTGATGGTAGTTTCTTTTGCTGTGCAGAAGCTCTTGAGTTTAATTAGATCCCATTTGTCAATTTTGGCTTTTGTTGCCATTGCTTTTGGTGTTTTAGACATGAAGTCCTTGCCCATGCCTATGTCCTGAATGGTAATGCCTAGGTTTTCTTCTAGGGTTTTTATGGTTTTAGGTCTAACATTTAAGTCTTTAATCCATCTTGAATTGATTTTTGTATAAGGTGTAAGGAAGGGATCCAGTTTCAGCTTTCTACATATGGCTAGCCAGTTTTCCCAGCACCATTTATTAAATAGGGAATCCTTTCCCCATTTCTTGTTTTTGTCAGGTTTGTCAAAGATCAGATACTTGTAGATATGTGGCATTATTTCTGACGGCTCTGTTCTGTTCCATTGATCTATATCTCTGTTTTGGTACCAGTACCATGCTGTTTTGGTTACTGTAGCCTTGTAGTATAGTTTGAAGTCAGGTAGTGTGATGCCTCCAGCTTTGTTCTTTTGGCTGAGGATTGACTTGGCAATGCGGGCTTTTTTTTGCTTCCATATGAACTTTAAAGTAGTTTTTTCCAATTCTGTGAAGAAAGTCATTGGTAGCTTGATGGGGATGGCATTGAATCTGTAAATTACCTTGGAGCAAACACATTCAAAAGCTAGCAGAAGGCAAGAAATAACTAAAATCAGAGCAGAACTGAAGGAAATAGAGACACAAAAAACCCTTCAAAAAATAAATGAATCCAGGAGCTGGTTTTTTGAAAGGATCAACAAAATTGATAGACCGCTAGCAAGATTAATAAAGAAAAAAAGAGAGAAGAATCAAATAGATGCAATAAAAAATGATAAAGGGGAAATCACCACCGATCCCACAGAAATACAAACTACCATCAGAGAATATTACAAACACCTCTATGCAAATAAACTAGAAAATCTAGAAGAAATGGATAAATTCCTCAACACATACACCCTCCCAAGACTAAACCAGGAAGAAGTTGAATCTCTGAATAGACCAATAACAGGAGCTGAAATTGTGGCAATAATCAATAGCTTACCAACCAAAAAAAGTCCAGGTCCAGATGGATTCACAGCCGAATTCTACCAGAGCTACAAGGAGGAGCTGGTACCATTCCTTCTGAAACTATTCCAATCAATAGAAAAAGAGGGAATCCTCCCTAACTCATTTTATGAGGCCAGCATCATCCTGATACCAAAGCCTGGCAGAGACACAACAAAAAAAGAGAATTTTAGACCAATATCCTTGATGAACATTGATGCAAAAATCCTCAATAAAATACTGGCAAACAGAATCCAGCAACACATCAAAAAGCTTATCCACCATGATCAAGTGGGCTTCATCCCTGGGATGCAAGGCTGGTTCAATATACGCAAATCAATAAATGTAATCCAGCATATAAACAGAACCAAAGACAAAAACCACATGATTATCTCAATAGATGCAGAAAAGGCCTTTGACAAAATTCAACAACCCTTCATGCTAAAAACTCTCAATAAATTAGGAATTGATGGGACGTATCTCAAAATAATAAGAGCTATTTATGACAAACCCACAGCCAATATCATACTGAATGGGCAAAAACTGGAAGCATTCCCTTTGAAAACTGGCACAAGACAGGGATGCCCTCTCTCACCACTTCTATTCAACATAGTGTTGGAAGTTCTGGCCAGGGCAATTAGGCAGGAGAAGGAAATCAAGGGTATTCAATTAGGAAAAGAGGAAGTCAAATTGTCCCTGTTTGCAGATGACATGATAGTATATCTAGAAAACCCCATTGTCTCAGCCCAAAATCTCCTTAAGCTGATAAGCAACTTCAGCAAAGTCTCAGGATACAAAATCAATGTGCAAAAATCACAAGCATTCTTATACATCAATAACAGACAAACAGAGAGCCAAATCATGAGTGAACTCCCATTCACAATTGCTTCAAAGAGAATAAAATACCTAGGAATCCAACTTACAAGGGATGTGAAAGACCTCTTCAAGGAGAACTACAAACCACTGCTCAAGGAAATAAAAGAGGATACAAACAAATGGAAGAACATTCCATGCTCATGGGTAGGAAGAATCAACATCGTGAAAATGGCCATCCTTCCCAAGGTAATTTAGGTCAATTTCAACTGAGATGTTTTCCAGGGTCTTCTGCGAAAATCTCCCCTTGTTTGCCTAGAGAGCCTTTCTCCTACAGTAGTGGTTCTCAATCTTGGGCTATTTTGCAATATCTGGAGACATTTGTGATTGTCACATTTGGGGGATGCTACTTACATCTAGTGAGTCAAGGCCAAGATGATGCAGCTAAGCATCCTACAATGCAAAATACAGCCTTCAAAGAAAAACTAATTATTCCGCCCAAATAAGAATCAAGAATGTACAAGATGAGAAACCCTGATCTAACATAAGGGAGAAAGCATGTAGCTCTTTCTGATGGCTCTTTCCACCATAACAACCACAGAAAAACTGGCTTTAGGATAAAGCTCAACACTGCAGATTATAGAAAAAAGAGAGAAAGATTGTAGGTTCTTGATAACTTCTCCAAATGCATAGTTGGATCAAATATTTTTGAAGCTGACCTTGGCTGTGGACCCCCAATAATCTGAGCCAATATGTCTCCTAATTGCTGTGTCAGTTTGAGCTAGATTATTTTTAAATAGCCATTAAAAGCATTCTATGTAAACTGATATATATTTCTTTATTAAATAACAGGAATCCAGTTACTGATTTCATTTTACTTTGGTTTTCAACAAGTTAAAAGCTAATTTATAGTCCAATCTGAATAACTATAATTTTTTCTATCTGCATATCTGCATTCAAATTTTTTACATAGTCTTTTATCTTAGTTCTATTTATGTGTATTTTTGCTCTGAATTTATTTCGTACATATTCTTATAAGTCTTTTTATCAATTTTATTGAATGATGTAGGTGAGATAAAGTGCCTTATACCTCATAGGAAACTAAAGATATATTTGTGGAATTAAGAATAAAGGTGTACCAAACAAACAATGTTTATTTAAATATAAATACAACTTATATTTAGCTGGTCTTTGAAAATTGTACAATACCACCTGAAATAATTTGGAGTCAACATGGGAGGCAAAATACCATTTGTAAGCTAGTGTTTGCAGAGATTGAAATCTATAAGTTTAGTGCTCTTTCTCTTTCATCACTTGCATATCTACCATTCTCTCTTTGGATAAAAACAAAAATAGCAGAATTATGTGAATTTTCTTACACATTTTTTAAAACATCTTTAAATATTTGTTAAAAAGGTCAATCAAAGCCTCAGGATTTTGAGTTTTTATCCTATGATTTTGTTCAAATCCACAGAAACAAGTGTTATTTATCTCATGATATCTTTAAAATAAGAATGGTTGTAGAGACCTACAAAAAATTAAAATAGGAATTACTTGGCACAAACAGTTATGTAACATTTTATGAAGCTCAAGAGCTTAATAATACTAAGTAAGAGACAAACGGTAACTGGGCGAAGTTTTTGAGAAATATAACCTCAAATTACTAAAATCTCATTTAAAAAAGCTAAGATTTCACTTTGTTAATGTGTAATAGTTAAATATTTTATGCTGACCATATATTCGCGCTAGCAGGAGAAACTACCACATTGTCTATCTGTTCATTGTTAAGTCACATGTTCTGGTATTTTAGTCATAATTTGAAAGCTACTTTTATATATAATTAATGAAACATGAGAGGGTTTGAGTTGATTTAATCTATTTTTTCAGTCTCCCTTTCCTAGTGATTTCAGAAATCAGAAACAACCTAGCTTTTCAGACGGGACAGTTTCCCCTACCAAAACAATTAGTGTCTAGCTGCAGAATGAAGGAAATAGAGGTTTAGAAAACACAAGTTTTTGATGCTCATAGGTCACCTGCGGACTGTAGGGGTAAAAGGGAGCCTTTTAGCATGTTGGCCTGTGTAGAAGAAAGCAGCACTTGGGAGGAAGGGCATTCCCAAGCCTTAGGACCTGACCTAGGGACTTTCTAGTTCTTAGAAGATCAGTCCTAAAATCTGCCAATTGCAGTGGGACACTAGTTGGGGAGGAAACTATGGGGTTAGAGCGTTAAAAGATTTCTTGGCAGGGTGAGTATTAGACCCTTGAAGTTGAAGGTAACATTTTCAAATGGTGTCAGGAGCCACTGATTTGTGATCTTTGTCCTTGCTTGTGCTTGGCCCCTCTGACCTTTGTCCAGGCTGGCCTGCACAAGTGTGTAAGCAGCTGCCAGTGGAGTGTGATTTGAAGGGCATCAAGAGGCCCACGTGGCCCTGATTATTTTCCCCTGGGTCTGGCATAACTTTCCTATTACTTAGCACAGCATCTGGCTCAATAAATCTTGGATGGATGAATGGATGAATGGATGGATGGATGGATGGATGGATGGATGGATGGATGGATGGATGGATGGATGGATGGATTCATCACATATATTTATTACATGCCAGCTATTATGCAAAATGCACAGGACCCAGAAATAAACACAATCATTATGTTCCTACTTTTCATGAGGCCCACTGTCTAGTTAAACAGAAAAGAAGGTAAAGTAAATACAAGAATTCTAAGTGAGGGTTCTGAAACTTTAGAGAGAAATAGAGTGCTAAAGATAATGGACTTCAGAAAAGTCTTTAAAAAAAGGCATTTTTGATATGAAAATGACCATAATTGAAATGCAAATATATCTTCAGGAAAAAATATTATAATCTCATTGGCCTTGACTAGGTGCTTAGAGAGTCTATCTATGAAAGGGTAAAAGTAGAGCAGTAAGAAAATTAGAGACTTTTGATGGGGAGGAAACATCTCATGGAAGGGATAACTGAGTGCCCAGACTGCTGTTCAAGCTGAACTGATTTAAGCAGAGATGAACAGACTAGAACAGAGCCATGGAGCCGGGGTCCTGGGGACTGTGGGACCTGGAGCGAGGCTGTCCAGAACCAACTGGCCTGAGTCCCATTGATGAACCTGATAGAATGTTGCGCTCTGGGAATCCAGGCTCAACAGACAAGCTGCAGTAAGAAAGTCTGATTGTGAAAAACGCTAAGAACTCTGTGCAAGAGTGCTATTTTCTTGATGGAAATGTGACAGTATTATATTAATCACAGATGACAGAATTGACTTTGGGGCCACTGGTTTATTAACAGTTAGAAGGAAAGCCTGGGGCTATTTTAAATAAACAATCCCTCTGCATCAGATAAGACTATTTCTTGCCACATCTGAAGCCATTTGATTTTTCATGTATCAGTTGCCTTTGGATTAATCAGAGAGAGGAGTTGCATGCATAATAATAGAAATAAGCTTTGTCTGTGATCATTTTTACTTTAGCTTTCCAAATTTGAGGAGGATCTACTGATAGTAGAATACTTGCTGAATGAATGAATGAGCAAATGAAGGCATGAATGTTGGAGTATAATTTATTATTCTGCTGCCTGTAATACTTTTTAAGTGATATTGTCTCATCTCCTCATTCACCTGACACTGTGATTGTGGGAAAACAGAAAATAATCTTACCTCAAATTACTGGTTTTTATATAAAGTGCTATAGTTTTATTTTGATATGTGATTAGCCAAGCCTCTAAAGCCTCATTGTGTGTTCTTGAAGCACATAAGCAGAGACTGATTTATAAAACATGAAAGTTCAGCTTTGGGGGTAAGCCTTAAACTAAATCTGCACTGCTTCCTTGTGTCTACTCCAAAATTCCAAAGATAAGAGTTCCTTTATTTGCCATCCATTATCACTATTTAAACATCTTTCATTGCTGAAGTTGTACTTCTCAAGGAGTTGGATGGGTTGACTTTGAACAGTAGCAGTTCATAAAGACAGCAGAGCCCTCACCTCCCAACCCTATCTCCTACTTTGTTTTTCTACTTTCAGCACGAAGACTCTTTTTAGTATCAGACGGAGGAACACATTTTTCTCTCTAAAATACATCAAGGGAAATGAAGGGAAGCAAAACCTCAAAAGCAATCTTTTCAAACTTATAAAATTTTCCTCTACAAATCATGATTTCTGCTTTCTAACAATAACCAAAGAGCCTTCTTGAACATCAAATAGCTCTTGCAAAATGACATTTACAAAATATCCCATGTACACAAACTAGAAACATATGGATAAAATAGCAAGTTAGTGAATTAAATGGAAATTTAATTTAGAAATGAAATTTAGAAGTTAGTGAATTAAATGGAAAAACACCTCTGAAAGCACATTTTATATTGTTATTGTAAAACCACAATGTTACTAATGCTGGATAAACCCTGAGAACAGCTGGATTTTGACTGTATCTAATTGGGCCTGACCCAAATCATTTTTATTTTTTGTAAAAAAATAGCATTTCTGTACATTACTCTTATTTTCAGTGCTGAGTTCTGGACTATATGCCAATGCTTACCAAATTCGCTTTCTCCATATGTGTGAATAAATAAAAGAGAGCCTGCAGCCCACTGCTGAGTTTTCATAATAATGGAGGAACAATGGTCTTTGAAAGTTACAGATAATCCCCAGTCCTCATTGTGGTCATCTCTTTCTGTCCAATCTTTCTCTGGAACAACTAGCAAGATGCAAAATTGACTGATGATCTTCTCCCTTCCCCTGCTTGACCCTGCATACACACCGCCTCTCGTAGAAGTGCCAAGGAGCAGTGAAATGACCAAAAGGCAGGGAGTAGGAGGGAGAGGAAAGAAAAACAAACCAAGTGATCAACCCCAAATGACTGAGTGTTGGCTGTTTTCTATTATTTACTCCTTTGAGCTTTCTCAGATGTGTTTTTCTGAGAAGACTTTCATGTTGTCTTTTCTTTCCTCTCTGATAGTTAACCACCAATTTCCCTGCAACGGGCTAAGGGTGCAGAGCCCTTGAATGAGGTCCAGGTAGGCTGCCAGATTCTCAAGACACTAAAGCACAATATTTCCATCCTCATTCTTTTGGAAACAGGCTTTTAAATTGTGCATGAAACCCATGTCAATGATGAACAAAAATGAAAATCACAAAGTAGTGAGTGAAAATTCAAAAGCAGTTCATCCATCCTCGGTATTTACATACAGCTTTAAATATGTAGATTTTTTTGAATTATGCATTTTGGTATTCGTTCTATCATTTTATAAAGCGCTGCCAGCAATTTACAAAAGCATGGTCTACATTGAGTTCTGTTTTGATCTGCCCTCTCCATCAGAGTGTTTTAAAATGCTTGTACATGAATTAAACATAGAACAATCTCATTCATTTAAATAAAATCCGCCTACTGAGGGCCATATGCATGGCTTGGGTCAAATCTGTGGAAGCGTCATTGTGGGGAAGAATGCCCTCTGGCCATGTCTTTTCTGTTTCAATTGTCCAAGGTCTAAGAATGAACACCAAAGAGGAAGGAACACATCAATCTGAGTCACCAACACTTCAAAGATGGTCTTTCTCAAAAGACCAATACACTGCAGGCTTTCATCATATATAAACTGACTCAAGGAATTTCCTAAAGGAGGTAGATTTTATGTAGAATTGCTTTTTTTTTTTTTTTTTTTTTTTTTTTTGAGGATTTAATGGTAGAAGGACTTCTTTGTAAATATAAAAATAATTATTTAACATTCATGATGATGACTTACATAGTAACAATTTTATTCCAATCATTATGCTAAGTGCTTTACATAATTTATTTTAAAAACCATATGTTAGCTATTATCATTATTCTTCATGTATATTATTATAAATGACAAAAAGGGAGCACAGAAAAGTATTTGCTGGCACTCACAACACATCAGGATTTGAATTTCCTTATCTTACTCCACAACATAATATTAGACTCAAAAGACTACATACTGTATATTTTATTCAGGTACTTAAAACTTTCTCAGAGATCCTACTAATTGATGTAGTTTGATTCCAGGATCCTCAAAAGGGAATTTTATATAATTTTAGCTATTGATGGTCATTTCTAATAACTTGAAAATATCACTCTAGAGTATATATTACCCATATATATAACAAGATTTCTAAATCTAGGCCAATTTTTAAAAAATACTTATTTTTAATGCATATTGTCATGCATTTTTGCTTGTTAAATCTATACCTTGTGTGTATGTCAGATTTATTAAAGAGATAAATGTTAAAAAATTAAAGAAACCAAAGACAGATGTTAATGTCTTTACTATGTAAAGAGCTTTCATTAATCAATATGAAAATGTATAGCAACTGAATATAAAAAAAGACAAAGAACATGATGAAGAAATTTAATGAAGAATAAATACAAATGGTTAGACTCAAACACATATGATAAAATCTTTCATATCAATTTTAACTATAAGAATGCCAATTACATATTATATTTTAATTATTAATGAAAAACATTAAATACTATTTTAATTCCTATTATTTCAAGGACATAGAAATGTGAACATTCTCAAACATCACTGGTGAAAGTAGAAATTATTTAAACATAAACACCCAAACACATAGTTTAAAATATAAGTTGAAGTTGTAAGACTTCAAAATGTTTATACTCTTTGAGCCAATAATTTGATTTACAGTAGATGAAGAAAATTGAGAGGAATATCAAATTTTACTTGCAAGGATATTTATTACAGTTTTATTTTAAATAAAAAATTTAAATAATTTATAAGTTCAACACAAAATAAAGACCTGGCTAACACATTTATGACATAGTCATAGGATAGCAATAGTGTGAAGACTAATTACAAGTTGAATATCTCTTATCCAAAATACTTGGGACCAGGAGCGTTTCAGATTTCTGATTTTTTCTGATTTTGGAATATTTGCATATATGTAATCATACACCTTGGGAATGGGACCCAAATCTAAACACAAAATCCATTTATGTTTTATATACACCTTATAAACAGAGCCTGAAGGGTAATTTCATAAAGCATTTTAAATAATGTTCTTCCTTAAACAATGTTTTGATCACATTTTGGCTGTGATTTGTCACATGAGGTCAGATGTGAAATTTTTCATTCGTGGCATCATGTCAGCACTCAAAAAGTTTCAGATTTTGAAGCATTTCAGTTTTGGGATTTTTAGATTAGGGATGCTCAACTTGTAATATAAAAACATAATATAGTACATTTATTTGCAATATACCATTAAAGAGAAAAAGAATATTAAAAAATATAGAGTATGATCTCAATTTATAAACAAATACCTCCTATATAGCTCTACATATAATAAAGCTACATTACATATTAAAAATCCACATTATATGCATACATATATAATTGCATATAATAGAATGAGAAAAAACTGTATTATCAATTATTTAAATGTGGTATAATTGTTGGTGATTTTCTCCTTATTCTTGATATGTATTGACATTTAAAAAATTTACTACAATTAATGTATATTTTTTATAGATGAATATGTCTGATATAACATGGAATCATCAACCCATGGTGTTCTCAAGAAATAATAGCCCAATATAAATGCAAGATACTGCTACTAGTATAAATGTTTACTTGAGTAAATTTATGAAAGAAGTTCAATCTCACTACTATTCACAGAAATATGAATTAAAACAAGCACAATGATTTCCCTCCACGTTTGCTGAAGTTCAGTGCTGCTGAAAATAGAAAGAACAGTCCTCTTCAAACACTGCTGCCTGGAGTGTGTAATTGGTACAGTCTTTGGAGAGCGGTGTGTCATCATCTACCAAAATTTTAAATGAACACACCTTGAAAATTAGCAATTTCCCAGCTAGGACAGATTCTACAAACACATCTACCCAAGTGAATAAAATTGGATGTACAAAATGTTCATTGCAGTATCTTTTATAACAGCAAAGTACTGGGGACAATCTAAATGTCCATCAAAAGAAGAATGTTTAAACAGATTTAGCAGCTGCTAAAAAGAGATGTCCAATACCTATGATCTTTTAAAAAGGACATGGGACAACCATTTGTATAGTATGATTCACTGAGGTTTAAAAAAATCTGAATATATAGAAAATATCTGAAGAAATAAATCTTAAATTTAACAGTGGTTATCTCTTTGGAGGGACACGAACCAAGGATCTTTGGAGGCAATGAAACTTTTATTCTTCTATGTTGAACTTTTATTCTTCTATGGTGTTCGAAATTTTTGCAGCGAGAAGTATTTATGTATACCATAGAATTAGAATGATTTAAAATGATCAGTGACTCAAGAAAAGTGTTAGCCATTTGTTTTAACCAAACACTAAAATATTGGCAGATACCATCAGACTAGTTAAAACCGTGAATTACTCTCTACAAAATAAGAATATTTTTGTTCTCTTTTAAAATATTTTAATTTTTGTGGCCAGCACGAAGCTGATCTTGGCAAGAGTGGAAGGCATTCTCATAGGAGGAGAAATCCATAGAGCAATACATCCAATATATTAAGTTGCAACAGCCCTTTATTTAAGGCTTTTGGTTGTATCATCATCTCTTAACAAAACATTTTTATTTTTCCAATTTTAAAATCCTCCAGTGGCCATTTTGCTTGATTTCTTTTTTGTCTTTCATTTCTTCATGACAGTAATGCAAAACAAATTTTGATAAAAATATCTTGTTCATTTTTTCACTACTTAGCTCTCTGCTTTCAAGCGGAGCCAAGGAATATTGATATTTTGATTTAAAACAATTTTTCCCTTTGAATTAAATGGTTTTTCAAAATGGAAGGGATCCCTATTTTTAAAATAGTACAAGCACCTTGTGCTAATTTAAAAATAACAGATAGTATGTAAAAATGCAATGAAACTAAAATATCCCTCTAATCCTGTCACAAAGAGACAGGTGTTAGCACTTTGGTGTATATATTTTGTGTGCATCAGGTTTCCTATAATTTGATTTTTTTCATGTGATACTCCCTTTACCCTTATCATCATTTATGATACCAGCATAAGATTCTACTATACGGATATTTCATTTTTAGACACCAAAATTTCTGGCAGGCCCAACTGATTGCCAAGGTAATTAGCCTCTCCCTCTTTCTTGTTGGCAAATCTTGCCTCCCATAATAGAGGCTGAATAACAGTTATTCACGTTCTCAGTTTTCTTCGCAGCTAAGGTGTAGGTATGAGGCCCAAAACTGGCTAATCATTGCAAATAACAAAGTTCCAGGAATAGGCTTTCCTCCTTGATAAAAAATAGACATGCTTGGAGAAACTGCCCTTCTTCTTGTCTTTGTGTAAGATGTGATGCCCGGAGCTACAGGAGCTTTCTTGTGACCATGAGGAATGAAACCTAAGAAAAAAACTATGTCAGTCATAACAGAGTTTTAACAGTAAAAGATTCTGGATCTTTAATGACGTTTCTGAACTACTGAACACACTCTAGAAGCTCCCTTTCAGAAATTCCTATGGGCTAAAAAACAACTATTGTTTGATCCACTTTAATCAAGTTATTCTCACCTGTATCCAAAAGCAATTCAACCGATATAGGGTTATTTCCAATTTTTCATCCTCTCAAACAAAACTGAAATGTTCATTACTAAATGTACTAAATGTACAACATTATCAATTTCTCCAAATGTTTTCTTGAAATAAATTCTTAGTAGTGTAATTCCTGGCTCAAAGATTAGAATAACTTTAAATATAAATTGTTTTAAGAGCATCATAACAAGAATTTATGATTTTATTTTTTATTCTTATATTTCTTTATTGTGGCAGTGGTTTAGAGATTAAGATCATGGACTAAAGAGGTATATGCTACCCACCAATTAGGTTTCTGCCCACTCTGTTACTACTTGGTCTACTTAAGGCAGTGACTTGTCACTGCTTTAGTTGGCTCATCTGTAAAATGGGTATAAAAATATCCACTTCATTGTGTTTCTGTGAGGCTTAAACAAGTTAACAGCTGTAAAATTATTAGAACTCTCTAGTGCTGGCATGGGAGCAGGTGCTCTTTCTTCCTCTGTGTACCCTCCCATGCTATCTTAGTAACTGATATGTATTAGTTGCTAAATACACATTTATCTAATAAGTGAAGAAATGAATAATAAGTCTGAGATCTTTATCTGGACGAATATTTTGTCGTATTTAAGGGTCTCTAGGATCCACTCGGTTTGCCTTTGCCTCTGTTATTTATCTTTTTGCTGCAACCACAAATTGGGCTGGAATATAATATTACAGTGATGAGTCAGTGTGGACTTTCAACACAGAAGATCTCAAGTTGAAACATCCTTAGGATTGGCACAGTGTGTTAAAAAATGAATTTGTTCCCCTCAAATACCAATTTGTTCTTTAAAAATCAACATAGCATGCAAGCATTGGATCTTCAGAAGTGATGAGTTTTTATAGTTTTTTTAGTCCCATTCTTCAGCCAATGAAGCAATTTGCTCTTTATCACCCCAGACATTAATCACCCAATGTGTTGATTGAATTTTTCCATCATTATTTTTAAATCCTGGAGGTGGAGAGGATGGAAGCAAAATTAGGGACCCATTGTCTGACTATTATTTTATCCAACATAAGCATGAAGGCAAAAAAAGGACATCACATTTCCAAGATACTGTAGTTTTGAGCGTTGATTGTGAATTCCTTTTTAAAATTTTTAGATCTTTACACACTTTTTTTAGAGAAATAGAATCCATAAAATGAGCATTGAGAGACATCTAAAAACATCACACATCTTATATCCATATAAACATATATGTTTGTTGCAGTGTTATGTGTACATTCAAATCTGAGTTCCACAAGGAATTTCATCATATTATTAAGAGCAAATAAAATAATCCTGCATCAAAGGACAGTTGAACTTAATGGAAGTTTTATGTGAAGTTCAACTATCTTACCCTTTGGCTAATGCCTATCAATCAACCCACTCATTGCCCTCAGTTATGTATTATCCTTTTGAGGATTTAAAAGCAGGTCACTTCAGATCTTTAGTGTATCATCTCATCTCTCTAATTTACTCAACAGCATAAAGGCTACCAAAATGAAATGACTGTTCCAACCTGTAGAAACAGCTAAGATTGTTACAGTGGTTCTTTGATTAGCTCTTACATTTTAGTGGTCCTGTGAGAGTATTTTATTTGGAGGAAAAAACAGAGAAAAGAAGTTGTATCTGAATGTTACACTTTTAAAAATATAACTAATGACAAGAAGCGGAAATGAAATAGTCCACAGTTTGTTTGTTTTTTCTTGTTTAGTGACAGAAGATCACTTGCTATTAATGGATTACCCAGAATGAAGTGCTAAACGGTATAAAAATGGTGTATGAATAAGAAGTACTGACAATAAAGACTGTTTTGAATATTTTATGTGGTTCTTGGTTGTCAAAAAGCAAAGTCTATGGACTCAAAACGCTATGCCAGTCAGCAAGCTAGAAAGCTGATTGTAGGAGCACCAGAAACACGTTTCCAAAAGTAACGTATTAACAGCAGGATTAAAGGTTAGAAAGTGTCATTTTATGTCAAAAGCAATCATTTGTGGGGTGTGTGGGGGGTGGAGGTGTTGCATTCATGTGTTTTTGAAGAAGATAAGCTGGTAAGCCATTTCCTAGCATGATCTAGTGTAAATCTGTACACTTTCAAGTTACTTTAAAAAGAAATATCTGCTGGGCACGGTGGCTCATGCTTGTAATCCCAGCACTTTGGGAGGCCGAGGTGGGCGGATCACCTGAGGTCAGGAGTTCGAGACTAGCCTGACCAATATGGTGAAAACCCGTCTCTACTAAAAATACAGAAACTAGCCAGGTGTGGTGGCAGGCACCTGTAGTCCCAGCTACCCGGGAGGCTGAGACAGGAGAATTGCATGAACCTGGGAGGTGGAGGTTGCAGTGTGCCAAGATCACTCCACTGCACTCCAGCTTGGGCAACGGAGTGAGACTCCGTCTCAAAAAAAAAAAAAAAAAAATGTGAAGTGCAGGAGTGTTTTCATACTGCTTCCTGCTGAGGAAGCAGTGATTGGACTCCTATTTTTCCTAGTTGACAATTATTGTTTCCAATGGACAGTGATGCTTGATGCCTACTGCTGTGAAAAAACTTTCATTCATGTGTCCATCACCTGTTTATAGAGGACCTACTATGTGGAAAGCATTGTTCTAGGCATTCAGACTATAGCAGGGAATAAACTGAACTAAACATCTTGTTGTTATGGAACGTTGTCCAAAAAAACTACTATCGAATTCATCCACTTTGCTGTGAGATCAAGATGTGTTCATTTCACTCATGCTTTTGGGGATGGAGACTTAACTTACTGAATGTACTTTGAAATGTATTTGTGTAAACAATTTGAAAGGAGCTGAGTCTCCTCTTTCCTGACATGACTTCCCACAAATAGGAGCTAGAAGATCACTGTCCTATCTCAGAAAAAGAGTTTGGAACAGAATTGGTTTGTATTTAATAAATATATACATGTTAAGAAAAAGTCCCACTCTCCTTTTGATGGTGTGCATGTGGCTCTACTGTGTTTCTAGTTAAGATGGGGTCTAGAGGGAGAGAAACCTAGCACTCTAATTCATACTTTCATGCTGAACTCTCCTGTAATGCGGGCCAGTTGTGTGGCAGCATCTCAACTACCCTGATGTTTTCTAAGCCCTTTCTACCCAACAAGTGTGGCTCCTGGCTCCTTCAGTTATCAGTGAGATAGGCATCTCAAGGCAACTGTGGTGTTTGCGGTTGTGACTGCCCACTGTGTTGACTCTTTCGAGTCACATCACTGTGCCATGTGAATTATCAGGATTCATGTTCTTATAATGGAGTGGAAAGGGTTTCAGGCTGAAACCCTGGGGCATTCCTGGGAGAGGGTTGGAATCGGGAGCCGGGCTCAGCCACTGTCCTATGACAGGCCCATACCCTCCCTTTGTGCAAAGGATCTTGAAAGGCCTTTACTGTTTCTTCTCTGTGAGACCATGAATCACGTATATTTTAAATGATGCGTTTTTAATAGGTCAAAATTAAGAGACTGACATAAACAATTTTGGGAGAGAAGTGTGTATCTCTTCATACTAATTAATGTCCAGAGCAGAAAATAGTTTTTGATAGTACAATGAAAATTACAAGTTTATTCTGATAACTTTTTTACTTAACATGTTATAACATCCTTGGAACTAAGTCCTGTTTTCAGAGAAAATTTCTTTAAAATGCCAACTATCTCCAAGCCTATCACAGTCCTTGACTTATATCATTGACTCTAGAAAAGACTGTTGTTGATGATGGAGAAAGTATAGGTCAGAAAGAAGGTAAGAAAACATGAAGAGAAGCTGCTGGAATAGGAGATGAAGTGAGGACTTCAGACCTAAAGTTGACCCCCTCTTCTCCTGTGCGAATATTGGCCCCTAGTAACACCCACCGATTGTGACACTATTACCAATAGAAGTAATATTAGAATACCAGTGAAAGTTGGATATTCTGGAATACGAATGGAGGTTCTGAAAAGTGTGGGTTTTTAAATTTGTTTGCTTGGTTTAAAAACACTTCTAATTTCTTTTATATTTTACCTGAACTTCTTACTTCCTAATTTGGCTAAGTACTACAGCCACTGAAATAGTTCCAAAAGAATCTTTCTCATGATTTTCCTAGAACATCTAGAGCTATGTAATACTGAAAATGTCCCAGTGTCTTCTGAGGCTCCCATTCCTAGAGAAATAGTGATTACTCCTTGTCTGAAAGGTAATCTTTCCTCTCCTTGTTTTACCATTCCACCCTGTAAAAGTAGACTTGAAAAACAGAATAAGAAATGTTGGTTTTTATAATAGCACATGAATGTATTCTTAGCTTTCTCTGGAGATTAAAATAAAACTTTAAAAATCTAGGTACCACTCTGTCCAGAACAGTCTTAGGTTTGCTTTGAGACCAGAGCAAGGATTATATGACCCATCAGCAGAACTTCCATGCTTGTGAGTACTGCAAAAAGTACAAAATCTTTGATTCACAGAGTGTTTTCACACTTAGCAAAAAATTAAAAAAAATTAAAAAATAAAAAAAATAAAAAAATTAACGTTTATATTTAAATTTTAAAAGAATTTTAAAACTTATAAATGATATGCCTTTACAACCAAGAAAATCTTTGAGTAAAGTCCTCATGCTTTTCTTGAAATAATAGGGCTTAAAATCGATTTTTAACATTTAAATTTAAATTGCATTTTTCAAATTGACTTGCCAGAAATTTTCACACTCAAAAGCAGAACAAAACCAAAATGTACCTATCACCCACTATCAAAAACTATTGTAAAACTTACAATTTTCAATGGAATCAAAGTCCTGACATAAAATAAGAACAAAATTTGTAAAAACTGTTTCCACTCTTTTGGGCATACTGACTGTGGGTTATTCGGGTAGCTGTATGCTTAAAATACATACAAATCCTCCAGAGATACTTAACACTTCTATCCCTCCCGTAATACCCTCAGAGTTATTGTCAGCACCTGGGAGCAAGCCAGTTCAGGAGAATCTGTCTGCACCATGATACAGGGCAAAGATTCAGCCAAACCCTGATAATCTGGTAATAGTTCAATTTAGTTTTGTTTCAACTTTGGTATTTGAATCATAGGAAACCAAAGTCCTTCCGTGTATGAACAAGTAGGTTTTTTAGGGCATTTGATGAGGTTTTGCTCAGAAGGAAATGTTTTAAGTGAAAAAATGGGACTCTGCTAGTTGGATTTCTATGTGGCCATTGAGAACTAATAATATGACCTCAACAGACCCCAATGCAAGATTATAGGACTGAAATGGGATAAGAAAAATGGAAGCAAATGGGAAAATGTTTCCAGTGTGAATAGTTGACTTGCTGGTTCTGAGACCCAAATGGTTCTTTTGACCACCTTCCCCAGTCTCCCCAGACCCTACTTAAGGTTAGAAGAAAGCAGAACTGCCAACTTGGATATAGCTTCCATGATTTGGAAGCTGTAAAAGAAGTGATCCTTGAAAACCATTTTAACAACAAAGTTTTGTTCATGAAACAGCTGGTATTTTTGTGAGTTATCACAGACTTGTGACTTATATAAGGATGGAAATTAAACACACACACACAAGCAACTTTTTTTGAGGGGAAAAAAAACCCCTCATGTTACCCTAAGAAAAGGGAAATATTTGTATGAGTCAAAAGCATCTGGCTTTGTTTTATTGGAGCCTAACATTTTCCAGTTCTTTCCATTTTCATATTGCTTGCCCTAGGCCTTTCAGGTGTCCTTGGCACGTTGGCCTTGGGGACATTTTCAGAAGGAGAAAGACATGAGAAACAAATAAATACATATATGCATATTCCTCTAGGAATGATGGTTTTGTAGTAGTCTTGTGCTAACTTAAAAAGCAAAGTAATGACATGTTCCTTCTACGGGTAACTCATGTCATTACTGAAGAAATTGAAAGCAAGTGACAAAAATTACCAATTGGGCCATTAAATAGTCATTTAAGGGTACAGCAGCTCTATAGTTACTAAGGACAGGTCTATAGTTCCCTGCCCAGCATCTCTTTCTTCTTTCTGCTCTCAACATTTGTTCACATCCCTCACTGAACGTCCTCACTACTAAATAGAAAGGAGAGTGCTGAAGTGCCAGTCAACAGCTTCTACCTACTTTTAGTCAGTCTCATAAAATAGTAGGAAATAAAACTGTAAGTATTGGCTGTTTTTAGTCAGTGTTTTAAAAGAAGGGCCGGGTGCAGTGGCTCACACCTATAATCCTAGCACTTTGGGAGGTCGTGGTGGGAGGATCCCTTGAGGCCAGGAGTTCAAGACCAGCCTGGGCTACATAGCAAGACCCTGTCTTTACAAAACGTACAGAAAAATTAGCCAGACATGGTGACACTGGCTTGTAGACCCAGCTACTTGGGAGGCTGAAGCATGAAGATCCTTTAAATCCAAAAGTTTGAGGCTGCAGTGAGTTTTGATCATGGTATGCACTCTAGCCTGGCTGGGTAACTAAGTAAAACCCTCTCTCAAAAAAAAAAAAAAAAAAAAAAAAAGAAAGAAAAAAAGAAAAAAGGCTAACTAAAAAGGACAGGTTTTAGTTATATTTGAGTTTAATGTCCTTACATATCTCTATTTTTACCATTTCTAATGATAATTTTGGTTTACCTATTATAATAATTTTGTGATTATTTTGATTTTGAGAATCTGGGCTTAAATGCCTATTGATGTTTTAAGTCAATACCTACAAGGGCCAAAATGCACAGATGAATGAAAAGTAATTTGGCTAATTGGATAGGATAAATAGCCATACTGAAGATAGACAAATGCCTGCCTTGAATTTCCCAGCATGATGTTTAGTCAATCTCTAATCTTCTTGTCATGTTACCAAAGTAGACAAGAGCCTTAGCTACTAGTTGATAAGGTCATCAAGTTATCATTATACATATTAGCTCTATCACTATCAAAAGCATAAACAGATCATGGTCTCTCCATCAAATAGTAACTACTGAGAAAAGATTTCTCTTCACCATTCAGGTTCTGAAGCACTTTGTATCCCAGTAATCACTTTTCCTAACATCATAACAGGACATAAGTGTCTTTTCTAATGTTGTTGAATTAGAGTACTCACTAAAGAATGAGGAGGAAAAACGCCTTGATAATCTCCTTGAGACCAATTCTTTTATCCCCAGTGTCTAGCTCTGGGCATTCAATGATGAAGAAGTACATCCTATCTTTTTCTTGGAAATTCTAACTGTTTTCCAGCTCCTGAAAACTAATGATTTTATGTCTTTGAATGGTATAACTGACAAAGTTAAAGTGAAATCTATGTTATATTTCAAAGAAACACATACATAAATAATTCTCCATATTTTAAACTTATTTCCTAACATATAGAAGTGACAGCATATCTTAGTTGTAGATATTACAAAATATCCTTATTTACAGTTCAGGCCAAAGTGAAATATTACAGAGAGGTATTTATATTTGCCATTTTTTGTTAGACTTCCATAAATCAATGCAAACTCATAAAGATGTTTACTGTCATCTTTAATTGGCAAAGATACAGTAAGAAATCATTCAGAAGTAGAATCATGAAACTTGTGGATTATATATGGCCTAGTGCAATACATTGAAAATTCTTAATAAAAATATGGAAACATGGAAGTAAATGCATATAAACGTTACCAACACATAGAAATAATACTCAAGGTGATATAAATACCTCAACTTGATCCTTACATAGTCTATACTCACACGTAGCACATAAAAATATAAAATATATGTTTTAAAAACCATAGAAATGGAAGAAATCATAGAGGTCATGGAGTCCAGTCCTATCCGCCAGCATGAAATATCTTAACTACATTCTCGGTAAGAGTTTGTAAGTACTCAATGAAGACATGGTGAATAAATGAAAAACATAAAAGCCTCTAGATTCACATTGGACATTTCTAGGAATCCTCTTCAGAAGGCAGCTCACTCTATTTTGGACAGTTCCAACATGCAGAGTACTCTTTTCTCTATTACCTGATGGCATTTATTACAATATCATCTAGATATTCTTCAATCTATAGAAAGAGAGCTACTGCTTTTTAAAAAAATAGCTGGATCACTATGTCAAACTTAATTATCCTTAGGGTTTTTAAGAGGAAAAAATCCATAAGGAAGCTCTAGGAAGAGCTACATATTTTCATGACTTATTAATGTTCCACGTTGCTTTAATATGCTGTTATCCAGTCCAAATAATGAGTACAGAAATTAATGTAATCTAATATAAATATAAATACAGAAAGGAAATCTTAACAAAATCATCCTGAAGACTGAATGGTTTGGGGATTAAAAATCACATAGATTTATTCTGCACTTTAGGATATGTGGGTAAATAGCGTGAGTGATAATCTGCTAATCCAAGATGGCTCCTATCATGTTACCTCCTGATAGCCTACATTTTCACAAGTGAGAAAAAGCAGGCGCTTTGTCATGATATCTCCTAAACTTAGTCTCCTTCCCTCCCCCCAGCTCTTTATTCTGACTCTGAAAACTAACTCCCCTGGGATAAACTCTGATAACATTAAATCTGTAGGTACCATCAGGGCTATTTCAACAGATCACTGTGCTGAACCTTCTGGCCTTCTGTCTGGAACTGAGACGGGCTGGCTTTCTGCAAAAATGCTCATTAATCTTTTCTTGCCTCTTACCTCTGGTCTCTGAGAGACAGCCTAGTTTCTTGCTTGTATATTCTAGTAAGAGTCAACTAGGAGAGGAGTTTTCCCTAAAATGCATTGATCAAAACTAGAGAAAGTGGGAATGACAACACTGTAGCTCCATGGTTCTGCCAACCATATCTGAACAACCTTTCTTCAAGTGGAAAATTGCTTCTTAGATTCTTCTGAGGATCATCTCTCCAGCACTAACCCCTAGCTTCAGGAAAATACCAGTATCTTTCACAGTCCCAAGAATGCTTGCGGGCACTGTAATAAAATCTGTAAACCTGTACCATTTCCTCAGGATGAATGGGCTTTAAAAATCTTTGCAGAGGTAAAACAGGTCAAATGTAGATTACTTCCAAAGACTGAAAGTCAAAATGCATTAGTGGCAGGAGTCCCTATATATTTTCACTTACGATTCTGCTTTTGTTTTGTCTCAGCAGGTTAAAGCCAAGTCAAGACGGTTGCTCCATCTATCGCAGGAAGTAGGTCAGGTTCATCCCCCATTTGTTTGTTTGTTTATTTTGAGATGGAGTTTCAAAAAGTGCTAGGATTACAGGCGTGAGCCGCTGCACCCAGCCCATCCCCCCAATTTTTTTAAAAAAGATCATATTTCACATTCACTTTTAAAATTTTTTTAAATTTGTATGTATTGAGATATAATTAGCATACAATATAACTCACATTTTTAAGTAGACTGTTTGATGAGCTCCAACAAATGTAACATCATGTAATTACTACCAAAACTAAGATATAGACATTTCCATCATCCAAAAAGTACCCTCCAAATCTTTTGCAGTCAGTCCCCTCTCCCCATCTCAAGCCCAGGGGAACCACTGATCTACATTTGGTCTCTGAAAAAGGTGTTCTGAAAAAGGTCTTGCCTTTTTCAGAATGTTCACACTCAGATGTTTTTTCAAAAATAATGCTTATAATAAATACTTACAGCTTAAAAAGTTAAGAAGTTAGCATGCACTGATGGGAAAAAAAAATGATGAAAAAGTAACATGACTGGTGTGAAAACTGTATGGTTTCTGAGTTGAACACCAACTTTTTTACTCTACATTATGCATAACTTGTTCAAATAGTCACTATTACCCATTGTTAGACTCTAGTCAATTAATAAGATGGAATCTGCTGCCATAATCAAAACAATATAGTTTGGCTTCAGATTAGACAAAGAGATTCATGGAATGAAACAGAGAGACCAGAAATAGATCCGCACGCATATGGGAACTTCATATCTGGCAAAGGTGGCGTTTCAATTCAGTAATAAAAAGATTATTTACCAAGTGAACAGTTTGGCAAAAACAACTCTTCTTCTGGAGTGAATAAAATTACGTTATACCACATGTGAAACTAATTCCACATAGATTAAAATTTTGAATACAAAAAAACCCATTAAAATATTCAAAAATAATTTTTGAGAAGAACAGGAGTAGAGTTAATATTCCTAAGGAAAGTGGGAGACTCAGAAGCCACACATATCCAATATAGATATATTTGCATGGCAAAAATGACATAAACAAAGTAAAAAATAAAGATAGATTTGTGGTAATGGCTTAATATTTTTCATATACAAAAATTGCCTGCAAACTGATGAGAAAAATTAATCAAATGGCAAGAACATCATGATCTCAGTAAATCTGTAACCCCAACAGATGATAATAAGCAGGAGCTCATCCTTATTATTAGTCAAAATAGAAATTAAAATGACAATAAAATATAATTTTTTTCTTCTACCAGATCGGCAAAATTTTAGATAAGTAACAGCTAGTGCTTTTGAGGATATGGGAAAAGACATATTCTAATACACTGGAATGGGTGCAAATTTATTTCATTATTGTGAAAAGAAGTTTGTCAGGATTGCAATATGACACATAACTTTGGAAATCCATCCTACCGGAATAAAAGTGCCAGTATTCATATAATTATATAGAAGACTATCCTCAAAGATATTTTAAAACAAATTAATACACAAATATTTATATGTATAAACATAAAGAAAGTTATGGGATTTTGTATACCAGGATGTCGGGCACTTAGTTCAAAGGTTTCAGAATGGAGGAGATTATTATTTTTAAAACATACGACTTTGAATGATTACAGCTATTACAGTCATGCACCGCATAACATTTCCATCAATGAGGAACCGTATATACCATGGTGGTCACATAACATTATAATAGAGGTGAAAAACTATTGCCTAGTGATATTATAGCTGTGGTAATATCATAGTGCAATGTGTTACATTTTCTATGTTTAGATACACAAATTCATACCACTATGTTACAATACAGCCTACCATATTCAGTACTAACATGTGGTACAGGTTACTGAACAAGTTTGTAGCCTAGGTTCAATGGGCTATACCATACAGCCTAGGTGTATACTAGGCTATCCCATCTATGATTCTGTAAGTACACTCTATGATGGTTTTTTGTTTGTTTGTTTGTTTTGAGACAAGGTCTTACAGTGTCGCCCAGGCTGGTGTGCAATGGCATGATCTCAGGTCACTGCAACCTCAGCCTCTCGGGTTCAAGCGATTCTCTTGCCTCAGCCTCTCAAGTAGCTGGGGTTAAAGGCACCTGCCACCACGCCTGGCTAATTTTTGTATTTTCAGTATAAACGGGGTTTCACCATGTTGGCCAGGCTGGTCTCAAACTCCTGACCTCAGGTTATCTGCCTCCCTCAGCCCCCAAAAGTGCTGGGATTACAAGTGTGAACCACTGCTCCTGGCCCAACGCATGAATGTATAATAAACACATATATGTTTTGAAATGAACAAAATATAAATGGGAAAATAAAAAGACTAAGCCAGGATTCCAGGTGGCCTGGGGCCAGAGACAAAAAAAAGACTGTCACATTTTCAGAGAAACTTGCTCTCCCATACCCAGAAGATTCAGCCCCACATTATGATGGGAACCAGGGATGTGAAAATATACATCTTGAGGCCACAGATTTCTTCTGGGTTTGGACATCTACATTTGTGAGTTAAAGTAAGTCTTTATTAGTAATTAATTTTTAAATTAAAACTTTTTTCATTGCAATAGTACCTAGTAACTGGTATGCCAATTTAAATCTACAACCTTTAAAAATGTTTAATGATAGCAAATATTACACATTGGGACTCTGAGTCACAAGGCTTTGTATTCTGCCCCTCTGTTTTAATAATGAAGAGATAAGTAGCAGAAGCAGCAGACCGTGGATTCTGAAGCCAGACTTCCTAGATTCAGAACCTAGCCTGGCCTCTCACTAGATCTGTGATCTTGAGCAAGTTACTGAATCTTTCTGTGATTCAGTTCCTCTCTCTGAAAAATGGGTATAATGGTAGTGCTTACCTCAAAGCGTTGTTCTAAAAATTACATGAGTTATTATTTGTAAAATATTTTAAATAATGCCAGGTAAACAGAAATCGCCTATTTATGTGTTTATTAAATACATGAATAGTAAAACCCTTTTTCTATTTTCTGATCATTCTGTATCATTTTCTAAGAAATTCTTCGAGGATTCATTCTGGATCCTCTTGAAACTACAGAGTGTCTGATGATTTAATCCCATGTATGATTTTGGTTGCCACCTTTGAACAATAACAATATCAACTATTTCATTAGCTTCAGAATATCACTTTATAACACTCATCTCAGTATCTGTACTCAGCACAAGACAAACTTCAGAGTATTCAGCTCAATATTTTAAACCAGACTGAAGTGAATGGTGAGACTCTCACAGTCACAATGAATTATGTCCTGCTTTCCAATCATAAACAAGTGCATATTTTTGTTTATTACAAGGCCAGTGTTAGGTTCCAATGTGCTCAGTTTCATAAACCTCAAGTCTATACTTGCAGGACCCTTTCTAATAGTCACATACATATTAGAAATGTGGGCTGATATTGGAAATGTTTTCTGAGTATTAGATTAAAAATAAGGAACTAGGAATTATTGAAGAGTGAATGATGTGTTAAAAATTATTATGGGTAATTCACCTTATGTTGTATTTGGCCGGTTAACCTTAAAGGGAATGCAGTTATTGAGTTTAGATTTACAGGCTTTGAAATTTGTAATTTACCAGACATTTTGGAAAGGAAGTAGGAACAATAAGATGCCAATTTTGTGCTCTCAAAGAGCTTACTGTAGCATGATTTCTTTTTTTTTTAAGGAAGAAACTTTATGGTTCAATATTTCTGGAATGTAAGAATGAAGAATGTACAGAGGGATGGTACAGCACCCTTGCCATATTGCCTGGGTCAAAAATATTTTTAGATGGAGGGAGCAGCCACAACCATTTTCTAAACCATTGTTGTTTGAATTTACTCTGTGCTATACATATATATGTCCCTAAATATCCCTAATTATATTTCAAATGTTTCTAAAGAGCTACAAACCTACTCTTTTACACAGAGGTTTACTTTGGCAGTATATAATTGTTTTTGTTATATGTTATCCTCTGTTTGGCCTTACTGTAAGCTGAAACAGACAAAAGATGTTCAGGAAAATCAAGCCAATTCTCAAATCTGGAGATGTGAAGAGCCCCCAGTGGAGCATTTGCAATGGAACTAACAGAGACTAAGAATCTTCTTTAATTTGCTATTCCCATCAAGGTCCTGTCACATTCATTATTGTGAAGTGTAATTGCCTTACATACCAAATTTACTCCACCTGTCCCCCTGCAGAATTATCCTTCTCTTCATTTCCCAGGCTAACCTAGCTTAGGATAACTGCATTCCCACATGTTATGCATGGCAGACCTAGATCTAACTCAAAGAAAACCAAGGACTATTGCTGGGCAGTCAAACATAGCACGTAGTCCTTGCCATGATCAGAACAAACCCAAGAGATAGGAAGAAAACATGTTTTCCCCATTTTTTACAGAAATAAAAGCTTGCAATTAACAGTGCTAGGTAGTAGCAAAGTCATGATTAGAACCCAGCTTTCCGGGTTCAGTAAATTTTTATTTTCATATCACTACATTTGTGCTTTGGAAAGTCATATTGGTACTGGGTCATCATGGCTATAAAGGATATAGAATTGAAATTGGTCCATTTGGTCCATCTGAATCCTCAGAGACTATCTTAGCTGTGTGAATAAATGTATTTCCACTGTGTATGCAGCCATATAGCCATAGATCTTCAAATTAAATAAGCAATATGTCAGGCTCCTTTGAACAAAAGTGTACAATAATGATTTTTGAAACTGCCCTTCTGGTAATACTTCACTATTTCATATCAAAGAAATTAAAGGAGTAACTTCTAGTCTTAATTTGATCCATACAATGCAGAAAGAGTTTTTAGCAGCAGGAAAGTAACACAGGAAATGCTCCATACTCTTCAGCCAATCAATTCGTGTACCACTAATCTCTGCCAGGATACAGAAGGTTACCATCTCAATCTCTTTACAGATTCACAGGTGTGCGTTGAAAATTCTGCAGTAAAGCAGGCCCACTCTAGAGACTATGCTATGTAAAGTCCATAAAAGTGGTGTACAGGAATGGTATAATCAGGCAGTTTTGGTTATTTTTTCAAATGACAATGAGCTAAGATGTTTTGGGAAGGATGGCTCAGAATAAGCTTCTGTTTACAAAATGGAACCTGACTCCTTTCAGGTATATTGATCACTGACTAGGATATTTTGTTTTATTTATTTATTTATTTTTATTAAAAAATAATTTGGAAATGGGGTCTTGCTTTGTCACCTAAACTGGAGTGCAGCTCATGCAGATAGCATGAGCTATCACTATGACCTAAAATTCTTGGGCTCAAGTGATCCTCCCACCTCAGCCTCTGAAGTAGCTAGGACCATAGGTACATGCCACCATGTCCAGCTAATTTTTTTTTAGTTTTTGTAGACACAGGGTCTTGCTATGTTGCCCAGTCTCAGATATACTGTATAATATTTTCTTTCAGGAACTTTATCCAAAGTTGTTGAGATCACCATTTGTTACTCATAATTATGATTTGTATGCAATTCATGTTACTAAAAACTAAGTTGTGAAAATATGAATTAGTTTCTTCATAAAAAAATTTTCATCTCATTACAAATTTAGCAAACTTATTGAGAAACAATAAATACGGATTACTAGCAATTATTGTCTAAGTTATTCATACTATTAAATAGGTTGACCAAAACCAAGAAATGTATAACAGATTCCCAAAATATTCTTTAAGACACTGAAAATTTAGAAAGGAGTTGGGATTCAGACATTTTACTTATTTACTTCAAAGAAATTTATTTTTAAAGTTGTGGGGAAAAGTAAAGAACAACATCAACAGTTCCTCCTATAATACAAAATTTAATCTTAAAAAAAAACCTAGGTAGAGATTATAGTATTGTTTGGAATGAAGTCTTTAAATAGCATGCACAGCCAGAATCTGAAATCTTTCAACATTTCCTACCATTTTTTTCTCTGTCAAAGCTTTTTTCGGTTTATCCTTGCTTAAGATGGTGAATAATCAATAATAGTGTCAATTATTCACAATCTTGAGCAAAAATAAATAGTATGATCGTACTATAGTATGATTCTTGCTATCGTACTATTTATTACTATTACAAATAGTCTATTGTACCATTGGTAATATTATAATTCTCCCAAATGATCAACACGTATAAACTGTTATTTCAGTTTAAGAATTATTTGCTTGAAAGTTTTGCTGCCCAGGGATTTTGCAGTGCACACGAAAAGGTACTTGCTAGCATTTTGGCCTTTTATGTCAATAATGCTTTAACAATAGGCACAAAAGAGGAAGAATTCATGTGAAGAAGTTAGCAACTCCTATTTTGTTTCAATACAGCAGGGATCTGAACTCAAACAAAGGAATCTGAACTTGGAGAATATCTTCAGGTCATTTCATCAACGTTGCTCATACTTGGCACCTTTGATCCATAGTATCTTCCTTTCTCTGTCTTCTACCACTTTGTTTAAGGTTTGCTTTAAAAATTATCCCTTCTGTGGAGCCTTTCCCAACTCCTTACGGTGTTTTACTTTTGTTTTCACAGTGCTGTGCACACATTTCAGTTATGGGTTTTTATAATTTACCTGTCTATTTAGCCCACTAAACTAAGAATTATTAAAGGAATATCATTTATTTTTGTAATCTAGCATTAGCACAGTAGCTGGAACATAGTTTGTGTCTAATAACTTGTTTTTAATAAATTAATACATTCTCAAAAATAATACAATTATATCATGTTACCATAGATTACTCAGTTTTTACTGTATATTAATTCCAAAAGAGAATACTCTGTAGTCTGTCAGAGAAAGGCACTCTGCAAATTGTATTAACTAGTTACTGACTTTGAGACTGTGTTAGTGTATAATAATAGCTAACATTTGCTAAGACTTTATATATGCTAGGCACTATAATGAATGCTCTATATGAATTGATCCTCTTCCAAATCTTAGATATAATTATCATTCGTACAATTAATACCACACTTGAAGTTAAGTGTTTGAGTAAGATTCAACTCCAGGCAAGCTGACTCCAGAGTCATCATTCTTAATCATTAAAGTTGGCTTATTTCTAACCTATGTGATTTAAGGTTGGCTTATTTCTAACAAATACACCATTGAAACACCACCTATTGGATGCTCAACTCAAGGGCTACAAGCAGTTTGTGAAGTACTTTAAAATTTAAGGCAGCCTCTCTTCTTTTTTCTCTTGCTGTGTACTTGTAAATAAATGTATTTTTTATTTCCAATTTTATTTTAGATTCAAGGTGTACAACGTGCAGATTTGTTACATGGGTAAATTGCATGTTGCAGGGGTTTGCTATACAGATAATTTTGTCATCCAGCTAACCAGCATAATACCTGAGAGCTAGTTTTTCAATCCTCACTCCTCCTACCCTCCACTCTCAAATAGGCCCTCTTGTCTATTGTTCCCTTCTTTTTGTCCACGTGTACTCAGTGTTTAGTTCCCACTTAAAAGTAGGAACATGTAGTGTTTGGTTTTCTGTTCCTGCATCAACTAACCTAGGATAATGGCTTCCAGCTCCATCCATGTTGCTGCAGAGGCTAGGATCTGATCTTTTTTTAATAGCTGTGTAGTATTCTATGGTGTATAAGTACCATATTTTCTTTATTCAGTCCACTGTTAAAGCTAATTCACCGGATCAAGTAGGCTTTATTCCTGGGACACAGGTTGGTTTAACATATGCAAATCAATAATTGTGATTCAGTACAGCAACAGAACTGAAAACAAAAACCTCATGATCATTTCAATAGATGCAGAAAAGGCTTTTGATACAATACAACATGGCTTCATGCTAAAAACCATCAACAAGCTAGGCATCGAAGGTACATACCTTAAAATATTAAAAGCCATCTATGACAAACCCACAGCAATATCATACTGAACAGGCGAAAGCTGGAAGAATTCCCCTTGAGAACTGAAATGAAACAAGGATGTTCACCTTCACTATCCCTATTCAGCATAGTACCAGAAGTCCTAGCCAGAGCAATCAGGCAAGGAAAAAAAATAAAAGGCATGCTAACAGGAAGAAAGGAAGTTAAACTATCTTTCTTTGCAGATGATATGATACTACACCTAGAAAACCCCATAATCTCTGCCCAAAGGATCTTAGATCTGATAAACAACTTCAGCAAAGTTTCAGGACACAAAATCAATGTACAAAAATCAATAGCATTTGTATATACCATAACATCCAAGCTGAGAGCCAAATCAAGAATGCAGTCCTATTCACAGTAGCCACAAAATGAATTAAATACCTAGAATACAGCTAACCAGGAAGATGAAAGATCTCTACAACAAGAATTACAAAACACTGCTGAAAGAAATCAGAGATGACACAAACAAGTAGAAAAACATTCCATGTTCATGGATAAGAAAAATCAATACTGTTAAAATGGCCATACTACAAAAAGCAATTTACCAATGCAATGCTATTCCTATCAAACTACCAAGGACATTTTTCATGGAACTGGAAAACAAACAAACAAACAAACAAACAACATTCCAAAACTCATTTGGAACCAAGAAAGAGCTTGAATGGCCAAAGCTATCCTAAGCAAAATAACAAAGCTGGTGGTTTCACACTACTGGACTTCAAACTATACTGCAAGGCTACAGTAACTAAAATAGCATGATACTGTTACAAAAACAGACAGACCAATCAAACAGATTAGAGAACCCAGAAATTAAGCCACACACCTACAACCATCTGATCTTTGACAAAAACAACAAAAACAAGCAAGGTGAAAATAACACCCCATTCAATAAATTGTGCTGAGATAACTGGCTAGTCATATGTAGAAGACTGAAACTAGACCCCCACCTTTCACCATATACAAAAATCAACTCAAGATTAAGGATTTAACTGTAAAACTTAAAACTAGAAAACCCTAGAAGAAAATCTAAGAAATACCACTCTGGACATTGGTCTGGGCAAAGACTTCATGAGAAAGACTCCAAAAGCATTTTTGCTGTTTGTTACCCCTTTTCCTATTATAAATCCCCAATAAAATACTACAAAACATTGAAACTTACCTTTACTGAAGAAAAATTGCTTGTCGCTACCAAAGGAGGAAAAAAGTTACCTACACAACAGTACTATGCACTTACTGATCAAGAAATATCAGTGTTATAAGTAAAAACATACAATTTCTCATATAGCAAAGTCTATTTTTTTTTGTAATTAACGCAGATAATACATATACATGTAAAATCCTTCCTGATTATGAAGAACTTTTATATGCAATGTCTGTGTAGGTTCCTGAAAGTTAGATGTTATTTTTCCTTTTTAAAATAGAATATTATTGAGAATCAGAAAAGTGACTTAGAGGTTCTTAATCCTGTATGTATATTTAGAGTCACCTGAGTATCTTAACAAATCAACAAAACCCTGCCAACCTTGGCATTTTTTAAGCACTCCCCAGACAACTCTAATAAGAGGTAAGCGAGAACCACTGAGTTAAATGAATCATTCAAGACTTGCAAGCTGAACCTTAAATCCTGGACCTTAGACTCCACAGGTTTTGGATGACCATGTCCACCTCTTCAAATACAAACCCTTTCGGGTGTCTTTTTAAGGGATTATTGACACCCTTAATTATGTTACCACATGTGCAATGGAAGATTGCTTATTTTTAAGAGTAAGTTTAGATGAATAATATCAGCTACAGGTGCCTAATGTGTCTCCTTCTGAAAATTTCATTTAGATTACAGAAAGGTGAGGTACTACAGGAAGGTCTGTGGGAAATATAACAATCTCTGTGGGCTCCAAAATCTCTATCAGCTCCTGAAAAACTTTCCAACTAAACAATAGAACAATACGCTTGCAGGGCTAATGTCCCTTGAGGAGAATTCTAGCCCTCCTTTCTGAAAGTTTGTAATCTTTCAACCTTTCATATATAAAATCTGGAGTTTCCCCTGATAGTCTAACAGTTTCTCCCAAAGTTTTGATGTTGGAATGTCTCTTCTAGGTACCTGTTCAGGCTGAAAAATTTTCAAGATATCTATGGGTTTTTAAGAAGGTGTTGTGTGTTGGTAAGTGCCTGCCTCTAAAGTAATTCAGACCGAGACAGGCAGTATAATTAACACCTTCACACTCAACAACCACCAGCACTTGAAGTATGACTTGCTGCCACAAATGTTACTGCTGTGATAAACCTGGAATTCGGTGCAAGAAGAACAAGTCCTGTTGTGAGTAAGCTCAGTTACAGCTGTTCTCTGACACAGCTATGTTTGCTCAGTTTGTAAGGCTGGACTTTTGCTTTGGCTATGGCTTTGGCATTGAGGTTCTCCCCAGCAATTTCAGTTTCAAGTGTACATCCAGCCCTTTCTTGGAGCCCTGCTTTGAATCACTTTCTTTTTGTCTGAGATCCACACAACCATTGATTGAGATGAAGTCCAAAGGAGCCATTTCTCTGTGGTCACTAAAAATACAAGCTGCTCCATACTGATCTGAAGGAAGCCACATTAGAAAATCTTGGTGGTGCACTGTGGTCAGACAGAAAGGGATCTGGAGCTCAGTTCTGCTGAGCAGTAATTGGTTTCTGTACAGTGTAGACTTGATCCTGTAAGTTTCCAGATGACATGGACAGATGTGAGGAGGTAAGTACAATAAGGAGAAATAAAGATAGCATTTCAGCAAATACCAGTGCCTGCTTCAATGTATTAGCTTGGTTACATCTATTTTTAAGATATAACCAACCACTCATTGTCTGTTTTTCATTTATCGTCGTTCAGATTGAAATATACAGATGCACAAGCAAATTCATAAGTTGTATTTTAGTGTAGAAGAAAGGAGCTTGAACTAGGAATAATGCATCTATTCCCAACTTGGCCATTCCTGCTTGGCTTTCACAAATCATTCCACCTCATTTACTCCAAAACTTTCGGGGTTTGGGTAGAGAATTTCTAAGTTGTCTCCTAGTTCCAAGTATATTGATGGGAGACTGGCATAGGCTTACAAGAGCCAATTATGCACATTTTTTTTTTCCCAGCTCTGTGTTTAGTGACATCAGTTGGTAGCTTGAAGTCTACTGTGTGGGAAGTATTTATGCCATGGAAAATGGGAAATGCTATAAATAGGGACTTTTTTTCTTTTTCAAAGAGAAAATTTATCAGCACAGCACTGTTGGATATCTGCAATACCCTGGTGCTATGGAGCACATACATAATAACTGGGAATTTGCTATAGAGCCCGACTTGTAGAAAAGCACAGCAGATCTCTCTGTGACAAATATGGGATTTACACACACTGCAGCTTGACTTGGATACTCCACTATTGTATGTGATGTATCTAAAATATTCTGCGTTTTTGTAATCTACTTTGTTGAAAGAAAAGAATAAAAATGTAATAGGGAAGGGGAAGTTTTATAAATGCTGTGTCAAAATTTCGTTTTAAATTTTTCTCATATTTCTCCAGATTTATGACCTATTAATATATTTCTTCCATTAAATACTCTTTAATAATTAAGTTCTCTTATTCTATCTGAAATATTAGGTTGGTGCAGAAGTAATTGTGGGTTTTGACATTAAAAGTAGTAAGTGACCTATTGTTTGGGTTAATTCAGAATATAGAGGCAGGAATAAATAACGGAGTCAATAATTTACAGTAAAAATTCATGACATATATCAAGCCCGTTCATCTTGCCAAGACTCCTGCATGTCTATCCTCTATGTCTTACAAAATGTTCTTGACCACTCACATATAGAGGAAGAAAAGGCAAAGAGCAGGAAAAAGCTATGGACCAGGCAAAGAAGCAGCATTTATTCTGATCAGCCAACAAACCGTAGCTAAGTTGAAAAATTAATACCCCTGTAGGGCTTGCTTTGCTTTTGGAAAAATACGTTTCCATCTCCAATTCCTGTCATGCCCACTGTCCCAGTGTACAGTTGTCATAACGATCCCTTCTGACATGGAAAATTGTTCCAGTTTGCTTTTGGAAGTGTGATTCAATCTTGCTAGCAGGGATTCCCTTGAAAGATCCTTGACCCATTCTCAGGATGCTCTCAGTTTGCCAGAAACAAGCAACAGAGTGAATGGAGTTTCACAAAGATGGAATTCAGGAGTCTTCATGAGTATAATTCCTCTTCAGGGCTGCCCTCACACTGCTGCCAAGACCCAGCATGGTGCCTCCACGAGGGCACCTACTCTTCTCTTTCAAAGATATCCAATTACTCAGGCTCCAAGCTATGAAGCAGGGGTTCAGTGAGCATGAAGTGCTTCTTGGGGCCCTCTGGAGAAGCAAACATTGACAGGTAATGTCATAGCTGCCTGTCACTATTCAATAGGGTCAATCTCTGGGCAAGTTCCCGGCACACACAGTGTTGCTTTTAAGTCCTGCTGATTTGGATTCAAGTTTTTCCCCTTTTAGCATTTTGCCTGAAATTTCTGTTTGACTTGGAACTCCACAACTACCAAATTAAGTGAAATGAGCATGATAAAAAAAAAAAAAATCATTGAAATTTACCACAGCCATTTGAAGAAACTTCCAATAAAACCAGAAAGAGAGCCAATGGCCCTCCGCCCAGCAACATAAAACAAAGAGCTGCCCACTAGGAGATGGAATTAAAACACTAAAGAAATCAGGAACAGGAAGAATTGAACTTTTCTACAGTCTCCACTTATCTAAACTTCAGGCCTTCCCAAGAATTAGCAAAATCCATCTGGGGTACCCAACAAGCTTCTCAACAGAGATGACCTTGCTTTTACTTTGCAAATGCAAAGCATTAAGCAAGCACACACAGGCAAACAAAACCCCTATAAACAAACACAGGTAAGAGAGTGGTGGGGTCCTTTAGTGATGGCTGTGTCCTACACAGCCATCACTAAAGTAAGACGTTGTCTTTTGTTCTCTATGGCTCTGCCCTACTTGAGTAGAAAAGATACATAGCTAAGTGGGGATGATATGCAGTAGAAAAGATTTCCCCCTCAGAAAGCGATAGGTCCATTTTTTGGAGACATATTTCCAGTTTTGATAAAATGAGAAAGCATTGGCATGCTATTGGTTGAAACAATAATATTCTTAATAAAGAAAACTACAGTTCATAGATGGTGAACTCACACTGGCTATATCACCTATAAAAACTAACCAATTGCTTTAAGAAATAAATATTTTTTTAAGTGTAAGGTCAGGGAAAAAAATCCAAACAGTTAAAATGACATCTAGCTTCTAATGTGTATGCATATAGATGTGTATGTATTTTGTCACTATATATACATATATATACACGTATATATAGTCAGATGTGTTTTTGTGCAGGACACACACACACACACACAAACATCCTGCACATGATAAACACTCAATAAACATTCGATGACAAATAACTAGTTGATTGATTATATCATGTAGCCTTTAACTGCCGCCTTGTGAATAGAATCAAAGACTGAATAGTTCATTACCACACAGGTAATGGCACATGTGTGTAATAAACTTTAGATATTGGCATTCCTTCTCTATTCTACTTAATTTATTGTGTTAACATTTTCCTAGTAATTTTTCCTAGCTATTTGTATTTTTATTCTTCCTTAAACCACATTTCTAGGCCAGGCTATCCCAGGGCTGTAGTATCTGATGATGAAGCAGATTTGTTAAATTTTTGCAAACAATATTCATAGTTATAACATGTGTGCACGCTTTCTTAGATTTTTGTGTGGAAGTTCTTTCATCATTTTTTACCAGTATCCCTTTGGGATATCTCAAGACCCCAACATCTGGTTAGTGGTTTCTTGGAAAGGCATACTTTTTCAATACATAATGTTATTTTTCTTAAAATAACAATAACAATCTAATTTGCACGCTTTTAGTAGCTTAAAAAGTTGAATAAATTCACTTTTTCTTAATAACTGTCATCTTCCCTCTTGCCATACTTCAGTGTACCTGCTCTGAAATACCATAAAGCTGTAGGTTAAAAATATGTACACAAATAATTTGGGAAGTAAATATGCAAAATAAGGCAGTAATTGGATAACACAATAAAAACTGAAGCCATGATCCCATTTGTGTGGGAGAGGTAGAATGGGTACAGGTTTAGTGTCAATATCTTTACTTTAAACCCCAATCATTTTCTGTTTGGTGTCTTTTTCTTTTTAACCTCCTCTGAGACTCAGTTTCTTCACCTATAAAATTGGCAGACTGCTACGTCAGGCTTTTCATAAATATCATTTACTTACTTAAACAAACAGTGCTGTAATGCTTGCTCTATCTCAGACACTGTTCTAACCACTTTCAAAATTGTAATTTATTTAATTGTCAAAGCAGCCTTATGGAGTAAGTAATTCAAGTTCCACTAAGGAAACAAGACACTTAGACATGGTGACTTTCTCCTAGAAGGCCTTCAGCCAGTGGCCTACCAAGGGAGGGAGCAATTGAGGTGGTCTACTCCAGGTGCAGGTGATGAATGTCTGCCTTTTAAGGAGATAATTTAAAGATAGTAACAAAACCAACTAATAGTTGGTCTGCATTCATTATCAGGCCCTGATAATTCTAAGCAGTTTTCATGATAAAATATATCTCCCCTCAGGGTGGATGACTCCAATCCCTCATCCCTAAATGTCCATTGCACTGAATACTTTTAACATTGTTTATATATAAAATAATAGAAACAAAAGAGTTTGTAAAACTTTTGAAAATTTAGAAAAATATGAATAGACTGTAGGACTAAAAATAGTCTTAAAGCAGTTATATATAATAGAATATATATATGTGTATGTATATATATATTTGTTCATTTTCACACTGTTACAAAGATACTACCTAAGACTGAGTAATTTATAAACAAAAGAGGTTTAATTGAATCACATTTCCACATGGCTGGGGAGGCCTTGGGAAACTTACAATCATGGTGGAAGGTGAAGGGGAAGCCAATGCACCTTCTTCACAAGGCCACAGTTAGGAGAAGTGCCAAGGGAAGGGGGAAGAGCCCGTTACAAAACCATCAGATCTTGTGAGAACTCACTATCATGAGAAGGGCATGGGGGAAACCACCCCATGATCCAATCACCTCCCAACAGGTCCTACCCCCCAAACATGGGGATTACAGTTCAGATTACAATTTGAGATGAGATTTTGGTGGGGACACAGAGCCAAGCCATAACAGTATAGATAGAGTATAGTTAGGTATATATGGTGTGTGTAGAAACAAAGATATACACACATTATACATATATACATCTGTATTTAGGTACATAATACCTTCTTTCTCTTAGGACAATTAACATATCAGTGGCATCTGCATTTTGCCTTTATACTATACACAGATGCTCACTGGAGATTTGAGAATTTGGTAATATTTCTAAATGCACCTTTCTCACTACTTGCTTCTTTTTTGAAAAATGTGAACAGACATTTTCAGAGGCAGTTGCAGATTAAAATATATGGTTCCTAAAATAACAACAATAATCAAAATGACAACAACAACAAAGAAAAGTATAAAAGAGCACTTCCTTCACCATTTTTAAACCAAAAAATTCAAGTGTCTAAACCCTATGAAGGCTGATTTAATTGAGTAGTGAATCTATCTCAATTCTGCCTCATATGCCATATGGAAAAGTCATATTTTACAGTGCATATTATAGAGATTGACTATTTCACTTAGAAGTCCAGTGGGTGATTTTTCAACTATTCACTTGGCTCTGCTGCTAAGTCACTTGGATATCTTAAGCTGCAGTGTATGCCAGTGCAATGGAGTCAATTTTGACAACTGATATGATTTTTTTTCATGAAAATATTGAAGTTTATTTTGGGTGCTAAATTTAACCAAGATATTAGAGGAGATTTACAAATATTAATCTTTGGGCCATCTTTTCTTCTATTCGATGCACTCATCTGTTTTTATGTTCTTGACAAGATTGTGTAATTGAAAGCTTTGGACTTTGAGCCAGGGATTTTCAGGTTCAAATTTTATCTACACCACTTACTTGTGATGTAACATTGGTTTTAACCTCCTTTTCTGGAAATAGGTGAGACAACACTTACATCACAAGGTAGGCTCTGAAGCTTAAATGGATTAACTCTACATCAAATGTAGTTTCTTCCCTTGTATCTTCCTCTTCTCTTCCACTTCTCCAAACATCAAAATACTTTAAAATAGTCCCAAAGAGTAGCAATCTGTAAATTTCTCCTTCAGTGAGTTACTATCTTTAGAAAGTCCCTAGGTAAGGTTTGGTGATGGATTAAATGTCAGTATGAACAGGTGAATGAGGTCTGGCTTGCCCAGCACACATGGCAGATTTATCCAGACAGGATTATGACTTGGAGTGTGTACGTTTCCTGCTATGCATATGCCAATGTCACGAGGCATCTGGGGAGGAAATTCAGCCTGTTCATTGTTGAACAAAGCACCAAAAAATGTCCAGTATGTTTATTATATAGTTATTTTAGAATAAAGGAAAAACAAAACTATATTTCAACATTAAAAAATGTTGATGTATACTTAGAATTTTTTGTGTGTGCCAAAAGAAATAGAACGTTCCCTTGCAAAAGTGTGTATTGAAGTGAAATGAAACAAATGGCCCTTTATTTATTTATGTAAGGCTAGACATTGGGTATATTGCATCATTTAAGCTTCATCCTTACACTTCATTACCTACTAAAAATGGGCCCTGCTTGTAAGTATTTGTGTAATCAGTGATGAGCTGTGATTTGAGATGGAATGGTGCAGACCAAGCATTAGAAGAAAAAAAAAAACGTACTTGATCTTTTGGGACACTAAGAGAATATTTGCTTCAAAATTGGAAATTTCCTAAACTCTAAGTTCAAAAATCATAGAAATACTCTGTTTCCCAGACACACTGAACCACAAATTACATGTTGATAGCTTACAAATAATGTTTCCAGTAATAATAATAGATACGTAAAAATTTTGGAATTTAGTGAGAACCGAAAGTCAGACTTGAAGGCCTATATCCTCAGATTTTCTTATTTTTCAGTGGAATAAAATTCAAATCGCCTTTAGCCAACATTAAATACCTGCCACAGTTTGGCTGGGCCTTACCATATTTCTCACCACTTTCCAAAGGCTCTGCTATGGCTGGAGTAGAATATGCACTGCTCCCTCCTCCTGAACCAACCAACCAAACAAACAGAAAACCCACAAAAAACAAAAACAAACAAACAAGTGTGCATTTTCTGTCTTCTATCCCTTTGTAAGATCTGTTCTTTCTAATAGCAATTCCTTTCTTCCTCCTCCCTGAACATTAATCAGGTTTGAGTTTAATTTTTACCTTTCCCATAAACAATTTCCCCTCCCCTCTAAATTGCAGCAATCTCTCCTGCAAAAGAACTCACGGTTCCCCATACTTCCACACTGAAATTATTTCTTAAAATTTTGCTGCACATTACCACATACAGGGATCCTATCATTTCAACCACATGGTGAGCAACTTGTGGCAAGAGTTATGAATTTAACATTTTGCAATGTTCTCAACTTGATTACATGTACAAACATGGGCACAGAATGTTAGGCATGGAACAAGGGAGACATTATAATGCTGTACTCTACTTCTTAAGGTTAAATGTCATGACATGATAGTTTAGAGAAGTTACATACTCATGAAGTGCTTCCTAAAGAAGGGAAATGTTTGGAAAAAAGGAATAGGGATAAAAATCTGTAAGAACAGAAATAGTACCTGAATAAAGAAAGCAAGAGTTCTCTTCCCATAGGCCCTTTCCTGGCTCAATCTCAAGAATAGTAAAATATACAAATCCAATTGGGTCGTATTCTAGAACAATGATTGACCATGTATCCTAGAAGACAGGGGCAAGCTGCTTTAAAACTGCACACTCAGGAACATGGCCCTTTCTCTGGGCCTCCCCTGTGCTCTTTCAGGGCAGCTTCTCAGTGTTTCTCATGCTTCCTATTTCCACGTGGCCTGAGCAGTGAGGTCCAAGTCTTGTTGCTAGTACTTTCCTCTCTGCTTCCTTCCATTCTTTCCTTGAGGTGCCCAATCCCACCCTTACCCTTGGTGGCAGACCTAAACCAATATGGAGCCTGGCTAACGTCCCTCGTCCACTCTTCTTGCCTTCACTCGTGTGTGCTCAGTACACATATCAGGTCTGCGGTTGGCAGGAGGATGGTAAAATACTAATATTTGAATGTTAGTTTCAGTGGAGGATCGGCTGGCCTTCTTACACTTCAGCACTAGGCTTTATACTTCAGCAAAATTTGAGAGCTCTGTATTGAAATTTGGTACAAAATCCCAATTAATGATAATGTAGAATTTAGCTTTCTTTTGACCATTGTCCCCTGGCTTAATATTTCCACAGGGTACCTCAAGGGAACAAGGCTATTGCTGGACAAAAGAAGGATTTAAGCATTTCTTTTTTTAAAAAATACTAACTGCCATATTTGTCAAGGGTTTTCAACAACCTTATTTCTATGACTGGCAATTTCTGTTCCTATTTATGCTAAATTTTATCATAAATAATTAGATTATTTTGATAGTTTTTTTTTTTTTTTTTTTGAGATGGAGTCTCACTCTGTCACCAGGCTGGAGTGCAGGGGCATGATCTCGGCTCATTGCAAGCTCCGCCTCCTGGGTTCAAGTGAATCTCCTGCCTCAGCTTCCTGAGTAGCTGGGACTACAGGTGCACGCCACCACGCCCAGCTAATTTTTGTATTTTTAGTGGAGACGGGGTTTCACCATGTTGGCCAGGCTGGTCTCAAACTCCTGACCTCGTGATCCGCCCTCCTCGGCCTCCCAAAGTGCTGGGATTACAGGTGTGAGCCACTGCGCCTGGCCAGATTTAAGCATTTCTTATCTCCCTAGCTTAATACCATCTGATACCATCCAGATTTCCACCAGAATTTTTAACAGTGAAGAATAGGTTTCTCCATTCCCTTCTGGGGACTGAGGGTGGGATCAGGTCAGTCTGGGAAATGCAAGTCAATTCTTTGGCCATGGGCTCCCTTTTTGTCTGATAGATTGTTCTAAGAGAGACAGACTGCTTTTAGACCATTAGACAGAAGGCAATTTGCGACCAGACAGAAATAGTCCAGAAGTGTCCACCAGTAGCCCATATAATGCTTTTGAGAGAATTAGAAAACCGCCCAGTCCTACAGCAGGCATTGGAGTTTAGTGAGCTCAAAGTGAATTGGATTTCGTCCCCCACTTACACCCTTGGCTGGCTGCCTTGGGCAGGACAGAATCTGCAAGACTCTGTGATGACCTCCTGCCAGAATATACAGTACATGTGAACATGTTAGTTTAATTTGTTTTTCTTTTTTTAAGGTATATTTCCTCATGAGAACTGCCATTGTGTAAAATACAATTAAATGTAAATATTATACTTTCTAATCTTATAATAATTTCCTGATAAAGATATCTGATAAACTAGCCTATAGCATTATATTACAGTCTATAGCAGTTGGCTCTTCTGGTCTCCTGTTTTCTTACGACTGCTATATTTGATCATACTTTTAGGATGGAAATAACCTGGGCTTAATCCATTCAATAAAAAAAGGTTGGCAAGCCCTTTTTATGAGTAAATGGAAAGGGTTTTGCAAGGCAGCATATATAAAAAAGAAACATTAATCCTAACCCTTCACTCTCTTAAATGGGAATTAAGGTCAACATTCTTAGAGCAGCAAACTGAAGTGGTGCTAAGTTCAGAAATTCTTTGGAAAGGGAACCAAACAGCTGACTTTCACTGGAGAAAGAAGCATTTCAAGAGTTGAGTGCTAGAATAGGCAATGTTTTTCCAAGACTCTTCTTCTTAACCAAGTCATTTCTTCTAAGAGAATAATGAGAGGTCATTTAAAAAGATCATTATGTTCATCTACTTAATTCTCTGTTTTTAATAAGTCTTTCTTCTTCATTATAAGACACAATAAGTCAGATTTTTCCTGAAAGCCCAGGTTGTACCTGAAGGGAAAGTGAGGCACTTAGAAAAATATGGTAAATCTTTCAGTTCATCAGACTTGCTAAGGCATTAAAGAATATATTCAAGAGAGCCCCTAGAAAGAAAAACTTCCATCACGGTAGAACTTATCTAACTTCTTTTTTCAGGCTCAAGTGCTAAATAGTATCTTTTTGGAGAGGAAATGTCTCTATGAATGATCCCTCATGGAATACATCATTTCACTCCTTCAATCTACCTCTCCTTCCTTCTTCCAACATGACAGATATACTCAAACCCAACAGCACTGCATTTGCTATCCAGTTTCCAGAGTGGTCAATTGTATTGTTTTCATGTTTCAGCATATTTTAAAATTCAACCTCTGAATCTTAAATATGATGCTGTGACTTACAAACCCATTGGTAAAAAGACAGTGTTCCTTCAAAATTTGTATGTTTTCTTCAGATCTCCTCCAAATACATTCTCTAATTTAAAAAAAAATAATAAATCTATTTTGTACTTGACTAAAAATAGTGTTGAAGTTAATTACCACTTAAGAGAGTAGGTAATTGAGATACTGAAAAGTTAGGAAATGGAGAAGGATTTACACTTTGTCAAAGAGGTCATTTTTAGCACCTTATCACAGCAACAGCATAAACTCCTTGTAAATTTAGTTCTGACAGCATTGGGATTATCACTTTTCTATCTGAGATAAACTTGCCTGTAGTCACCATTTGTATAAATGTCTCAAATGTTTTAGCATGACAATAAGGTAAATCACATTTTAATTGCAGGTGATAGTTTACAAAGTACTGCATAATAATTTGGTGTTGTTATCCCCATGTTAAAGAGGAGGAGACTGAGGCAGAGAAATTGAGCCTTACCTTTAGGTCATGTGAATACCTGGCGTAGACTCTAGTCACACTCACGTCTTCTGCTTGGTGGCCTTAGGTACATATAACGTATATAACACAAAAATCCACAGGAAAATGTAATGTCGGTGAGCTACTAACCAAGAGGAAAGTATCTTTTGTTGTTTCCTCCTCACTGGAGAACAGATGGTCATAGACCTGCATTCTAGTCCTTACTGTGTCACTGCCTTTCTGTGAGACTTTCTTTCTCTGGGCCATGGTCTTTAAGGAGCAGACATTTCGAGAAACAGCAGCCATGATCATTTCAGCCCTAACATTGTGTTTCTGTTTCTGTTTTGAAAATATGGCCAAATCTTAGTTATCTGATAAGTTAAATAATAGAGTTAAAAATGAAACTAATAGTTTCAATCTCTGCCTTTTATTAGAATACAGGATAAGATTAGACAAATGCATTTGGTTCTATTACATGGATTGTAATTTTAGAGGCACCAGGAAAATGGTCATCTCCTAAATAACCCCACATTTCCTGACATTTTTTTCCCTATATCCTTTTATTAAATACACACACATACTTGCTCAAAATGGTAGCAATTATTTATATCAGTAGTTCTCAGCTGGGCATGATTTTGCCCCCAATGGACATTTGACAATATTTGAAGACAGTTTTAGTTGTTACAGCTGGCAGGCACTACTGGTATCTAGTAAATTGAGGCTCTGCTACACATCCTATAACACATGGATTTCCCCACACAAACATGCACACACAATGAAACATCACCTTGCCCTAAGTGTCAAAGGTTTTGAAGTTGAAAATTTCTATTTAAATCTATAAATAACTCAACAATACTCCTAATGTCATACAACACATTTTTTTCTAGTAATTTCACTTTTGGTCCATATGACATAGGTATGACACATATATTTTCAGTGATAAAATCATCACCTCAGCTTATAAGGCTCCCTGAGATCCAAAAGGTCAGAATTTAATTGAGCAAACAGCATCTTTTAGAAAATTAAAACAGCCAGAAGAGCAAAAAGTTGGAAACCATTCATTCATGCCTTTGTTTGAATTAAGGTAATGAGAAGCTATTGTGGGGAAAGGCAGTCCTGGGTAAATGCCATTGAAGAAGGGTTTAGGCAGCTGGAAGACAGCATAAGAATGCCTGGCACCACAGGCCTGCTGGTGGGTGCCTGTAAACCCAGCTACTAGGGAGGCTGAGCCTGGAGAATCACTTGAACCTGGGAGGTGGAGGTTACAGTGAGCCGAGATCACGCCACTGTACTCCAGCCTGGGCAACAGGGCTAGACTCTGTCTAAAAAAAAAAAAAAAAAAAAAAGAATGCTAGCACTAAGAGAGAGGGGATTCAAGAAGGATTATGGTGCCCAATTTTGCCGACTTTCAAATTTTGTCTAACTAGCCTCCACCATAAACCACAAAGAGTAGCAGAACACACATGTAAGCTTCAATGCTCTTCTTTTTTCTGGTTCAACTTCCAATGAGATGTGATTTTTAAAATAGCTGAGGACTGGGGAGAACAAGAGTGAAAAGAGATGCTGACAAATTCATAGACTGACTGACAAATGCTTTTATTGGCTGCTTGAGATTAGTAGTCTCAATGATTTAGAAATTGCATCACTAGACTCTAGTCCACACTGTGTAGTGTTTGATTTGAAAGCCTAAATAAAAGTAAACACTTTGATCCTACTCCACTGATTATTTAGTTTATTTCTCTTTTTCCTTTTCCTTTTCCAGCCTTAAAATTACCATGTAACACATACACAAAAACCCTATTGAGATGGCATCTCACCAGGTTCAAGCTGTAACTGTTTGCATCGATTATCTATTGGTTGCCTAACAAATTATACCAAAATTTAGTACAGGCCTACTTTGTTTTATTTCACTTCACTTTATAGCAGTTTACAGATATTGCTTTTTTTTTTTTTTTAACAAATCAAAGGTTTGTGGCAACCCTGTGTCGAGCAAGTCTATTGACACTATTTTTTCAACACCATATGGTCACTTTGTGTCTCTGTGTCACATTTTGGTAATTCTCCTTATATTTAAAACTTTTCTATTATCATTTTATCTGTTATGGTGATTTGTGATTAGTGATTATTTTCCTCTTTTTTTTATTTTCCTTGTCCTTCCTTCCCTCCTTCCTTCCTTTCCTTCCTTCCTTTCTTCTTCTTCTTTTTTTTTTTGACAGAGTCTCGTAGGCTGGAGTGCAGTGGCATGATCTCAGCTCACTGCAACCTCCGTCTCCTGGTTTAAATGATTCTCCTGCCTCAGCCTCTTGAGTAGCTGGGATCACAGGCACACACCACCATGCCTGGCTAATTTTTTTTATTTTTAGTAGAGACCATGTTGGGCAGGCTGGTTTCACCATGTTGGTCAGGATGGTCTTGAACTCCTGACCTCATGATCTTCCCACCTTGGCCTCCCAAGGTGTTAGGATTATAGGCATGAGCCACTGCACCTGGCTCGCTTGCTTGCTTGCTTGCTTGCTTTCCTGCCTTCCTGCCTTCCTGCCTTCCTTCTTTCTTCTTTCCTTTTTTCTTTCTCTTTCTTTCTTTCTTTCCTTTCTTTCTTTCTTTCTTTCTTTCTTTCTTTCTTTCTTTCTTTCTTTCTTTCTTTCTTCCTTCCTTCCTTCCTTTCCTTCTTTCTTTCTTCTTTCCTTCCCTCCCTCCCTCCCTCCCTTTCTTTCTTTCTTTTTCTTTCTTTCTCTCTTTCTCTTTCTTCCTTCTCCTTCCTTCCTTCCTTCCTTCCTTCCTTCCTTCCTTCCTTCCTTCCTTCCTTCCTTCCTTCCTTTCTCTCTCTCTCTCTCTCTCTCAACAGGATCTTCCTCTGTTGCCCAGGCTGGAATGCAATAGCATGATTATGGCTCACTGAGCCTCGACTTTCCCATGGCTCAAGCAATCTTCCCACCTCAGACTCCTGAGTGGCTGGGACTGCAGATGCATGCCACCACACCCAGCAAATTTTATGTTTTTGTGGAGACAGAGTCTCTCTATATTGCCCAGGCTGATCTTGAACTCCTGGGCTCAAGCAAACCTCCCACCTTGGCCTCCCAAGTAGCTGGGAGGCTGCCGCACTTGGCACATCAGTGATCTTTGAGATCATTGAGATTACTATTGTAACTGTTTTGGAGTGTCATGAACCACACTCAAATGAGTAAGAGAACTTCATCAATAAGTGGTGTGTGTGTTCTGACTTCTCCACTGATGGGCCACTTCCTCATCTCTCTCCCTCTCCATGGGCCTCCCTATTCTCAAAGACACAAAAATATTGAAATTAGGTCAATTAATAACCCTACAATGGCCTCTGAGTGTTCAAGTAAAAGGAAGAATTGTACATCTCTAGCATTAAAGCAAAATCTAGAAATAATTAAGCATAGTGAAGAAGGCATGTCAGAAACCAAGACAGGCTGAGAGTTAGGCTTCTTGCAACAAGCAGTTAGCCAAGTTGTGAATGCAAAGGAAAAGTTCTTGAAGGAAATTAAAATACTATTCCAGTGAATACACAAATGTTAAGAAAGCAAAATAGCCTTATTACTAATATGAAGAGAGTTTTAGTAGTTTGGATAGACTGTCAAACCAGCCACGACATTACCTTAAGCCAAAACCTAGTCCGGAGCAAGGCCTAACTCTCTTCAGTTCTGTGAAGGCTGAGAGAGGTGAGAGAGCTGCAGAAGAAAAGTTTGCATCTAAGCAGAGGTTGTGGCTCATGAGGTTTAAGGGAAGAAGCCATTTTCATAACATAAAAGGGCAAGGTGAGGCAGCAAGTGCCGATGTAGAAACTGCATCAAGTTATCCAGAAGATCTAGATAAGATCACTGATGATAGTGGCTATACTAAACAACAGATTTTTAATGTAGGTGAAACAACTTTATATTGAGGAAGATGCTTTCTAGGACTTGTGTAACTAGACCATAAAAGTCAATGCCTGGCTTCAAAGCTTCAAAAGACAGGTTGACTCTCTTGTAAGGGGGATAATGCAGCTGGTAACTTTAAGTTGAAGACAATACTCATTTACTAACTCAAAAATCCTAGGGTCCTTAAGAATTATTCTTAAGGAATAAGTATAAGGAATATACTTATAAATAAGTATAAGGAATACTCATTTACTAACTCAAAAATCCTAGGGTCCTTAAAAATTATTCTAAATCTACTCTGCCTGTGCTCTAGAAATGGAACAAAACAGCGTGAATGACAGCACATCTGTTTACAGCATGGCATGCTGAATATTTTAAGCCCACGTTGAGACCTACTGCTCAAACAAAAAGATTATTTTTAAAGTATTACTGTTCATTGACAATGTACCTGGTGACCCAGGAGCTCTGATGGAGATGCACAAGAATATTAATATTGTTTTTATACCTGCTAACACAATATCCATCCTGTAACTCATGGATGAAGGAGTAATTTTGACTTACTGGTCTTATTGAAGAAATACATTTTAGAAGGCTAAAGCTGCCATAGACAATGATTCCTCAGATGGATCTGGACAAAGTAAATTGAAAACCTTCTGGAAAGGATTCACTATTCTAGAAGCCACTAAGAACATTAGTGATTCATGGGAGAAGGTCAAAATGTCCAAATTAACACAAGTTTGGAAGAAGTTGATGCCAACCCTTATGGATGATTTTAAGGGGTCCAAGACTTCAGTTGAGGAAGCAACTGCAGATGTGGTGGAAATAGCAAGAGAATTAGAATTAAAAGTGGAGCTTGAAGTTGTGACTGAACTGCTGCAATCTCATGATAAACCTTAAATAGATGAGGAGTTTCTTCTTATGGAAAGTGGTTTCTTTACATGGAATCTACTCTTGGTCAACAACCATGAACATTGTTGAAATGACAACAGAGGATTTAGAATATTACATAAGCTTCTTTAATAAAGTATTGACAGGGTTTCAGAGGATTGACTCCCATTTTGAAAAAGTTCTACTGTGGTTACAATTCTACCAAACAGTATAGCATTCCCCAGAGTAAGTGATCAAAGACAGACAGAGAGAGACAGAGAGCATGCTTTAGATAAATCTTTAGTGAAAGGAAAAGTCAATTGATGTGGATAACTTCACTGTTTTATTTTTAAAAATTGTCACAGCCACTCCAACCTTTAGCAATCATCAGCCCACCCTGATCAGTCAGCAGTCATCAACATCAGGACAAAACCCTCCACCAGCAAAAAGATTAGGATTCACTGAAGTCTCAGTTGATCTTTACCATTTTTTAATGATAAAGCATTTTTAAATTAAATATGTACCTTGTTTTTTAGGCATAATGCTATTGCACACTTAATAGACCACAGTATAGTATAAACCCAACTTTTATATGCACTGAGAAACCAAAAAGATTGTATGAGTTGCTTCATTGCAATATTTGCTTTATTGTGGTGGTCTGGAACCAAACCCATAATGTCTCTAAAGTATTCATGTAGCTTAAAATAGCAAATATTTATCATCTCATATAGTTTGTGAGATGTCGGGATCTGGGGATGGCTTAGCCTGGGTGATTCTGGTTCAGGGACTGCAATCTCTGAAGACTTGACTGGGGCTGGAGGGTCTATTCCCCCGTTGTTGTTGGAAGGCCTCAGTTTCTCACCATGTGGGTCTCTCCACCATAACGTTTCTTACAGTATGACTTTCCCGAGAGTGAGTGATCAGAGAGACAGAGCCAGAGAGACCGAATGTAAATCGAACCTGCAGTGCCATTTACAATGCAATATTTGAAGTGGCATAGCATCTATTCTACCATATTCTATTGATCACACAGATCAACTCTGATACAATGCAGGAGGGGACTATGCCAGGGTATGACTACCATGAGGTAGGGATCACTGGACCATCTTAGAAGCTGATCACCATATTGATGTTGTCTTTAGATTCAATAATCAGTTTGAGTTCATCCAATTGAAGTGTTTATAAGTAACAATACACAGTTAAGTTTTGCAACTGTTAACTTAAAAATAATGACAACAAGCTTTCTGGATAAAAAAAAGTGAGCCCATGTTCTAAGGAGAACTGTGTTGAGTTTATTGTACATATATACAATGATCTTAAAAAACACAGCAAACATATTTCAGGTTTAGCCAGTTATTTTTTTTTAATTGTACAGAGATACTTTTGTGCTAATTTAACCAGAATTCTGTTTAGTCTGCCCTGAAGTAGCAACTTTTGGCTTTTTGGTGGTATAATATGATAAGAATTAGAAAGTATTTGAGTGAGTAAGAATTAGAAAAGACTGACTTCTAATCTCTGCTCTCCCATTTCCTGTCTGCACAAGCAGAGCTAAATTCTAATCTCAGATGCTTTGTCCATGAAGTAGATTTAATCAAACTCATCTCTGATGGTTGGTTTGAGGACTAAATGCCGTGATGTGAGCAAACTATTTAGCACATTACTGGGCATATAGTGATAACATAATAAATAGTATTTTGAACATCAATTTCCAATTCAGTGTTTTGTAACTGAACATTATGACCACAGTAAGTTGAGAAAATTAAAAATGGATTGAGTCAAGCCTTTTTGTACAAATGAAATAAAATTGAACATGGTAAAAATATCAGAGGGTCAGAGACCTGGGTTCTACTGTTTACTGTGTAATTGGATTTACTATTTTTTAATGAAACTTTTATTTCTATTTGTGTGTACAGGCACAATCGTGTGTGTGTGTTGTATTTGTTTCTTGACCCAATTAAAACTGCACTTCTTACTGTGGGTCACAGTCAAGAAAATGAGAAAGCCACTACTTTAACCTGACCTAGTTATGTTTATGTTTTTTTCCTGAGAAGAACCAACCTTATTCTCTTCTAGTGATTGCATCTATCTGAATGTTTTGGAAGGCAGAGTATTTTAATGTCTCTTTGTTGGAGAGCCTCTTCCTGTTTAGAATCCCATTGAAAGACGAAATCCCAATGCTCATAGAGTCATGACCTTTCCATGTTAGACCAGTAGACATGCCCCAGACGAGGATACAGCTTATTACTTCATGCCCAATACCATGGTGGTTGCAGATGCATTAATGGTGAGAGTCACAGGAAACTCAGAAATCTCAGTGGACTTACTCATTGGGAATTATTTTATGTAGCAAGCAAGCATCTACAAGGACTTTTTTAGTTATAAGATTAAATAAAGAAGTGCTAAGCCCCTGAGGTTTATGAAATTCTAAACATCAATCTGTCTTAATGAGGCACTACTTCTCATGGGGGAGAGCACCATTTGAGGCTGCCCATTGTCAAGTTTGCTGAGTTTCCGGTAGTGAACCATATGAATAAATGTGCTTTGTATTTATTCTAATATCATATTTGCCTTGTCTTACCATTGCATTGATAGTATCATCAGTAACTTGAAATGCTTCAGCTTATCAGTCTATTTATCAATTTATCAGGAAGTTTTCATAAAAACCTTAAACGCTTGCAATATTGTTACTTTCTGGGCCCTTGTGTACTACATAAGGTGATGAATATTTTTGTAATATGAATAATTCTAAGCTTCATTCCTTGAAGTCGGATGTTCAGGTAGTTGTGTTAACTGTAATGTTTAGAATGTCTTTTTTTCCCCCTTCTGCAATCTTCCTCCAATCCTTGCTCCCTACACCCCTTACCTGCACAGTACTTTTCTGAAAGACATCTAGGAACTTCGTTCACTGCAGTCTCTCACTTTATTAATTGCTGGCCTAGCACTTTATGGTCTATTCATCATTGAAATCATAATTACAGGTTTTTCTGGATTAAAATTGCTCAAGGAGAAAGTTCCCTTTGAAATTTTGAAACAACTAGCACATGTTATACAAGATGTTTCTTTATATGCAAATGTCAGATACTTACAGTTTGGTGTGGTTAGATTGGGAGAAACAGTTTGAAAATCCATTAGAAGAATAGATTCTCTGGTGTGAGTGCATTTACAGTTATCAATGAGAAGACAATGAACAGCTAATATTAACCATCGGGCTGGGCACAGTGTCTCACACCTGTAATCTCAGCACTTTGGGAGGCCGAGGCAGGTGGCTGGCTTGAGGTCAGGAGTTTGAGACCAGCCTGACCAACATGGCAAAACCGTTTCTACTGAAAATATAAAAATTAGTTGGGCGTCGTAGCGCACACCTGTAATCCCAGCTACTTGGGAGGCTGAGGCAGGAGAATAGCTTGAAACTGGGAGGCGGAGGTTACAGTGAGCCAAGATTGCACCACTGCACTTCAGCCTGGGTGACAGAGTGAGACTCTGTCTCAAAAAATCATAGTAATAATAATATTAACCATTGTATTATTTCATAAACCTCAGGGGCTTAGCATTTCTTTATTTAATCATATAACTAAAAACATCCTTGTGGATGCTTGCTTGCTATATAAAAAATTCCAAATGAGTAAGTCCACTGGTGGCCTTAAGGCTGGAAAAATTAGTAAATATATATAGTAAATGGCTTTCTGATATTACATTAAAATGCAATAGGATATTATTACCTATAGACTTTATGGCCAGCCTGTAGTATATAGATGTCCTGAAATAGTGTTAAAAGGAAAGATACTTAGATTTGCATAACTCTTTAGTATTAGGCAGGCAGTAAGTATCAGTCAGGGGACTATATTTTTATAGCTACAGTTAATGAAATAGTTTCATTCTTGACAAAACTGCTTTGATGTAGATATTATTATATTTACAGTTGAGGCTTAGAGTAGTTAAGTGGCTTGTTCATAGTCACAGTGTTAATAAGTATTAGGAAGCTAGGCCTTTGTAACAAATTCCTATTATTATTTTTTTTTTACTGGCCAATGCCATCTCTCACATCCATGCCCACTGAGGCAGTTTAATCCCGTTCTTTCCATTTGAAGCTTGTTATTTTATTTTTCAATTTAGGTATATTTATGATTTTTCTTATTTAATCCTCAAACAATACTATGATACAGGTGCATTATTCTTCGCTTTTTCTAGATGCAGAAGCTAAAGCACAGAGAGGGAAAGCAACTTACTCAAAGTCACACAGCTAGCCAGTTGCCGCCTTAGGGCTATCAGAGTCCAAACCTTATTATTCTTTCTCAAACACTGCTTCTCATATGCTGCTTCTCACGTAAATGTAAATCAGAACTTGGAAAAAGCAATAATATGATGGCTAGTATTAGCTGTTCATTGTCTTCTTATTGATAACTGTATATGCAGTTACACCAGAGAATTCATACTTCTAATAGATTCTCAAACTGCTTCTTCCAACCTACCCACATCGAAGTATAAGTATCTGACATTTACATGGCACCTTACACCTGACCAAGCATTTTGACATGTATTATTTCATTTGATCATTACAAGAAACTTTTGAGATGTTTAGGACAGGTACAATTAGCCTGATAGCTTTACTGATGAGAAATATTTATCTCACAGAAGTAAAAGACCTTAGAGTTCATATGGCTGACAAGGGGCGGGGGGCGGGGGGGAAGCACTCAGGTTCCCTGCTGACACATTCTGGGAGCTCTCCACAGCACCATGTTAAAAATAGCTCTTCATGCCACAAGATTCCACCTGCCTGTGGGAATTCACCAAGACCTTTCCCCCACTTTGGAAGAAGTCAAGTAGATTGCAAAGATTCTCTATTTTTGATATGAGAAATTCTTACAGCTGGGAAGATAGGCATTGTGTGGATTAGCTCAATCCTAGACAAGCTGGGTAAGCGTCATGTAACTGTATGTCTTCTGGGAAATTACTTATATTCTTTGACTCTTCCTTTTTTACAGAAAAAAAATGGTGAGAATTAAGAAAAAAGCAAATGTATAATTTCCTTTTATAATGGTGGTTTTCCAGCAAACTCACTAGACTTTTTAATATAACACATCTCATATTAAACACATCTCTGTGACATGAGAACCCTTGGTTTTAAGAAGTCAAGGATGCAAAGGCCTCAATGAGATCCTAGAATCTATCAGGTTTGGGCTTCATGGTTTCCTGAAGATAATGATGATGATACAATTTTAATATTAAAGCTATGAATTCTGAGAACAGCCAGCCCTGGGTGGGAATGCACATCAGGACAGAAAAAAAGGCTGATGAAGTATGTATTTCTCCAAGACATGTTTGCACTAAGTAATTCTGAATTTAGTAAGAAGTCCTTGAAACTGTATTTCTTCTCTATGAGAATATGGAATAAAAGTGTCATGTATTTTATAAACTTTGAGTATATTTTTTACAATCTTGTAGAGAATATTTCCACTTTAACAGCTACTAATTATAATGATATCTGTTTTTATACTTGTTTTTCTCACTTGCCAGGGACTAAGCAAAAACTGCATCTTTTTCATATTGATGTATTCATGGCACGATGCCTGTTAGCATAGGACACATACAAAACTTACTGAGTAAATGTTCATTGAAATGTGTTTATATAAGAAAGTATGTGAAAATGTATAATACATAGGCACATCTACATATGTGTATGTATCTGTGTGTCTTTGCTAATATTTATTTATTTATTTATTTATTATTTATTTATTTTGAAACGGAATCTCACTCTTGACATCCAGGCCGGAGTGCAGTGGTGCCATCTCAGCTCATTGATCTGCCTCCAGAGTTCAAGCGATTCACCTGCCTCAGCCTTCTGAGTAGCTGGGATTACAGGTGTCTGCCACCACACCTGGCTAAGTTTTGTATTTTTAGTAGAGACAGGGTTTCACCATGTTGGCCAGGCTGGTCTTGAACTCCTGACCTCAGGTGATCTGCCTGTCTTGGCCTTCCAAAATGCTGGGATTACAGGTATGAGCCACCGCGCCCAGCCTGTCTTTGCTGATATTTAAACTACCATTCTGTGTTTCTATGCATACTTAATAAGATACGGCATTTTCAAGGGGAAACATTTACTGTCTATTACTCCATCCCATATATATATTCTATATTGATATATAACATATACATATATTCTATAGGTATAGATATAGATACACAGATACATATGCATATATATATTCTATATTTATAGATGGATCTATATATATTATATATATATTCCAATTTAAGATTCTATACAAATATATATATATCTGCAAATTTTCTTTAAGCATAACTTTGCTTTTAACAACTAAAACATTTTTGAGATAAAATTATTCCAGCTCAGGAGGTTCAATTTACAGTACAACATGTTTTAGTTTAGTAAAGAAGAAAACACTATTTCCCAAAGAAAAATGGCTTGTTTGAATATTGATTGGATTTTGTTGGTAAACTTTAAAAAAAGTCATAATATTAGAGCTCATTCTATGAGAATATGCTCTAATATTATGTGCATATAATAATGTTAGAATCCATATTTGCTTGATATTTGTGCTTATTTGAAGGAATTATGGTGTAATGAACAGGAGAACAAACATGATACTAATCCATACGCATGTGAAGATGATGTCTCTGTTTTGGTTGAGTAAATGAAAGAAAATGCTAATGCTTTTCAGCAAGGAAAATTAATGCGGCCATAAATAGTGTGTCACTCTGGAGCTGAGGAAAGAATAAGTCAACTTGTCATATAAAATTATTATGTTTCATATTTATGCTGGGCTTACAAAGGCCTCAAATGTCTTACCACATGTTGATTCAATCATTCTTTCAGTATTTCTAAGCGTGAGAGTGGTGAGGGGGACTTTTCATTGTATTTTTAAAAGTACAACAAGTATATGAAGACTTTTTTACTGCCTGATGGTGATCATCAAACGTTAGGTGCCTTCATTTCCCCCTTACTGATGGCAACTCAAATGCCATTAGGATCTGGGCAACTGACAATAGCTAAAAGGGCCAGAAGTTTTATATCCAAGAGAGGTGTGGGCTGTGGATAACTAGAGATTACATACTCTTGTTAAAGGCTTGAAACCATATTTTAAAAATAATGTGCTAGTCAAAGAAAACACTTTGGCTGTTTGAACTTGGGCAGCAAAGGGCCTGTTTGTAATTCTTGCCCTAACCAAGAACATGGAGCTGAATAAAGCGGAAAGAGAGTGACCCGGGCATCAAAGAGACTTGAGTCTGAATATCGACTGCAACATTTGGGCTCTGTAGTCCTAATCATGTTACTGAACTTCTCATCACTTCTGCCACCTCATTGGTCTGAGATGGTAACCATACCTATTTCAAAGGGCTGCTGTGAGAAATAATTAAAGGAAGAACCTCAAGACCTCACCTCATTGGCTGATCCACCAGAAGTACTCAAAAAACAAAGGCTATTGTTACAGGCTTTGCACACAGCCCTTTCCCCTTGGTAAAGACCTACTTGCGGCTGTTTTTGCTCTTTTGTTTATTTCTTCTTATTTGTTTGTTTTCTTGACTTCTTATGAAATCAGAAAATTAGGGGTGGCAGGTAGGGAGTAAGACTAGAGAAGGAAAACCGGCTGAGCCAGTGGGGAATGTCTATGGAGGGCAGCAGAGTTTTCCAGAATTGCTCCAACCAGGCCACCACTAAATTCTGCCAGACATTTGTAAGTTTCCTACTAAGAATGAATGCATTCCAAGCACATTTCTTTCTTTATCTAGTTCTTTATTTTATTTCTGGATATAAAATTAAATTCGCATTTTCTAAAGAAAGGAGAAAACCAACCAAACCATTTCAAGAAGAAAATAAAATTCACCTGTATTCCCGTCAGCCAGAGATTGGCACTGTTAACAATTCAGTGTTTCTTTTCTTTTTCAAATGCATACAAATTTGTGTCTGAATATACTTACCATAATTGAGAACATGCTAAATATATCATTTTGTGTACTGTGTATTATGCTGAACAGAAATGGTTTTTTTGTTTGTTTGTTTGTAAGCCATGGAAAGCTAGTCTATTTAAGCCACTTTGCACTTTAAAATCAAGACTATCTTGTCTATTCAATGGAATGCTGCTAGGAAGTTGGGAGAGCTGTCTTTATAATTGTGGTAATGGTTATTTTAAACTCTTAATGTAGTAATTTATGTTTGAGAATAACTATAGAATCAATTTTTAGTTCTGGTAACATGTTTCCTTTCTTTCTCAACCCCCTAATTGCTCTCTCTGGGAAATAACTATTTGCCAAATATAAAAATTATTCATTCAGATTCTTAAGATATAGTATTTAAATAGGAGAAGATTCATTACACAGCTTTCCTTCAGATCCTTAGAGAAGAGACCCTGGGGGCTTCGTGAGAGTCTGAGAAACAATTTGTTCCTTCTTGTGTTTGAGCTAGAACTCAGGGTAACAGGAATTTGAAAGACATTGTATTCCTCTCTTCAGAGTAAGTCAGGCGTTGGGATATGAGAATGTTTTATTAGCAGTTAGAATTACTAAATCTAACTCAGTCCTGTAATTATAGTGAAACAATACTGTTAACATATCTAAGTCTCAAAAACATAATATTGATTTAAAAATAAGAGAATGAAGAAATCATGCAATAAGGTAACATTTGTGTACATCATGAAAATGTACCAGACAGTATATTATTTTGAATATAAACCTACAGAGAAAAAGCCCACATCAACTTCAGAATAAAGGTTATATTCTGATTGTGGGACCTTGATTTTATATGTAGTAATTTATTTCTTACTAAAAATGAAAATATCCAAAATAAATATGTCAAAGTGTGACGTCTGTTAAGTAGGTATGGCAGCTTTCTGGTCTCTATTATCCACATTTCATGATCGTAAGAACCCAGGATTTAGACTTTCCAGTAAATTAGCCCAGGCTTCTTTCAGTTAATGAATATATAAAGTATCCAGTTCTCCCAGCTTGTTGGGGATGGGGACTAAATCAGGAGGAACACTGGGAGGTGATTTACAGCTGCCAAAACTAGATTAATGAGTCTTTAAAACTGACTTTTACAAAATTCCTCTGGCAATACGTGTAGTCACGAGAGCAGGTATTTTTGCAGTTACTCATGCTTCATTTCATTCTCTTGTGGTGTATGGTTAATTCTCAGAGAAGCCAGTTCATTGTAATGTTAATTTGGTCTCTCATCCAATAGCACTTGGGATGTAACAAGCATCACCAGGGCACCAAAATGGCCTTTGTGAAAGATGAAACAATGCCCACTGTCTCTAGTCCTTTGATCAAAGGGAGAAAAAAAAATAGGGATTTTATTGCATTTATAAGATGTCAGCAATCATTATTCCTTTCTTATGTTTGAATGACTTTTTCTATCCGAATAATTCTTCCAGTACTTGGACTGAGGGTAATTTAAATAAGAACTACTCAACAAATATTATTCAGAAAAAAATTAGTTGGACCTCACACATAATGCTTTGGAATGTTTATTATAAAATGACATTGACAGTTTTATGCCTGTACAAACTTACTATATGTTCCATTGAGTAATCTCATATTGTGGGAGAAAACACACGCATACACATATATATGCATACACTTTTATCATTTATTTTACTTTAAGCAGATGAAAGAAAATTAATTTTAAAAATCCATAAACAAGATATTTCAGAAGAGAAAGACAACCAACAAAGCAGCTTCATTGTAAGCAAGAAAAGACGTAGCACAAATGAAAGGGTAATAACAGCCTAAAAAGTCAGAGTGTTGAATAGTGAAGGATTTTATTGAAAGAGATTTGATTTTAAGTGTTAATACCTTCCAATTTCATACAAAATACCAGAGTAAAGTGATGGCAATTTTCTGCCTAGTCATAGTATTCCTAAAAAATCGACAAATCCCCTAATTATTAAGACTTTCAAACTTCTGTTCCTGAGTATCTTATATCATCTGCTGAGTACTTAATTTTCATGATCTGTCCTGTAATGTTTCATTGAATGCAGAAGATTTCCTTTAAAAGATCATCATTATAAGCTATGTGTTTGCATCGCTGCCATTTGTCAGAGGAGAAAAAAGTGTGGTTTGCAGAAAATGTTTCTTAGAAGAATTATCTGGTGGAGAGCCTTTTACCCCATCAATCCCCCCAACCTACTAGCTGCTGGGGTGGTCTCTAGTTCAAATGTCAAAGCTTTCTCTTTTTAAGTGAAACAGAATGTATTTTGTGTAGCATGCAGGGGGTTAAATTGCATTTCAGATAAGCAAGAAACTAAAAAGCATTACAGCAAAGGGAGACATGTTTGCAATTTTGTTTGAAACAGTATCTTGTTTAGTTAAAAAAAATCCCTCTTATTGTTATAAAAACAATGCATACCAAGTTGCTTTGTAATTCTTTCATTCTTCTGTCATCTAAGTATAAATTTAGAATTTGGGAAAAAGATTTCTGTGTTGTTAGGCAGAATACTGGAGCTGTCCATGACAGATTAATGGGCATTTTCTGAGGTGATTAAATTTTACATCAAATACACCTCATTCAAAGGTGAGTGATGCATTGGTTATTTTAAGTGGGTCTTTAAGAAAATAAACTGCAATGAAATGAAAACAACTACAAAGTATGAATGTAGAACTGGACACATGTAGGTTGGGAATAGGGAAATATATGTGTGTACAAGAGCATAATTGTGCAAATGTATTTGTGTATATGTTTGTATATATGTACATACAACATATTTTCTTATATATGTTATTAAATGGGTAAATCTTATGCTTACTGTGTCTGAAAATATGGTAAAGTGCACAGAAATTATCTGTCTTTGCCTTCTACATGAATCTCATATTAAAAGTCTGATGCTGTGCCCTTGCCCCATGTGTGTGGTATGGCATCAGTGGCATGCTGTTGCTTCTGACTGATTTATCTCTTGATTTCCCAAGAAGCACATTTCAGGAGGTAGGCTGGAGAGTCATCTTGCCTAAGCAAGCACAGCTCCTTGCATGCTGTCAAAGTCTTCCCAGTGTCCTTTCTTGTTCCCTAGCCCTCAATTTTTCCAGGCTGTATTTTTTCAGATATAAGCTCTAACTCTGTTGCCTAGGCTGGAATGCAGTGTCATGCCCCTAAGGCCAATTTTTTTTATATTAAGGGAGACAGAAGAAATGTATGCCCTCCCTTCTATATTCCTTTGGGACTGCCTCTGGAAAGACTTTTAGATTCCCTCATTGAGAGGATTTGTTCCTTTCTTTATTCTACTCATCAGGCAGGCAGGAAGGCAAGCAGGACATTGATACCTTCAGTCTAGCATTTGTAGCATGTTTATGTTATAATCAGTCTCAATGAACAGCATTAAGTTTTACTTCTTTTGTTTTTATGTATGGAGCAATGATTAAGACATGGTTAGTTTTCAATGTGTTTCATCAATTTTACTTGATTTAAACAATGACTCATAGTCGAGATGTTTGGGAATAGCGAAGTAGAAAGACATAGTGAGACAAGATGGGTTTATGTGGTCCACAAAGTGAGGATATTTGTCTTCAGAGCTATGTACATCATTTATGCTGGTTCCTTTGCCATTCAAAAGGGGATCATTGATAATTGCTAATATGATATTTCTTACTTAGAGAAACAAATGGAACTAGGCTAAGCTCACAATGGGAGACTCACTATTTTCATACACAAATTCATTTATGCATTAAATTATTTATCAAAATGGTATTGAGACCCCACAATGTGCCAGGCAGTGAAAGGAAGTGATACCAGGTTGAACCAGGTAGTGCTTGTGCTTAAGGAACTTGTACTGGGATGGTGAGCAAAGCTATTATGAAAAACAGAGGCACAGTGTGCTCCAGAAGTAGAAAGGAAGGGTGGTGAATAAGGCTATTATGAAAAACAGAGGTACAGGTGCTCTAGAAATAGAAAGGAAGGGTATTACAGAGAGAAGATTGATGAGAGGCTTCCTAGAGGAGGAAAAGCTTGAACTGAGTTTTGGAAAATAGGACCTAGTCCAAGAAAAGGGAGAATAAAGGGGGAAAAGAAGCATTCCAGTCAAAGCAAAGTCATATGCAAAGACATGAGTCAAAAAGAGTGTTTGCTTAGTGAAATGAAAATACTGTGGTCATTTGGTGTGTCTGGAGCATAAAGTACATGTAGGGTGGGAGGGTCGGGGTCCAGATTGTTAAGAATCATCTATGACGAATACAGTGTTGTGACATTATCTGCAGGTAGTAGAAGCTACTGAAAGAGTTTGAACAGTGACATGACAAAGCCAAATCTGTGCTTTAGATTGATCCCACTGGCTATGGCATGGATGATGGATTGGAGGAGGCAAGTCTGGAGTCAGGAGACCAGTTATGGCGCCTTTAACAAATCCAGAAGAAAAATGATGAGAGTCTGACCTTAGTCAGTGACTGTGAGGATAAAGTGATATTGGTAGGGAGAGAGGGAAGCAGGAGAGGGTTGGACCTAGGCAGCCTTCAAGAGACAGCAGCGGGCGGGACACAGTGGCTCACGCCTATAATCCCAGCACTTTGAGAGGCTCAGGTGGGTGGATCACCTGAGGTCAGGACTTTGAGACCAGCCTGGCCAACATGGCAAAACCCTGTCTCTACTAAAAATACAAAAATTAGCTAGGCGTGGTGGCATGTGCCTAGCTACTCGGGAGGCCGAGGCAGGAAACTGCTTGAACCCGAGAGGCGAAGGTTGCAGCGAGCTGTGATCGCCCCACTGCACTCCAGCCTGGGTGACAAAGTGAGACTCCCTCTCAAAAAAAAAAAAAAAAAAAAAAAAAGCAACACCATCTGGTGTGGATTTAATGTAGAAAAAGAAGGAAAAGACTAATCAAGGTGATTCTCTGTGGCTTGGATGAACAGATAGGTGGTAATGGTGCCATTCACTGTGATAAAAATCAAAGACAGAAAGCCAAGTTGTGTTGGAGAAAGACAAGGAATATATTTGGGACAGAATGGTGCCTGGGGATTAAGCGATTCAGAGATTCTAGCTCTTTATCTTAAAACAGATGTGCCTGCTATGGAGACATGATCCAGTCCAGGGCTTTGCTATTGTTTCTAGTATCATTGTTTTTTTACTGCCATTAAGGATATGTATGTTATATTTTATAGATATATACATTCAGATTTCAATTTTCTGTAATAAATTAAAATTCAAACCTCATAGACTCTTGTACTTTATAAAGGAAGTTTTAAATCAAGGAGTTTGAGAGCTTCGTGAGTCATTAGAAATGATCGAATCCAGCCCTTTATTTCATAGATGAAGAACTTAAACCCAAAGTGTTTAAGTGATTTCTCCAAATTCATGGAGTATATCAATGATAGTACCTGGATTAAAATCCAGATATCCTGACTCCTGGCTGAATGTGCTTTTTATATGCCATGTGCCTTTTGAAAAAAGGTAAAGGGAAAAATTAAGCAGACATACAAATATGCTTGAGGTTCCATGACTGACATTTTACTAGTATGAGAAGGTAGGTGTAGAAGAGAGATGCCAGGTTAGTAAAATGTGTTTTGGCACAGGAGACAGTTGCTTATACAAAGAGAGAATGACTTTCCTGGGTCCTGGCCCAACTCTGGGGGCAATGTAAATGACTTTGGCAACTTTCAGCAGCCACAAAAATGTGGTCCCACAAGAATCTTTACCAAAAAAAGCAATGGCAGGAGAATTTGTTCCTATGGGATTTTCTGGGTTGCCCTTGATAGCTTCTACATATGCCTCACTGGGATGTTGCTACTATTCCTTTGGAGGCTGAGTAACAAACATCCACTCACATTATTAATATCAGTATCTGAGAACATCTCCCTATCAAGCAGAAGGAATATTTACAGAAAGAAACATAGTCAGAGGCAGACTCCATTCACCAACTCTATTGAAATGACTCATTCACATGTTTCTATTTCATGCTAGACTCAACTCTTTCTACCTGTAGCATTTGGCACCAGGCTTAGTAAACAGCACACACTTACCACATATATGCTAAGACTAAACTGAACTGACATGGGCGGTGATAAGCCTGAACTAATTTTAGAATTTGGTTCTGTTTTTTGCCATGTGTGAGGTGATGCATCTGAAGAAAAAAAATCAAGGGGTTGCTGAGGCTCAATGACCAGGGGGCAGCTGATGGGTATCAATGGTAGGAAGCAAGAACAGAGTCCAGCAAAGAAAGTCAAGACCCCTAAAATGGATGGAGCATGAGTTGGCGAAAGGGAGATCCAAATCAGGAATCAGCAAAGGCAAAGCAAGTAGCAGGAACCAGGGAATTGGGAAACAAATGTGGGGTGGGTCTAAGGTACCGACGGCCATTGTTGTTGGCTCAGCCTAGTGATGTGAGCCTGGGTTTCCCACACACAGAGGGGCCACGACCTGACATCTGACATTGATTAGCTGTTTCACCTTGCTTTCTATAACCTCTCTGAACCTCAGTCACCACATCTATAAAACGAGATCCTTGGAGCTCATAATATTTAATGTCTCTTTCAGCTCTCTTGTACTAATGGTTTTCTTTCTTCCATAAATAGTAAATATTCTTTCAGATATCAAAATGAGAAATGGGATCCATGGCATGTATATAAGTACAGAAACCATTTTAAATGTTAGCTAAATAGATCTATTGTCTAGAAAGACAATTATATTTCTCCATTTCATAAAAGAAATAGTATATTGGGAGATCTAATAATAGAAATCCCTGAAAATAATATATTTGGCTTCAGCTATCTTTTTTTAATAAGACCATAAACCTAGATATAGTTGCATTTTCAATATGGCCATTGATTTATGGAACAATGAGATTAGATAAAACTATCAACATTTAAGGCATTTTTTGCATTGTTTTACCTTTTTATTGCTTTCCCATATTTACCCTTTTGCTTTATTTCATGGTTGTTTTGCCATAACTGAGTAATACCATATGCACCAACATCCAATGAGGATCCATTTAATCTGTACCATATTTTAAGTGAACAATGCCTTTGTCAATTTTTATAGGGTTTAAAATGTTACTTTCTTAAGAATTACATGGAGAAATTATATTCTTTGTGCTTTAAGATATGCTCTGGTTTAAGAGACCCCTTGAAGTGGTTTCTTGAAGTGAAATGATACAGAATGCATTTCACATACAAGACATGTCATAATCTCACACAGATTTTGGTTCTCATGAAACTGAAGCCCCCAAGGGTTTTGAGAGTCTAGTAAAAGCTCTCCCAAAATTCTCTCTCATGATGGAGAATGATAGCATCAGTTCTCTCCTGGTCATTGGGCAAAAGACAGGGGCATGCGATTTATGATAGAACTACAAATTGCTGATTATATTACCTTCTTAAAAATGTGTTTTCTTTGCCTACTTAATACTAAGACTTTTCATACAGTTGACTGGATATTTGCTTTCTCACCATGGGTAACATTTCCTAAGATATTACAGCCATCAATCAATATGCAAATGTATAAATTAAAAAACGGTCAATCTTTGAACAAGTTTCACCTCATCATTTCTGTAACTTTCATTTTTACATATTTTGTGCATGAATATTGTGTGTTATCAGAATTTGTTTTTAACATTGGTAACAATATGCTTGTGTTTGATGAGTGACATTCTTTCAGAATGGAGCACAAGCTACTGGGCAATCTAGCCTCAAAGCAACATACCAGCTCTGCCAAAAACCCACTGTATGATCATAGACAATTTACTTAACTTCCCTGAGCCTCTGTTTAGACATCAGTGAAATGAGGAAAATAATACTTACAGTACCTGGATTGTTCTAAAGATTCAATGAACTGCATATTTGTAAAAGCTGGTACATATCTAGCCTTTGTAGAGGCTTTGTGTATTATTGTTATTCCCTTTGTTGTATTTTACAATGGTTGGCAAGAAAATAGAATGAGCAGAACAAAATAAACTTATGTTACTAAGAAAAAAAGGTAAGAACTAATGGGAGGACTTTTAATGATTCCATTCTATTAAAAGTACTGGCAAAGTAAACTTTCCACATACCTGGCCCCAGGGCTTCTCATCCCACCTCAAATTAACTTGGTCCCCACTATAGTGAAACCAAGTGAAAGTAATCACCCTCTAATGATGCATGATTTTCTCAAAGGAATCAATATTATAAATATTATCATATATTGTATATGTTATAATATATTATAATAATGAACGTGCAATAGCTGACTAAAATTGAAATTATCAGTCAACCAATCATCCAGCCAACCAGTCCAATAACAGAACACTTCCCACAACTCTGAGGCTAGTAGAACATCAGAAGATAGAGTTGAGATTTTTCTTTGATGTCTGGCTTTTCTTTGATTTCTATGAAGTCACTGAAGGCCTCAGATTTCTAAACTATGAAATGGAATCAATTCTCTCCTTGCAAGTTTGGTATAAGGATCAAGTCAGACAATGTGTACAAAAGCTATGCAAATATTAAATCACTTTACAAATGCAACTTTTTTTTTGCTTGAAAGTAATCATTTATTGTTTGTCATTTCATTTCAAATCACATTCTCTTTCTAGTATTTTGGCCAATAACTTATAAAACTCTGTCATGGCAGTATAGTCAAATAATTTTATTCAGGTTGAGAGACTCCTACATTATAACTCATTAGCTCTTGTGGTCAGCAACTTCTAAGCTTAAAATTCACATCTTAGATGTTTATAAAATATTGAACCTTGAGGTAGCTGTCATTTTCTGTAAACATATTTTAAAATCAGTAGGGAATATATGAAGACAATCAAATTTGTTACAAATCTTTTCTGAACCTGGCTGCTATGGCACATCAAAATGGATTTCACAGTTATACATCTACACAGGAATGTTTAGAGATAAGATGAAAGCAGTCCTCCTTATTAATCACACATTGTATATTTGACTTCTGCCTCCTGCTCCAGCCTTTAAATCAACTACATCTGGTTCTTGCTACTTAAGTGTGCCATTAGATTTTGCATTAAAAGGCAGTTACTCCTGGAGAAAGCAGCCCCATTTGATTAAAAAATAATTAACTAGAGCTATATTCATGCTACTCATCATAGCAGCCTAAATGATCATTTTATGCTAGGTTGGAGACTTACTTTATATCTACAACAGGGTCAGCAGAACTGAGAGGCACTTTATGGTTGTGATGAATGCTAGCATGAAATAGTTATTTTGCTTTGCTGGTGTTAACTTTTATAGTTAAAAAAAGCACAATAGTACAGAATGGTCAACAGCTGATACAAAGAGACTGAACCTTGATGTAGCCACCTATGCTGAGGGTGTCCTCCCTGTGAAGACTAGGGTACATGATTGTTATTACACCTGGAGCAAGTCAAACTCTGGGAACAGACTACTGCTAACCAACTGTGTAAGAAATTGATGTACAATTATCAAGCAGATCTTGTATTGGAGCTCACTGATTAGTGAACTCTCTCAGGAGGAAAATTTGCATAGAAAGCCAGATTTCTTGATAAGCAGGGAATCTGATATTTCAAAGTAAATTTGATGGTTTAAATCAGTATTACTCAATGACATTGCTGTCATTTAGGAAACATGGTAAGAAGTTTGCACCAGAATATAAACTAGAGCATCACTTTCTTCAATGAGAAAGTCTTGCATGTGTGTTTGTATATATATACATCAGGTGAATGAACTAAACAGTGTGCTTAGTGACCTAGATAATTTACATCCTGGTGCAAACTCCTCATTTCATGGCTGACTGTTCACAAGCAGGTCTCATACAGGCAGTTGTTCTATGGACTACACTTTGAGATGCACTGATTCTTTACCTGAATAAGAATTACACTGGGAAGCTTTATAAAATATACAGTTTCCCAGTACATGCCCTTAAAGATTTCTGGTGTGTTGTACCTCCACCTGCATTTTAAAATTCTCCCCATGTAGTTTTGATGAACACTCAAGCTTTAAGAGCTATATAATAAAATGCATAGCATAACAAAGCAGTGCTAGGCTAAATAGGTTAGAGGTTAACAACATGGGTTTTGGAGCTGTGGGTTGAATTCTTTCTTGTTCTTGAGCAAGTTGTTTGGGGGTTTCTGAGCCTCAATAGTCTCATCTATAAAGCAGCTATAACATATATAGTTGTGAAGTTTAAGTGTGATTATAAAAGGAAAACACGTAGCTCAGTGCCTGTTGCATAGTAGGCAATGATAACTGTCAGCTATAAATGATAGCTATTATCTTTATAATGGAGACTTATCTGTAATTTTTTAAGATACTTACACTCATGTATAACCTCAAATTCCCGGGAAAAGTAAGGAATATTCTCTTAACGTTTTCCTGCCTAAAATTTCTTCTGCTAAACATTGATCAAAAGTAACAATCCAAAATCTTGGTTGTAAGTGTTAAAAATCGAAATCAATGTGATTGAAGGGGAAAAAAGGTTGGCTGCTCAATGGGAGACTGTTAGATCACGCAACTTACAACTAGCTAAAAATATAGCTAGGTCTAGGTGCTCAAAAGGCATCACCTGACTCTGTGTCTATCTATCTATGCATCCAAGTATCTATCTATAGATCTATCTATCTATCTATCTAATCTCCTTATCTAACATCTATCTGAGTCGGCTTCATTCTTGGGCTGACTCTGGTTTTGTGGTGGCAAAATCGGGCATCAATTGTATTGGGCATATGTCACCAGCTTATTAACCACAGAGGAAAACAAACTTATTTTGTAAATGAGTTTGATAAAATTTCAGAACTGAGGCTAATGGCCTTGCTTGTGATGTCTTTCCATTCTTGAACAATTCACACCTATGAAGTAAGAGCAGAACGTTCTGGCTTGACAAGTTAGAACCTGTACTCATTTGTGATGCTGGGTGGGACAACTCTACCTGAAACATTTGTTCTGAAGGGCAAAAAAGATAACTTCCCAAAAGAAAGTTAAGGAATGCTATTAGGAAAAAGGGAACATAGTATGTGGAATCCAAAATGACAAATTTTTATTACTCTGTCCTGCCCTCTTTTTCTCTACCGGCCTCTTGTTGTTTAAATATGTTAGTTCAATTGGAATAAAGTCAAGTTTGGCCTACAGGCCTTACATTTTGATAATTTTCAGAGATTTATTCTAATATATTTTGTATTTGTTTTATAATAAACTTTTATAGGTTGATATTTTTTCCCTCCTATGTCTAATTTGGGGGAAAGAAAGAATGAAGGGGAATTATCTTATATTGACCAAGAATGAATTTAGAATGTATTAATAATAATAAGAGTTTGATTGGAAACCATTTTTGTTAGCATGGGACAGATTTGTGTTTGATAAATAGAAATAAGCAAGGGATGATGTTAGCAAGTGAGCTGCCAAAGCTTTACAAAGGGGAATTTACATTTAGACTATATTTATTACATGATAATAATTTTACGATGGATTATGAAATAGTGGATGTATTATGGTTCACTAAATCAGTAAAAATCACGTAGCTGTTAATGATTTGGAACTCGGCTTGTGAAGCACGACTTGTCATAGCTATCAAGTGGTTGAAAATGTTAGTATGAGAGTTAAGGACTTCAGTGCTCAAGTCCAAGTCTTGCTGTTTTTGTGGTGTGTGGCCTTGGACCTGACTTCTCTGGGATGCAATTTCCCTATATGCGTAATTGAATAATAAAATGTAGTCACCACACAGTGGTGGAGGAATTAAATGCACTGACAGGGAAGTGCGGGTTTCCTTTGTATTTTTCAAACAATGCATATGTTCAGCTTTATTTTCCCAGGTACCTAATAGGCTCCCCTTGCAGTAAGTCACTTAATGATTCTCCATGGTCCCTATGGCACCATTTATTTTGGCACTATACTGTTCTCTAAGATGGCACCATAAAGGACTAAATATTACCCAAAGCAAGAAGGGTAAATACTGCTATATGGCTTGTACTTTCAGTACCTATTTTTGAGCTTGCAAAGGAGCATGGAGAATGATTATAGCTAGCTCTCAGGCTTTGCAGCTCATTTCATATATCATTGCCTATATTTTAATATTCCTTTAAAGGTTTTTGTTTTGGACATCATCCTTCCTCCCACTCTTTATCCCATTACCCCAAAGCAGCGTGATCTTTTATTTATCATTACAAAAATGGAAGCAGGAGGCTGAATTTTTCTGAGATAAGTGGTCAGTATGGTGTAACGGAAAAACCAGAGCACCAAGAATTAGATTTAAATTAGTATGTGAATTTGGCTGCATTCTTGCTGGACAACCTTGGGTTTATCAATAGCCCTCTCTGATTCTATTTTTTCATCTATAAAATAAACAAAACAATAAAGCTGTCTGTGATACATCTTTGCTATAAAAGCTAAATGGATAATGTCAACAATGGGAAAGTGTGATCCAAGTGCAAATTATCATTATGATTGTGATGATTATAAATATATGTATCAGTATATTAGGAATTTGTTGACAACTGGATTCCTGTGTGCTCTGCTCCCATTTCTCCAACTCCCAGAGATGCAGAGGATCCCCACCAGATGGCTGATTTGCCAGCTGTGTCTTGTTTTGTCATTGTAAATATTACATGCCCCAACTGAGAGGCTTTGCTTATAATGTAATATGTTTTGTTCTTTATCTCTTGCAGCTTGAGAATTACATTGTGGAAAATATGAAGTCGGAGATGGCCCAGATACAGCAGAATGCAGTTCAGAACCACACGGCTACCATGCTGGAGATAGGAACCAGCCTCCTGTCTCAGACTGCAGAGCAGACCAGAAAGCTGACAGATGTTGAGACCCAGGTACACCCCCAGGGCCAGAGTCCACAGACTCAACCAGGAAAATTTTTTTTTTCTTTAGCTTGTTCCATAAACACAGAGCACATTTCAGCACTGTGATTAGGGAAACATACATTTTTGTTTATTGGTAATAACAACAATGACTGTCTGACATGCTATGCGTGTTTCTTTTGATCTAATGAGGGTTGGTATATTTAGCTTTGCATATGTTTGCAAAAACAGGGCCAGCAAAGGACCTCATCAATGTTTAAATTCAAATAAGTACTGCAGCTACCAACTGTGATATGATATGTGTCAAACAAAGTAAACATTTGGGTCAGATTGGTGTCTTTGTTGTGCATTTTTGACCTGTTTTGTTTTGTCTCTGGTAATGCTGTAGCCATAAGGGCACCTGCAGATGGTTTGTGCATTCAGCAGATAGAAAGGACAATCCCAAATGAAGTTATGAGGAATATGTGTGTATATACATATATCTACCTATTAGGGCCAATGACGTACTTATTTGAGCACCAATGAGTAAAAACTAGGGATGCCCTTTGATCACCATTGTCACAAACACCCCATCATAGTTTACTGGCAAACAGCAAATATCATTTTTGATGACTATCATTTTGGTGACTGTCATTTTTAATTGTCTCTTGGTTCCCTTTTAGCCATGAAAATCATTATTCCAGTTACCATTCTGAAACCCAAGGGATGATTCTATCCCAACGTAGTTGATTTCTGATGTGAAAGCTGAAATATATGCGTTCAAAAATAAGGTGCAACATGATTTCATTTTATTTCATTTGTGATATTGGCATCACAGATAGATTGGTATTTAAAGAAAAATAGCAATGATAATTGATACAGATAAAACCTTTTACGTAACACAACTTCCCCTGCACAAATGGTTTTTATGAAAATCACTTAGAGCAGATAGATCTTTTAGCTAGAAATCACTAGCTTGAGTGATTTCTCACATTCATGCAGCCAGTGTATAAAATCTGGGATTCAAACTCCAGGGTACTCATTTCTTTTCTATCTCCCTTGATTAGTAACACTAAAAATTAACTAATTGAATAAGAACTTAAGTATTGACTACATTGGAGCAATGATTCACATGAGCTTTGGAAAATACTTTTTGCTGCCCATCAGCATCAGATGAACATGGGAGATGGATGGAACTACATATTGTCCCTGAAAATTACAAGACTTTGTCTAATCATTCATTGTCACAGTAAGTTGGATAATATATGCACATTAGTTCCTTGTGGTATAAATAATGTGACTGTATTATTTATTTTATTTTATTAGAACAGAATGTTCACCCTCTCCTACAAAATATTCTCATATGTTCAAAAACAAATACACAATATATCCTACTTAATTGCATATTTGAAATTTGTATAAGTTACTATTATAATAACTTTTATGGAACACATGGCAGGGTCTTGTTTAATTTTTTTATCCCCTAAAACACTGTGTCTTGGGTTGTTTTTTGATCTCTTTCTACCTAGGAGTTGGAGTTTTGGGAAAAAAAATGTCCCATTGTTAGCATGTTGATCTCCAAACTGTTAAGATGCGTGCTGTGTAAGGTATTGAGAGATAAATTGTTCTGCATCCTTAAAGCCAGAAGATGTGTACTTTATTGAAAACGGTACATAAAATTCAATGAAAAAGAATAACTACTCCCTATATGAAGCAGCCAAAACTTACTATTAAAGACCAATGAAAGTTTATTAGATACAGCGAGAACAATTTTAAGATAGCTGAAACCCAGAAAACATTTCCAAAATCACAAATCCATCACAAGTAGCAATGAGAGGGAAGTAGAAAAGGATGACAATGGCTTAAATTATACCCTATCTTAAGAAATGACACCTACATGTTTTTTTCACTTTCATTTTCATGTCTTCCAATTGCTTATGCTATTTGTAGCTGTGATGCTTCAAACCCGTTACATGTAAATGTATACCCTCGTGCTACTTATTTGAACTATTGCAACAAGACATGTTCTGCTTAGACATAACCACTCAAGTGAACTCAAATCCTGATTCAGAGCCAAGTTTACAAAAGTATCCTGAATTATTCCTTAACCTCCATACACTCTATTCATTTATAATAAGCATTTATAAACCAGTGGATCCTTCTGTGCTATCCAGGCGTGCTCTCATGGTTTTCCTCCTATATTCATCTAACTTGGCTTCACACTGGTAAGTGTTGCTTTTCCTAAAACTGACTTCAGGTCCTCAGTTTATCTCAGGAACTCATGACAATGTCTTTCCAATACATTTTAGTGTCCTAGCTTTCACATGATGATGTTATGAAATAATTAACTTATTGCTTTCTAGTCTTCTGCTGACCTTCTAGAATTACAACTTAACAAAACGTGGAAAGCCACAGGTTCACGTCAATGGCATTTTAAGATCCTATTGTGCTCAAAAAATTATCATGATCAGGAAAGATACCAGTAATGACCACACCTGAATAACTGCTGGCCATGGTGGCAAGAATCAGAAACCACCACCATGCCTTTTCCTTCCCCCTTAGTCTGGCTTGCAGTGTTTTTCTCACTCTGTTATCAGTTTGTACCAATATCTCTTTGTCTTCAAGTTCCTCTTTCCAAGAGTACAATATGAAGGAGTTTGTTTGAGGAATTATTCATGTCACTTCCTGTAGTGTCATTCTATTTCTCACTTCTTTCTCAGGCAAATTTAGTTTTTGGGGAAATTAACAGACAAACAAATTGCCTTAAAATTTGCCTCTAATAATCCATGCTTGGCTCAGTTCTAAGTAATTTTACATATATTAGCTATTTAATAATAATGAATTCTATATGGTAGATGATATACCATCCTATGTTTATTTCCTTATTATCATTTATTATTATGTTTTGAGATAGAGTCTCACTCTGTCACCCAGGCTGGAGTGCAGTAGCTGATCAGGGCTCACTGCAGCCTCAACCTTCTGGTCTCAGGTGATCCTCCCACTCCAGCCTCACCAGCAGCTGGGACTACAGGTGCGTGCCACCATGCTCAGCTAACTTTTTTATTTTTTGTAGAGACCAGGTCTTGCTATGTTGCCTAGGCTGGTCTTGACCTCCTGGGTTCAAGCAATTCACCTGCCTTGGCCTCCCAAAGTGCTTGGATTACAGACATGAGCAACCACTCCTGCCTTTGAGTACTTCCTTGATGTAAGATGTTTTAACAGGTCCTATTAGATTGCAACAAATAGAGCAGTCTTTACCTTCATGAGTTTGAGTTAATGTGGCAAAATGCTTCTAAGTCATTCCTTTATTAACTTTCAGTCAAATTAATGATCTGTGGAGCCCTTCCTCATGGCCTTAAAGATGCATCTTTCCAATCTCCTACTTTCGGAAGTATAATTGACCAGTGCTCGCCAATGGCTGTGCTCTGAAATCCATTGCTGTGTTGGTGCAGAGACCACAATTTCCAGCAGTCACTTCCACTCATTGTGGCAGGGATATGTAGGCCTGCTCCTGGGAGCTGTAGAAGTCCACTGACACATGATTTTGGCTAGGGGCTCTTCATCAGCCTTGCTGGAACTGCTGCACGGCTGCCTTGAGGGATAAGACTTCCACCCAACTCTTCTTCCTTCCCTCTCCTCTTTTCTGCAATTAGACCGGCATCCCGGTCTGAAGCCTCTCCAAACCTCCTCTGGCTTCCTCCCAATTTTTCCTCGTGGGCATTTCCCCTAATATATTTCCTGCATGTTTAATCCCATTTAATCATCTTTTCAGACATCACAAATGATCACATCTGCCGTTTGGACCTCAATAGCACTCATTAGAAATATTAGGCAAGCCAGGTACCATGGCCCGCACCTAAAATCTCAGCACTTTAGGGAAGAGCCAAGTGGAAAAATGACTTGAGCCCAGGAGTTTGACACCAGCCTGGGCAAAATAACAAGATCCTATCTCTACAAAAAAAAAAAAAGCCAGGCATGGTAATGCGTGCCTGTAGCCTAGTTACTGAGGGAGCTAAGGCTGGAGGATCCCTTGAACCTAGGAAGTTCAAGGTTACAATGAGCTGTGATCATGCCACTGCACTCCAGCGTGGTTGACAGAGCAAGACCCTATCTTTAAATATATATATACTTTGTGTGTGTGTGTGTGTGTGTGTGTGTGTGTGTGTGTGTATTAGGCAGTTCAGGAACAGTTTGTTCAATGAGCATGAATCTTTTAACTGAAACGATGAAACAAACTCTTTAGTGGGTCATCTAAGGAAAATATCCTGTAATTAATTTTCTTACAAGGTTTAGGAAAATTGTTTGATAAGCCACTAGGAGAGGGCTCAGCAGCCTATGGCCCACAGGTCAAATTTGACCAGCCATCTTGTTTTGTAGATAAAGTTTTATTGGACACAGCTGCACTCATTCATTTATATGTTGTCTATGGCTGCTATTTCACTAAAATGGTAGAGCTAAATTGTTATACCAGAGACCATTTGGCCCGCCAAGCCTAAGGTGTTCACTATCTGGGCCTTTACAGAAAAATCTGACCAACTCCTGCCCTAGCATATAAATTCCTAAGAAGCAGGGATTTTTCTGTCTTGTTCTTGTTCACTGCTCTATCTATCGACAGGATTTAGAACAGGACTGGTGCATAGGCTCTCAATAAATACTTGTGAAATAATTACATTGACTAAGTTTTAGTCCCTTAATCTCTGCATGTTTCAGCCCAATGTCACCAAGCCTGAGGGCAATATGCTGAGGCTTGTGTGTTGATTGTAATAGGTACCCACAAATAGCTGATGGGTCAGAAGAGGACTTTGAACAGGAGCAGTCTACTGCAAAGATATCTGACCCAACTAAGAACATTGAGTGAATTTTTTTTGGAGTTCTTTTGTTTGTTTTTCTTTTCCGTACTCTGAGAAGCATAAGAAATTTGGACACCTTCCTTACTCGTGATGCTAATTGAGGGGGCAGGGGCAGGGGCAGGGAGAGAGAGTTGGATGCCATCAGCTGCAACAAGCAGAGGACCTCATGGTGACTTGAAAGAAGCCATTTTGGTAGCAGTTGTTAGTGACTAGAGGGTGTCACTAACCAGAGGGAAGCTGCTTATTTACAGCTACATGATAAGCCTGTGGGAAACAACCCAGACTCCGGAGATAGACTCTCTGGGTTGCATTCTGACTCTACTGAGCATTAGCTGTATTGGGAGAGTTATTTCTACCCACAATTCTCTGTCTGTAATATAAGTCCTATCTCTATTAAACTCTGTAACCAAATGAAGTGGTTATTATATTATCAATATAATATAGGGTTATATTATTATGTTATAAATATATACAATGAGGGTATTACTATTATAAATAAAATATATTTATATATAATATCAATAGAGAATATTATGTAATAGTTATATAATATTAATTATAGATTATATCACAACTAAGATGAACAATAATTCCATAAGATTATCTAATTTCTACATTCATATTTTCTCATTTTTCCACTAAAACTTTTATAGGAGTTTTGTTTTTCAAGATTTAATAGTCTATTTAAATTTGGAGCTGTCTTCTACTTTTTTTCCCCTGATATTGACTTTTTTAAGAAACTGGGTTGTTTTGTCAATCATCTCATGTTCTGCATTTGTCTGAATATTTCTTTATTATGACCTTTAGTTTACCCTTCAATCCCCTATGGTTTCTGTAAACCGGAAGTTGAGTCTAAAGACTTGTTTAGGTTGAATGGAATATTGTGGCAGAGGTGTTCTGTGGAATTACTGGTCACTTCCTATTGCATCTCTTCAGGAAGAAGATTGCCACTCCCTTAGTTATGCTGTTCTTTAACTTGGTTAGCGTTATAACCTCCATATCACTGCATCTCAACAGTTCACTTTTCCCTAGGAAATTAACAGATAAGCTGTAGGGTAATACTTGGTCACATCGTCCATTACTAACCAAGTAAATTACTTCAATCATTTTGCAAAATGCTGATTTTCTAACTCTCTCATTCCCTTTGCATGTATCAACCTTAATTCTTCTGTTAGAATTAATTGCCAAGGCATCATGTTTTATGTTACAAATTTTTCTTTGGAAAAAAAAAAATAAGTAAAGCAAAAGGAAACATAACCCTAAAAACAGGGCCTATTTCAAAGTTAATGAGTCGTTGAAAGAGATTTTTGGCCAGGCACACTAGCTCACGCCTGTTATCCCAGCACGTTAGGAGGCTGAGGTGGGCAGATTGCTTGAACCCAGGAGTTCAAGACCAGCCTGGGCAACATGGCAGAGCCTTGTCTTTACAAAAAAAAAAAAAAAATACAAAAAATTGCTGGGCACACCTCACCGGACCCCAAGAGGCTGCAGTGACTGTGGTCATGCCACTGCATTCCAGCCTGGGCGACAGAGTGAGACCCTGTCTCTAAAGAAAAGAGATTTTCTTTCTACATCAATCTCTGACTTTTAGCATTAATATTAATTTAAAGGATCAGAGGTACTCTTGAAAGTATTAAAGGGAGCTGGGTGAAATTTTCCAGACTAATAATTTTTATTTTTAAATGTTTACTTTTTTTAAAAAAAGAACTAAAATTTCATAGCCCATAAATCCTCAATTTCAGGTTTTATGTCTCTCTTACTCTTAGGTATATTTTGGAAAATTTATTCTTTGAAATTGTTCCTCGAGGGGCATATTTCACATACACTTTACTCCTTTTCCTTCTTCTTCTTTATTTAAAAATTTTCTTTTTTCCACCAAAGATGTGCTTTTGGAATGTGTTTAGGCTAAGAAGGAAATGTCTTTTGTCATTTTAATGGAACACTTCAACTATTGCTAAGCAGCAAATTCCATAGACTCATGGCAAGAAAGTGGTCAATTTATCATAGTTTGCTATGCAATTCTCTTGGTTGCCCGCTTCAGACCTAGTTTAATACATCAGTGGAGAGAGTTGAAATAAACCAGCAATAGGGTCAAGCTGATGAGGAAAGAAGAGGAGGGATTGGCATTTGTGCTCTAAACTGCCCTGATCTTTAGATCGGCATTTAGTCTGGACTTCTGATATTGGACCCCTTCCTTCTCCATATTCAGATGCTGCTCTAGATTTACACTGTCATCACTGAAGTCTAACTTGATATTCATGTCGGCCCTGTTACCTTTCTGTGACCATGACTCAAGCCTGAAAGACAGCTCACTGTCCATTGCCCAGAATGTCATCTAACTCAGCTATGAGCGCTGCAGTGTGCTAGGCCCCGGGGGGGTCTGGAGGCTTAGAGGACTCCAGATAAGCCTTCCTGCCTCTGTGCAGCTGACATCCTAGGAGGGACAGAAAGACAGCAAATGAACAGATAGGATAGTTTTCAATAGTAATAATTCTGTAAAGAAAATTAAATAAGGTGATGTGATAGAGGGTGAGGAAGGTATTACTATAAAGAAGGTGGCCAGAAAGGGACTCTCTAAGATGATGAGAAGAAATCAGCCATGCATCTAGGAAGGGGTGGGCATGCCAAGCAGAGGAAACTGCAAGTGCAAATTTTCCAAGATTGGAAGGAATTTGGCTAGTTAAGGTGGCAGAAAGAAGACTGTGTAGTTGGAGCATAATAAACAAGAAGTGAACAGGGTTCTGATCACGTGGGTCTTTTCAGACCAGGCTGAGGGCTTTGGAATTCATTCTAATTGCAAAGGGAAGCCATTAGCATGTTGCAAAGGAGATGGCCTGATCTGATTTACATGTTCAAAAAGATCCCTCTGGTTGCTGTGTGACAAATGGACTAGAGGTGAGGCAAGTAGGAGAAGGAAGACAAACTGGGAACTGTAGTTGTCTCCAGACTGAGATATGGGCAGCTTCATTTTCAATTTTAAATGGTTCCATTTTGTTCTCAATGGACATGGAGGAGAATACTTACTGTCTTTTGGAAATTAAAATTTTTGGTGTCTGAGAATGTCAGGAAGTGTGATCAGAGATTACGGCAAATAGAAAATAGATTTTATTTAACTGCATATGATATGCTTGATTTAGTGAGACAATGTACCTCATAAACAAATATTGAGTATCCAAAAACAAATATTGAGCGTTGTCTCTGTGCCAAGCTTTGTTCTAAATGTCACCAAAACATACAAGTGTTTCATTCCCTATTTCATTATTTTATAAAATGTCACTCAATAAACAAATACAAATACAAATCTTTCAATAGTTGAAAGTTATATCTTGTGCATCTCCAATATTTATATTCTCTACCATTTATCCCCACTGAGCTACTCCAAACTCTACCTTCAAATTGTTTGTTTTGAAATGAAATAATACAGAATAGAAAAAATGTTTTTTAAAACACTGAAACCCTTTACAAACATGAATATGATTAGTAGCAGTACATTTCAGACTGGCTTTCAGATCCTTACTAATGACTATATAAATGAGTCATAGCAGTTTAAACTCTTTTAGAGTATAAATGCTCCATCTCACCATTCTCTGCCCCATCCCATCCTCACCCTCCTGTTCCACTCCTTGCGGGGCTAGGACTGTAGGGTGAGGCAAGTGAGACCACGTCAGACCAAATCAGACATGTACAGAATCAGATCCTGTCTTTATTTTAAAATGATATTCTGTTAAATGTGGATTTCTTGCATTAATTGTAAAATTTTTAAAATGTTACATTAAAATATTACTTACCTTGATTACTGAGATTTCTGACACCCCTTTAAGTTTTGCAACTGAGGCATTTGCCTCTCTCACCTCAGCCTAGTTCCTGCCTTGCTCCCTTCAAATACATCCCCTGCTCCTGCAAACTCCTATAGCCCAAGTCCAGCCCAGGACCTGTAGGTATATTTTCTTTTTTATTTTATTTTATTTTATTTTTTGAGATAGGGTCTCACTCTGTCACCTGGGCTGTAGTACAGTGGCATAATTATGGCTCACTGCAAACTCGGCCTGCCAGGCTCAAGTGATTCTCCTGTCTCAGCCTCCTGAGTAGCTGGGACTACAGGCACGAACCACCACGCCCAGTTAATTTTTGTATGTTTTTGTAGAGATGGGGTTTTGCCATGTTGCCCAGGCTGGCCTTGAACTCCTGAGCTCAAGCAAGCCACCTGCTATAGCCTCCCAAAGCGTTGGGATTACAGGCATGAGCCACCACACCTGGCCCTGTTGGTATATGTTGAATAGACTTTCTGTGTGCATCTGATATAATCCTAGATTTAGAGACACTACAGAAAAGGAGGACGGCCCTAATGGCATCATTTGTAGAGGAACTTTACATTGATATTGACCTGGCAGAAGTATTTCCACGTCCCTTTAAATAAGCAGTTTTAGGAAAGATGTGGTAGTTTAAAAATGTTTCAAATAATGTGAGGAGCTTTTAAAATTAATTTATCTTCTTTCTTTCCTTTTATACCTCCTTTAGGAAGGAAAGAGAGGGAGGGACAAGACAGAGTCAGGAACAGGGCATTGACACAATTTGAAGGCATCTGCTAGGACTGGAGTGTGCATTCTTTGTCTGGAGAATGACAGGTTTAGGTGCACAGCTCGCAGACTCATGTCATAATAAGGCCCAGCTAGACACATGGGTCATTGTGATTCAAGATGAATTGAGCCTTCACAGTTTCTAGAGGACCACCAGAGTAGTAGTAGTGGAGTTGAAAGGATGAGAACAATCTGTCTCTCATACAATCTGGGTTCTGGGTCATTTCATTTCCTCAGAATGGTTTGACTCACCCTCTCCTTAATTTTCTTTGCAGAGCAGCAGAATCAGAATAAAACTACCTGGGTTTGAAACCCCACTCTTCTCTTGGTTCCTGTGTGAACTTGGGCATCTCTCTGAAGCTGAGTTTTCTCATTTGTAAAGTGATGATAACAATTTCTCCTTCAATAGGTGGTCATGATATCCGGAAAGGCTAGCATTACCTAGTGTGATAGGCGTTCTATAAATGTGTGATAATGAGTCTTTCTAAACTATGTCAAGAGAATTTTGCACATTTCTAATTGTTTTTTGTCAGGTGATCCATCAAGGCAGGTATCTTTTACATGCCTATTAGTTATTCTTAATTCTCCACAATATCTAAGACCTTGTACTTAATACTAACCTTGCACTTACAGATATTGGAGATAAAATATATGAAGCAACTAGCACAGGAGAATATCCTAGGGTTTTAGGACACAGAAGTCCTAAAACACAATGTGTTTGTTCAATTGCAGTTTCAATCTCAAACCAAAATAATATCTGAAAGGCATGTAAAACATTAGCTGGTAGAATGTAAACCTTTTTTTTTTTTTTTTTTTTTTGAGACGGAGTCTCGCTCTGTCGCCCAGGCTGGAGTGCAGTGGCGTGATCTCGGCTCACTGTAAGCTCCGCCTCCTGGGTTCACGCCATTCTCCTGCCTCAGCCTCCCGAGTAGCTGGGACTACAGGCGCCCGCCACCACGCCCAGCTAATTTTTTGTATTTTTAGTAGAGACGGGGTTTCACCATGTTTGCCAGGATGGTCTCGATCTCCTGACCTCGTGATCCACCCGCCTCGGCCTCCCAAAGTGCTGGGATTACAGGCGTGAGCCACTGTGTCCCGCGGTAAACCATTTGTTAAATTATTCTTGAAAAAATATTTAACGACAAAATAAAACTTTAAAAAGTTCTTTGATTCGTGATTGAAGTTTGAAATATTTTCATCTTTTATCTTAAGGTACTAAATCAAACTTCTCGACTTGAGATACAGCTGCTGGAGAATTCATTATCAACCTACAAGCTAGAGAAGCAACTTCTTCAACAGACAAATGAAATCTTGAAGATCCATGAAAAAAACAGGTGAGGATTGCTTTATTCCAAAAATGTTTCTGTGTGTACTTATTTATATCCTTCGCCTCTATGCCAACTCTTAAATAAGGTTGAGGTGCTTTACAAAAATGAAATATAGAGACAATTAATATTAATATACAAATAAAGGAGAGCTTAAGGTAAATTCAGCTAGTATGTCAGTAATAAATTAATATTGTTGCTGATACTCTTGAAATATTTGCTTTATATAACTTTTAGCATTAATTTCTCTAATGGTAGTAGTTCAAATCTCACCACATCTACAAAAATTTGATTCTATGACTAAATAAAGTGACATAAAATATTGACATTTTTCAGCAGAATCAAAACCTATAACAACAGAGAATAGAGCCTCTTAAATTCCTACTCAAACCCCAATTCTTAGGCTTTTGCAAAGCTACAGGGTTGTTGAATTCAGAAATACAGCACTAGAGAGAAGGAAAATGTATATTTTTTCTAGAAAATAATTTACCTATAAAGCTGATCAAGGGTTTGGTTTTTTAGTTTTCATTTACAGCCATTTACCTTGGACATAGTAAATTTCTTTGGTTAGCTTTGTAGATGTCATCACACCATCTTGTTTTATAAATTATGAATCATTTCAGTTGATTGAATTGGAACTTAGACATCTTGAATGCTGGGACAATGAAAGAGTGTATTATTTTGAAGTCATTAACATTGATGATGAACAATTCAAAACACTGACTTCCTTAGGACAAGTTTCGTGCATTAAATTGAATTTTCTTCTGGGTATCTGGATAACTTGTAGAAGGTTCAGTTCCTATGCATAATATTGAGGTAAAGACCATTGTATTGATAGAAACTGGTTAAATGCCATTGAATTGGTGGCACTAGAGTTCCCTTTGTATTCCACACCAGGAAGGCACATAAGAGGACTGCTAGTTCTGTTCTTTACAAGTGAGGGAACAGAGACTCAGTGGAAGGGAGTTACCTGTCCAAGGTCACACAGCTTGCTAGTGGCAGAAATTGGAATGTAATTTAGGTGTCTTTGCTGCTAGTCCTTATCTTTCCATTATAACATATGGCCTCTTCATATTATCTACAAACTAAAAGAATTTCCCAACTTCATGCTAAAATTAGAGCATAATGCAACAATTACAATTAAACTTCTGCATGAAAAATACAAACCTGGCTGTTGGTTTAGAATGTGAAAGGGGTCAGTCATGCTGTATGACTTGTATTTCTAAGTGTTACATTTATTTATCCTTGTACTGTGACAGGGGGTTAACTGTATAACTACAGATAAACTTGACAGGACTTGACCCTTATTGCATGATTAAATATTCTAGAACTAACAATCCTGTTGAAATATACCATTTATTCCCCTGCAATTTCACAGTAACCAAACCTATACATGTATGTAATAGGTATGCTTCAACCATCCCTTAATCTAGGGTCACCCCTTTATGGTTTAATTTTGTCACCAAAAGTGAACCACATTTACAATCATATTTCAAGATGCTATTTGTGAAGGCTTTGTCCAGGAATCATGGAGAAGTAAAACAATGACAATTTTCCCTTATTTTTCTGAGTCGTCGTTTGGTTTTATAATTATACAAATAGCACATTTATTATGGCATAAGGACCAAAAAAACACACAGGAAAATTAAAAACCACAGCTTTATCATACAGAAAGAGCTGCATATTTTGCTGAAGTTTATATATATAAATACCATTTTCACAAAAAGTTCTGTCATACCTTACGCACAGTCTGTAAGTCTGACTTCTTTGGAGATAGATGTCATTTTACATTAATAAAATATTATCTAATATTCTTAATAACTGCATATTTCATTTTACTGGTATAACCTAAAGTGGTTTGAATCCATCTCTCAGTAGTTATGTTACCACCTGATTTATTTCTGAAAGAGTTGCCAGCATGAATTTACGTTCTTTAGTTCTTCTCTACTGATCTGCATATTATGTCTTTGTCTGTATCTGACCCTTGAGCTGTCGTGATACCATAACATAAACTGGGAGGCCTGAAAAGTCTCCTCCCTAACTGCAAAACAAATGCCATCCTTATGCACCCCTTGTACTCAGGTACTCTGTCTCTTTCTCTTTTCTTCCCTCCTTCTCATATTTATCCTTCCTTCCTTCCTTCCTTCCTTCCTTCCTTCCTTCCTTCCTTCCTTCCTTCCTTCCTTCCTTCCATCCTTCCCTCCCTCCCTCCTTTCTTTCTTTCTCTTTCTTTCTCTTTCTTTCTTTCTCTTTATTTCTTAAAAATGTATCCTTTCTATCTTAATTCTGTATCATTTCAGATTTTCTTGTCTTCCTATCATGATTTTTATGCAGCATCTGGTTATCATTTCCTACTATAGAATTCTCACTATGAAATATTATATTTTAAAGGCACCTGCTTAAAAGTTGTTCTGTCTGCTCTATCAGCAAAAGTGAGTTAGGGTGCAAGCTCTCAAAAGAGCTCCATTCTGGGTCAGGTAGAAGGGGCTTCCATGCACTTCAGTATCTCAAGGGAATCTGACTTCTGATCCCAAACATATTTGTGCCTTCAGCTGATGAACTTTCCCCCCCTCATTAAATTCTCATTTCAACAGAAAACTCAGGTTTTCTTACATGTGTAAATCACATCATTTATTGCTAATGTTAATTTTTTCAGGATTATAGCAATTTCCTTTGCTAGTCATATAGGTATTTCACTACAAATTGAGAGATTTGGGTTTTAATTGGAAATTCATTTCTGTGCTCACACAGACAAAAACTTGCATGCATCTTATACTTCTATTCCACATCTCTTTCTTTTTTGACAGTGGACCCCTCAAGTATGGCATTGTCTCACATGTGCTTCTGGGGTATTTTTCTATCAATTGCTATGCCTCCTGGTATTGCTGTATCTCTATAGTTATCTGTCTATCTTCTTGTCTGAGGGCCTAATGTGTGTGATGGAGTGTTGGCAGAACATCTATTCTTAAATTAGACGTAGTCTTCCATAAACAACTTAAAAAAATAGAAGTGTTTTTCTTTATACAAATAAAAAATACCCATTTGTGATACATAGCATACTTTCCCTATTCTGTTTATTGTTATTGTTTATTTTCATATGTGCAATGGAATTAGGGGAGCTCTGCCAGGCAATTTCTATTGCAACAAGGAAATGTGCTCCTCCTATGTAAATGGAGAGAGGTTCAAAGTCAAGCATGAAGCTGTTTATGTTTTAAAAAAATAGTTTATCGATTACCACTGGTTATTCCTTATATGAATCTTAATCCTCCAAATGCAACAAGAAGCTATTTCTACATTAAGGCATTTCTGAAATGCAGCAACAACATGCCTTTAGTTGGTCAGGTCTGGTTTGGATCAGCTAATACACTTTGCGGGGGGGATTATCTAAATTAAGCTTTGTTTCCTCCCCAAGGAATGTCAGGGGTTGTGTCTGGGTGTGGGACTTACCAGATTTCAGTAAGATGGGGCTTCAGCCGCCAAGTCAGTGAGCTGGCCCTTAGGAAGGTCCACCACCACTTTGGCAAAATGAGGATGAATATTTTATGGTTAGGATTATACTACACAAACATGCTGAGAGGTCCTGCTGATTTACATCCTGACAAATTAAATGCATCACTTGTAGGATTGGAAATGGATTTTTGGCCTCATTAGATTCACTTCTCTATCCCCTACATGGCCAGAAGCACAAAGCAGAAACAGGATTAGCAACATTTGCTCTGCTGTTTTGTTTTCCTAACAGTCCAGAGGGAGTCACTCTAAAAAGCTTCCAGTTTGCTCTCTTCGGGCAATATGTTTTTCTTTTGTTGGATGCTACCCGAATCTTAAAACCTGGTTTTGTTTCTTACCTCAAAGAAACAACACTTGGGAGTAAGGAATCTGTAACTCACCCATATCATTGGAATTACACAACCAAGAACCTAAGTAAATGGGAAACATTAATATTTTACCTTGCCCACAAAGGGAGTGATATGAACACAAAGTAGGACATAAAATGTAAACTTTCACTAGTTTCCTCCAGTATGTTTCCTACTGCTTTCTAAAACGATGGAATAGAGGTGTACAGGAAATGATGTCCTAATGCAGTTTCCTTCAGTTGAACCAAATATGTGACTGGGTCTGTTAGTCGAAAGGTTTGGTCAACTGGCCAGTTTTCCCAGCACCTGCCCATCTCTGACTTAACCCCAACTTTTTGCAAGGCGGAAGCAAAGCCAGGCAAAAGAATATTCCAGAAGGAGCCCTTCTGCCTCACCAGGGTATACAGGAAGGGAAGTCAAAACCCCATGTATACAAAGATGGAGCACATGGACTTTCTTGATTGTGCTGAGTATGCAGAGTGAAGATTAAGGAAGTCTTCAGTAAGACCGTTCAGAGTGAACTGAAATGAGACATGTGATGGCCATTCCTACATAGTTTGAGCAATACTAGCTGCCGCCTAGCTACTAGTACAAGGTAAACATCTGTGCCAGGTGCTTTAACTTACTATTTTCAATCCTCCAACCAATCCTGCAAAGTATGTATTATTATTTCTATTTTACACTTAAAAAAAGCCCTGAGGCTCACCGAAATCAAGTAAGTTGCTTATGACCAAACAGCTAAGGATATGGCAAAATTAGGGTTCGAGTTCATGATGATTCTCTGCCTTAATTATTATAAAAATATTTTTGCAATGCGATGAGGCCTCAAGTATAATTGATGTAGTTGTCAAGTTATTCTCTTAAAACAAACAAATATTCATTTGAAGAAAGGGGTAGACCAGTTGTTTTTGGCCTGTCACTATATAGGTCATTATTTAGTCCTTCTAATATTAGAGCAGAAGATATAAACTATTTATTTTACCTTGAGAATTCACTGAACTTATTTGACATGCTCATCTATCTTCTAGCTGGAGTTATGGGAAGTTATTAAGTTAATTAATTTTAAGTGATTGAAGCATGTGCAACTTCAAGATACCAAATTATGCCTTACCAATTATTGTAATAAAATACAGTATTGATGTTTAATGCTTAATATGCCTAAAGAAATGAAAAATGAAATCATAGTCTTTTAAATTAAAGCTATCTTTCATTTGATAAGTTATTTACAAAATGCTAAAGTAACTTGCTAACTTCTAACATTAAACTAGGCTGAATTATATTAGTTGTTTATAACAAGGATAAAAAAGGTGACTTTTTGAATTTATATTATTCTAGTCTTTTTCTTGTAAATAGAACACCTACATACTAGAATGTTACCTTTTTTCCATGTTAATTTTTAAAATAATATTTAATAGCATATAGCATTTTCCTTTTTTTAAATTATGATAACCATAGTATCTTGGCATGAAATACAATTCTGATCAAATTGGAAATCTAAGCATCATCTTAATTCTTCTCTCTCCCTAATCCCCCACAACTCACCAATCACTGTTGATGCTATCAATTCCATCTTCTAAATATTTTTCTGATCCATCCCATCCTTTCCATTCCCACTGACTATGTCTTAGGTCAAGCTGCCATGAATTCTTGTCTAGGCCACTGCAATGACCTCTGGGTTTAAGCTATGTGCCACTCCAATCCTTATCCAGAAGCTGTGCCAAAGTCTTCTTTCTAAAAGCAAGTCAGACTATTTTCCTCTATTAATTCCCTCTCAACCAAATGACGATTCTCTATAACTGACAGAAGAAAGTTCAAGTTCTTTAGCACACGATACAGTCCATGGTCACTATAATCTTACTTTTGCAGACTTACTTCCAATAATCTTATTTTTTAGAGGATACACGCTAGTAGTTAAGAGCATGAGCTCTGAGGCCAGACTGCCTGGTTTCACTTTTCCTTGCTTCCTGGGATAATCGACTCAGTCACATATTATTTGTGTGACTTTGTGCAACTTACATAGATTCTATGTGTTTTGGTTTCCTAATTTGTAACATAACAATGACCATAATTGTACTGTATGAAATTAAGATGAAGATTGAGTTAATGTGTGTAAATCACTGAGAACAGTGCCTGACATGAGCAGCAGTGTTTAATCATGTTAGTTGTTAGTATGACACTGAACACATGATGTCATTTCAGACATATTTGATGTTTGCCTGACAGTCCTTATTCAACTCACAAATTTCTATTCATCCTTGGAAACTCATTGCATGTGTCAGCTTCTCTAACACTCCGTCTCTGGCTCTACCAGATAGATTTGCTCATTATGACCTATGTGATAGCCCTGTACCTGTTTCTTCCCCATAATTTCACTTACCTGATCACATTATAATATATGTATGTTTGTGTGTGTGCATGTTTATTTATCTATATCCATACTATTAGGCTGTGACCTTCTAGGTCACAGAGAATGTGTTTTATTTTCATTGTCTTCCTGCTCCTGGGCACAATTTTCTACACATAAGCATATTTAGTATGAAATGCATTTTGAATGTTAAATGAATAAGGAACTGGGAAATGTCCCAATAGCTCTAACCCAACAAATGCCATTTATCCATACGACACACAGAGACTCACACACACACAAAGACTCTCACACACACACAACTAATAAAAATACTTTTCGTGGAAAAGACAAATCATATTGTTTACATTAAATATTGTAAATCCATTTATTGTTTTTAACATGAATAAAATAGAGATTGTGTTTATACCACTATTCTGCATTGCCAAAAGCCCATTGCATGGCGCTCAATGTTACTATTGTATACTCTGAGGTTCACTAATTCAGCCCACCTTTAAAATTTCTGGATAGCATTTGCACAGGCCATTCTAGACCTATGACTGTTTCCTCCATTTCTGTGATAAATAAAAACAAGTAAGACAAACTTGTTGTATATACATGCATATTAAATTATATACATGCATATACAGTTGTAAGTCAAATTTCCCCCAATTCCACACCCCTACACCATACTACCTGCTAGCAGAGAATCATCGTTAAGAGATTAAATTCAGTGCTTACTCTTCCAGATGTTTTCTCTAAACATACTAACATATGTGTATACATAGAGTGTGCATATTCATGTGTGTGTTTACACAGACGTACACTCATATGTAATTGCACACATGCACAAGTACTTGTTTATATGATATGTGCATATATGTGTAGATTATTTTATCGTTGGGGTTTTTTCTACTATTTATTTCATAATAATTTGTCATAGATATATTACATATATAACCATAAACAGATATACATCATTCATTTTTAAGAATGAGTAGCAATCTATTTTTATAGATGCACTATAATTTATAACCTATTATAAGTATTATTTATATTAATAAATATATAATTTATCAAAACTATAATTGTTGACGTGATAATTTAAATTTTTTATAGATATTCACAAGTTATCTTCACATTTTACCTTCTCCCTAAGAGTGCCTGGGATTTCAAATTTCCCAAAACTTTGCTAGCCATCTAATTAATCTCAGCTCCTTGAGAAGTTAGGTTGTGCATGTTTTTGTGTGTATTAACCATTTGCATTTCTTCTGTGACTAGATTTCTTTTTCTGTGACTACATACTAGCCTATTTATGTATGTTTAACATTTTTTCTATTATATTGTTTATCCTTTTTTAAATTAACTCATATGAACTCTTTAATGGATATTAAAACTTTGTAATATATGTTACAAAATTTTCTCTAGTTTATTATTTATTGTCCAACTTATTTTTTAATAGAAACATTACATCTCTGTGTTATGAAATGTATCAATCTTTTTTCTTCTTAGTTGCTGGTTTCTATAATACATTTAGCTTATTTTTCTTTACCCCAAACTTTACATTTATTTGCTAATATTTACTTATAGTATCTATGCTTCTGCTCCAAATTTGAATTTCCAAACAAATATGATTTCAGACTTTGAGAGGAAATTTATTGCGTTCCAATTAGACACGTAAAGTATAAATTTAACCTGAACTAAATCTGTGTGTATTCAAATGGGGAGAAAAATCACTCTATACAAACGCATATTTGCAACACATGTTGACACCGTACATATTGAAAATAGTGGAAAATATTGAAACATCCATAAATAGATTCAGACAGATAAAAATGAGGTTTCTATATTTTCAACATCTTCCTCCTTGTTTGAAGGGCTATATTTATACTCATAGAGCTTAGGCAACTGTCACCACTGTGAATTCATTGGCTGCTATGTTAAGAACTCTATTGTGGGAAACAATTTGAAAGGGATATCCTTTTCTGTGAAAGCTTCAAGATATGTTCAATGATTTGAAATATTTCCAATAAGATGTTGGAGAAGGCAGTGTAAAACAGGGGTATGGAGAAGTCTACCAGAAACTTCAAATAGGACTTGCTGTACACTCATTTAGAACCTTCTATTAAAGTTCGAGGCACAGATTATTTTGTTTATTTTATTCGTTAAAGCGCACCTCTGCCTCAAATAGAAGCTAAGTGCCAGAATTTTATGCATGTCTCTTCTCAAAGTGTTTCCAGAAAGATGGGAAACAGGAAGTCCTGAGACTCCTGTGAGAAACTCTCTCTCCTCGGATTTCTAGCTCCATTTGTATAGATTTAGGTGCATGATTTCATAAAGTGTTGTTCCATGGAACCCTAATCCTAAAAGAAGCATCTTAATAAAAACTGTTTAATATAGGCTTCCCTAAATCTTAACAATGAAACTCTTATTTTGCTTCAAAGAATATACTGAATATGCTCTAGGAAACAGTGCACTGGTGTTCAGTCACCATCCAGGTTTTGTGTTTAAAATGCAAACCTAAGCTAAACATGTAGCTGAGACTGTCATGAGGGAAAATCTGACTACTTTGACTACCTAACTTTAGGACACTGGGGCTGCAATGTTGTCCTTCAGATCAACCTCTCTATATAAAGATCCCCATGCTAGCTGAGGTGGCCACTCCCAACGGACCTGGATAACGAAAATAGTAAAGAATCAATGAAAGGCTTCGGGGACAAAATTAAATATGAGCAGTATATTAACAATATAATTAAAATTAACACATAAATTTAATGGAAGAGGTATTAAGACAGGGTAGTATTTAAGAAAATTCTAGTCCAGATGTTAAAAATCGGCTTGACAAAGTAATTCTGTTTTTATACGTGGGAAAGATAATAAGGTTCAAATATTGTGAAGGATAAGCTCCCAGAACAACTAAATGGGAGCAACAAATATTAAGGATATGTGAAGGCAGTGCCTTGGTTCCTGGTATAACATGATGAATAAAAGAAATAGGAAGAGATTATAGTGCGTTAAGTCAAAGAGATGAGACTGTACGATGTTCATTGACACAGCAGTGGGATGTCTTGAGTAGATTTCCAGTCTAACAATTTAGAAGACATGGCTTTTTATTCCTGGTTCTGACACTTAATATCTGCATGATTTTGAAGAAAACATTTGATTCTTACCTATCCATGAGGGTCTGTAACATCTGCTCAGTCTATGTTACTATATTGCTTTAAGAATCAAAGGAGATAAAGGTTTTAAAATGCTATATAACTATAATGGTGTGTTACAAGAATAAGATAATAAGTAGAGATGGTATATAGAGTTTTCTGGCAAGTGAGGTTTGCATTGAAACCATTTTGGAAGTAATGACAAGGAAGGGCTGACTTCCAAAGTAGATACTAGCCAATAGATGGGAGGAATCAAAGAGAAGAGAGCAGTCTTTTGGAAGCCAAATATGAAGAGAAGATGAAAAAAAGGGGTGAGTGTAGTCAAAAGAAATGGAAGGGTCAAGAAGAGATCAGTCTTGCCTGAAGAAGTCTAAAAAGTTGTCATTAATATGAAAAATGTCCCTAATAAATAAAGTTGGTAGATAATTACTGAAGTACGAATGTTATTAAGGGCGCTCCGAGTGAAGAAATGTGATGAGAAAATGATGAGAAGAGATAATTAACTGGTAAGACTTGCCATTAGAGAAATAATGTAACATGTTTCCAATTTGCTTGTAGTTGTTATGCATATTACTTGGGTTTTCAAATCCTGTGGAATGTCTGTGCTGTAGAGTAGGCTTCTTAGTTCCATGGACAGTCTCTTTTTCACATTACATGCACTGTCTATTCTAAGATGACAAACTATATGGGTATCTTTTGATACCTGCTAGTAAGGGAGGATTAAAGGTTGTCTGATGAATTATGAAAATTAGTGTTCTGTCTAACATGCTAATGTACGTTATATTATATATTATACATATTATCTATTCCTTTTACTCAGAAAAGCAGATCTTTTCCACAAGCCAGTGTCCAGAATTGTTTCCTTTAGTACCAGGACTTCTTTGATCAACCTTCCTTCCTCAGCTCTTTCCAAATTATCCTGAAAAACAAAACAAATCAAACAAGCCCAGCTTCCTTACTGACATCTCAGATAGCAGCCATCTCTGTGCATATGTCTGCTGGAACAAGGAATACATCAAAAATAAACAGTAGAAAAACACTGATGCAAAAATTTTTTTAAAAAAGTATTATGTCTGAAACAGAAGTTTCTTATAGCTTCTGCATTTTCATTTGAGGTTTTTATTCTCTAAAAATAAACCCTAGAGTAGGAATAGTGTCATTTTATATTTTACAGAATTATTGGCACTTAGCAACCAATAAATACAAATTATAACTATAACATGATATTTTCCAATTCAGAATGTTACCTACTGATTAGGAAAACTGAAAGGCCAGTGCTCATCTTATTTCAAGGACAAAATGGTAATTCGGAATTTTTATCCAGTATTATATGACTATAACGTTCAAATTTTGATATATACATGCTTGTCAGTTTAATAGGTAATGCTAAGTTTTCTCACTAGTAGACTATAACGCCTATGAATTTAAAAGACAATTTTCTTATAAGTTAACAACTCTAAATTCTGGGCATCTTGCCTCTGATCATTACCCCAGGAGTAGCAAGAAAAGTAAATAAAAAGTAAACAGAGAATAAGCTAAGACACTGGTCATGGTTAATTCTCAGATCTGAAGGCCAAAAATTAATGGGCACGGAGAAGATCTCCTTTGACGCCTACAGCAAGTACTCTAATCACTTAACCAGTAGGTGGCATGAAACTTTTAACCAATAAAGACAATGGAGAAGTTTTTTGTTTTTGTTTGTTTTACCACGAACTTCTCCAACAAAAAGTTAGTGGCAAAGAAAAAAAAAACATGGTAAAAGAAGATGAATCAAACCTACCCCTTACAGATGTTGTTTTTCATCTTACACTGCTTTCCTTGCCTAAGTTTTTCATTTCCAAAAGAATTTTTAAAAAATAAGTGATCATCACAGTTTCCCTATATTACTGTACTCAAGCTCTATCTAAATTGGGTTTACTTTATGATCGGTACAGGGCAGGGCTCCTTTCTCCCTTGGTGCTGGTAGAATGGAAGCAATTCAGAACAGAAATGGGACTTCTCTTTTACTGCGGAAGTCACACAGTTTCTGCTAATGGGTCTCAATGAGAAACTTTCTTATGTGAATGTGTGCACACTACTAAAGGTGTTATAAATTAGTAGAGTCTTAGAAGCCTCAGGTATTTTTTGGGCTTGACTTCACAGGCAGCTTTCCTGCCATATTCTTGGAGTACAAGTTTGTTGGCAAAGATTTGGAATGCCCAGGAGTAGTTCTGGCCACAATTCGTTTTCCTCTTCCTCTTCTTTTAAACAATGGAAATGTATTCTCTGAATATTCTGGAGGCTGAAAGTCCCAGATCAAGGTGCCTGTAGGGCTAGGCTCTCTCCGAAGGCACTAGGGAAGACTCCATTCCAGGCCTCTCTCCTACCTGCCAGTAGTTCCTTGGCTTGAGGCAGCATTGCTCCAATCTTTACACAACCTTTTCCCTGTGCGCACATCTGATCTCTCAACATTTTCCCTTTTTATAAGGACACCAATCATAATGGATTAGAAGCTCATCCTCCTCCAGGATGACCTCATCTTAACTAATTACATCTGCAACAACTCTGTTTCTAAATAAGGCCATATTCTTGAGTTCCTGGAGGTTGGGACTTCAACACACACACACACACACACACACACACATATATATATATATTTTTTTTTGGTTGGGGGGCAAGCATGGGCGGGCCATAACTGAACTCATAACAACCACTTAAAACAGTACCTGACACTGGCCGGGCGCGGTGGCTCATGCCTGTAATCCCAGCACTTTGGGAGGCCGAGGCGGGCAGATCACGAGGTCAGGAGATCGAGACCATCCTGGCTAACACGGTAAAACCCCATCTCTACTAAAAATACAAAAAATTAGCCGGGCATAGTGGCAGGTGACTGTAGTCCCAGCTACTCGGGAGGCTGAGCCAAGAGAATGGCGTGAACCCAGGAGGCGGAGCTTGCAGTGAGTTGAGATTGAGCCGAGATCACGCCACTGTGCTCCAGCCTGGGTGACAGAGCGAGACTCCGTCTTAAAACAAACAAACAACAACAACAACAAAAAGCAAAACAAAAAAACAGTACCTGACACGTAGCAACCATGTCATAAATGAGAGGTGGTATGACTAGTATGATTGACATCATCATCACCATCTACCATGCTGATCCATCCACAAGGTTTCTGGCATCTACCAGGATGGCACAGCTTCTGCCACATGGACTTCTCTCGATTTCCTCACAGTCTTTTATGCCATTTAAGCCTTGGACCCACACTTCTTAATCTGTGTAAAAGACAATCAGATGTTACACTTTGTCCCCCAGTACCTGGTGTTGGAAGATTTGGCTTTTCAAACATGCTCTATTTTATAATTTAAGTATTTAATCTAAAACACTCCCTAGTGTCCCCTTTTTGAAAGGAATGATTCAGTGCTGTATTTCTCCAAGGTAAATTAAGTGCCCATTCTGGTATGTGGCATTTTAATAACACCTTGTAAACTAAGGACGGGTTGAACCTTCTGAAAACAGAACTGAGAAAACCGAGTAAGCCTTTCCCCTGAGTAATACTAGTATATTAGACACTCCATAAAATGTTAATGCTTTTTATTTCCAGTCAGTTGCTAGGCTCCAAAAATGCTTCTGCTTTCTCTATCATTTTTAATGTGCAACATACAAGGGGAATATCCTGTAAAGAGCTCAGGGAGAAGGAAGAGCCTCAGTTAAAGATTGCAACACTCTGAGCAAAGCATCCCAACTCCTTTCAGAAGACCATACCATCAGCCAAATGGAGTCTTCCTTTTGTTACCATTTATACAGTGACTTGGGAACTTGTAGTGTCATTAAGCCTCATCCTGAAGCTTGAGTTGAGAAATTAAGGAAGCTAGTGGTTATGATACAGGACCAGTTATCAAAAATCACAAGAATTCGTTATGACTTTAGATAGATTACTTTTGGTTCCTGTGGTTTCTGTGTCAATATAGTTTTCTTTAAGTGCTCACCATCACTGGCCATCAGGGAAATGCAAATCAAAACCACAATGAGATACCATCTCACACCAGTTAGAATGGCAATCATTAAAAAGTCAGGAAACAACAGGTGCTGGAGAGGATGTGGAGAAATAGGAACACTTTTACACTGTTGGTGGGACTGTAAACTAGTTCAACAATTGTGGAAGTCAGTGTGGCGATTCCTCAGGGATCTAGAACTAGAAATACCATTTGACCCAGCCATCCCATTACTGGGTATATACCCGAAAGACTATAAATCATGCTGCTATAAAGACACAGGCACACGTATGTTTATTGTGCATTATTCACAATAGCAAAGACTTGGAACCAACCCAAATGTCCAACAATGATAGACTGGATTAAGAAAATGTGGCACGTGTACACCATGGAATACTATGCAGCCATAAAAAATGATGAGTTCATGTCCTTTGTAGGGACATGGATGAAATTGGAAATCATCATTCTCAGTAAACTATTTGCAAGGACAAAAAACCAAACACCGCATGTTCTCACTCAGAGGTGGGAACTGAACAATGGGAACACATGGACACAGGAAGGGGAACATCACACTCTGGGGACTGTTGTGGGGTGGGGGGAGGGGGGAGGGATAGCATTAGGAGATATACCTAATGCTAAATGACGAGTTAATGGGTGCAGCACACCAGCATGGCACATGTATACATATGTAACTAACCTGCACATTGTGCACATGTACCTAAAACTTAAAGTACAATAATAATAAAATAAAAAAATATAGTTTTCTTTTTGTATGTGTGTGTGATTGAGAATGTATATTGCTGTTTTTTTCTTTTTTCACCTAACATTATATTTTGAGCATTTTCTAATAGCCTTAAAATGATTAAAATATTATTTTCAACAGTTTCAAAATAAGAGATTTTTTTCTGTCTTAATGTCATTGTACATAAATCTTTGTGTTTCTGATTATTTTATATTTTTCTCTTTATTTCTGATTTTGCAGATGGTCAACATACTATTCTTGATCCCACAGAACTATTGTGAAATTTAGTCAATGTTAATGTTTTGAAAACCCCAAATGAATGAAGCAAAGTGAATAAAAAGTAGTTTCTACATGTTGTTTGTTTTTTTCCTGAACTATTCTGTTTCCTCTTAGACCCATTTCTTTAGTGGAAGTTATACTATAACTTCTTTAGAGTATAGCTATTTGGGTGTAAGTTAGCTACCTTGGATATAAGATACACCCAAGGAAACCAAGAAACTAAATCATAGTTAAAAGCAAACATTACACTGACAATATCTGGTTTATTTATTTTTTATTTGACATGTTATACGTATAACTCCTATTCTGAAGAATACATATTCTTAAGTCTCTCACTTAAAAATATTTTTACAGTGAAATATAAAATTTCTCATCTTAAACAAATTCAGGAACCAATTGAATTATAAGGGGTTTTTGTATAACATTTTTTCAAATCTGTTTTATTTTCACTTCCTTGTAGTTTATTAGAACATAAAATCTTAGAAATGGAAGGAAAACACAAGGAAGAGCTGGACACCTTAAAGGAAGAGAAAGAGAACCTTCAAGGCTTGGTTACTCGTCAAACATATATAATCCAGGAGCTGGAAAAGCAATTAAACAGAGCTACCACTAACAACAGTGTCCTTCAGAAGCAGCAACTGGAGCTGATGGACACAGTCCACAACCTTGTCAACCTTTGCACTAAAGAAGGTGGTAAGAATGTCTTCCTCACTTTGGTATTGTTAGTATTTTATTTCCTTTGATCAAGTAAATACTCAATATAGCTTTCTACAGTGCATTGATTGCTGTGTAAAAAACAACAGAAGAACTTTATGGTTAGAATCATTTATGAAGTTATGTTGATAATTTTCTCATGTTTCTACCTAGAGAACGTATTCATAAGCTTAAATTTGTGAATCCACAATGTCTTTCTGAAAGAGCTTTCTAATTTCTTCTTTCTTTGTCTTTTTAACCTTAGATAAAATCTGTGATACTGTCGTGAATAAATAATTGGTATTATGGTGTTAGACACTTAACTATATATAGGGCAGAGATGAGCCAATGTTAAAAATTAGTTCATAGTGCTGGGAGAGTTTCAGGAGGATTTCCATTTTTAAACAAATATTTATTTCCTTTTAAAGGGAATGGGGTAGGAAATTGTGGGTTGCAGAGAAAAGGAGACAGACTATTTGAAACAAGTATTATGAGTGAGGCAGGATTATTGTTATTAAAAATATTTATTAAGATCACTTGTGCTTAGTCCTGTGCAGGATAGATTTAATCAGGGTATTTAGGTACATTAATTCTGGGGTGTCTTTGTGACAGTGGAGATACAAATTTTTGATATCACTAGAATGTCTGGAGCCATTTAACCTTTGGGAATATCCACAACCCTGTGTTTCTTTAGAAGGCATACATCTGTCTATCCATCCATCCACCTAACAATTATTGAATGAATGCCTCTGCTTGCACCTGTTTCCTTCAAGCAGAACCTCTAGTGAGCCTCACTAGAGCTCTTCAAAGTTTGGAACTTGAAGTCATCTTCTGTATTTCTCTAATCAGCCTTTCTCTGAATGAAGATGGAATTGTAAATGGTGATGAGTGAAAGAGAATACCACTTACATCTGAAAGTTGTTGTTATTAAGCTGTGGCTTATGTGATCATTCATGAAGTGGTTCAGCGAGCATATGCAACGTACGCATGGGGAGGCTCCTTTAATTTAAAAGTGGATTTGAGCTATGTGACAAATTTGTTCAATTTAATGCTTTCATCTATAGTTATGAATAGGGAAGATAACTCCATATTAAGTGATTTTGTTTTAAAGACATTTCACATTTCTCTATTACACTCCATTACCTCGAGTTATATCTCCTTTAGATAGTCTAAACAAGCCTTTAATATACTTTGTAAAGTATTATTTTTTAAACAGTGAGTTCCCAGAGCTCCATTTGGGTGTGCTCAGTAATGTGATTGGGAAGGGAAAAGCCTGCTAATCAGTCAGACTCTGCCAAAATCTTGAGTTAGAGTCCACTGGAAGGAAAGCATGGTAGTATTTTGCCAGAGAATTTTAATAGAACTCATGAGTATTTAACAATTAAGTATTAATATGAGATATATCTATTCTCATATTGAGCTGAATACATTTTGGGAAAGATTGAAAACACATTTTTCTTATCATCCTAAGACTTAAAGCACATGGAGTGGAATAGTGGTTTTTATTTCATGATTTTAGAGATGTCAAGCCCTAGTGATTCTCACAGAGCTCATATGTCTGTGTACTTATCATAATTTAACTTCTTTTCTGAGTATTTGCCTAATAAATGTGGCTTTAAGTTTTTAGAGGAAGAGGGTGTGACTTTAAAAGTAAATATTCTGGCTAGGTTTGAACTTTGGGTGCAATATCAGGGAAGCAAACAGCTGTTCAATTTAAGAAACATTTTTGAGAAATGAGGATAGCCATGATAGATGGTACCCTTAATAGCCATTCAGGAAGTGAAAAAAGTAACTGTCTATTCTATGATGTAGTATATCCAAAAAATAGTAATAATAATCATAGAAACTGAATTTGTCTAAATATTCCAGGCCTCTAGATATCTTTTCTTTTTAATGACAAAACTCTAAAATGAATCTTGATTTAACTACAGGATTTGCCATCATAATTTAAGGTAATTGCCTAATTTTCCAATGGGTTCTCTGCTGTCATGATCATAGATTTTGCTTCTTGTTAATCTCTTTTTTCTTTAATCTTACTGTTAAGCGTTCTAACTAAATATTTAGTTATTTTTAGAACTCATAAGAGACACAAAAATGGAAAGTGGTTCTCATATTGTTTTCATGAAGATTTTCATTGTCTGAATATCTTTATTTTCACTGGAGCCATAGTCTTTGGCTATGGTGAATTTAAAATTTTAAATAGCTAATAGCATAATACTAGATTGAATATCAGTTATTAAAATGAACTTTTATTCAAATTCTAAAACACGTTGGTAAAGCCTTTCTTTGTTTTATGACCAAAATTTATATATCATATAAATTTATTATTTATTGAAGGATTATATGTAAATATTTTACTTATAAATTTATATATATGCAAATATTTCAAAATAAACATACCACAATAAATGCATCAAATATTCTAAAATGTTCATTTTAAAGCTCAAATATAGATATTCTACAAGGTCTTAAAAAACACGAGCTGTGTCATCATCCAAAAAGCCAAACATTTTAATTGACCCTAAAGGTCTTCTGGTTTCAATCTGACCCACTAATTTGTGGAGACAGCCTGAATATAATACTGCAAGGCCAGATTAAAAAAATGTTAATGAGCTTCCCCTGTCATTGGCAACCAGTTTAACCTTAATGAAGCTGTCTCATCATGTATAAAGTCAGGAGAATTCTGTCTATTTCACCACAATAGGGAAATAATTACATTAGATGCTCAATATACAAGCGAAGATCACATTGCTGAAGACACAGTTGATTCATTAAACTTTAGTTTCTTCTTTCTCCTTCGATGGACAAGATTCAGTTAAGTACATTCATTATGTGCTTTGCAAGCAAAACTTCTTTTGCAGAAAATGTTTAAATACAATGCCCCAGAGTGTTTGAGTGTTGACAGTCATCCAGGCAGCTTTTTTGGCCTCCATTTTCTGATCTCTAAAATGGGATCATAAGATTTACCCAGTGGGTATGTAGTACACCATAAATATATGCAACTTTTATTTGTCAATTATGTAGTTCAAAATTGCCAAAAAAGGGGACTGTAAATGTTCTTACCACAAAGAAATGACGAGTATGTGAGGTAATGGATATGTTAATTAGCTTGATCATTCTGCTAATTTGGTATACATGTACCAAAACATCACGTTTTACTCCATAAATATAAACAGTTATTATTTGTCATTAAAAATAAAATTTAAATTTTAAAAAGAAATAGAGGGCCTAGAATAAATACATACATAAACAAGTAAATGAATTAATTTTTTAAATGTTGAAAAATTAAAAGAGGTTAGTATAAAACATATAGCTTCTGTGTTAAGTCATAGTAAACATTAAAATAATTGTAATTATCTTTATTTTAATGCCTTCTAAAATGCCTATAATGCATTAAAGTTATATGATAAAGAAATCCTAGGAAGTGTTGGCTAGACATGCACTTTTTTTCCAAACATTTGTTTGATCCAGAAACTGTAAATCTATCTTTGCATTCAGAGAGTGCTTTTATTTAGTTTCACAGCACTTTTTCTACTAACACATCTGATGTTGTGAGATACTTTTAAGAAGGACAACTAATAAACACATTATTCTCTGAAATAATTCACCAAATTTTCCTCTTCTTGTTCCTAATAGACAATAGTGGTGTCTTAGGCAAAAAGTCAATTCAAACTGAATTGCATCCATTTTGTAAGGCCTCTGAGTAACACATTTATTTTTGTCTAACCTTCATCTGCAAACATTGGACCACATTTATTCTTAGAAACATTATCCACTGAAGAAATATTGCCCTCAGTGTTATCACAATGTCAAAGCTCAGCTGATTGCTTCATGTTTTTGGCAATTCAAAATTACCAAAATTAAATATTTGCTGGAATTAAGTAGCTTACATTAATAATGGCATACAAACAAGGTTAGGAATCTTTCAGGGGAGAATAATCAGTTACTGTGACTATTAAAAAATCACCAGTTGGCCAGGCGCGATGGCTCATGCCTGTAATCCTAGCACTTTGGAAGGCCAAGGTGGGTGGATCACTTGAGGTCAGAAGTTCAAGACCAGCTTGGCCAATATGGTGAAACCCCATCTCTACTAAAAATACAGAAATTAGCCGGGCATGGTGGCACGTGCCTGTAATCCCAGCTACTCAGGAGGCTGAGGCAGGAGAATTGCTTGAACCCAGGAGGCAAAGGTTGCAGTGAGCCGAGATCACGCCACTGCACTCCAGCCTGGGCAACAGAGTGAGACTCTGTCTCAAAAAAATAAAAATAAAAATAAATTCACTGGTTATCTATGTACAGTGGTGACTAAAATATCATCACAAGTTGAACATACACATGGCAAATATGTTATATAATTGGGAATTTAATTACTAACACAGCATGAAAAAAAGGAAGGAAGGAAAAAAGAAAAAGTTTTTTAAAAAAGTATTTAAACTGTATTATAAACTTACATAGTCTGATTGTCTCACACTGCCCAAATCAGCTTGAAGCTCTTTTCTGCTATAGCAAGATGTGGTTCATAAATTTATCCGTTCATTCAAAACAGTTCTGCCGCAACTGTTCTGTTCTGGGGAAATGATATTTATTCATTTTTATTTAACAAATATTTGGTAAGCTTCTATAATGTGCCAAATATTGCTCAGACTACTGGGAAGAAGAAAAGACGTATTTCATTCTGTGGCTTTAAGGAACCTAGGGTTTAATAGGAAAGAAACAAGTAAACAATTATTTTTCAGAATTATTTGCTGGAAGTGAGCCTAGGGTGCCTGGACCCCAGCAAAGCTCTCAGAGAAATATTAAAATCATGGCAGGAACAGAAGGATAAGGGCAGAATCCAGCATCTCTAGAGTTTTCTTGGGGATTTTACTGAATCCTTATTATGATTCTAGTTTGCTTAGGCTTTCCATGTGTTAGCCCTTACAACAGCAACATGAGGGAGTTACCATGTCTAGCATCATTTTATAAACTCTACAGAGAATTTGAGAATTTGCCCAAAGTTACAAAGCTGGAAATCGTTGATCTAGGATTAAAACATAAGCAAGCTTGTTCTAGTGGGAAGATGATAGTTAAGTCTAAAAATTGAAGAAAGTAAAGGATACACCAGAGAGTACAAACGGCATGTATATATTCCAGAAGTCATGGGAGCGGGCTGTAGCCTAAGTCTTAAAATGAATTTAGAGAGAGGATCTGAGGAAGACCAAAAAGGCCACATTTTTTCTATGAAATCAATGAGCAGTCATTGTCAATGTATGAGGATAATGGTGATATTTGCATTTTAGAAAAATTTTCCCAGTGACAATGTAGGAAAAATATACTGGAAAGCTGAGAAGCCAGGAGTAGGGGACCAGATGGGTGCTTTTACCGTTATTATAATATCAGCAAATACTTAACACAAGCCAGTCTTCTGAGACCTTTGTTTATTTAATTCTGGTAACATTGTATGATAGGTACTATTACCAACTCTATATGAAAGGTAAGCTAAGCACAGAGAGGTGAATAATGCTTAAATATCACACTACTAGCAAGTGAGCAAGCTGAGATTTGAACCCAGAGTCTTGTTCTGAATACTGTACATTACGTGCTGCACCATATTGGACAGGGAAGGTAGAGTTGATGATTTTTGTCAGAATTTCAAAGTGATCTCTAGGAAAGAAATAATAAGGTCCATATTAAACAGGGGTAAATGGAAAAGTAAGTGGAAGAAATTTGTAAGAATGGAAACATTAGAATCAGCAAGAAATAATGACTTCCTAGAAGTCTAACCTAATACCAATTGCACATTTCTAGGTTAAACAACTGAGGGAGCATAGATCACATTCTTTCAAACCAGCAACATGGGAGAAGAAATAGGTTGGAAGGGAAAAAATAGCGAGTTTTAGTTTGGGACATTTTGACTGAGTAGCCTGTGGGACAGAGTCTGGCAGGCAGATAAATCGGATTCTAGAAGAACAATGATGTGTCCTCAGAGGAGACAAGAGGTAAAATCATAGAAAGTGCATATAAAGCAATGGCTCTTATTCATGTAGGGGTCACAGATCCATCAGAAAACCAGATGCAAATGGCTATTTTTCCTTTCCACTTACTCCAACCCCAGAATGCAAGGATACAAGCACACATTTGTGTACAATTTGAGAGCATTTACATACCAAAGTTATGAGTGCATTGTATGAAAAAATGACAGTGTAAAATCAAAGACGAAAAACTTGAAGGTTTTTAAGGGACAGGTTAAAAAAAAAGAGACCAAAAGCAAAATATAGACTTAGTGTGAAAAACAGTAGTAAGCAGTGTTTTGGGAAGATTTAAAAAAAAAGACAGATATGAAGGATGTTCTTTTCAGTGGCAAGTAAGCATGACAGTCAAATTTTTAAAAAGTGAATCTTCTATATGCAGAGGTTTGGTATGCTACATGGCTCAGTTGCATATCTCAAAGACTAAAATGAGTCAGAGGAAGTAAGAACAGAAATCATTATATACCCACATTCAAGAAACTTGAATGTGAAAGGACAGATAACAACTTTAAGTAGGGAGGCACACGGAGTAGAGGAAACTTAAAAATAAGTACTGAGAGACATGAACATGTTTATGTACTTAATTCTCTTATAAGAAGTACAAATTTCAACTCATAGGAGCTTCTCATGAAGTTCATTTTGAAAAATTCTTTCACATTATCACAAAGACATAATGGCTGATACTACAAATGTTTAAGTGACCACTGTTTGAGCTAAAGTGTCTTTCCCAGAAGCCGATTGCAGTGGTATGGAACATTTGATCATTATTTTGGGTCCTCTAGCCTTCTTAAAGGGGGAAATTAGGTATTTGCTTTCTTCTCAGTGCTGAGGAGTCATTTGGCTTGATTCTCAGAATAATTCTACCATCTGAAAGGAATTTACCTCCCATGCTGTGTCTGTTGAGTTTATGAAGTTTATATCATTCTGTAAGGGATGAGATAGTTTGAACTGCAAGTCCCTTGAGTTAAGAATGACTCTAAAAACATCACAAGTGATGGGAGGAAATTAAAACTTTTTGAATGTCACTCATATAAACATTGATAAAAATGGAATATATCAGTTTCATTGACTGGGTAAAATACTTGGTTTTTCATTTACTGCTTGTAATGCACAATTTAAGATTAGGTAGAAAGAGAAAGAAAAATACAGGAAGTCATCTGCTGAACACTACAGTGAGTACTTGTTTCCATTTAATGAGGGAAATGCTTTATCTTGACAGAAAATTATATGTCAAACAGTTACAATTTCCTTAAAATGGACCACACTATCTAGCACTTCCTTTCATAAAACCCAATGGCTTAAGGCAAAATTGACTGTTTATTTTTGGAAATGGTATATTTCTCCTTTTTGATGGAGCGTGTTATCTGCCTTTTAGAAAAGTCATAATTTCTGTAAAAAAAATTTGTGAATAGTGGATAGCCAAACTAATGATAACAAAATAAAAAATAACATAGTCCTTGACCTCTCCCATGAACTATTTCTAAACCCCATCTTTCGGGGGAGATTTGAAATTTTGTGGTTAATTCTCATTTGGAATTGGAGTTTTTAACTTCAGAAATAAGATGAACTATCTGAAAAGGGATATCTCCTGGTTCCAGCTGGGCTTGGAAGTTACAGGGGTAAAAGGCCACAAAAAGAGTGTTTCCTTGATGTTCCAATATTACCATGAGCAAACTCCATCCTTCTTCCCTTATACTTTCATAGCCTGGTTGGCTGAAGCGAAGAAGCACAAATAGTTTGAATAGACTTTCAACTAAGTCATTTCCTGGTCTCATCCACACTCAAGTCAAATTCAACAGATATTTTCTAAACCAGGGACAAAACAGAACAGTAGACATTAGTCACGGATAAGATATGGTACTTTACACTGAACCAAATGACACCTATAATTACTCTGAGAGACAGTAAGAAAAAATGTTTTGTTAACGGCATTAAATATGTACACATCATTCAACTATAGAGTGAAAACCTCATGAAATTTTTTATACTGTAAGAAGGGAGAAAAAAAAGGTAAAACCTGGGGAATGCTGCAACTGTACAATTAGCTTTAAATGTGTATAAACAAATATTTATTTTTAGCATAAGATTTTCTAAAAGTCAATTGCAAAGAATCTTTGAAACTAGTAACATTTTGGCCGGGTGTGGTGGCTCACGCCTGTAGTCCCAGCATTTTGGGATGCCGAGGCGGGCGGATCACAAGGTCAGGAGATCGAGACCATCCTGGCTAACACGGCAAAATCCCGTATCTACTAAAAATACAAAAAAAAATTAGCCGAGAGTGATGGTGGGCGCCTGTAGTCCCAGCTACTTGGGAGGCTGAGGCAGGAGAACAGCAGAAACCTGGGAAGTGGAGCTTGCAGTAAGCCGAGATCCCGCCGCTGCACTCCAGCCTGGGAGACAGAGCAAGACTCTGTCTCAAAAAAAAAAAAACCAAAAAAAAAAAAAAACCAAAAAAACACTAGTAACATTTTTAGCTTCCTATTGGAACTCATAATTTATTATCAACCAAAGGATATCAACATGAAAACTAACTTTAAGTACACTGGAATCTCATGCTTGTACTGGTTTGGGTGTTCACATTCTGAGTGGGGTTATGTCTGCTAAGGAGTCATATTAATATGTAACCTACAAAGAATTACTCATCTTTTTAATGGATTTATGAATAAGTCAAATTATCAAATGTAATATCAAATGTCAGACCACTTTTAACTTGTTTATTTATTACATGTTTGCATGTATCTTAATTATCTTAATTATTTTTAGGTGTGAACGTTCCATTTCACAAAGGATGACGTCCTTTAGAATAGTGAGTTTGAAATTTAGGTATAATTTTAAGTGGAAATTTAGTTCTAAAGGGAGATTTTGCCAGTTGTTTAGGCCTCATGAACACACAGACACACACAAACCTAATCTTAATCATAATTAATTCTCCAACCTATCTCTCTAGAGCTAGGAATTATAGATTGAGATGGTTTCTCTCCAGTATCTGAGAGCAGGTGTATACCATCGAGAGGGCAGGCATGGTGGTTTAGAAGGAGCAGGAATCATGACATCTCTGTTCTAGTCCCAGCTCTGCTGTCAGGTTGCTTAACATAGAAGTATGGCACACCTTAGAGTTTGCCTGGTATCCTACACAAACCCACATACTTTATGACTCATATCAAACATTCCAACTTTCTCTCTTGGTTTTGTGTCACTCCTAATAACTGGTGAAGCCCTGTATTCACAGGAGAAGCCCATGTAGAGCCAGGGCTGGTAGTCAAGTGCTGTTCTTCAAGTATATTACACCACAAGAGTAAGAATCAAGGTGACCTACTTGTGGTGACAGTCAGGACTTATTTACTTAAAACTTCAAAGTGGAGTTTTGTGTATGTGTCAGTTTTCAAAAGCATCTGGCAACCTCTTTCTATGTTTACAGCATTGTCCAAGGACTTTCATTCCATTTTTAATGGCTGTTGCTGAAATAAATTATATTTGTCTGCTCATAGCAGAGCACAAAAGATACCCCTTAAGCTTTCCCACATGCATGGAAAATCTTTTGTACAAAATCAATATATTGTAGCCAGGCTGAAAAAAATTATATGGGAAATTAACACACATGAAACACCTGAAATGTCTTTGTGACTAAAATGAGCTCCTGAACAAATGGCAAGGGCCATACAGCATTCATCACTGCCCAACAGGGTGCCCAAAGGGAAAACACAGAAATTAATTTTAAGTAAAATGAAAGCTTACTTGATTAAACAATGATGGTGTGTATTTCCATTTTTACCTTTTAGTCAAGTATTTTTCCCCATTCTTTTTTTTTTTTTTTGAGACGGAGTCTCACTCTGTCGCCCAGGCTGGAGTGCAGTGGCACGATCTCGGCTCACTGCAAGCCCCGCCTCCCAGGTTCACGCCGTTCTCCTGCCTCAGCCTCCCCAGTAGCTGGGACTACAGGTGCCCGCCACCACGCCCACCTAATTTTTTGTATTTTTAGTAGAGACGGGTTTTCACCATTTTAGCCAGGATGGTCTCGGTCTCCTGACCTCGTGATCCGCCCGCCTCGGCCTCCCAAAGTGCTGGGTTTACAGGCGTGAGCCACCGCGCCCGGCTTTTTCCCCATTCTTGATTACTTTAGGTAGTAATAGGCATTGAACATACACTGTTATACACATGAGATTCATTTCACATTAGAAGATAATTGCAAAATTTATTTGAACATAGTAATCAAACTACAATAGAAATATGTAGAATTGATATTTAATTATTCTTCCACTTTAAAACAGACTTTAAATTAGAGCTACACTTATGACATAGGATGCTTTGCATCTCTACATAAACGTAAGAGTTTATGTCTTATGTATATCGTAATATTATTGAAAATTTGTATATCTGCAATTATACATCATGGACAATATATTCTTCAGATAATTAAAATGTATCCCTTTAGTAAAATTTTATGAAAATTTTTAAATGTGATGAAAAATTATCTGCATTTTTTATCCTCTCCTCTCTTTTTTTGGAAGAGAAAATTGAATAAAATTATGGCTTTTTTCTAATAATTTAATCTGTTATTATCCATATGAATTAATTTTCATCATAATACCATGATGCCTCTGGAAAAGCATATAGTTTGCCCCCTTTATATTGTTCAATGCCCAAATTCTTATCATTTCTTAGTTTTTGCCTACTTTTTAAAATTTTCTGTCTTTTCCTCACACACACACAAACTTTCAATGATCTAACTTCTTGTCTTCATGCCTGATACTAGAAGATGAACACAAACACACACACACATACACACACACACATACACACACTCACACACACTCACATACATACACACTCACACACACATACACACACACACTCTCACATACATACACACACACACACACACACACATTCCCACTCTCACTACCCAGCCAGCCTATCCTCTGTCTTTGAAGCTTCTAGCAAATAGTCCGTAGGCTGGGAGACCATCTACCAGGCTTATGAGAATAATACCTAAGATTAATGGGGGTAAATCCTGAGTCAGTGTGACTTTTAGGGTATGGACATGATGAAATCCAATATGGCTGCTTTGGGACCTCTCACTTCCTTATCCTCTGTTAGCTCTTGACATTGTGGGCTGTCACGGCTTCACTTTTCTGCTGAGGGTTTCCGTCTCAGACAATTCTACTGCCTATTGCTCTCTGCTATCCTCACGTCAACATATCCTTTTTTCTTGTCATTGCTGCCTCCTCTCTCTTTTCCCATACATCCAGCTTCCATGAGACGAGGCTGTACCCTTTCAGACTTAAGGCTTATACTGAATAACTCAGGACCTTGGGTGTGCCCTTGTCAGCAGAGATAAGTATTGCTGGGGATTCTGTGACAGATGACTCACTGAAGTTCTATTTGGGTTTCACTTTACTCAAAGGCCAGTAAGACGTAGTTAAGATTTTCAGCTTTATAGTCAGATTTCTACTACTTACAAGTTTTGGTGAAGTTAGTAGCATTTCTGAGCTTCAACTTCCTCATATAAAACAATATATTGATAAATACTCCTCATAAGATATTTATAAGGATTGAACAAAATGAAGCATGTAAAACATACTTGGCACACAAAATTCAGAGTTTACCACATAGTAAGTGTTCAATTAATGCTAATTGATTTTATTATGATCATGATTATTATAGTTCCATAAAAAATGGTAGTTAAGATTTTATAGATTATCTATAAAATTACATATAAATAATTTAAATGAGAGCAAAGCAGTTTTTTAAAAAAAATGTTTCATTAAAATAATAATTCACCAGATAAATGATGTTCAAGTGTTCCCTTATACCAGGGTTAGAGGGACTTTGAAAAAAGAAGTAGTTGGTTTAAATAAAAAAGTACACTTTTAGTTAATCAAAGACTTCAAATTAAGAGTATTTAAGAATAGAATATATGTGTTTGTTATACTGTCTCACAGACATACACACATGCACACACACATATAACCATATTCAATTGCCATTTTCGTAGGTTAAAAACAGTCATGCTGAGATATCAGCCCACAGATATTTAGGTTTGTATGCATATGCTTTCTATAAGAAAAAATACCAACCTCAACATTTTCCATTTATAAGCATACAGCTTGTATGTATTTGTGTAGCTATATATATATTTGTATATGTATTTATAAAGTCATTGGTAAATATCCCTCACCCCTATACCCACCCATAAAATATTGAAACTTGGACTGCCTGGAAATCTTTTAATTCTTCCACACCCTTGAAACGCAAGACATTACCTTCTTCCACTTTTAAAGATTCTTTCGAATAAATTAGGATTCCAGAGTGTCTTCAAAATGTTTTTTTCTATGAAATGCCCACACACCTGGCTGAAAAGCACAAAATCTAATCAATCAATCGTTTGCTTGTTTGCACCTTGTCAGATGTGCTGTTTCCTTCCTTTATATGCTCAGTTAATTTCAGTGACCTGTTGTGTTGAAATCACAGGTTCAGGGTCAATTTCTAGTGCTATGATCTCCCTAATAATGATGTCTCAAGGACTATCCTTGAACAAATAACCTGATTCACATGTATTCTGATGTTTGATAAATACTGGAAATACATGAACCATTAGCCGTATTTAAGGTTTAAAAAGAACAATTGAAGAACTGATTTCTTTATAGCAACTCATCAGAAGATGGGTAAGAGAAAGGGCTTTGGCTTTTTACCCTGTCTCTGGTAGCAAGGCTAATTGCCTTCTGTGTTCTCAGCTAGCGTTGCTGAGGCTCATAATTACCAGTTCCACATTCCAGGATGTTTTCTCTTGAGGGTTCATCTGAATTGAAGTGACCCTCTGCCTCAGCTTTCACGGTCCTCCCCTGAAGTCGGTCTGGTGGCAGATGCACCATCTGGATTTAAATTGGTTGGGTAAAGGACGGGAAGATCAGGATAAAGTCAACAGCTGCTAGCATCAGGGTCTCAGGTTGCTTATTGACTGAATGTTGGCTGGTGAAAGACAGACATGCACCTGTTTGTGTCTCTATTCTATCCCTTTAGATGACAAAGATTTGGTTGTATAGATAAGGCTAAATGAAAAGAATGAATAATGATTCCTTCCTAGGACTTTCTAGATTTATTTGCTGATATTGGTGTGGGCAAAGTCTTTGAACTAGCATACCAGGCTCTTAAATTTAGGTCAGATAAGCTTTTCTATATGTTTTATTCTTTCAACTGTTATCTCTTCTAGGTAGACTTCCTGGTGTCCACCTGGCAGATGGAGTATATTCTTGCATGTTCCCAATGTGCTTGATACATACCTCTAAGATAAAAATTGTCTATATTCTCTCTCTTTGGTGCTGTATTTAAACTGGTGACATTATAGCCTTACAAGTTGTTGCCAGCTATCTCGTGACTAGGTTGATTGCCAAGAATAAGTGGGTCAAGAAAAAGACTAAGAAACCAATTTCTGGTCACATTGTCTGAAACCTTATCATGACTTACTTAAAGTTCTACATTGGATTCTTTAGTTACATGATCCAATAAATTATCTTTTTGCTTAAGCCACCTTGAATTGAGTTTTGTCCTATCATAAAAGTTACTAATCACGGGTATAGCTTTCATGGAAGATCTTTTTCGCATCAGGCTGTGATCACATGACGGGCAGGCTTGGGCTTTCTTATGTCTGTATCTCTATTGCCTAGGAAAAGTCTTAAAAATAGCAAATGTCCATCAATATTTGTTGAATTAATAACATAGGTTGATTGAGCTAAGAGAGGATAAGAAGCAGAGGGACAAATGGAAAAGCCATACTCTAATTGTCTTATTAGAAAAAAATTAACACTCATTAATTTTTAACTGATAAAAACTGGAGAAGGATAGTGGGACTAATAAGGGAAAGAGCAAACATACGGTTTGGAAGGAAAGATTATGTAACATTAAACAAATGAAAGTTGATGTAGCAGGAAGGACTGCCTAACAGGCAAGTAGATATATGAATCTGAAGGTAAAGAGAGAGGCAAATACTCAGTGTTAAAAAGTGCCTGTGTATATTAGAAATCTTTTGTGCAGCAGTTGGAAGCCATGATGGATAGTTTGCAAAATGAACAGATGTATAAGAAATAGAGATCCAAGAATGGAATCTTAGTGAACATCTATATGGTAGGTGATGAGAGGAAAATAAACCGATACAAGAGGAAAGAGAAAAAACAACTGGAGAAGTTGAAAGGGACTAGGAGAAGTCAACACAAAAGGTGAGGGGAAAGATAGGCAAAGACAACTTCTGCAGGGTAGAGGAAGGGAGTGGAGGAGACATATCAAATGGCTTTGATCTTCATAGTAAACCATAAAGGTCATTTATAAAGAGTGAAAGAAGATAAGATTTAGTTTTTTAAAACAGTAGAAACATTTGCAATACACTCTACAGGAAATGTCTTAGAAAGTTTATTACAAATGACTCAGTGTTTGCAGTCTACAAGGGGGTTGAGAAAGTGAATAAATGCCCATCTGGGGGTTGGGATTTACCTATGCAAAGGTGAGTGGATGAAAGGACAATGGATGGAGAGACCAGGGATGCCAAATGGACCATTATTAAATTCCTGACTCTGGGATCGAGGCTAAGAAGAAAGAAAAGGGAGGCTAGGGAAGCAGTGATAGGAATGGCAGAGATCTAAATTCTCAGTGAGAGGGAAGATGAACTCATCAGAAATTAAAGAATAAGAAGAGAAAAATAAGAATATCTGGTTAAAGAAAGAAGTTTGAACATAAAGATCAACCTTTTAACTCGTGCTTCAAATCAGTTCATTATTATAAAAAGTTTAAACCACTTTGAGAGATAGATACAGCCCTCTTTTAGGTCTCCGGAAGGTTCCCCCCGATGTCTGTCCAGTGATGCTTCTTTTACTCTTCCATCAAATCTTAGTCCAGACTTTTTTTTTTAATTTTTAATTTTTGAAGAGATATGGTCTCACTATACTGCCCAGGTTGGTCTTGAACTCCTGGCCTCAAGGGATCCTCCTGCTTCTACCTCCCAAAGCACTGGTATTATAGGATGAGCCACTACTCTCAGCCCCATCAAGTCTATTGTATCTATCTGTCTTGTGTCATTTACTAAATATTCCTCCAATTTCTATCTTCTATCTAACTGAAGCTCAAGACCACCTAAAAAACTTATCACTGGTGCTGACATTTGCAATTTTCAGGAAATTCAAATGTTATTGTCTCTCTAGGTTTTAGAATGTTTCCTAGGTGTCCAGTTTTACAATATCTATGCATGACATTGGACTTCAGACCTCTGCAGTACTTAACAAAGAAAAGAGTCATGCAAAAAGTCATGAGATTGAAACTTCTATAACTAACATGTTGACATATAAATCATTTATAATTTCATCTGAAATAATCTTTAAATCTTAACTATTTAGGTAAAGCTTAAAATATACAGCAAGATGAGATTGCCTGTTTTGGGGTTTTCTTAAATGTAAACAATGGTGTAATCTGATTTATTCAATGAATGAAACCAGCCAATTAGCCAAATTTGACCAGGAGAGGCTAATTCAATGTGATCCTAAATATAACTAGTCAACTATAACTGCTATGTTTTAATTAGAAGGTGGAAGACAGCAGCATCCAACACCCCCTAGACTGGACTAGCCAGCCTTCCACATTCTGCTACTGTCTCTTCCATAAGAAGGAGTAACAGTATAATATTGCTGTTAACAGTGTTGTCATTACCACAACAACTACCATTCTTGAGTACTTATTATGCTTCACTGTCTTTGCACTGTGTTAGGTAATTCATACACCCATCTCAGAGGTATTTATAACTACCTCACTTTATAGATTAAGGAAAAAAAACTCTAAAGGTCAATCTACCCTTATCGAAGGGACCTTATTCAAACCGTAGTATATAATAAAAATACCAAAGGTAAGCTGTCTACCAAAGGTAAGCTGAAACTTTTACAATGTTTTCAATGGCTTGCTACTCTAAAATGTAGCCTAAATTAACTTTCAGGCATATGCTTGCCAGTTGGTAAGTAATTAAAAACAATCAATCTAATCTTTCTGGAAAGAATGACATTTTTGAAAGAATATAAGTATCTCAATTTTTCAAACATACCAAATTAAATTTCAAGAAAATACAATATCTATTTCAGATATGTTACCATAACAACAAAAAAATCCATAATATAACCATAATACTAGGTGTACCTTTTGATGGTAGAATTCTCAAACCATTTTCCCAAGTATAGAATTTGTATTCATGGTTTTGACAACAAATTTATACAGTTAGTTTTCACAAAAATAAGTTAATACCCAACTTTTTCCTTTTTTCTCGGTTACTAAAAATGTGTGTGAAATAGCTTCCTCTTCCCACACATAGCCCCTTCACCAACAACTTCCTGAAATGGAGAAAAAAAAGCAAAAACGGGAGGAGAGATGGCAGACAAGAGTGAAGGGAATGTGTTCTCCATACATAACTAAAAAGGGAGGGCAGGATGTGGTATATACAAGAGAAGCATTTTCTCCATAGATAAATGACTTTCTCTCTCTCAAAAGAGAAAAATGGGTTTACCGTTGGGTTCCTGCTGACCGCATCTTCCTGTGTTTTTTGTCCTCTCAAGTGATCATAAATTTTAGTTGGTATTTCCTCACATCTCTTTTTCTGGGCATCTAATTTGTTTATTTTCAACTTTCCAACAGAATAAAGGATCCAGTAGGTGGGATTTAAAAATTTTGTTTTGTTTTAGAAAAATAGCAGTCCGTAAAGTTAGAATAAACGAATACCAGTAAACTACGTCAATACTTTTGAAATGGATACCTTTATATAATCCATTGACATCCTCAATGTCATTAAAGATGGCTTTTGAGTAAGCATTTATATATACATCTTTAAATTGCTATTTGCATACATTCTGTGCAGTACTTTTTCACTATCATATGAATCTGCAGCCCTTTAATTAGTTGATTTATTTTGTGTTGACATGGCAATTGTGATGGTGGTATTTAGATGTAATTATTAGTATGATTCATTAAAACCATTAGTGCGGACTTCAGCTACATAGAAAATCATAATGTTATTAAATGCTTTAGTACTATTTTTTTTATTGCAACATATCTGACATAAATATTTCATTTTCTTGAAATATAATTTAATATTTTTTAAAAATCTGAGTAATTTATATTGAAATAGTAATTATTTCCACAAAGATTAGACTGCTCAATACCTATAAGTTAGTAAACATTAGGCAACTAAAGGCCAGTATTTAGTATGAAACCCAGTATAAAGTCAGGCCAGGATTTTAGATTTTTAGATCACTTAAAATTAATGTAAAAGTTCTGATTCATAGTTTGCCTTTGATATTTTTATATAAAAGACTATTATAACTCAATGTGTTTGAAAGCAGATATTTATTGATAGGAAACTTTAAGGGCACGATAACAAAATAGTCTTAATCTTAATTTCTAGAAAAAGGTTAAATAAAACCAATTACTAAAATAATACATAATAGAAAATACTAAATCATAAATACTTTATAAATATAACACATATATCTTTAGCTAAGAACTATTAAATGTGGGTCATTTTGCATTTTTATTTCATTTGTAAGAAGTTGATAATGGATAAAGCTCAGTAAATAAAGTAAGGTTTTCCTCAGTAGAGACAGTCTCTAACTATTAATAGATTTCCTGTCTTCACTCGACTTCTAGCCTTTACTGTGACTCTTTCCCCTGTATAATTTAATTTCAAAGTCTTATTTATATGTTTGTTCTTTTATTTGTGTATCATCTGCCTGATGATTTAACTTTAGGGCATTAAAGACAGAACAAAGTAAAGTTTGGTTACATTTTCATTGTAGGTAGTTAAGTTGGGTCATAAACTCTTTTCTACTTCCCATATCTAATTATAGTAAGAGTTGTTGATTCTTTTTGTTTTGTTTTGTTTTGTTGGTAAAAATTTCTAGAAGCTCTTCAATATAAAGTCACAGAAAAACAGTACTTCCATTGTTTTAGTGTTTTAAACTTCCATATTGCATTTTTATGTTTGAATTTATCTTCATCTCTTCCTGCTTCAAAAAATGTGTTAGCACTTTTTTAGACTTTCCTGTGAAATGTAGGTAAGAAGGTCTTAGAGATTTTGCAGGAAACTTGACGTAATTGCTACCAATTGAAGATATTACATGCCCAGGTCATTTGTTCCTTAAGTTGATGTTTTGGAAAGGATACATAGAAAAAAAAAGAATTAAGAAATTAAGTAAAATATAAGCATTCAGTTAAAAATGGCTCTACGGCTTTTTCCTTCAGTTTTTTTTTTTTAATTTTGTAAGCTACCTCAAAATCTAGTATTGTCTTTATGATTGATTTTTTACTATGTGCCATATTGACATTTGTGTGGAGGAAATGAAGACATGCTTAGCTATTATTGGACTCCATTTGGCTACTAATGGTACTGATATTCACATATTGCAATCTTTTTTTTTTTTTTTTTTGCAGTTTTACTAAAGGGAGGAAAAAGAGAGGAAGAGAAACCATTTAGAGACTGTGCAGATGTATATCAAGCTGGTTTTAATAAAAGTGGAATCTACACTATTTATATTAATAATATGCCAGAACCCAAAAAGGTAAAACCAGAAGTGTTTGTTTACGAGATGTAAGCCAGATCCCAGTTGAATTGCTGGATAATCAGATTGATTTGTGAGCTTGTTAAACTGGAAATATATATAGAGATGCCTGAACTTTTTTCTCCCAGAGATACTCTGTTTCCCAGGTCCATAAAGGATGAAAACCCTATTGTACAGAAATCCCCAACCCCCATACCTTTTCTTTCACACAAAATTTTGCATTTATTCCCTGGTGTTCCTAGGATGTCCCATTGCTCATAAATGTTTGCCTTGTACAGATTACATGTTGAGGTCATGTCTACTGTGGGTGTATGGGAAAGAGAAGCCATCTTCCAAAGACCCAACAATCCAGAGAACACACATCATCCAAAGCGAAATACTGTGAGGAGAGGGAGGGGTAGATATAGCTATTTGCAAGTTACTGCTCCTGTTAGGATAGGAGAAACATTTCCTATCTTACTTCATAATCTTGAAAGAATTTGCTTTCCATATTTACATAAAAGAGTGGGTTGGAGGATCGGATTCATCAGTATGTTGAACAGGACCCAAGGTAAACTTTGGAGTAAGCAAACATTATCTTCCTGCTGTAACATCTCTTTTTGTATACTCTCTTCCACCATTTATTCATTAAATCATCCATCCATGCCTTCATTCAATACTATTAAGTGGATGTCATGCATTTGTTAGGAACATGAATATAGAGCAAACAGTTTCCAGTGTAATAATGAAGATAGACAATTATGCAGATAGTTATAAAATGCTTTGAATAAGTATAGTGATAGAAATGGTCTGTTTAAAGCAGGGTATATGGGAAGTTTTGAGGTGAGACAGCCGAAGAGAGTGAGATTAGGCAAGAACCTTGCTCTTCAGTGTCTGTGAGTTTTAGCTGGAAGCCCAGGGTCCCAAGAGGACTGCGTGCCCTTACAGGATAAAACAACTGTCCTCCCCTCATGCCCCCACCTAAATTACTTGTCTCTTATCCCCGTTTCCTCTGGGGCCTGTGCAATGCTCTTGGAATCTTCTCTGATTCCCTCAGGCAACTTTACATGACTTTCTCACTACCAGAGGTCTAAAAGGCAGAGATTGTGCCTTTTATCTTTGATTTCCTGGAACCTAGCATAGTTTCTGGCACATAGTAGGTCTCAATAAATATGTGCTGGAATAAATGAATAAGTGACCTGCTGATGGCAATATCAACACTTCCATGTAGTGCATAGTAAATAAGTCTAACTTGCTTAGTCTTCTTGATTGTTAGTCTCCTTTGATAGGCAAAGGAAATGAATCCTGGAGCCCAGTTTGCCAGATGCCACTTAATTGGCAATCCAGGAAGTCTGGACTATAGTCCAGGTCTGATACAGTTCTATTTTCCCTTTTACCAATGTCCTCTCTCTCTCGATTTCCATAATGAATAGTTGTTTATGTTAGCTCTAAATGGTTTCTTTTTCCCCTTTGCTGGGACAAAATTTTCTTCTTGAAAGATACCTTCGATGTTGTCTATAAGGGGGTAAAATGTAGGAGTGGAGGGGGCACAGGAGGGAGGACAGGCAGGAGGCACTCTTCTGTACTTTGCTACATCAGCCATCTACCAGAGAAGTGTGGTTTTGCCTGTTTTTCATTTTTGATTTCTGTGCAAGATTACATTGAATCCCATGGCTTAAAGAAGCAAACAAACGAAAAATTGAAATACAATGGCAAGTCTGGGAATGAGGAGATGAAGATAACTTATTCTAAGGAAGATATCCTAAAATCACACTTAAGCTTAAATTCCATTCACACACACACACGCACACACATCATAAACACACACCATACAGCAGATGAAGTATGTGAGAATTTGATCTGGAGTAGGAGGTGGAGCTAAAATATTTGCTTTATCTTTACCTACAGTACTGCTCAAGACCTGAAAGAACCTCTAAATTATTGTCAGTTCCACTAGAGCTTTAACCTGACTATAAAAATAAAATTAACTAAAAATACTAAGTGAACTTCCATTTAGACTCATACTGATTCTATGATATACATGAATCTAAAAATAATTCCCAAAGTTTTCAGATCAAGAATATTCACAATTTTAGAATTTTTTTGACTTCATCATCAGTACTACCATGTGGCCTGTGGGGAAAGGGATGCAGTACAAATACAGCTTTAGTCATTCTCTGGACTTTAGTTCATATATAACCACAACTACACTCTAGTTTGAAACATTATGAGATGCAAATGGTGCACAGGCTATTTGCAGAACCACTGCACCTGGTAATGTGAAGAAAAAGATCCCACCTCAATTCATAATCTTGAATAGGTTTGCTTTTCATGCTTACATAAAATAGAATGTTGGAGAATCCAATTCACTCCTTCCATGGCTGGCTCCTGGGTTGGTTTCATCAGGAAAGCAAGATTCAAGCTTACGCTTCTACAAAATGATGGATTTTAAATATGATGGAGTTTTTGGGTTTTCTTAAATAAATAAAACTTAGCATAGTAAATTCACAAATGTCAAGTACCTACTGAGTTAACTTCTGATATTTAGTTTAAGAAAAAATAATAATCTGAACAGGTTAGCGGTAACATACCCATACGTACCCATAAGGAGCAAATTTTATCACTGCTGAATGGCCCCCATGGCTTTTCAGAGAGAAGAAGAAGTTCCCATATTACCTGGTCAGGACTATTGTTAGATTTAGATTTAGTTTTATTGAAATACTAACAGAGTGCATTGAGAAAGGGAGATAACTGAGCTGAAGTGAGAAAGACTTGGCCTTCTTCTGGACTTAGATGTTCATTCTCTTGTTTTATTATTTCCCTGTTATAATCATAGATTCTCTTACAAGTAGTAACATTGTTCTATAATAAAGATGGGTATTTCATACTGACATATATACCCATTTTTGCAGGTAAAAAATTTAGTGTTTAATCCCTTAGTATAATTGCATAGCATAGCACTGGTAAAAACAAATATTGTATGAATTTCCTTAAAAGTAATTTACAAGCTGATTAACAAAATAGCTCAAATGTATTGAGCATTTACAGTTTGCCAGTCTTCTTCTAAGCATATATAGATACATATAGATATCTTTATATAGATATATACTATATATATGTATATAGATAGATATAGATCTCTATATATAGATAGATATAGATCTCTATATATTGATAGATATAGATATCTATACATAGATATAACTATAACCTATATATAGTATATATATAGTATAGTAGAGTATATATCTATATATACTATATAACTATATATCTATATATAGAATTTATATCTATCTATATATAGAGATCTATATATATCTATATATAGGTATATGATATACCTATATATCTGCTATATATATCTATATATGCTACATATATCTAAATATCTGTATATACGCTTAGTGTATATATATGCTTAGTATATATATGTATGTGTGTATATATATATACACACATACATATATATACATAGTATATATATGTATATATGTGTATATATACATATATATACTCCTTCATTTATTCTTTTCAACAACCCTATGAGATAGAGACTCCCATTATCCCTACTTTAGAAAAATAACCTGCCCCAAACAAATTCTTAGCAAATATCGAATATTGACTTTGAAACAAAGGAATCTAATTCTAGGATACACCCTTTTAATCAGAGGATTAAGCAGGATCATTATTTACGTTAACGATAATTGAAATTGTATCATTTATAATTTTAAATATGAACCTGTTGCCCCATGGGGTGGTAAACACATGTGTGACATGTGAGATACGCAGGCAAGGGTTTATTTTTAGAAAATTAGGTAAGTTGATTCATGTTCTCATTATAACCCACCTCATTCTCACCGTCCTATAATCTCAGTTTTTTCTATCTTGAAATAAATTGTCAGCATTCTCTCAATCCTATAAAAAGTGCTAGCAAAATTCATCTTTAAGACTTTCACCCTTCCATGTAGACTGTACATTGTAAACAGGAAGTTGGGTGCTACCCCTGGATATGCTTAGCCAAAGCATTGCTCATTATAATGTTTCCAGAAGTTTTGGCAAGGGTAAGAATCTCAAGGCAACCTACACAAAAACAGAAGCATCAAATATGCATGGTATGGACCAAAAAATAAACTAGGGTTATTAAAGGAAAGTGACAAACCAATGAACAGAAACTATTCATCTTGTAGTCAATGTGTGAGTTGCAAGTATAACAGGATTGTAATACAGTAATTTTTTCGATTGACATTGTTCCATGCCAAAAAAAAAAAAATGTCTTTGAAAGTTAGAGAAATGTTATCTTTTCAAATGTGGAAGCTGAAGACGGTTTTCTAGGACTATTTAACTGTTCAAGCAGAAAGAAAATTAGGTTTAGGTCATTTCAATATTTACTTTTTGCTTTTATGTTATTAATGGCTTGTGTTTATTTTTCTTTCTGAATTCCCTTCAATGTATAGTAGTAGGAAACAGGACTTTCCCTTTCATTTTATGTTTCCAAAACCAAATGCCTAGTTTCATCCAAAAAACAAACCATTTAATCATTACTCTGCTTATTGTAAAATATTAAAAATTTGATTCTGAACTCGTAATTCCCCTAATTCTTGGAAAAGTACTATAACAAATGGGTTAAGCCCTTTTCATTTATGGTATGGAAAAATAATTAACATTCACAAGTCTAATCATTCCAACTTCTATGGAACATAAAAGTATAAAAACTATGTGAATCAAATTTCCCCGTTATGTTTGGGTTTAAGCCTCCGTATTATGTTAAAAGGTGTTTAATGCTTGAAAGCTTTGACCTTGCCTGGAATAGGAGTCAGTTCAGTCATTTCTTGGATAGAGTTAAGCCCAAGTCATATGATCGATAAATGCAATAGGCATAGTTAATGTAGCAGGGTCTTGTCCACAGGAACGACACTGCCAGATAGCACAGACCACACAATACTGGCAAATGAACTTTTCAAGTCTTTCATGTCTCAAATCTTTCTAAAACCTACCATCTATTTTTTTGAATTTCTTTCATCTGTTAAGCATAGGCTTTTATTTTTTTTCTGACTAAAAATAATAGGCTTTTGTTTTGTCTTTGCTAGAGTGAGTCCAACCTCTTAAATACACATACATGTATGTGTGTGTGTGTATATATATATGTATACATAATACATATAGAAAGGTGGCATGCTCAAAGGTTAGTGACACCAATATTATAATAACTAGAGCCTAGAAATCATAATTATAAAGATAATTTATTGAACTTCTACATGTTTTGGTTTTGTATATTTTCTATTATTTATAATAAATTACAAAATTTGTATGCAATGTTATATAACTATAGTATATTAAATTTAAATATTATATACATACTAAATATTACATTATATACATACAGTGTATAATGCATAGCATAAACATATATTATGTCATCAGTAATACATGTCAGAGATGGGAGTAGTGTCAATGCCTATTAAGTGCCAAACGCTATTCTAAAAATTCTATATGCATTAACTCATCAAATTCTCAGAAAATATCTAAGAGGTACATACAGAGAGCAGAGGTGGATTTTAAATTCAGGCAACGTAGCACTCAGGTTGGCGCTATTAACCAAGGTGTCATTCAGCTCCATTGTGCCTATATAACACAAAGAGCAGCTGTTATCATTGATGTTATTAAGTCTTCATAAGAGTTGGGAAGCACTTATGTTCAACCCTTTAACCTCTCTGTCCCTCAGCTTCCAACTTAGTAATCTGCCTGGGTAATTTATATTTCCCAATGGTTTTTCCTCTAGGTCTTTATTTAAGAAGCATTCTCAGCACATCTGAACATTTACAAGTCACTGGATTCCTCTGTTTAGAAGGAAAGTTGTCTTTTTCAAAAATTTGCGAGTGATTTAAAAACTAAGAAGCCTCTGTTTAGAAGGAAAGTTGTCTTTTTCAAAAATTTGTGAGTGACTTAAAAACTAAGTGCATAGAGTTTTAATAATCTAGGTAACAGTAATTTAAAAACCGTACAATATAGTTTCCTCTCTGCACTCTACATTTATAAATGTAGTGATTCTTTTCCCTGAGTATGTAAGTGGACTTTACAGCTTTGCAAACACAACTTGGCAAACTTTCAGGCAATCAGTGTCCATTAGGAAATAAAAATTTGAATAAAAACATTCATTCTGGATTAACAAGTCAGGGCACGATAAAATTTAATTGAGAAACTAGGGATATTAGCTGCTTCTAGAAAAATGTTTCCTTGACATTTTCACTTCCCTTTTTTCTCATTTAAATTTCACTGGTAAAGCTCCACTTTGACCACTTCTCTTGAATCACCACCTATGCTCTCTTGAAACTATGCCATCTGATTTTATTCCCACAGGAATCCACATTCTCTCTTACCAAGGTCACTAAAGGCTTCTTCATTCAAATTGAAGTTATATTTTCTTAATCATTTTTTATCTTGACTTTTCTGAAACCTTTGATGATCACCTCCCCAACTCTAAATCCATCTCTTTCTTAGCATTCCATTAATCAAATTTTCCTATTTTATCTCTCCTGTTCCATCTCTATTTGTTTATCAAATATTCATTCAGTACCCGCTACAGGCTAGGCACACCTCTAGATACTGGGGACAGCAGTAAATTGAAAGAAATCCCTGCCCACCTAAAGTTTCCTGATGTATTCTGTCCTTCTCAGGTGTTCACCAAAGCCCATTCTTTGACCCTTCTCACGCCCTGCCACACACATCTGTTTCCACATTTTTCTTTACTTATTTAAGTAATTGCATTTGTCTTCATGCTATTAACAAATGCTTTTAAGCAGATTATTCCCAATAATTTCCAGTTAGGTAGACATAGGATTCAATTCTGAATCCAGTTCAAGTCAATTTTAAATCCCAGATCCAGAGCTTATTGTTGAGTATAATCACTGGTAAGTTATTGAACTACTCTAAACCTCAGTATTTTTTCATCTGTAAAATGGAGATGATCATCATACCTACTTCCTACTAGGACTATCATGAGAATAAGTTAGAAAATGCATGTAAGGTGTTTATATTATATGGTCCTTAACAAGCATGTCATTGTTAATAGCAATTCCTTTCTTTCTTCCTTATGCTCTTATCCATATTTTTATCCTTGGTCTAGATCATCTCAAACTGCTCAATAAACTTTTTTCTTTGGATATCTATGCTACCCCAAAGGCTAAGGTGTCCAAAACTACAATCATTTTCTTTACTAGCCTTTGAGGTATCCAAAACTATGATCATTTTCTTTGTTTGTGTTTTCTTTCTTAAATTTCTCATTTAGATTATTGTCTCCATGATTCTTCGGGTTATTAGAGCTGAAAATTGTGAACTCTGTCTCCTTAATCCTATGGGATCAGTCACTATTGAAACTTTGAGATGTTTGAGTACCTGACCCATATTTTATTTATAATAATACCCCCAGTTGTAAGTGAAAACTGATGCCCAAGAATGGTTGTTGAGTAAAACAAAAAATAAATGAATAAATGAAGTAGAATTACGGAAGATAAAAGTGTAGCTAGAGGTTATGTTGAGGACTGAGAGCAGGTGCAGAAATTAAAGGATTAGTGGTGGTGGGGACTACTGGACAGGAATCAAAATTTCAAATGTACAGTCTTGTAGGTGAGTCAATTCCTAGGGTTAATGAAGACATACTGTATGTGTGGCTGTTGTCAAAGTAGGGAGATAGCCTTGGGAGGAGGGTTGTCCTGTTTCATATGCCCACAAGTAGGCATGTATATCTTAGATATCTTAGACCCTTCCACTCTAAGGAACATGGACCATTTGCTCTTTGAATGACATTTCTTGCCACTGCTTTTATACCCTTTTTGCTACTTGTGTTCCAAATGCAATGCCTCAGGGAAAACACTTGAGGTTTTTCCTTTAATCAGAGCTTAGCTCTGTGTCCTCATAGCCTGCTTGCTGCTGTTGCATCATATCCCACCTTTAGCCAGGCTTCAACATGCTTTAGTATTCAGTTGTTGAGGAAATAGTCCTCGTTGAATAATCAAGCTGCCACATTCATGCTACATAATTACAGTGATTGCTCTCCGAAGATAATCCCATTACAGATATGTTTCTCTTCTTGGGTAGACCCTGGGGAAATGAGTCAATTTCTAAATAAATACCATTGTATTTTGAATAATTAAAATAAGCATAAGTCTTTGAAAGATTTGTATAAATTTTCCACATGGGAAAGAAATTCTTGTCACAGTCAGAAGAGATACAGTATGTCATGTTCTCCTGTTATTGTTCATGACTAAAATACAAGCAAATAATATATTCTACATATACTATGCCACAAATGTTGCCTCTAATGAAATATTGACTCATCAAGGATAACTATTGTAACATGTACATATATAAGAATTGATAGGCAATGAAATATGTGATAGTTAAAGACATGATATTTTAACAATTTTTTTATTCTTATTATACTCCCATGTCAATCAATTTAAAGTTTTAAAATTCTGAGTCATGTGTTTTGGCAATCAAATGGTCTGTAACTTTGGAAATTTGGTAGCATTTCCAAAACTGTGAACATACTCAAATGCTTATTTTCATTTAAAACAAAGATTTTTAAAAATGTTTTATAGTCTGAGACAAAGATTTAATTTTCAGCTGACTAATTAAAATTTGTGCATGTAATTTATTCATCATTGATGGAATTTAATCAGAAATAACTCAAATATGAATCAGAGGAAGAAATAACTAATAATATATCTAAATTAACATTGTCCAATATAGTAATTTCAGTTTTTGTAATCTACAGACCTGTTCGCCTTATTCCTATTTTGAAACATGTAGGATATATGTTTTTTAAAGTAGAAGTATTTTTTACTTGACTTTGTTTTCCATTTGTCAGGTGTTTTGCAATATGGATGTCAATGGGGGAGGTTGGACTGTAATACAACATCGTGAAGATGGAAGTCTAGATTTCCAAAGAGGCTGGAAAGAATATAAAATGGTAAGATGGAAGAATTTATGGTGCTTTTTGGTGTTTTATCTTGAAGTTATCTTCTCCATACTATATGATGAATCTTGGTATTTTTAGGTGGTTTTGAGTCATTTTTGACATAAAATGATACATTAGTATTATTTTCATTAGACACAAAACACTTATAAATCACTTTCAGTAAGTGATTTCCATGTGTGCATAGAAAGAAAAACGTATTACTGAAATTATTTGGTGAACTGCTGTGTATTGTCTGGATTTGTTCCTAATTGAATGAGGGTGGGGGAAGCTAGAACTCAGACCTTCATTGGATACATGAGCCTGACCAAGAGAGCTGTGCAGGGTTGCAGGTTGTGGAACAGGATGGGTAATAGCAGTGGCCTTACCCACATAACTGGCTAATTGTTGCTGGCTGTTGACTGGAAGCTTCTCCATGTGACCTTTCCATGTGGCTAAGCTAAGCTTCTTTCAGTAAAGTGATCCAGGGTTATCAGACTTCTTACGTAGCACTTGTTATCCTCCAAAGACAAAGCAGAAGCTTTCAGCCTTTTTTAGTTTTATTAGACCCAGAAATGAAACAGTGTTACTTCCATTGCATTCTGTTGGTTATGGTTGGTCACAAGGAAAGTCCAGATTTAAGGCATGAGGAGTACACAAAGGTATGAACTGTGAGCCATGGCTCACTGGGGTCTGCAAAATAACAGCAGGCATCATCATCATCATCATGATCATCATCATCACAGTTCTTCTCTTTTTTAATGCTCAATATGTCAGCCTTTTATGTAATTTCTTATCAATTTTTAATATCAGCCCTATTAGCTAACACTATGCCCATTTTAAAAGGAAACAGAGATGAGCAAGGGTTGAAATAATCCAAAATCCAGTAATCACATAGTTGGTGCCTACAATATTAACTATTAAAATCTGCTGACAGAATGTAAAGGCATAGTAATGCAGGAGAATCCATATTTATGGATTCTCATTCTTTTGCAGCTGAAACCTCTAGATAATTCTTGTCTTGACTTTTTGACAAATTTTCTCTCACCAGGTAGAGGAGAAAGAAATGCTATGCTAGCCTCAGTTCTGTCTTGATATTCTTGTAGACAATTTGTAAAAACTATGGTTGATTTGTGTCAGAGTTTGCCCATTAATAGGCTCATAGTTGGTCAAATGACAGTAAATAAGGGATTTTAATAAATGAACGGAGATTTCTAGTGGTGTCACTGCATCTACATTTTTATCAGATACTCAGTTGAACAGTCTGAAAGCACGTTTAAAAAGTTTGGACTTAAACAAAGTTGGAATCCTGATGTCTTTGTTATATAATAAACTCAAGATGGAAAGGTAGGCTGAAGACAGCAAGATATAATTCCACAGAGATCATTATAGAATGTTTCACCTAGATAAAAAATACCTAAATTAACTCTGAGAAAACAGGGTAAGGGTGACAAATTGCCTTAAGGACTTAGTATTTGATAGAGAGGTTTATTTGGTTCTAAGCTCATTTTGAATTAACAAAGATTAATGTACTCCGTGTACATTACTAGTAGTTTAGGAGGTCACATAAAATGCAGAACTCACTGGTGTCTACCATGATCTGGTTACATCAAAAATATAGTTTCAATTCTAGAGATTTTCAAACAAGTGAACTTATCCTAGGGGTTATAAACAGGATGGGAGGAATTTAGAAATTACATCTGTAACAGGTAAACACCTGGAGTAAAAAAGAATTAGGCATAAACCTGATAGCTATTTTAGTTAACTGGATGGAGGTAGGTGATACTAGAGCCTGCTTCTCAAAATGTGGTCCATGGACCAGCAGTATTAGCATCCTCTGGATACTGATTGGAAACACGAATCTCAAGCTCTGGCCCAGATTTACTGAATTAGAATGTGCATTTGAACACTGCCTGAGAGGGGAGTGCAATAATGAATGGAGTAATATTCCAAGAAGGCAAAATTTGACCAAGTATGAACAAAACTCTCTAATGATTAATCCAAACACCAAATAGACTGCCTATTAAGTGGCAAGCCCTCCCCATCTTCAGTGGAAATAGAAAGTATATCATTATCTTTTGGGATTGGTATGGAGAATTGGAATTCTAGGTCAGATTTGAAGGCCTCTTCCTACCTAGGTGATTCTAAAAATATGTGAGGGATAAAAGATTATCTATATTCAAAAACAAAAAGACTTTGAATTATGTTTATATTAACAGTTATAGGCCAGGCACGGTAGCTCAAGCCTGTAATCCCGGCACTTTGGGAGGCCAAGGTGGGTGGATCACTAGGTCAGGAGGTGGAGACCATCTTAGCCAATATGGTGAAACCCCGTCTCTACTAAAATAATAAAAAATTAGCTGGGCGTGGTGGCACGTGCCTGTAATCCCAGATACTTGGGAGGCTGAGGCAGGGGAATTGCTTGAACCTGGGAGGCGGAGGTTGCAGTGAGCTGAGATCGTGCCACTGCACTCCAGCCTAGCGACAAAGAAAGACTCTGTCTAAAACAAACAAACAAACAAACAAAAACAAAAACAAAAACAAAAACAAAGCACAATTATAGTCTTCACTCTGCCATTTACAAGAGGAGAGATTTTTGACAAATCACCTAATCCGCACCTTAGCTTTCTAACTAACTTGTTAAAATAGGACAATGACAATACCTCACCTGCCTCACAGGGATGTTTCGAGGATTAGAAATAATGTAAGTAAAGCAATCTGGCACACTGAATTTTCAGTGAACAGTAGTTATTTTTATTATCCAAGATGAAAACATCAAAGCAAAAATTTCACTTAACTATGCCAAAAATACTATTTTGCAAACCATCTGAATTCATGATTATTTTCACCACTAAAATGTGTTGTGAAGAAGTCATCTGAAAATCAGACTACAGATAGAGACTCAGGCTAATCTGAAATACATTATTATTAAAATTAATGATAACAGAAAAATAAATATAAAGTTGTCATCATGGTGACTTTCCAAAATGGTGAATTCTTAACTGTAAACATCTGCTGCCTTGGCAAGCTAGGCATGTTAAGTAAGAGATACTGACTTGTTAAGTATGGAATCAATTCATGTCTTGTAAGTATTTACCAAATATATCCATTTCTAAGCAATTCTTTTTTCATTATTGGAACAAAACTGAAATTCTTTAATCATCATGTTTTATGGAGTTTACCCCCCTCCCTTTTTTAAAATAAGAAAGGCTATCATGCTTTATTCAAACTTGAAACATTTATCAGATGAATATCAATTTTGCATGATCAAAAAATGAGATAAGCTCCAAACTTTTGAAATATTCTGGCTAAAAATGAGGCTGAAGAATTTTTTTAATTGAAAATATTCATCATATGTTACAAAATGGTTAAAACACATGGTAGAAAGTGTTTCAGTTCTTTCTCTAGAGTTTTTCTTTCACCTAAAGACAAAATAACATGACTCCACTAGGAATGGATATAGACTCCTTATGCCAGTTCTTATCAATCACACCTACTTCTATTTCCTGCATCCAAAGAACTGCCTGCTCACTTCTTCAGCTAAGGGTGTACATCCTTCGGGATAACAAGAACTTGGCATGCCCCAACTCTTCTCCAGTCTTTACCAATCTACTATTATATACACTAGGATGCTACATTTCTTCCTTGGGCAATGAGTGCAGAAATCAAGTTTTCTCTCTCTTTCCTTTCTGCCATTCCTCTCTCCTTCCTTCCCTTCATAGTGATTGATATCTATTGTCTGCCTCTTGCTTCATAAGATTTCCATCACATGCAATTACAAATATATATTATATATTATCATTATTTTTAAACCTCTGTCAATATGAAAGGTTTACCACTTTTTGGATTCTTGACATTGGCTTTAAGCCTACAAGTCTCTTACCTAAGCTTAGCTGTCACTTAACCTTCCTCATGAGGAGATTCAGCAAAATCTGGTTTATGGATTTGTAAAGATGTTTGCCTGAAAGGAAAGTCTGGAGTAGGCTTTTTAATGAGGCACTTAGGGAAGATATTAGCTCCTTTAAGTCGTAAGGATACCCTTTAGTGGCCTCCAGCAATAACACTTACCAGCAGTACTTTCACATATAAAGCGCAATGAAGCTAGGAGTTCCAAATAGTACCCAAAATGGCCTAATTTTATACTCTTGTAGGCAATGACTAATGTCCTGGAGACAAACTTGCTTTGTTTTGAGAACAATTACCCCCATAAACAGAGCTTCCTATCCACTCAAAAATTTCAGTGTAAGCACCATTCCTTCTGGGAGTTCTTTGTTTCTGGAAAGAAGTTGAGAGCACATTTTCAACTATATTTTAACATCTTCACATTAAAAAGAGAAAAATGCATAAGAAATTAAAAATTTTGAAATACAAAATTTGTTTCAGTCTTTCTTGAGTTGCGTGTCTCAGCATTTAGAGGAGATGTACAATTTAACTGCATATGAAAGTGCCCTGAAAGCCACAGCGCTGTCTTATCTGTTTTTTATTTTTTAAATAATTTGTATGAAAAAAGATGAAACCCATGGAATACACGGGCTGTGTCTGGTTTCAATTTTACTTCCTCTATAAAAAGTCAACACTTCCTGTGAGCATTATCAGACAAAACAAATAAAGTATCAGAGACAATTATTTTATTAACTTGGAAAAGCGCAAACCAAAATTGAACATTTCTGCAGGTTTTGGCAAAAACTAACAAATGTTGATCTTTCCTTTGCATGTGTTTTTTGAGTAATATGTGCCTTTTAAGGCCAATTTTAAGTCAGCATTAGTTCAGATTAAATTTCAGTGTCTTTTTATCCTTTTATTAGAGCGTTAGAGAAGAAATAAAATCAATTAACAATGTATCTGAGTTACTGAATCAAAACCTTTCAGATGATTGTGTTTGACATCATTAAACATCATTTTTACAAAAGTACATGCCATAGTATCCTTAGATTTTATTCATGAAAAAGAGGAAATTGTATTGTAATTGTTTACTCATTCATTGCTGCTTTTTCAATATCAGCACAGAATTTCATATATACTTTCATTTTTATTTTTATGGAAGTTACAGGCTATTGGGGGTAAAATAAAGACCTGTGGTAAACTGTTATGTGCCATACTGTGTAAGCCTATTTTGGAGCATATGCATTGGCTGACTCTGTCTTTTAGGCACGAATATGAATTTTTGAAGGACAGTCCCAGACATGGAATCAAAATTTGCCTCCCCATAGGGACCTCAATATGAAGATGAGATTTTACTCCTGCATTTTCCCTGTGTACCACTCAAATAATTTGATTTGATTAATATGTTCTTTTTAGTTTGCACTTGGAATATCTGTTCCACATCATATTTATATAGATCTCTACCTTCAGTTCATAGCAGATTTACATGTGCAACCTTTTACATGTATAGCTCTCTCTCTGAGTCCGCCCCAGACATACTGAATCAGAATCTTCATGGGGGACCTAACCATCTGTATTTTTTTAAAACCCCCACAGCTGTTTCTGATATGCATTCCTGGTTGAAAGCAATTATCACAAATATTAACTTATTAGCATGGTATAAGACCTTAAAAATTACCTCTTGTGTAGCTCCTAAAACTCGTGAGATATGGAAAGAGAGGGCTTGAAAGAGATAGCACTAAGGGAGAGTTGAAGGAAACGGATACTTAAGTACTTGGAAGCAAAGGTAAGAATAAGAAAGTAGTCTGTGCTTTCATTAGTACTATAGTTTAGTCCCAATTGAAATCAGTTGGTTGTAATTTTTTATTTAATAATTAACTTTTTGGATTAAAATGACAATACTCATTTGTATAAACCAACTCTCAATTTAGTATAATACTACATTAGTCCTCTGAGAGCCTTTTAAATAATTATTTCAGTATCCCTTTATTAATTTTTAGGCTAATACAAGACCCAAGATTATTCTTTTTCCTTTTCTTATACAAAGTAGAAAGGAACTTGTTTCCCCACATATGACTCGCAGTCTCATGGAAGAGAAGCAACTAACCAGAAAATTACTATGTATCGTGACATATATTTTAACTATAACAACAGCTAGATTTTTAAGTGTTTTCTGTGTATCAGTGCTCAGTTAAGTGCTTCAGTTATATTATCTATTATATTCTCAAAACCTTGTACATGAAAATGATGTCTGTAATCCCTGTTTTGCAGACAGGGAAACTGAGGCTCAGAAACAAAGTCGATATTTCTACAGCAAATATGTGGCAGTTCAAGGCTTTAATCTGGAGCCAGAGATAAGGGGTAGAGGTTATTTCATCCAAGCCAAGACTTTGTTCTACATATCAGATCTGTGGTCGTGCCTGATAAACTATCCAAAAGACAGTTTACTAATGTGGGAACACAATTCCCCTTCTTTCACGTATTTTTCATCTTTATAATGAAACAGTTGTTTCTGGATCACTGCACTTGGCTATTAGAAGGTTTCCTCCCTATATTGCAGCCATTTTGATTCATTGTACTCAAACATTTTGCTCTCATACTAGAGCATGCTTGGACAGTTTTTTGGGAAGGGGCTCGAAATAAATGTTAGTTTCTAAATGCAAATTATACTGTTTTATTTTTAGTCACTTCTTCCTGAAAGACAAAAATGCAAACTGTTTAGGAAGGGATATTTATTTCCATTTAGAGGGAAGTACAGGCCTGCATGTGGAGACAGGGATGGAGGCTCTCCTAGGAATGATGCTAATGCTTGTCCATTTCTAAGGCTCACCCAGGATCACTGCGTGTTTCCCTGGGGAAGCTGGAGAGTTTTATCCACACAACGCTTTCAACAGCACGGAAATATGTGACCCAAAACTTAACACTTCATCATTCCCAGCCTCTTTATTCACATTGAGTATAATTGTTGAATCCCTTTTCAATGACTGCACAGAAAAGGGAATCATCAAGTGGCAAGAGGGAGAGTTTTGACATGTCTGAGCTGCAAAAAAATGCAAGGAAAATCCCAGTGGTCTTCTTTTTCTTCCCAGGGGCTGTTGCAACTGAAAAAGTGCTAATTCTTTGACTTTCAGCCTCCTGTAACTTTCCGTTTTGTTTATGCTTTGGAGAAGGTAAGCTTTGCTCTTCTCCTTAGTAGGTAGCATTGGCTGCCATAAAAATGTATAAAATTCTTAGCACACCAGAAATTGCTCTAATATTTCCTGCTACTGTGAAACTTTCACAAAGTGTGACTTGAGCATCTTAGGAACAGAGAAGTAAAGAGCCAATGGAGTACTAACTTCAGTGGGTCTTATATCTTTACTGTGAGCTATGGGTGGATGGTCTTCAGAAGAGTATATACTCAACGCAATCTGGACCAAGCATATTCAGCCTATCAAAAAACTTAGTTAAGTTGGGGAATAACTTTAAAAGTGTACACATATGTTAATTTTAACTTTAAATATAACAGCATACATCACTTACCCATTAATAAAGAAAAAAAATACAACGAGGGCCAAAGCCTGGAATTCTGTGTCATCAGTTCTTTCCTAAAACTTTCCCATAGTAGAATGCATCCAATCTCTAGTGTCAGTTTTTTAAAAATAGAACAGTACATAAAGACACATGCAAGGCAATATGTTAAAAATTCTTTAAATTTTTAAAATTTTTCCCAGTGTTTTAGAGTTCCAACAATTCCTAATTAAAAAAAAAAGTTTTAGTAATTTGCTTTTATTGAGCAAATCCAGATATTTATAAAAAATTAAAACTCTCTTTTCCCACTAATATTTAACTTATTTGCATAACATTTTATAAATATTGCAATAACTGAACTGGCATAAATGGGTTTGGTACCAAACACCTTTGAACTTTGGTAAGTAACTCAGTTGGCAGAGGAGGTAGTGCGCAAGTGACTCAGTTGGACACTTTAAGAAACATTTCCCCAAGACTCAACTATACTGTCTACAACAAGAATTGTGCTTTAAGGTTACTTTTCCATGTGTTATTGTAAAATGCTATAATAGTTTGTTTTCCTTCCTCCTTACCTCCATTTCTCTCTCCCTTTCTTGCTTCTTTCCTCTATCCTTTCCTTTCTACCTTTTTCTTTGAATTTCAAAACAACCCTATTGGAATGCTCAGTGCATGTCAGCTCTTCACTGGTTTTTGGAAATTCACAAATACAACACAGTTTCTATCATCAGGGAGCTCACACATGGCCAGTGAAACAAATATGTAGATCAAGAATTACATTGAACTTCAAGCACTGCCAATGAGTATTTTCTGAGGCAATTGTGAATACTCCAAATCTAGAATGCCAGCAAGTTTCTAGGGGTTCTTTCTTTTCCTATCACTAACATCTCCAACATTAAGCGTTGGCTTTCTTTTGGGACCACTTTTTTCTCCCTACAAAGAAACTATTTTGAATACTTAACAACCTTGACTTCCCCCAAAGAGAACAATAAAGTCATGTTGACATTCAGAAGCCAAGCAGTCAGCTAGGTTCACTCAGGAGCGCGTACAAATCAGCCTTCTGCCTCAAAATTCCAATGCCAGTGCAGCTTTGTAAATAATTACAGTCATGGATTTACAGGGTTGCTTATTAATATTTAAAAATAAGAAAGTTAAAGCTCCAAAAGTCATGGTTCTAGTAATCTATTAGTTTGGTGCAAAAGTAATTATGGTTTTTACTATTGAAAGTAAAGGCAATAACTGCAATTACTTTTGCACCAACCTAAATATGAAGTTATTGTTGAAACATAATTGCATTTGTGAATAATAATAGTAAAAATAATATTGTTAAATAACTTGTCTAATATCACCCTCATAGAGTTCATTGAAAAATCTTTAAACTCTATTCAAAATATTTTGTTAACTAGTAATTTAGAAACATTTTCAAAAGCAAACCTTAAATTGAGAATTGTTTTCCAGTTAAACCTATTAACTAGATTTGTTTTATACAAAATGTCTCATCCACACAGATTTGAATAACAGAGGTTTTATTGTACTAAGTAGGAATTAGACAGAAGCTTTGATGAAGAGAAACAGAATTATTGAAATGTTAATCATTGGAGAAAAAAGTGTAAAATGTAAAAAACAAAAAACCTTTACTTTTTAATAATTTTTAATTATTATTTATAAAATAGTTAAACGCTGAACATGAAAAGAATTCCTCTCTAAAGTAACAACTGCATCTCTATATTGTTTCCCAGGGTTTTGGAAATCCCTCCGGTGAATATTGGCTGGGGAATGAGTTTATTTTTGCCATTACCAGTCAGAGGCAGTACATGCTAAGAATTGAGTTAATGGACTGGGAAGGGAACCGAGCCTATTCACAGTATGACAGATTCCACATAGGAAATGAAAAGCAAAACTATAGGTAAGTCATGTTACAGTGTAGTGTTCGACTACCTTTGACCTAGCCACTTAATAATTGTAGTGGGAAAATATGAAAAAAAGAAATGAAAATCATCCTTCAAAATGAAAATTGTTTTTTTTGTCTAGACCTGTTACAAAGAAATACAAAAAAGCCTGTAAAGACTTTTTCAAAGATTTAAATTTCAGTTTTCGTCGGTTGACTATCTTTGATATTGGCTTAAATTTTAGGGAATGGTGAATGAAGTCAAGCATACTGTTGTTATGTGGTTATTATTATGCAGTTGCAGTGAATTCATATATATAAAACTGATAAGAGTTTCATACTCAAACTCATTGACTTAAATAATCTCTTTATTCTAAAAAAGATTTTCTAGTTCTATTTTTTTGATGACCTTTCTTGAATTAGCATTTTTCAAATGATCTTGAAGATGACAAAAGTAAAACTTTTTATGTTTGAATGATTTACATAAAAGAGAAGATGAGGCATGATTTAGAGGGTTTTCTTGGTAAATCTAAAAAGCAAAAATAAATTGTAATAACGGCATCAATATACATAATACATCATTGCAGATGTAAAAATAGATAAACTATACAGTTAATGATACATGTTTCCAATTATCCTTTTTCAATGAGAAGCTTGTCTACTAGGGAAAAATAAACACACAAAAATATGGCTAAGGAAATAATGTGATGTGGTGGATTCATTGCACGAACACTTATTGTGTTACTTCTGTGTTCCTGGAATTCTACTGGGCGCTGGTCTTACAGACGTCAAAGTCAAGCTTTGTTACTAACTAGGTCACTAAAAACTGGCTGGCATTCCTTGGGAACAGGGAAGATATTTTAGTTACTCTTATACTGCTACTCATTAATGCAATTCTTGATGCCTAGCAGGTCTTTAATTGTGTGTGCCTCAGTTTCGTTCTTAGTAAATTAGAGTTGTAATGATTTTTAACTCTCAATATTGTGACTGCTCTACCTCTGTCTTGAAAATATGACTGTATGAATTAAAGGGTGGGCACATTGCTTCAAGTAATTGCAACAATAGCAACCCAACCCTTGTGTGTGTTTTGTTTCAACCTGTGTGGTTATCTCATAGTTCAACTGTTTCTGCTGTTTATTTTTGTCTTTTCAAGACAAACCTTTTTTTTTTTATTTTTTAGAAGTTTGAATTCTGCATATTTTCATGGGCACAACTCATTTCATTTTAATGGATTATGTATGGGGTTGGATCCTTGGAGACATAATGATCATTTTCTCGACAAATAGTAATGATGTCACCACAACAGAGAATAGATCCAAAAGAGTTGATAGTCTCATAGTGGGAGTGGTGGGGAAGCGAGGGTGTACTTAATGGCAGCTCAAGAAACCAAAGAAGAGACATTTATAAAATGCAATGGAGTGTAACAAGAAATGTTTCCAAGGAGGTCAATATTTTGAAAGTTTTATAACAAGAAAAACCACTGTTAAACATCAGGGATACTCTTATGTAAATGTTTTGACCTGAAACTTGAAACTATATGAAACTTGGCTAATGTCAGACAGCCTGACAATAGGACTAGCAAATAATTAGTCTAGTCTTTTTCTAGGCTCCTGAAGAATTTGCTTTGTTTGGGTCCTTTCCAAAATGTCTCTCAGTTCTTCATAGGTGGCTGCATGTGTGTGTGTGTGTGTGTGTGTGCATACACATGCATATGCATGTGTTTCAGGCTTGGAGGGTGTTGGGGGACAGAGTGTTGGGGCAGGTTTAGGAGGATTGTTGGCATCTGCAGTGCACTTCGGAGTGTATGGTGTGAATGCCATTCTGCCATCTGCATGAGGAAGGAGCACTCACCTCCTCTTAGAGTGCCCCACTGCCCTTTTGAGCATTTCTCATTTCTTTGACATCTGTGTGATTTTGTATTCTCACCACACAATAGGGATCTACGATCAAAAAGTACGTCTTCCATGCTAGGGTGATGCATACACTCTGATATCCCCATTTTTCTTTCTTGATAGAACTGTGAACCTCGAGAATCAAAATTATAAAGCCAGAAGAAATGTAACAATTTAATTTCAAACCTCTGGTTTTATGGGAAGGAAAGCTGAGGTTCATATATATATATATATATATATATATATATATATATATATATATATGGTTCATATATATAATATATAATATAATATATGATATATAATATATATGAACTCTTCAAGCCTCACACACATGCATATGCATGTGTACGCATGCACACACACACACACACCTATATACATATGAACCTCATATATATAATTTTGCCCAAAAAGGGAGAAAGACTTAAATAAGGGATGTCTAACTCCTGTCTCCTTCAATGTGGTTTCTGTTCTGTCATGCTGCTGACATGAAGTTAGTGGTTCTGGCCTCTTTTCTGCAGGGACCTAACAGAAAGTAGATCTGCAGTCATCATTTTCTCATGCAATTCAAATATACGATTCATGGTGACATGAAATGGGAAATGAGAACTCATTAAAACATAATGCTTACTCTGGTGAAAGATTCATTAAAGTAAACACACTATAAGATGGCGTTATTCACTTTTTCAAAGAAAAATGGAACAGAAGCCTGAAAACAGAAGCTAAGCCTTTGCAACTTTTCTCCCTGCCTGTATCATCACGTATGCCCAGTACTGCTTCTCTAGGCCCATTAATGCCTCCCGTGGCCTGCAGTTAGAACTCCCATTGTCCATCACTGCCTCATGTGCTTTTTGTCCATTCATGTCTCTTCCCTCTGAATTGGCATGTGTCTTTGTGATCAATTCTTTCAAGTATTAATACTAAGATTTGCATAGTATTCCATAACCTATGAAATGATTTTTAACACTACAAGCACATAAACCTCTTTTGGAGGTAGGTATTATTAGACACATTGTTTTTTTGAGATGGGGTCTCACTCTATCGCCCAGGCTGGAATGCAGTGGCGTGATCTCAGCTCACTGCAACCTCCGCCTCAATGGTTCAAGCAATTCTCCTGCCTCAGCCTCTCTAGTAGATGGGACTACAGGTGCCTGCCACCACGCCTGGCTAATTTTTTGTATTTTTAGTAGAGACGGAGTTTCACCGTGTTAGCCAGGATGGACTCGATCTCCTGACCTCGTGATCCGCACGCCTCAGCCTCCCAAAGTGCTGGGATTACAGGAGTGAGCCACTGCTCTGGGCCTAGACACATTTAAAAAATAAGAAAACTGAGGTTTTAGTCAGTTGACTTAGTCAAATTCAACTAAATTCCGACTGAAATATAAAACTATGAAATTCATACTAGGTTTTTGTTTTATATTTTTTGTTTTCTATAATTTTTCTCAAAAATTAAATTAAATTAAATTAAATTCAGAATTTTTTGAGGTTTTATTTTCTAAAACATGTTCTGTCTTGGAAATTTTGTTTGAAAATTCTTGTAACAGGTGTGGTCTTAATGTTTAAACCTAACTGTGGTGTTGTTTTTTAAAAAAACACTTATGCTCTTGACACATATTAATTAAAAGAAAGTGTTGTGAATGGATAGATGAGCTTATAAATGTGCATGTATTACACATAGTTTTCTTTTCTCCTCTAAGGAAACTCCAAATAATTTTCTCAGATAGAAAATAAAATCTATAGAACCCAAGAGAATATAAATAAGAAAAAATAATAATGTTAAGAGTGTCATGATAAACATAGCATATGAACTAACATGTACCAATGTGAAATTATTTAATACTTCCTCTAGAGAGGTATTATTACCCAGATCCTCATCATCTAACACCCAGACAATTATGGAAACTTCCTGCCTCCCTAGTCTTCATACTCTCATATATATCTTCCATGCTGTTGTTGAGATGATTTTTCTAGCAGACGACTTGGTCTTTCCCTCCTTCATATATTTCAACAGTGTTCAAATATCTGCAGGTGAAAGTCTACCACTAAGACTTTTCATGACCTAGCCACTACCTAATTATGCACCTATTGCTGCCATACACTCTCCCTAACTTTACCCACCTGGATACCCTTCTCATTAACCGTTATGTTCTGGTAACTATTTGCGATTGCCCTAAATCCTCCATTCCTTTGTTTATGCTATATTCTTACTCAACACATAAACTTAACTTTGTCACATGGATACATCTTAAATCTTTAAGATTCTCTCTTATTCCAAGTCTTCCCTGATATCTACTGTGGTAGATGTAATGTGTCAACCCATTGCCCACTTCAATACTAAAGCACTTTTTTCTTCCACTTCCAGGAAATGTTGACTGACAGGTCGCAGTTGAAGTCCCCTTTCCAGGCACTGTTCGTAGTTAAAGAAAAATTAGCCAGGCGTGGTGGCACATGCCTATAATCCCAGCTACTTGGGACGCTGAGGCAAGAGAATCACTTGAACCCGGGAGGTGGAGGTTGTAGTGAGCCAAGATTGCGCCATTACACTCCAGTCAGGGTGACAAGAGTTTAGTGAAACGCCATCTAAACAAAAAAAAAAAAAAGGAAGAAAAAAAGAGTAACATCACCAATATCACCCAAGATTACTTCTTGCAAGATACATTGTATCTAATGACTGGTCAATATAAGAGTATAAAGACCCTCTTGCCCCAATTTGGGGCAATTCTGAAGAGCCCTTCACAATCCAAAATTCCACTTGAGATTAGTTGAAGTCTTCACCATGACAGCATGTGAGCCCTGCATCTCCCTCTGCTGAGTTCTGCATGCTTCACTCTGCCACAGATCCTGGGACCTCTCCCTTCTTAACCTCCCTACACTGATTTCCCAGAGAAATGCATCACCCTCATTCTTAGGCCAATTTGGATACTCTGTGTTCCCATTGCCCATAGCACTCTGGATAACTATCCAGGATCCAAATCCTGTTATAAGTCATTAATGAGTGGCTATTAACTATCTCTAACTTGTGCTCTCTCTCTCCCCGCAACCCCTCTCTCCCTCCCTTTGAGTGTGTGTGTGTGTGTGTACACATGTGTGTGTGTGTATGTGTGTGTGTTCTAAGATTTTAAAGTGTAGAACCCATTTTGGAAAAATTCAAGATATGTAACTAATTTAGCCAAATTACTAACTAAGCTAACTATATTTGAGGCACACATACTATGCACCAGATGTCTTGTTTTCACAAGAGAAAACTGAGGCATAGTACTTTGCACAAGATCACAGGCACTGATATGATGAGTAGGAGTCCAATTTGAAATTTGGTCTTGTAACTACTCACCATATGGCCGTCCTCAAATAAAGAGAAGTTCATCAGTTAATTTCTAGAATTAAATAAACCCAAAACACATATTCTAAGATATAGTATATGTTTATTCTAACCCTACTTCTCTCTTTAATAATTTGAATGCCTTTGGACACATTACCTATCTTTCCAGTTCTCAATTTTCTATTCTTACAAGTTAAAGTATTTGTAAAGCACCTTGCAGCTCAAAAATTTTCTACAATAGAACTACCTTTACCTGTGCATCACTATTTTTATTACCTTTCAATTCTTTGATAAAAAATTAAATTTGATCCCTCTAATAAACACTTGAAAGTTTATTATCAGTTTAAAAAAACAATACACAACCACCACTGCAACAATAAATGCTTTAAAAATATTTTAATAATAACAGATTTATTGTAGGGTTGAGGAGATGCTATGTCCACTGGAAGGAGCTCTGGAATCGGAATCGGGATGTGGAGGCTGAGAAGAAATCTGGCTCCGCCACCTGGGAAACTGGCATGGTTGTATTTGTCAGTGTTCAGTCAGGGGAGCAGAGCCATGATGAGTCTTACAGAAATAAGATTAAAACATATGCTTGAAATTTGGCATGGCAGACAAGCCAGAGCTTGTGAAAATCTAAGAAACCAAACATGTGTAGCCACCAAAGTGGAACCACAAAAGGGAAGATCTACAGCAATCTGTTGCCTTGCTGTAGTTCCGTTGCATGAAGTTGTGCAGTCAAGCATCTTGTGGTGCGTCTGGAGCTGTTGCCGGCATCAAGAAGACAAGCTGGATGCTAAGTGAAGAAACATACAATGTAGAAACTGTCAGGCATCTCTGCCCCTGGACTTCACCATATCTGATGACGTCCTGAGAGTCAGACCACCGCTTCACTTTCGCCTTCCAAATCTCACACAAAATTCTCTTTTAGCCAACCCCAGCTTAGAACCTTACAATGAAGGGGATTCCGGGAAATGCAGTACCCAGATTAACCAAGTTGGTATTACTTTTATGCCTCAGTTTTCTTATCTTTCAGTGGGAATAATATCCTCGAATCAAAAAGAGTATACATATATACCTTGTATTTGGTAAACTTAAATATCATGATAATACGAAAGCTGTTTAGAGACTGGGTGCAGTGGTTCACACCTGTAATTCCACCACTTAGGGAGGCCGAAGTGGGAGGATTGCTTGAGGTCAGGAGTTTGACATCAGCCTGGGCAACATAGCGAGACCTTTGTCTCTATTAAAAATTTAAAAAACAAAAATTCACTTGGCGTGGTGTTGCACACCCATTGTCCCAGCTACTTAGGAGGCTGAGGCAGAAGGACTGCTTGAGCCCAGGAGATTGAGGTTGCAGTGAGCTGTGATTGCACTGCTGCATTCAATCCTGGGTGACAAAACCTGACCCTGTCTTAAAAAAAAAAAAAAGAAAAGAAAAGAGCAAACAGACTTTTTAAATTCAATTTTTATCATGCCCAAGAAATATATTATTGAGTCAATAAACAATTTTTAATTATATATTCTATATTGAAATCACCACTATTGTCTCCAACAATGTCCTTGGCTGGTTGATAGTTGTTTATTTACTTGGATTCAGGATCCCATCCAGCTTTACTCATTGCATTTGCAGTCATGTCTCTTGAGTCGCCTTTTACCTGGAACAGTCTACCACTCATCTATCAATTACATTTTTCAAGACTTTGGGTCAGCTTTCCCCAGAACAGCTCTTTCTGGGCTTATCTGACTATTTCTTTCTGATTAGATTCAGATTAAAGCTTTCTTGAGAAGAATACTAAATAAATGATATTGTCTATTTCCCATTCTATCACATCCAAAGGCACAAAAGATTAATTTGTTCCATTATTGATTGGGCTAAGCTTAATCACTTGTTAAGGTTTTGTTTTTGGTTTTTTAATGGAATACCTATTCTCTCCAAAATTCTTACAAAGGATCATAATGTATAAAACACGTAAAGCTGATCTATTTTGAAATGGTTGTGGGAAGGTAGTACAATGTTTCTTCTTGCTATTATCTCAAACATTAGTACAGCACAGTTTAAAAACCATGGTGTTATATTATTAAAAATAAAAAAGTAGAATTTACCAATTGGAAATAAATTTCACTATACTATTTTTAAATGTAAAAAGAAACCTATATAAAAATTTTTCTGCCTTAATATTAAAAGGACACAATTTTAGTGAACATATTCCATTATAAAGTCATTTTGCAGGTAATTTTTTTCAGATCTTGGGAACAGTTTGTTCCTTACAGTTCATTATTTTGTTTTCTTTTATGCTATTAACTTAATTAGTAAATCCTCTGTCACAGATGGTATCATGAGACTCTCTTTTAAGCAATAGAAAATTAGTATTAGTTAAGTCCGAATGATAATGTTTAACAATTTTTAATGCACATCTTATCATTATAATCTTACTACATAATTTATAATGCACATTTTGTGGATATTTATATTTTATTGACTTTATATTATTTATTGAGGATAAATGACATCATTAGATTAGAACTGACTGTTAATGTCTATCATAAGCCTTGTTCTGGAAAAGATTCCACATGAAGAGATGAACAGAATTTTAAACCAAAATTGTGAAGAAAACAACTTGAAAATAATTTGGCCATTAAATATCTTTTTGCACAAGGTTTGTTTTTGGCCAAGATCTTCATTGGGAAGTAGTTTTATGTAATTTGTAAAACACTGTATCGGGAATACAGAGACATGAACTCTAGACTTGGATTTGCAGTTACTTTTCTGAATGACCTTGGACAATTTGCTTCACTTTTCCAAGTCTCAGATCCTCAGAAGTAAAATGAGGAGGTAAGGCTGAAGTTCTTTCCAGTTCCCCAATCCATTTTTTTTTAAATCATTAAAGTACTCCCATGCCATGTATGTATTTCAAGGACAAAACAAATTCATGTGGATTGAAAAGAATTCTCTTGAGCCTCCCATGTAAATTTAAGCCCTGCATTTTTGTAGATATTGCAAAACTTGTTTCACTTTTTTTTTCTTTCAGTGAAATGTTTCTTATTTCTCTGATCCTCTGGGCTACATAGTCCTGGATGGAACCAGTAGCAAATATGTTGAAATACTAAGAGGAAAGTTATTTTTTTACAGCAGTTCTGGACTGATCAAGGTACGAAAAAATATGCAGGAAATCTCCTGGCAGTTTCTACTCCCCTCAATTCCTAACATAGGTTTTCAAACTCAAGGTTTTAAAGAGTCTTATTTGTGTTTTCAAATAATTTCTCCAACTTGGAAGGTGCATTAGTTTTATTTAGACTGTGATTTTTGTTGTGGTTACTTCCTAAAACAGAGAAGGAGTTGTTTTAATCATCAAAATTCATATTTTAATCCCCTTGACTGAGATGAAATACTGAAGAGGAAAAAGGCTTCCTAGGTCTTCAGAGGCATGGAAGGGCACATTCTTATAGTCACTTTGTACCTTCTTTAGGTCTTTTAAGTGTTGGGAAAATCTCTTCACTTAAAAATGCAGTTGAATGTCAGCCTCTGGAGTCTTGGATATTTTTCAAACTGATGAAAACAAATGCCTGCATGCTGTTAGGTCTAAGGATTCCCAGAGGATTCCTGTCACAGAATGGGTAATGCTAAGACTGAGACCACTGCTGTCCTAGAAACTTACAGGTTGGCAAAAGTTGCCAGAACCAGCTAGCAAGCACTGCCTCCAACAAATTATCTAAGGTGATGTCCTGTGACCCACTGCTCTAGGTTCCCCTACTGCTGTTCACTATCAAAAAGGTGATGGCTCCAGGAAATATTTGTTATGAATCCATCATGTGCTATCCTAGGATAAAATGTCCACAGAGATTTCAGTACAGTCATGTATACGTGTGTTCATGCAGGTGCATACCCATATGTGTTGGACATGGAGTTGGGTTAGATGGTTGCAGACAGCCAAACAGGCAATTACAATGCCATGAACACAGTCAGTTCACTTACAATCACAAATATGGTGTGACTAAAGAGGGCTAACCAGTTTTGGAAGGTTGAGAAAGCTTCCAAATAGTGGCCTAAAGTGACATAAACGTGGCAAATTGGTATTAGTTGGGGAATAGTTCAGAGGTGGGGGTAGAAGAGGGATTAGCTCAGAAGTGAGACTCAGCATGTCTTGCTAGGAAACTACAAGTGGTTAATTGTTGCTTAAGCTTAGAGCATAAGGGGGTAATAATGAGCAATCATGATGCTAAGAGAAAGGAGAGCCGGGCTGCGTGTGGCAGACTTGGGACAGGTAAGCAGCCATGGCCTCTGGGGGCAAATCCTCTGATACGGTCTTTTCTCACATCAATTTTTTCACGCTCGATATTTTGATTACTCTGTTTGGTAAGTATGAGCAACAACAATATGCAAGGTACTGTGGATGAAACAAAACCCCACAGAACTCAACCTCTATGTTTTAAGATTTTATTCACTTTGCCTAATTGGATTTTCTTGATCCTTTAAGTCTTAGCTCAGTCCATAGAGCTCTTCTTCCTTGGTTGGGTTAGGAGCCCCTTCCATGTCCTCCCACTGTGCTCTGGGCATGTCTTTATCAGAGTCCACATCACACTGGGTTGTAATTGCTGTTCCCTGTTATTAGACTGTAATCTCTAGGAGGACAGGAACCTCTTCACAATGCTTGGCACATGTCTTGAAACAAAGCATTTCTTAATAGATATATAAAAGACATATTGACAAGGTTTTTTGTGCATTCAACACAGGTGATTTTTTTGTGCGAATCCACACAGCTGACTAATATATGGCAATTCTTGATCTAGATACCAGAAATTCAAAGAGCAACAAGTCAAAAATCCTGCCCCCAAAGGTTTATGGTATAAAATGACAGTTGCCACTAAGATTTCTAATAAAGTATCATGTCCTTAATTCCCTGCATTGTTGCTTAAATAAGATTTATTTTCTAGAACTATTAAACTCTAGGCTCTTTTATCTATATCTCTTTTATCTTTACCTGCAAATGATATGCAAGAATTTCTATATTGCTTGTTGGCAAGTAAATAAAAAATTAATAAAATTGTCCCACAGCATACATTGTTCATTTCTCTTTTAACTGGCTACAGTTTTGCTTTTACCTACATAACTTTACTAAAGTTACTCTCTTAAAAGTTATTATAGTTCTTTTGAAATCAGAGTCTGCCTTCATTGCTATAACCAGCCAGCCAACCACCATACACTTATCATGTTACTATTATTTTCCTGGCACTATGCCAGTTGTTTTATTTCTTGAATGTGCATATAGGTAACTACGGTGCCTGTTTAAAGTACAGATTTCTGAGTCGCACCTAAAGAGATTCTTATCCTGGGTTAGGACCCAGAGCTCTCAGTCCTATCAAGTGCACCAAAGTGATGCTGATGCAGAAATAACACTTCGGTTACACCAAACAGACACACCATACCTTCTCTTGTGGGGCTAATAGTTTAGGAGAAGGAAACAAACATGGAATAGTTGACTCAAAAAGTTTTAGCTGAAGTGATTTAGCATGTCTGTTTGATTTTTGTTTTGTTTTGTTTTGTTTTTTGATCAAGGAAACATGGATCTTTTTTTTTTTTCCTAATGATGAAGCCAAGGACTTTTTCCCTAGAATAATGAAGAAACACAAAATTTTGTATAAATTTATGTGTAATTCAACTTTACACTCACAGTCCCTGGGAAAGAACCCTTGGAATTAGGCTATCATTGGTTACTTAAAAAAAAATAGTGGTCAATTCTACTGGAGTTGGGAATGGATAGGGTTCATTGGAGGAGATTAAATGGGACTGGGAAAGGCTTCATAGAGGAAATCCTTAGAGATTTCTGAAATGAGTAAGTGCTCATGAGGCAAGTATGGTGGTTAATGGCAGGAGGAAGGACTTGAGATCCCAGCCAGAGGAGCAATGTGGACACACATGCAGAGGTGAGAGACAATCTGCCTTATTTAGAGGACAGCAAGTATTAGAGGACATCTTGTATGCAGGGCTTTACTGTGCTACATATAACAGAGGGCTAGAATCCATGACAAAGAGTTCCGACTCTAGCTTATACTGATTGTGGAGACAAATAAGCACACTGATGACTTTGGTCAACAGAAGAATCTGCTAATGCATGCTAGAGGCTTATTTGCAGACCTTATAGCAATACAATGTCCAAGTACAACAAGGGAAAGTATTTCTCTTTGCAAGAAACCTCAGACAATGCATCTCAATGGTTTTCAACATTTTGCTTACCCTCTCCTCTCTCTATCTGCCCCAAGGGAATGCGGGAAAGAAAGTTTCTTATTGCTCTTTAAACACAAATAAAAAATGAGAACAAATCTACCTCCCGAGAATTTGTTTAGACTGAAAAATCACCAATTTCAATCACAAGTTTTACAAGGTCCTGACTTAATTTTTGGTAACAAAGCAAAACCCATAAACTCTCTGAGATGGCCATTGGCCTGGTCTTTTAGGCACCACAAGAGGGTCAGACCAGAGAGTCACTCACTGGAAGCTGACTCTATCAGTCACATATGACGCCAAGGGAATCCAAATATGTTTAAGGGACTGTTTGTGTTTTAAACAGGGGTCTTGGTGTCATGTGATTCATTTTGGCACTCAGCTTTTTGTTTTTTTTGTGTGTGTATTCTTAAAAAAGAGAAGGAGTACTGGAATAACTATTTATTTTATTTTGAACTAAAAACAGATAATCACTGAGCATGTATTTCTGAAATTTGGGAAATATTTCATTGTCACAGATCTCATATATGTACATACATATATAATATATAATATATGTATATGACGTACAGAATAGAGAGCACTCTGTCAGCGCTATTGAAAGGCACACAATAATAACAGTACGTGTGTTTGCTATTTTCTTTGGAGGAAAAATTTATCATGAGTTTTGAGCATATGCAAGCTTCATGTCTATCACTGCAAAACACTAAGAACTGTATTTTACCAGAGTTTTGAAACAAAATTTACTGCTAACACTGTTCCTAATGTCAAGAGCTTGAGAAGACCCGGGAGGTTGATAAGATCATTTTATCTAAATTCTACAAGATATTAATGTTTGTAAGTGAAAGGGAGACATTAAAAATGTGTATTATCAAAAACTTACATGGAAATCCAGAGTACAATTTGTACAGGTGTTATACAAGCTAATATCTAAAACAATCATAGCAGAATCAGAGATTAAGTGAAACTCAATTTTCTAAAGATTTTTCATCATTTGGGGTGAGGTTTTCTGTAGCTTTGGAACTTTATCTTCCTTAATCATAGCACAGATTCCCAGGACCATTACTATCTCAAACATTTTTCATATTTTTTCACACTTTTGTATACATCTTCCATTACACATATTCCAAAATAAATAGCATGTCTACCTCAGGGCATCTGTAGCTTCTGAAACAAATAAGATAATGTCTTCCTTCTCAACATAATGGTAAAATTATTATGCACAAATTCTGGTGATTCCCAATTATCCAATTCCCTGTTAAAACAAATTGTGGAAGATTTAATGAGAAAAAGAAAGCTTTCAGCAAGTAGACGTGAGAATTAAAGGCTAGGTTGGCATGGATGATTTTTCCAGGATTTTTTTTTTTTACCAGTATCAATTATGAGTAAAGAAAGGAAAACCAAACACGTATATATTGGATTCAGTCAACAAAATATTATATGATGGCAAGAAAATTGTAGGGTTCTCAAAAGTCGGAAATTTTAATTTATTAAAAGATAAACATTTAAATTGAAGAATATTTATTCAGACCATCTAGAGTCAAATTAACATAGACCTTAACTACATAGTCAGTCAGCAAAGCAACTCTTTGATTTCTTGTCCTTCATATTTAGTACTCTGCTTCCTCTATAGAAAATAAGATAAACTTCCAAAGGATATGGGGCCTCATGGGTTTAAGAAAATTGATCCTTTTCATCTTTAATTTCTCTGGCTTGTTGCCTCCATGCCTGTCCTCATGAGCTGTATCTCTATGTCATTGTTTTTATCACTCTCAGAACACTCACATATGTCTATCAAGGTCATATGTTTATATATATATGTGTAATTTAGACTTAGTCATTCCCGTAACTCATGCCTATCAAACTACTTTGTATTTTATGGTTATTGCTTAAGGAAGTTTGATTACTTTAATTTTTTTGCAAACAGTCAAGTACTTACTTTATTTTGCATGCAGCAGTCTTTTTAAGGGCTTTTCTGGTATCACCTCATTTAATCTCACAAAATATTGGCAGGACATAAAGGTATTTTACAGATGAGGCAACTGAGGATCAGAAAGAATAAGAGCTAGATTGCAAACCCAAACAGGTACACTATAAACTCTGTGATGTCATGCTGTCTCTCCAGACACAAGTGTTCATGACACAGCCTTAATTTGCAGAAGCCAATGGCTTATTTATTTCTCCATTTTGTGTGTGTGGAGGAGGAGGAAAAAAGGAAGAGTTTTGGTTAATGGCTTTATAGAGGGTTATTTCTTTCATTCGTACTTATTTTGTACCAAATTACCTGTATCTGCTTGACCTGTATATTTTTTAAATGTTTTTAGATATCTATAAGTCTTTATCACAGCCTTAATTCTTGATTAGTCACACTTTACATTATCAATTCTTTTAATCTTCCTACTCACATCCTCTTTTCTTTGGAAACTTCTTTCAAACATTTCTTTTCTGGAATATAGATTATTGTCATACAACTGAATGTCTTTAACATATTCACTCACTTTTTCGTAGGTGTATTAACTTTGCTTCATATATTTTTCTAGCATTTTCTCACATATTCATTGATAAGCTATTGCAAATAAACAAAGAATTCTGTTCATGTATGGACAATACAGTTATAGAATATATCTCCAGGATGTGAAAAAGTCAGTGATAACATACATGCTCTGACATCCCTCTTGGCTAATGGTGCCCAGTTCTTTCAGTGGAAAGGGGGTAGGATTGGAGAGGTTGGATATGGCAGAGACAGCCCAGAAGCAGCAACTAGAAATCATAGCCACATCAGGAAACTCTGTCAGATTGAGCCATTGCTACCAGCCTCTGAAAGAGAACCGTGAAGGTCATTTTGAATTTCTTAGTAATTGTGAGAAAGATAAACTAGTTCCATATGGTGGCAGGGAGAGAGCTCAGAGCCAAAATGAAAATCTGCTCAGCTTGTCAGTACCTACGACCTTAAAGTTCAGATATCTGCGAGTCTGTCTACTGTTTAAAAGGGTTGAGGCCAAACTTCAATTTCTCATACAAACAACTCCCACTGCCTTGGATCATGAAAGAGACACTTGGCCACCTGAGTACGGTGAAGATGCAAAAATGTGAAGAGAGTGAGTCTCTTAAGTAGACAAAATTAGTAAGAAACTGGATTCATGAGATTGGGCTGCCCATTTAAAAAAAAAGAAAGTTCTAGAATCTCTTGGATGATACATAGGGATATTTTGAAGCCTGTTCTTCCATAATAGAACTCACTGTTGTCCTATATTCATTAAGAAATGTGATGATTTAGTCTTTATAATTACTGAAATTTTTAAAAGTGATTGAAAAGGAGTAACTATGTTTTATCAAAGATGACTAGAGAATAATGACTAATTTCAATGGACATCAGTTTTCCCATAATACGCTAATTGAAAAAATAAAAATGCTGACATTCTTTATAGTCATTCGTCTGAAGGGACTCATATATTTTTTTCTTTATTAGGAGAAAATACATGGATGAGAATAAATGCCATAATTCTATGTTGTGGCTGCATTTTTGGTCACATCAAATTAGATTCTCTGGAGTTTTTTGTTTTGTTTTGTTTTTCACAGCTTCCTTATGTCTGTCCCTAATGTTTTTTTCTGGAGGAACATTTTGTTTTTATCTTCTAACATATCGTCTTTCATACAGGCCATGTCTACACTGGCTGAACACAAGAAATAAATAACCAGGATTCCCATGCTGTTATTTTGGGAGATGTATTCTAACTAATGTTTCACACTTCCAGTTCACTGTCATGGTAGTTAGGTGCAAAGCCATCCTGTATATTGATTTTTATTTCATAAACTGAAAGTCTATTTGGAACAATTATTAGCTTCATAGAGAAAGCCACAGATAGTTAATTACACATAAGGACTAGATATTAGCCAGAATCAGTGTTAAAAAGAATCATCCAAATGTTCTGTTTGAGCCTCAACTCAAATAAGTTTTTTTTTTTTTAATCTAATTACAGAAATACTTGGCACTAATGAGTGACTGGTCCTTAATTTACCTGTATCAAATAACTAGCTGTGGTTGTTGGCTTTGGGCCAAAAACTGGGACTCTGAGCTAGCTAAAGAGCTGCTAAGAAAGAATGAGCCCCTGAACTGTGCAGGGGACCTATTCTGGACTGCATAGATTCTCCCAGAGTCCTTCTGGGATTCCACAGAAACACAGTTGTCCTCATGTGCAAAGTTTTTAAAATAGTGTTTAGAAGAAATGATTTTTATGAAATTTCATCTTTATCTCCCAATGCAAGAGACTGTGTGTCTCTTCCTTAGAAGATCATAAGCCACTCCTCTGTGACATGCTAAGGATATAAACATGGGGGGATGAATACTATTTCATGTAAATTACAAGTGCTAGTAAGTCTCAAACAGTGAAACATTCATTATTCTTCAATATATCAGTCCCTTCTACTTGTACATCATTTCAACCAATATACGCCACTGTTTACATTGCACATCTTGAGACTCCTCTCTACTTCTGCTTTATGTTTTAATGCTTAATCTGGGCAGGACCTTAAGGAATTATGTTCACACCTTATTAGAATATTTCTTTTTTAAAAAATAATTTTAGCTGAAACACTAACCTTAAGCATATTTTTATTTTGAATTTGCTTTCAAATTGTTTTCAGTTGGCTATTCATACAATACAAATAAATTGTTCAATAAAATGTAAGGAATAATAGGAATTAAGACATGGCCTTTTTTTCCTTTATTCTATCTGTATAATGCCTTGCTTATGTTTTTATATTCTGGAGTCTCTGAGAAAATAAGAACAAAAACAAAACTGGAAAGATAAGAAGGATGTGAGAGACTGTATGTATGTATATATATATATACACACACACATACACATACCTACATATATATTTTTTAATTATTTGAGTTGGATGGGCAATGAAGTGAGTACCCAGGTAGGTATGTTGAATACCTAACTAAATGAGATGTAAAAGCTATACTTCTGAAATGTGGACCAAGTATATTTTGATATTAGAGTTATTTATATTTGAGTTTGCTTTTGCTTGCTACCTTGAGCTTACCAAAAATTAATCAGTTAGTAAACCCATCATCCATCTATTCAATGAACACTGAGGCCTTTCTCTATCTCAGAGACTGTTCAAGATTTCAAGATTCTGATGATTCAAAGAGAGTAAGACATAGTTTATGCCTCAAGGAGCTCACAGTTTATTATGGGAAACAGAAAAGTGAAAACACAATTAAAATACAGCAAGTAAGTGTCATCATGAAGATGCTGATTTGATGCTCTTTGAGGTTATACTTGGAACAAATCTTAAAGGATGGATAGAAATTCAGCAGCTTTTCAAACCTGGAGAGTACCTTCTAGGAAGAGGGGATGGTACTTGCAAATGTATGGAGAAATAAGAGTGTTGCTTAGAGGGAATAAGTGAGTGGGTAAGGCTGGAGCACTATGTGTACGTGCAGAAAATAACAAGACATGGGAGGGTTGGGGTGGGTGAGACATGAGAAAAAGTAGACAGTAGACAAGTACTAGACTTCAAAGGCCTTGCAAACCACAGTAAAGAATTTGGATTTTATCTTTGAATTTTGAAGGAACAACTGAGCAACTTTAACCAGGATAGAGGAATGATGAGATGCATGTTTTTGAATGAGCTGCATGGACTTCATGGGGAAGGGGAAGAAGTGAAACTCAAGGCAGGGAGACTAGTTGTAAGTCTTCTTTGATAATCCAGAGAAGAACTGCCAAGATTAGAAACTGACCTCCAAGTCTTAAATAGATCTGGAAAGATGTCTCTTTACTGATAGCCTAACATAGCATTGATAACATTCATACGGGGAAAGGTCAGGAAAGAAATGTGGATTTTATTGTAATCCTAATACCTATACCAGCACACATATTCTACAATTTTGCATCATCAGTTACTTGTAGTCTGCCTCTCAGAGTTTTAAAATACAAGCTTTTATGTGATAATTCAACATTAGAAGATTATTTGTACTACTGTGAACCAGAAGTTCCATTAATTATTGAAACCAACAAAAACTGACTGAGGTTTACTTGTATACTTTGCTGTGGCTCAAAATCTCTGCAGAATATTTGTAAAATATTGCACAAACATCCAATAATATTGTTTTTTGCTAAAAATAATATCAAATACTACAAACAATAGGATGTATACATATACCTAGATGCAAACACAAGTTAAAATATATCTCCAAATATTAATTGATCTTTATTATTCTATTCTATTTCATAATAATGTAATGTTTTGCTCAGAGCCAGCCTAGGTTTTAGGAGTGTCTCACTCATACAGAGATAGGAATCACCCATTAACTATACTGTGGGTGGATAGGATTCATAAGTAAGACCCAGGCATACAGGTGGTGACCTATATGAATTTGAAGGGGATATTACTACATGATTCTGATGAAAACATTGTGCTGGTATGGAGAAGCAGTGTTAGGTAGAGCTAGAGAGAGAGGGGCTAGAGTCTTAGCCAGAGAACACCTTGAGCATAAAGCTGTTGATACCACAACTTCAGTTTAGCTACTCTAAGCCCTGTGGAGCCACTGAAGGACTTGAGCAAGTTTACATTAGTTCTAAGCACTACATTGCCCAGAAGGATATGAAAGCAGCATGTACGATCAGTAGGAAATGAGCAGACATCGGACAGGTCACTACATTTGGCAACTATTGTGATTTGTCCATTAGTTCTCGGATTCTAGGACAATACTTGACAAAATGTTCTCTTTGGACAGTCTGCAAAGAGAAATCTGAGATGCTAGTTGAAAACAAACATTCCTGGGGTTAGTAAATAGGCCTTTTAAACAGAAGATCAGATGATTTGTTATATGCACAACCATTAGAGGGCCACTGATCTAGGTTAATGCAAGTTTTATATAAGAAATGTTTCTAGATAGTAAGAGAGGTTCTTCGAAGAATGCCATATTAAACAGATAGGATTTTGAATTTAATTTTAGGGATACCTCTAGAATACAAGTCCCTCGAAAGCACGGATTTTTGTTTTCTTTTCTTATATGTCTTAAGTGCCTAGATCAATAACTGGTATATAGTTTGTGCTCAGCAAAATTTGTCCAGGGAATGCATAATGATTCAAAGCTTGAGTTTTAGACTCATACAAGCTAAATTCCAGCTTACATAGCTTCCCTAAATCTTAGTATACAAATTGGGGATATTAATGTCTGGATCACAGATTTAATATAAAAATTTAATCAAATAAACACTGGAAATCATTTAACGTAGTGCCTAGCACAGAGGAAATCCTCAATCAACGAAACTTCTTCCTTGTATTGCTATTAATAATGTTTAGTACATCTGCAATATTAAATATTAATGGATTAAGGGAGTGACATACTAAATTGACATTGTAAAAAGCATTTATTTTTAGAGGTTAATACCTGTATTAATAAAATAAATGCAAGTTTTTATGTTTTCTGGATCCTGCATTATCAGAGAACCACATGAGTTTGAGCATGCATAATGAAATAAACTTTTTCCTTCCTTTGTTCTTTTGGTTCAGATAGCTTGGGTCTTCGAGAGGTTTGTTGGAAGGGCTGAGTTCAAAGAAAGAAGAAAATGATGAAAAAGGCAAACATTCAACAAGTTGGTCTTCTGGGTTCTGTTATTCTGTCGAATGGCTTATCTTTCTTTTTTTTTCTTTTTGACTTCAGGTTGTATTTAAAAGGTCACACTGGGACAGCAGGAAAACAGAGCAGCCTGATCTTACACGGTGCTGATTTCAGCACTAAAGATGCTGATAATGACAACTGTATGTGCAAATGTGCCCTCATGTTAACAGGAGGTAAGTCCTATGGGGCCATTCTCTAAGCTATGTTTCATTGGTTTGGGGCTTAAGGTTTCTTGTCTATGAGAAAGGAGTATGATCTTATGGTCAGGAAACTTAAGAGCAAGTCCCTAGAGATCATTTTGTTCTGCCCACGAATTTACCCTGCGTTCTTGTGTAAGACATTGCTCGCATATTTAGAGGTTTGCTTCCTCCCCCAACATCAGTAGTGAAAATGTGCTAAGCTTGGTTCTGAATACATTTTTCAGTCTCTTAAGTCCCAGATATTCTACTTTCTAAATAAGCATCTTGATATCCTTAGTAAAATAAACAATAGTTTGGGAACTCAGCATATACAACAATTATTTCTTATAAAATACTTTGCAATTATGTAGTAAGTTAATTGATCATTTTGTTGAAATGAGATAAGAAAAATAAAGAGGTGTAGTTAAACCAAAAGTAACACAGTTCAGACCAGCTATACCAGAGTTTTGCATTATATAATATTAATCATTGCAAGATATTTTAGCTAGTATAGGAGATACCATTAAATAGTATCATATCATAGAGTAAGAAAGTTAATCCTTTTGTACATTTTAAATATTTTTCCAGCCTTCTGATAGCCCCACAGAGAAATTCTCAATTTGATGCTATCATTTCTGTAATACTTCTTCAGCACTTACCAATGATGCTTCTTAGCAAAACAAACAAACAAAACAACAACAATAACAACAGCAAAAAACCCTTATTCATAGTCTCAGAGCCTTGGTTAAGCAGTGGCACATACCTAAAATTAAATAATGTTAGTTTGTTTTAATTTTATGAGTTTTATATCTACTTTCTTTTTTTTTTGAAACAGAGTTTTGCTCTTTTTGCCTAGGCTGGAGTGCAGTGGTGCTGTCTCAGCTCACTGCAGCCTCCACCTCCTGGGTTCGAGTGATTCTCCTGCCCCAGCCTCCGGAGTAGCTGGGATTACAGGCGCCCACCACCACGCCCGGCTAATTTTTCTATTTTTAGTAAAGACGGGGTTTCACCATGTTGGCCAGGCTGGTCTTGAACTCCTGACCTCAAGTGATCCGCCCACCTTGCTCTCCCAAAGTTCTGGGATTAGAGGCATGAGCCACCGTGGCACCTGGCTATATCTAACTTCTATTACAGCAAGTGGTGCTGGTTTCCTCTTTAAATGAATGATATAAACTTGCATTTCAGAATGCATTCACAATATTCTGTATTTAACAAATAATTCATTTAAAGAAAAAATTGTTACATATTAATAAAAGTCATAAATGGATATGGCAAAACTGTGAAGTTGATACATGACTGGCTGAAGTTTGGGAAACACTAAGATAAAACCCAATGGCAAATGATATCACTCAAGAATGTTATAGGCTCTGGCAGGAAAGGAGTTGGCAACAAGCAAAATTGTAAGAGAAATTCCTATTTCAGTGTTTCTCCTCTCACAGTTTTAGTGCTGCTTCTCTCTTACTATAATAACAATCACTACCACCTTCATTGTTCTGATATACTTTCTGTCTTATTCTGTTACAAAACATGTTTTCATATTAGTAAGGAAAAAAATTGTTCAAATCTAATATTTTCCTTTCGCAACACTACGTTACTACCATTATTATAACATATTACATGTTTCTGCACATGTTGTACTATCTTACTTGAACTCCAGATCCACTCTGTGAGATAGCAGGGAGAGAAACTCATCTCTCTGTTGTACATGAGGAAAATGAATGACAGCTAGTGTTTGCCATTTCATCCCAAACATCTAGCACAGCTGATTGTGACACATAGAAACTTATTAGAAAATGTAGTACCTGAATTAGTGAAGTAGTAGTGTACATGAATGAGCATAGTACATGAATGACCATCTTGTAACTCTTGAAATAACTTTTAAATTTTAAAGCCAAATAAATAAATCATTAGGTTGATGTTATCTTCATCAATGAATAGAGCTTGGAAAAGTATACGTGAAAGTTTTGGATGATGATGATTATCATTTTTTTGAGACCAAGTCTCAATCTGTTGCCGAGGCTGGAGTGCAATGGCATGATCTAGGCTCACTGTAACTTCTGCCTCCCTGGTTCGAGTGATTCTCTTGCCTTAGCCTCCTGAATAGCTGGGACTACAGGTACGTGCCACCATGCCTGGCTAATTTTTGTATTTTTAGTAGAGACAGGGTTTCACCATGTCAACCAGGCTGGTCTCGAACCCCTGACCTCAGGTCATCCACCCACTTCAGCCTCCCAAAGTGCTGGGATTACAGGCATGAGCCACCATGCCCAGCCGGTTTTGGATAAATCTTTTGTCTTCCTCCCTATCCCCAACCCCTCTATTACTACTATCACCAAATCATAGCCCATTGACCCCATCCATGCCACCTATGTTGACATCTTTTCAATATGCTACCAGCCCCAATATTATCAAAACTAACCTATTATGATTCTGCCTCTATCATATTCTATCATATTCTTTTTTTTTTTTTCTTTTTTTTTTTCAGACGGAGTCTTGCTCTGTCACCCAGGCTGGAGTGCAGTGACACGATCTTGGCTCACTGCAAGCTCCATCTCCCAGGTTCTTGCCATTCTCCTGCCTCAGCCTCCCAAGTAGCTGGGACTGCAGGCGCCCGCCACCATGCCTGGCTAATTTTTTGTATTTTTACTAGAGACAGGGTTTCACTGTGTTAGCCAAGATGGTCTTGATCTCCTGACCTCATGATCTGCCCGCCTTGGCCTCCTGAAGTGCTGGGATTACAGGCATGAGCCACCGTGCCCAGCCTCATATTCTTTTCCTTAAGCTTTGAACATATCCTTTTGGCATCACATTTAACATCATCAAATATTAAAAAGTCTCCTATATGTAATTTTATGACTCCTCCCTCAGCCCTCACCCCCAAAACTAGTTGCTACAAATCTAAGATTTTTTTTTAAAAATGGTACACACAAGGTAGGTCTTGAGCTTTTTCCTGAAAGAAAATTTTTCTTTTTACTACTTCCCTGATCTCATAAATGAAATTGTCAACAACTTTATACAAAGACAAAGGGACTTTGATTTTTCAGTTTCCTGCACATTTTAATATTGAAATATGCTTTATTTTCTCCATGTCTATTTTCACAGATATTTTTTCTTACCAAATAAATACAATACATGAAAAACCAACAGTAAAATGTTTCAAATGTGTCCTTAGAAGAGTATTCCAATGTGTTCATATTTCTGTCATAATAATGAAAATATGGAGTGAAGCAAAGAAGAGAATGTACATCTTGGTTTTCAATGAGAAAACTTCACTGCTCAGATTTATGATTTTATTTCTGCTTTAAATGATTGAATTTTGTCATGTTCTTTCATCCATAATTATTCTTGGACCCAATTCTTGCTCACCAATAAACACATATGTTTGGGAGAGAATATTTCCACTTATTACTTGGGCTGGAATAGTCTAAGTGAATGTGTTTTTGTAATAAATGCCATTACCTTATCAAATGTCCCTTTGAAAGAATCCAGGTCTTGCAAAGCTATTCATTATGGAAAGCTAAAATGTGGAATTTAGATAGCTAAGAACTGGAGAACGTAAGGATGAATGTCATTGACAGTCCAGGTAACTGGAGTATTGCCTGGAACTTAGGTCCTACTTAGCTACTCCCCGCCACTACTACTTATTCTCTGTCAAAATTTCCCTTAGAGCCATTTTCCTCATCTAATGATTTTTCCTTTCCTTTTTTTTCTTTTAAACTTAGTGTTTGAGCCTGTTGCCTATTTAAAATAGCCTCTCTTAAGCAGTGAGACTTCATACTGTTTGGAGCTAATAACTCATAGCTCTTTGTCATCATCAATTAAAGCTTTGTTTTATCTTGTTTATTTACATATTTTTCCTTTGTTTCTTCTAAAAGGGATTAAGAGTAAAATAAGATTTATTGCCCACTAACTATCCTAGTTTTCTTCAAGTACATAGAGGAATTCTAGCTGGAGAATCTGGTATCATTACCCTTATTGGTAAAAGACTGAATGGCAGGAAATAGGCTTAATTGAAAGCAGAAGGTATTTCAGCTAGACCCAAGGTAGGACTTGATCTTTGTTCTTCATTTCCTAACTTCCTTATTTCTTAGCTTTCTTCTATCAATTTAAGGGGGTTAATTACTATTAAACAAATGAGCAAGACAGGCTAGGGCATAAGTTTCATTAAAAATTTAAAAGAAATAGTTTTATCTACTATTTAACGTTAAGAAAATGAAAATGTAATCTCATTCAATCCATACTTTTTGTATAGATTTATTGTATATGGAGATAAATATGTGAAAAATTCTGATTCCAAAATTAAGACAGTGACAAATTTTTGTTACTAGATTGTCACATTCAAAACAAACTTACTTTCGGCTAAAAAAAAATCTTTGATACTAAATTAGGAGTTTTCAAAGTCTGCATTTCTGAAAGTTTGCTTCAGCTACAGTTAACTAAAATTATTAATATTATAATTAAAGAATTATTTCTAAAAATCTTTCATAAACTGTAATTATTAAAGGTTGCCAACAACAAAAACAAATATATTATCGTTTTACATTCCTTACTTTAGTTTTAATATAATTTCCATATTTAGTACATAATATAAAGGCTATGTAAAAATGTGACCTAACTTTCTGTAGAAAGAATCTATTGAAGTAGAAACTCTCATTTCTTTTTCCAATGCGTAAACCATGTCAACTGATAGACAAGACTTTCTAAAGCTAACGAAGGATATTTTTCAGTGCAGTCCTTGAAGACGGGATAAAGCCATACACATAAATTTCTTAGTACATCTAGAACTTTCCAGATGCTAACAGCAGATAGTTGACAAATGCTCACTTTGCCTACTATGTAATCTTAAAGAAGACAAAGAAAATGATAGAAGCTAGCAGTTTTTTCAACTGGTGTATGACCTTGAAGCGACAAGATCTTTGGGAAAGTATAATTGTCTTAGCATTTTTGGGAACCCAAGAAAGACCTGCTAAGCATGATCAGATAACTAAAATTCTCTATGTTTCAAGGTAAAAATATTGAGAGAAAAGAAGATCCATATGACTAATGTAAGATTGACTATAGAAATCTACATTGCACTACTTTTATTTCAACCCAATTTCTATATTTAGTACATAAAACGTAAGCCTATTCTACACAAATGTAAGTTCTGTGAATCCAGGGATTTTGTGCTGTCCACTACTATATCCCCAGTGGCTGCCATAGTGTGTGGCAGATAGCATATGTTCAATAAATATTGGTTTAATGAGTAAATATGTTAGCAGAGACTCTGAAAGGACATTGCAAAATTACAAACTATTCTGGTGAAAAGACATAAAGTAAATGAATGTTAGTATAAACATGATTCTTGCATGAACTTATATTTTAAATGCCTAATACATACATGCAACAAAGAGGTGACTATCAAAGACTGAAACTAACTTAAGAATAACCAAACCCCAAAAGACTAAACTGCAGAATTATAAAAAGTTGAGTGTTAGGTTCCTGACTGTCAAATAAATTTGAGCTTCCTAAAATGCAAAGTTTAAGATTATATTCCTATTTTCTGGGGCAAAGTTTCCTCTATTAGAAAAAGAGCAAAAAGTATCAGAAAATGTCTTTCATAAGTTTGGAAAAAGGTGAATTAGAATCAATAGTCCTCTCGTGCAAGGCTACAACCAAAGCTTAATAATTGACAGTGTATGAGAAATAACCAATTAATTTTGTATTGTACTCAGTAATAATATTTAAAAACTTATTGAGCTCTTTCTAATGGATACGTTTATATTATCCTAAATGATTTATATTTAATAACATATATGAAGCTTCCAAAAACTCTTGGAAATACAGACCACAATAATACTTTTGGCAAGAACTGAGATACAGAGAAGTTAGATAATTTGCCATAGGTCACAGAATTTTGTCAGAAGTAGAATTTAAATGCAGGTACTCAACCTCCAGAGGCCTTTGTTCTATCTACTCTTTCTACTGCCTCCATTAAAAGGAATGACATTCAAAGAGAATGACAGAGCTCTATTGTACTGTTTGCAGCATCTTTTTGCAAGCATTTCCTCATTTAAACATGGTTAAAAGCAAAATGAAGTATGAGGGAGAAGAGAGGCAGTAAAAGAATACCTAGAAGTTTTAAGTGAATTTGATATTCCTAGCCAGGATAAACAACTTTTCATCTTTAGAACAAAAAGAAGAGAAAGGAAAAGAAAGAAAGAAGAAAGAAAAAAGAAAGAAAGAAAGAAAGAAAGGAAGGAAGGAAGGAAGGAAGGAAGGTCAAAAACAAACAAACAAACAACCAAAAAAAACAAGTCCTTGGCCTGAAGGTGATATAGTAAGAGATGACAGAAGGAATGCAGACTTCTAGCAAGGTTCTTTGCCTCCTGCACGCAAGACCCATGCAGCTGCTTCTTGAGGCTTGCTTTCGGTAGGGCCAACTTCGTCCACATAAACTCACCAAGAGATTTTTTCCATTATGATCCCATTGATGGCACCAATCAATTTAGTTTAAACTCATTCTTAGTTAGTGATGAAAGATGAAAATCTTAATTTCTGTGCAAGCTGTTTTGCATACTGCTGATTAGAATACATGCATTGAAAACGAACAAAAGAAATCTACAAAAACAGATATACCTTTTCATTTTGCTGTACATTTTACCACAGAAAAGAAGTGTTGAGAGACGTTTTGTTTAGAATCAGAAGAATTTAAGAGTTAGGTTTCCTGATGTTCAAATAAAGTTGAACTTCCTGAGTACAAAGTTGAGAATCAAATTCCTATTTTCTGGGCAAAGTTTCATTTATTAGCGATAAAATGTGAATTTTCTGCTTCAAAGATAAAAGACACAAATGATTTTAAAAGGCCTGGGATAGTTATTACAAAACTAAATTTTAATGAGTTAAGTGTAAATGAATTGGAAACATGAATCTCAGATTTCTTATTAAAATATACATGAGGTTACAGGTTATGAAGAAAAATGCTTCAAAAGTACATCTCAGCAGTTGCCAACCTTAAGACATTTGGGGCTGAGCGCGGTGGATCACGCCTGTAATCCCAGCACTTTGGGAGGCTGAGGTGATTGGATCAGTTGAGGTCGGGAGTTCGAGACCAGCCTGGCCAACATGGCAAAACCCCACCTCTACTAAAAAAAGATACAAAAATTAGCCAGGCATGGTAGCGGATGCCTGTAGTCCTAGCTACTCAGGCGGCTGAGGCAGGAGAATCACTTGAACCTGAGAGACGGAGGTTGCTGTGAGCCAAGATTGTGCCACTGCACTCCAGCCTGGGCGACAGAGTGAGACTCCATCTCAAAAAAAAAAAAAAAAAAAAAAGAAAAAAAGAACAAAACAAAACAAGACAAAAAAAAAAAAAAACATTTGAGACATTTTATCAGTTGTCCCAATAGCAGAGGGTAACTTTTTTTTCGATCCTTTGCTTGCATCATTAAGTTCTTTCAGGCTTGAAGTGCCTTCCCTAGATGAATTGCTCTAGGATATTTCTTATTTGTTATTCCAAAGCATAAACAAAATACGAAGTTAGTGTTTTCCCAGGATTGCACAGAATATATAATTCAGCTATTCAGAATCTTACCAGGGAGGAACTGTAAACTCAGGCATACTCTTCTGTATATTCATAGAACATCTTCATCCCATGCAGATTTACCATATGTACTGAGTATCTATGATCACCTATAAATACAACGAATGCATATGAGTAATGAGGAGTCTGCTATACTTTTGCCTGCATTGAAAAAATGCTTTAAAACACATATTTTCAGGATTTGTGTTTAAAAGACTTGGCCATGCTTAATTTTTAAAAATAAAGGTAGAAAGTGGACAAACTATTTGAAATATTTGATATGAAAAAATTATTTAGTTTGTTTTAATGTGTATATCAAAGAAAACAGAGAATCCTTGCCTATACAGAAATAATTACTTCTGCTACCTTGAAGTTAGGATATTTTATAATAAAACTGAAATTGTCATGAGAAATAATTGCTCTTTTATTTCATTTTCTTCCGTCTTAATTCATCATCTTTATTATCACTTGCTCTGAGATAGATCACAGAAATCATGGCCCACTAGTCTTAAGATAAAGAGTTAATTGAACATTTCAAACTCCTTGATTTGTCATGAAATCAAAATGAAACATTTTAAAAAATTAGGAACTTAAATGCCAAGTTTTTATAACATGAACATTGTATAATTGTACTTATTTGGGTATAATTATTTTCATATTTCTCTAATAAACCCCACTAAGCAAATAAGATAATATATTGGCACTGATGACCTTGTCTTTATTATTAAATTACTATGATGCTCCACAAGATCTTGTCTCTTTCTTTTCTGCCCTAAACCTTCTGCCCCATTTTCTAGATAATTTACAGCTGGCACTTAAGTAGGATTTTTTTTTTTTTTTTACAGGCTATAATAGTGCTTTATCTTATTTGATCCTTATAACTGTGCTGTGAAAATGGTTGGTTAGCTCTTAAAATCTATGTTTTATGAATGTGACCTTAAACAGTTCCTTAAACTCTGTGAGCATTAGTATCTTTATTATGGTACTTGCCACATCACTTAAGGCTGTTTGGGGGATAAAATGAGAAAATGCATATAAATACCTTCATATGAACGATTCAATAAATATCAAATACTATTGGTACTATTGTGTAGGATCTCTTGGTTATTAATTGATAAAGTAAGCATGAAAAGTCTGGGTCTTCTAACTTCTGCTCCGGCGCTGTCCAGGCTTCCCATTGCCCAAAAGAAAATGTCTAAAGGTATAATAAAAACCTTTATGTTTTCCCTCCTGTTTATTTTTTAGCCCTATATTCTCCAACCCTTTAACCCACTGGCACTCCAGCCAAGCCAACCTGCTAGCAGACACTCTCTCCTGCTCTTCCAGAGTACAGACCATATAGAAGCTCTTTCTGTCCAGTGAACTCGTACCCATCCTTCAGGACCCAGAGCAGCTGTTGAATGAGTGAGCTTTGTGGTCCCTCAGACAGTTAGCACCTATTGCCTCTGTATTTCCATAAAATTTTCTTCTCTTAGTTTAATGGCTATCGTCTCAATGTGTAGCATTTTGTTTGTCTCCTACACAAAACTGTGCATGCTTTAAAGTCAGAAATTTTGTTTCCAAAAATTTCTGTCCCCTATCCCTATCCATCGGTTAATATTTGCAGAATTGATTCTAGACTCAATTTTCTCCTTTTTTTTTTATGCTGTCACAAATGCTTAGGATGGCTTTGGAAGATCATAGAGAATGAGGGCTCTAAACCGTGTTTGATTAAACATTTAACCTAGCAGATCTGGTTCTTCTGGTTCGATTGTGGTTCCCATCTGTAGAGAATGTTTTACTTGTTTGCCTGATCATGGACAAGCAGGCTGGCTAAACTACAAATTGTTCCATAAACATTGAGCTTCTCACCAGGACTGCCTATTCCTCCACCTTCATTTCCTGCAAGTCATTTCTTGTTCACTGTGCACCAGTTGCACTGATGTCCCTACACATCCCAAGCTTGCTTTCTTCCTCATCGCCTTTGCAGGTGCTGTATTCTGCTTAGCAGGGTCTTTTCCCATCTTCTTGGGGCTGCCTCTCTCCTCCTTCAGGTCTCGTTAAATATCAGCTTCTTTCACGAATGTGAAAAGTGAAGTTATTCTCCTTCAGAGCTCCTACTTATTTTCTTCATGACGTTTTAAGTCATGCATTTTTTGTCAACAGTCATGGCAAAAACCGCAATTACTTTTGCACCAACCTAATAGTTATTTTATGTGCCTACTTACATATATTCATCTGTTTCTCCCATTAGAAGTGAGTTTCATGAAGGCAAGGACTATGTCTGTCTTGAGTATTGTGTAACAACGTTTCACAATAATTATATATTGAATGGATACATAAAGAAAAAAATGAATACAATAAGGACAGGTGTTACATATTGGGGTATCTATCAAATATAGCATTTTAGTAAGCTAAACAACTTCAGACAACAAAGACTTCACAAGGAGAACCAATCAGAGAGTCAATCAGTTAACAAGCCTGCAGTGACCCGCCGTTCATTTGGGAAGCAAACTTTGTTAGGTGTCCTACTAAGTACAGGAGATGACCCAATATACAAGCCATGGCTTTCCATTGTTTTTAGGATGATGAACAAAACACTGGGTGATTTGCTTCAGACCCTCTCAGCTTCAGGTGACTATCCCCCTCTTGATTGTGACCCAGCCATACTGGCCTTCCTTCAACGTCTCCAAAATGCCATTCTACTCATTGCAAACATTACCCCACTTTATTCCTTCAAAAAGCTACACAAGATCAATTTACCTGACTCTCTCACAGGCTCTCACTGTTCCTTGTCTCTTTCCTAAGTTTTCCCAAAGTTTCCCAATGAGCATATCCTTTAGCCTGTGCTCTTTGTTGCCAGGCTGTTGTTGCAACAGACGTCTGTCTTTCTGCACTCCTCTGGGACTCCTGTGACTTCTATAAACCAAATAAACAAAAACACACATTTTACCCTAATGCAACTTGGAAGAGAATTCTATGAATCGATGTCAGTCTCAACAATAGAGTAAGTGTGTTTGCTTGGGAGACCATGGTGCATATTTGAAAGACTATAAAAAGTTCATTAATGCAGTGGAAAAGTGCCTCAAGAAGGTCACAGAAAAGGAGGAGAAAAGTTAAAACACAGGAGCAATCAAGTTGAATTTCATCTCAGAGTTTCATTTCAGTCCTTTAGAAAGAGTCTTTTGGGCAAATAAATTCACTAATATTAGGATGCTTTTTATAATATAAACAGCATATTTTTACCAGCTGTACTGATCAAAAATTAGAAGAATTAATCTTAAGAAAAACAAAGGTAGGATTTTACTTGCAGTTCCTCCTTCTTTTCCAAACAAGAACCTTTTTGTCCCTAGTGTTTTGACTACATTAACATTTATGTTGTTTGCATACAGTTGATAAAACTGCACGGAATATAGTGTCTTTCCAAATTCATCAAGACATACCTTGTGGTTCCCCAGTATGAACTGGTGATTAATGCAGCTTGTTACGCCTCTAGTGTGACTTTATAAACACAAGCCAGCTGTACTCATCTTCTAAAGTCGAAAAATAAGAACTAGCTTTTCTCCATTTAATTTTTTCTAAAGTTTCTGCAAGATGGTGCTCATGTTACAGTTAAACATCAGCTGTACAGCTTTCTCTTTCTTTAGCTATTAGTCCCTTAGGTATAAGTCTGTAATCAAAGAGAGGTCAACTGTATCCAAATAAAAAATATGCCAGAATGTCTCTGGCATAAATCTCTCCCTAAAGATTCAGTAGTGTTACTTCAGCAGACAGGAAAAACACTATGCTTTATCTAAAAATCTAAGAACTTAATTTATTTAAAAAATAAAACTGAGTTATCCAGTTATCCTTATAGAGAGCTATACAAGCATAGAATTTCCATGTTACTCATCAATTTGTTTTTCTTTTTACTAAGTTTGGAAAGCACTTAAATAACCATAGACAAAATATGGCTGTACAGGAACTGAATGGCTACTATTGCTGAACACTATTTCTATTGTTATAAACTATAGAGAGGGTACATTAATTAAAAGTCCTTTTGAGCATCATAGTCATTGCACAGTATCCAATTAATTTTAGAAGCAGCTTAGGGCCAATTATTGACAAACATATGCAGTAGATGGAGAATATCTTTCTATTTAGATCTCAGTTGCTTGTCTAAGTTTCTGAATTTCTTCACTAATAATTAATTGTTCTATTCCCAATAACAGTCTTAAGATGGAATGCCTTTTATGGGTATATGCATTTTCCTTATTGCACTTGTCTTACATGTAAATCCATCTCTTATGTAGATTGTATCTTGAAGCCCAGAGGCTTCCCATCATTACAAGAAGAAGTGAGTTCCAGTGGAGTCACACTGAAAGCTGCTTTCCATGAGAGCATTGCTGTCTCTGATGGGTCATACAAATCTTAAATCAGAAGTCATTTAAAACAGTTTTACTACTGGGAATATATTTGCTGATGCCTCGTAATTGCAAATAAGCATAACAAGAACAAGCAAGTTTCCCATCATTTAATGCCATTAATTTCCCAATATTCCATTTACTTATAATTGTTGCCTCTCCTTCTCTCTTCTATTATGAACTATTTTTTCAGGCTGGTGGTTTGATGCTTGTGGCCCCTCCAATCTAAATGGAATGTTCTATACTGCGGGACAAAACCATGGAAAACTGAATGGGATAAAGTGGCACTACTTCAAAGGGCCCAGTTACTCTTTACGTTCCACAACTATGATGATTCGACCTTTAGATTTTTGAAAACGCAATGTCAGAAGCGATTATAAAAGCAACAAAGAAATCTGGAGAAGCTGCCAGGTGAGAAACTGCTTGAAAACTTCAGAAGCAAACAGTATTGTCTCCCTTCCAGCAATAAGTGGTAGTTATGTGAAGTCACCAAGGTTCTTGACTATGAAACTGGAGCCTTTTGAGTTCACAAGAGTCTCTACTTGGGGCGACAGTGCTCACGTGGCTCAACTATAGAAAACTCCACTGACTGTCAGGCTTTAAAAAAGGAAGAATCTGCTCAGCTTGCTGTGCTTCAAACTACTACTGGACCTTATTTTGGAACTATGGTAGCCAGATGATAAATATGGTTAATTTCATATAAAACAGAAAAAAAGAGTGAAAAAGAGAATATACATGAAGAATAGAAACAAGCCTGCCATAATCCTTTGGAAAAGATGTATTATACCAGTGAAAAGGTGTTATATCTATGCAAACCTACTAACAAATTATACTGTTGCACAATTTTGATAAAAATTAAGAACAGCATTGTCCTCTGAGTTGGTTAAATGTTAATGGATTTCAGAAGCCTAATTCCAGTATCATACTTACTAGTTGATTTCTGCTTACCCATCTTCAAATGAAAATTCCATTTTTGTAAGCCATAATGAACTGTAGTACATGGACAATAACTGTGTGGTAGAAAAAAACTCCATTACTCCAATTTTTGATACAGTTTTCAGAAAAAAAAATGGACATGATCAAGTAAGGATGTATGTGGTGAAAACTTACCACTCCCATACTATGGTTTTCATTTACTCTAAAAACTGATTGAATGATATATAAATATATTTATAGCCTGAGTAAAGTTAAAAGAATGTAAAATATATCATCAAGTTCTTAAAATAATATACATGCATTTAATATTTCCTTTGATATTATACAGGAAAGCAATATTTTGGAGTATATTAAGTTGAAGTAAAACCAAGTACTCTGGAGTTCATTTTATAGTATCTACTTGCATGTGTATACATACATGTAACTTCATTATTTTAAAAATGTTTTTAGAATTTCAATACTCACCCTGTTATGTCTTGCTAATTTAAATTTTGCTAATTAACTGAAACATGCTTACCAAATTCACACTGTTCCAGTGTCTATAAAAGAAACACTTTGAAGTCTATGAAAAATAAAATAATTATAAATATCATTGTACATAGCATGTTTATATCTGCAAAAAACCTAATAGCTAATTAATCTGGAATATGCAACATTGTCCTTAATTGATGCAAATAAACACAAATGCTCAAAGAAATCTACTATATCCCTTAATGAAATACATCACTCTTCATATATTTCTCCTTCAGTCCTTTCCCTTAGGCAATTTTTAATTCTTAAAAATTATTATCAGAGGAGAAAAACTGGCAAAACTGTTATATGTAAGGGAAATATATACAAAAAGAAAATTAATCATAGTCACCTGACTAAGAGAAATTCTGACTGCTAGTTGCCATAAATAACTTAATGGAAATATTCCTATGGGATAATGTATTTTAAGTGAATTTTTGGGGTGCTTGAAGTAACTACAATATTTTATCAAGAAGTCTTCTCTGCCTATACGTGTCTGAGGTTATAACAGTAAAGAGTTTTTATTAAAACATGAGTCACTATGGGATGAGAAAATTGAAATAAAGCTACTGGGTCTTCTCTGTCGTAAAAGAGACAGTTGTTGGCAAGGTAGCAATACCAGTTTCAAACTTGGTGACTTGATCCACTATGCCTTAATGGTTTCCTCCATTTGAGAAAATAAAGCTATTCACATTGTTAAGAAAAATACTCTTTAAAGTTTACCATCAAGTCTTTTTTTATATTTATGTGTCTGTATTCTACCCCTTTTTGCCTTACAAGTGATATTTGCAGGTATTATACCGTTTTTCTATTCTTGGTGGCTCCTTCATAGCAGGTAAGCCTCTCCCTCTAAAAACTTCTCGACTGTTTTCTTTTAAGGGAAATAAAATGAGTATTTTGTCCTTTTGTGTTCCTACAGACACTTTTTTAAACCAATTTTTGGATAAAGAATACTATTTCCAAACTCATATTACAAAAACAAAGTAAAATAATAAAAAAAGAAAGCATGATATTTACTGTTTTGTTGTCTGGGTTTGAAAAATGAAATATTGTTTCCAATTATTTATAATAAATCAGTGTAAAATGTTTTATGACTCTGTTATGTGTATTTTGTAATACCTACATGTTTATGGCAATTTAACATGTGTATTCTTTTCATTTAATTATTTCAGAATAGGATAATTAGGTATTCGAACTTTGTCTTTAAAATTCATGTGGTTTCTATGCAAAGTTCTTCATATCAACACAACATTATTTGATTTAAATAAAATTGAAAGTAATATTTGTGCAACTTCATTTTATTTTTAATACATATTTTGCCAAATTTAAATTAGAGATTTATGAAGATATAGAATCATTGACAAAAACCTACCAAATGAACTAAAGCCTCAATCTTAGAAAAACTTTCAGTCTGGGATGAAATAAGAAAGCTTAGCCTCATTAGAATGGTAGATCAAAGCAGTGGGTCTCAGTCCCATATCCCTACAATATGATTGTCATGTCCTGAAAATTATTACATGCCATATTATCATGTGGCAATGGACAATATATTCTGGGAACTCTGAATATAGAATAAGAGGTTGTGTGTTAAAAAATTGAGCTTGGTATACACGGGGGAAAGGAAGGAGCATAAAGAAGATGCTACTTGTCTCACTCACCTGACATGCCATCAGCAGTCTTATCAGTCCTTGCAAGAAATTTCTTACCTTTGGCCTTGATTCTGCTCCTATTGCCATTACATTGATTCAAACCTTCCTTAATTTCCACCTAGATGATTGGAAAAGACACTCTTTCATCCTGCCTCTCTATGCTGTTATTCACCTCGTAACCATAAAAGCTTATTCCTTCTAAAGCCAGACTTCTGAACATGGTTTTTCCCTGCTCAAAACACTTCAATGTTTCCTCACTACTCCCTGAATTTAAAATAAACAGGTCAGGTTAATCTCAGCCTGCATTGCCAGACAGCTTCATTCCACCTACTCAGTATTCCAATCAAAACAAAGAAGCCCCATGGTCAACTACTTGCAAAAATGATGCGTATTCTTCCCCTTTCCGTATTCATATCTTTTGCAATGCAACTTTGCAGCTTTTTCTATAAAGAGATAAACTCTATTTCCTTACTCCCTGAATGGCTAACTCTGACCTTCTGTAGCCAATAGAACACAACAGAAGTGATGACTATGTGCCAGTTCTGAGTCTGGTCAGAAACATTCTACCTTTGGCATGAAAAAAAGTCCAGCATAGCCTAATGGAGGATTAGAGACCACGTGGAGCAAAGCCTAGTCTACCAGCTGAGACCACCCTAGACCAGCCAGCCCACAGCTGACCCGTGGATGATTCCAGATACATGAGTGATCTCAACTGAGATCAGCTGAGCCTGGCTCAGATCAGCAGAACTGCTCAGCTAACGTGCATAATCATGAGAAACAATAATGGGTTGTTGTTTTAAACCACTGCATTTTCTTTTTCAGTTTTGTTAAACATCATTATTGTAGCAATAGCTAACTGATACAGAATACAGTGCTGCAGCCCCCACCTACCCTTCTGCCAGCCATGTGAATTTTATGCATCCTGAGCTTTCAGAACCAATATCCCAAATGTCCCTCCCTTCAGCTCAGATGGGCAAAACAATCCTGTAACAACCCTCTGGGATGCATAAAAACATTAGCTGCTTCATGACCCCTTTTCTGATGCCCTCTATTAATTGTCACCTTCTCAATACACACATACTTTTACAGCTCAACATATTTTGCTTGAGTTTAATAAAAGGCTGCCTCTTACTTATTATTTTTTTAATTCCCCACAGTACCTACCAGAAACTTGTTATTTCTTGAATGGAATTGAATTGCTTTGAAAGACTAAGAAATCACTTCTACCTATACAAAATCCAACTCTCAGATTTGACCACTATGTTGAGTCATTTATTTTCAGACTTCAAACTTAGGCCATTCTCCTCCAGAAAAAGATGTCCGAATTTATAATTGTAGTTTTCTCAGATGTCTACTTTATTATCAACTTCGTTGGAACGTATGTATTATATAAATTGAGGAAAACCTACATGCTTCTTTTAAATTTAAAACTGTGTAAATATAGAAAATGTACTATTGAATGGTAATTACTCATTTACTCTTTACACATATATTATTGTTGGGGCCAGGCATGGTGGCTCACACCTATAATCCTAGCACTTTGGGAGGCCAAGGCAGGCGGATCATGAGGTCAGGAGTTCGAGATAAGCCTGGCCAACATGGTGAAATCCCAGTTCCACTAAAGATACAAAAAATTAGCCGGGTGTGGTGGCGGGTACCTGTAATCCCAGCTACTCAGGAGGCTGAGGCAGGAGAATCGCTTGAACCTGGGAGGCAGAGGTTGCAGCCGAGCTCATGCCATTGCACTCCAACCAGGCGACAGGGTGAGACCCTGTCTCAAAAAAACAAAAACAAAAACAAAAAATAAAACCCGCTACACACACACACGCACACAAATTTGGGCAGCTTATGATTTAAGATTCTACTAAAGTCTTTTTCTAGTATTTCCTCATGTATTTCTCTAATCATTTTATTAATTACTTACTACATATCATCATTGAAGTTAAGATAGTGAACATAATTAAGGGATTCCTGGGAAAAACTTAAAGAAGTCATTATATCACCTGTATTCTTTCAAGAAAGCAAGTTAACAGAGTCAGCTTCAATGAAGAGTAAATGATAGATCATGGTTAAAATTTAATAACTCCCTTTTAACACAGGACAGTCTCTGACATGTGAACTGTCATCAAATGTAAAAGGATATTTTATTTTATTTTGTTTTGGTGAAGAAGAGGCTGTGTCCTAGTACCTTTTACAAATAAGCTCCTATTCTATCTCCTCATGAAAGCAGTCTGCCTCCTGCCTATCCATGCACTCTATCTTGGCCCCCAAGTGCTGGTTATGAAGGTGAAAGCTGGGAGGGTACCACTATCACGCGGTTGTGCCACAGAATTACTGCGACTCCCTTACCTGAGTTTCTCTTACATTAACTAAATTTTAAAAATATAGATCTGCTTTCTAGATATGCTGTAAAGAACTGGAATCAACTAAAAAAAGTATTAAATCTTGTAAGTTAAAAATGAATTTAAAAGAAAATATTATAAGCGGGTAATATTCAATTGTGTGGACTTTAATAAAATGAGTAAACATCAAACAATGGTGTGAAAGGTTAGAGTGAGAACATCATTAAGGATCTAAATTAACTTAAATATTTCCATCAGGAGAAAGTCACAAACCATCATAATATTCATACTGAAATGCTGGATTATACTTACAAAAGCCCTATCCTTGGGAAATAATTGTACAGGTTTAATGGCAGAATGTGCATTATATTTAACAGACATATGGAACACCTACTAGCATCCAGGTAAAGCATTAGGAAGGTACTTAAAGATACAGAGATAATTAAGGCATATGGACATTCACAATTAGTCAGAAAAACTGACAAGAAGAAATAAGCAGTACAAAAGTACTTATGTTAATAATTTATTCTATGTTAAAGCTACAAGAACACTGAGATGGGAGTGATTAAATCTGCTGAATTTTATGTTGTGTATAGTTGTAAATAACAAGTGTGTAAAAGATGAGAACTTCCATGCAATAGCAAGTTTTATATAGAGATGTTTTTAAAATTAAAAGGAACACGTAGGTCTCCCTCAATTTGCACAAATTTTCATAGAAGATGGCGTCTATGGCACTCTGGGAAGCTAAGGCTGTTGGGTCTCTTGAGTCCAGGAATTTGAGACCAGCCTGAGTAACATGGTGAAACCCCATCTCTACAAAACATCCAAAAATTAGCCTGGCATGGTGGTGTGCACCTATAGTCCTAGCTGCTTCGGAGTCTGAGGGGGAAGGGTCGCTGGAGCCCAGGAGGTGGAGGCTGAGAAGAGGAACTGCAGAGGCATACAGGTGTCAGAAAGCATGGAGTTGTGGGGAACTCCATGTTTTTCAGTATAAATGGACTGCAATGTTTATTTGAGGGAAGAGCACTAGGAGAAGAGGCTGGAGCTGGGGTCACATAACGAAGGACTTTAAGTCATGTTCCTAAGCTTAGATTTTGCATGATATTAAGGAAAAATAATCTAAGGAACTTAATAATTGAATGGGAGTTGGGGGGAAATCAAAATCATTCCAGATCTTGTCTTGGTTAATTAAATAGGGGGCAGTCTAAATCACCTAAATAGGAAACACAGGTTCTGGGGAGTAGCTAATGAGCTAGGTTTTACATGTTGAGTTTTAGAAGTAGTGATTCAAGTTTGGTAGTTGGGTATATGAGTCTGAACTCAAGCAGGATTAAAGTGTAAGACTATGTTTAGATACACAAGAGGAAATCCAAAGAGGAATGGAGCCATAGGAGTTGGGTAAGTAGATTACATCAAGAATCAGTGAGGTAATTGTGAGGATGGCCATGAAACTGGGAATTCTCCAAGTGGGAGATGAACTTGGAGCAATATGAATGAGAGTAGGCAGTCATATTTCCCTTCCTCATGGGAGGATGCTTCCACAACCATAACCTTGAAACATTTAAGTATTAAGGGAGTCATCAAAATTTTTAGAGTGTCCCTCAATTTAAATGCACCCCATATGTAGTGGTTGCATTGTGCTAGATCCAAGCTAGTGGTCTACTTCCACACATTTCCTTTCTCTGCCATTTTTGGCATGCTTTCCACTAACCCATGCTAATTTCCTTGCAATCTTTCTATTGCTCCAACCTCATTCTTTCCTGATTATATAGACTGACAATATATTTAGTCCTGTACCAAACTTCCACGCTGTCAAAAGTGCAAACTCATGATGATTTTCAGCATTACTATTTCAGTAGAAAATATTTATTTGGCTTAAAATATTTTAAGGTGTTTTATTGCTTTCCAACATAATTTTATTTGTTCCAGGAAACATTTTATCAAAATATTCATTTCAAACTGTCGTAATCCTTTTGCACTGTTGCACTGAGCTTTCTGCTTAGTGTCTTATGAGGCAAAAATCATGGTGAGCAGCTGCATTCTCATCTGGAGCTCAGGGTCCTCTTCCAAGTCTATTGTTGGCAGAGTTAAGTTATTGGGGTTGTAGAACTGATGTCCCATTGTCTGCTGGATGTCAGATGGGGGTCATACTCAGCACCTGGCTACTCTCCTGGCAGGTGATCTGAATGGGTTTTACCTGATCATATGAGTGGGCCCTTTAAATATGGATCTAGAGGTCTGAGACAGGAGTTAAATCCAACACATTCATTGTCTTGGGGATGATATAGAGGAAGTACAACAGGTGGTAGGAAGTCTTGTGGGCCATCATATAGAATTCTGCCTACCATAGATGGCAAACCAAGGGCATAATAATACTCTGCTTATCAGTAAAATAATCTAAGGTTTTGAAAATGATACATATGAAGGAACACATTGTTTATCTATCTATCCATCTATCTCCCTATTTATCTACCTACCTACCTATTTATCAGAAGATCCAGCCCAGTGACCGAACACTGGTATTTATCCTGAAAAATTATTTTAACCTTTCTGAAATTGTTTCCTCAGTTACTAAACTTTGGTACTCTAGTTGCTTTCTCCTCCTTTTCTGTACCATTTTCAAAATAAAAATGAGATCATTTAAGTATCTATTTTGGGTATAAATCTCATTTCACAAGTCCAGACAAGAAAGGAATATCACAATACTTGACGCTTTTTTTTTTTTTTCTTTCTCCCTGGAGTCTCGCTCTGTCACCCCAGGCTGGAATGCAGTGGTGTGATCTCGGCTCACTGCAACCTCCGCCTCCAAGGTTCAAGCAATTCTCCTGCCTCAGCCTCCTGAGTAACTGGGACTACAGGCGCATGCCACCACGCCTGGCTAATTTTTGTATTTTTAGTAGAGACAGGGTTTCACCATGTTGGCCAGGATGGTCTCGATCTCCTGACCTCATGATCCATCCCCCCTTGGCCTCCCAAAGTGCTGGGATTACAAGTGTCAGCCACTCCACCCGGCCTATGTGTTTTAAATCAACTTTTCATTTTGCCTACAAACTCCCCATCAAGCCAGCAAGGAAATCACTTCAGTCATTTTGCAATCTCCCCACTCTAGCACAGTGTAAAGGACCCAGAGGCAAATGGACAGCCTAGGTCTTGGAGACACATTTCCAGTCATCATTCCACATCCTTGATCCCTGAGACACCCATTATTCTTCTCCCATTGCTTCCTTCAGTCCATCTAGCCCTGCAGAGGCCAAGCCACACTTTAGGTAGGAAGCCACAGAGCCTTTTTCCCCAACATCCCATTTTGCCTGCACTTTTGGGAATTATCTACAAATAAGGTATGGGTTTCTGCTATTTGAAAAACTCCAGGACTTCTTTTCCTCTCTTAGTCTCCAGGCATCCCTACATTTAAGTCTGGGGAATTCCCTCTCTTTCTCTCTCCTTGAGTTTCCCCTGGGCCTGGCTGCTCCCTGGAAGGGTGCAATGCCTAGAACAACTCCACAAGTGCAGGGTTGTCCAAGATAACTCTTGAAAGGAGACTTATTTCATAGGCCCTTGAATATAAGAAAAAAAGAGTAAGGAGCAGTGTCTCAAAGGCCCCACCCACCTTAAGTTCACGGCAGCTCCCCGGTGCCCTACTTAAGAGCAGGTCTGTTCAGAGGCATGCCCTGTTGGATCACTCTCCAGGAAACCTAGCATAATCCCTATGGCCTTAGGTTCTTGGACACAATATCTAATAATGAAAAATTCTTGAAATTAATTTCTACTTTTCTTTTCACGAAAATATCCCTAAAGGTAGAGGAGCAAAGAGCTTGACTTTTTCTTGAATGAGGAAAATACAGGTAGAAAAATATACATTAATACCTTAAAAATTATTCTGCCCACAAAATTTTTAGAACTAAATAATTAATTTCGGGGGTGGTGGGTGTTATGCCTGTATTAGTCTCATTTAAACAGGTAGACATCACTCAGTTCCTGAGCCAATTCTAGATAATCCAAGACTATATTTGGAACCAGGGGATCTGAAGTTAACCTTACTGATCTCAGTGTGGTGGCTTATCAGTCTGGGTTGAGGACCTTGGTATTCACATGCCCACCAAACCTAAAGGTCTCCAATTTCTATCAGTTATGCCAGTTGAAAAACATGGGTTTCAGACAAGATTGTCTGATTTCCACTATTTTTTTTTCCCTGAAGCTGAGACCCTGGACTGGATCACAGATTATTTGTCTAGGGCCTCGGTAGCACACCCAAGTCATGCCAGCTACTTCTTCCAAAAGCTTGGATCATGCCTTCATGCACCCATACACACTGGCCGAGATGCTGCTTCTTATAGGATGGACACTTACAACCTCTTAGAAATGTCAAGACCAGCTTCCAACCTGAGACTTATATACAGAGCTCCACCATCAGACTGGACCCTTTGCATAATGATGATAATGCTGCTGCTGATGATGATTGTGAAAACAAAACAATCATAACAATTGTAGTAGTTAGCATTAACGTTGAATACTGATACTATTATTAGCAAGACTACTACTAACAGTAGCTAGCATATATTTAGTATTACTATAAGCCATTTCATCCTATGACACCATCATGTGTGCATTATCAGTATACCCTTTATATATAGGAGAAAACTGAAGGACAGAGAAGGTAAAGAACTGCCCAAGGAGATGCAGCCACTAAGTGGTGGTGCTGGGAGTTAAACCCAGCAGTGTAACCCAAAGTTGCACTGCCCATTTTTACAGCCACTAGCCACATATGGCTATTGAGCACTTGGGATGCGGTTCATCCAGATTGAGATGTATTGTAATGGAAAATGCACACCAGATTAAGAAGGCTGAGTATATTTTGAAAGTGATGTCAAATACCTCATTAATAATTTTATATTGATTACATATTGAAATATCCATTTCTGGAATATATTTGGCTAAATAAAATATGTTACTAAAATAAACTTTACCCATTTCTTTTCACACTTTTTGATGTAGAGCTAGAATAGTTTAAATTACACATGTGGCATGCAGTCTACTTCTATTGTGCAGAAATAGCTGTCCAGAGAGCACACTTACAGATACATATCCTAACAGCATCAGTGATCATGCTAAATGCGCTAGGCATACTACAATTGACCCCTAAACAACATGGATTTGAACTGTGCAGGTCCACTCACAGGCCGACTTTCTTCTGCCTCTGCCACTCCTAAGACAGCAAGACCAAACCCTTCTTCTTGTCCTACTCCTCAGCTTATGTAACATAAAGACGACAAGGATAAAGCCCTTCATGATGATCCGCTTCCGCATAATGAATAGTAACTATATTTCTCTTTCTTATGACTTTCTGAATAACATTTTCTTTTCTCTAGCTTTCTTTACTGTAAAAATAGAGTATATTATACATATAGCACACAGAACATGTGTTAATCGACTGTGTTATCTATAAGGCTTCTGGTCAGTAGGCTATTAGTAATTAGCTTTTAGAGGAGTCAAAGTTCTATGTGGATTTTTGCCACACAAGGGGTCATTGTCCCTGCATTGTTCAAGGGTCAACTGTAGTTCATTTAGGTTCTAAATAACCCTACAAAGAAGGTATTAGCACTTCCGTTTTACCAATGAAGCAATCCAGATGCAGTCCATTAAGGCCCTTATCAATGACCACACAGTGAATAAACTTTGGTCTCATGATCTCTGATCCGGTGTGCTTTACTCTGAAGTCATGTAAAATTCTTATAATCTATAACCAGGCTGTAGGGATTCTTTGATGCTTTTAATATTTTGTACTTTCTAGCATTCCAAGCTAGCCTTAAAAAAGTTGTTCAGTCTTCCAGAGGAATAGCTTTACAAGAACAGTTTTAAAATATTCTTATCAATTTAACATATAATATCAATTCACATTGGATTGTAATCCCCTCACCCCTTTCTTCTTTCTGTGCAGAAACTTCTGGTTCACTTCCTAAAACATGTACCTTCCTTTAGCAATTCTTGAAAAACAAATTAAAACACCTTTCTTATATTAATTTTGTTTGTGAATGTTATTAAATATGAACATGAGTCTATGATCTTTCTGTACTGAATATTCACTAAAGATGGAAAGAAATTTCATATAACCTTATATAACAGAAATTGGGAAAAAGAATAATAATTTTGACTACATAAGCCTTTATTAACATATAACATAAAATGACTGCATTTTATAATTTTGGGAAGTTCTACTACTCTGCAAGGCCATACTTTTACCTTACATCTTTCACCATTTGAAATGACCTCAAATGATGCTCTATTTCTATCTGTTCTTTGCCTGTAGGAGTGTGTCCATTAGAAGGATGGCTCTGGGATGCTGGAGGGCTGAGAGCTGGGCCAGAGATATATTTCAGCAACAACTGTTCTAAATATGATCCTCAAACATAAATGTCTCCCTTCCAACCCAAGTCCCGTATACTTGCGCATTTGGGTCCCACTGTCTGAAATGCCTTCCATTTTATACCCTGTGTCCAAGGCTGTTGGGAATTTTTATAAAATCATGTAAGACTTTGCTGAAACACCCCTTCTTCTGTTATCTTCTCCCTGGTTCCTAGTAACCTTGACGGGATGCCCATGAGTCCATGACACTTTAAAATTCTTATTGGAGTACCCAGTACAGGATTTGTTTATTGTTTGTGACTGTCTTTCTTTCTCAGTAGACCATGAGCTTCTGAGAGCAGGAACTTTTTTAACTCATTGTCATATACTTTAAATTTAGTGTAAAACCCAACCTTGTCGAACATTGTACAGCAAAGCAAATATTTGTTGAATCTCATCGTTCCCTCTCTCCCTTGCACTCTGTATTCCAGTCCTGTTGAACTTTCATTTCATCCTGTTGATTTGATTCTTTCTTGTCCCTGTGCCTTGTGTATTATGTATGTGTATATGATATTTATATTATCATGTGATATTACAGGCAGTACTGCCTGCAGTACACCCTCCGTATACCCGCTTATTCCTTATTCTTCTTCTAAAAGGTTTTCCTGACTTTTGAGGGAAACAGATCTTCCTTCTCTATGTCCTCACTACTCCTTGTGCTATCCCCAACATCATACTCTGTGCCTCTTCTGGAAACAAGAAACCTGAAGGCAGGGGCCAGGTCGGGTTTGTTTACCACTGTATCCCCTGTACCTGGGGCACTTCCTGACGTGAAGTGGTTGTTCAGTAAATATTTCTTGAATAAATGGTTGAATAAATTTTATTCAAACACAGGCTTGTCATTTTAACACCCCATTTTGCAATTCCATATGTGTTCAGTATAGCATTTAGACAGACTTGGAGAAATAATATAATATAAGGGAACTTTAGGTTCCAAATATAACACAGTTAGAAATGCTTTCCCAGGGAGTTTATTTTACAGTGTCAGGAGCTGGTAGCTATCAATGTGGAGAAGCCTGTATGGATGCACAGGCAGAGTAAAGCTTGGAAACAGCGACCCTGCTGGTGCAGCTTCTCGTCTTGTATTTCCCTACTCAGCTACCCAAACCAGAACCTGAGAGTTAGGTACCCTTCTCCTTTCTCTACCTCCTGATCCACCTTCACAGCAAATCACCAGGTCCTCCTGATTTTACCCCTTGAACGATTCTCAAACACACCCCTTCCTCTCCTATCTAGGTCCCCATAATCTGCTACCCGCACAATTGCAATATCCCCTAACTGTTCTCAAGGCTCTAGCTTTTTCTTCTCAACCTCATCTTCCCATTGCTACAAAGGTGAGCATTTAGAATTAGAATATGGCACTCCTTTCCTTAAATCATTTCAGTGGGCGGCTCCTTGTCACCTTGAGCATTAAATCCATTCTCTCAGCATGGCAAAACAAGGCCCTCCATGATCTGGTCTCTACCAACCCATCTAATCTTTTCTTGGATTTAAAATTCTAGTAAGTGTGAAATATGATTTCCCCCATAATCCATGAGATTTCACACATCTATGCTTTTGTTCATCTTACTGTATCTTTCTTACATCCCTTCTCTCATAGCCTCTTGCATAATTCTTACTAACCTCTTAAGATTCACATGGACAGTCATCTTATTCAGAGAGTTTTGTCTAAATTCCATGTATGGCTTAATGTCTTTCCTCTGGATGACCATAATATCCTGAATATACCTCTGTCTCTACTTTGAGATGACTGTCCAGTGGTCCCAAAATTTTTATCGTGTTCTTTATCAATAACATTGCTGAATATGCACCTCAATATGTATATTTATTTGTTTATGTATGCAGGTATATATTTATGTGTGCATAAATTTACATATATACTCCTTCATTAATTATGTATTGTGTATTTTAAGGTATATGTAAAATTGACATTGTAAGCACCAGATAAAGGTAAAATGACAACATTTAAGGCATTTTGAAATGTCTTAATGCATTGAAAAACACATTTTTGTATACAATTAGTAATGCTCTTTACAGAAAGTCATGTACCTTGATTGGTTTGTTAATTTTGAATTTAATTCTTTAGGATATACCTATTTAAAAGACTCAGAAAGCCCGTACCAGAAAAAAATTGATAAGTTGGACTTCATCAAAATTAAAAACTTCTGCTCAGCAAAAACACATACGCACAAAAAAGAAACTAGAAAAAAGGATTTGTATTTCAAATAGATAACTCTTAAAATGAAAATATTTAAAAACAACAAACACCTTTTGAAAAATAGAGAAAAGACTTAGACAATTCACAAAGGAGGGTACAGAAAAAGCCAAAAAGCACAAGGAAAGGTGCTCAATAGCATTGCCATCAAGGTAATGGGAATTAAAACCACAATGAAATACCACTATGACTGCATGGAAAAGATAAACTAAAAGATGAACAACATCAAAAGCTGTAGAGTTTGTGAAACAGATGGAGATCTTGTGCATTGCTTAGCACATTCTCATAAAGTTAAACATGTACCAACCCTAGGACGCACAAGGAAGAACAACATACTTACAGAAAAATGACTTGTACAAAAATACGTGTTTTATATATAATAGGTAAAATAGTAAACAACCTAAGTGTCTGGCAAATGGTGAATATATATACTTTTTAAAATGTAGCACCGCCAAACAATGAAATACTACTCAGCAACAAAAAAGGTCTAAACTACTGATAAGTGCACTAAAACAAAAGGGCCTTGAAAATGTTATTCTAAGTGAAAGAAGTTAGCCACATATGAATACATTCTGTGTGAATTTTCTTTATATAAACCTCTAGATAAGGCAAAACTATGAGACAAGAAATAAAAGCAGTGACTCTCTCTGGGGAGTAGGATTGACTGAGAAAGGGTCTGGGAGAATCTTCTAGGATAAAATAAATGGTCTTTATGTTGACAGGAATGTGAGTTGCATGAGAATGTGCATTTGGCAAAGTTTATCTCACTGTAGAGATAAACTCTGTATAAAACAGTGTCTGGATGAACCAAAACCAAAACAAAGACTTTTTTTAAAAAAAAGTTTCCTATAAGGGGCTGGGTGCAGTGGCTCACGCCTGTAATCCCAACACTTTGGGAGGCCAAGGCGGGTGGATCATGAGGTCAGGAGATCGAGACCATCCTGGCTAACACAGTGAAACCCCATCTCTACTAATAGTACAAAAAAATTAGCCGGGCATGGTGGCAGGCACTTGTACTCCCAGCTACTTGGGAGGCTGAGGCAGGAGAATGGCATGAACCCAGGAACAGATACAGAGAGTACCAGAATATAGGACTTCCATGGATATACCTTGTTCTATTGATTTCATTTTGGAACCATGTGATTTTATAGAATTATAATGCAAAACAAAACAAAACTGATACATTGAATGGCAAATAAATTGTACTTGTTAACTGTGCATTGCATTGCTGGCTCAACCAAAAAAAGAGAAACTATTTCAATTAATTTTAGAGCACAGTGATTTGACAATATGCTCTGGTGGAATATCTGCCAAACGTACTCACAAAATTAGTCATATTGTTGTTGGTAATGTGAGTTTTTGTCATCCAGAGACTGCTATGTGTATTTTGTAGGATAAATTACATGAAAAATTATGTTGATGTTTTGGAGACCAGGAGTTTCCGTCTGGAAAAAAGGCTCTGCCGATGAAGATCAATTAGGTTAAATAAAAACCAAGTCCTGACTCTGAATTAGTATTATCAGTATGGATTCAAGATGCAAGCTACCATCTTAAAAAAGTCATGCTTTTTTGCAGTTTCTCCTGAAAAGACCTGGGATCAATGACCAACCAAGTAGCAAAAAATGCCTCTAACATCCAGATTATAATTTCTATTATTTCTGACTAATAGGAAATAGGACATTTTGAAGAAATGGCTAAACTCAGATCTGAAAGGGAAAAAAGGTACCAAAAAATCATGATGCTATCAAAGGCTAGAGGGGGCCTGTCAAAAAGACTCTGAAATAAGCTTAAAGTGGCCCACTCAACAAAAAATAAAAGATGCAATGGATTAAAACGAAGCAAGTATGCTTGAATTTATTGAAAAGAACAAGTATGGTCAATTTATTTTTTAAATACATTGGACATCTTTGGATAATGCTAAGAAACAAAATCATTATGTTGAACACTAACAAATGAAAGAATCAGGTGTTTATCCTTCTTCTCCTAGACAAACTGTACCTTAGGGTAAAAAAAAATAGTTGATGTAGATATTTATCTTTACAGAATGATAAAATCACAATATTACTATTTTGCAGCCCATAATGAACCAGTGGGTCTACCTGATGGTTGTTAGCATAATACAAATAAAGAACTAAATATTAAATGACTCCTAACTGAAGCACACAACATTGTCTATGAAGCATTCTTGCCGAAAATAAAATTGAGTCCAATATGATGCAACCACTGCTAGCTAGGTCTAATGACCAGCTTATATGATCCCTATTTACACAAACAAGCTATTATGTACATTTATAAGATAATCAGGCATTTTGAGGTAGAAATCTTATAAAGATATGCAAGTTCAAATGGTAGAAGGGCATCAGAGACTGGGTTCATTAGATAAAGAAACTCATTTTTAAACATGATTTATAAATTAGGCAAAGTTTTGTTGAAATTTGATTGATAACTTCATTTTCCTTGATGTCACCAGTTTTCTTGCAAACTATTAGTTTGAATATTTAATAAAAGTTTTCAAAACCCATAAGAACTCTTTATTTGTAAAATTTTAACAGGTAAGATAATACCATATCTCTAATATTTTTTAAATAAGTAGAAATAATGAATAATGTCACAGATAAATGTACTCATAACACTTGCAAAAAGGAAATCATTTAACCTGAAAACAGTTTTTATATCCTTCTTCAAAATGAATTTTCTATAACCTGTGTTTCTTTAAAAATCAATGTGTTTTAGAGTGTGTGATTCCTAAAAATAGATTAATTAGGTATTATACCAGTAAAGTCCATTTGTCAAAAAATTTGGAATACCTTTTTCTGTAAAAGAATAAGCATATAGATTAGCTTTAAGTCCAACAGCATTTCAACATTTTTCAAAAAAAGCTTTAGAAAGTATTTCAAAGATCCAGATGGCATTGGGAGATATACCTAGTGCTGGATGACGAGTTGGTGGGTGCAGCGCACCAGCATGGCACATGTATGCTTATGTAGCTTACCTGCACATTGCGCACATGTACCATAAAACCTAAAGTATAATAATAATAATAATAAATAAATAAATAGAAAAAAAAGAAAATATTTCAAAGATCCTACTATATCTGAGATGCCTTGTGATTATAAAGAGGATATTTCTTAAGAATTTATGCACTATATGCATTTCTGAGTGTATGCACTTTTTTTGGCCTAAATTGCTTGCCTATGAAGGATTCAGGAAATTATATTCTCACCTCAACATTTCCCTGAAATCCATCTAAAAAATTCCAGTAAAGAGCAACCGCTTCATCAGTAACTACACTTCACAGTTATTTCCACAAACATTATTTTTATTAAAAAAAAATTTTCTCCTGAGAATATATTATCTCTGCTACAGCCCTCCTTTGGTGGTTTAAAAAAAAACAAGTAGTTCTTTGTGTATGTTATTGTTGAAACAGGATAGAGAAAATACCAGCAGCTGGGACATGTTAGAAACATTTCTGCCTTCTTCCAAGGCATTGCAAAATTCCCAAGTTGGGTAGCTTCTGTCTAATATTTACAACTGTATCAATATTGTGCATCTTCCAACGATTTTATGACAAAGGAATGCATATAAGTATTTAACTATGTTATATCATTTTCTATGTATTATTTTGGCCATTGTTATTGTGGTAGGAAGAATAAGCATGTTTCTAAAAGTATTTTTTTCATCATTAAGTAACATACCTCAGATAAACCTTTTAAACATTGATTATTATGTTTAGTAAAATTTTGCAAGACTCTAATTGCATTTCTTATGATTTTAAACATTACGCAGAGGTATGGGTATTTGTTTATATGTTTTTCACCACTCCAAATTCGTCATAGTAAATGTGAGAGAGTCAAGATGCCACGATCCCTGTGGGTGATTAGTTTGTCTTAATTTCTTCGCATTGGACATTGTTGGATTTCACATTTCACGTATTTCTTTATTTTATAAAAATAAACAGAAATAAGCATTTTGGTATTTTCTTCCTGTAATCAAAGGCTTTTCTTGTAAATCCATGGTGTAGGAACCCCATTTTGAAACCATGTCTCTCCTAAGATTCTTCTACATAGGAATGAGGTTTTATTCATATTTGTAAACCTATATGAAAGCTCAGGGCTTGGCATATGCTAAATAATTGTTAACGGAGCTAAAAAAGAACTGAAAGATTAGATCTCAATGAAGTTATATATTTTCTTATATATATTCTTATTCTTTCAGAGACAGATATTTTATCTGGTTTATTGTACTTATTATCTAGGGTTTATTTCACTCACCTTTTAATGACACTGTATATAGATATTATCAGTGTTTTACAATAACAGCCATTTCATTAAGGCAAGCAATATTTCATCATGATTCTTAAAAACAGGCTCTCCCCAAGTATCTGAAATCTGCTTTAGGATGTTACATATACAGGTACCTGCTTCCTTTAAAAGGTAGGCTCTTACCCTAAAAATAAAGTATATGGTATACCCATATACCAATCTCAATGCCATTTCCTACATTTGAGGAAGCAGGAGTCGAACCTCAAAACCATTATGGAGACACGATATCCGTGATTCTCTTGGATATTCAAAGTCTACTACCAAAACAAATAATATTGCTTTGCTTCCACTTAATAATTTTATTAGGCTTAGTCTCTAAAAACATGCCTGAAATTTAAGACTTCTCCATTATTAACCACTCTTTATTGGCTTTAAATAATAGACTTGAGGTTGTAAAAGGAGGATAATTTTTACTTTAAGTGTTTGCTGGGTAACTTAGACCAGAAGCTCAATTGAAATGTTTCAGAGTAGAGCTCCAATTTTAGCTGCATTTGTAGTTCACAAATGCAATTATAAGGAGCCAAAAACCTCTAAGTTATGCCACTTACAATTCCAAATTCCAATCAGTCAATATTTATACAGCACCCACTGGGTGGAAAATGCTGTAGTGGCACCATGCATAAAAACAAAATAAGCATTTTATTACAAGGAATAAACAATACAGTTGCGACACCACTGTGTCACACCCTTAATATCATGCCATTGACTCAGACATAAAATTGAATGGCATGTTAATAAGTGAATGCACTCCAGTGTTTTTTGATTCTACAATACTAACATCTCATGCATGATCTGTCACACTGTGGATGCTGCACTGTTTTGAGCAACCAGATACAGCTTGTTGATCAATTCCACCCGTCATTGAGATGCTAAGGCAAGTTTCTAGGTTCTTCTTGAATGAAGCCTTTTAATCTCTTCCTGTAAATAATGAAAGAGAATTAGGGCCTGATTCCCAAAGAGAAGACTGAAACTCTCAGATAAGAAAGGGGAAGAAAAAACTGAGGGTGCCTCCCAAATAAAAGGTGTACCCAATGACAAGTAAAAAGATCATCCCCACCTAGGAGTCAATATGCATCTCCGAGCAGCAAATATTACTAACAAGGGTGCTAGGAATAATGGAGGACCCAACTAGAAAGATGGGATTGTCAGGGAACCAACATAATTAAGCCTACGTCCAAAAAAGAAATCAATAATTTCACTAGTGTTACAAGAAGGCCTTGGATCTGAGTGCATATCTGGGTATGTGTATGGAAGCCTGCTTGGGGAAACTTTGTCCTGTGGCCTGGGGGAGGAGGATATCATATCAATATTTTGTTGAATTTGGAGCAAATAGCAGAGCACCCAAAATTATTTTGGAAATTCGATCAGAAACAAGGCAAAATCAACAGCAACATCCAGTTTAGGATAAGGTTGGGGTGAGGGTGGAAGAGGTAAGGCAGTAGTAAGATAAAACAATAGTTTCAAGAAGTTGTCCTGGATAATTTATAACGTATAGTTTAGGGCAGTTTTTCCCCTGAATATAGAGAATATTCCCTGGAGAGAAAGTGCTACCTTCAGAAGGCCAATTTTAGGCTAATAAGAATCAAATTTCCCTTTTTTCTTAGGCCTTAAACACAGAGACACCAGAGACTTCTGGGAATGTGGGTGAGGGTGGGAAGGGGATTAGAGGCCACCTACTGAAACATTTATTTGTTTGTTCATTAAAAAATATAATGAGTAAATGCTAGGAACCAGGTACCGTCATAAACTGGGAATAAGATTAACATATTCTCTACATCACTGAGTTTGCATCTTTGTGGGGGAGACTGAGTCATACGTAAATAAATTACATAGCTTCAGATAGCTAAATACACCATTAAGAAAACAAAACAGAGCAGGACTTGAGAACAAAGGCGGAGGGGATAAGGAGGCTATTTCAGAGAACTTTGTCAGATCATTGTGAAGAAGGTTTTAATGGGGCTGAAATTACATGAAGAAATGAAGCAGGCAAAAGCTCTGGGGACAGAAATATTTCATGAGGAAGTAGCAAGTAAAAAGCCCTGGAGGCAGGCCCAGGCTTGGTGTGCTAAGGATAGAGAAGTCAGTGTGGAGGGAGTCAAATGCTGGGAGTGGTTAGTGGCCTTTGGCACTTTGGGTTGCAGTACCCATGTCCTGTAGACTGTTGTAGGATACTTAAAGATTTAGTTTTTATTGCAGGTATTGTAGGAAGCACTGAAAAGTTTTGAGCAGAGAACAGTGTGATCCGACTAATTATTTAAAAGTTATCCCAATGTTTCTGCTTTATGATGAGAGCTGCACCCGGATCTGTGATACTTTCATCCCTGTCTTATTTCTGACAGCACTATGACCCATGGCATATGCCAAATATTTGCCTTAATATTATTCCGGCAATGTCTACCAGGCAGATGTTTAAATTCTTTAGAGGTTAACTATAGGAAGGAAAGTAGTGAATAAAGCCAATCTTTAAAAAATGAAGTCCATGAAGCAAAACTTTCAGGATGTGAAATGTTCTCTAAGATAGTCAAGTCCTTCTGTTGTTGCAGGATGTAGTAACAACACAGTAGACTTCTACTGAAAAAATCAGTGCCAAAAATTCCTAAATGATGATCAGAATCAAAATAAAGCTTTGGAACGGAATTAGGCAACAGACAGATGCTTCTCAATTCAGGGTCTGCTCCCCAGTGTTCTTACACTGACTGGCCACTTTTTTTTCAGGCAACAGGGGCACATTCCCTATTGCAGCCAGGGACATCTGTTACTGGCCACCTATTTGTTTGAAAACAACTATTTGTTTGAAAATCCCCAGGAGGAATAAGTTAAAGAGATCTGTTCTATACCATGGTGACAGTAGTTAATAACAATATATTGTATACTTAAAAATTGCTAAGAGTGTGTATTAGTTTGTTCTCACACTGCTAATAAAGACATACCCGAGACTAGGTAATTTATAAAGGAAAGAGGTTTAATTGACTCCAAGTTCCACATGGTTGGGGAGGCCTCACAATCATGGCAGAAGGCAAATGAGGAGCAAAGTCATGTCTCACATGGTGGCAGGAAAGAGAGCTTCTGCAGGGGAACTCCCATTTTTAAAACCATCAGATCTCATGAGACTTATTCCACAAGAACAGTATGGAGGAAACCACCTCCATGATTCAATTATCTCCAACTGGCCCCACTTTTGACATGTGGGGATTATTACAATTCAAAGTGAGATTTGGGTGAGGACACAGCCAAACTGTATCAGAGAGTAAATTTAAACTGCTCTAACTGCAAAAATAGATACATATATGAGATGATGCATATGCTAATTAGCTTCATTTAGTCATTCCATATGTATGCACGTATCAAAACATGATGTTGTACACCATGAATATATATACTTTTTATTTGTCAATTAAAAACATTATGTGAAAAAAATAAACAGTTTCTTTTTGTGTACTCTTTTCCTTTTCCTTCAGATTAATCATCTGGCTGTGTCTCCATATTGTCAAAACTCCTGGTTAATTCTCTCTACCAATAAATTTAATTTTTGATCATTTCCATGCCTACACTCAGAACTATATTCAGAGTAAATAGAAGAGCTTTTGAAAATGACTTTTTCTATGCAGAGAAAGGGTTGAATCTCTCCCATTTAAAGCTGTGTGATCTCATGCAAATAACCTTAACCTATCTGGACCTCAGTTTTCTAATAGGAATAATTTCTACCTCATAAAGCTATTACGACAGTAGATGAAAAGAAAAAAAAGTATTAATTTATTTGATATTTCCAGCACCATGTTCATGATAGGTAAAATAAATGATGACTTTCATTATTAAAGTTGTTAAAATGACCATCAGCAGTGCAGCATAGTCCTTTGATTAAAAGAAAGAACACAGTGAGCCTATAACAATTTCTGGTTCCTGATCCACCTAAAAAATACAGACAACCGTATGAGAGGAGTTTTGGAAGGAAAGTCAAGAAGTTACTAGAAGATGTGACTATTTTCAGCTAAACTTTACATAAGACACCACCAAAGAGCTCAACTTCCAAATGTGTGCCATAAGCGTTAGACAAAAAATGTTAAATAATGAATAAAATAATATAATTAAACATTTATGAAAGAGAACAGCCTCTCATGGTGATTTCTCTGTGACCCTGTTTTACTTACATTCCTCTGCAGGCACACTTAAGTAAAACCCTAGGAAACACAAGAGATTATTTTTCCAAGTGTTGGCATCCACATTACTTTAAAATGATATTTCTTATTTTTAGAAAGAGAATCACTTTTTTTTTTCCAAAGGAGTATAACAGTTTCTTGGCCTTTACCTCTGAACTCTCACCTTCCCAAAAGGCATCTCCAGCAATGTACAAACTCCTCCATAAGGAATGATTTAATTTGGCAAAGGACAAAAATACCAATTAACTTTATGTTAACTGACTCAACTGTGTGATGTCTGGAAAATTTGATGACTCACAAGAAAATCTGACAAAAATGTTTTCACATCAGAGGGAAATTGCAAAACTTCTGGCCGTGCACCAAATAGGCCAACTTTGGCAACATCCTGTAATAAACACCAGGAGAAAATTGTTAGGTATGCAACAATTTATTCAGGACATTTTTTTAAAGGTTTCCATTGGATAAAATGGCCTTTTCTTTTTTCATTTAATCTTGAGTGCCTGTCTGTGTTTGGTATCCTTCACAGTGAACTACTAATTAGAACCAGACCCAGCACAAGCATCTCTGAAATTCTCCTCAGTTAACTGTTGACCTGTAACATTCATGATTTCTACTGGACAACTATTATGCAGGTACTTGCCTTAAAAATAAAACACACACACAAACACACACACACACACACACAAACTTCTTGTATCAGATACATTAGGATTAAATTGCAAACTTGACTTTTTCCTTAGTATGGAGTTACCAGTAGTGAATATTATCTTCATCTAATGGGCAAAATGCAGCAATAATGAGAAGCTATTTAGTCCAATGGTCATGAGCTTGGGCTCTGTCATTGACCTAGGCCTCTATTTTAATCACAAATTCTTTGCTTATTAACTGAGTGACCTTGGACTTGTTAGTTAACCTTTTCAAGCCTCAATTTCTGATCTGCAAAACAGAGCTAGCAATGTTAATTCCTCTAATTAAGGGTTAAATCAAGGATAAAATAAAATAAATTCCATAAAGTTTTCAAGCAGTGTTTAGCAGATTTGGGATGTATTACATTGTTTTATACACTTGTAAATTCAGAATAAAAGAAGCAAATTTTATTTATACATATTGGATTAGATATACAACCAGGATAAGCTATATTAATGACTTCACAGATTTAGATGGGAAAAAAAGTGATCCCTTCTAGCAGATATTGGTTAGTTTTATTTTGTGGAATACATGTAATTTTAGTTTCAGCACTCAAATCAGTCAAAAGAGTTGGGCCAATTTTGTCTGTAAACATTACTTGAGATTGACTCAATTCTAAAATTATGTAATTTTGTCTTTTGTTTCTGAAGCCTGATTCATTGGACTGGGACCAACCAACTATAAGAAAAACAATACAACATTAATTTTATTTGGATCCCTCTTATATTTCTATGTACTCAGACAAGTTAGCCACTCCCCCATGGAGAATTATTTATAATGAGTTACCATATCTTAAGAAATTTACATATATTAAAATACACAAAACAAATAAAGCCACACTTCTAAAAAGAAGCAAACTCTCTGGACTTCTAAAGAACAGGTGACCTAAAATGGTATGCTCACTGTTCTCTGAAAGTCAACCAGAGGATGCCAAATTACAGTACCCACTCCAGACTTTCTACAATATTAAGCATTTAGAAATGTTAATATTTCTAAAACAGTAACCCAATCAAGATGAGAATAATGACTGATCTTCATGGAATGTGGAGAAGAAACAGAAGTAATCCCAAAGGTGGCAATTTACAATAACACAAAGATGTGCAGTTTGAAACTGTCACCTTGCATAGTACCTAGGAATGAATAGGAAGAAAATAAGAACTGCAAAAAAATTATTCCCTTTTGCTCCAGGAATTTAGGAGAAAAGTTTAGGAGGTATGAGGCTTCTGGATAGTTGTCCAGGGACTTTCAGTAGTATCCCACAGGCTTGGAGAGCTTCGGAAAAGATGCTACAGGGCTTTAAATGTACAGCAACTGAAAAAGTACTTTTAACCCTGTTGACTTGTTGGTACCTCACAGAAGCACATTCAAAAGAAGCATCACTGAAGAGAAAGTCAAATGGAATCACAACAAAAAACTTGTACTTCCTAGCAAGCAGTTTTATTTGCTTCTTCAGATTTGGCAAAAGTCAGTTTCGATTTTGTCTTTAATTTGAACTCTTAATGTTATATCGAGGGAGGATGACATGGAAAGAAAGACGCAAATTGAAGACTTTATGTGGCTTATAGTAATAATTCTTCTTAATTTAAGATGGTCTTCTCTCTTCTAGACTTATAGCTTGAAGTTTATGAGTGTCAAGACAGAAAAAATAGGTCAAGAATGCTTTTGTAGCTTGACATAATAAAAGGACATGCTTAAAAGTTTTGAGAAATGATCAAAATATGCCTTTCACAATTCGGTAATCCCAAGGAAAGCTGAGGATAAAATTTCTAATACACAGGGAATGAACATGCCAATATTTATATATTTCAAAGTTGCCTTAAAAATAAATATGCTTAGCAGAGTACATGACATGTTATATACACATGAAAGAGATAGAGAGAGAGAAGGGGAGAGAAAGAGAGAAATGGAAGAAGGAAGAAAGGAAGAAGAAAGGAGGAAGGAAGGAAGGAAGGAAGGAAGGAAGGAAGGAAGGAAGAGAGGGAGGGAAGGAGGGAGGGAGGGAGGGTAAAAGAAAAAGAAAGGAAAGAAAGAAAGAGAGAAAGAGTGAAAGAAAGAAAGATTAGGTCTTTTTTCTTTGTTCCAGGTCTACCAGTTGATAAGACCTCCCTGAAAGGAGGTTTTGGAAAGGCATTCTAAACTTTTACCAATGACTGATGATGTTATAGCCTTCATACTTAACCAATTTTCAGATGACATGAAGTATATTAGAGGCTATCTAACCTATTGACCATCTGTCAGAATCCCTCCCTCCCCACACACAGAAAAAAGATAAATGGAGTGAAGAGAAGAATCTAATAGGTTTTTAATTTTATTTTAAATGTAGAAGCACAGTACATAGTCACTGTAAAAAATGATCTTAGAAAAAAATCAAACAAGAAAGAAGGCTATAAAGTGAATATTATAAGAGTGTTTTATTTTTTCTTGGACTTCTACAATCTCTTCAAATATAATCATGCCTCAATGATTGCTTACCTTTTCAATATATTCTATATGACTATATGCATATAGATACATATGTAGCTAATTTGTATACATTTTCTAAAGGTTGCATAAATGGATCAAGTTACACATACACACACACATATACAGAGAGATCCATATATAGTATGTATGCATGTATGTATGTATGTATGTATGTATGTATATATGTATACCCACACATAATTTACATAATTATTGTTAGCAATTGCATGACAATCCGTTATATGAACTAATATCTATTTAACTAATTTCCTATAGATTGAGATTCAGGTTTACATATAATGCTGAAATAAACAATGTTATACACAGATCTTTATGCACTAACATGAGTTTTAAAAAGTGAAATTATTGGAGCAAAGTGTGAAAATACATGAAAACTTTTGTTAACTACTAGGAAATCTCTAGGAATGTCCAAACTCAAACTCAGCTCACAAAACAAAATCCTAATGAAACAAGCATGGATCTGAATAAAATACTCAGAAAACACAATACAAATATAGAGGATATAAGACATGAAGAATATAATATAATAATCAACAACTAAGCCTATCATAATAAAATTATAGAACACAAAAAATAAATTTCAAAAGCAAATAAAGAGGAAATGTAGATAATATAAAAAGGAAGGAAAATTAGACTGACAGTAAACATCCTTACAACAATATTGAAAGTAATACTTGGAATGGAACACAGCACAGGTTTAAAAAAATCATAGGCGTTTGAGTTAAGAATATACTTATTCTCAGCCAAAATTAAGCAGTGACTTCCAAAATAAACTAATACGAATTTAGAGCTCATTTATAGAAATATAGTAATGATATTAGAAAAAGGAGGGGAAGAGGTTTTAGAATTGATGTGCTATTTACTTGTAAAATTACACTGGGAATGTGGGACTTAGTTCTATTACTATCTTGTTTCAAGTGAAGATATTCTAAGTTCTGTTCTTAAAGGAGCTGGTGAAGGAATTGGGGATTTGCAGAAGTCATAGAGATCACAACAGCTATTTTTAAATAGTGTCAAATTTGAGTGCTTGCCACACAGAAAATAAGTTAGATATGTCCTACATGGGATAAATTTGAATGATTGTCATACAAAATAGGAATTAAATATGTTCTGTACCTGAGAACCACATGTGCATTGTCATATTCTGAGGAAACAATGATCTCATTATTAGAAATATTCAAAGATGGAATGAGCTCTTTCAAAAGGCAGTGAGAGTCTCATCGTTGGAGATATTCAAAAGAAGGCAGGAAGAAACTTGGCAAGTAGACTATAGAGAGAAATCAGGAAGTACACGAAAAAAAGTAAGCTTTAAAGTTTACGTCAGTTGGCCTGGAAGAACAGGAGCATGCACTGGGGTATCTCTTTGGAGAAAATAACAGCAACGAGTGGAAACCACCTCTCACAAAATCCCATCTTTGCCAGCAAAGGCCTCAGTCTTTTTATACCATCAAAGACCAAAGCAAGGAAAATGCAACAGTTAAATGCTGGCCTCTTTTAAAAACATAATTTAAAAAATAATTCTCTTATTTATATGGATTTTTAGTTGTAAAATCTATCCAGTATGTTTACTCACTTCATGTCTTCAGCCCTATGGGAAGAATTAAAAAAAAAAAGAGCTCTGGTGGCCAATAATGAGTGTGCAGATTTCTCTATTTTTCAGTACAATATTTTGTGTTCCACTGTACATTATTTATTTTGATAAAGTTAAATTATTGAGTGAAACAGAGGAAAGGGCAATTTGAATAAAAATTCAATAAAGTAGTTGATGGCACTAAACTCAGGAGAGGTATCAAACTATGGAATCACACCTGGATTCAAGTGATTACTTTGTTATTTACTAATTTACTCTGTGACCCTAAGCAAGAACTCAATCTCTCCGACCCTCACTTTTTCACCTGTGAAATGAAGATAATGGTAACTACCTTGCAAAGCCACTAGGAAATTTAAGTAAGAGGGCAAAAACCTAGCCGAGTCCTGGTGCAGTTAATACTTGATTTATGTTAGTTTCTTTCTCTTCAATTAATTGATTCATTTTGTAAAACTTGTTTAGAGCAATGAAGAAAAATATTTTCATAACACTAAGCAGCATGAAGGTAAGAATCAAATCTGGTTGTTTACCATGACAGACCTAGGACTTGGCACAAAGGAAGTCCCCAAAAATAATTAGGTTGATATTGTAATTTATAAAATTTAATTATATAGATTTGAAAAAACAAGTTAAGATTAAAATTTTCCCCTTATTTTCCTTCCATTCTATGACGTGAATTACTATGCTAAAGCAATGATCTTGTCTTAAAATTTGGAAAAAAGTAACAATTTTGTACTTTGAGATACTATATCTCATCAGAAGCTGTATTTCCTTATCTTCAAATACAAGAGGCCACATACTTTACAGGACAACTTCTTGGGACAGGCCAAAACCCATGATCCCTAACATCTGACTTTGTGACCAACAAAAGCTGCCTTTTGAGTTTGTATTTGTAGATGTCATTTTAAAAAATCAATTTCCCATTTCGGCATAAGAGTCAAGGACCACATTTTCAACAGAATGCATCTGGTTTGCATTTCATTTCCAACTTCAACACCAGGTGTCTTTCATGTGTATTTAATTTTAGAGAGACAGAGCACCTCAGACATGGAATGATATGAAGTGGTTTAATAATACAGATAAAGGACATGCTGATATTGTATTTCCAGAATACAATTACTTCTTATTGGGGATGTTGCTATTATTGTTGGTATGGACTGAACTGAAATTATCTTTCAAGTTGTAGGCTTGGGATATAAGACAGTAAGCCTGATTTTAGGTACACAGTGAGCTCACATACATTCATGAATAAACACTGTATATGCTCAATGAGAGTTTCAGAAATTAGGACACGCCCCTCCCAAAAAAAAAGAAGAAAGGAGGGAGGAGGGAAGAAGAGTGGAGGTGAGGGGGAGAGAGAGAAACAGAAAGAGATTTTTTCACCAACGTCTTTATCAAACAATTAGTCATCCTTGGGAAATGTGGCTCAATCTCTTTGAGAGTGTGAAATTTAAACAGAAGAATAATTATTACATTAGTTACAAAAACCAAGCTTTCTTTAGGGAAAATGTTTTGATTAATGAAAATCAATTTCATCTCCTTGTATACAGAGTGCTATATCTAGAGGCCTTTCAGAAAGCCCAGCTTTGTGTCCAGCTCATTCCTGCAATGACAGTACTGAGAAATAATTTTACCTCTTTGAACTTTAATAGTAGGTATTAAATAAGCTAATGCATCGCATGTACATACTTATTGTCTGGTCCACAGTAAGCAGTCAGTACATAATTATAATCTTTATTGCTACTATTATTATTATTATTATTATTGTTTTCATTAACTCCTAACCCAAGGGGAGGACAGTTGCTTAATGGAAACTTATCAGAGCACACAGGGTGAAATACAAAGACTATCAACCAACAAACTCAGACATCTTTAGTTAACTTGAAATTATAGAATGAAAAAACACACTCCTATAAGCTAATTAAGATTAAGGATCACATTTTCCCTTAAGAAAAGCTGAAAATAAATTGGGCTTTTCTGCCTATCTCAGTTTAAAGACTATAAGCCTTATTAAATACATAGTAAATAATGGCTTTTCATTAATTTGATTTATTTAGATGTAAAGAAACTGGAGAGATGCACATCCTGAACTTATTATATATCCCAAACTCCTAAACCGAGGAAGGAATGGAGTAAGCATATACTCCATACTCCAGAAGCAGAAACTAATGTTTTAAAGGTTGGAACTATTTTACTTAAACTCTAACACATGGGAAGATTTTTTTTCCATATAAACTGCAAAGATTTGAAAATAAAGATTGATAATAGAAATGCCACATGACCCCAAGGTGAACTTGGTGGGTAAGCCAAGATGCAAGAAGTCAGAGTTATTTCCTTATGACTTGATTCTTCATCTGCCTAACTCCCTTAGAGATCTGCAGAGCTTGTAGTAGTTAACTGGCAGCAGCTGGGTTGGTTATCAAAGACATGCATTAGATAAACCTTTATTGAGTTATCTATTGTAGAGCCAGATGCTGGGTTAAACTGTAGAGATAAAAAGATGACAAAGACACTTCTGCTGCTGCCATCTGTAAAGTTCAGTGACCCTAGAAACATGAAAATAGCGAGTAACTGTACAGCATGGTGACAAGTTACCAAAGCACTGCCAAAATGCAACATATTATGTCCGGCTACAGGAAGGGGCATTCTAATTTACCCAAGGGATAGAAAAGACTTCACTGAAGTTGTAATACTAGAAACAGTGGTTCCAGAATACCTACCTAGGAAAATCTTGGAGCAGCAATTTGGTCACCAGTGACTGGCTTAAAGTTGTGTTTGCATACATAGCGCTTTTTACTAGATTAATAGATAAAATGTCACTCTTCACAGGAGAAAAAATGTGCACGGGAGCGGGCATATATTATGAGAGTGCTGAAGTTGTTCTGAGTCTCTCTCTCTCTCCTCTCAGTGCCAAAACTAATTTCAACTGAGTGTTTAAAGATGAACAGAGGTTTGCAAGATTGAAATGGTGAGCAAGGATTTCCCTGGCAGGGAGACAAGAGAGAAAAATAGAATTCGGAGATTACAATAGTTTAATTGGTGAGAAGAAGTGGGTCTCGTTCTGGTGGCACATTAGAATCCCTTCATGGAATTTCTTTTTAATGCCAATGCCCAAATTTTATCTCAACTAATTAAACCATAGGCTCTAGAAATGAGGTGCTGGCATTGGTTTTTGTTAAGTGATCCCAAGGTGATTCTAATGTGCATGCTGGCTTAAAAACTATTGATCTAGAAAAGTGTTTGCAGAGACAGGGAAGAAGATGTGACTGGGAAATTACTAACCTCGAATCCTTCATTATCTGGAAAAGAGAGATTATAATACCTAGTGCATAGGCTTGATGTGGGCATTAACTGGGAAAAAGTAGAAAGTAACATTGGTAACATTTATAAGTGCTTATAATAATACAGAAACTCTTCAAAGTATTGGTATTTTGTACATATTCTAAATTTATTTAATCTCCATAAAGCCATAGTAAAATATTTAAAGGTGAGGAATCTGATAAAAAGAGGACTCTGAGGTCACATAACTGATAAGTCTTCCAGGCAGCCTTCAGAGAGCCTTGTTTTTAAGCTTTGCTTTTCCCAGGGTGCCTGGCATCTGGGAGGAACCAATAAATACGGATGATCATTCTTATTGTTACTAATTTAAAAGATAAAAAAGAAATACATAAAAAATAGAGAGGGTTTGTCTTTGAGTAGTGGGCCTATGGATGCTATATTTATTCTTCTATTGTTCTGTATTATCTTTAAATTACTTTATCATGAACTTTCAACTTTATGGTACGATAAAATAAAAACATAAAATAAGTTAAAAACAATAATAATCCAAGTTCTATTTCTGCTTCCACTACTGTCAGAATAACTTCACTGAGTTTAAATGGGGATGATATTTAGCTGTGACTTTCAATATTTTTAGCAGTGGAATTCGTTGTTTTAAGAAAGTCTATTTTAGAAGTCCAGTCTGGTAAACAGACCAACACATAGCTTCTCTGATTATAGTACAGGAGGGGAAAGAGATTTCAAGAAATCTCTTGTGGGGGACACAGAGTAGTGGGGCCTGAGCTATCATCACCCTATAAAATACACACACACACACACTCAGGAGAGACAAGGTTATACTGTAGAAACAAACAATCTCAACTTTAAGTCACTTTAGTCAACAAGAATTTCTTGCTCATGCCCTATGTCTAAGATAAGTAAGTGTAAGTGATGGGCAAGGAAAGATGGAGGTAGTGGATTCAGCTCCACATAGTCACTCAGGGATCCAAGCTAAGGAGACTTCTCCAGCTCATTGCTTTACTTTCAGAAGCTCATGGACTTTTTGGTTATGAGGATGGGGAAAGACACAGATTGAATAATTACATAGAGTCTTTATTTGACTTAACCAGGAAATGAAATGTGTGGCTTCTACTGACATTTCACAGGCCAGAAATAGTTATATGGCCAAGTCAGCTATGAAAGGGCTGAGAAATGCAGTCTCCCACATGCCTGCTAGAATAGGAGTAGCTATCAATGAAACCCAGCAATGTTCACTATATGCATCAAGGGGGCCTAAGAGATTCCTCAGAATCAGATTCCTCAGAGCACAGTTTTAATACACCACTAAAAGAGGTGTTTCATCATACCCTTTCTACTCAAGTAGTCTGTGAATGTTTGCATCCTACAAAGACTTTCAACAACTCTCCTTTCTTACTCCTAATATTAAACAGAAGACATAAATCTATATTGTATTACCTTATTTATCCTTCCTGTGCTTATGTTTTTGGGTGCAAATAAATGCTCATTAACTCTCTTTACCTGAGCACAACCCATAATATCGCTATGTACTTTCCTTTTCATTCAATATCATTTTCCAATTGAAATGAGGATTTCATGAGAACAACAAAAGTTCTACATTCAAATAAATTCCAGAAATACTGGATAAAACAAAATTAAACAGTTATATTTATTGCAGAATTACTTGCTTTTAATATGGCTGCATGATTTAAATTTTGTATAAGGTAGTTATGCAGCACTTCTCAATCTAAATATTCTTTTAATTAGACAATTATACAAAATTTTCAAAACTCCCTAGAGCACAGTTATAAAAATACTGCATATATTAGAATATGGCATCTACAGCACAACCAATATTTTGATACTGATAGATGTGCTATGAACCATGTTTTGGCTTGTCCTATTGTTTCCTAATACCTTTAACAGCCACAGAAGTAAGGTATAGATAATCAAGTTCCCAAATTCCAAATCCCACATGACAGTAGGTGTGAAGTCTCTCAGCAGCAGTGCCTCTGACCTGACTGTAATGGTGTTACACAAAAATCTACGCATGTTGCTATGCAAAAGGGGGATCTGGTTTTCAACACCAAACCTGATAAAGAAGTGAGAAAATCTTCCCCTCTAAGGGAGGAGAATGTGACCATCATCTGTGTCCATAGAGCACATCCAGTAAAAAGCAGACCAAAAGAACAGAGCATTCAGGCCACAAAGAGCAACAGGATGAAGCAGACAGATAAACATGATACCTAGGATTAACTGGCACAATCCAACACTTTGCAGAACCTTTTCAAAGTAGATGTCTGAATAAACAAATTGATAAAGACTAGCGGACTTTTTTCAATGTATATAAATGAGGCTTGAAATTAAAATAAAAGATCATAAAAAGAAAAGTTACAATCTGAACCTAGATGATGATATTTTGCAAGATGCGAATGTCACATGTTACAAAAAATTTTAGCAGAATTCAAAAGATTAACACACCTCTGTCCATAATCTATCCCCTTAGACTCACTGACCTAGGGCTTTTGCCAATTTATTTGTGAAACAACATCAGTTTTATCAGAAAAAGAAAGAAACATAGCCAGAATCCAGAAATGATCATCCTTGACCAGATGCCTTTTGCCAACACTGGCCTCTGAGAGAGAGGCTCACTTGATGTTCTGGACGAAAATACTCTTTATTACTTGATAGACCTTAGCCCTGAGTCGTTCTTTGGTCTTCTATGCCTCAAACTTGGCTGGCTGCTGTGAGAAACATACAGGTTCTCTCTTGACACTCTTGTCTCCAGTTTGCCTAAGCAGATTTTTGTCTCCACGTTTGTCTTAGACCAAGCTCAGCCTTTGTAGTTTCATCATTATAAATGGTAAGAAGAGACATGGGAAGAGAAACCCACAGAAAAATGAGCATCATTTTTGAAGCCTAGTATAGAGCTGTCCAAGTCATTCCCTAGATGCTTTCCTTCCTGTCATGGGCATTATAAGCAATAGGAAAAGGAGTAGGAGGCCACTTCTAGTTGCATGATAATGCCATTGTCACTCTCTGGCACTGCAGCCCAGTGGGATCCCTGGGGGTTAGGTATATGACATCAGACTGTATATAAAAGGGCACTTCAAGAATTTCATGGAAAAATGAAATTAAAAGATTAAAGTAAAAACTATAAACTTTATTTCTCAACACAAGCTCCACCAAGTTTAAGACACTTTTGTAAGCAAGGATACCAGTCATTTAGTCCAGCCCTTGAAAACTAAGGGTCTTAGGAATTTAACCATGCCAATGCAGTCTTTTTTACATGATTGATGGGAAAAAATCAGAGCCCTCTAAAGATTTTTTTAAGATTAGGAAACAAAAAAGTCAGAAGGAACCAAATTAGGACCATAAGGTGAATGCCTAATAATTTCACATTGAAACTCTCACAAAATTGCCCTCATCATAATGAGGAGGAATGAGCAGGAGCATTGTTGTGGTGAAGGAGGACCCTCTGGTGAAGCTTTCTTGGGCACTTTTATTCTAAAGTGTTGGTTAACTTTCTCAGAACACTCTCATAAGGAGCAAATGTTATTGTTCTTTGGCCCTTCATTAAGTCAACAAACAGAATGCCTTGAACATCCCCAAAAAAACTGTTGCCATGACCTTTGCTCTTGACCAGTCTGCTTTTGCTCTGACTGGCCAACTTCCACCTCTTGGTAGCCATTGCTTTGATTATGCTTTATTAAGCCATGTTCCATTTCCTGTTACAATTCTTTGAAATAATGCTTCAGGATCTTGATCCCACTTGTTTCAAATTCCATTGAAAGCTCTACTCTTGTCTGCAGCTGATCTGGGAATAACAGTTTGGCACCCATGATGTGGAAAATTTGTTCAACTTTAATTTTTCAGTCAGAATTGTGTAAGCTAAACCAACTGAAATGTCGATGATGTTGGTAATCATTTCTGATGTTTATCATCAGTTGTCTTCAATTAGGGCATGAACAAGATGAAGTTTTTCCTGACAAATTGATGCAAATGGTTTGCTGCTGCAGGCTTCTTCCTCAATATTGTCTTGTTCTTTCTTAAAATGCATTATCAATTTGTAAACCGCTGATTTCTTTGGGGTATTGCCCCCATAAACATTTCATAAAGCATCAATAATTTTGCCATTATTCCACGCAAGCTTCATCCTAAATTTGATGTTTGCTCTTGTTTGAATTTTAGCAAAATTCAAATTGCTCTGATAGGAGCTCTTTTTAAACTGATGTCTTAGCCTTCTTAGTGCCTCAAACTAGATCCTGTTCAAACATGTTATAACAAGTTAGTATGAGTTTATTTTGGTGGAAAAAAAATGTGAAATCCATGCATTTTCTTTTTATAATAAGCACTTTCCATGAATATTTTAAAGATTACTCATACAATAGATTGGGCAGCCTTTACACCATGTGAGGTACAAGGGAAGGGATTACCCAGAAATAGCCACATCTCCTCCTTCTCAGTACTCCCAAATATCTCCTGGTCTCGCGGTAAGAAAACAGGGTACGCCACTATCCAAGTTCTGGGACAGCCTGACATGATGGCACTTGAGCAAGGAACAGTGGACTTTCTAATGGTAGGCTTCAGAATCAGAGAGATTTACCCTCAGTCATAGGCAATGTCGTCCAACCACCAGACTTCCACAAAACAGGGGCAAATCCTTCTTCTCTCTACCTGTCCCACAGCTGGCAGTCAACCTGAACACATGCTCTAAATAGCCAGCATATCCCTATTGAGAAAAAGGAGCAGAAGGAACAATATTACAGAGTCCTTGTCACAAATTCTATAGACAAGTCACCACACCCGGCAAGGGAAAGAGAGAGTCAGGCAACAGGAGGGGGATGACATGCTACAAAAAGGAAGCAGAAAGCAGGGGGAATGGAGGTTCCTGAATCCAACAAGACACAGAGTTAAGACTTAATGGTGTCCTATGCATTTCAAGGCTGGTCACGCACAAGTGCTCATGGCCCTCCCCCACAGTTCTCCCATTCTGATTCCTCCTCTGAGCCAATGTTTGCCACTCAACACTCCTGCAGCCTTGTCTAATTGCAGTCACCTCTGTGGGGAATCTAATTATGCTGCCTTTTTACTTTGTCTAGACTACTCTCTTCTTGTCTCCTTCATCTCCTCTCATTTCTCCCACAAGCGGCCCAATTAATGCATGGAGGCATATGGTTAACTGGCCACACTTGCCTTTCAAAAGAAAGCCCCCTTTGTCCTAGCAACCTGAGTAATGATAGGTACCACCAGGTTTTCTTTGTTATTTAGGGTATCTTCCTCACAAGCAAACAAAAGCACATTTTAAAAGACTACCTAAGAGCTGGAACTTATTACAGAAACTTGAGGTTTCTGGAAAGACAATTCTTGGATAACAGAAATCTCATGCTAGATCCAGAGTTACTGTAGATCCTAGTTTATAGTCATTACATGGGGTATCAAGAATCTTCACAGTGACCACTAATAGGGTTCTCCAAATGGCATAAATGTCTAAAGAGGTTTTATTGCTGTAGCTTATTCCTGATGACATACAGGAAACCTCAGTACATATTTGACTTGTCTATTCATTTGTGAATTTAAAAATGAACCTATATAATTTTCTTCAGAAATTACATGTGGCATAATTTTCATGTCACATTATTATTTTTTAAAAATTCAAATTTAAATATTTTGGAAACTACACAATTTTTATTATTCTTTGCCATTGCTTACATTTGATCGAAACGCCTATGTTTTTCTTCAAATTTTTACCAGTGGCAAATCTATACGGGTCTGCAGCAACTTGATCCTTGCCTCCTCAGTGTAAAGAATTCAACTGAAGGACAGAAATAGATTTAAGGCAGAGGGAGAGACTAAGGCAAGTTTTAGAGCAGGAGTGAGAGTTTATTAAAAAGTTTTAGAGTAGGAACAAAAGGAAGTAAAGTACACCTGGAAGAAGGTCAAGCAGCAACTTGAGAAATCAAAGTGCCCAATACAGCCCTTGACTTAGGGTTTTATGTACTGACATGGTTCCAAGGTTTGTGTTTCCTCCCTGCTTGATTTTCCCCTTGAAGTGGGCTGTCTGCATGTGCAGTACTTGGGAGGGGCCCCATGTGCAGTGTGTTTACTGTAGTTGTGTGCATGCTCACTTGAGGCATTTTTCCCTTACCAGTCAAGCATTCCCAGAGGAAGGTCATATATTGGTTGAACTCCTCCATTTTGCCTCTTACTGCAAATACTTGAGCTCACTCACCCAGCTCCTGAGATCTCCTCAGGAAGCTGCTGATCACCAGCTTCAGTTTTGTATCTACTGGAAGACTGTCTTTTCTCGGTGCTGGCTGTGGCCAATTATCATTTTTGAGACAGTTTAACAACTGCCTCTCCATCACCTGATGGTCTCCTGGCATTCCTGGTCTGGGCGGGGAGCCTCTTCTGCCCTGCTCATGTCTGTCTAGCTACCTACTCTGACAAAATCACCTCTAATATTTTATGTTTTAAATGCAATGGAATATAGCTACATATAGAGGTAGACAGCAAGAGAGATAGATATAGCCTAAAATAGGAGCACAGTTCTCATTTCACAAATGCAGGTATAGCAAAACACATGGTTTCTCCATCTGGGCAGAAACTATTCTTGTTATGCTTGCCTAAAACAAACCATATAGTAGTTACTCAATAAATATTTGTGAATTGTTTAAGCAATTGTCTGGAAAAAATGGAAACCTAGAAAAATAGTGTGTTTTTAAAATTATTACTATTATATCTCTACAAAAACTCATTCATAAGCTATGATTAAGACCTTGAAGTGGAGTCAAACTACTTTGATGTAAATTCCAACTCCATTGTTTAAATAACTGTAACATCAGGCCTTAAACTTACATCTTCTCTGCTTCAGTTTTTTCCTCTCCTTTAAGATGGAGAAGACAGTAACATGAACTCATAGGGTTAGAGTGACGATTAGGTAACGTTACATGTTTAAGGTATTACTGAGTAAGCACTCAGTACATTTTTACAGCTACTACTACTACCACTACTATTACTACTACTGCTACTATTTTCTCTGTATTGCAATTTCCTCACTTATAAAACAACGTGTATGAATAATGAGTAGCTTTCAATCACATTTAGTATATCTTCTATGGTTCCATCAGAGAAGCAGAGGGTCTTTGAGTGATATAGAATAAGGAACTTATTTTATGTATCATACCATATACAATGGTGGGAGCTGTGAAGATATCTATGGAAGGCTGTTGCATCTATAGTCAGTAGTGGGATTGAAGTTGCTGTAGGTCAACAGAGCCAGCATCAACATCTGGAAAGAAATGCTTAACATGAAGCAGGGAAAACATGGATAAAACAGAACTCTCAAGTACAACAGAAACCCGGGAGATCAAATTGGAACTTGCCTCTGTTCTGTACCCCCTCTACCTGTGATGAGAAAGGCAACTTTCAGAAAAAACTAGTACCCTTCACCATAGTAGAGTTGCATTGCTACTGGCTCAGGACATGGAGAAGTTGAAGAAGCAACAGGACTAGTTGCTGTCTCATGCAAGCAAAGTAATCCAGCAGATTAGTGACAATATGTAAAAGCTGGTCTCTATACTGAACTTCATAGCATAATGATACCTCTTCATTTAACTACCAAATCTAGTACAAAATTTCCTGTGACCAACCCTAATCTGAAACAATACAGAAAAGGGAATTCTGGAAAACGTAGTTGTAGTTAGGCTAAGCTGACACAGTACAAAATGACTGCATTTAGCAATAGAACCATAAAAAATCTTCATGTAGGATCTATAATCCAGTAGTCCACACTTATTTGTGTTTTCACTTTCCGTGGTTTCCATTACTCATGGTCAACCCTGGTCTGAAAATACTAAATGAAAAATTCCGGAAATAAACAATTCATAAGTTTTAAATTGGATGCCGTTCTGAGTAGTATGATGCAATCTCACAATATCCTGCTCTGTCTTACTCAGGGTATCAGTCTTCCCTTTGTCCAGCATATCCTCGCTGTAGGCATTCTCCATCTGATAGTTACTTAGTAGTTGTCTGGGTTGTCAGATGGACTGACAATTTCTCAGTGCTTGAGTTCAAGTCCCTCTTACTTTACTATTCATAATGACCCAAAAGTGCAAGAGCAGTGATGCTTGCAATATGGATATGCCAGAGAGAGGATGGACAGTGCTTTCAAGTGAAAAGGTGAACGTTCTTCACTTAATAAGAACGTTCTTCACTTAATAAGAAAAGAAAAGGAAAGAAAAAAAACTGTATGCTGAAGTTGCTAAAATCTATCTTAAGAACAAATCTTCTATCCATGAAATTTTGAAGAAGGAAAAAGAAAGTTATGCTAGTTTTGCTGTCACACCTCAAAACGCAAAAGTTATAGCCATAGTATGTAATAAGAGTTTAAAGTAAAAAAGGCATTAACTTTGTGGGTGGAAGACATGAACAGAAATGTGTTCTGATTGATGGCAGTCAGATTCAGTACTATCCGTGGTTTCAGACATCCACTAGGGATCTTGGAAAGTATCCGCTGTGGATAAGGGGGAAATACTGCATCAGAAACCAAAAACAAAAGTGCTTTAGCTGAAAAGGAGCAAAGGTCAAGGATCTAAACCCATTGGCTTCTTCCTTATATGTCTCCCGCAAGCTAGTCCCTCCCCAAAACTCTGCGCAGTTTGAAAACTCTTTTCAGTTGATCTCTCTTTCTCTGTAAAATGCAGACCAGAGTGTAAAATGTCAGATATGCTTCTCATATCACAGGGCTATGATGTCAATTAGGCATTAGACTGTTAAATAACATAGAATTCCAGTCAATAAAATGCAAATTATTAAAATTAAATTAACTCTGTAGAGTTACATTAGATTCCATCATTTTTCAGTAATGATCCAACATACCACCATTAATACTGATATCAACCATGTAGACAACAAATGTCCTAAAATAGTGACATTAATGTTTTAACTCAATGGTGCAGAATGTAGAAGAACATGGATTTTCCATATATCAGTTCAATCTATATGTTACTCGAGGATTTAAGTATACCTGTATTTAATCCAAGGGTTTTTTATTTGCACAACTGTTGCTTTTAGAGTTTTTTAAACTGTCATGGTATTACCAATATAGAGAATTATTTTCCTAATAATTTTAAAACTTGGATATTCAAAATATTAAATGATAGCTCCCACGAATCAAAGTGTGTGAAATGAAAACATTTTCACAGAACACAGACCCAGGTACGTTGTGTGTGAGTGTGTACATGCATTTTAGGAGTCATCTAAGATTTATAGAGGTAACTGTCTCAGAGGCTGGCCAACTTTTTCTATAAAGGACCAGAGAGTAAACTATTTTCAGCTTTGTAGACCAGATGGTCTCTGCCCCAGTGATTCAATTCTGCTATTAGAGAACAAAAGCAGCCATAGACCATATGTAAATGAATGGGCATGGCTATCTTCCAGTAAAACTTTACTTATGGACACTAACATTTGAATTTCAGGTAAATTTCTTGAGTATTATTATAACTAAAAATTGTTTTTTTAGCAATTTAAGAAAATAAATATAATTATTAGCTCACAGGACAAAAGAAAACACAAATGGACTGCTTTTGAATCACAGGCCATAGTTTACCAACCCCTGACTTATTTCAATAGAAATCACTAGCCAATTAAGAAACTAAAAAAATTTAACAAAAACATGCAAATGCTTAGATAAATTTCCTTATAGAGAAACTCAAGATTAAATATATATATATATAATTTTGTATCACTAAAACAGAATTATTGAAAACTAAAAGCCTTTTGTATACTAAAAGTTGCAATTTTTTTTCACATTGGTACTGAAACAGAGCATATGCCTTGCATGCAGTTATACTGAAAAAATCTATTATTTAATTAAAATAACAAAGATAAATTTCTGTAAGTTTGTTTTTAAATCAGTGTAGGCTTTAGACAAGTTAAAGTTACTTCTTGGCTACATAGACGCATGCCAAGAACGATTAAATAATCTCTTGTCACATCATCATAGCTGGTTGTTGAGTATCTTGCTTTTTCTATCTTACGGAAAAATGAAAATCTAAGCATTCTGCCAATGTATTTCTTTCCCTAGTGCTTCAAAATCCAGTGTATAAAGCCATCACTTGCCAAAGAAGCAAAAGAACATAGGTTGTAATATACAGAATATGTCAAAACATAGTATGGATTATCATATCAATCTAGCATGTAAGAAAGACCTTCGCAACCCTGCCAATTGATTATGGGATTTGTGTCTCGCAATGGGTAAGCTTAGTATTCCATCAGGAAATATCATATTACTGCATTGATTCCATTGTGTTTATCTTTAGCAAATGTTCTGGGCAATGTTATCAGAGACAACAATTTAAAAAATAGTGATTTCCATCTTTTAGCAAAAATCAGACCAAAAAAATTCAAAATTTAAATTTCTTTAAAGTGCACCTAGACTATAAGACTGTAATTTAATCTTTGTTTCAAGGGAGGAAGAAAGCTCTCAATTAAGCTCATGTTAAAAACTCCTTTGTCTGTAGCCATGCATTCTAAACTTACCTTTTTATGTTAATTGAATAGTACACACAATGAAGAAAATAATTTTTGAAAAAACTCCACTTTTAGTTAAAAGACTACAAACTACAAATTTTCAAATTAATTCAATTTATCTTCCCCAAATTCAGGTTTGTGTAAGTTACTTGTAATTTTGTTTAGTTTTGTTTTGTCTTGGTTCTTTAGTAGTTTCTTTTTGGAATTGTTTCATATCTATGAAAGTGAATTGTTTACTATAAATATTTACTATTATACATCTCTTGCTTTTATTGGAAACATGCCACATAAATATCAGTAATAATTGAGTAACACATAAAAAAGTGAAAAGTCTAGAGTATTTTAAGAATTGGATTCAAAAATAATGCATCAGAATGTCAGAATATTAGAGAAATTTAAAGTTAAAAGAAAGTGAATAACAATATATTGACAATACATAGCATTTCAACTTATTAGTTGGACTCCAATCAATTAAAAATAATACATAGAAAATTATAAATGAATTAAAAATGAAGGTCTTTTATAAAATGCAGGTCTTTTATACCATTTCAAATTCCTTGTTTTTATCCAAAAAGTACTTTGTGTGTGAAAGAATCTTTAAGTGTAAGGCAGACCTGGTGGTGACAAAATCTCTCAGCATTTGCTTGTCTGTAAAGAATTTTATTTCTCCTTCACTTATGAAGCACAGTTTGGTTGGATATGAAATTGTGGGTTGAAAATGCTTTTCTTTATGAATGTTGAATATTGGCCCCCACTCTCTTCTGGTTTGTAGGGTTTCTGCAGAGAGATCTGCTGTTAGTCTGATGGGCTTCCCTTTGTGGATAATCTGACCTTTCTCTCTGTCTGCCCTTAACATTTTTTCCTTCATTTCAACCTTAGTGAATCTGACAATTATGTGTCTTGGGGTTACTCTTGTCAATGAGCATCTTTGTGGTGTTCTCTGTATTTCCTGAATTTGAATATTGGCCCTCGTTTGGAGGGCTCAGAAGAAGACGGGAAAATTTGGAGCTTTTTAGAGACTTATAGGGCTCAGAAGACAGAAAAATGTGGGAAAGTTTGGAACTTCCTAGAGACATGTTGAATGGCTTTGACCAAAATGCTGATAGTGATATGGACAATAAAGTCCAGGCTGAGGTACTCTCAGATGGAGATGAGGAATTTGTTGAGAACTGGAGTAAAGGTCACTGTTACCATGCAAAGAGACTGGTGGCATTTTGCCTCTGCCAGAGATCTGTGGAGCTTTGAACTTGAGAGAGATGATTTATGGTATTTGGCAGAAGAAATTTCTAAGTGACAAAGCATTCAAGAGGAAGCATAGCATGAAAGTTTGGGAAATTTGCAGCCTGACCATGCAAAATTCTATGGGTCTACCCTAGAATTGTAGATCCATTGACAGCTTGCACCATATGTCTGAAAAAGCCACAGACACTCAGCACCAGCTGTGAAAGCAGCCATCAGTGGGGCTGTACCCTGAAAAGCCACAGGTGGATCTGCTCAAGGCCACAGGAGCTCACCTATTGTGTCAACATGACCTGGGTGTGAGACATGGAGCCAGAGGAGATCATTTTGGAGCTTTAAGGTTTAGTGACTGCCCTATTAGATTTTACATTTTACGTTTCCACCAACAATATATGAGGAGACTCATAGGCCCAACACCACGTGTAAGCCACCAAGGTTTGGAGCTTGCACCCTCTGAAGTAACAGCCTGTGGCCCTTTTGTTTTGGCCAATTTCTCCCATTTGGAATGGGTGTATTTACCCAATTCCTGTACCAACATTGTAACTAGGAAGTAACTAACTTGTTTTGATATTACAGGCTCATAGGCAGAAGGGACTTCCCTTGTTTCAGATGAGACTTTGGATTTGGACGTTTGGGTTAGTGCTGGAATGAGTTGAGACTTTGGGGGACAGTTGGGAAGGCATGATTGTGTTTTGAAATGTGAGGACATGAGATTTGTAGAGGGGCGGGGGTGGAATTATATGGTTTGTCCCCACCCAAATATTATTTGGATTGTAGTTTTTATAATCTTCACAGGTCATGAGAGGGATGCAGTGGGAGGTAATTGAATCATGGAAGTGATAACCCCCATGTTGCTGTTCTCATGATAGTGAGTGAGTTCTCATAAGATCTGATGGTTTTATAAGGGGCTTTTTCTCCTTTAGCTCTGCACTTCTCCTTCCTACCACCATGTGACGAAGGACATGTTTGCTTCCCCTTCCACCATGATTGAAAGTTTCCTGAGACCACCCCAGCCATGCTGAACTGTGAGTCAATTAAACCTCTTTCCTTTATAAACTACCCAGTCTCAGGTATGTCTTTATTAGCAACATGAGAATGGACTAATATAGATGTCCATGTGGAAAAGAATGAAGTTGGACTCCTACCTCACAGTATAAACAAACCAATAAAAAACCTAAAACTCAAAATAGATCAAAGATTTAAATGTAAAAGCAAAACTATACAACTTCTGTACAGGAACATCTTCAAGAATTTTGGTTAGGCCATTATTTCTAAGACATGACATTAAAAATACAAGTGGTAAAGGAAAGAATACATCAATGGAACTTCATCAAAATTGAAAACTTTTTTGCTGCAAATTATGTAATCAAGATAGTAAAAAGGCGACTCACAGAATGAGAGAAAACATTTGTATATCATACCTCTAATAAGAGACATGTATCCAGATTACATGAAGAATTCTTACAATTTAATAATAAAAAGATAAACAATCCAATTTTAATATTACAAAGGACTTGAATAGACATATCTTCAAAGAGAATATACCAATGGCCAATTATCAAAGAAAGAGATTATCAACAGCATTAATCATTAAAGAAATACAAATCGAAGTCACAATAAGATACCACTCTATAACTACTAGGCTTCCCTTAATCATAAATATAGATAATAACAAGTGTTGACAGGGGTGAAGGAAACTCAACTCCTCATATATTGTTGGTGGAAATGTAAAATGGTGTAGCCTCTTTGGAAAAATATTTTGGCACTTTGTCAAAATGGTAAGCATATCAAAATATCACATACACCCCATAAATATGTACAACTATTATAAATTCATAAAAATAAAAAAATTAAAAGAACATAAAATTGCCACATACTCCAACAATCTGTTACTAGGTAGATAATTACCAGAAATGAAAACATATGACCACAAAAAACTTGTACACAAATGTTCATAGCAGCATTATTCATAATAGCCAAAAAGTGGAAACAACCCAAATGTCTACTAATTGATGAATGCATAAACAAAATGTAATACAACCTTAAAATAGAATATTATTCAGCCACAAAATAATGAAGTATTGAGACATGACACAGTGTGGATGAGCCTTGAAAACACTATGCTAAGTGGAAGAAACCAATCACAAAGTACTGCATATTATATGATTTCATTTATATAAAATGTCTAAAATAGATAGCTCTATAAAGACAGGAGTAGATTAGGATTTTTCTAGAATTAGATAAGGGGCATGGAGAGTGACCATAAGGACTACTGGGTTTCTTTTATAGATGATGAAAATGTTCTAAATTTAGATTGTGGTGATAGATAGCTGCACAACTTTTTTAATGTAGTAAATACCATTGAATTGTATACTTTGAATGGCTAAATTATATAGTTTCTGAATTACGTCGCAATAAAACTGTTAAAAATAATATGATCAAAGCTGAATTTCTCCAAAAAGTTAAATGTAATCTTAATATGTGGGAACTAGAGTGAAGAGAAATTGAACATAGAGAGAATTGGGAGTTTGTGCCTTGGTCTATTCAAGAAGTACCAAGGATCTGAAAGGAAAAGAAAGACAATCATCATTTATTCTTTTTTTTAATTATTTTATTATTATTATACTTTAAGTTTTAGGGTACATGTGCACAATGTGCAGATCAGTTACATATGTATACATGTGCCATGCTGGTGTGCTGCACCCATTAACTTGTCATTTAGCATTAGGTATATCTCCTAATGCTATCCATCCCCCCCCGCCCACCCCACAACAGTCCCCAGAGTGTGATGTTCCCCTTCCTGTGTCCATGTGTTCTCATTGTTCAATTCCCACCTATGAGTGAGAATATGTGGTGTTTGGTTTTTTGTTCTTGTGACAGTTTACTGAGAACGATGATTTCCAGTTTCATCCATGTCCCTACAAAGGACATGAACTCATCATTTTTTATGGTTGCATAGTATTCCATGGTATATATGTGCCACATTTTCTTAATTCAGTCTATCATTGTTGGACATTTGGGTTGGTTCCAAGTCTTTGCTATTGTGAACAGAGCCGCAATAAACATAAGTGTGCATGTGTCTTTATAGCAGCGTGATTTATAGTCCTTTCGGTATATACCCAATAATGGGATGGCTGGGTCAAATGGTATTTCTAGGAAAGGATTCCCTATTTAATAAATGGTGCTGGGAAAACTGGCTAGCCATATGTGAAAGCTGAAACTGGACCCCTTCCTTACACCTTATACAAAAATTAATTCAAGATGGATTAAAGACTTAAACGTTAGACCTAAAACCATAAAAACCCTAGAAGAAAACCTAGGCATTACCATTCAGGACATAGGCATGGGCAAGGACTTCATGTCTAAAACACCAAAAGCAATGGCAACAAAAGCCAAAATTGACAAATGGGATCTAATTAAACTAAAAAGCTTCTGCACAGCAAAAGAAACTACCATCAGCGTGAACAGGCAACCTACAAAATGGGAGAAAATTTTCACAACCTACTCATCTGACAAAGGGCTAATATCCAGAATCTACAATGAACTCAACAAATTTACAAGAAAAAAACAAACAACCCCATCAAAAAGTGGGCGAAGGACATGAACAGACACTTCTCAAAAGAAGACATTTATGCAGCCAAAAAACACATGAAAAAATGTTCACTATCACTGGCCATCAGAGAAATGCAAATCAAAACCACAATGAGATACCATCTCACACCAGTTAGAATGGCAATCATTCAAAAGTCAGGAAACAACAGGTGCTGGAGAGGATGTGGAGAAATAGGAACACTTTTACACTGTTGGTCGGACCATAAACTAGTTCAACCATTGTGGAAGTCAGTCTGGCGATTCCTCAGGGATCTAGAACTAGACAATCGTCATTTATTGATAACTAATTGTGTCTATATCATGTTTAATATGACCCAAATCTTTACTTACAATATCCTTTCAATAGTACTCTTGACCTATACTATACTGCAGCTAAACTTAATATCCCCTTGAACTAAGGTGATAATAGTAGGATTGGTAACGAAGATTCAAATGAAAAATATACAGTTACTGCTTTCCTTTTCCTCTACAAAGACTATATTTAGTTATTTAACACGTTGAAAAACTAATTATCAATTATTAGAAAGGACAGGCTAGATTATGCTACTGTGGTAGTATTTAAATTTTAACTTGCATCAGAATACCCTGAAGGGATTATTAAAATACAGACTGCTGGGCTCCATCCCCAGAGTTTTTGACTCAGCATGTCCCAGTGAGACCTGAGAATTTGCATCACTAGTAAATTCCTTGTTGAAGCTATTGTTCTTGGTCTGGGACCACACATCCAGAATATGTATGATAATTTTAACAAATATGTTTGCAAATCCTTGTGGCATATTTGCACAACAACAACAAAAAATTGTCATACATGCTACTTGTCCACCTAAGGTAGACTAATGTCGAGAGGGAGGTTTCTGTTTCAAGTAGTCACCCAGGGACACAGGCCAGGCTCCATCTCTGTAGCTGGATCCTCTAAATCCCACCACATCTTTGGTTGCCAAAGAAGGAGAAGAGAGACATGGGGTCCTCAAGGCCAGTCTCCTATGCCTTGGCCTAGAAGTGATGTATGTCATGTCTGCTAAGAGCCTACTGGCCAGAACTAGTCATATGACCCTCACAGCTTTATGAGGGTCATAAGATGAGTAAAAGAAACCAGTCACAAAGTACTGCATATTATATAATTTCATTTATATAAATGTCCAAAAAAGATAAATCTATAAAGATAGAAGTAAGTTAGAATTTTTCTAGAATTAGGTAAGAGGAATGCAGAGTGACTGTAGACTCCGTTTTCTCTAACTGAAAACAAATTGGATATTAGTGAGCTCTAGTTCTCTAACATTAGAATTGCATGTTTAGGTTAATTAGCCTCAGTCTTTTATGGAACACAAATGATCTAACTATACACAGTTGATAAGCCTCAAGTCTGATAGTGGCTGACTAGAATATAGTTGTGTGAATACTAATTTTCTACGGTTATCAGAATAGTGTGATACTGGCATAAGGATAGACATACAGATCAATGACATAGAACAGAGAGCTCACATATTCATACCCCTGCGTATGTGATCAAATAATTTCTCACAAGGATGTCAATACCATTCCACAAGGAATGAACATTTTCTTCAACAAGAAATGGGAAAATTAGTGCTGGGAAAACTGGATATCCACATGTAAAAGAATGAAATTGGACTCTTACTTTGACCATATACAAAAATTAACTCAAAACTGAATAAAATATAAGAAAACATAGGAGAAAATCTTCATGACCTTTGATTTGGCAATGGTTTCTTAAATAAGACACTAATAACACAGGTAACGAAATAAAAATTAGATAAATTAGACCATCAAAATCAAGAATGTTTGTGCAAAGGATATCATCAAGAAAGCAAAAAGACAATCTTCAGAATGGAAGGAAATGTTTACAAATAACACATCTGACAAAGAATTAATATCCACAATATAAAAAGAACTTCCACCACTCAATAACAGAAAAATAAATATTTTAATATTTATATTAAAATATAGGCAAATGACTTGAATATATATTTTCCCAAGAAGATATACAAAGGACCAATAAGCACTTATTCAACATCATAACCATTAGGAAAATTCAAATCAAAACCACAATGAGATACTGCTTCATCCTTATAAAATGGCATAATAAAATACAAAACAGAAAATAACAAGTGCTGGTGAACATGCAGAGAAATTGAAACTGTCATACATCACTAGTGGAGGTGTAAAATCATAGAGATGCTGTTGAAATCAGTTTGGTGTTTCCTCAAAAAACTATATGACCTAACAATTCCAAGAGAATTTAAAACAGGTACTTTAACAGGAACATGTACTCCAATATTCATCTCAGCATTATTTACAATAGCCAAAAGCTGGAAACAATCCAAATGTCCATCAACAGATGAACAGATATACAAAATGTGTTAAATACACACAATGAAATATTATTCAATCATAACAAGGAATGAAGTTATGATACATGCATAGCACGGAAAAATCTTAAAAACATCACGCTAAGTGAAATAAGTCACGTACAGAAAGACAAATATCATATGATTCCACTTATGTGAAATATCTAGCATAGACAAATACACAGGGATAGAACATAACTTAGTGGCTACAAAAGAGGGAAGTGGGGAATTATTGCTTACTGGTTTCTGTTTGGGATAATAAAAAATTGTAGACAGTAGTGATGGTTACACATGTTGTGAATATAATTAATGCCACTGAATTATACATATAAAATGGTTAAAAAGGCAAATTTGACGGTTTTATGTTTACCACAAAGAAAAAATTGACATTATAGTGCCTCTGTATCACAGTAAATATTATAGTGATCTCATTTAAAAATGAATATCAAAACTGTGTCTAATATGTATATATATGAGGGTATGTATATACCAGAATATGGACAATACTCTCAAATAATAGGAGAAATTATCTTATTTTTCCTCTTATTATTAGTAAAAACGTTTATCCTGTCATTATTTTATCAGCAGTTATATTTAATGATATCATTGAATCATATGTCTATTACTCAAGCTGCTTTGAGAAATGCCAGATGGATTGTGATGGTTAATTTTACCTCTCAACTTGACTGGGTTAAAGGATACTAAAACATTATTTCTGGGTGTGCCTGTGAGGGTGTTTCCAGAAAAGTTTAGCATTTCAATCTGTAGGTTGAATAAAGAAGATTTGCCCTCACCATTGTGGATGGGCAGTATTTTATCCATTGAGGGCACAGATACAATAGAAAGGCAGAGGAAAGGTAAAATCTCTCTCTTCTTGAGCTGAGACATCCATATTCTCCTGCCCTGGGACATCAGAGCTCCTAGTTCTCAGTCCTTCGGACTACAGGACTTGCATCATTGGGAGTTACACCATCAGCTTCCCAGTTCTCAGGGCTTCGGACTCAGACTGAGTTACACCACTAGCTTTCCAACTCCTCCAGCTTGCAGACAGCAGATGGTGGGATGCTTTGGCTTCAATAATTATGTGAACCAATTCTCATAATAAATCTCCTCTCATATGTCATATATATAATGTATAATCCATGTCTGTTTCTCTGGAGAATCCTAACTAATACATGGAATCAGGTAGGGAATCAACATAAAATGGTTATGAGCACAGATTGTAGCTGGAGTACTTAGCTAGATTTGGATCTCAACTCTGGCATTCATTACCTGTTTCATCTTGGGTAAGTAACTCTGTCTCTCTTTCCTCTTTTTAAAATGGGGCTAACAATAGTACCTGCCTCTTACATTGTTTTAAAATTTAAGTGAATTAATACATATGAAGCACATAGAACAGTGTCTGGTTCATGGTGAATGTTATGTTTGTTAAATAAAGTACATTTCCCAACACAATGTCCAGGTGATTTAATCTGGAATAGCTCACAGATTCTCAAAGTACTGTAATGCTTCTGTAGTTGCTATAGTGGTAATGCCAATATCATATCCCCTTTCTTTAAACAAAAATTTCACTTGGGTTACTACAGTTTGGAAAGTCTTTGTATGGCAGTGAAATGATGTAATCACATTTGGGAAAGAGAACACAAATGATCCATCAGAATATCTGAGAAGGACCCAAAGAAAATACAGTTCTCCCCAGTCCTTCTCACCTAGGTAGGTGGGAAATGATGCCCAAATCTCTCTCCTGTCAGGGGATGGGAGAGATGAACTCTGCTTCTCCACCAGGGTTCTGCAGGGTAAATACTGGAGGAGGAGTCTCTCACCAATGTTTTCAGGAACACTGAAATCCCAGGAGTCAACTGAGCTAAGTTGAGGGAGATTCTCAACTCCAATTAGCCAAAAAGCCTGGGAGGTGGGAGTAGGGAGGGGTAGCCAGGGATTCAAAAGCCAGAAAAAGAAAGTGAACCAAACAATAACAAGTCGACTGTTAACAGGAAGAAGTCTAGGTCAATTGCTTGTAGTTTTATTGCTGTCTGAAATTTGCTTTTATGTCTAAACCACAGCTATGGAACTAGGAGGCAGATTTCATCGTTTGTTCATTCAACAAGCATTTAGGCACGTACTGTACCCGGCTGGGAACACTGTGCTATGCATGAAATGGGGTGTAGGGCCTTCAGTTGCACCAATACATTATGGCTAAGAAGGAAAAAAAATGTTGGAGACGAGGGACCCCAGGGAGCTCTAATATTATTGCTGTTGTTTTTAAAAGGAAGTGTAAAAGGATACCAAATATTTCTTGCATGATGTCCCAGCAAGAAAATTCTTACACCTAGTTTGGAAAAAAAAAAAGAAGAAGAAGAAGATAAAATCAACTGTGGGAATAAAGCTCTTTTGACCTGGTGACTTATCTAAGCAGAAAGTTGCTTCCCTTGATGGTGGGTAAGATGCCTTGTTTGTACTCACTTGATCCCTGGACTTCTTTACCCTCCCCCTACCCCCCATCTGCCTGAAAATAGTTAAAAGGCAAAGCAGTAAATCAGGAAGTCTCCAAACACAGCAGGGTTCACTTTACAGTACATCAGGGTTAGGGTTGAAAACTGAAGTCGTCTAATTCCATTTTCAAAGCTGAACATCTAATGGCGGATTATCATTAATGACAGACAGCATGGTGTCAAAGGGTTGTGTCAGGTTCCAGACCTTTTCATGCTTTAAATTCCTATGTTTAATCAAAGGTTAACCAAATCATTGCTGGTAGCAAACTGCTGCTTCAGTATACTGTGGGTGGCCTGTCTCTGCCACTGAGTCAGCCATTACTGATAAGGAAAAGAATCCACAGAGTTCATATAGATACATTCCTTGATGTTTACCACTTTTCAAAAACTGTAACAACCAGCACATGGGAAATTGGGGCTGGAGAGGCTATGTCATTTTATCTTCAATTGGAAACTAATTTGGTGATCTGAATATAAAATTGCTGCTTTGTTAAATCATGTCTTTGTGTGTTAAGCATTACTGAGTCTTAGCAATGTGCCCAACACTTTGTTAGCTCCTAAGTATTTCCTTGAATACAAGAATCCTGTCCTTAAGCCTAGACACATGTAAACAGCATTCAATTGATTGTGATGATTATTTTATTCACAGAATATAAAAAAAGATTTCAGGAATATAGCAGAGAGTGACTGCTGGCCAGAATGAAGGAAGTCTTTAGGGAGGAGGTAATGTTGAAACTTGGGAAGAAAAGTAGGGGTTTGTTAGAGTGAGAGAAGTATGGTCTAGACAAGATAGTAGAGATAATACAATAGCAAAGAGCCTGGTGTGGTCAGGAGACTCTGAAAATTGTGCATGTGTCTCATATAATACAAATGTCCTCAGTGTGATAGTTGGGTGGCAGCCTAGGGCTAAATGAGGCTGCAAAAGTTAGGAAGACCGTAAAGAGCCTTGAATGATATTTAAGGAGTCATCACTGTACCTGCAGGTGAGTAGTTCTCTACTCAAGCACTCCTGAGAATCACCTGGATGACTTTTTGAACTACACATTGCTGAGCCCCACCTGCGGAATTCCTGATTCAGCAGGTCTGAGTGGGGTCAAGAATGTACATTTCCAGTAAGTTCCCAGGTGATGCTAATGCTGCTGGTCAGGGGATCACACTTTGCAAATTATTGTTGGTAACTGGAAGCCAGAAGCAGGTTTTATTCCTAAAAAGAAAATTAAAAGTATAATAGTATTTGATATGGTTTCACTGTGTCACCACCCAAATCTCATCTCCAACTCTAATCCCCACGTGTCGAGTGAAAGCCCTGGTAGGAGGCAATTGGATCATGGGGCGGTTTCCCCCATGCTGCTCTTGTAATAGTGAGTTCTTGCAAGAACTGATCATTTTATAAGTGCCAGTTTCCCCTGCTCTCTCTCTCTCTCTTTTCTGCAGCCTTGTGAAGAAGGTACTTGCTTCTCCTTTGTCTTCCACCATGATTGTAAGTTTCCCGAGGCCTCCCAGCCATGTGGAACTGTGAGTCAATTAAGCTTCTTTCCTTTATAAATTACTCAGTCTTGGGTATTTATTTATACCAGTATGAAAACAAACTAATATGGTATTTAAATGGTAGAAAGAAAATTCAAGATGGAATGGATAAATTAGAGTATGCGGTTGCAGAGAAATAAGACACATAGTCCATTTATTGCCATTTACTGCATGAAGCATTCTGTGTTGAGAGTTAAATTTGTAACTTTCATTTAAAATACTTACACAATTGTCAAGTCTTATGCATAAGGCTTTGATTTAGCTGAGCGTTAGAATCATAGTTAATAGGTTCTGGAGGAGAGGAAGAGCTGCAGGGTAGTGTTGGTCCTGGCATGGTAGAGCTGCAGCTCCCAGGACCAGCTGTTGGCTGCTGGTAGGACATGGAGCATTTCCAATGAGGTGAAGGGAACTTCAGCACAGCGACCTTTTCATTAGCTGTGATGTGGGAAGGGAGGCTGGCCCCATCACCCCACAGAAGCTCCTAAATCCTCCGAATCAGGCACCTTGGCAGCTGCAACCAAACCTCACCTTCCAAAAGTGAAGACAGGTGAGTTGCCTAGACATAGCTTGAAATTTAAACTTTTCATCTAGGCTTTTTGAGTTCTCTTTAAACTAGATAACTTTAGGTTCCACTGCTTTTAGATATACACTTGTTCTTGAGAGCCTGGTTTTCTGACAAGACCTCTAATATGCCATCTTTGGTCCCACCTTAGTGCTTTTTCCCATACCTGTAATGCTCTTCTCCTCTCCTGTCAGTCATATCCTTCTCATCCCTCAAAGCCAAGCTCATATTCTTCTTCCTTGAATCCTTTCTTTATTTTTCTAGCCTGCACTGATTCTGCAAATTGTGAAATTCTATAACCACAACTGACTTATAATTCTCATAATTTAGTAATTAACTATGCACATTTCTAACCTCTATTCTGTGTTTCTTTATCAGTCTTAGTTTCTCAGCCAGACTGCCAATTTCTTGAAGTTGTCTTCTATATTACCCAGAAATTATCAAGGTGTTCTGTACAGAAAAGAAAACCAGACCTGCAATGCTGATTCATAGTGTCAATGAAAAGAAGTAGAGTTAAATCCTGAATCAAACATGTACTTCAAGTGGCACATGAAAATGCTGTGGCAAATAACCTAAGATAGACTAATGTAACCTACACATATCTGATGAACATCCCACGCACCCACCCTCTTTGTACTTGGCCTGTGTGAGCACCTCCATCTTCTGATTGCTTGTCCTCATTCTTATAGGCATTTGTCTTCTCTTTGCTTTCAGGAATAATTTTTGTCTTTTGTTAGTTTTAAGCTTCTGAATTGCAAACCATAGGAGGAGGCAGGAATAGTACAGATACAGAATTTTGAAATTCGAGACTCCAGGAAAGTGCCTTCTGCACTCCTACCTCATCTTGCTGCCTTTGTGTCTGGGACTAGCTCCAACTTGGCTTGGCTCCTGGAGTAAATGGTGCCCAGAGCTCCTTTTCCCTAGCAGAAAACTATACTCTCCCTACAACAGCATTATCTTGTAGATCATTCCCAGACTACCTTTCTAAGCCAATCTTACTACTCCCCTTGTCTAGGCCTGCATTTTAAGCTTTCAGATATTTTTGCCCAGGTGTTTCACAGTCTGCAAACATATCATCCTATAGACAAATATAAAGCTTGCTATTTGCCCCCAAGGCCATGCTCCTGTCTTGCTTGTCATTATTGGTAGTAGGAGCAACAAACCACTGCAGTTCTCACAGGCAGCCAATGTGGAGATCATTTTAACTCTTTCTCTTAGTTTATTTTTGTCCTCTGTTCTTTGTTCATAATATTTGCAATATATCCCCATTTGCAGCAAGAGGAGGAACCCATACCTTGCTAAACACATGGAGGAATTATGTGTAACACTGGCCTCTCTTTTGTGTTGTCCATTTAATTTGAATTGGTTTTTCTGTCCATAGTAAATGTGGTTTCCAAAGACTCTAACAGGATTAGATTCTCTCTCTCTCTCTCTCTCTCTCTCTCACACACACACATTCCATTTCTGTACAGAATTTATAAACTCTTAAGAGTGGCTTAAATGTTGGCCACACATGTGTCCTTATTTGCACTCTTTGCCTTCTACCTTCTGACTCCTGAAATCAAGTTGGACATTGGATTACTTCAGCTCTTTCATTCTCATTACCTCTATACTTCTATGACATTCTGAAATCTAGAACAATCTTTTTTATTGAGTTAAAAATTATTTTAGGAGCCCTGTCCTTCAAAGAAAATCAGGAGTTACCCAAAGCAGCCCACTTGAAATACTAATCTTAAAAAGCTGGGTGTGTGTGTCGGGGTACATATTGATTATTTCTAAATTTTCATCAATAATCAACCTAGACTAACCCAACTGTATTTTAAGCTGAATCTACTTTTAGATTCCAATTGAAACCTTCTTTAGATTATGTGGGGAAAATAAAAGAATCATGGCCCAAATGGTCTGAAAACTTGGAAAAAATATCTTGAGATAATGGGAGGATGGACAGTGGCAAGTAGTTTTCTTCCCATTTCTTTATGTATACTATAATTTTTCATAACCAGTACAAAATAGTACTAAATATATATAAAAGAATAAATTAACATCAAAATAATGCCTAGAAAATTATAGCATATGGAAATGTTCCTACTGATTCCAAAGTCTGCTGGATTCTCAATTCAAGATGCTCTAGTTTAATTTTCATGTTTTGAAAACATAACTGAGGATGCAGCCAAAATACATCATGAAAACTACATTTTGAAAATCTTGTTAATTTATGTTTCATTTTAGAAGAAAAATTTGTTTCATTTTTTAAATTTATTTCCCTGAGTCTTGTCAAAAGGGTGGTATTGATTACAATGTTTACTTACACTTTGGAATCTCTCTAAACTTTAAACTCAGCTTAAAAGCAGGATCATGTATCTGTTCTTGAGTAAGTGTAAGGCAAAGTTGCTATAATCAAATAACTTTAGTATTCACATTAAAAATAAAAATAACACTGAAGTCATTTTAGATAGACAATTTGCAAAGGCTCCCCTGAGTCCATTAATAATTGCACATTCCAAAATCTCTGTAACTTTGATTGATGCATTGATAATACTTTCTTCTGTTTTAGATAAAGAAACTATTGACTAAAACTGAAGCCAAGTTTTGCTTTTAAAATATCTCCAGTGAATGTCAAGCCATATCATAACCTAATTTACACTGCAATGCATATCATGAACATTGTACCAATCATAAATCCCTACTTTAAATCTAGATTTTATAATGACAGCTCTTTCAGTTACATTGTTGGCAAGATTTCTCTGAATACTGACTACAGGGATTACAAGGTCATTGTTGGTTCCAATGAATCCCATAAACTTGTGAATAAGAAGCCCTTAATTTTCCAGAGCTTTAAGTGTCATGATAAGGAATAGAATATGTCAATAACCTGCTCTGTAGGTTTCCTGTCTTAGATGTCTGGATTTGATCACATCTCGGGTAATAAATTTGCCTAATAATTATTTAAGGAAGATCACTTGGAAACATGGATGGCCAAAGGAACTCTTAATATTTAGTTACTTGGAACCATTAAACAAATTTATTAATATTGATCAATTTTAATTAATATTAACCTCAGGATAACAAACCAACGTTAGATGATTTTGAGCACTCTCTTGATTATTCGTATTACTAATGCTTGATTAGTTTGTCCAAATTGTCCTTTCATACGTGAACTTTAACTGTTTCTGAACATCAAGTCTGATTCAGATGGCAGTAAGAAAAGGTACAAAAGCTTTATCCACATAAGAGTCCTGATTACAAAGCTAGAGTTTCACTGACACTATGAGTTCCATTATTCTTAACCTGTGAATAACAGCTTCCATAGCCATTTAAATGACATCCTACTTCTCCCAGTATGTACCACTGAGTCAGCCTTACCCTTCTGGTGTACATACTTGATTCTCATTGCTTCTGTGTCTCTTGCCTTCAATATATTTCCTTTTTCTTTCTTAAAAGTCAAGAAACTTCTGACAGCCTCAAATCCAGGGTGCCATTTCTTCTATTTTTAACTCCTTGACCCTTTAAGCTACGTGTATTACTCTTTACTTTATGTGTCACTGGTGTGTCTCTCATTCTCAGAGAGGCAGAAACAATGTAGTTTTTTGTTAGTACTCACACACAGCCAACTGTAATATTCAGTATGCAGTAGGTATGTCACATATGCTTGATGAATGAAGAGACAGCAATGCAATTTGGAGAAACTTCCCAAAAAGAGTTATCTTGCCCACTAACCCATGTGGTTTGTTAACACTCTATGAAAACAAATATTAATGAATTATATTATTACATCCCCCACTCTCCTTTATAATCATCCTTCGCAATAGCAACTATATTGCCCAGGTATAGGTACTTGGGGAGAAAAGGAAGAAAATCTGGAAAATGGCTGATTTAGGATTCATCTTATTGCTTAACAATCATAATTTATAATGTGATATTAAGAGTTTTTAGGGAGATATATAGCTTGAAATAATTTATTCTGTTTATTAAATTATTTTGAAAGCCCAGGAAATTATGCTTACTACCAAGCTTTGCATTTGATTTTTCTAGCTCTGTCATTTCTAAAATATATGTGCAGAAATATTCTTCTGGAAGCCTGGTATTCTGGTTTCATAGATGGGAACAAAGTAAAGTAGGCTGTTGAATTAATTGGAACTGAAACAAAAGGCTTCCTGAACCTCACCTGTTAATCACTGAAATGAAAGGCCAATTCAAAGATGTAACACAACCCTGTCAGCTGTCCAGAGCTGCTTGCATTGCCACAAATTCACTTATGACTCTCCTGGGAGTACCGCTGCTGTGAAACCTACAGATTTAGAAACTGCCCCTCAATTCTGCTCAGCACAGAATGCAAACATTTGACTCATATGGCACTTGTTTGTCAAATGAGCCAGGACAGGGAAATTGATGAGTGTACTAATTATTCTTGAAAGAGCCAGAGAAGAGTGGAGAACATTCGTGAACTTAAGATAATGAAGTGAAGAGCAAGGGAATGAATTTCCCCAAATTTTAAAAGGCTTCAGATTCACAGACAGCAAGGCTGGTGAGCAGGACAGGGATTTCTCAATTAGAAACAGGCCTCCTCCTCTATTGCAATCCTGACATCTCCCTTGCAGATTAAAGCAATTGGAGCATAAATTTTTGGAAATTGTGAAATTTTTTATTTTTTTCCAGCATTGAATATCTATGCGTAATAGGGAAATACAGACCATAACTGCTTTGAGTAATCACTTGTCTTCTTAGTTTTTATAAAAATTAATGCTTTTTCTCCTAAGTACCAAAGCAGAACACCATGGTAGTTCAAATGGTGGAGGCTTTCAGAAAAAGGCTAAATTACTATTTAACATAAGAATACAAAGGAACAATCCTGAGCCTAAGTGAAATTACTCTGGACTTTTTAAAAAATGAGTCAAATTTTATTTTTAAGCCACAGATACTTGCCTGCATCAAAGTTACAAGTCAAAAATGTCATAAATATGAGCTAGAATAAAATTTTTGAGTTGGTATACTAATACAAAGTGGCAATGATTTTAAGCTTCTTGCAAGGAAAATTAAAATATTCATATCTTCTACATCCTTTCTCCAGAAAATAAAGAAGACACTAGAAGAAAAAAACCTTCAAAAGAGAAATATCTTAGGTGAGTAGGCATCCATTGCCATAAGAGGACACAGTGGACTTTACCCAGGGATATTTGCATTTCTAACTGGACATGGTTAAAGATTGAGAAATTTCCAAGCCTAAAGAAATGAAACCTTATGTTGGGAAATCAAGTGGTATGACTTACCAAGATGGAAAGTATTTGAATGTGTGCTGGAGTATGATGAGCTATCCAACGTCTATAAAATCATACCAATGAGATATCAAAAAAACTGATGAAAGTTTACCATGTTTACAGAGCACTGTTGGAGGTTCTATAAGAGCTTGCACTAGCCTTCAAAGAACTTTTAATTTAGTAGTGTTACAAGAAACACACAGAAATCTGATGAGAAACTGGTTGGTTTAAGACATAACATAGAAAGAGATGTTATGTGAGAGCACAAACATTGGAAAACCAATTCTCCATGCTGAAGTGGTCAAGAAAATTTATGGTAATTAAACATGCACAGTTGCTTGTTTTTTCTAATTGTAGAAACATTCCTACTGGCTGAACTCTGCTTTTCTGCTTTTAAAATGACTCTCAAGTCTTTCATTATTGATTTATTGGGGAACACAAACAATCCTGACAAATCCTCTTCTCCCATTTCTCACCTACTGTGTTACCCCCTCGACCATCATAACCCTCTCACAAAGGGTGGTTGATGTCACAAGAAACAGTTTAGCATAGTGCCCATAATTGTCTTTCTTTTATCCCCTATAAAATATTTCAGCTTCTCCAGTAACTCAGAGCTTGGCATATCCAGATAAAAGATAAGGTTAGATTATTAAAAAGAAACTAGAGTGAAGAATTATGGTTGGGTGACCCCATTTGAACTAAGGAAATATATTGCAAACACACTCGACTAGGCCAAAAAAGACATGTTCTTCCCAGAGGCTTGCCAAAGCTGGTTGCAGTGCCAATACCTTTGATCTCAATGTTCTCCAGTAACTAGGATTGTGGCTTAATAAAATAGAGTGCTATTGTCCTTGGTTTCTGAAAATAAATACAGATTGTGGGCACCATCTGGGCATGCAGGTGCAACCAAGTGTCCTGTGCACCCTATGCCCATCAAGCCAGGGCAGCACACTCTGTCTAAGGATGCCCTGAGGAATGCTTCAGATGCAGCCAAAGGCAGGAAGCTGTCTCCCAGGCAGAATGGGTTATTCAAGGGAAATCCTAGACTCAGGATTGTTCCTTTGCATGCTTAGCTTAAGTAGTAATTGAGCCTTTTTCTGAGAGGCTCCACCGTTTGAACTGGTAAATGTTCTGTGGTTATTCAATTTCACAATGACTAGGTCTGGATTACAGAAAGTTAAATCTAAACTGGGACAGAAAATTGACAATAGAAGCAATTCAAATAGATTCTTGAATTAGGACAGTGACATAGTGACTCAGATCTTCAAGGAGGGTTTTGTTAATGTTTTTGTATTTTTGTTTCATTTAGTTTAGAGAACTGCTAGGGTGGCCAAGACTGGGTCCATGGAACAAAAGGGTATATACTAACTATCTCAGGTAGATAATTGACACTTCCTTTTTTTTTTTTTTTAACATAGTGTTCACTGTGTTGAAATGGATACTTGAGGGTAAATTACATGGTATGCTCCTTTTTTTTCCAGTTAGTTCTAAAGCAGGAAATGACAGACTGTTCTGTTTCCTTGCATGTCAGAAGAGAAATGTCAAGCATTTTATTGGCTAGGAAAATTTCTGCCCAGTTTTGTGGGCCCAAGGGACCTTAGATATAAGAAAGACTCAAGCTGAGAGTGAAGAGTGCATAAAAGAGCACTGTTCTTAGAAGACTTCCTGAGAGAATGATTGGCTATACTTTATCTCTCTTCTGACATTTAATTCTTCCCCTCCTGTATTTTCTTTGAACTTTGGGCCATAATAAGCCTTCAGACTATTCTGCCTCTCAGAGGTCCCCAGATGTTTTGGAGAAGCTGTGGGTTCAGATGTCTACAAGTATCCTCACATATTTGCTATACTAGCCCATTGTTTAAAACTGCCATGTTCTCAAGTCTTTTTTATTTTTTAATAGAAAGGCAATTCCATTTGTTGGAAGATTTTTCTTACCAAATGTTGGAGAGTTAAACAGAAATTTCCCATATACAGCACTTCAGAAGGACCCAAGTCATTCACAGACTGTTTATGACTACAATTAAGTCTTCCCTTAGTAGATGATATCAACTCCAAACCCACACAAGCAAGTTGAGTTCCATTCAAAGCAATAACAGCACCTACTCTGTGCTTCCTCTTCTCTTCTGAAAACAGCTTAGCAGCTTCACAGTAATGATGTCTTCAAAGAATTCTGATGATCCAAGACTATAAATCTGCACATATGGAATGAGCATATATATATATATATAGAGAGAGAGAGAGAGAGAGAGAGAGAGAGAGAGACATGCACATATTTATACTGAAATGAAAAACTGCAACTGTAGATAAGTAAATTGTTTTCTATTTTTCAAGTATTAAGTAATTTTTTTTTTTTTTTTGAGATGGAGTTTCGCTTTTGTTGCCCAGGCTAGAGTATAGCAGCGCAATCTTGGCTCACTGCAACCTCCAACTCCTGGGTTCAAATGATTGTCCTGCCTCAGCCTCCCAAGTAGTTGGGATTACAGGCATGTGCCACCATGCCTGGCTAACTTTTGTACTTTTAGTAGAGACAGGGTTTCACCATGTTGGCCAAAATGTTCTAGATCTCCTGATCTTGTGATCCTCCTGCCTCGGCCTCCCAAAGCCGAGGGATTACAGGCATGAGCCACCACACCTGGCCTATATCTCTTTTTCACAATAGATCACAATTATAACATAATTACCCTATTTTAAAATGTACAGAACTATTCTATAAGCATTTGTAGACATAGAATATAAGTACGAAAAGCTAATAATTTGCAGGTTGCAACTTTTAAAAACAAGTCCATCTTCTTACACTGTAAGAGCAAGATTAAAGTATTTCATATAATGTATTATAATGTTTTTTGAAAATGGATTACTGATATTGCTCTAAAAACAGAATTTTTAAGCCATTCTCAATAGTAGAATAGCTTTCTTTAAATAATTTAAAGAAATTGTTAAAAGAAAGCTATTCTCTAATATTGAGTCATTAATATACAGTATTTCTTTTCAAAATACTGTGGCTATAAAAGTTTGCAGTGTGTATGTGTGTGTATGTGTGTGTATGTGTGTGCGTGTGACTGTGTGTGTGTAGTCATTGTCTGTCTTCAACTAATTAACAGAACTAACCAGATCTGTGAGTGTTATGAAGATGTCCTAAAGGCAGACAGCAGTTGCTCTAGGTTAATGCTATTGCCCTGTTTAAAGCATGTGCACAAAGGCAAATTATCAGCACTCTTTCAACCCAACAAACATAGTAATACATAAACAATGGGCCTTCAATAAAGAGCTATTAACAGCTATTTAGTGAGCCTCTACTACAATCCTAACTCTGTCTTACTCCTTCTGTAGATAAAAAGAGGTTTAAGAATGATTACCTTCTAAACTCAAGGATTCAAATTTTAACAAAAAGTAAAGAGAAGAACAAGTGAGAAAGCTAGTAGCAATGCAAGCATGCTTGAGGACATAGAAAAGTCATGGAAATCTGCACCATGAAAAAATCAGAGAAATGGTCAAATGGGTATCAGAAAAAGGTTATGGGAAAAGCCGAACATTGGTTGAATTTGAGCTGACTGGAGGATGCAAACTACAGCCGCAGGTCCAGGCAGGTAAAAGGAAATGTGCAAAACAGGCCACTGTAAGACGTAATAGACAAGGATGGAGACAGTGACAACATAGAGAGGGGACAATTCCTTCTCTTTCCCAGCAGGTTGTCAAAAGGTCATGAAGACCCAGTGTTGGCAGGTCTTGGGTTTTCCAATTCCAGTTTTTTGCCTGAAGACAAAAGGGAGTCATGGCTAAGATAGTGATGCCAATTGATTCTAATTATAGAGTCCTAGCCCCTCTGTGAGACAGGGTTCCAGTCAAAAAAAAAAAAAAAAACAAAAAACATAACCCCTAGGAGATGTAAATACTTACTATGGGAGTTTGGCCATGTGTAATTATCAGAACTGGTTACATAGTCAATTTTTTTTTAGATTTTTTTAATTAAAAAAACAGGATACATGTGCAGAATGTGAAGGTTTGTTACATAGGTATACCTGTGCCATGGTGGTTTGCTGCACCTACTGACCTGTCCTCTAAGTTCTCTCCCCTTACCCCCGACCCCCAACAGGCCATGGTGTGTGTTGTTCCCCTCCCTGTGTCCATGTGTTCTCAATATTCAACTCTCTCTTATGAGTAAGAACATGTGGTGTTTGGTTTTCTCTTCCTGTGTTAGTTTGCTGAGGATGATGCCTTCCAGCTTCATCCATGGCCCTGCAAAGGATATGATCTCATTCCTTTTTGTGGCTGCATAGTATTCCATGGTGGTGGGAATGTAAATTATAGTTTAACTATTGTAGAACACAGTATGGCGATTCCTCAAGAATCTAGAACCAGAAATACCATTTGACCCAGCAATCCCAATTCTGGGTATACACCCAATGAAATATAAGTCATTCTACTATAAAGACACATGCACATGTATATTTATTGCAGCACTATTCACAATAGCAAAGCCTTGGAACCAACCCAAATGCCCATCCATTATAGACCGGATAAAGAAAATGTGGTACATAGTTGATTTGAGGCTATTGTTCGTTGTTTCTGTGTCTGGTGCTAGAATCAGAAGTTCAAAAACAGGACGTTAGGAAGGAAGAGTGGACTTGAGAGGAAAGCAAGGGAAATCTGGAACCTGTGAGGCTGAACTGGAACCCATAAGGAAGAAAAACCTGCAGTGGCCTCTCACTGCTCCCAGGCTTCCAACTTCAGTGAAAGAAGTGTCCTGCGGGAGAAGCTGTGGGCTGGGTTGCTGCCCTGCAAACCAGCTGAGTTAGCATATAAGCAATAACTTGTGCATTGCAGCAGTGCTTTGGACTCTCCTCTAACCTCCAAACATAAAAAGATAGCTGCTGCAATGGCATCCACTACCTGATCCTCTTTCAGCTCCTCTATTCCTCTGACAAATGTGTTTTAGCTTTTTGATGAAAGGTGCCAGTTCTCCTGCAGAGAACTCCCATCATCAAAGTTGGGGGCTTGGAAGAGTAGAAGCAACTTAGATAAGATGATAAACAATGTCAGTTCTGGACTTTACTCTTTGCTGGAGTAATTCTAGGCTAGCCACTTAACTTCTCTGGGCCTCAATTTTCTCATTAATAAAATGGAAGAATTAGGGTGGCCTCTAAGTTGGCAAGCCTAGAAAAACAATGCCTGTGAAGACGAAAATAATACGTGAAAATTGCACTGGGAGAGGCTGCTCACATCTTTGCATGGGGTATGTAAAAGTACCTAATGAAAGATCTGAAATTAAGCTCACAGGCCAATTCAAAGTCAACAATATGAAATAAGGAGAGGTAGGAAGACAAGAGTATGGTGAAAAGAAAGAGAATTAGGAGCTGAGAGACCTGGACTCTTGTCTTGACTTCATCACTGACTACTTGACCTATAAACACAATCATTTAACTTCAGAGGGCCTTAGTTTTCTCCTCTGTGGACTAAAGGCATGAGGTGGTGTTGCTCATCATTGGCTGCACAGTGGAATTCCCTACGAAGCTGTAAAAAATATTGATGTGCAGATTCCATCCCTGGGGATCCTGATTTCATTGGTCTGCGGTGTGGCCTGGGCATCAGGATTATTTAAAGCTCCCCAGATTCTAATGTGAAGCTAAGCTTGAGAACTCTTTGTTAAGGATTGCTTGGAAAATGGCAGTATGATTTAAGGGTGGCGGGAAGACTTTCCCCCTCCCCCCACCACACACATACATGTCCACCACAAACCTGTCAGGCTGCGTGACATTTCATCCTTAGAGATTCACCCCATTGAGCTTCGAAGGCTCTTCATTACTTATGAAAATTCATATACTCCTGGTAGATGTGACACCTTGAACTTATAATAAGTATATCTTACCCAGAATCAGAAAAACTAATTTGGAAAGAATTTCGGAGGTCACAAGTTCAAGCTGGCAAGTATTTTTATTGTGATTTTTTTTAGATAAGAAAACTGAAACTCAGAGATGTCTTTCTCCAGCATTAGGCTTTTCTGTAATCATTCATTTTGGTATGTATGTGGGAAGGGAGTTTAATTAATGACATCTTTCTTATATAACCTTTGTTTTTTTTAAAAAAAAAAAAAAGGTTTTGGATTGTACTTGTGTGATCATGTCTTTTTTCTTTTTTTTTTTTTTTTTTTTTTGAGACAGGGTCTCACTCTGTCACCCAGGCTGGAGTGCCGTGGTATGGCCACAGCTCACTGCAGCCTTGAACTCTCAGGTGAGGACTACAGGCACACCACCATGCCTGGCTAATTTTTGTATTTTTAGTAGAGACAGGGTTTTGCCATATTGCCCAGGCTGGTCTTCAACTCCTGAGCTCAAGCCACCTGCCGGCCTCAGCTTCCCAAAGTGCTGGGATTACAGGGGAAAGCCACTGTGCCTGGCTAACCATGTATTTTTAAAAGCCATATGTGCTTTTATCTCAACCTATTTTAGAGTTTTAAATCCTTTCTAGATGGGAGTCACCATGAATGACATCTAGCCTTTAATATGCCTCATTTCCTGCTCCGTGTTACCATTCTGTAATTGCTTCCTGTGATCTACCTTTTACTCTTTCTACCTTTCATCTTGATCCACAATATCTCTGTTATGCTGGCCAAAAAGAATAAGTCATTGCAAACTCAAAAGCAGAAAGATCTCCCCTTTATATCAAAAGACATAGACAGCTGGCATGTAATCTACATGTCTGTTCTCAAAGACATGTTGGGCATTTTGCCTCTCTGGGAATAGCTCAGTTTTCCATAAAGTGAATGGAGGCAAGTCTATAAATTTGTAAAATGTTAAATAAATCAATCCTTAAAAGTAAAGTTCTAGTCTGTTTAAGCATTGGTTATGCTAATTGGAGGACACCCTTGCTCTCCCCTTTAATTAGCATAGTCTGTCTAAATCAACCTGTCTGAATCAAACCCGAGGTATCTTTCTACCAGATGTTGGTGAAATGATGTTTGCAAAGGCATGACCTCATCAAAGATTCCATTCTATAGGAAGGGATTCTGAGGGATTCAGACAAGCAGGAAGTTACAGGCAATATATTTATTATTCTTTGTGACCTAAATTATAATTGGAATAACGCAAGCCTCCTTGTCAAAATTCCATTGCTGGTTTATGTCTCCATTGGGGAATTTCTTTCTGTACGAAAATAACTGCAAACAATTAAATAATTTTTAAAATCTCACAAGTTTTGATGTTTCTCTCCCTTTACTATCTACTCTAAAGCATAAAGATGAGTGTAACATTTGAGTATATTATATGTTGCTTATGTTAAGACATCTTATTTACATAAGGGACATTGCCATAATATGTTGATTTGAAAAAGTATTCGATATGTTACATGTTCCAGCCTGAGAGAGAAGAAACCTCTTAAGATGTTTCTTAGATGTGACTATTATGTCCTAACTTACCAGACTAATACAATTATTTTTTAAAGAAATAAACAAGAAATAAAAATTTTCACTTATACCTGTCCAGGAAGAGAAAAAATTACATTACTTTCACTTGGAAAAGTTACTAAAATGATCTACTATTTTAAGGCTTAATATTTTTGAAAGTCTCAGGAACTTTGGGAATTTTGGAATTTATCCATAAATTAATAACTTTCAGCATAAATTTCAATTTTCTCTTCATTTTGACTCAAATAATATGAAAACTGTTTTAATAAAATTTGTTCTGTGAATCATGCAGGGTTTTAAATAACAATAATTAACACAGTGATATAGTACTTCTGAACTCTATCTTTACTCTGCCACATACTGGTTGTATAAAAATTAGCAAAATTACCTCTTTAAAAACAGTGGTATTCTCATTTGTAAAATTCATGTGTAATGAAAAAATGCCTGACAAAATAGCAGCTACTTGAGAGAAAAAAGCATTTTTAAAACAAAACATGATTATCCCTGAGAGAGTTGTTACTTAATAGTGATCCCTATCCATTAAGGATTCCATCAAATTTCATCTTCTCCAGAACAACCCTCCCCAAGACTTGCCGAAATCTGGATCTTGCCACTTTCTTCTCATTCTTGAGATCTCTTCATACTTTGCTACTTAATTACATGCAATTTGCCATTATAGGAATCTTTATTTTTAAATATTTTCATGGAATCATGGTATCTAACATTATAGGGAGTTTATGAAATAGTCTACTTCTATAGAGAAGGAAGTGTTGTATATTTGTGCAGCTTTTGTAATAAGGGCTGTATGTATTTAATACGCTTAATTAGTTTATTTACATATAACAGCTTCATCAACACAAAATTCACATACCATATAGTTCATCCATTTAAAGTGCACAATCCAGTAGTTTTTAGTATATTCAGAGTTGTGCGAGCATTACCACCATAAATTTTAGACTATTAGTATTACCCTGAAAGAAATCCCATACCCACTAGCAGTCACTTCCCATTTTGCCCCAGTCTTCCCATTCTTAGGCGATCATTAATCACTTTCTGTCTCAGTAGATTTGCCTATTACTGACAATTCATATAAATGGAATTACATATTTATGTATATGTGTATGTGTGTGTATGTATGTGTGTATCTATTTATATATGCACAGACCACATTTTGTTTATCCATTCCTCAGTTGATAGACATTTGGGTTGTTTCCACTTTGGGGCTATCATGAATAATGCTGCTATGAATATTTCTGTATAAGTTTTTGTAAGGACATATGTTTTCATTTCTCTTAGGTGTATTTCTAGGAGTGGAGTTGATGAGGAATATGGTCACTCTATGTTTAACCTTTTAAGAAACTGCCAGGCTGTTTTTTTTTTTTTTTATCATTTTGCATTCTCACCAACAATGGATGAGTGCTCTAATTTTTCCACATACTTGCCATCATTTAGTATTACCTGACTTTTAAAAATTAAATCCATCCTAGTGGGCATGCAGAGGTATTTCATTGTGGTTTTGAATGTATCCTATGTTTCCCTCATGGATAATGATGCTGAGCATCTTTTATCTGTTTTTGTGTATCACCTTTGGAGAATTGTCTCTTCAATTCCTTAATCTATTTTTTGATTGGGTTATGTCTTTTATTGTAAGATTTCAAGCTGGGAATGGTGGCTCAGGCCTGTAATCCTAGCATGTTGGGAGGCCAAAGTGGGAGGATTGCTTGAGCCCAGGAGTTTGAGACCAGCCTAGGCAACATGGCAAGACCTCATGTCTACTAAAAATTTTTAAAATTAACCAGGTTTGACAGTGTACATCTGTAGTCCCAGCTACGTGAGAGGTTGAGGCAGGAGGATTGCTTCAGTTCAGGAGTTTGAAGTTACAGTAAGCTATGATCATGCCATTGCACCCCAGCCTGGGTGACAAAGCAAATCCTTCTCTTTTTTTTTTTTAAAAAATAAAAAATAAAAAAACTTATTATACGTCGGAAATGCAAGTCACTTATCAATGCAGTATTTTCTTGCATTATGTGGGTTGTCCTTTCACATACTTGGTGGTACCCTTTAAAAAGCAAAATATTTTAATTTTGATGAACTATTTATCTATATTTCTTTCTTTGCTTGTGTTTTGAACGTCATATCTAAAAAGGCTTTACCTAACCCCAGTCACAAAGATTTACTCATATGTAATTCCTTTAATAATATTTTCACTATTTTTTAAAGTTATTTCTCAGTGGTTGCTTTAGGGTTTACCATATATACCTTATAGAAATTTCCTTCAGATATATACTATGAATAACACTACTCAAATTAGATATAGAGTTGTGACTCCTATATAGCTCTTTTCTCCTTCTTCATTTCTTCATGCTATTGTTGCCATACATATGATATATACATACGTTAGAAAGCCAACAATACATTTTTGTATTTATTATTTTGTATTATGTGTTCTAAAGAGGCTGACAGAAGGAAAAAGATCTAGTTTATATTTATGTAGTTTGTTATATTAATTTTAATTTTCTTATTTACTCTTTCTTGATCTCTTCATTTCTTTCTGTGGATTCAAGTTACCATGTGGTGGTATTTCTTTAATAAAAGTGGGTCCTCCTTCCAAATTCTTTGTGCTATTATTGTCAAATAGGTTATATTTCCATATATAGGCCAATAACACTATTATGTTTGTTTTGTTTTATGTGACTTTAGATCCCTTAAAAGAAGAAGGAGAAATATGTAGTTTTTACAATCTTTTATAACTACCTGTATAACTGTTTTCACTGAAGCTCTTCATTTTTTACACGCGTTGAATTACTGTCTGGTGTCACTTGCTTTTAGCTTGAAAGGACTTCCTTTAGTATTTCTTGCAATGGAGGCCTCTAGCAAAATGTTTTTAGATTTTGTGTGTCTTGGAATGTCTTTATTTTGCTTTCACTTTTCAAAGATAGTTCTGCTGGATATAAGATCCTTAGTGATCATTTATTTTTCTTTTAGCAATTTTAATATGTTATCCTACTGCCTCTAGCCTTCATTGTTTCTAATCAGAAGTCAGTTGTTAATATTATTCTCTTGTATGTGAGGAGTTGTTTTTCTCTTACAGCTTTCAAGGTATTCTATTTATGTTTGGCTTTCATCATTTTCTCTGTGATGTGTCTGTGTATGGATCTTTTCCATTTATCTTATGGGGAATTCCTTGAGCTACATGAAGTATAAATTAATGATTTTCAGCAAATTTGAGTAGTCTTTCTTGATTATTTTCTCTACACTTTCCTCTTTCCACTCTGACTCTACCAACAAACATGGCAAGCTTAGTGCTGTCCCACATTTCTCATTTTTCTTTATTATTTTTTCACTTTATTAATTTTTCTCTTCTTCTGATTACATCATCTCTCTCTACCAATTGTTCTTTAAGCTTATTGATTCTTCTGCCAGTTTAAATCTACTATTGAGCCCCTTGAGTGAGTTTTTCATTTCAGTTTTACTTTTCAACTCCAAAATTTCCATTGGTTCTTTTTATAATGTTTCTCTTTATTGATAGTATCTATTTGTTGAGACATTATCATCATATTTTTCTTCTTTAATCATGGTTTGCTTTAGTTCTTCGAACACATTTGTAATAACTGCTTTGAAGTCTTTGTTAAGTCTAACATATGGGCCTTCTCATGGTAATTTCTGAATGTTTCGCCCCACTCCCCTGTTCACCCCCATGCATATGAGTCATATTGTTCTGTTTCTTTGCATGTCTCATAATTTTTGTCAAAAATTGATGTTTTAGATAAAACAGTGTAACAGCTCTAAATACTGACCCTCCCCACTCCGTATACCAGATTATTGTTTATTTGTTTAGTAACGTGGCTGGACTATTTTAGTGATGTCTGTATCTCTAGCAGTATGAAGCCTCTGATGCTGCGCCTCATAGGGCACAGCCTTGGACATGAGCACAGTTGCCTTGCTATGATAGTAATTTCAGCAAGGTCTCTTTTTGTCTTTTTCCCTGATCTCTCTTAACTATCTGCCTCTTTAGGTATCACACCCAGTTGTTAGCTTCTATTTATTGCTATCTGATTACTCTATTGTTTTCAACATTTCCCTAGGATATAAATTGCTTCAGTCTAATCCAATTAAATTTGAGCATCTTTGAAGGGATACTTTTTGAGGCCAGACTTGGGGGTTAGTTCTGAACCTGAATAGTACTCTTTTTAGCTGTTCCTGTTCCTGGTTCTAATAAATTAGCTGGCCTTGTATAATATTTAGTTTGTTGTTCTCATGGAACTACCAGCCTCCTCTTTATTTCTTACCACCAAAATCTCATGGTTTCCCAAAGTGTTATTAGGCTTGAACTCCCCCATCATCTGTTCTAAATAAAGTCAGTTCCCTGAGGAGAGCGTTAGGGCCTTGTATTATTATGGCCTGCTTCTCCCTCCTGGGAAAAATCTCTGAACTTTTTCAACAGGATGGAGTTATAGCCCTGCTTTAAGAGCAGGCCACCCAGCAGGGACAGTGGCATCTAGTCTTCTTAACTTACCTCTCCAAGGACTGAACTTTTTCCCTGCAAGTGATCTCGGGTGAGGTAGACTGGGGCCCCAGCATTCTTGGCCTGCTACCCCTGGAGTACAGCCTTCACCCTGAGAGGGGCTTGGGTGGAGAAAGCCCTTTTCCAACCTCTTGGCCTCACTCACCTAGAATATAGCCTCTGTAGCATGAAATTGAAGGGGCTGGTTTCCTGCCCCACTTGGGAAATGCCGAGTTTTAAGAAATTGAGAAATGCTGGTTTTCTGCCCCACTTGGGGAGATACCATAGCTCTTAACTGGCAGCTTGGGGCAGAGGGCAGGAGTCTTCGGTTCTTGGCTGTACTGACTTAGAATGGAGCTTCCATCACACTGAACTGACAAATTGATTACTAGAAAATAATTTCCATTAATAATTTTTCTGTGCTACAATTAATAGGATGAGAATATCCCTTTTATTTTTTAACAGGAAATGACATTTTCATTTATATTACGTTATTACTGATATTGAAAATGTTTCCATTTTCTCAATATTGATTATTTATACATTTTATGCATGTCTATTGAAACTATTGAGGCTTTTCTTATTTTTAGTAGATATTTATATGATATAATAAAGATAAAAGTGACAAATATTTGATAAGTGCTTTTACTTGTTTTACACTCTTTGAACACATTTTTGACTAAGTAATTTGTATACAATCACATTTATTAAGGAGAACATCTATTTGATTTTTTTTAGATGGGAGAAAAGAGGCCCATAATGACTTATCTTAGAGGTCACAATTCTGAAAACTATCAGTTATTTTTGGGCCATGAAGCACTTCCTGGGGAGCAGCTACCCCATAATAGCTGTAGTAGCAATGTCTCCATTGAGATGCATAGGGCTGGTCTAATCCTCTCATGAACATCACATCTCATCAGTTCACTCTGTCTGGGAAACTCCCTACCAAGGAGCTATGCTCAGGGTCATTTCCAGCGGGTTGGGCAGATCAGCTCTCTCCATTACCACATTACTGTTATTCATTTATTAATTTTATTTTTTTTACCCCAAACACTTTGAGAGCCATGATATTCTATATTGTAGACTTCAATTTTTCTTCATCTTGGAGGCACATTTTTCAACCCACTCAGTGGTGTTATCTGGGGGAAACTAACCAGATAATGTAAAGAAAAGAACATTTCTCAATTCTCTTTTTTTTTTTCATTCATCTGATTGAATGAGAACACATCCATTCATCTTGACTAAGATAAATTCTTCCTGCATGGTGACTATCTCTTGACTATTCCTCTTAGTAGGAGGGCACCAGCATGTGCCCTCTAAAATGTGTAGTTCACCATCAATTATGAATCTTAATTGACAGTACACTGAGCTCTGTAGAGACAGCACTGGGGCACTTGAGACTTGGATGGGCACTGAGCAACTCTGTGCCTCGCTGAGGAAAGATAACTAAGCCTGGGCAAAGGAGGTCCTAAGAAGCCGAGAGGCAAAATGTCATTATATGCATTCTTTGTGCAAACTTGTCAGGAGGAGCTCAAGAAGAAACATCCAGATGTTTCAGTCAACTTCTCAGAGTTTTCAAAGAAGTGCTCAGATAGGAGGAAGACTATGTCTGCTAAAGAAAAAAGAAAATTTGCAGACTTGTCAAAGGTGAACAAGACCCGTTAAGAAAGAAATGAAAATCTATAGCCCTCTTAAAGGGAAGACAAAAAAGAAATTCAAGGATTCCAATGTACTGAAGAGGCCTCCTTCAGCTTTTTTCTTGTTCTGTTCTGAGTATTGCTCGAAAGTCAAAGGAGTACATCCTGGCCTATCCATTGGAGATGTTGTGAAGAAACAGAGATGTGGAATGACACTGCTGCAGATGACATGCACTCTTATGAAAAGAAGGCTGCAAAGCTGAAGGAAAAATATGAAAAAGATATTGCTGTACATGGAGCTAAAGGAAAGCCTGATGCAGCATAAAAGGTAGTTATCAAGGCTGCCAAAAAGCAAGATAAAGTAAGAAGAGGAGGAAGATGAAAAGGATGAGAAGGAAGATGAAGATGATTAAGATCATGATGAATGAGTTGGTTCTAACAGTTTTTTTTCTTGTCTATAAATCATTTAATCCTCCTGTACACAACTCACTTCTTTTAAAGAAAAAAAATGTGGTGCTGTCTAAGATTTATTTTCAAACTGCACAGTGTCTTTATTTTGTGTAATTAGCACACTACCAAATGTATCTTTAGATAGCTCTGTCCTGGTGGTGGTTTCAGTAGACACTAACCTTGCCTGGTACAGTATGGGAGCTGTAAATTGTCATGGAAATTTAAAGTAGGTTCTTGGTACGCAGCACAGATTAATCGTATACAGGGATGGGGGTTTTCTCATCCCCATTTGTCTCAGATGCACTGAAATAATTACATGAAATTGTTCTGTTAACTACTCTGTTAACAGAGTAGTAGTAAATACTACTCTGTAATTGCAAAAAAAAATTGTAGCTGTTTTTTTGACATTCTGAATGCTTCTAAGTAAATATAGTTTTTTTGTTGTTTTTAAAAAATCTTAATTCTCAAGTTTTCTCAGACAACATTTCAACCTATTTAAATGCCTCCTGTAAATGTCTGTTGTTTTCCTTTAAGAGGGTAGCCATATTTAGTTAAACTTTCCACATTTTCTAGCCTCTGGGCTACAGGTAATTATGGGTTGCATAAATTCTCAGGTAACCAGAAAAAAATTAAATTCAATTTCAAGGTGGCTGGGAGTTGAAAGCATGATATGCAAATCCATATGTCAACTCTAACTGATCTAACCAGTGACATCACAAAAGTAGATAGTCATTAGAACATTCCAGGATGGCTGTGCAGACAGATAACTGCTAATGGGCAATCCCCCCTTATCAACCAAAATCCAACTAACAGGAAAATGAAAACACAGGCACATATCCTGCAAGTTTGTGTTATTAAGTTGTTATTTGTATTATTAATTTGCAATACGATTAGACAAATGTGATTTTATTTTCTTAAAATATCTGGCTGGTAGTAGTTCCAATAGAAAATACTGATCAAAGTAAATAACAGTCCAGTTCATTTGGGAAAGGAATCAGCTTCTATCAGATAATTTTGCTCTATGGTCTGAAATAATATGGAATCACGTTAATTTAGTCCAGAAATAAGTCAAAATTATGTGTTACTACCCATTCTCCCTAAATATATACCATGCTCTATAATAACTTGCAGTTTTTCCCTTCTGCCCTGAAAGGAAACCGTTCTAACTGAGAGCTCTGGAATCATATAACCTATATTTTATTAGCTGTGGGGGAGGGGTGTCTTAAAAATGGAAATTCCAAACTGGCATTTTCTCCAGAATGCAGCTCAGGCTCACTTTTCATATGTGACCTTATCCTGAACTTCTCTGAAACAGCACAGTCAACTGAATATATTTGTATGACCCTGTCATTTTACTGGAATTTGAATATATCTATTTCTATATCTATATCTGCATATATCTATATTGGCATATATCTATAGATAGATAGATAGATAGATAGATAGATAGATAGATGCCAGTATTAGCAGGGAAATGATACTCCAAAGTTTCAGGTATTCAAAACCTCTTCATGTGAAAATCTGAATGTACTTCGTTACTAATTGAAAATGTTTTGCCCACTGTTATCTGCCCCTATGTGAGTCTTCCCATCATAAGCAAAAACCTTGGAAGATCAAAAAATATAAAACACAGTAGCTAATGTTTACATCCCCAGAGTATGTTGTTAGCCTATGTCCACTTTGGGGAAAAGGAAGTCAATTGCCCATTTTGTCTCAGGCAATTACTATGGCCACAGTTACCAGAAGGAATAGAAATTCATGTTGCAGCATTTTTTCCTTCAGTGAATTTTACAAAATGGATATGTGACAAAGGTCCCACCCAGTAGCACCACAACACACCATGCCATGTCAACACATTCTTGCCATTGTTATTCTCAATGGCTCAGAGGAGAAAAACAATAGAAATTCCTCTGGGCAAGAATATGAGCCAGCAGGCCCCAACCTAGTGAAGAAAGTTTACTTTTAAAAGGTTCATTGTTTTTGGTAAAGTGGTTTCATGGGCTTTATTATACATTCATGCATTTTGCTAGTGATATTTTTAAGTAAATATTTCACAGATATAATTTATAAATCCAACTTTTGACAAATCTGACCAAAAATATATATATAAATATTAAGCTCTTCAAATGGGAAACATGTCCATCTTTGGTTATGAATATTCATAGGCCTGAAAGTATGCTTTACAGAATATTATGTAGCAAGCACCCTTGGCCCACACATCTGTGCTCTATTGTGTTTTCCTGAACAAATCAACTCATTCAGGCACTATAAAACAAGAATTCGTATAAAAATATATATAAGGAAGACACGTTTCCCTTTTTAAAAGTTCATTCATCCATGACAAAGCTATTAAAAGTAGTTCAAGTTAATAATAAAGAATAAAAGATAATTGTGTGGATCTATGTGGTGGGAAGACCCAGACACGGCAGTCAAGTTAGAATGATGGAGACCCAGACACCAGACAGACCACAAGGATGTCCTCTGGGGACTTATTTGGGTATGAATAAAGAGTAGGAGATCTACACAGATGTGCCAAAGACTCATGGTAAACAGCTGGCAGACATTCCAGTCAGTGAAGAAAGGGTGGTGCTGGAGAGTGCTGGGGTTAGAAGAGGAGAAGTGTGGCAGGACATGGGAATGGTGCTGGGAAAGAATGGACAGCCAGCAACACAGAGAAGTTAAGGAAGATACCTGGGAAGTGGGGACCTGAGAGGTGCAGCTATAGCATATACTAAGGGAGGAGACCACCCCTCATGCCCAATTTCTGCCTCTAAAGAAAGAAGTAAAAACTAAAAGGCAGAAATGAAATCCACAGGCAGATAGCCCAGTGTGCACCCTGGGCCTGGTAGTTAAAAATCAACCGCTGACCTAACTGCTTGTGTTGTCTATAGATTCCAGACATTGTATGGAAAAGCATTGTGAAAATCCCTGTCCTGTTCTGTTCTAATTACCAGTGCATGCAGCCCCCAGTCACATACCCCCTGCTTGCTCAATCGATCACGACCCTCTCATGCGGACTCCCTAAGAGTTGTAAGCCCTTAAAAGGGACAGGAATTGCTCACTTGGGGAGCTTAGCTTTTGAAACAAGCCTGCCGAAGCTCCTGGCTGAATAAAGCTCCTTCCTTCTTTAACCCCTGTTTGAGGACTTTTGTCTGCAACTCGTCCTGCTACAGTACCAGGGGAGGTATGTTCAGGAATAAATCTCTGACACATCTGTGGGTCCTGGTTCTCAAGAAACTGAGACATTGGAGGGGCTCACAAAGCAAGAACTGCAGCACAAGTGACCCTCCTGATCTGAAAAGGATTCTCAAAAATGGGAAGGGACAATTCCCCCTTGGCAGTATGTATCAGAAACTGATCAGAGTAAAGGCAGTCCATATGCAAATTATGTAACTCTACCTCCATCCATCCTCCACTCTACCATAATATGCACTCTTACTGACAGAAAAGCCTCTTGTTGTGAAGGTATGTTGAGGCAAATAAAAAATGATGGAATGCTGAAAATCACTGAAATAGGAACTTCGTCATAAAAGAACCAACTTAAGGAGCCTAGTTCATGAGTGCAATGTCAGGAATGGATTTGAATTTAGGTCAATCATGATGCTGAGCTGTGAGCACCAGGCAGCTGGGTGTTACAGGAGTATCATGCACCTTAGAGTGAGAGTGGCCAGGGTTCAATTCCCAAGCCGTTGCATACCATAAGGCATGTTTTTACATCCACTGACTCTCATTTTTCTACTACTTTAGATCCTCATGACCATATTATTTTTTTAAAGTACACAGCACATTTGCTATACTTTAGCTCTTCAGTGACTTATAACATTCCTCCCACTACCTCCTTCAAAATCTGTCCCTTCCCATCCAGCTGGAAAATGGAAGGAAATGTCTTTACAATCTAATTTTCTAGGGCTGGGGCTCAGGCAGAGGATGCCAGAGAAGGCACAATAGAAAGTGAAGAAAAATAAATTGGAAGTTGAGTAGGGAAGTAAGGATCATTAATATGAGCTCTTGGTGGGGCAGAGGAGGAAGGCTGAGGATGACGTGGGGCCATCCAGTGTAAAACCCAAGAAGCAGGTGCTCTGTGCATGGCCAGAGGTGTTTGTGTTCAGCATTCCCTTTGTGTTCTCAGGTTCCTGGCCCCCACTTGCCATCTGTGACAATCATCTCTCTTTATCCCTCTCTTCTTTAGCTCTCTGAAAAATGAACTGTAGTTTCAAACAAAAAAAAAAACCCCACAAATATATAATTACACATCAAGTTAAGTGCTAAGTAAGAAAAATACAGAATGAAATGAGAATGTATATCAGGGGCCTAATATAAGTATGGGGGGTTGGATTTGAGAATTGGTGAAATAGAATAAGTAGAAGCTAAACATGTACAAAGTAGGAAAAAGGGGGTTTCTAGGCAGAGAGAGGTACAAAAGTTCTATTTTAGCATCACTTGTGTTAATAACTCTAAAAAGCAGTCATCAGTATCCAGAAACCAGCTGGGTTTCAGAATCAAATGATCTATGAATGCTGTGATGCTTACAAATGGAAAAAACAACAATACTTAAATTCCTAAATAATGAGACTAAATCAGCAATATAAAATAAGAAATTAAATCAGTAGTAATTACATGGTTCTAGCCATTTCCATTTTGACCCAAAATGGGAATTTTCCAAGGTCCTAACAGAGGGAAAGGGGAAATAAAAGCTTAGAAATCTTGAAGTGTTCCAGGTTGTCTTCCTCACCATTCTGTAAGCTGCCACGGATATTTAAGAAACTTAGACTCTCTCACATGCTTCCAGAAAAGTTCCAGAAATCTCCTACAGACTGTCTCCCATGTGCTTCATGGACTAGGACTCTTGACCTCTTCCATTTTTCCTCCTCTTTCATTGATTCTCTGTCTAAGCAACCTAAAGAAGCAACTCTCCTGCATTCTCATCTCCATTCCTGCTGGGGCTGACCAGGAACTGACAGGCACCAAAGGGAGGTATTGCCAATCTGCCATAGCTGTCTTGAGACAATTGATTACTTACATCAAGGGCTCTACTGACTGCACCTAGAGTAGCTTCTGTCATTTCTAGAAACTTCTGGCACTATTTCTCATCATTGCCAGAAACTCCTGAAAGTTTATGGTCTCACTGTTTCACAAAGGTTACACTGAAAATTAGACTAGGTTTCACTTATTTCTTTAGTGCTGAATGAGGATTTAGTCCTGAGTCCTTTGGACCTCTGGTAGAAAGACAAGCCCAAATGATCAGCATAATAAATATAAACAAGATGATGCCTTACATATTATTATATGTTTTTCCTTTTGCCTTTCTGAATACAAAATTCACTTACCCGAATCATCCATTAGCCTTGGGGGACATTTGGATATTATAAAGAGAAAAGCAAAGTAATACTCAACCTCTAAGATCAAAACAGGCTATTGTTAAAAGCAGAGAATTTTCAGATTCCATGGAGGTTTTATCCCCCTTTTAGATTATAACAAGTAAGCCTAGGAACACACTGTGGTGTGGAGAACATGTTCCATCTGGGTTAATTGAATATAAAGAGAAGATGTGATTTGAGAGAAATAAAAGAAATGATCAACACTTTTCAGGTCTAGGAATTTGTGGGAAGGAGAAGAGAAGAGAAAAACGAGAGTGTGAGACGGATATCCTCTCTGAGGAGGAGAAGAGAGAACATTTCAAAAGGGTGAGGGAAACGCTGAAGGCAGAGAAAAGCTATGTCTATTCCACATGAAGGCCTCTAGAAAGAGGCTACCTCTGAAAAATCCCCCAGTCACAAAGCCGGGATGTGGCCACGCACCCGGGCACCATGTGGCGGTCAGATGGAGGAATGCCTCAGAGGTTAATTTTCTGGAACCACTCTGAGTTTTAAAGCAACTGAGATTGTGGCTGGGGAGGCTGTCACACTAGTTTGACAAGAGGACTTGTACCAGGGGTTGCTGAGCAGAGGACAAGGCTGAAGTTTCACGGAGTCAGACCCCTTCAGGGTCTGAACACAGCAGAAGCCAATGCAAGTCTCATTTGCCAGGGCAGACTACTCAGCCTTGACCACGCTGAGAAAGATTCCATTCAGATATTTTGTCAGCTACAGGCTTCAGTGGCAAATGGCAAGACAATTAGCATCACCAGCTGGAGGAAGGATGTTGTCCTAGAGCTGGTCACAACATGGAGCCTGAGGACCCGGGCCCTTCCCATTAACTGAAGGTTATGTGTGCCATACTCCATTCTTCATGTGCTCAGACTAACATCAGATACTATCATAGGACACTAACATAGGACACTAACTTAGGGAGAGAAAGAGTGACGAAATGATATTTGAATGGCTACATATATTGTTTCAAGAAAGACTGAACACTTAAAGTAATAGTTATATTAAATATTTATTCTTATAAATGTTTAAGAAGATGGTAAATTGTGTCAGCTCCTTAAGTTGAAGGATCATGCTTTTTTTTTTTCCCATTTTTGTATCTCTTCCTGTACCCATTCCATGACTCTGCATGTAGAAAGAGCTCCAAAACCACTGTTGAATGAGTTATGAGTAACTAGATAACACTATTTTAACATTTTAACGTTTCACAAAACCCTAGAAAGCAGCAGAGTATCTTACAGTTTATCCCCTATTTCCACACTTCCCTAACTCAGTGCTCCAGAGATAAATTATCTTGAGAAGAAACTGCACTCGTACGATTGGATTTCAGAACTTAATGATTTTTTTTCTGTTCCCCAATAATTTTTGTGTTGGGAGGGGGCGATCGCATCAAGTTTGTGAAACTCTGGCTGTAAGAGATTTTCAATCAACACACAGGTTCAGAGGTTGTTCCTTCCAACGATAATCTCCCAGGGCCTCATTCAACAATACGTATTTCCCAACTTCCCCATGCAGAAGTCCGCAGAAGTCCGCAGAAGGCCGCACACAGTAAGGAAGTTGGCTCCGCGTCCAGCCCGCTGATTCGGCAGGCCGAGAGCCGATGCGCAAAGAAGGTCCGTTTCCGTTTGTTTTCCTCCTACTTTTCCTTCTTTCTGAGCAGTAAGCCACAGAGTTATGGAAAAGGCTGGGGAAGAATCTGTGGCCGAGTCCGTCTTCCCACAGGTCCACTAATTATGGAGAACCAAAGTTTTTTCTTAAACTGACGGGACAATCGATGAACCTGACCACTGCAGACATGGACTTCCCTGAACTTCAATCTGTGGAGAGAGGCCTCAGAGTCTTCACTCGCTATTTCATTTTCAGGCTCCTTCCAGCAAAATAAAAGTAAAAACAACAGCTATTTGATGGCTCATTGCCTTTGTTTCCCTGGTAGATCCTCAGGGACTTTCCAAGGACATTCTACTTTGAGTGTCATAGAAAAAGCACCAAAATCACAGTCTGATATCTTAAGAGTGACAAGAGACCAGCATTCAAGACTTAGCTTCTGATAATGGTATGTATGGATAAAGCCACTTGCTTCCTGCATGACAATGGCCAGGTTCTTTTACCTCTCTGTGTCTAAATTTCCATCCTTAGTTAAAGGAGATCTTGGAGTAGTGTTTGAAATTCTGTATACAGGATTTTATTATTATTATTGTTATTAACTAGATAAAATACCTTGACACTTTGGCCTGAGTTACACTTCTGTTTTTGCAAGAATCGTTTTAGGCGATTTTCTAAATTCGTTTCTGGAATTTACTAGCCTGAATTAGTTAATAAATAAAAACTTTCCTTCACAATCTATTTGGATACTTTTAAGATAAAATTCATACAGGAAAGGTAGGATAACTATTTTTATTCTTTCCCGTTATCACACATCGTATTATCAAAGCCCAGAGAGCCTTATGAATAGAGTTTGTTCGTGATTTTTCTCTTTGGAGTTCTGAGTATCTGTCTCTTGTAGATAACTATGTTTTATGCTAAAAGATGGAGGATGGGCCAGGTGCGGTGGCTAATGCCTGTAATCCCAGCAATTTGGGAGGCAGAGGTGGGCGGGTCACCTGAGGTCAGGAGTTTGAGACCAGCATGGCTAATAGGGTGAAACCCTGTCTCTAGTAAAAAATACAAAAAATTAGCTGGGTGTGGTGGCGGGAGCCTGTAATCCCAGCTACTTGGGAGGCTGAGGCAGGGGAATTGCTTGAACCCAGGAGGCAGAGGTTGCAATGAGCCAAGATCGCTCCACTGCACTCCAGTCTGTGCAATGCACTGCTTGGTGCATATTGGTTGTATTCAGCCAAAAAAAGGTATTTTCTGGAACCAGCCTTGGTCCAATTACTAATTTTTTGAATTTTGTAAAAGCTATATTAATCAAAGGACTCTCATGCTGTATAATGGAAAAATTCTTCCTAGACAATAACAATATATTCAGAAAATCCAGGTAGTCTCAATAAGAGAAATAAAGTGTTAATGAAGAATAATAATAATGAGATATTGAGATGGTAGCTCGAAAATAGGGACTTCAGATTAAGAAATGTCTTGAGAAAGAGGTTTGCAACACGTATTCAGAAATATATATGACAAAGTGATTAAACAAAATTATTTCCCCAAATTTGCACTAAGAGAACAAAACGGATGTCAATTTATTTAAAATTATATAGGTGTTAGAGGGAGGGCATGATTTTATGTATTTTAACACAAGCATGCTATTTATGGTTTTTGAAATACTAGCTTTTATATACTCTAAATCAGCAGTCCCCAACCTTTTTTGCACCAGGAGCTGGTTTCATGGAAGACAAGTTTTCCATGGATGGACAGATGGCAGAGGGGACGGTTTTGGAATGAAACAGTTCCACCTCAGGTCATCAGGCATTAGGTCTCAAAAGGAGCACGCAACCTACATCCCTCACATGCACAGTTCACAGTAGGGTTTGTGCTCCTATGAGAATCGAATGCTACTGCTGATCTGACAGGAGGTGGAGCTCAGGCAGTAATGCTCTCTCACCCAACACTCACCTCCTGCTGTGCAGTCTGGTTCCTAACAGGCCACGAACCGTCTCTGGACCACGGCCTCAGGGTTGGGGGCCCCTGCTCTAAATATACTCCTCTATTCTTGTCAATAACCACTTGGCAAACCACGTATACTTGTATTAAGTTCTCAATTATCTCTATGTTAGCAACCTCCAACATCTATACTCAGGTCAAACAAGTGCAATATCTAACAGAAATCAATAAAGAATATGACATGTGGAACCATTGCTTTTTCAGTTACAGGTGATTATGTTCAGAAAAGAATGCAATAATTCCTTTAATGTTAACTCTACTTAAATGTCTGTTTTCCACCTTTGTGTCTTGCCAGAAGCACAATAAATCATTCCAGACCTGAGCTATGTAATAAAGGTCTGGGAATAGTTTACTTGCTTGATCTGTTCCTCATACTAAGACACAGAACATGTGTTATTCCACCATCTGGGGCCAGTATTCGTAACTCTTCCTAGGTCTCCACAGAGTCACATGCTCTGAAATACAGTAATACAAATAATAATAAGATATTATTTCACCTATGGCTCAACCTATTATTCAAAGAAGCCAATTAAACTTTTCATTTGAAGTAAGTTTTTAAAAATGCTTTGTTGGAAAATAATGCAGAAAGTGCATTTGTATTTTAAATTTCTAAAACAATTACCAAAGTATCAGAAGTTTACAGCTTGATAGTAATCCTCAAACAAAAATCAACTGGAGGGGGGTGGTTAGGAATCAAATGATTACATTTTAAAATGCAACAAGGGAGGTGATGAAAGCATATTAATAATGAAAAAAAGTAAAACACTAACAGATGTGGAATATTGTACAAAGTCCAAACTCAATAGACATCCATGTAGAAAATAATCATGAAAATGAAAAGCTAAAAGAAATTTCCTGAGGTGGTTTTAGTTTGAATTCAAGTAGGCTGGGCTTAGTTAAATTTCCCTAAAATTTTCAATTTCCCTGCCAACCTGGATGACTGATAAATAGATCTTAAATGCACAGATAAGCGTATCACCCAGTGGGTAGAAGTATGGACTGGAAATAAAAGGTGAGACATTCCCCCGGTGCTAGGAGATACATACTGTATACATTACGTTCCTCAATGTTCTCTTGAAAATGCAAAAGCTGATTCTTCTGGATACTTCTCTGTGAACAACAGTCGTGAGAATGGACTTCCTGAGTTTCTTTCCTCACCCTCACCCCCACCCCAGGTCCAGGCCAATTATGTCTATACATAATCTACCAAGCTGGTGATTTTCCTGGAATTATCACTTGGATTTAAGAGTCAATTACTACAGTTCCCACAAGGTCACTCCACCCAAAGAGCCTAGATTGTTCTTCAGGAGTTTGCTATGACCTCCAGAGTTCTCATGTGATCTGTCCTCAGCCTCACTCACCAAGCTCAATTGGTGAAACTCTGCTATCCCACAGCTACACTGGATTTCGAAAGGTCTTTTCAAAAGCACACAAGCTCTTTCCTGATCCTGCCCTTTCTCTCTGCCTGAAATGTTTTCCTCAGGTTCTTTACATGTTTGAAGTGGTCTTATTCTTCAGATCTCTGCTTAAATACAACTCTTGAAGGTCTTCCTGAACGCTAGGTAAAGTGTTTGTATTTTACGTAGAAAGGAACTGGTCTCCGTTACTATCTGTAACAGCAACCCTTGACTGTCCTGGTTATTACCGTTCACTTGTTTACTGTTGGTTTTCCTCACCAGAACATAGCTGGGCAGGGAATATTTCTGTCTCATTTATCATTGTGTCCCTACTGCCTAGCACACCTTCTGCAACATAAGCCTCAGAATAATGTTATTAAATAATAGAAGAATGAAAAGTTTTTATAGTGAAATGGAAAGATAGAAGGAGGGTAATTAGCCATTCTAACGGGGGTAACATGATATTGCGGTTTTGATTTGCATCTCCCTGATGATTAGTGATGTTGAACATTTTTCATATACCTTTTGGCCATTTGTATATTTTCCTTTGAGAAATGTCTATATGGATCCTTTGCCCACTTTTTAATGGGATTGTTTGGTTTTTTGCTTTTGAGTTCCTTGCGTATTCTGGCTATTACTATTAATCCCTTGTCTGATGAATATTTTGCAAACATTTTCTATCATTTAACAGGCTGTTTCTTCACTCTGTTAGTTGTTTCCTTTGCTGTGCAAAAGCATTTTAGTTTAATATAGTCCCATTTGTCTATTTTTTTTTTTTGGTCTGTGCTTTTGGGGACTTACTTATAAAATCTTTGCCTATATAAATGTCCTAGAATATTTCTCTCGTGTTTTCTTCTAGTAATTTTTTAGTTTTAGGTCAAGGACTATTATCAAAAAGATGAAAATACAACAAATGCTGTCAAAAATGCAGAGAAAAGGGAACTTATACACTATTGGTGAAAATGCAAAATTAGTAAAGCCATTATGGAAAATAGTATAGAGACTTCTCAATAAACTAAAACTAAACTACCTTACAATGCAGCAATCTCACTACTGAGTGTTCAAAGGAAAGGAAATCTGTATATCAAAGGGATACACATACCCCATGTTTATTGCAGCACTATTCACAATAGCAAAGATATGTAATTAACCTAAGTGTCCATCAACGGATGAATAAAGAAAATGTGGTATATTTATAGAATGAAATATGACTTAGTCATAAAAAAAATGAAACCATGTTATTTGCAGCAACATGAAGGGAATTAGAGGTCATTATGTTAAGTGGAATCAGCCAGATACAGAAAGACAAATATTTCGTGTACTCAGTCATGTGGGAGCTAACAAAGTGGATGTCATGGAGGTAGAGAATAGAATGACAGTTACCGGGGGCTGGCAAGTATGTGGGTATGTGTGTGGGAAGATGGAGAATATAGTTTGGTTAATGGGTACAAACATACAGTTCAATAGAAAAAAATTGTGATGCTCAATAATAGAGTTGGGTGAATATAGTTAACAACAATGTGTTATATATTTCAAAATAGCTATAAGTGAGGACTTGAAATGTTCTCAACACATAGAAATAATACATGCTAATGGTGATAGATATGATTAATATCCTGACTTGATCATTACATTCTATACATGTGACAAAATATCACATGCAACCCATAAATATGTACAAATATCCATCAATGAAAAAAGATGGAAGAAGGAGAGAGGTTCATGTAGATGGTGAAGGAGATGAGAGTATCAGAATTAGGGTGAGAAGTTGCTTATTTCCTGTGACTCTTTCTAAACCCTGTGATTTTCCCCAGAATCTATGTGGACAATATGAAATTGTTCTTAAGTGTATCCCTAGACCCTTTGGGGATGCAACAATGAGGTCTGACTTCAAGAAGAAAATGAAAATCAGAGGGAAATAGCCAAAATACCACAAAAACAAGTCTTCAGATACTCTAGAGGGACTAATAGAGTCTCTGGATGCACTCCTGCTAGTTACCTTAGCCATTTACCCTGTCTGTAATTTGGGAAATTGAGTATTGCTAGAAGATAAATTTTAAACATCTTAAGCGTGTTAAATTGTTAACTAAAAAGACAAAAATTAGGATAAGATTTGTTAGAAAAAGGCAAAAGACAGTACAAAGAATGCTTATTATATTCATAGTATGAAATCATTGAGAACAGTGTAAGATTAGAGACATACATGTGAGAAGGTGAGTAACATTAAGAATCAGAGCAAAAATGCAGCCGAGAATAACCCTGCAGTCATCCTTAGTCAGATGCCCTCCGTGGGGACAAAATGCCCACTGTCACCTTGTTGGTTGGTTCAGGAGTTCAGTGACCTTCAGTTAAGCTGTATTGATGCAATGTGCTGGTGAGAATAGATGTTTGCACTTCTACTGAGGATGGAGCAGCTTTTTCCTGATGTTTACTGTAGAACTTGGACTGTAAAACATCAGCAATAAAGAGGGAATAGACAACTTAAGCTTTTTCCCGTAAGCACTCACTCATCTCTCACTTGTCCCTGCCAAGGGCTCCAAGTCAATCTGCATTGAGCAGAGAGCTGAAACCCCACTGAGCTGACAGCTGCTGCTGGCCTGGAGCCCACTGTGGACCTGAGGAGAATAATGCTCCCTACTTCACTCAGGGCTCAAAATAAAGCTGAATCACCACTTTGGAGATACACAATGTGTCCTCCTGGGGAGGACTGAGGTCTTTGCCTATGATCTTCTTGGGTCACACAATAATAGCAGCCTTCTGAAAATACGTTAAACACGCCACGAACTGAATCACTTAGTTCACCAATTTGCATTATTTTCCTGTTTCCTATGCAATGAAGAACGCATGGACTTTCCAAAATTACTTTTGCTTCTCCACTCATTTCAGAAAGTTGAGGATAACTTTCCAGACCTTGAAAAATATTTATAAAATAATGTTTTCTAAAGAAATCATAGAGAACTCTTAGACCCGTGGTCCAAAGTAGCGGGACATGCAGGCTCAAGGGCCATTGTCAGGCATTCCTGCATTTCTTTCCTTTTATGTCCCAAAGTGATGGCAGAACTTTAAGAAATAGATTTGAAATATATTTTGACAAATGATTAGAGAAGAAATTTGTCAACTAGGTAAAGGATGAAGCCGTCCATTTGAGAATAACCAAATAATAAAATTACAAGAGTTTCCTGGGATACTGTTCCTGAAAATTCATCTTCCTTTTTGACAAAGGATTCTTAAACAAATATAATTATTCACCATATACAAAAGCTATGTGTCATCAGAAACAATTTATGAAGCAGTAGAAGGTTGTATGTGGCAATATATTAAACACTTCTCAAATACATAGGCAGCAGGGGTTTTTTAATATGCAAATAATTTAAGTTCTCTATTAATCATCTCATGAATTTCAGAGAAAAATGGATACCATATAAATGGTGTGGAAGAACTGGAAGATGCTGAAACACCTCATTAACACATCTAAGAAACTGGAGCATGTTTTAATCATGTGTGTTTTTAATAGCCTAGTTATTTAAAAATTAGTAAACTACTTCTGTTTTTAACAGAGGGATTCAGATGAACTAGAATATTCCCTTTCCATTTTTAAAATCATTCATTTCCTACTATGTCCCAGGCACTATGCTAAGCACTAGGCATATAGGAATTAAGAAGCTGGGTATGGTGGCTCACATCTGTAATCCCAGCATTTTGGGAGGCCGAGGTGGACAGATCCCTTGAGTTCAGGAGTTCGAGACCAGCCTGGGCAACATGATGAAACCCCATCTTTACCAAAAATACAAAAAATTAGCATGTTGTGTTGGCATGTGCCTATGGTCACAGCTACTCAGGAGTCTGAGGTGGGTGGATTGCTTGAGCCCGTGAGGCGGAGGTTGCAGTGACCCAAGATCACACCACTGCATTCCAGCCTGGGTGACAGAGCAAGACCCTGTCTCGAATAAATTAATAAATAAATAAAAATTTTTAAAAAGAAATTTAAAAGAGAAAAGATCCATGCCTTCGTACAACTGGTTATCAAAGGAAGTAGACTAATTTTCATATTTAATGATATAATTATGCCTATGAAAAGTTTCCCTCAAATGAAAATAAGTGGCACTAAAAGAGCTTATAACAGGATATCCTGACTTAGTTTGGAAAATCAAATAAAAGTTTTTTGAGGAAGTGATGTTAATCTGAGATATGAAGTGTGGTTAATATTAGATAGAGAGCATTCTAGGGAAAGAAACAGCATGTGTGAAAGACCTGAGATGGGAAAAAGCTTAGCAAGTTTAATAACTAAAAGAGCCAAAGTGGCTAGAAGCTCAAAAGCAAGGGGGAGGGTAAAGGGAGAAGGAGGTGTTAATGTAAGCAGGATCTTTCAAAAAATTTTATGTAAAAAATTTGAAATTTATCTTAAGAGTCAATGGGAAAGTTTGATGTATTTGATACATCAGAATGCTATGTATTTTTAAAGATCAATTTTTTTGCTATTTTAAAAAATGAATTGAAGGGAAAACAAAGATGTATGTAGAGAGATGCATTCAGCAGCTATTGCAAAAGTTCCAAAGCACAAGAATAGTAGCATAAAGTTGGATAGTAGAATCAGTAGAAATGAAAAAAAGTAGATGGATCTGCAATGTGAAGGAGAACACTTGATTTATCTGGTACAGAGTGGAGTTCAGTAAATATTTGTTAAATGAATGACTGATTAATTTTGCATTTAGGAAAAGAGAAGAATCACGCATACATCTTCCACTGGTTTAACTGAGAACTTATTATGCGTAAAGGTGTTTTCTATTCAAAGAGTTTTCCACAGACCAGCAGCATCAGCTTCATTTGATACCTTGGTAGAAATGCAGAATCTCTGGCCCTCCTCTCAGAACTGCTAGGAATGTGGCTGTTAATGAGATCCCTTGATGATTTGTGTGCACGTTAAAGTTTGAAGAGTGCTCTCAGGTAGGGCAACATTGAGGCTCAGACACACAGTTGAAACCAAAAGAAGGAAATGCAGAGTGTATTTAAATTATACATGGATTGAAGATAACAGCCTATTAAAGATAGACTTTAGTACATAATTCGGTGAATCTTTTATGGAAACTTGTCACCAAATTTGCCAAATTGAATTTTCAAAATCGAAAAGTCATAAAACAATGCTTGTGATAGGACTATTTCTCTGCCTAAATGAGTAATAATAATTGTAATGACAAGGGTTACATTGTGTTTTATCATTAATGTATGTGTGTATATATATTTTTCTGTTATGTGAATTTATATGAAAGAAAAAAACCTGTACAAGTAGGGGGAAGAAAAGACTATTGTATAGTGTGTCCAAACAAATGTTAAAATTCTTAATTACACCTAGGTATTTTGACAGAGGCTAACTTAAGGAAACATAGATACTAAAGCTCAACATAATCATATCATAAAATCTATAACCCATATGTATAAGACAAATTATTCATGCTGTTTATACAGAACAAGCACATAAATACTGGAATATAGAAAAGATGTGTCCAGGATTGCTGTATCAACATGAATCTTGATAGGAGGAAAATGCCAAAAATAGTTCTAAGTGGCACTCTAACCCAAAGTACCATGCAACCAAAATTACTAGCCTGCTTACCATTATGCACTAGAATAGTTCCATATATCCCCAAAGTGGAGGGGGCATGGGAGGGAAGCCACAATATTACATCTATCCTTTGTATATTGCCAAAAATAAACAAGGTTTAATTGTGCTCAATGGCTCCGGAGGTTACAGAACATCATTCTTTTCTAAAGTTCCAGCTGGCAGGTAGTTCCCCTACTCTTACCTGCTCCTTTGTTTTTTTTGTATTCATGCACATGACAGTGGAGTAACCAATTTGGCCTGTGTCATCATGTCGATATTGTGGTCAGAAAAAAAAAAGGCACAGGACAATTATTAGATCAACAATTGAATAATTCAAGGCGGTCACTTAATATTAAAATCAAGTATATAACTTGAAAAGGGCAAAGAGAGGAGCAACAAGAAAGTTACAAGGTATAAATGTTTGACCTACAAAGAAAGAATGAAAATGATGACTTGCCTTGACCTTGGAAACAGGAGACTGGAGGAAGAAATGAGAAGCCTAAGAATATATGGCAGGCTTTAAAGGTGGAGGCACTAGCCCTTGGTCAATAGGGCAACAGAACAACACGATGGAAATGGCCACAACAGAAGTTTAGGATAAACCTGAAAGGGTGAGAAAGCCCTAGCATCATGGTTAATACAGGACTTTGGATTTTAATATCCCTGGATTTAAATTCTGGCTCTGCCAGATTAAGATAAAACTGACCAGAAAACTGTAGAAATAGAGAAACTATGAATTGTTATTTTTGTAATAAAGAGGGTGAGAGAGTGGGGTTTAGATTATGTAATGTCTTCATAGTGAAGATTGAAACATATAATCTTAATCTCTGGTTTGTAATTCCTGTCAATTACTTGCTAAACTTTTTTTTAAATTTTGTGCCTTTTCTCTCTCTCTCTTTTTTTTTTTTTTTTTTTTTTTTTAAGTCACACTGCCTGGGTTTGAATATTTACTAGCTACTTACTCTCTTGAAGTTTGGGGTCTCACACTCATATAAATAATAATAGTACCTATGTTGTATGGTTTTCAAAGAATTAAATGATGCCTTCTGGACTGCTTGGGACATAGTAAATATGCAATAAATGTTAGGTCTTTTTATTATTATTCCTGGCTTGTATACAGGACTAAGTACCTATGAAGAATTCAGAGATGAATCAGATAATGAACCCAACCCTAAGAGCTTTTAGAATCAAGTAGGGAAAATAAGACATGCAGGCAAGTGACCATAATAAAGACTAAATCTGCCTCAAGAGAGATACAGGTAAAATAAGATGGGCATTTAAAGGAGAGAACTGACTTTAAAAGAGAGAGGAGGATATGGGAGGAATTTGTGGAGAAGGTGGTTTTCGAACTGGATTTCAAAAGACAAAAAGTTTCACTGACTAAAGATGGGAGTGGCACAGAGTAGTGGGAAAATGGTGAGATAATGCATTGCTTCATAAGGGAATAGGACAAGTATTCATTCTGCAAGGTTTTCAGATTCTAATACTGACTTGAAGATATGTTTCAACAAATTTTCCTTTTAAGATATTCTAACACTATGCTAAACTTTCAGTAGTAAGTTGGCCTGCACATACCAGTCCCAAAAGCTGTGACACCTGGTTTGTTAAAGAAACAACAGGCATTTCAATGAAATGCCAAGGCCTCACATGGGGTATAACCCTTACGAGTTGTCATTGTTATTCCATTATTGAACTTGCTTCCAAGTTTTATTTAATCATCCATATTTGTGCTAGAACAGTAGTTTATTCATAATTGTTAAAAGAGAAACCTCGAATAATCTAAACAACCTACTTAGATCCCAAATACAAAACTCAAAGTGCATCTTTTTGGAACAAATGTTCTATTTCACATTTTGATTCGAAAAGTGTAGAAAATCATGAACATCAATAAGTTAAAGATGTTAGAAAGGAATGGATTCATTTTCTAAGTCACATAGAAAATTTATTGGGATGAAAATACTAGGGGAAACATTCTTGGCAAAAATATATTTATGATTTTTCTTCAGGCCGTTAATTTGGAAACTTTTGCATAACTATGAGGGAATGACTCTTGGGACTCCCAGATATAGCTTTCTCTCCTCTCCTCCCATCACCCCTGCCCCAGCTTATGAATATGGTTTTTAATAATATATATTTACATAAATATATATCTGTTGTATTTGTACATTTCAATAAAAACACGAATTGTATAGCATGAGGACTTAAATTCTCAGCTCCACAAAGGGGGCGTTGCCTTCTGAAACTTTGTTGACATTCAATGGGTCAGAATTAGATACCAAGAAGGAAGGATGCCATCACTTCACCAACTTGACCCAATCAATTCAGACCAGCTGAGAGCAAAACAGAAGCAAATACAGATTAAAGTAGCTCACCCCAGGTAATGTTCACATCCTTGGCTGAGGTGTCCAAATGAATCAATAATATGCTTTCCTGACCTACATATAATGGTAAAAAATTGAACTCAGGTTCACAAAGAAACTGTTAACTTTGGCTATAGCAATGGCATTTCCCCCTTCTTTGGAATGTATTGAACTAATGTTTCTTCTGAATCATAAATTCCTCAAAATTAAATCTAATGCAAAATCACATTTCCTATAAGAAAAAATCAAATTTGCAGTTTCATCAGAACTGAAATACAGGGACTAGAGTTCAATGTGGAAGGAATCCCCTGCTTGGGCTGTGTGTCTACTAATGATATTATAGTACCCTCTCTCCTTACTTCTGAGACACTATTTTATTTTTATTTTTCTAATAAAGGAAGGAGTTCAAAGAATGTCTTAAGAGAATAATGCCCAGATTTATGGGGAATATTATGTCTTGGGAAACACATTTTGTTGTAAACATTTTTTTTAAATTCTTCTTAGAGGTAGGCTGTGTATTGTGGGAAATGGAGGGCCTCCTCTCATCTGTGCACCATATGAACTGATAGTTGAACAGCTGTGGTATATACACACATTTATGCATATATTAAAAGTGATCGCTACATCTGAACCTATATTCTCTAAGGAAAACCACATTGAGAATCATCACATTGTAGCAGCTTACCGAAGCTTATCTATCTTAGGTGAGGACAAAACCCTTCACTGGGGAGTTTATTTTACAAAATTATCAATGAATTCTAATTTCTAGGTCATGAGAAATGCAATGTACTGAGAAAGGAATGCTTTGCCTATATTTGTCAAACAGAAGATAGAGTGCTTTTTTTTTAAAATACATGATTACAGGAAGGCAGTTTGGTACAGTGGAAAGAACATGAACTTCACAGTCAGAAATTGCTAGGTTTGTATCTTAGCTCTACCACTTACAAGAGTCCTGGTTTTGGGTATGTTATTTCTCTAAGTTTCAGTTTCTTAAATGTCTATGGTAGAAATGATAATGCATATTTTGCAAGCTAATTGTGGAGGAATAGATAAGATCATTTGTGTATCCCAAACAGTTTCTAGACTTCTCAAAATCATAGGCACTGTTGGGATCTTACTCTACTGATGGGAATAATGCAGGCCTTAGTGTTTTTTGCCCAGTCTGTCATAATGGAGGATTTACAGTCTAGCCAAGTTTCACCCAGTTATTTCTTGACATTGCTAGATAAATCACCCCAACAGTATTTACTACCCCAGTGCTTTCCTTTGCAACGTTCTCTGAGCCTGAAAGCTTTCCTGTGTCAACACTGCTGTTGCAGTTCATGAGAAGGCCAATAGATGTTCTAGGAATGTTGGCTTCCAGAGCTGCCCAAATGGAACACCCTCAAGGTGTTTGAGCCACCACCTTCCCCTAAATCCTGTCTGCACTGAAGCCAGGATGAGGCCTACTCAGAAGTGAGAAGAGAGTCTGCCTCTTACTCTGTGGCACATTATGTCACCTGAGCCCCAAACCTACTTATGCCACCCTGGTTTTCAGAGTAACTCATACAATCAGTTTCTTCACCTTTTGCCTACAGCTTCCCTCCCCACAAAGCTCAGAGTGATAGAAGCCATAGAGACCTGCTGTGTGATCTTGAGCAAGTTACTTAACTTTTCTATACCTTGGTATCCTGCCATATAAAATAAGTATTATACTAATAGGTACTCAGTAGAATTGCTGTTAAGACCATATGCTTCAACTATACAAAACATACATTGTAAGTATTGCATAAGTGTTAGTGGTTAGCAGAACTTTTATCCTCAGAATTATTCTAGAATGTAGGCCCCGGGAATAAGAAGAAATTGTTGGAAGAATTATATAATGACTGAAACCATTTAATTGAAATATGAAAAGGAGAAGTGATTAATGCTGTGCCCCAAACTGGTATAGTTATCTCTAATCAGATGATACTGTTTCAAAACAAATAAGTATTCTAAGAACGTAGAGGAAAAATTAATTGTCCTGTGAACCTAAGTCTATTGCCTGTATAAGAGGAAAGGAAGAAAATTCATACAGGAGTTAGTGTCTTCAAAAACCTGGAAAAATTTAAGTGATTTTAAAAGAAGAGAAGAGGAGATGGTAAAACTAGATTAATGGTATGTCATGACTATGGAGATGGCAAGGAAACCAGGTATATTTGAAAACAGTGAGTGGTACACAGGACAATGGAAATGAAAAATGTGGGCATTCCAGTTTGAAAAATAAGCTGGGAGTAGGGATAGAATTGAATGGCATGTTCAGAAGTTTAAATTTACTCTTCAAGCAATGAAGAAACACCAAAATTTTTGTAAATGGAACCCTTGACCATTTTAACATTTTCAAAGAATGCTCACTTTCAAACATGATGCTTGAAAACCCTCAAATTGCCTTTTATGTTCTCAATTTACCTGTGTTTTTGTTGGTAGGGCAAGCTGTGTAATTTGCAGGTGCGTCAGCATCTTAGCACAAATTTTTAAATTGTATGTTTTATTGCATTTTACCTATATTATACCAACAGAAAATAAAGTGCTGACATAGGTAAGAAACAAAGACCTCATGAACTGAATAAACTTTGAGATAAAGATGGAAATCATCACATAGAGACTGTTAACCTTCAATTTGTTATTCATTGAACCTAAGCCTGTTGACTGCATAAGTAATTAGGAATGAAGAGAACAAAGTCAAAGAACATATGTGAAATGCTAATTACAAACTTTTAAGACGATATCTAAAAGGTGAATGGTAATTAGAAGTTTGGATCAATTTTTTTGTACTCCAGGAGTTTTTTCTTATATAATTTCACTGGTGGCTTGCACATATTTGCCTTTGGTAAGTTTCCAGGAATGTTGTTATGTAAGAAAACAGGGGACTATTTGAAACTGATGTTTTGAAAAGATAACTTGGATAATCCTGTGGGTAAGGGAGGAAAGCTTTGCTATAGCTCAAATTAAAGATGATGGAGACCTAAGGCAAAAGCAGAGAGCATGAACGGAGGTTCCACAGCAGCTGCTCAAGAGAAGAGAAAGGAAGGCCAGAAAAGAAAGGAAATTGGATGACAGAATATCATCTAACTTTCTCTAAGATATTTCATGAAGTTTGTATAAGCCTAACGTCAATACCACACAAAGACAAAAAAAAAGGAAAATTATATCTTGAACTGTGTGTACATAGACAGAAAAGTTCTAAGAAAGTATTGGCAAACCAAAGATAACAATGCATAAAAAATCATGACCACATTGGATTTATTCCAGTAGTGAAATGATGGTTCAATATTAAAAAGACATTAATATACATTACCACATTAACATACTTTTAAAAAGACATCATTATTTCAACTTGTGGAGAAAAGGACTTTAAGTTCAGTGCCCATTAATGATATTTATGATAAAACCTTTAGCAAAATAGAAAAATGACTTAACTTGGTATATCAGTGTTGTTCTAATCAGGAAAGGAAAATCATACAGCAATATGAATAGGGAAAGTTTAATAAAAAGATTTTTTTAAGTAAAACATGTTATTAGAGTGGGTGAGGGATTAGCTACAGCAAGTATAAAATGCACCACTACCACTAGGGCTGAGATACAGTACCCAAAGAAGACACTCTCCCCATTCCAGATCCAGAACTTCTTGGAGTGGGAGATGGTAGAGAAGTTACTATGGTGCCATGCCACTGGAATTTGATGAAAATCTGCCCTCAGGAAATTGCAAGAAACCTACTCTGGGATTTTGAGGGAAAACTGTTCATACAGTAGCATCTTCCTGGAAGAATTGTGCAATGAAACAATAGGAGAGGGATGCCAGTGGAAGCTGCTGTTCACTGGTGGCTTCTACCCTCCATGCACTCTGGTTGCCTAGCACTGAAGAAGCAGTTTGTGCTATAGGAGCTGGACACTGGGGAAGCTGCCCATTCCTGATCTTGGAGAAGCTGTAGTGCTTCAAGAGCAGATGCTAGAGGAGCTGCCTGTGCTGTAGGGGCTGGGCACTGGACAATCCATATGAGCAAGAGCATGCATGGTTACCACCCCAAAGTCAGGAAAGAAAACCCTTTCCTCTTGCAATCTCTACAACCCACTACTGGCAAAGTTTAACATTATGCCAGCTGTCAAAGGAAAAATCTTAAAGGGCCCATCTCCATTTACACAGGCAGGCAACAAAGAGTGTATTTGGAGTGAAGAGGCAATAATTTGATACGTAGTGCAGCTACTAATAGAAATCAGCCAAAAAATATAGCATATAGAACAACTATTATAATTTTGCAATATTTAAAAATATTTCTTTTTAAATCAAGAACAGGACACAGATTCTAGCTATTATTTCTTCAACATTTAACTGAAAGATCTAGCCAGTAAAATAAAATAAAAATGAAACAAAACATACAAGCATTGAAATCAAAGGACACAAAAAGATTATATTTTCATGAAAAACATAAGAGACTACAGATAAATAATTAAAATTTACATCATTTTTAACCTGGGCTGCCAGACTATGAGCTCATATTTTTAATTGTCTTTGTATGTTGTCCCCTTAAATTCTCAAAGACAAGTGTGTCCAGGGCAGTGGCTCATGCAAGTTCAACATTCAACAAATATGCATTGAGCACTTGTTATGGGTTAGGCAATCTAAGTTGTTGGAAAAACAGCACTAACAAGATAAGCAAAGTCCTTGCTCTCTTCAACTTATATTCAGATAGGAGAAGTTCTGTGAGGAAAGTAAAACAGGGTAATCTACTAAGGGTGCCTTGGTGAGCTTAGCAAAGATTCTTCTTCCAACAAATCAACTCAACAGATGGAGCACTAACACCAGTCTCATGAGTTTAAGTACTGATTACAAAACTAAATTTGATAAAACATCTTTGCTCAATGCACACTCCAGCCCATCGATTTCAGGGTTAATTAATACCTAATGGGCTCTTGAATAAGCTCAGTTTGAAACCTTGGTGTACCATTTACTATTCATTAGCTATTCATGACACCTCTGAAATGGAGATAACATATATATATATCTCAATAAATAACATTATGTATAATCACATATGATGGTTATCAGGACTGAATGAAACTGAAGTGCTGGGCATGGTGGTTGGCAAGCAGTATTCAATATATATTGAAGATAAATGGTGATTATTTTAACTTTATTAAAAATATTATTTAATATAAAATATTAATATAAATATTTTATTTTTATTAAAAGCCATATATCTTAAGTTATCCTATCAAATGCAGTCAATCAAATGGCATACCTATATGATAGTTACTGAGCTGAATGAATAAATTTGTTGGTCTATATCCAACTAAGATCTAAAGGGCTCTTCTGTTAAAGAAATCATTAAAGCTAGGGAAACAGAGTTCTACATGTTTCTCACCATTGGGTGTAGGCAGTCCAGATTTAGTGAAAACACATTTGTGAGCAAGCTTACATAGAATTGTACTTTAGATTTACACAAACCTATACATTTTCAAAGCACGTTATGATTATTTACCATGTTGTTATGACAAAGAGCCAAAGCTATAAGTCGGCATTGTATGGGAAATGCTTACAATTACATACAAAGAAGAAATTAAAGGTGTTTATAGAAGCTTTAAGTAAAAACAAAAAAAGCAAGAAATTCTGTGTAGTATTTTTATTTTTGATGAATTGTTTAATCTTTGAAGTGATCACTTTGGGTGAGGTGTGTAATCAAGATTGGTGATGTTAGCTTGCAAGTCTTTTGCCAGTAGCAGATAGCAGGAATCTGGTATTGATGTCAAAAATAAAAGAAGAAAGGGAGAGAGAGGTAGCAAGGGAAGCAGAAAGGCTTAGAAGGAGGATGAGAGAGAGAGAGAGATCTCCAGTTGTCATAGTGATTCATTTTGTGTTTTCTACTTAAAGCTGTTTGCTAAGGCATTATTATAAATGCAATTCTCTGCTTTTCCTTCTCATTCTCCAGATTTTCTTTCATTCACCTTTCTTACCCTACTTTTTCTGTATCTTTTGACTCTTCTCAAAGTCAGGTTTCTTCTATTGGGTCTAAGATTTTGTTTGTTTTCTATTTGTTAATAGAAAATAATGATCCATTCAGGTCAGCAGAGGACCCGAATAACAATGTTATGTCCTTTTCCCTTATAACAAAACTAAAGTTTTGTATAGGAGAAGGCATTAAGTAAATTTTCTAAGAAGTTTGCTTTTGATGGAAGGAATAGTATGGAGATTATTTTTCTGTTATTAATCTTCAGAAAGAGGCTACAGTAATATTCTCAATACCACCTTAGAGATTTCTCTAGCCTGAAGCAGTATTATATATAAAATATAGAATCATAGAATTGTTAGTGGATCTATGTCATTTTTCATCTATCTAGGAGGTCTCCTCCTTCCTAATCCCTCCTTGGTTTCTGTCAAAGATGTCATCCTTTCCTCATTATATGTAGTCTCAGCGGGAAGTAGCATCTGCTTCCTATCACAGTCTTGGGGTAAGATCCTCCCTCACCGTGTTCCTGCACACAGAGTCAGTAGACTGTGATCTGGGCCAGAAAAATGAGATACTTTCTCCCTGGACCAGAATGATAAAGGATATGAGTCACGGTTAGAGCTTATTGTTTATCACTGCAGTGGTGACATGCTACCTAAATTCCTGTTGAATGTCATTCCTCTTTAATCCTCAAGTGTGATCCAAGTGAATCTCTTTTGCTTTAAGTAGCCAGAGTAGATTTTTTTGTTGCTTACAACCAAAAACTGAATTTTAGAGTCATTTCACTGATTAGAAGAAATCTTGGAAGTTCGATTTTAGGAAAAAGATATAAACAAGATGAGAGTGGTCACCTATAAAACAAGGTTCAGATAAACTAACCTTATCAATGACCATCCATCACTTGATTGACAATGGATCATAAGCATGCAGTAGTTTTATCTATAGAGGGACATTCAGAGATCAGCTAGTGTGGATTGAGCTCAGTGCTCTGGAGAAGGGATGTCACACAGAACAGGAGAAAAAGTAAATTCTCAAAAAATAGACCTGAAAATACTAAGCAAAAGATATATATGATCAAGGATTTTTGAGTTATTGAAGCCTAGCTTTGGTTGACCAAAATCCAACTTATTGTATAAAAACAATAGAAATGAGAAGAATGTATATGAGAGTCAATTTTTCTAACCTGAAGTTAATTAAAAAGAAAAAGCTGAGGAGGAAGAAGAAAAGCCTAAGAAGAGAGCAACAGGAGTACAGGTTGGATAGGGGCTTTAAGCCATCTTCTCCAGATTGTCCTCACTCTAAAAGAGGTTTAGAATAATAAGAGAGTACATTAAATGTGCCTAGCCTCTAAATGAGCCTAAGGAGGCAGGAAGCCTTCCTGAGATCCTCACACTCAGGGGCGATTGTCAGTGGAAGAGAAGACGCAATACCTTGATGTCTAGGCAGAAGGGATGTATGTGGCCTACCAAGTTTTGATTATATAGCAGAGAATCAGGAAGTTTCTCAAATTCTTAGAAGGGGTGCAGAAATACCCTAGAGAGGTTTGACTCCAAATATGATTTGGCTTTTTGTCTCCATCCAAATCTCATCTCGAATTGTGATCCCCATTTGTTGAGGGAGGGACCTGGTGGAAGATGATTGGATCATGGGGTCAGTTTCTCCCATGCTGTCTCATGAATTTTCATGAGATCTGATGGTTTTATAAGTGTTTGGCAGTTCCTCCTTTGCTCTCTCTTGCTTGCCGCCATGTTAGACGTGCCTGTTTCCCCTTCTGCCATGATTGTAAGCTTCCTGAGGTCTCCCAGCCATGTGGAACTGGGAGTCAATTAAACTCCTTTTCTTTATAAACTACCCAGTCTTGGGCAGTTCTTTATAGCAGTGTGAGAATGGACTAACACAACTCCTCTGAGAGTCCAAGAGGATCCTGTTTGCACGGACTGATGCACATCAAATAAGAACTTGCCTCTCCACAGATGCCAGTGAAGATGGATGCCAAAATGTAGGGTAGGGATGATGTACATTTGAGTGGATGCTATCATGGACACATGAGGAGCTTGGGCCATATCCCTGACCCTTCAAACCCAGCCTCGTAAATATATAATGTTACAAAAGCTTGCTGGATGGCAGATCATTTCAGGTAAAAAGAGAGGACTGACATGCATGAGAAAATTCCTAATTTGAGTTTACTTGGCATTAAAATTATATTTTATGCAGTCATAAAAATTGGCAGCTAAATAGAAAATCTACTTTGAGTTATAGAATAATAAGAAAAATATATTCTTGGATGAATAAATTATGGATCAAAAAGATTGTACCTCATAAATGTATCCAAGAGTGTATCACTTATTTTGTTAAAAATTCTTCAAATATCTGATAAAAATATTTTGTGATTGCCTGCACAGAATTCATCCCCTCTTGTTCTGCTTGGAGCTCTGTAGCTTTTCTTCGAGAAATCCACCATCTGTGTTCATTCCTGAGAGGTTTTTATGAGGCTGATTCCACCCTCTAGCTCTGGGTGGGCAAGTCAATGAGGCACAGTGGATCAGAGTCAAAGTGCTTGGTTCCCAAGTGAGTTTGTGATAGTGCAGAACAATAAGGGTCGTCCTGGGGAACTGTTTTTGCATGGAAAACAGGTGTTAGTGTGGACATGCTAGTAGTCATCTTTCCCATGTTAAGGTAAAAGCTTACCTGAGAGTATAACCAAAATAGAGAAAGTAAATACATAGAGAAACAAAAACTGTCCTGAAATTATTACTGAAAGTCTGGATCTAGTTCTGCCTGGGCCAGATTTTTTTTTCTTCACTAATTTTTGGTCGTGTGCAACAAAATTTTTTTGCTTGTTTAAGTAAAATTTGTTTACCCAAATTTGGGTACCCAAAAAAGCCATAATAGAAATACATTCTCATTGAAATTCAAAATAAAACACAAACTTCTTAGCATGACCTACCAGGTCTTATATCATCAGTTCCTTGCTGGGCCCTTCAGCCTCTTACTATACCCTTCCTCCACAACAAAGCTCTGGACATCCAAAATTATCCTGCCTCATTCTTCCCACTTTCCCTTCTGTGATTCTCATGGCTATTTCCTTCTCATCCTCAGGCCCTGGTTCAAATATTAAAGATACTATCTCTGTTCAATACTGCTCCCACCCCACCTCAAATCTTCTCCATTTCATCATTCAGTTTATTTTCTTCATAAAATTTATCAGTACCTGGAAAAAAGATGTCTATTTAATTATTTACATTTCAAATTGTCTTCCTTCTCTAACCAGAATGGAAGCTTCATGAGAGCAGGTACGTTACCTATCTCAAGCAAGCCATGGTGATTAACTAACCTTTGGTAGGCACATAAATACTGCTGGAACAAATGAGTAAGTTTTACTTTTATATTGAACAATTACATAGTGCTTACTACAATGCTACAGGTCTTCTGATTATTAATATTTTTCTTATAATGTTCCTATGAGGTTGGAATTAGTACTTATCTCCATTTGCATGATTATCAATCTGAACCACAAGATGGTTAAGCCATTTGCCCAAGTGGGAGAGCTGGCTTCATACTGGATTCACACAGGCCAGCTGGCTCTGAAATTACTTCTCTCATCCTATGTGCTTTGCTTCCGGAAACACAAATTGGATGATTTAATGAACAAGTTGGCTATTAAGGAAGTGATCCTTGCTAGATGGGCTGAGAATGCTCAGTTCTGAATGTAAAAAGCAATGATTGACCTTGGAATCCATAACTTGGCCAAGACATTAGCCCTAAGAAGTCTGACCAGTGGCTGTAGGAGCTTCCTTCATATTTATGGTACAATATTGTGCATATTTGAGAGAGTTGTTAGGCTGCTGTGGTGGTTTATGAGTGCTTGTAAAATCTTTTACATCTATTTAATATTGTTACATAACCTTAGTCAGTTGAAAAGATACCAATTAGTTCATTCATGAGGAAAGATTGTAAGGGCTTTCAATGAGAAAAGACCTCAAAGGCATACTTTTCTCATTCTTTATAAAGCAACTGTGACATTTTGTAATGTTTGACCAACCATTGTATAGTGAATGCTGTTGAATTTTGTAATGTACTTCAAATCTTATCTCCCATTTTCTTTAATACTTTTACAATAGATGATGATGCTACTCATCATCTGGAAATAAGATGAATTTAATAGAAAGAATGTTTCTCATTTATTCTTCAAAACCATTTTTATGTTAACCAACATTAAAAAAGCTGTGGGTATATTTGTTTCTTTCCATTGAGAACATTATTCTTCTCTTGTTATAGACAACTTTTTCCCCTTCTTTGGGCAAAACTTAATCCTTACTGAAACGAATTGCAGCTGTTGTCCAAACTTACATTTTTATACTGATAGGAAGCAGTCAGACATTTCAAATATTCAGTTTTGTTTAAAAGTAAGTTAACAGTTCGGTTAACTGTTAAGAGCACATCAATGAAGGAATTGTACAAGAATGTGTTTGTGGCTAACTGGATGTTTGTCATTTAAAATACTTGTGAAGGCAACACAGCTAGACTTGAAAGAGTTATAAGGCCCTGCAGACTGGAAGAAATTCATTGAGGGAGAATCCACTAACTCTTGAAGTGGTAGCTTTTGACTTCTGGCACTGTAAATACCAGCTAAATGAGGCACAGACTGCATTTCTAAATGAACTAACCCTTACATAATTTCCTTTTTTAAACAACTCCATAAGGGCTGCAATAGTTAGAATTACAGAATCTGGCATAACAAGATACATTTATTTTGATACCAAGCTCCCCTAAAAGTCAACCACTCTCTTCTTATATCTCCATTCTTGACTCAGAACAATATTGATTTCCTTTTTTGAAAACTTGCAAAATATTAGGAAAAATCAGCATTTGATACACTCTCTTCACCTTGAATTTCCCACTGGCAATTCACACCTTATTTAATCTTATGAAATAGTAATTAAAAGCATGGGCCTGAGATAACTGATCAGAGTTAAAATCCAATTAATGTAAGCCCACTAGAAAGTAGCCTCACCACTTAATAGCCATCTAGCTCAGGGTGAATTAGGTAACTTTTCTAAACCTCACTTTAATCTTCTGCATAAAAGAGATGATATTGTCCACTTCATAGAATTTTGGGGGGCATTAAAGAAAATAATCTATGTGTAGTACCTAGTATCTATTCTACGATTCATCAACAGAAACACCAACACCAAGAGTTAAACGAAATATTAAAAAGCTTAGATTACCACCAGAAAAAAAAGGTTCCATCTCCCACCAGCTTGTATTAATTAGAACTAATTCAAATTAACTTAAGAAAAAACTTCCTTAATGATAATTCAAAATAATACTAAGATGTCTTATATAACTCAAGGACAGGAATGCTGCTGGTCTCAGGAAGAACTGGAAGAGAAACTTCAAAGACAACAGAATTCTCTGTCTCTCACCTATTCACATTTCTGAATATCCACGTTGTCCTTCTCTCTACTCTGTTTTCTCTCCCTTCTCTTGACCATGTGGTAGAAGTCATGACCATTAACAACTCCCAAAGGTTATAAGTTCATCTGTTTAAGAGAAAATTACTTGTTATTTACATGTCAAATCCAAATCCCTGATCAAAAGCTTCACTAGTCCACTCTGACTCAAGAGCCCACTGCTGGTACAATAACTGAAATCAGAGAGCGCCTTGGCTACAATCATCATAATAGGAAGGATGAGTAGTAGTAAGGAACTATTTAGTTTCTTGCAAAGGGATTTCTTGGGTGGCTATAAAATTGCCCAGCCTACTCCAACTCCGTTCAGCTCTCCCCTTATGTTGGGGCATGTGTCATCTTGGAGATTCTGGTTTCTGTTGTTGCCGATGCCATTTTTCTCACAGGCATGGTATCTTTCTATAGTACTTCTATTATGAGCACAGCTACTAGCCTTGATGCAAATGGTCCAGGTTCTCAAAAGTGCTTGTCTAATCTATGTGCCTTTTTTCTCTCCTCCAGGTGGATTATAGAATCTCAGCACATCAAAGTGAATTTAGAAAATGGAAGGCACACACACGTATATACACATTTTAAAAATGAGAAAACTGAAGCCCAGATAGGTGAAATGCTTAGCTAATGTCACACAGCAAATTAATAAATTATGACCAGAATTCAAGTCTCTGGACTTACAAGTTAGTCGTCTTCTTCCTATATTAATCTGGATACTTCTTGGTCACCAATCACCACTCATAATCCATTTCTCTGTCTACAAAATGCAGATTGTTTCTGTGTCTAGAGTGCTGCTCTTCAACAAGAATAGCTGCGTCCCTCAGTGCACCCTAATGATAACTATGCTGATTATACCCCACTTCAGCAAAAGCAGCTGCTGCACGAAATTGTGAACTTTAATTGCTGTTAGCTTAGAGGCAACAAAATACAACTGAAAGGGGTATAAATTATAGATGGTAATCGTTATCTTTGTTACCCATATTTCATTAAGTTCCTTGTTATTAGTGCATGTATTAAGCACCTGAGTATCCCATTTGTGAATATTTTGAAAAATATTTATAAGTGGACAGCAGAAAATGTATAATAGTGAAGAGTTTGGACATTGTGAGACTTATTGTGAATGAGCTTGGGCCTTTGAGGAATCATGGATATTTTTGAATACATTTCTGATGAAAATAAAGTCACTCGTTCCTAGAAAAAAAAAATCAAAACACTTACAAAGAGAGCCTGATGCAAAATTATTTCATCTACTCTTTGATAGTTCTCTAGATAACCCTAAATATTATGTATTTGAAAAAAATAAGGAATAATTAATTATTACTGCCTAATGTAAAGTATTTCCAATATTATATCATGATGTACTGAGCTTCATGATTATTTGTTTATATTACACATATACTCCTTATTGACATACCCATATATTTTTCTTCATGTCATATTTACTTCACATTGGTTGGTTTGGGATTCTCAAAATGTCTACTAATTTTTTCAAGTCCCCCTTTCTGCACTCTAGTCCATGTGGTTTTAGGGAGTTGGCTCTACCCTTGGATCCAAGGGATGGCATGTCACCAAGATATGGCCAACTAGAGCCCCCAGGTCTCCTGTCCCTGCTCAGGAATAAGCCTGTATCCCAGTAAAAGACAATGAGATATGGTTTTATGACATTTGTTTAGATCATTGGGTAGAATTCTAAAAAGACAGATTGTAAGTTAAAACTCTTGGCAACCACCAGGGGAAAAAAAAAAGCCTTTCTGAGACTTGAGCCAACACAGAAGCCAAACTGAAAGATGGAGAGAAGTTCAGCTGATATTATTTGAGCCCCTGGATCTAGATCTAGCCATGCATGATTTTTTTTTAATTTAGGAAAATATTAATTATTATTATCTGTCACTTGCAGGTGGAAGAATCTTGACCAATTTGATGTAATAACTTCTTTCACAAATCTATTTTCATATAATCACACTTTGCTATATCTTGCCTACTTTTAGAAAGGTGGAGCTCATTTAAAAGCGTAACTGCAAACATTGCAAGATCCTTAAGGATGGCATGTTTTCTGAAAGGAAGGGAAAAGACCAATAATTAGTAATAATTGGTTGATGTTGGAATTTGATTTTTTTGAAAGTAAAATATAATAATCAAGATGGGAGATAATCACACTTTAAATGATGAAGGTGGAGAGGAGGAAATGCACAGTGGAAATATTGAAGAGGAATAAAATCAGCACTTGTTAATATTTACCCTCAGGCTTTGAGCTTTGGGTAATAGTAGCATGATTCAGTGCATTTGACAACTGGGGAGGGGCAGAAATTATGCAAGGGAAGTCTGCTATTTTATCTCTGCTCAGTTTTCTTTGATTTGGCACCAAAACAACTTGTTTTAAAGCTCTGAGGCTTGGATCATAGATAGATAAATCCATTTGCTGGTCTTTTGTGTGGAGAAGCTGGTTTAATGAGAGTAGGAGGAATTAGTTACATGTTGTCCTGCAGAGATTCAAACACAAGGTCTAGGCTGAGATGCCAGAAGTTCACAGTTGTTGTGAAGAGAACTGTGTAGAACCTGCCATGGGGAATCCCAAAGGTAGGGGAGGTAAACTGGTAAAGATGCAAATTTTCTATTTGACCATTTGATGGAGCCAAGGAAGACTAGCTAAAAGCAATGTTCTATCCCATGGCCTGTATATTTAAGAGAAAACCCACATTTTAACACAAATTAAGGGAAAGAAAATTGGAATTCTTGAGTTCTACTTTAATGTGAATTTAGCCAGATACCAATAGACATTTTTCATTATCCCCTTCTAGTTTGTCTGTTTTTAAAAATAATGTGGCAGATTAAAACACTCAGATAATGTGTTCAATGTAAAACGTGACACCAAAAAAAATATTGTGGTTGCTCTCTTTTTATAAGACACCATGTTTCCAAACTACTAGATTTATGGTAATTTACCTAGTGGGAAATTACCCTTCCAAAATTTTAGTGTAAATGTTAGTTTAATAATATCTGATGATTTACAGTATGTGGCATTGGGAAGGTTTAAATCATGCTTGTTCTGTTAAAAAAAATCTTTATACTTAAGCATCACCTTAGCATAATTTAAATAACTGAATATATATAAATGTTAATAACTCTCTTTCTATAAAGTGTATCTATCATTTGGAACAAAGAATAAACATATCCTACTACTTTATTTTCAAGGAATTATTCAGAAATAGACCACTATTCATTTATATGTATGGCTTGCTTGAGTTAATATATCTTGATAAATTTTTAAAAGCATTTATATCATCAATAGAATATTATGCATGGAATTTTGTATGATTCAGGAAATAATTGTGAAAGTTATATTAATACATAATTCTAATAGGATTTCTAAACATGCTTCCTATACTTTACAGAGTCATGTGATTATTAGCTATTTACTCATCCCTTTTCTTACAAAAACTAAGAGATGGGTATTTAGGGATAAACAAATTTGGACTTTTATAAGAATACAAGCATTTCTCATTTTGTTGAACTTTGCTTTATTGTGCTTTACAAATATCTCATTTTCTATAAATTGAAGATTTGTGGCAACCCCACGTCAAGCATATGTACTGGTGCCATTTTTCCAAGAGCATATGCTCATTTTGTGTCTCTGTGTCACATTTTGGTGATTCTCATAATACTTCAAACTTTTTTATTATTATTGTGTCAGTTATGGTGATCTGTGATCAGTGATCTTTGATGCTACTATTGTACTTGGGGGAGGGCACCATGAACCGTGCCCATGTAAAATGGCAGATTTAATTGCTAAATGTGTGTGGTCTGGTTACTCCACCAATCAGCTATTCCCCATGTCCCGTCTGTCCTTGGGCCTCACTTTTCCCTGAGACACAACAACATTGAAATTGGGCCAATTAATAATCCTACAAAGGCTTTTAAGTGTTCAAGTGAAAAGAAGAGACATAGGTCTCTCCCTTTAAATTAAAGTTGATTAACAGGTTAAAAATACACAGTTTGATAGAAGAAATAAGCCATAGTATTATTGGATAGATTAGTAGCATGACTATAGTTTACAATAAGCTTTTATACATTTCAAAGTAGCTAGAAGAGAAAAATTTAAATGTTTCTAGCATAAATAAAAGATAAATATTTAGGTAACGGATATTCCAAGTACATTGATTTGATCCGTATAAATTATATGAATGTATATGGATCACGTGTACTATTTTTTTAATTAATTAATTAATTAATTATTATTATACTTTAGGTTTTAGGGTACATGTGCGCAATATGCAGGTTAGTTACATATGTATACATGTGCCATGCTGGTGTGCTGCACCCAGTAACTCGTCATCTAGCATTAGGTATATCTCCCAGTGCTATCCCTCCCCCCTCCCCCCACCCCACAACAGTCCCCAGAGTGTGATGTTCCCCTTCCTGTGTCCGTGTGTTCTCATTGTTCAATTCCCAACTATGAGTGAGAATATGCGGTTTTTGGTTTTTTGTTCTTGCGATAGTTTACTGAGAATGATGATTTCCAATTTCATCCATGTCCCTACAAAGGACATGAACTCATCATTTTTTATGGCTGCATAGTATTCCATGGTGTACACGTGCCACATTTTCTTAATCCAGTTGGACTAAGAAATCCATTCTTGGACATTTGGGTTGGTTCCAAGTCTTTGCTATTGTGAATAATGCTGCAATAAACATACGTGTGCATGTGTCTTTATAGCAGCATGATTTATAGTCCTTTGGGTATATACCCAGTAATGGGATGGCTGGGTCAAATGGAATTTCTAGTTCTAGATCCCTGAGGAATCGCCACACTGACTTCCACAAGGGTTGAACTAGTTTACAGTCCCACCAACAGTGTAAAAGTGTTCCTATTTCTCCACATCCTCTCCAGCACCTGTTGTTTCCTGACTTTTGAATGATTGCCATTCTAACTGGTGTGAGATGGTATCTCATTGTGGTTTTGATTTGCATTTCTCTGATGGCCAGTGATGGTGAGCATTTTTTCATGTGTTTTTTGGCTGCATAAATGTCTTCTTTTGAGAAGTGTCTGTTCATGTCCTTTGCCCACTTTTTGATGGGATTGTTTGTTTTTTTCTTATAAATTTGTTGGAGTTCATTGTAGATTCTGGATATTAGCCCTTTATCAGATGAGCAGGTTGCGAAAATTTTCTCCCATTTTGTAGGATGGCTGTTCACTCTGATGGTAGTTTCTTTTGCTGTGCAGAAGCTCTTTAGTTTAATTAGATCCCATTTGTCAATTTTGGCTTTTGTTGCCGTTGCTTTTGGTGTTTTAGACATGAAGTCCTTGCCCATGCCTATGTCCTGAATGGTAATGCCTAGGTTTTCTTCTAGGGTTTTTATGGTTTTAGGTCTAACATTTAAGTCTTTAATCCATCTTGAATTGATTTTTGTATAAGGTATAAGGAAGCGATCCAGTTTCAGCTTTCTACATATGGCTAGCCAGTTTTCTCAGCACCATTTATTAAATAGGGAATCCTTTCCCCATTGCTTGTTTTTCTCAGGTTTGTCAAAGATCAGATAGTTGTAGATATGTGGCGTTATTTCTGACAGCTCTGTTCTGTTCCATTGATCTATATCTCTGTTTTGGTACCAGTACTATGCTGTTTTGGTTACTGTAGCCTTGTAGTATAGTTTGAAGTCAGGTAGTATGATGCCTCCAGCTTTGTTCTTTTGGCTTAGGATTGACTTGGCGATGCGGGCTCTTTTTTGGTTCCATATGAACTTTAAAGTAGTTTTTTCCAATTCTGTGAAGAAAGTCATTGGTAGCTTGATGGGGATGGCATTGAATCTGTAAATTACCTTGGGCAGTATGGCCATTTTCATGATATTGATTCTTCCTACCCATGAGCATGGAATGTTCTTCCATTTGTTTGTATCCTCTTTTATTTCCTTGAGCAGTGGTTTGTAGTTCTCCTTGAAGAGGTCCTTCACATCCCTTGTAAGTTGCATTCCTAGGTATTTTATTCTCTTGGAAGCAATTGTGAATGGGAGTTCACTCATGATTTGACTCTCTGTTTGTCTGTTGTTGGTGTATAAGAATGGTTGTCATTTTTGTACATTGATTTTGTATCCTGAGACTTTGCTGAAGTTGCTTATCAGCTTAAGGAGATTTTGGGCTGAGACAATGGGGTTTTCTAGATATGCAATCATATCATCTGCAAACAGGGACAATTTGACTTCCTCTTTTCCTAATTGAATACCCTTGATTTCCTTCTCCTGCCTAATTGCCCTGGCCAGAACTTCCAACACTATGTTGAATAGGAGTGGTGAGAGAGGGCATCCCTGTCTTGTGCCAGTTTTCAAAGGGAATGCTTCCAGTTTTTGCCCATTCAGTATGATATTGGCTGTGGGTTTGTCATAGATAGCTCTTATTATTTTGAGATACGTCCCATCAATACCTAATTTATTGAGAGTTTTTAGCATGAAGTGTTGTTGAATTTTGTCAAAGGCCTTTTCTGCATCTATTGAGATAATCATGTGGTTTTTGTCTTTGGTTCTTTTGATATGCTGGATTACATTTACTGATTTGCATATATTGAACCAGCCTTGCATCCCAGGGATGAAGCCCACTTGATCATGGTGGATAAGCTTTTTGATGTGCAGCTGGATTTGGTTTGCCAGTATTTTATTGAGGATTTTTGCATCAATGTTCATCCAGGATATTGGTCTAAAATTCTCTTTTTTTGTTGTGTCTCTGCCAGGCTTTGGTATCAGGATGATGCTGGCCTTATAAAATGAGTTAGGGAGGATTCCCTCTTTTTCTATTGATTGGAATAGTTTCAGAAGGAATGGTACCAGTTCCTCCTTGTACCTCTGGTAGAATTCGGCTGTGAACCCATCTGGTCCTGGACTTTTTTTGGTTGGTAAGCTATTGATTATTGCCATAATTTCAGCTCCTATTATTGGTCTATTCAGAGATTCAACTTCTTCCTGGTTTAGTCTTGGCAGAGTGTATGTATTGAGGAATTTATCCATTTCTTCTAGATTTTCTAGTTTATTTGCGTAGAGGTGTTTGTAGTATTCTCTGATGGTAGTTTGTATTTCTGTGGGATCGTTGGTGATATCCCCTTTATCATTTTTTGTTGCATCTATTTGATTCTTCTCTCTTTTTTCTTTATTAATCTTGCTAGTGGTCTATCAATTTTGTTGATCCTTTCAAAAAACCAGCTCCTGGATTCATTAATTTTTTGAAGGGTTTTTTGTGTCTCTATTTCCTTCAGTTCTGCTCTGATTTTAGTTATTTCTTGCCTTCTGCTAGCTTTTGAATGTGTTTGCTCTTGCTTTTCTAGTTCTTTTAATTGTGATGTTAGGGTGTCAATTTTGGATCTTTCCTGCTTTCTCTTGTGGGCAGTTAGTGCTGTAAATTTCCCTCTACACACTGCTTTGAATGCGTCCCAGAGATTCTGGTATGTTGTGTCTCGGTTCTCCTTGGTTTCAAAGAACATCTTTATTTCTGCCTTCATTTCGTTATGTACCCAGTAGTCATTCAGGAGCAGGTTGTTCAGTTTCCATGTGGTTGAGCGGTTTTGAGTGAGATTCTTAATCCTGAGTTCTAGCTTGATTGCACTGTGATCTGAGAGATAGTTTGTTATAATTTCTGTTCTTTTACATTTACTGAGGAGAGCTTTACTTCCAACTATGTGGTCAATTTTGGAATAGGTGTGGTGTGGTGCTGAAAAAAATGTATATTCTGTTGATTTGGGGTGGAGAGGTCTGTAGATGTCTATTAGGTCCGCTTGGTGCAGAGCTGAGTTCAATTCCTGGGTATCCTTGTTGACTTTCTATCTCGTTGATCTGTCTAATGTTGACAGTGGGGTGTTAAAGTCTCCCATTATTAATGTGTGGGAGTCTAAGTCTCTTTGTAAGTCACTCAGGACTTGCTTTACGAATCTGGGTGCTCCTGTGTTGGGTGCATATATATTTAGGATAGTTAGCTCTTCTTGTTGAATTGATCCCTTTACCGTTATGTAATGGCCTTCTTTGTCTCTTTTGATCTTTGTTGGTTTAAAGTCTGTTTTATCAGAGACTAGGATTGCAACCCCTGCCTTTTTTTGTTTCCCATTTGCTTGGTAGGTCTTCCTCCATCCTTTTATTTTGAGCCTATGTGTGTCTCTGCATGTGAGATGGGTTTCCTGAATACAGCACACTGATTGGTCTTGAGTCTTTATCCAATTTGCCAGTCTGTGTCTTTTAATTGGAGCATTTAGTCCATTTACATTTAAAGTTAATATTGTTATGTGTGAATTTGATCCTGTCATTATGATGTTAGCTGGTTTTTTTGCTTGTTAGTTGATGCAGTCTCTTCCTAGTCTCGATGGTCTTTACATTTTGGCATGATTTTGCAGCGGCTGGTACTGGTTGTGCCTTTCCATGTTTAGCACTTCCTTCAGGAGCTCTTTTAGGGCAGACCTGGTGGTGACAAAATCTCTCAGCATTTGCTTGTCTGTAAAGGATTTTATTTCTCCTTCACTTATGAAGCTTAGTTTGGCAGGATATGAAATTCTGGGTTGAAAATTCTTTTCTTTAAGAATGTTGAATATTGGCCCCCACTCTCTTCTGGCTTGTAGAGTTTCTGCTGAGAGATCCGCTGTTAGTCTGATGGGCCTCCCTTTGAGGGTAACCCGACCTTTCTCTCTGGCTGCCCTTAACATTTTTTCCTTCATTTCAACTTTGGTGAATCTGACAATTACGGGTCTTGGAGTTGCTCTTCTCGAGGAGTATCTTTGTGGCGTTCTCTGTATTTCCTGAATCTGAATCTTGGCCTGCCTTGCTAGATTGGGGAAGTTCCCCTGGATAATATCCTGCAGAGTGTTTTCCAACTTGATTGCATTCTCCCCATCACTTTCAGGTACACCAGTCAGACGTAGATTTGGTTTCTTCACATAGTCCCATATTTCTTGGAGGCTTTGCTCGTTTCTTTTTATTCTTTTTTCTCTAAACTTCCCTTCTTGCTCATTTCATTCATTTCATCTTCCATCACTGATACCCTTTCTTCCATTTGATTGCATCGGCTCCTGAGGCTTCTGCATTCTTCACGTAGTTCTCGAGCCTTGGTTTTCAGCTCCATCAGCTCCTTTAAGCACTTCTCTGTATTGGTTATTCTAGTTATACATTCTTCTAAATTTTTTTCAAAGTTTTCAACTTCTTTGCCTTTGGTTTGAATATCCTCCCGGGTAGCTCGGAGTAATTTGATCATCTGAAGCCTTCTTCTCTCAGCACGTCAAAGTCATTCTCCGTCCAGCTTTGTTCCGTTGCTGGTGAGGAACTGCATTCCTTTGGAAGAGGAGAGGCGCTCTGCTTTTTAGAGTTTCCAGTTTTTCTGCTCTGTTTTTTCCCCATCTTTGTGGTTTTATCTACTTTTGGTCTTTGATGATGGTGATGTACAGATGGGTTTTTGGTGTGGATGTCCTTTCTGTTTGTTAGTTTTCCTTCTAACAGACAGGACCCTCAGCTGCAGGTCTGTTGGAGTATCCGGCTGTGTGAGGTGTCAGTCTGCCCCTGCTGGGGGGTGCCTCCCAGTTAGGCTGCTTGGGGGTCAGGGGTCAGGGACCCACTTGAGGAGGCAGTCTGCCTGTTCTCAGATTTCCAGCTGCGTGCTGGGAGAACCACTGCTCTCTTCAAAGCTGTCAGACAGGGACATTTAAGTCTGCAGAGGTTACTGCTGTCTTTTTGTTTGTCTGTGCCCTGCCCCCAGAGGTGGAGCCTACAGAGGCAGGCAGGCCTCCTTGAGCTGTGGTGGGCTCCACCCAGTTCGAGCTTCCCAGCTGCTTTGTTTACCTAAGCAAGCCTGGGCAATGGCGGGCTCCCCTCCCCCAGCCTCACTGCCGCCTTGCAGTTTGATCTCAGACTGCTGTGCTAGCAATCAGCAAGACTCCATGGGTGTAGGACCCTCTGAGCCAGGTGTGGGATATAATCTCCTGGTGCGCCATTTTTTAAGCCCGTGGGAAAAGCGCAGTATTCGGGTGGGAGTGACCCGATTTTCCAGGTGCCATCTGTCACCCCTTTCTGTGACTAGGAAAGGGAACTCCCTGACCCCTTGCACTTCCCGAATGAGGCAATGCCTCGCCCTTCTTCAGCTCGCGCACGGTGCGCGCACCCACTGACCTGCGGCCACTGTCTGGCACTCGCTAGTGAGATGAACCCGGTACCTCCGATGGAAATGCAGAAATCACCCATCTTCTGCATAGCTCATGCTGGGAGCTGTAGACTGGAGCTGTTCCTATTCGGCCATCTTGGCTCCTCCCCTGCCACGTGTACTATTAAATGATCATGTGTACTATTTTTTAAAAGCTAGAAATGATTAAGCTTAGTGAAGGAAGGCATGTTGAAACCTGAAACAGGCCAAAAACTAGGCCTCTGGCTCCAAACAGTTATCCAAGTTTCTAATGCACAGGAAATGTTCTTGAAGGAAATTAAAAGTGCTACTCCAGTGAACACACAAATGATACAAAGGTGAAACAACCTTATTGCTTATATGGAGAAAGTTGTAGTGGTCTGGATAGATAATCAAACCAGCCTCAACATTCCCTTAAACCAAAACCTAATCTAGAGCAAGTCCCTAACTCTCTCCAATTGTATGAAGGCTTGGGGAGCTGAGGAAGTTACAGAAGAAAAGTTTGAAGCTAGCAGAGGTTGGTTCATGAGGTTTAAGTCAAGAAGCCATCACCGTAACATAAAAATGCAAGTTGAAGCAGCAAGTGTTGATGTAGAAGCTCCAGCAAGTTATCCAGATTTAAGTAATATCATTGATGAAAATGGCCATACTAAACAATAGAATTTCAATGTAGATGAAACAGCCTTATATTAGAAGATGATAGCTAGAGAAGATTAGAAGATTAGAAGATAGCTAGAGAAGAAAAGTCAATGCCTGGCTTCAAAGCTTCAAAGAACATGATTACTAGCTTGTTAGGGACTAATGTAGCTGGTAACTTCAAGTTGAAGACAATGTTCACTTACCATTTCAAAAATCCTACAACCTTTAAGAATTATGCTAAATCTACTCTACCTGTACTCCATAAATGGCAAGTGGCACCAACAAAGCCTTAATAATAGCACATCTGTTAACATCATGGCTTGCTGAATATTTTAATCCCACTGTTGAAACCTACTGCTCAGAGAAATATATTTATTTCAATATATTATTGCTCATTGACAATTCACGTGGTCACTCAAGAACTCTGATGGAGATATACAAGGAGATTAATGCTGTTTTCGTATCTGCTGACACAACATCCATTCCGTAACCCATAAATTGAGAAATAATTTTGAGTTTCAAGTCTTATTATTTAAGAAATAAATTTTGTAAGGCTATAACTGCCAGAGGTATAGTAAATTTAGTTATAGTAAATTTTTACTATAAGTAAATAGTAAATATATGGTAAATAGTAAATTTTAGTATGTACTATAAAATTACTACTATATTACTATTATTCTATGAAATATAAAATGTTTAGTATATACTATAAAATATAGAGTATATAGTAAGTTTTTACTATAAGTAAATTTTTTGGCATATACTTACAGCCTTTTGTAAGGCTATACCTGGGAAAAGTAAATTGAAGACCTTCTGGAAAGGATTTATCATTCTAGATGCCACTAAGAGCATTCATGATTCATGGGAGGAGGTCAAAATATCAACATTAACACAAGTTTGGAAGAAGTTAATTCCAACCCTCATGGATGATTTTGAGGAGTTCAAGACTTTGGTGGAAGAAGCAACTGCAGGTGTGGTAGAAATAGCAAGAGAACTAGAATTAGAAGTGGAGCTGAAGATGTGACTGCATTGCTGCAATCTAATGATAAAACTTCAATGGATGAGGAGCTGGTTCAATGGATGACCAAAAAAAATGATTTATTGAGATAGAATCTACTCCTGGTTAAGATGCTATGAACATTGTTGAAATGGCAACAAAGGATTTAGAATATTATATAAACATCACTGATAAAGCAGTGGCAGAGTTTGAGAGGATTGACTCTAATTTTGAAAAATTTCTACTGTGGGTAAAATGTTATGAAACAGCATTGCATTCTATAGAGAGATCTTGCATGGAAGGAAGAGTCAATCAATGCAGAAAACTTCACTGTTGTCTTATTTTAGGAAATCGCCACAGCCATCCCCACCCCCACCTTCAGCAACTATCACCCTGATCAGTCAGCAGCCATCAACATCGAGGCAAGACCCTCTACCAACAAAAACATCAGAACTTGCTGAAGGTACAAATGATTCTTCACAATTTTAAAAATAAAGTATTTTTTAAATTAAGATATATACATTTTGTTTTTAGACATAATGTTATTGTACAATTAATAGATGACAGTAGAGTGTAAACATACCTTTTATAGGTACTGGGAAAACAAAAAATATTCATGCGACATGTTTTGTGATATTTGCTTTATTGTAGTGGTATGGATCTGAACCAGCCATATCTCTGAGGTATGCCTGTACATTAACTCTCCCAAAATGTCACTGAACAACTAATAGATACAAATTGTGTGCTTATTAAAAAAATAAGACATGACTCCATGATTGCTTTTTTAAAGTACCTTCATACAATATTTATGCTTAAACCCACCTGCATCCAAACTTCCATACCTATGTTCCTAGTTTAAAAGGATCAAAAAGAAGAAAAAGAGGAAGAAGAAGTAGGAGAAGGATAGAAAGGAGAAAAACAGAAAGAGGAAGAAAAAGAATATTAGCATACTTTCTTTTCTCTTCATGTCTAAAGGCAAATCAAGTTTTCTTTCTGTAAGATGAGAGGGAAGTTTGGAAGGAAAGATACCCAGAATGAAATTGGAAAACACCATCTGGCTTTGGTTGTCTACCAGTCTAGAAATCCTTAAGAAATTTACTACAGGACACTTCTTGGTATTAGAGGGAAATAGAACCTGTTTTTGAGGTGAGAACAATAAGATTCTAGGTGCCAAGCTGTTTTGCCCCTGTATTGGACTCCCTGTTAGGATTATCTGCCATACACTTTCGTACCCCTTTTTAAAAAATTCCCTGAATTCACATTTCATCCACAGAATCCTCCCTGACAATTTGCTCCCCTGCTATGGCCCCAGCTATTTTTGTACAACAGTCATAAAATGAAGAACAAAGTTTAAATGACCAAAAGTGTTAACCACCATCTGTAAGACTAAAAACATGTTGCTAGTTGATGCTGTAAGAGTCATAGCTTTTCCTTGACCTGTAGTTTTTATTCAGGCTCCACAATTTAACTAAATCTACTTTGATACACTCAGACCATATTTTCATCTCATGGAAGAGCATTTTTTCCTTTTATACTTTTAAAATTTATTTTATATGCTTAGGAGTTTGACACACTGCCTCTTATAAATTCCAGTATTTATTACTATCCCGAATGGACTGCAGAACATTCTGGTCGAAGAATCTAACCATGAAATCGCTTTTCTAATCCTTAAGACTTGTATTTTTATAGAGGCATATGCCTTTCTAGTTTCCTTAGAAATGCTTGAGCAGAAGTCTAAGCAAATTTAGCCATATGTCTGATGCAGTGAAAGGTATATGTATTTGGAAGCACAAAATGGTAGGGATACAGGCAATAATTTAAATGAATCACATAACTTCATTTATTTAGTAATTCACTAGTGTAGGTAGAATAACCTCCCTGTAGTAGTTATAGATGGGGGTGAAGTATTAAGTAGTAGTAATGACAGAAATATCCTGTTTCATTTTTACATAATTTTTCTACTTTCTGTAACCACCCAAAAGCAACAAAAAGCACTTTGGTTTTGTGCCCTACTTAGTTCTTTAGATAGTGCTATTTTAGAAACTTTATTGCATTTCCTTTTCATATTTCAAAAGGAAATACATGATTACTCAAAATATATTCATGTAATTTTAAACACTAAAATTAAAAAATATCTGTAATGGAGTTTTGCTCTCTACTTCTCCAGCATTGTTTCTTCTTGTAGTATTTATTCCAGGTTTATACGTGGGAATCCAAATAGGCAAGGCTACAGGTTACCTAAGCCTAAACTGATCAACAAGTACCATACTTTGATATGAATGATTGGGTCCCAGATGAGCACTGTAGTAGTCTGTTCTTGCACTATTATAAAAAATACCTGAAATTGGGTAATCTATAAAAAAACGGGTTTAACAGGCTTAGGGTTCTGCAGGCTGTACAGGAAGCATGGCTGGTGAGGCCTCAAGAAACTTACAGTCATGGCAGAAGGTGAAGGGAAAGCAGGCATGTCTCACATGGCAGGAGCAAGAAGAAGAGAGTGAAGGGGGAGGTGCTACATATTTTTAAACAACCAGATCTTGTGAGAACTCCCTCACTACCATGATAACAGCAAAGGGAAAAGTGCCCCCATGATCCAGTCACCTCCTACCAGGCCCCTCCTCTAACATAAAGGATTACAATTTAACATGAGATTTGGGTCGGGACACAAATCCAAACCAAATCAAGTGCTTCAATGATAGGTAGCAAAATGTAATGAAATTTTTCTGAAATGTTGCAAAAGAGGTTTCTCTTTTTCACTGGCATTCTGTCTGGGAGCATATGAGGAGATGATTCAGCTACCTTGTAACTACAGTGGAAAATCCTGGCATTCTGGGGTTATATTATTGAGCCTCAGAATAAAACCAAAATAGGAATAGGAACTACTGACAAAGGGAAACTGGGCCGGGCATGGTGGCTCACGCCTGTAATCCCAGCACTTTGGGAGGCCGAGGTGGGCGGATCACGAGGTCAGGAGATCGAGACCATCTTGGCTAACACAGTAAAACCCCGTCTCTGCTAAAAATCCAAAATAAAAAACAAAATTAGGAGTGGTGGTGGGTACCTGTAGTCCCAGCTACTAGGGAGGCTGAGGCAAGAGAATGGCCAGAACCCAGGAGGCGGAGCTTGCAGTGAGCCGAGATCGCGCCATTGTACTCCAGCCTGGGTGACAAAGTGAGACTCTGTCTCAAAAAAAAAAAAAAAAAAAAAAAAGAAACTGATAACCTTTGAGCCGCAAATCTATCTGTGTTGGCAGCCCTACTTCTGAATATTTCTGATGCTGATAAATGTATTTGAGCTGATTGAAGCCTTTTACTATTTTTGTTCCCTTACAATTGGAGTTGTTAACTGATACACAGTCCTTGGTTAGAGTAGGATTTGTTAAAGTATTAGCCAAAATATTTTCCAAAATTTCCTCAGGAAATTTATCATTAAAACAAATTTTCATGGTCAATACATTTGGAGGAATTCTAAATATCTTTTTCAGGAATATGATATTTTAAACACCAGTTCCCTCCTTAAAACTTTTTGCACTTAGAATAAAAATCATCATTCATATGATCTGTAAGATTCTGCATGGACTTACCCTTAATTATTTCTCCTACTTCATCTCGAGTCTCTTGTTTGCTAGACTTTAACCACATTGGCTTTTTCTCTCCTCCTATATAGCAAACTCTCTCTTGCCTTGAAGCTTTGAATTTGCTGTTTTACTCTATGATTTTAAATGCCCCTCTTTAACTGGCTAATTCCCACTTCTTGCTCCAGTTTAGATCACCTTTTTTGTGGGGGGACTTTCCTAAATCCATCCTCCAGTTAAATTGATACCTCTTCTTCATTCTCATGGCATCTTATTCTTTCCCTCCATAGTACATTACGATTCACTGCTATCTAAATATTTACATTTTTATTTGTTTAATCTCTATCTTCCCACTACTTTGGAAACCTTGTGAGGACAGAAACCATGTCTGATTTGTTGATGTTTCTTTGAGCAAAGCGTGGTACCATTCCTGGCACACAGTAGGAACTAGATAAATATTTATTGCTTAAATGCTATCTAGAGCTGTGAAGCATCTTAGCATATTACAGTGTTTTAATAAAGAATCCTATTTAAATTTGTTTAACCAAGAATTTCCCAACTATTTAAAAATCTAAACTTTTTGTGTTTAACATATACTAATATTTCTAGATGCTATTGTCCTATAGCTCACATTTCATAAAACATTGTTTTACACTGTTTAAGTCATTTCTAATTTAAAGACTCAAGTCTAAAAGCCTGAGCTTATATTCTTATGATCACTGGATGAATCTAACCTCAGAGGCTTAAATAAGATAAAGCAACAATAATCTTTTAGGACATTAACCCCAATCACTTTAGGGGGCATTGTATAGTATGCATATGTTACTTTTCTTGTGTTGCTTTTCAGGGAAAGGATGTAAAATGTGCATCTTAAAGTTCATCAGCACGGAGATTTTTATGATATTAGGCTTTAAAGAACTAGTGCATACTCCATTAGAATTTTAAAAGTTACTAAAACAGTGTTCATTGAGAATATGGTTTGGCTTTTATTTTTAGGCACATTTTAAATAAAGACAATCATTGTTATGGGGATTAAATACTATGGCAATTATTTTATTTTATTCATGTTCTCATTTATATTTGAAATGTACATTTTCTTAATACACAGAATTCCATATAAGTGTCCTTTAAAAAAATCTCGGAAGAACACTTCAGGCTGGCACTTGCTTTACTTTGCCTTAGTATTTTGAACTTAACTTTCTGAGTTCTGCCAAAAGAAGATGACGTGAGTCCAAGAATATTTCAAATGACCACACACATCAATAGTCAAATCTTCAAGCCCAGGTTCCTAACTCCAGAGCATAATAGAGTGCAGAAAACATTGAAAACGTCCGTTATGCTGAGCAGGTGGAGAGTGAACTATTATTTGCTCACTCTGATGGAAGTCTGCCCACAGGCAGAATTCTTTCAAAAACCACAGGCTCCTCACTAACCATATGCAGGAATGACTTGCTCAAGGAAGGGTTGGGAAAATATCATCAGCTAAACCTGATAGTCATCTTTGCTTCTACCCAAATAGATCTACTTTCTCAATTTCATTTTAAACCAATGGATTTCAAACCAAAACTTACCAAGGAATGTTATGATTTTCTACTTATGATTTGTCCAACACCATCTGTAATAGTTTTTTGATGTGTTCAAATTCATTTTCAACCACTGCAGAAGGTAAGAAGTTTTTCTCTCTTTATCCTCACATTGGAACATAAAACACAACCATCACCTTCTGGAACTTGCACGTAGAAAGCCTGGACAATGAAGAAGAGGCCCTTTTCACTGTACCTGAGAGCAAGATAAGAGATAGAGGGTCTCTCTAGTGAAATAATACTCAGGTGTCCTGCAAGAGACAAGCCATCCTAGCTAAACCAAAATCTGTTTTGCCTCTAGAGAATTGGCACTGAGATCAGTCAGAATTGTTTTAATTGTCTCCCTGCAAATGTCCTCAACCCTCCTTGGATTTGAACACTCCCTAGTTTAAGGAAGAATGATTGGAACTGCATGACAGACATCCCCAGCCAAAGGAGAAAGAGAAAGGGTAGGACTATGAGAGGAAGAAGGGAGTGGTGTGTGAAAGTGGACCTAGAACACCAATAGGAAAGGAGTGGAGAGGAGCTCTGAAAAGAAATAGGCTCCTTGGGGAGCAGAAGAAGTAGAGACTGTGCCCAGGAAAGTATAATGGGTGGAAATGGGCTTCTGTGAGTGGCCAGTCCTGCAGAAAGGATTGTCCTGCACATTGTTATGGATGGCTTGTGTGTGATTGATCAGCCAGCGCTGAGTTCCATCAGTGACAGATTATACTGTCTCATTTGTCCAAAGTTAAGGTTGGGTTAAGAAAAATTATTTTTTATAATTTCAACTTTTATTTTAGATTTAGGGGATGCATGTGGAGGTTTGTTACATGAGTACATTGCATGATGTTAAAGTATGGGGTATGAATAATCCCATCACACAGGTAGTGAGCATAGTACCCAATAGATGGTTTTTCAGCCCTTAACCCACTTCCCCACCTCCCCGTCTAGTAATTTATAGTGTGGGTTAAAGACATTTTTTAACACAGTTTAAAAAAAATACCTCATATCAGAAGCACATTCAGGAATAAATATATTCAACTGTTGTTGGTGGAATAAATGCCTATTTTAGGACAAATTCTAAATCACTTTATACAATATCAAATATACAGATACCAAGGTATATATACAATTCCAGGCATCTATAGGAAGCTCAATGCATTACATAAATTATTTTATGTAGCTGAGATTCTACATACACACACACACACACACACACACACACACACACACAGACTACCATCATTGCCTTAGGAATCCTGATTCTACTTTAAAGCTTACTAATACCTCATATTTATTCTGATGCTGCTTTGGGTTCTTAAAATGAAAGTGATAATTTAAAACAGGGAGATTTACTGTTGAACTTTGATACTGAAGTGAGACCAAAGAACAAAACATTTGTATTTCTCCAAGTTCTAGCCAAGTAATTTTATGTATCAAGGACATCACTTCTTTTTTCTGGGTTCAATAACAGTCTCACCAGTGGTGGCCAACATTTTTCATGAGTTGAATATCATTTTACCAGACTTTAGCTGCAATTCAATCACCATGGGTCCTTACTTTCATTTGAGGAAGGGGAGTAGATTAATTAATACTTATAAAGCATTACATAAGTTTAGATAAAAGTTGAAATTAAAATGTGCTCGAGGCAAGACAGACTGAATTTCATCGGCAAAATCTTTAGTCAGTTAATTTTTAAGTATATGAATAGGGTTAGGGAGCCAAACTGCCAAAGAAAGTCTTAACGACATTGAAAAAGGGATAAATAAAGGCCAGAAAGCACAAAAATTCCTCAAATGAAGGAAACAAAAAGAAGAAACAGACATCAACTCAACTTTTAAAACCTGAAACCACAATCAGCTAGAAAATACATAAATAGAAAACAGGAAATTAAGACAACAAGAGAAATTTTTTTTTAATATGAGAAGAAACCAACAAGAAATGGAAGAAACAGAAACCTAATTATATTTAAATTACAAGGGTGGAGATTTAAGCAGCTAAATAGATGGCAGATGTTAGAGATTTCAGGATAATAATACAAACCTTTGTATTTAAGTGGAAAGCGACTTAACAAAAAAATGCAGCAAAGAAATACAGTGTTATATTAAAATAAGAGTGTAGGTATAAAACAGCTAAGCAATGAAGTTTAGGAGGACCCAGGTTATATTTATACCCAGATCTCCAGCCTGAGATTTCAGCATGCTTGGATATGAAGGGAGTGTTTGTAGGATGGCTCCACCAGGAGCCATCTAATAGAAAGAGCTACCTGGGAAAGAAGAAAAAAAGAACAGGCACTTGAGATTGGCCAGTATGAACACATCAGTCATCCAACAGGCCTATTGGAAAACAGTGTGGTTCTTATTTAACATCTGCCATATATTGAACATTCCCAGGACCCCAGAAATACTATCTGCAGCTGAGGCTCATCCACTATTCACCTCCTTCCTCTTTCCCCCTTCCTATCCTCTCCACGCACGTGCCTCAGGTCTAAGGAAAAAAGTGTGATCATATTAAAAATAATAAAACAAGAATCAAAAGATCTTTCATCCCCAAATCCTTGTGAAACCATTTTGCTTTGCTACCAGTGGAACACAAAAGAGTGAGAAAAAAGATGCTCCTTCCTTAGTAGATAACACATCCTGGATATCTGTAGAACAAAACCTGCCACTGACGCAAGAAAAGTACCTCAGGGGCCTGGAAAACAGGAAAACCTGATTGAGGCATGAATATCAGCTCCCTGTGCAGTGCACACAGCCAGCAGTGGTAACGTGAGTTGCTCTCATGAGGGTTTACAGACATGTGAGGCCCAGAGAAGGCAAATATCTTGGAAGTATATTTATGATAGCAGAAGTGACCTATTTGTGAGCACATATGAGATATTCCTGGAGGCCTCCCAAGGAATGGTAGAGAGACTCTGAAAGAGAGGATGGAGATCTATAAAATTTTTGGTAGAAACCAGAGCCAAAAAAGTTTATCATCAACTTGTAGCCCTGCCTTGGTTTGAGATAACAATGGTCTGTAAAATGGACCCTATAATTCAAAATTATAAAAGGCATGAAACCACTTGCATGAATGCATGATTACCCAGAGATATGTAATAGTTTAACAACAAATATATTTACTGAGGACTATACTTCCTATCAAATTGAAACTCTGGATGAACTGAAAGTCTGAATGAATTCTACCACCTGCAATCAAGACCTAGGTTCAAGAAATCTTTTTTTAATGCCATAGAAAATGACCCTAATCCCTTTGGGTTTAAAACACAATTATCACAGGTTTTTCTCACTCACCTACATTTGAGAAACCCTTCCAAAGTTAGTGACTTATGAATGGTTTAGCCCTCAGAATAGAAACTACGATGGGTAATGATTAAGGGCCACTGCTCCAGTATTAGTGTGCCTTTGTATACATCACACTTTCAATATTTAGTAGTTTAAATGCTCTAAACTTCAGTATACCTATCTGTTTTGTAGACTTTTAAGCACAGAGCCTGAGCTCATGTCAAAAGTATATGTGCCATAATCACATTCTCAACTAAAGTTTTATTTACTGGGTTAGTGCAAATGTAATTGTGGTTTTGGACCATGAATGTCAAATCAATTTAACTAGGCTAAAACACATCTTTATTAATGAGAATAGAAAATGATAGAGTTTGGCTGTGTCCCCACCCAAATCTCATCTTGAATTACAGTTCCTATAATCCCCATATCCCCCAGATAGAGAAAATTGAATCATGGGAGCACTTTCCCCCATCCTGTTCTCAAGATAGTTAGTTCTCACAAGATCCAATAGTTTTATGCAATACTTCATAGTTTTATAAGAAGAGTCCTTCACCAGGCTCTCATTCTTCTCCTTTATGCTGCCATGTGAAGAAGGATGTGGCTGCTTCCCCTTCCATCATGATTGTAAGTTTCCTGAGGCCTCCTGAGCAATGCTGAACTATGAGCCAATTAAATCTCTTTCCATTATAAGTTAGCCAGTCTTGGGTGTGTCTTTATTAGCAGTGTAAGAAAGAATTAATATAGTAAATTGGTACCAGTAAAGTGGAGTGCTGCTATAAGGATACCTGAAAATGTGGAAGTGACTTTGAAACTGGCTAACAGGCAGAAGTTGGAACAGTTTAGAGGACTCAGGAGAACACAAGAAAATGTGGGAAAGTATGAAACTTCCTAGAGACTTGGAGGACTCAAAAGACAGGAAGATGTGAGAAAATTTGGAACATCCTAGAGAGTTGTTAAATGGCCTTGACCAAAATGCTGATGGTAATATGGACAATGAAGTCCATGTTGAGGTGGTCTCAGATGGAGATGGGGAACTTCTTGGGAACTGGACTAAAGGCCACTCTTGCTATGCAAAGAGACTAGTGGCATTTTGCCCCTGCCCCAGAGATCTATTGAACTTTGAACTTGACAGAGATGATTTAGGGTATCTGGAAGAAGAAATTTCTAAGCAGAAAAGTGTTCAAGAGGAAGCAGAGAATATAAGTTTGGAAAATTTGCAGACTGATGAAGTGATAGAAAAGAAAAACTCATTTTCTGGGGAAAAATTGAAGCCAGCTGCAGAAATTTGCATAAGTAATGAGGAGCTGAATGTTAATCTCCGAGACAATGGGGAAAATGTCTCCAGGGCATGTCAGAGATCTTCACAGCAGCCCCTCCCCTCAGAGGGACAGAGGCCTAGGAGGGAAAAATGATTTTGTGGGCCAGGGCCAGGGCCCCCCTGCTCTATGCGACCTTGGGACATGGTGCCCTGTGTCCTAGCTGCTTCAGCTCTAGCCATGGCTAAAATGAGCCAAGGTACAGCTCAAGCTGTTGCTTCAGAGGATGCAAGCCCCATGTCTTGGCAATTCCATGTGGTGTTGGGCCTGCAGGTGCACAGAAGTCAAGAAGTGAGGTTTGGGAACCTCTGCCTAGATATCAGAGGGTGTATGGAAATGCCTGGATGTCTTAGCAGAAGTTTGCTGCAGGGGCCCTCATGGAGAACCTCTTCTAGTACAGTGTAGAAGGTAAATGTGGGGTTGGAGCCCCCATATAGAGTCCCCACGGGGGCACTACCTAGTAGAGCTGTGAGAAGAGAGCCACCATTCTCCAGATCACAGAATGGCAGATCCACCAACAGCCTGCACCATGTGCCTGGAAAAGCTGCAGACACTCAATGCTAACCCATGAAAGCAGCCAGGAGGGTGGCTGTAGCCTGCAAAGCCACAGAGGCAGAGCTGCCCAAGACCATGGGAGTCCACTTTTTGCATCAGCATGACCTGGATGTAAGACATAGAGTCAAAGGAGATTATTTTGAAGATTTAAGATTTAATTACTTCCTCATAGACTTTTGGACTTGCATGGGCCCTGTAGCCCCTTTGTTCTGGCCAATTTTGCTCATTTGGAATGGGTGTATTTACCCAATGCCTGTATCCCCATTAAATCTAGGAAGTAACTAACTTGCATTTGATTTTACATGTTCATAGGCAGAAGGGGCTTGCCTTGTGTCAGATGAGACTTTGGACTTGGACTTTTGGGTTAATGCTGGAATGAGTTGAGACTTTGGGGGGCAGTTGGAAAGGCATGATTGTGTTATGAAATGTGAAGACATGAGATTTGGGAGGGGACAGGGCAGAATGGTATGGTTTGGCTGTGTTCCCACCCAAATCTCATCTTGAATTGTAGTTCCCACAATCCCCATGTGTTGTGAGAAGGACCTGGTGGAGATAATTGAATCATGGGGACAGTTTCCTCTGTTGTGTTCTCATGATAGTGAGTGAGTTCTAATAAGATCTGATGGTTTTATAAGGGGCTTCCCCCTTTGCTGGGCTCTCATTCTTCTCCTTTCAGCCACCATGTAAAAAAGGACATGTCTGCTCCCCCTTCCATCATGATCGTAAGTTTCCCGAGGCCTCCTAAGCAATGCTGAACTATGGGTCAACTAAATTTATAAATTTAGTTTATAAACTTATAAACTTTATAAATTTATAAATTACCTTTATAAATTACCGGTTTGGGGTATGTCTTTATTAGCAGCGTGAGAAGAGACTAACACAGGAACCAACACAATCAACACATTTATGCCAATGAAGAACATATTTATTTATTGCTGTAGTGTGAAAATTGATGCTTTCGGATGCAATGAACCTTGGAAAGCATTTGCTACATCCTGCTGGTTGTGGAAGTGTTTTCCTTGCAAAAAGTCATCAATGTTTTTGAAGAAGTGATAGTCAGTTCATGAGAAGTCAGGTTAATATGGCAGATGAGCCAAAAATTTTTAGCCCAATTCTTTCAACTTTTGAAGCATTGATTGTGCCATGTACAGTTGGGCATTGTCATGGAGAACTGGGCCCTTTCTGTTGACCAGTGCTGGCTGCGGGCATTGCACTTTTCAGTGCATCTCATAGATTTGCTGAGCATACTTCTCAGATGTAATGGTTTCGCCAGGATTCAGAAAGCTGTGGTGAGTAAAACCAGCAGCAGACCACCAAACAGTGACCATGACCTTTTTTCTATTCAAGTTTGGCTTTGGGAAGTGCTTTGGATCTTCTCAGTCCAACAACTGAGGTGGTCATTGCCAGTTGTCATATAAAATCCATTTTTCATTGCACATCACAATCCAATCAAGAAATGGTTTGTTGTTGTTACATAGAATAAGAGATGATAGTTCAAAGCAACAATTTTTTTTTTTATTTTTGGTCAGCTCATGAGGCATCCAGTTATAGAGCTCTTTCACCTTTCCAATCTGCTTCAAATGCCAAATGACCATAGAATGGTCAACGTCAAGTTCTTGGGCAACTTCTCACGTAGTTGTAAGGTGATCATCTTTGATGATTGCTCTCAATTGATTGTTGTCAACTTCTGATAGAAGGCTACTGTGCTTCTCATCTTCAAGGCTCTTGTCTTCTTTGCAAAACTTCTTGAACTATCACTGCACTGTATGTTCATTAGCAGTTCCTGAACCAAATATATTGTTGATGTTGTGAGTTGTCTCCACTGTTTTATGACCCATTTTGAACTCAATTAAGAAAATTACTTGAATTTGCTCTTTGTGTAACATCATTTCCATAGTGCAAAATAAATAGAAAATAAATAGTAAGTAATCATTAGCAAAAAAGCAAGAAATGTGCATTAAAATGATGTATAACAACCACATTTATTTAAGCATGTATTCCAATCCAATATCAAACAGCAAATTCCAACTGTGCAAAAACTACAATTACTTATGCATCAACCTAATAATTAGGTATCATTATAGATTAGACATCATTATAAAAAGGGTATATTCTCTTGACATTTCACCTATGTGAAATGCCATGCAACTCATACAAATCCACAATATTAACTAAGTTATTCACATAAAATCAACACATTTTATCAAGTTTTGAAGGTTATTATATTACCATTCATTTCATCAACAAATATTTACAGAATGCCTACTTCCTGTCAGGCTTTGTTCTAGAGCTATAGGCATAGTGATAAACAAGACAAATTAAATTTTTCCCTTCCTACCTCTTAGATTCTAGCAGGGGAGTCAGCCAATAAGCAAGGAAATAAAAACATAATATTATATAAAGTTGGCATAAAATATGAGATGAGAGAGTGATAATTTAAATACACTTGAGGATCATAAAGGCATCTTTGAGGAGGTGATAGTGAGGAAGGAACAAACTGAAGGGAGACAATGATCCTCAAGAAGAGATGAAGTCACGCAATTCCAGGCAAAGGCAAAAATAACTGCAAAGGTGCTAAGCCAGGAAGAAGCAGGGTATGTTACAAAAAGGGTAAGAAGTCCCATATGGCTGGTGCAGAATGAACATGGGGTCAGTAACAAAAGATGAGATTAGAGATGTATGCTGCAGCCAGATCAGGCTATGGTAAATACTACAAAAATTCCTAATTTGTGTGTGTGTGTGTGTGTGTGTGTGTGTGTGTGTCTGGAGGGGGAGGGTTCTGTAATAAAAACTCCAGAACTAAATTGTAAACATAGAACTAATAGATTATTATCCAAGTAAAAATGAGGAAGCCATATAGGCAGGCTTTTAATTACCCCAGGTCCTGTGGAAGAGCAAAAAATTATAAAAGCCAAGGACCATGAGGTATTAAACTCCGGTGAGGTGTAACAAAATGGTCTAGGGTCACTTGTTTGGAGGTATGAGAAGGGAGAATCTGGACTTGACAGGAGGCTATATGACTCACACATTCTCTGATGTAGGCTCCCGATCTGTTATTTCTTAGGAGAGAGGATCTGTCAGTAAAGAAAAGATAAATGAATGAGCGAGTTTGTTTGCCTTAATATTGGATTTAATATGAGAGGTTAAAAATGAATGAATGAAAATGAATGAAAAAAAACTTGAACTTCTATTTCTAATAATATTTCAGACTAGAAGGTCTCAGATACTACTCCTAGCACAGCGTAGCTGAAAATGCTATAAGGGGACTCTTCTGTCATGGGATCCTTGGGTTGTTACTTCACCAGCCAGAAAACTCTGTGGCCAGTGGTGCCTTTGCCTGAGTTTTGCTCGAGCCCGCTGCGCTCGTTCTGCCCACTCAGCCTAGCAGGCTGCGCTTGGCTTTTGTTACCAGCCCAGTTCCCACGCCTGCCAAGGGTGAGCCACACGTGAAACAATGAGGGGTGGGTAAGCGAGCAAGCACAAGGTCCAGCCACTGTGTGCAGCCATGCATGCCAGCTGCAGTGGGGCAGGCAGCTCTAGGCGCAGACACAGGCACTGGCTCTCTGCAAGGCTGCGACTGGACCAGGTGTACTACAAGTGGCTTCCACTGTGGACACCAGGGAATGCAGTGGCACCCAGAAGCTTGAAGATGCCAGGAACCACAGAGCCCCAAGAGGGTGTCACATCCCTGGCTTGGGGTGTTCCTAGGTCTGGAATCCCTGAAGGGCTGCAGCTCTTCTCTCCTTCTTTATTCTCTTCTTGTCACCTGCAACGTGGTGAGCAGGTTGGTGGGGCGGGGGGCGGAGGGGGGCCTGTCTTAGCCCTGTTTGTGTTACAGCTCTTTTAGTCCCTCCATTCAATGGGTCCTGAGTTCTTGTCCAATGTCCAGGAAGAATAAGGTACATGGACAACTGGAGGGTAAGAGTGAGCAAGGTGGAGAGGAGCTCTACAATAGTTCTCAGGAGACCTGGAGTGGGTAGCTCCCTTCCACAGGCAGGTTGTTCCCCAAGTGTGCAGCTCTTAGCAGAGAGGAGACCTGAAGTGAGTAGCTCTTTTCCGTACACAGGTTGTCCTGATGAGTGTGCAGCTCTTAGCAGAGAGGAGACCCAGAGTTGGTCTATATGCAGGCATGTTGTTTCGACGTCTGCACGGCCCTCAGCAGAAAGGAGACCCAGGGTCAGTAGCTCCTATGGGCAGGCAGGTGGCCCTGTTGTCTCTGAAGCCCTCAGCCGACAGGAGACTTTTCTACCCAAGAGCCTGTCTGCCTCCTGCCGTCATCAACCTGCTGTGCATGGCGCCCAGGCTGTTCCTGCGGAGAGGCGCTTGCAGGCTCATGTTGAGCCGCCCTCAGCCCTGCCTTGGCCTCCCTTCCATGCTGTGGCACCCAAAGTCCAGAGGGGGCTGAGGCGGCAGGGGGGGTTGGCCTATCAACACCACCCCAAGCATGCACACATCTGGCCAGGTCAAAACAGCGCTGGGGCTTGGCCACAACTTTGCTCTGAAATTGAAGCAGGCGCTGGGAGTGAGGAGAAGCCAAGTAGCAGGAGCAGGCACTTCTGAACCTGTGGGGGAAGAGGAGCTTCCTGGTCTCCAAGAGTGCCGGGACGCCCGGGTCCACAACCATGGCTGAGTGGCGGCAGCTACCGCTGGGAGGGTGGGGCTCCTGCCCCTCCCACTCAGAAAGGGGCGGGGCTCCTACCTGTCCTGGATCCTGCAGGCTCCATGGAGCAGGCAGCCCCCCGGCACCTCCCACACGGCAGCCGGAGTCATGGCAGCTGCTCCAGACAGGCCACCTCTGCCATCGCTTCCAAAAAGGTGATATCCTCAGTTAATACATTCTGAAAATAAGCAAACGAGAAAAGACAATAGGGAAACGTTATCTGTCTTGATTTTTGTTCTAAGTAAACTGTGAAAAAAGTCAAAATGAAAAATAGTTTCCCTTGAGAAACTAGCCACAGCCATGTAGTCACGTGGTTTTGGTGTGGGAATTCATACTAACCACATGGTGGGGGAAGGCCTCACAAAAACAAATATATATATATACACACACATACACACTCACACACACACTCTGTCTGGAGAAATGTACTTAAAAGCCAGATCTAAGGGACATGCAGAATGCAGAGAAAAAAGTAACTGATATTTAAAATTCTGTATCCAGTAAAACTATCTTTTAAGAATAAGGTCGAAATAAAGACAACTTCAGACACACAAAACTGAGATTTTATTACACAAAGATCTTCAGTAAAGCAACTTTGAAAATATATCCTTAAAGATCTGTGATGTAAGGTGAATAATGAGCTAAAAAATGTAAACATATAAAAATAATAGGGATTTAAAAAGGGTAATAAGAATGAATAATTTGTGAGATTAAAAATTCAACATTGAATTAACTGAAGCATCTACCATTACGTAAATTGAGTGATAGAAATTGAACCACTCTAAGGAGTTTGTATTATTCAGGAGAAAGAAAAAAGATATATAACCTTTAAAATTTGTTGTTACTTGAGTATTTTCAAATGTCTAGTATAACCATTAAAAACATAGAAAAATACTTTACATCTCCCAAACTATCAGAGAAAATGTAAAATGGTGAGAGAGGAAAATAATTGATTAATCACAAAACTAGCAAGGAAGAAAATTAGAGAAGTGAAAAAATAGAAAGTAGAATATAAGATGGTTGAAATTAATCCAACTATATCAGTAGTCACAATATATGTAAATAAATTATTTCTTCATGAAGAACAATGTTAGAATTGACAATAAAATCCAATTTTGTATTGTTTACAAAAGACAAAGATTAAAAACTGAGAACAAAGCATATTTACATATACTATGTAAATATAAATCAAAACAAGTCTTGTTTAGCTGTTAATAATATAGATAATAAAGAAAATTCATTTTAAGGCAAAAAGCAGCATTAGTGATCTTTGTCTTTTGGGAAATCAGATACTGATATATAATGTAAATATATATCAAAACAAGTCTAGTTTAGTTCTATTAATAACATAGGTAATATAAAAAATTCATTTTAAAGCAAAAAGCAGCACTGGTGATCTTTGTCTTTAGGGAAATCAGATACTGATAAATATTTTAATTTTGAAAAATGATATAACAATTCTTGGATACAACTATAGTGAAACTATCAATGTAAGAAAAATATTGATATATCTACATAATAATTGACAAATCATCTCTGAATTTTAGACTTTCTAATACTTCTCCCTCAGTATTCTCTCAAGTAGACAAAAGACATTAATAAAACTATAGAAAATTTGAACACCAAATTAATTCAAAGAACATATGCAGAAAACTCACACAACTATTGCAAAATACACATTCTTTGTCAGCATAAATATTTATAAAAATTTATTTTATTTTATTTTTTGAGATGGAGTCTCGTTCTGTCACCCAGGCTGGAGTGCAGTGGCGCGACCTTGGCTCACTGCAACCTCCACCTCCCGGGTTCAAGTGATTCTCCTGCCTCAGCCTCCTGAGTAGCTGGGACTACAGGCACATGCCACCACACCAGGCTAATTTTTGTATCTTTAGTAGAGACAGGGTTTCACCATGTTGACCAGGCTGGTCTCAAACTCCTGACCTCAGGTGATCCACCTGCCTCAGCTTCCCAAAGTGCTGGGATTATAGGCGTGAGCCACCGTGCCCGGCAAAAATTTATGATGTACAAGTCCATATAGCAGCTCATAACAAATTTCCAACATCTTTATGTACAGACATATTTATCAACCCAAAATGCAGCTTTGAAAATCTAAAACAGTAACATAAACTTAAAAAAATTAACATTTATATGCTAAAGAAGATATAGTACTGAAAATTAGACAATACTTAGAACTGGTCATTATTTCTTAATGATAAAAGTGACACTATTAGAGAAGTAGCAAAGACATAAAAGATAATATGAACCACTTTGAGGCAATGTATAAAAAATTTAGTTGAAATGAAGAAATTCCTAGATTTAAAAGTAACAAAATTGTCATTAAAAAAAACCCTGAGACGTACAACAATTTAAATATTCTGATCAGTGGTTTAAATGTTTCTCCCAAACACTATGTCACAGCTTTGGTATTTGGTTCACATTACTAGCCCCCCAAAATGTCTTTTTTATAAACTGAGAAAAAACATCTCCTGTACTATAACAAGAATATAAAAAATAAGTGTATAAAGATTTTAAAAGAATAAATATTTTTATTATTTTCAAATTCTGTGATTGTCTACTTAGCAAATCCAAATTTCTAATGAACAAACTATTACTAAAACTAACTAGAGATTTCAGCAAAATTGATACATAGCTAATATACAAGAGCTCATGGTGTGTCTTTACATCAGAGAGAAAATGTTAGACAATAATTTTTCTTTTTTGTTTTTGAGATGAAATCTCCCTCTTATCCCCCAGGCTGGAGTGCAATGGCACAATCTCAGCTCACCGCAACCTCCACCTGCTGGGTTCAAGGGATTCTCCTGCCTCAGCCTCCTGAGTAGCTGGGATTACAGGCACCTGCTACCAGGCCCGGCTAATTTTTGTATTTTTAGTACAGACGGGGTTTCACCATGTTGGTCACGCTGGTCTCGAACTCCTGACCTCAAGTGATCCACCCGCCTCAGCCTCCCAAAGTGCTGGGATTACAGGCATGAGCCACTGCGCCTGGCTGGCAATAATTTTTTTAAACCATTTGCAATAATAACTAAAAACAAAAGCACCTAGGAATAAATATAGCAAATTATGTACAGGACTACTTTGGAGAAATCTACCAAACTTTTAAAAAAGATTTTAGGGAGGACTTAATAAGTAAATGTAATGATGTGGCACGGTCATGTAATAACACAAAATAGCCTAAAAGACATCAATTTTAAAAATCTATAAATTTATGTAAAATCTAATTAAAATCTGAATACAGTTTTTTATATGAATGTGAAATTTAAATAAAAACTAAAGGGCCAATAACAGCAAAAAAATTCCCAAATAGTAGCTAGGGGGAAATGACTTATTAGATATCAAAACTTTTGTGAAGCTATAATGAACAAGACAGTGTAATAGTGGAAGAGCATTGGAAAAATTTTCTAGTTAAACCAAATAGAGAGCTTAGAAATAACACAACACCAGTAGAAAAAAAGGCAAATCAAGTATGGATTGCAGAGAAATAGGAAATTGAAGGACTACTTTTCAAAAAATGGTATCAAAAATTGGGTATCTGTATGGGAAAATGGAAATGGATCTCTACTTCACAATATAAAACAATTACAAAATGGATTAAGACTTAAATCTGACAAACAAAACCTTATAACTTTCAGAACAATATGTAGGAGAATAACTTTGTAAGCCTGTAGTTAGGGAATATTTTCGTAGACTCATAATATGTAAACTGAAAAATATTTCTACAGATCTGCAAGAAAAAGAGAACTCGAAAGAAAAATAAGCAGATGTAAACAGACATTTCATTGGAAAGGAAATGTAAGTGACCAATAAAAATGTGAAAAATACTAAACTTTGCTAATAATGAAATAAAATTTCATATTAACCTGACTTGCAAAAATTTTGAATGTTAGGCCAAGTGTTAATAAGATTATAGTCATCTCCTTCACTGTTGGTGGGTATATATAAATAGGGTCAACTTCTTTGGAAAACAGCTGGGCCTCACCTAGCAATATGGTAATGAAATGGTCTTAACTCTACTACAGTTTTTTGACTCCTAAGGCATATACCATAGATAGCGTTTGCACATATTTACATATAATTACACAGAACATGGATGGACATTCACGAGAGAATTGTTCATATTATTTCAAACATTGCTGACAAACTAAAATCCATCTAGAGTAGAAATGACATTCAAAGGGGCAATTCATACAATAAAACATTAATACAGGAGTGAAAACTAATAAACCTTAGCTATGCACACCAATGTAAATGAACCTCAAAAACATATAATGAGCAAAACAAGCAAGTCATAGAACAAATGCATTGTAATTCCTTGTACGTAAAGTTCACAACCAGGCAAAACTAAATACCGTACACTTTTGGGATATGTATGCATGTGGAAAACGATAGGAAAGGCAGGGAGATAAGTGCTAAATTCAGGCTAGTGGTTATTACTCTGCTGGGGAAGAGGGGATGAGACAGGGGGACAGAGAGTGATTCAAAGTTAAAAAGTGATTAAAGTTCTATTTTTCAAGCTGGCTGTCAGGTTCATGAATGTTCATTTTATTATTGTTGTTTATACATACAGGTATATCATATTCACTTTTGCATGCATTATATATTTTATTAAGATTAACATATTTAATATATGATATGGTTACAAATTTTTTAAGAAAAGGTTTGAGGGCCCACTATATTCTCCCTCTTCAGCTTGGTGATGTTGAAGCAGAGCAGCTACACGTTATTGGGGTGCTTGCTAAAACAATCAGCATGGCCTCAAGAGAAACATGGATAATTTTTAAAAATGGTACCGGTTCGAGGTTGTAAATTCCAGTCATTGAAAAAACAAGGGTACAAGGATAATTAGCACAAAGTTGACAAGGAGGAATACCTTAGTCACTCCTGAATGCACGAGAAAAACCAAGCACTGCTTAAACTGGAGGAAAAAATATTTTAGACGATTCAGGTTATAGTGTTATTGCTAGAAATTTGTTGCAGCCAGAAATTATTATTTTGTTTCTGGTCTGCAATGCACAACAGGCTGTAGTTGCCTCAAGAAATGTAGAATAAATACGCAAACATAATTAAATTAGAAAATTATTAAATTAAATTTTTTCCCCACTGAGTTATATAATGATTCCAGGTTTTCTCAGTCACTAGGTCCTTCATGTTTTAAAGCAAACTGCATAAGACAACCTGTATTTGAAAAAGTAAAAATCTATGTAGGTCACTTTGAATTCTGATATTCTTGTACAGAGCTAAAATTAGCAATGTATTGCATTGCTTCTTAAGTGTGTTCTGAAATTATTAACACATTCTCCAAGAGGCTAAACTTCTTCCAGGAAGGCTCTTATCTCAGAATAGTAAAGCTTTTCTGTTTTTTTCTAAAACAGCTATAAAATAAGACTATTATTTCCTGCCTTCCTCAAGACATGGTAGTATAGTTGATTGCTGAGATGTTTAAAAAGATCTATATGGTTCTATAGAATAAAGGACAAGTAAAGCATTATTATATTTGAACATATTTTCCCCTAATGAACTCTTCAGATTTTGGGGGGTTGGTATCATTCCAACAATTATAAATTAGGAAGAAATGTGTGTTTTCTCTCAAAGGGCAGTTGAACTTTGTTCAGAATGCTTAAGAAAACATCCGGTGGGATGTTTGCTGATGGAGCTATGTCAACTCATCTTCAAGATTCCCCTCTAGAACAGTACAACAGTTATGAGTGCAAATGCCATGAATATTTTATTATCACTGAGATCTCATCTCCTAGTGGTCACAGAGCTGTTCTAAACAGCTACTGCTGGAAGCTTGGACATGTTGTTTATTCAAGAACAAACTGAAGGTTAAACGATAACATAAAATTTTAAGAGTTAGCATTAGTCACAGGAACAAAACACTAGAGACATTTTTAGCCAATAAGAAGTGTGTGTGTGTGTGTGTGTTTGTGTGTGTAATTCTTCTCCATTGAGAAGCATTTCAACATTAAACAGTTAACAAATGAAAATGTCTAAGAAGATCCTTACAAGAGCTGAGCCATAGAATATTACAGTATTCACTGGATGAGGTGGTTTGACCCTGAGACTCTGTCTCCTGTTCCTCATGTGTTGTCCCCCTCCAGGGCTGCAGCAAGCAGGCATCTTTCTGATTGAGAGATTCAGAAACAGGAACAAAGGTCATGAATGTGTGACTCTACAGAGAGAGGAATTTAAAAGGAGATTACTCAGATAGTTCTTCTGTTCTTTTGATCTCTTAATCAAATTATATTTAAAAAGTCATAATTTCAGGCATTCTAGAAACAGTCTTGATTTATTTTTCTTGACAATTCCTTTTAGAATGTATGGTTGATAGCTCATTATAAGCAAATCTCCAAATGGAGGCTAACTACAGTCTTAAAGTATAACAATAACCAAGTGTAAATCTGAAAAATTTAATGTAAATCAGAAAATTGGGATGATTCATTTATTCATATATAATTACTGATTACCTGCTATGTGCTCAGCACTGGGCTGTGTACTGGGGGATGTAGCCAACCCACACATGGAACTCACAATATAGTGGGATGAGTTGTTTTTACAGCCACATATATCATCACACAAATGTGATGATAATTAATAACTACACACGCTATGCCAGAGTGCTACAATAAACAGCGTGTAGCTGGGGGACCGTGAACACACCACACACATATGCGTGCACGTACACACACACACACACACACACACACACACACACACACACACACACACGTCTTAGTGGCTGGAAATGTTTTTCTTGTTTTGTTCCTGTGCCTAACCCTAACTCCTTACAATTTTATGTTATCCTTTAACCTTCTCTTTGTTCTTGAGTAAACATGTCCAAGCTTCCAACAGAAGCTGGTTAGAACAGCCCTATGGCCACAAAGAGATGAGATCTCAGTGATTAATAAAAAAAATTCACAGCATTTGGACTCATAACTATTGTACTATTCTATAGAGGGAATCTTGAAGGTGAGTTGACATAGCTCCATCAGCATGGAGGGATTTCTGGCCATTAGAAATGCAGAATGGCTGCACAGTATTTCATGGTGTATATATACCACATTTTCTTTATCCAATCCATGGTTGATAGATACTTAGTTTGATTCCATGACTGGAAATCAGAGAAGAATTCCAAAGGAAGCAATGGTTCATCCAAAGATAAATAGAAGTTAGCTTGGCAAGGGATTGAAGATGAAGGATGTATGAAGAGAGTTCCAGGCATTTAAATATTTTTCAAAATTCAAAACCAAGACAGACTTTATGTTTCAGGAGAGTTTTTAAAATGTATTCACTGGAGTCACTTGTCCTCACAAACCAAACTGAATATACTCTAGGCTGAGAGAGACTGATGGCAGAATCACTAAGCAGTGGCTCCATCTCTGGTCTAACCATACCTTTAGGCGAGGTAAGCCACCTGTTACATGGAATGATATGTGAAACTTTGTAAGACCAGGTGAGCTCAAATATCATGACACATTGTTATCTTTCCATTCCACACTTTTATTTTTTACTTTGTTTTATATTCAAGAAATACTCTATGCAGGTTTGTTACATGGGTGTATTGTGTAATGGTGGGGATTGAACTTCTAGTGTATCCATCACCCAAATATTGAACATTACACCCAAATGGCAATTTTTCACCTCTTCCTCCTCTTCCTCCTTTTAGAATTCCCATTGTCTATTATTTACATTTTTATGTCCATGTGTACTCTTTGTTTAGCTCTAACTTATAAGTGAGAACATGCAGCATTTGATTTTCTGTTTCTGCATTAGTCACTTAGGATAATGGCCTCCAGCTCCATTTATGTTACTGCAAAGAACAAAGGACATGATTTCATTCTTTTCATTATATAAAAGACAACTGAACTTGTATGTTTATTGCAGCCCTATTCACAACAGCAAAGTGAAGAAGCCAACCAAAGTGTCCATCACTGATTGACTGGATAAAGAAGATGTGGTATATATGCACCATGGAATACTATGCAACCATCCTGCATTTCTAATGGCCAGAAATTCCTGCCATTAATTTCTTTCCTTTAGATTACACAACTTCAATAAAGGTATGGGCATTGTCCTCTATAAAGCCATTTGTCATGACTTTTCAAGACCTTGCATGATCTGGCACTTGTCTCCTCCCAGCCTCAGCTTCCCCTCATGTTTCTTTCCCTCATCCTCAGTATAGCCCCGCCACTGTAGCCTTTCAGTTCATCTAATATGCCATGTTTCTGCTCACCTCAGTCTTCACAGATACTCTTTCCTCTCCCTGATGTGCTCTTCATTCCCTTCTTTTTATCAGTAATTGCTCTTTTTAATTTAGATCACAATATATTTCTCAACCATATTTCCTTCAGGAAGGCTTTCCCTGACCCTCTAGGCCAGGCTACTTTCTCAGTCCATACTGTTTTAGCAGCCTGTACTTATATCATTTATCACAATTGAAATAATTAAGAAATTGAATAATTAACTAGTCATTTGAAGTTTATCTTCCTTGCTAGAGTAAATATGAAACTTCACAGAAGCAAGGTTATATCTGTTTTATTCCTGACCCTTTTTGCAATAACTAGCACATCCTAGACGCTATTGAAGGAAGAAGGGAAAAGGGAATGAGTGGCCCAACAAGTTTTCCCACTACCTCAATTTAAAAACTACTCATCATTGCAAGTAGCATAAATGGTGCTGGTTCCAACCTAGGACATTAGGCACAAGCCTATCCATATCCCTGGTCACCATGATTTATTCAGGGTTGTGCATATGGCCCAAATTGGGCCAGTTCATCTTCTTTCCCAGATTTCTTATCACAGAGCTTTTGGAAGAGATGCCGTTATTTCCTCTGAAATCACAAGGTTAAAAGAAAATGCAAGTGAAAAGATATGCAGTTATTATCATTTGCCACATGGAAGAAGCAGTCAGTTACAGAAAACAATCACACCAAAACTCAAAATGTAGCACATGGAGACATGGGACAGAGAGAGTGTGGACACAGACAGCAAGAGCAAAACAGTAGGCTCTATAACATCCCTTGACCTCTGGTTCAGCCACATTTGAAGGCTCCCTATCCACAGATTTTCAGTCATACAAATTGATATGGTTTGGATCTGTGTCCCCACCCAAATCTCATGTTGAATTGTAATTTCTAATGTTGGAGTTGGGGCCTGGTGGGAGGTGATTGGATCATGGAAGTGGATTTTCCCCTTGGTGCTGCTCTCATGATAGTGAGTGAGTATTCATGAGATCTGGTTGATTAAAAGTATGTGACATCTCCCACCTCTTTTTCTTCCTTCTGCTCTAGTCATGTAAGATGTGCCTGCTTCCCCTTTGCTTTCTGCCATGATTGTAAGTTTCCTGAGGCCTCCTCAGATGCCAAGCAGATGGTCAGCATCATGCTTCCTGTACAGCCTGCAGAACTGTGAGCCAATTAAACTTCTTTTCTCTACAAATTACCCAGTCTCGGGTATTACTTTAGAGCAGTGTGAGAATTGACTAAAACACAAATCAATTCATTTGCTTTAGATTTAAGTAGGTTTCTGTTACTGTTTCTAAGGTGGGTTCCTATTACTTGGAAAAAGAAATCAAGTTATGCCTGTAATCCGAGCTCTTTGGGAGGCCCAGATGGGAGGATCACTTGAGGTGAGGAGTTTGAGATCGGCCTGGACAACATAGAGAGACCCTGTTTCTACAAAAAAGAAGCAAGCAAACAGACAACTGCAGAAGTTAGTGGTCTGCTTAAACAGAAATTAAACCCTTCTCTCAGTATAAATTAATATTTTTGTTTAGTCTGTTCTCATGCTGCTAATAGAGACATACCCGAGGCAGGGTAATTTATAAAGGAAAGAGGTTTAACTGACTCACAGTTCAGCATGGCTGGGAAGGCCTTAAGAAACTTACAATTGTGGTGGAAGGGGAAACAAAAATGTTCTCTTCACATGGCAGTAGCAAGAGAAGAATGAGAGCGGAGCTAAGGGGGAAGCCCCTTATAAAACCATCAGCTCTTATTAGAACTCACTCACTATCAGAAGAACAGCATGAGGGTAACTTCCTCCCACAATTACATTACATCTCACTGAGTCCCTCCCAGGAAAACATGGGAATTATGGGAACTAAAATTCAAGATGAGATTTGTGTGGGGACACAGCCAAACCCTATCAATGTTGTTCTTCCCAAGTGCCAAGAGCAGCGTGCAGCATATGAGAGGCACCTAGTAAATATTTGTGACTGACTGATAAATGGATGAATGACCTAAGAGTAACCATGAGTATTTTCAAAGGCACAAACAAAGGAAAGAAATCGAGAGAATATAATTTCAACATGAGATACAGAGTTCTTGGCTAGCAGATGAGAAGTTCAACCTGAATAACTATCATGGGCAAACTAGGCATCAATTATTAAGCAATAAACCTGTTCTAAATTGGGACAAAGAAGACCCAGCTTGCATCTCAGCCCTATTCACTACTAGAGAGTTGTTGCTGAAGAAAAAATATCAAATAACACAGAATTCAATCAGTAAAGAAAATGCATGAATCTAATCAAGCTTTCATTGAAAACACAGACACATACACACCAGGAGAAGTAGGGTATAAGGTCAGAAATAGATTGCAATTTAAATTGAATACAATGGGTTTGATGATGCCCCGTGGGCAGTACTAAAATAATTGCTCCAACCTTCCAGCTATGGTTCTAGGAGGATCATATGGAAACTTTTTACTCTCAGGCACCACGTTCTAGACTCTGATTCCTAACTGAGAAGTAGCTATATTATGGTCCTGAGTTTATGGATTGACAACCTAAATATGTCTCAGATAGTAACTCTCCTCCATGTAGCTGGGCAATTAAACTCTAGGAAGACTTAGAAACAAAAATCAAATTAATACAATGTTGAATAGGAGTGGTGAGAGAGGGCATCCTTGTCTTATGCTGGTTTTCAAAGGGAATGCTTCTAGCTTTTGCCCATTCAGTATGATATTGGATGTGGGTTTGTCATAAATAGCTCTTATTATTTTGAGATACGTTCCATCAATACCTGGTTTATTGAGTGTTTTTAGCATGAAGCAGTGTTGAATTTTATCGGAGGCCTTTTCTGCATCTATTGAGATAATCATGTGGTTTTTGTGTTGGTTCTGTTTATGTGATGGATTACATTTATTGATTTGCATATGTTGAACCAGCCTTGCACCTCAGGGATGAAGCTGACTTGATCGTGGTGGATAAGCTTTTTGATGTGCTGCTGGATTTTGTTTGCCATTATTTTATTAAGGATTTTCGCATCAATGTCCATCATGGATATTGGCCTGAAATTTTCTTTTTTTGTTGTGTCTCTTCCAGGTTTTGGCATCAGGATGATGCTGGCCTCATAAAATGAGTTAGGAAGGAGTCCCTCTTTTTCTATTCTTTGGAATAGTTTTAGAAGGAATGGTACCAGCTCCTCTTTGTACCTCTGGTAGAATTTGGCTGTGAATCTTTCTGGTCCTGGGCTTTTTTTTGATTGGTAGGCTATTAATTACTGCATTGATTTCAGAACTTGTTATTGGTCTATTCAGGGATTCGACTTCTTCCTGGGTTGGCCTTGGGAGAGTGTATGTTTCCAGGAATTTATCCATTTCTTCTATATTTTCTAGTTTATTTGCATAAAGGTGTTTATAGTATTCTCTGATAGTAGTTTGTATTTCTACAGGATCAGTGGTGATATCCCCTTTATCATTTTTTATTGTGTCCATTTGATTCTTCTGTCTTTTCTTCTTTGTTAGTCTGGCTAGCAATCTATTTTGTTAATCTTTTCAAAAAAACAGCTCCTGGATTCATTGATTCTTTTTTTTTTTTTCCAAGTCTCAATTCTGTTCTTTTTTTTTTTCTTTTATTATTGTTATTATTATTATTATTATTGTACTTTAGGTTTTATGGTACATGTGCGCAATGTACAGGTAAGTTACATATGTATACATGTGCCATGCTGGTGCGCTGCACCCACCAACTCGTCATCTAGCATTAGGTATATCTCCCAATGCTATCCCTCCCCCCTCCCCCCACCCCACAACAGTCCCTGAAGTGTGATGTTCCCCTTCCTGTGTCCATGTGTTCTTACTGTTCAATTCCCACCTATGAGTGAGAATATGCGGTGTTTGTTTTTTTGTTCTTGCGATAGTTTACTGAGAATGATGATTTCCAATTTCATCCATGTCCCTACAAAGGACATGAACTCATCATTTTTTATGGCTGCATAGTATTCCATGGTGTATATGTGCCACATTTTCTTAATCCAGTCTATCATTGTTGGACATTTGGGTTGGTTCCAAGTCTTTGCTATTGTGAATAATGCCGCAATAAACATACGTGTGCATGTGTCTTTATAGCAGCATGATTTATAGTCCTTTGGGTATATACCCAGTAATGGGATGGCTGGGTTGAATGGAATTTCTAGTTCTAGATCCCTGAGGAATCGCCACACTGACTTCCACAAGGGTTGAACTAGTTTACAGTCCCACCAACAGTGTCAAAGTGTTCCTATTTCTCCACATCCTCTCCAGCACCTGTTGTTTCCTGACTTTTGAATGATTGCCATTCTAACTGGTGTGAGATGGTATCTCATTGTGGTTTTGATTTGCATTTCTCTGATGGCCAGTGATGGTGAGCATTTTTTCATGTGTTTTTTGGCTGCATAAATGTCTTCTTTTGAGAAGTGTCTGTTCATGTCCTTCGCCCACTTTTTGATGGGGTTGTTTGTTTTTTTCTTGTAATTTTGTTGGAGTTCATTGTAGATTCTGGATATTAGCCCTTTGTCAGATGAGTAGGTTGTGAAAATTTTCTCCCATTTTGTAGGTTGCCTGTTCACTCTGATGGTATTTTCTTTTGCTGTGCAGAAGCTCATTGATTCTTTTAAGGGCTTTTCGTGTCTATCTCCTTCAGTTCTGCTCTGATCTTGGTTATTTCTTGTCTTCTGCTAGCTTTTGAATTTGTTTGCTATTGCTTCTCTAGTTCTTTTAATTGTAATGTTAGGGTGTTGATTTTAGATCTTTCCCGCTTTCTCCTGTGGGCATTTAGTGCTATAAATTTCCCTCTAAACATTGCTTTAGCTGTGTCCCAGAGATCCTGGTACGTTGTGTCTTTGTTCTCACTGGTTTCAAAGAACTTATTTATTTCCGCCTTAATTTCATTATTTAGTCAGTAGTCATTCAGGAGAAGGTTGTTCAGTTTCCATGTAGTTGTGCAGTTTTCAGTGATTTTCTTAATCCTGAGTTCTAATTTGATTGCACTGTGGTCGGAGAGACTGTTTGTTATCCGTTCTTTTGCATTTGCTGAGGAATATTTTACTTCCAATTATGTGTCCCAGAACTTAAAGTATAATAAAAAATAAAAATAAAAAAAGAAATTATGACTAGATCAAGAAAAAAACAAATTAAATCTTTAGTATTAAAACATCATGTTAAATTTGGAATAATCTGTTTGCTATTTATTTTATGTGTAATATTTAAGATAATCTGACATAATGGTTTTGTAACTTTTAAGTGAAAGTTATTAGAGAATTTAAGTTAGTGAAGAGTACTAGAATGTCTAAGAGAACTTGATTTACTATACTGATGAGTTAGATATACTAAGTTAGTAAGAGTTCTGATACTTATTAGCTTATGTGACTTTCAGCAAGTTACTCAACACCTCAATGTCTTAGTTTTCTCATCTGTAAAAGAGAAATAATAATATTTAGCCACTTAATGGGAATCTTGTGTGAATTACATAAATTAATATTAATATATGTAAAAAGCTTACAAAACTATCTGGCATAGCATAAGCACTAAACAAATGTTAGCTGTAAGAGTTTAGAAAAGTTTTGCAACTTAAGGTTACAAGTCTACCCTGTTATACATTTGGATAATTTAAGAAAATCAAATTATTAAATTCATAAGTGCACATAAAATATTTAGAGAAATTTAACAAAATTGTAAATGCCATTGATTATTTAAGATGTTTTAGTCTATTCAACCTGAGCTCATGGATTGCTGTTTTGATACATATAAAAGTGATTTTGTTTTTATATTGTAAATAGCAGATATATTGATAGAATATATATCAAGAACTGTATGTTAAATTGAAAGACTAAAAGCTATGTTTTAAATTTTTTTCTAATTTAATATATTGAATATTAGTTGAAATCCCAAGTAACTATTACTTTGCTCATCAAAAGTTATTTCTTGCTGAGATGGCTTACACCTGTAATCCCAGCACTTTGGGAGGCCGAGGTGGGCGGATCACTTGAGACCAGGAATTTGGGACCAGCCTTGGCAACATGATGAAACCCCATCTCAAAAATACAAAAATTAGCCAGGTGTGGTGGTGCTCACTTGTAATCCCAACTACTTGGGAGGCTGAGGCACGAGAATTGCTTGAACCTGTAAGGCAGAGGCTCCAGTGAGCTGAGATCACACCACTGCCCTCCAGCCTGGGCGACAGAGTGAGACCCTGTCTCAAAGAAAAATAAAAATTATTTTTGCTCCCAATATTAAAAGAAAATTTACCTTGACAAATACCAGTTTCTCTTAGTGCAAAAGTGAAATAGAATCTTATAGGTAAAAATGTATTTAATTATTTTCCAGTGTGTGTTAAGAAACTACCTATACTATCTGTCACTTGAAGGGTCACAGTGCTTGTTAGCCTGTTGGTAAACCTGTTTAAATTTATCTAATCTGGATTTTCCAACAGCCACAGAACATTTTATTTTTGTACATCTATTATCTTTTTTGTGTAACAATTTTAGAGCTTTAAACTCTAGGCCTACAATAAATTTATAAATCACTAACTTTGGTGTGTCTGAGATGGTCACTCTCCTCTCATGTAGGAGCCAAGAGGGCAGGTGCCTGGAGGGATGACAGGGAGACCCAGCGGAAGGTGGGAGAGAAATCTGCTCACGAAGGGGAAAGGCAAAGGGAGACAGTAATCCTGGGACACCTTGGGTTTAGGGGCTCCTTGTCAGGCCATTCCTCCCTCATTTGTTTTCCTGTCAGCATTCCCATGGACAACAAGACGATAGAGATTCATTCCTCCTCAACCCTTCCTCCCAATTTCTGTTACTCCTGGGAAAAAATTGTACAATATTTTATTGATAGTTTTTTTTTTAATTAGTGGTTTCGATGGTGCATCATTTCAGTGATTGATGTATGGAACTGGCAAAAAAATTGCCTGACACTGCAAAACCCTGATGCGCATGAGTCAGCCTACCACAGCAGAATCTGGAGACGTCTTTCCCCCACTTCCTCCATGCTTTTCCAATGTTCATGCATTCTTACCTAGGATATTCCTTTTCTGGTGTTCATTGGCTCCACCTGCATTTGGCTGATGCCCCATCAAGTGCATGTCAGTTATGCTAGCATAGGACCTGAAGCCCTTTTTTCCTCAAATCTTAAGTATGTCCAAAGAAAGGAAGATTTTTTTATTTGCTTGAAGTCCCCAATCCATTTTTTCCAGGTGTCTTTTACTTTCCCAAATCTGAAAGTTGTCACTGTCATCTTCCTGTGGAAGCTTTCTCCTCCAGCCAATCTCTACTCTTTATCGTAGGGACCCTCCCATGATGTGAAGTTGCAGGTATGCTGTTTTCTGAAACACTACATTTTCCATAAAAGTTTTGGCCCTAGCTTGTATTTACCAAATAAAATTATGGTTCTTTTTTAGTTTATATGTATATGCATGTGTGTGTGTGTGTTCTTTGAAGTTGTTCTAATTACTTGTTGCTCTGATTTTGGTTTGTTTGAGGTTAGCCAGAGGAAATACATGACCCAAAAAAGGACTGTCTGAAGAATTTTTGTTTCCTGTCTATTTTTTTAAGGTGCTGAAAAAAAATAGATGAGATTCGGTTGAAAAATCTCAGAAATGAGAGGCAGTCAGGATATTCGTTGGAGAACTACACTTTAGAAATTGAATATAGCTTCCATAATCTAAACAAAACTTCTGCTTTGAGTAACTGTTTAAAGTTACCTTAAAAGGTTTAATAACAGTCAATGTATGTCCTCCGATTTACACATTTAACACATATAAACACATATAAAAATTTATAACACATATAAAACAAAATATATGCCCCTAGATAAAACTAGGCTGGGCTTCAAGCAATCTAGGAGATAAAACATTTGTATTAACATCTGCAACTGACCTGCTTCATCTCAATCACATATGCTCGATGGAGGTAATATCAACCCCAACAGGGCCAAAATTGGTTCTTGAGAAGTGAAAACAATCTTAGCTATTACGATGGTTTGCAGTTACATATAAATAGATATACCTATTGTATTAAAATTTCATGGGGAGTAGGAGAAGTGATTAGGAAAAATGCTCATTGGCAAGAGAATGATAATGAAATAAGGTTGAGAAACAGTAATCTGAACTGAGATTGTGATGAATTGGTAGAATTATTGAAAGTTCATTTTTCCAACATTTATCAGCCCTTGTTCTGGAATGTATGCTTTGCAAACAAAATCTGCTGACTGTGTGGATCTTTCTGCTTTGGTGCTGAAGAATTCTGTCATTTCTCATAGCCATGCAATTTTTGGTGTTTCTTAAATGACATGTTGGGAGAAGGCTATACATGCGAAATTCAAAACGACATTTTTCTAATGGGTCATTTGACTGAAGCAAAATCGATTTTTGTATTGGCCTAAGAAAACCTTAAATGAGGCTGGGCGTGGTGGCTCACATCTGTAATCCCAGCACTTTGGGAGGCCGAGGCAGGTGGATCATGAGGTCAGGAGATCGAGACCATCCTGGCTAACACAGTGATACCCCATCTCTACTAAAAAATACAAAAAATTAGCTGAACATGGTGGGGGTGCCTGTAGTCTCAGCTACTCAGGAGGCTGAGGCAGGAGAATGGCATGAACCCAGGAGGTGGAGCGTGCAGTGAGCAGAGATTGTGCCACTGCACTCCATCCTGGGCGACAGAACAAGACTCCATCTCAAAAAAAAAAAAAAAAAAAAAGGAAAACCCTAAATGATTGGACTGCATTGCCATATGTCACCACTCATAATTTGTAATTACTTGCAATTGGAAAGACATATAATTTCCATACCTACTTAATCTTCAAGAGCCAAATCAAGCACCACTCTTTCATTGAAGTCTAAATAGAGCTTCAAGGTCCACAGAGTAATTATTCCTTCTTCCAAGCTGGCAGTACTGAGTATATATGTCAATTATGATACTAACCACACTGAATTATAATTATTTGTTTCTGTGTCCATCTCACCACCTACACTGAGAGCTCCTGGTAACTGGAGAGCAATGTCTTTTCCATTTCTATATGCCTAGAGCCTAAATGCTAACTAGCAGATGGGGATGTGATGCACAATTGATCAGTTGTCCAAATCAGAAACCTGGGAAGTCTAACTTGCCTCATCCCAATCTCCACCGCATGTTGATCTCTTTTCTACCTCTTTAATATTTATTCAATTCTTCTTCAACTTCTAGTGGGAAAGAAACAGCTTCATAAAAGTACATCCCTACACTGGTTGAAGTGTTAAATTTGCTGTAGTGCAAAGACATTGTTTTTTCAAGCTATGCTGTGGGGAGAAGATGGTGGCAGCTGCAGTGCTGTAGCTTGGTAAAGTTTGGAAAGTAATATGTTCGGAAACACAAGGATTTCAGAATCAAATGGCAGCCATTTTTATTTTACATAGGAAGAGAGAACACAGGAGAAGAGAAGACTGCAAAAGCTGAACTGCTTTTATAGTAATCAGGGATATTTTGAAATTGAAGAGACCTCTCAATAAAACACATAACACACACACAAGCAAACTATACAATAGGCTAATGCTGTTATATACTTACCTCTATTTTCACAAAAAAAGTAGTTTAAACTGAATATAGTTCCTAAAAATAATTTTTCTGTTTTTAAACGATTATAAACATTCCCTGATAGCCATACAACTTTATCACACATTATTTAATGACTATCCCATTCTATTCTAGTCTATATGAGGAACCTTGCATTGTGCAACATAATATTTTTCAAATTTATCATTATATATAATACTTTGAAGGAAAACTATATGCATGAATCTTAATATACATCATTGAAATTTTTCCCCAAAAAATTCCAGAGTCAAATTGCTGAGTCGTGAATGGTGAGCATTTTTAAGTTTCTTAGTGGGTACTGCCGCATTTCCCTCCAGGATGGTTGCATTGATTCACACGCAAAATATATTAAAGACAATATTTAAAACCACAGCATGACCCACCTTCACATCATAGCACAGATGTGGGCTTCTAGGCTAGACCACAGCAGATAGAATGGCTTGCTTTGTGGCAATAAGGAAAGCTCTCTTCCTGGAAAAGTTTGAGGCAAAGTTACAGAGTCACTAATAGCAACAACCTTGATTTAGGGTTCAAACCACAAACAAGAATTAATTCCTACATTACATGCTGGTCATGCCAACACATTTTTTTAAACTTTTCCAATAAGGTTAGTAGTATCACTTTCAGGATTATGTTTGAATCCTATAGGACAACATAGGCACAGCAGAGAAGGAAATAAATAAAAATACACATAAAGCCTTCCAAATAGACACCGAATTAAGATTCTAAAAGGAAACCACAAATTATGCCTGTCTCTATAGATGGTCTCTGCATTTACATGTCAAATAAAGTTTAATGCCACACTGTGGAAACATTTAGGGACCTAATATTAGTCTTGTCAGCCATTTCTCCCTCAGAAATTACATATAAAGACAATAGAAGCCTTTGACTTTATAGTGTCATTTCTTTCCAGTGCCCAAAGCATTTCATGTAAGTGACAAATGCAATCATTTGTTAATGCTGGATAATACTGCTTTTATCTCCATAGTATAATTACAGCTGCCTCTTAACATATCTTAACCTGATAAACAAACATGTTTTCTACTTCCTTCTCTGCTCTCACTGTTGACAATGACAGAACATCCAAATGGGGAAAACATTCAAAAGCAGAGATCCGACTTATAGAAGAATTAATGTCATCATCAACTCATAGCCCAGGGGTCCTTGTACAGACATGGCATTCTAATAGAAAATGGGCGACGTGACACTATTGAAGGTAACTGGACCTCAAGTGACAGAATTCATCAGGCCAGTCATTCTGCACAACTCAATTTATAGACAAAACCCATAAAATTTTACAATCAGGAAAGAAATCTTCAAAGAGTTTCATCTCTTCAAAGGATCAATTTTCATAATTAAGCCCACAATTTAAGGCAGCAAAATACATTTAGTGGGAATGCAGCCTGGTGATTATCTTTACAAAATAAGCAGCTCTCAACACAAAAAAGAATTTACACGTGCACACTTCTGTTTGTATAAGCAATCTACTTTGCACATGAGGCCTTATATTGTGCAGACACAGCTCCTTAAAATGTTCTGGAGCCACTGTGATTTAGCTGGTTGGTATTCACCTAATGTCAGTAATTAGAGTACAAGTGCTGACCTAGGGGCAAATTCAAGTTCTTTACTGTTTTACAGCTAAATACATGTATTTTAAAAAACCATAGTAATTTAAAAATTGATAGGTTTATAGTTAAAGTATTCAAGGATAAATACTCAAAAAATCTAACCTCTGTAATAGTAAGTTTACCTATGCCTTGATTTGTTTTAAGTTCCCAACTTACAAACAGACCATGCTCAAGTAACCTAAATCTCTCAACAATTGCTCCTTCTTACCCTGCTTCTGAAATACTTACTAAAAGGATTGCTGGGAATACCTACCAAACGCTTATAGGAAATTTGTTGTTTTAAAATGGAAAGAAAAGAACAAATTGAAAAGCAGAAATCATGAAGAGTGGCTAATTTCAAAAAAAAAAAAAAAGGTTATTGGCAAAACTAGGTTTGCTATGTGCATATTGAACAGAGCCTTCCTCATTCTACACAGGGCACTGGAATGATTTTATCCTTTCATTTTTTTCACATCCCTTTACAATTAAAAAAATAGAGATATATTTTTAGAAAGCTTCTTCATAGTGCAAAGGGCTCTGCAAACTTCTATTCTTTAAAAACCCCCACATTTTTGTAAGGACTACATAAGATAAAATAAATTAAAATGCTTTTTAACCTTTGAGGTAGTTTATAAATGTACAATCCCCTCTACTATTGCCTAGCAAACCTAAATTATTCCTTTGCCCCCTTTTCACTATGTGAGAACTTGATGTCTTACACATAAAAATTGCTTTAAGAGTTGCCCAGACTTAAAATAACAACTTTATCTCTTTGCTGAAATGTGGCAACATATATGCCAAGTGTGCATATACAGGGTACACTTTTAAAAATGTCCACAGAAATAAAGACTGATTAAAAGACCCAGTATATCCATGGAATTTTAGATTAACAACCTAAGCAATAGTAAATTGGGAGCAGAAGGAATGGTGCAAGGGTATAATAAGTCTTTTTAAAACTTCAAATGGCTTTACAATAAGGAGGATGGTATATTTTCTTAGAAAACAATTTTATTTAATAGTTTCTTCAAGTTCTAGTGACAGATATGATTATTGCCAAAGCAGATTAAAAAATGATAAATGAGAAAAGGCAAAGATAATAGCTGACAGAACAGGGTACTAAAATTTATCATCAGTAATAAGTACCCTCATGAATCAAGACGCTAATGCTCTATATCATATGGAAAACAAATAGTGTGACTTACTAATTCTGACACAAAGCAAGAGACTTTCATGCATCTTCCCAAGATATTTCTAATACACTCTTTTCTAAGTAGCTAAAAACAAATCATATGATGAATGATTGAAGCAATGGAAAAAAAAGTTCTTTTGCCTGAGGAAAATAAATATCCAAGGGGTAGCATAAGAGCATCACGAAGGAACAACAACAACAAAAACCTGCTCTCAATTCAGACAGCAGAAAATGATAGGAAGTACAGAAAGACAGACTTCAGCAAATCAACATAATCTAAGAAAGAACATTTAACAACTACAATCGACTAGCAGTGAAACTGATTCCTTATAAAGTTGTGTGTGTTTCTTGTCACAGATGTTCTGTGGAGTTTCAGCAGAGTTGGGCTGACTTTTTCATGGAAGTTGTATAACAGCATCTTATTTATAACTTTCCGCAAACTTACTGAATATCTATGATACACCAAGCATTCTGAATTATTAGAACCATGTGTTACTAGAAAGGGAAATTTATTTTGCGTAGTACCTGCTGCTGATAAATGCCACATCATACCTCTATTGGGAAAGGAGGTCAAGCCTGAAATCAGGCTTGACTACCACTAACCCTAAACTCTTGCTTATCCTGGGAGTGCTAGGCTGCCAATCCAATATATGGCAGATCAAGACCTGCCTTTGAAGCAACAATATGATAGATGTCAAGGAACTGATAATTTGATGAGCTAACATTCTGGCTGAATGATCGTCTCATGAACATGTTGTGTGTCTGGTCAGAGCTCTGTTTACTCAACAATACACAACTGTTTTCTTGCTTTCTACAGTGAAACCATACAAATCAATGAAACTATTTTGGTATGCACAAGTGTTATGTAACACAACACTGACCGTACTACTATGCTTTATGACAGACACCTCTGGGCTCCACTTGTGTTGTCTATCACCTCTTCTTTCCTATTTATCTTTGGTATCACCTGGTATAGAATCCTATCATCCCAGTGACTATATGTTTACCAGGAACAGTCTTGATTTATAACTGTTATCCCTGTATAATAATTGATAGAGTCTATTTCACTCTCAAAGCAATCTCAATTTAAATGGTAAATTGTATTGCCACCTACCTGTGGACCTACTACATCCTAGAGTAACTATACATAGTCCTTGCTTTGCATGGTATTATTAGTGGGAAGTCATGCATGTCAGAACTGTGTCCTTGCTTTGTACAGTGAAACCATACAAGATGATGAAAATATTTTGGTATGTACAAGTGTTATTTAGACAGGCCATGCACAGTGAAGACTGCCTGTAGTCTGATATAAAGACTCCTGTGCTTTATATCAGACACTTCTGAAGCAATTATTTCTGGCAAATTGGGATTACAGGTCTACTCTAACCCTTCTTCTAGATATTGTCAAAACATGTCAAACACTAAGGATACTTTTGCAATTAGTATGCTAAATATTGTGCCTCACAACACAATCGTTATTTTGCAATTGACCTAGTATCCTAAACAAAAGAACTGGAGCCCCTGACCCAAATGGCTTTCTTGGTCCTCCATGTAGTTAACAACACTAATTAGCTTACCTGTGTTAGGGAATCTGCATCTACAAAAAGCTGGCCCTTTGGAATACATACAAACTTCTCTGGGTACACATCTAGGCCAGTTTAGACTTCATGATGTCATAAGCTGTATATAACATTGTGTCTCATTAGTTAATAAATTGTTTACCCCATGAATTCCTGACCTGGGAAATATTCGATGTAGTCTATAATATATTTAGATGATATTCTAATACAGTATTCAGACTTTCTTGTACAAATCTTCAATCTACACAGATCTCAGTCATCACCATTTTTAAGCTAATTCCAAGTAATGTTTTGTTTCCATTCAAGCAGTGGACTTCCTGGGCTTAATTTATCAGATAAATATTATTTATTTTTTACCTTTTTGAGATAGGGTCTTGCTCATTCACCCAGGCTGCAGTGTGATGCTGTGATCATAGCTTACTGCAGCCTCAGACTCCTGGGCTAAAGCTATCCTCCCACCTTAGCCTCCTGAGTAGCTGGGACCTCAGGCACACACTACCACACCTGAAAAATTTTTAAAATTTTTATTATAGATGGGGTCTCCCTATGTTGCCCAGGCTGGTCTTTTTTTTTTTTTTTTTTTTTTTTTTTTTTTTTTTTGAGGCAGAGTCTTGCTCTGTCACCCAGGCTGGAGTGCAGGGGCACGATCTTGGCTCACTGCAAGCTCTGCCTGCCAGGTTCATGCCATTCTCCTGCCTCAGCCTCCTGAGTAGCTGGGACTACAGGCACATGCCACCATCCCTGGCTAATTTTTTGTATTTTTTAGTAGAGACGGGGTTTCACTGTGTTAGCCAGGATGGTCTTGATCTCCCAACCATGTGATCCACCCGCCTCAGCCTCCCAAAGTGCTGGAATTACAGACGTGAGCCACCACTCCCAGCCTCCAGGCTGGTCTTAAACTCCTGGGCTCACGTAATCATGCTTCAGCCTCCCAAAGTGCTGGAATTAATAGGCATGAGCCACCACACCCAGCATTTGATTCTTTTATCAATATCTATATCTATCCTCTTTGTACATCAGGCTCCCTAGGCTAACAGCACCAAAGTTTCTGAGGTTTCAACTAAACTCCAGATATTCCAAGTTCCAGTTCTCCATCCTTTATGTTTCATTTATGAATTCCTTCAAAAGGGGACCCCCACAAGTCACCATAGTGTTTGTAGGAGAAAAATGGGGAAACCCCAGCAGAAGTAGAAAAGAGCACTTTAAGAAGACCCAAGTACCAACAGCTTTTACAAAAAGTTGGCCCCAGATATGGTCATGCATACTCATAAAAGATCATTAAGTCCACATTCACAATTCAAGCATCCAATAATCCAGGTTTGGAGAAGGTCTGACAAATCCAGAAAATCTTCTATGATGTGATGTGCCAGTCTTTTGGGATCAGACAGGTCTGGGTTGAATTACTTCAATCTAGTTTGCCTAAAGCCCTTTCACATAGAAACCATTTAATGAGAAATATATCTAATTACTAAATCTAAAATACAATGCTTTTCCATGTGTCTCTACATATTCTTGGATGTCTTAATTCTTTTTGTCATTTTCACAGGCTTTTCAGGATTTTGTAAACCAATTTGTTTAAGTTTATATCCAACTTTTTAAAAAGTATTTATAATATTTACAGCATCTTAAAATAAAAAGTGTTGTTTTGTTCCCTTGTAGGAATTCTTTCTTCTCTGCCTTTGGGAACTTAATAATGCCCTCCCCATATTAAGAAGGAAGCTTTGTACACATTTTAATAGTTTTATTTTATTTTACTATTTTTGACTGCTTTAATGAATCCTTAAACACAAGGGACTCCAATTTTAAGCTAGCTAATCATTAAAACATTAAGTCAACAAACTGGTATTAGGTGAAGAAGTGAGTTTGTTTGTTTGTTTAATTGGTTAGTTTTATTGTTTTTCCCCTTTCTTCCTCCATCTTTTCCTTTTTTCTTTTCTTATTTTTCTTCTTTTCTTTTCTTATTTTTCTTCTTTTCTTTTTTTATACCTGGGATCCAAAATCAGTAGGCAGATTTCTGCTTTGAAACCTAGAATAGTAAATGGAAAGCAGAAGCTTTTCCACTCACATAAACTCCTATTGAGACTCAGAAACTGATACCCTGAAATATCAAACACCCTGAAATACAGTGCTTTGACATGCTGAACTAAAGAAGCAACCTCAAGGTCTCTCTGACCTCCTGCCTACCCACCCTTGTCTCAATCCTCCATCTCTCCCAAAACACAGGATGAGGCTTTTCTCTGATGTCCCCTTATTTACCTAGAAACACAAACAAAATTATTTTTGATCTCTTCCCTGAAATGTCATTAATCAGAGAAGATTAAAATTCCTCTTACAAAGGAAGACTCTGAAAATTAAATATCACACCTAGAATGTAGATGAACTTTGTCCCAAACTACTGTCTGTTTGTAGATCCCATTCAATTCCCAAAGAGAATCATTTACAAACTATTTTATAGTCTTCAGGCCCATGGTTTTACAGCAACCTCCTCCCGGCACCCCATACACGCTTGCTTCTCCTCCAATGAAGAGGGTATTTAAGCATCAACCATCTGGCCCTTTCTTTTTTTTTTTTTTTTTTTTTTTCATAAGTAATAAAATTTTACTCAGACATTGCTTACTATTTGAAAATGTTGCCTCTGAACTTTCAGGTCAATAATACAAATTATATTAATATTTCTTATAGGTACAAAATTCGAACAAAATGCCATGAAATAATATAATGTAAAAAATCAACAACAAATAGCAGACTGGGGAAAGAGCAACATTTAAATAAAATCCATCTGGCCCTTTCTTTGAGTTTTCAATATTTTGCATGACTTCTGTGCACATAATACACTTGTTATGCTTTTCTCATTAACCTGTGTTTTGTTTTATAGGAGTATTGGCTGTGACTCTTTATAATTGGGAGGAAAGGGATTTCTCCCTTTCTGCCTCTAAATCCCCAACTTGCTGAAACTTCCCTACAACGGATTAGCTGAAGTTGGAATCACATAGGCAGGACTGATGCTCTTATGTCACTGTGTATCTATATACACACAATGTTATATCTATTCAAGTTGTCTATAACTGGTATCTTTTAAAATTGAGCCAGCATCAGGTATGATTGGTTGATACTTATGCTATATTAAACTTCACTATACTTCTGCACTGAGAATAGATTATTTTTAATATCTTGGCTTTCATGGCCACTAATTTGCCCATAACACTGTACATTAGGGGTCCCCAACCCTCAGGCTATGGACCTGTACCATTCTGTGGCCTGTTAGGAACTGAGCCACGCAGCAGGAGATGAGTGGCAGGGAGCAAGCATTACCACCTGTGCTCTGCATCCTGTCAGATCAGAGGAGGTATTAGATTCTCATAGGAGTGCGAACCTCATTATGATCTGTGCATGCAAGGGATCTAGGTTGCGCGCTCCTTATGAGAATCTAAAATCCGGTGATCTGAGGTGGAACATTTTCATCCCAAAACCATTCCCCAACTCCCAGCCCCTACCCCACCCCACCCCCAAGTCCATGAAGAAACCATCTTCCACAAAACCAGTCCCTGGTGCTAAAAATGTTAGGGACTGCTGCTATACATCATTATAACACTGAATGTGAGCTGGAAAAATTGCCAGGCCAAACAGGGATATTATAACACACAATCCAATTCACCAACAGGTAATACAATTGTAACTGAGTACCCTATTTTTTTCCTCAACAAATACAATTTTATTTATTTATTTTTAACTTTTATTGTAAGTTCAGGGTACAAGTGCAGGTTTGTTACATAGGTAAACTTGTGTCATGGGAGTTTGTTATACAGAGTATTTCATCACCCAGGTATTAAGCCTAGAACCCATTAGTTATTTTTCCTGATCCTCTCTCTCTTTACACTCTCCATTCTTTGAAATGTGTTCATTGTGTTCCCTCTACGTGTCCATGTGTTCTCATTATTTAGCTCCCACTTATAAGTGAGAACATGTGGTATTTGGATTTCTGTTCCTGTGTTAGTTGCTAAGAACAATGGCCTCCAGCTCCATTATGTCCCTGCAAAGGACATGATCTTGCTCTTTTTTATGGCTGCATAGTATTCCATCATGTATATACACTACATTTTCTTTATTCAGTCTATCATTGATGGGCATTTAGGTTGATTCCACGTCTTTGCTACTGTGAATAGTGCTACAACAAACATACATGTGTATGTGTTCTTATAATAGAATGATTTATATTCCTTTGCGTATATACCCAGTAATGCGATTTCAGGTTGAATGCTATTTCTGTCCTTAGGCCACTGATGAACTTCCACACTGTCTTCCACAATGGCTGAACTAATTTGCACTCCCACCAACAGTGTAAAAGTGTTCCTTTTCTCCACAACCTTGCTATCATGTGTTTAAATTTTTCTTTCTGTTTTCCTTTTTCATCCTTTCTTAGTAATGAAGTCATAACCTTTGCTCCTTCTTCCCATCAGGCATCCCCTGAGCAATGTTTCCCTTATCTAATTATATGCTTGCTTCAAAGTAAGTTCTGGGGACTGAATCTTAAAACAATCTGGGCACCTGTGGAATTCTCGCCCACCAGGGGATTACCTCAAGGCTTTAGTTAATTTACAGCCTGATTGTGCCCAGGAGGACTCTAGCCCACTTACCAGATGGGACAATAACTCAAGATAAGTCCTTAGAACAAGTCTCATAGAATAGCACCTCCTCACCCTCCTTGCGTGCCCCGCATTCCAAGCACTCCTTTTTAAGTCTTTGTTTTTTGTCCAAAATTTGAAATGGTTTCTTTAAGGTAGGAGCCTGGACCATTTTCTCACTGCTAGCTTTGTAAAATAAAGTCATTTTTCTTCCACCGAACCTCATCCTTGTTATTTGGTTCTGCGAGTGTTGAGGGACTGGATCTGCGTTTGGTTACATAATCAGCATAAGTCATAGAGAAAGGACAAGCATGGACTTTCAGGAGAGACACTGACTCAAAAACTGCATGGTACAGAGCTAACAGTAAGAATTCAATAAATATCATCCAGGCTCACTTCTCATTTGTTACATGAATATCTTTTTTAATAATATAATAACCCTATGAAGTCAATACTGTTATTATGTCAATGTTACTTATGAAGAAATTGGCATTGACCCAGCATGGTGGCTCACACCTGTAATCCCAGCACTTTGGGAGCCCAAGGTGGACAGATCACGAGGTCAAGAAATCAAGACTATCCTGGCCAGCGTGGTAAAACCTCATCTATACTAAAACTACAAAAATTAGATGGGTGTGGTGGCGCACACCTGTAGTCCCAGCTATTCTGGAGACTGAAGCAGGAGAAGTGCTTGAACACGGGAGGCGGAGGTTGCAGTGAGCCATGATCACACCACTGCACTCCAGCTTGGCAACAGAGTGAGACTCCATCTCAAAAAACAAAAAACAAAAAACAAAAAAAGAAAAGAAAAGAAAGAAACTAGCATTCAGAGAAGTTAAGGAATTTGCCTACAAATCTATTCATTAATGTTACTTTTCTGAGGTTTTCTCAATCCCCGTGACTTCCTCTGATCTCCATCAGTCCATGTACCATCCACCACTGCTCCTGCTGCCCAGCACGCACTATGAGGGTAGCTGCCATCTTTTGCTTTCTAAATGCTCTTTCTAAACATCTCTGACCAGTGAAGTTTGGACATACTGATCCTTTCCACTTGTCAGTAAGCTAAGCTCTTGTTGCTTTTGACATCTTTAACTCAGCACTTGAGAATTTCTCTTATTCTTCACTGTAGCCTTTGACTTGATCAATCTTGATTGTGAATGGTTAAAGATCCAGCAGGCAGAAGGTTGGTAACTAAGGCATTACTTTAATGAAGTGGTGGATAAAATATATTTGAATGCCTTCAAAGTACAAATAAAAGGTAATTTGCATCTTCTCTAATAATGTGTGTTGGTATTTGTGTGTATAAATATGCACATAAATGTATATATATCTATATATGAATACACATATCTATTTTTAAGATTAGAACATATTTTCAGGAAAATAAAATTTACAGATGGGAAGAATTTGCCATCTATTTCATTGCTATCCTGATTTATAACCCCCCTTAGTTAAAGGCATTTATTAATTTTGGAAGTTGTTAGTTCTTATGTATAATCCAGTGTCTCAGAACACACTACAGAGTGCCATTTTTTAAAGAAAAAGCAAGAAACAACAATATAAAGCAACACATTGAAGACAATAGACCTCAGTCTAGAGTGATCTCCCATTAGCCATCTGTCAATTTAAATAAAACTTCTTGCACAACAAACTTTTTTTAGGCAAAGACTTGACTAAATAGGTTTGACCTTTCCTTCTTCCTGTCCACTTTCAATTCACTATGAAAGAGTTTAAGACAATTGGTTTGACATTATGAGCCAGGTCTTCTAAGTTGCTGTTACAGATAAAGCAAAGCAAAACAAAACACCACTGACAAGAGTTCATTTTGAATATAGCTTATGAGATTTTTATTTACCCCAATCCAATGATAAGAGTAGGTAGATCCAGGTTAAAGCGTATATAAAATATTCAAACATCATTGCCTCTGTCTTATAGGCCATAGCCACACTCCTGCCATACCACAGCAGTAGCAACTGGTAAAAAAGCCAAAGTAACATAACAAATTTCTAGATTTAGAATAGCCAAAATCTAGAAAATCTGACAGCACCAAGTGCTAGGGAGGATGTAGAGCAACAGAAACTTTCATTCATTGCTGGTGAAATGCAAAATGAGACAGACACTTTTGAAGACAGTTTGGCAGTTTCTTACAAAGCTAAACAGACTCTTATTATAAGTGATCTAGCAGTTGTGCTCCTTGGTATTTACCTAAAGGAACTGGAAACTTATGTCTACACAAAACCTGCACATAGATGTTTATAGCTTTATTCATAATTGCCAAAACTTGCAAATAACCAAGTTGTCCTTCAGTAGGTGAATGGATAATAAACTGTAGTGCATCCAGACAATGAGATATTATTCAGCACTAAAAAGAAATGAGCTGTCATCCATTAAAAAACAAAAAAGGAAACTTACGTGCATATTATTATACTAAGTGAAAGACATCAATCTGGAAAGGCTATATGCAACATGATTCCAATTATATGACATTCTGGAAAAGGCAAAACAGTGGAGAGAGTAAATAGATCAATAGTTGCCGGAGGTGAACGGGTGGAGGAGAGATGAATAGGTGGAGCATAAACGATTTCTAAGGCAGTGAAAATGATCTGTATATTACAATGGTGAGTACATGTCATTACACATTTTTCTAAACCCACAGAATGTACGAGAGTGAACCCTCATGTAAACTATGGACTTTGGTTGATTATGATGTGTCAATGTAGGTTCATCAACAGTAACAAATGTACCATTCTGCTAGGGGATTTTAATAACGGGGGAGGTTATGCATTAGTGGGGACAGGAGGTATATAGGAAATCTCTGTACCTTCCAACCAATTTTGCTGTGAACCTAAAACTTCTACAAAAATTAGCCTTAATGAAAAGGTCAAGGTGACACTTCTGTGTGCATGCCTATTCCCACACCTTGGATAAGGTCTAGACAGCCCACTGAAAAGGAGGCTCACTCTGTTATCAACCAGCTGTGTTTTCAGCACCACATAAAACTGATTTGACTGATTCTTGCTCAGTGAATTGGTCAAATTATTTAGCTGGTTTAGTATAGGCTTCTGGATCTAAAGTGAAGTCTTAAAAGTATTATTTAACCTTTTGGGGAGAAAAGAGAAGCAAATGTCCATCCGATTTATCCTTGCTTGGGTAGTGGTGTAAGAATAGCTGGCTGAACATGTGTGCACTGATGAATGTTCTTAGGTACTACTACCAGAAAAGCAAAGTGAGTTAAAATAAGTGACAAAAATTTATCCAGAATGTTGAACACTAAGCATTTTACTTCATCAAAATCTTTGAAAGCAAGAAGGAATTCTTGCTTACTTAATCCTTTAAAACAAATTAAAACTTTAAATAAATTGTGAATTAATTAATTTACCTATGGTAATGACACCTATCAACAACAGTGAATAGCACCTCTGAAATATTTCCTAAGTATTCTGAAAAGTAGTAACTCCTGATATATAAATATTTTGAAAGCATGTTAGGAACAATTCAGTATTTTTTAAAGATAAGAGAAATTATACTTTTACATGGATATCTTGGAAATTCACGTCTTTTTCTTATTTTTTTAAGTAGTGGATTATATTTCCTGATATAAAATTGATCCAGTCAAAAAAAGTTTGAATATTATTAATATATGTATTCGTATTGAATTCTCACACCTTTTCAATCATTTCCTTGACAAATTGGGTATTGAATACAAATGTTTTTTTCAGAGAGTATTACTGATTAATAATTTCAGTGATCTTTAAGTCACATACTCTTACATATATATTCATAAATATGTACTTTATAGTACTTTCACGTATATAAATATGAACTTAAAGATCAAAGTCCTATAATTATATATATTTATACAATTTTATGTGTGTGTGTGTGTGTGTATAAAATTATGTTAAAGCAAGTTTTGTTGTTGTTAACAATCTAATGTGATTTAGGCTCTTTTTTATTGCTTCGTGTACTAGACAGGCCCAAATAAAAGACAATTCTCCCATCTCCTTTGCTTTTACTTTCCTATTATCTCACTTATGGTACTCTGTTTGAAGTCTGTCTTCCACACATTAATAAAACATTTCTTGGACTTTCCTGCCCAGCAAACTTCATATCAAAATACAGGAGCGATCATGTGGGAATCTTGCTGTCATTTGTCTTCCACACAGGCTCAACTGGGCTGGCTTTGGGGCAGATTTGTTAGGCTCCTGATGATGATGGGCTTGTTTGGGGATTTTCTTTTTGGTAACCTTGCCCTATGTATGTGAAATTGAGCCCAGGATATAGTTGATTCTTCTAAAATCCTCCCAAGACCTACTATCTACAGATAATTTTTCACAGAGAGTCATACAGCTCACAAATCTTTTGGACTTTGATTACGCATCCTTGAATTACTATTTAAATGAAGAGAAAACAAAAAATATGAGTTCTTCAGTATATTTGCTAAGTAGTTACTGAGCACCTATATTTTACATAGCACAAGTGGGAAAACTAACATTTGTTGAGTACTAAGTGTTTTAGATGAGGATCATTATACTTGCTGTGATCCTTTGAAATAATTTGTCTCACTCATTCTTAAAGATGAGCACTGAGGCTGAGAGAAGTTAAGGAATGAACTTCATGAAGCTTGTAATGGTGTCAAGATTCAAATTTTAGGATTGCATATTCTAAAATCAATGCATTTTTATGCACAGCATTCCAAAGGATAAAATAGGCAGTGTCTTCCCTAAAGAGCTTCTAAAAATAGATGTAGTTAAATGATAGCCCAAGAATCAATCAAATATATTACATAGAAAAGTATGGATATAGTTAAATGATAGCCCAAGAATCAATCAATCACATATATTACATTAAAAAGTATAGATATACCAAAAAGCATCACTAGGTTAAATGCAACAGATTGATATAATGTAATGAATGCTTGGGAATAGACATTACGGTGGTTTGAAATGATCAAAATAGAGGTGAGAGAGGAATTGGACCTAGAATTAAAGGTAACTGGAAAGGCAACTGGAATTAAAAGTAACACAAATTGAGGAGAGGGACAAGAAATTATGATATAAGGATAATTAAGAGAGATGTTATAGAAGTAAGAATGACCAGCTTTAAGAAAGAGTGAATAACAGACACTTGCCAAAGAAAAATGTAAAAAAAAGAATAGTGGCAGATTTGATTTCAAAGGTCATTTTATGGTTGATTATGTAAAACTTTTAAGACCTAATAGTAATTTGGACACTACCATATAAGGGAAAAAAAAAAGGGAACCATTGAAGATTGGTGAGTATGAAAATGACATGATGAGAACAGGATTGAAATTAGTCTGGAGTACATGTGCAAGACATAAAGAAAGTGAAAGAAAACTAGAAGCTAGAACCTGAAGTCAGGAAGCTGGGTAATACTATGCAGGAGGCAGTGAAAAAATGTGTTGGGGAACACAAGAAATGCTTAGGCAGGAATCTTCGCATTGATACCAATATGTGGGCCATTCTTAAAGGTCTGATGTTATCATAAGTAATCTTATTAGTTTATGTTTTATTTTTAATTGACTGGCATATATATTAATTGTAGATTTTATAACACACACAGAGCCACAAACCTTTATGCTAAACATAAAGTAATTATAGACTAAAATGTATTTTCAAGGCTTTATTAAAATTAAAATTTAAAAAAAATTGTAGATATCTTTGAAAAGAGCAATTATTTTACTGGTCTCTGGGAGGAGGGGGCTAGAATTAAATATCACATATCAATATTAAATTTGGCCCAAAAAGTATGTATCAGCAGACTTGAAAAATAAAACGTTAAATGCACACATCACTTTTATCACTGTCACAGACAATTTTCTAAAATATGATCCTAAATTAAGACTACTAAAGTGTCAGCTAAATAATGTTACATCAGGATCTTTGGATAAAATAATAAATGGGTTCTTTGACCTACAGTGTTAAATTGTGAGTTAATATTTATTTTACTACCACAAGAGAAATATTAATTTTTGAATGTAGTGATAATTCTTATTATCAAGATAATCCCCTCATATATAACTGACTGTAAAGAAATGTTCCTGAATCTATTGTATAAGACTCATAATCTATTCTTAAATATGTTTTATGCTCTTATTTATGAGCTTCTTATCATTATAATATTCAAATTTTAAATAAGATTTGTAATTTAAACTTCTCTAATGTAAATGTGACTATGTGTAGTTGAGGCTATGTGATCAGAAACAGGCAAATGTCTGCTTCCTTGAAATTTCATCTAACAGTAATAAGATGTGTGTCAGTTATGAATCTTAGCCAAATTTCTGGATAATGTTAAGTCTCAATTTATGTACTACTTCATTAGATAAGCAGACTTTTTAGAAGCCAGACCTCCCAAACCAGCATTTGTAATAAAGAAAAACGGGCTGTTAATAGTAATTCCCTCATTGGTAGTGGTAGAATTTTCTATTTATGTTTGTTTTGGGGGGATTTTTTTTTAGAACCAGCAGAGACAGAAGATATTTCTAATAATGAAATGGAGGAAAGGAATATAAGAAGTTCAGAAATGAGGAACATCATTTAGTCCTCCTCATCCAAAATATCTATAATCTAAGTATATAAGCCTGAGAGGTTTTTTTTTTTAAAAAAAGTTTTAAGTTATGTTGTATCTTATCCATGATTATTCTGGATAAGAATGGCCAATAATAAAATGATGATATTGAGGCTGATGATGATTATGATGATGATGATAGTCCAAAAACAAAACATGTTATTTAAAAAATATTTTTGATTGTAAAAGATAAGGGAATTGAGGTGATAAAAAATAATGAAATCACCCACTAATAACAATGCTGGGAGTGTTATATTTTGACTCGGGAGTGTGAGGAAGATTAAACCTATGTATAAAGCTAAGAGTAAACCACTGAACTTCCAGAAAAAAAAAGAAGATATGATTGGTTTTTAGTCCTTCTTTCCACAGTGATTTCCAGGAAGCATTTTCTTCATGATATCATTTTTCCTAATCTTACCTACAATATTACAATTTGGAAACATCTTTATGATGCTGTGTTCTAAAATATAATCATTGCTGGACCAGCCATTATAGTAGATAAGATGAAATTTATTATACCATATATTAGTAATATTATACTCTAATGTATATTGTTAGATGTGGAGGAGGTACATTCTTAAACTCCCTGGTGGGGAAGCTCTCATACATTATCTCTTATTCTCCACAAGCTTGATTCTCACAAGTATTGACATAAATGTAGAGACAGCCTGCCCGAATGTTTGTTTTTGAGAGGCCCGAGTTCCTGCCTCTCAACAGAGGTCTAACACTCAGACCAACAAAATATTGTGATTCTTCACTGAAAGTCAAATGCCATTGAAAATATAGAACCCTGACCACTAGATCTCAAGATACTGAAAGCCTGGTAATCTGATAAAATTTTATTTGATATTGGAAAATATTATTTCTTTAAATATTGCTTTGAAAGAGCACTACACGTTTGTTTGGTTGTTTGTTTTTCAAATTTCAATTTGCCACATTGAGTGTTCCTGCGTGACCCACAGATACACAGTATCTGTGTCCTTTTCAATTTTGCTGACCACTGAACCTATTATGAGGGATATGAACTTCCTACACAGAATGGGCAGGTGAGTGAGCCTAGCATCCATGAGCACACACCTTTTCATCAGGCTTTGTGTTTGTACCTTGAAGTGGGTTATTACTGAATCCAGAGACTTTAGAAGGTCCCTGTGGAATAAAAAGTCCAGTCTACATATCATAATATATAAGATAAAGTTAGAGTTCTAACTGTTCTCTGATCAAGGACAGAAAGCGAGTTTACATTGTACATTCTTAACAGACCTTCTCTGAAACGCCTTGATTTCGATTCAATGTTACTAACAAAGTTGTTGAATGAAGAAACCATCCCCAGATCTCTTAAATGCAGTATACTGTATTAGAATATGTTCGAGGTAGAAATCTAGTTCACAACATTATTAAACTGGATGCCAACAGATAGGAAAAAGTGATTATGACATTCAACAAATTATTGTCTGCCTTTAGGTAACAGACAAATAAGCCCAGATATCTGATAACCATTTAAATTTCCAATACAGCCACAATAAATCCCCTAAAGCTTAATTACAATAAGAAAAACCAAATACTAAAGTATCTAACTAAGAGCATCCCTTAACATCTGTTCCATAAAAGAAATTTGCCAATATATGTACTATTGTCTCTGAATTAATTGCTTTATGTTTTTTATTGTATCATACCAGCAAACATTATAATCATTCAGTGCATGAATTTTGTCTTTATTCATTCAACAAAGATGTCTATTTCTATTTTTCTTCATGCTTAAATGAACAGTACAGAGTATACAGTTGAAGCTCAATAAGTAATTATTAACTAGGCTTGCCTATATGACACTGTACTAGGCTCAAACAATACTTTCAAGAATTGACATCTGTAATCAAGGTGTGGTATATCACTTCAGGAAATACAAATTATTCTTCACAATGCTTTAAAAATCTCAAGAAAATGTATGCTTTCTTCATTACTCTCTGTGATGGCTATTACTTCTGCTCATAAGTATGCAGTTGATTGCTTCAAATATATTTGTGAGTAATTCTCAAAGTTTGTGAGAACAGTTTCTTTTGTTCAGTTTTCTTTCTAGAGCTCACAAGCCACAAAAACTTTCACAGAAGTTGCCTCTCACAGCAGGAAGTTCTACTGTGTCATAGAGAGAAAAACATAACAGTACCAACCAAAGACTTGACTATACCCTTAGCTGTAAACAGCAAAAAGCATTTGACTAAAAATGAATTGGCCACAGCTGGAGCAATTTGAACAACAAAATAAATAGTCATAAGACTGTATTACAACCCAAAGAATAAAATAAATATCCATTAATCCATACTGATATCAATAAATGATTAAACAAACAAACTAGGGAGGTGGGATAGCTGCTCCTTAAAGAAAAATTCTAACTTAAAAATGTTAAATACATGAGGGAAACAGAAAGTCACTACTGAAACACTTCAGTAATACAGCTGCAAGCAAGATTTACTGAAGAATGCTAAATTAAAGAGAAACAGAAAGTCTACATAGCCTCAAATACCTCCCTCAACATATTTATTAATTACTGTGGTGATTTTTAAACATAGCAACATATTTTATGACACACATTCTTTGATGCTCCTCTTTAGAGGGTGAACCTAAATCCTTCTCTCCTTGCGTATGGTCTGGACTTAGTGGTTTATTTCTAAAGAATATAGTACAGAAAGGGAAGAATAGTGACTTCACAGTAGTGAAACCTGGCAGGTACCACCAGGTTATCAAGGTCATTATGGCTTGTAATAAAACATTGATATCCCGAAACTTTTTATATGATGAGAAGAATACATCGCCTCTGTGTATTTTTTCTCAAAATTCATAACCTCAGTCTAATCATCGAAAAATCAGACAAACCCAAATTGAGGGACATTTTACAAAATACATGACCAATACTCTTTAAAAGTGTCAGGGTAATGAAAGACAAGAAAAGGCTGAGGGACTCTCACAGATTGGAGGAGATTAAGGAGATATGATCACCAACTGCAATGTAATATCGAGGCTTGGACACTGGAGCAGCAAAATGGCATTAGGGGAAAACTGGGGAAATAGGATTAAATCTATAGTTTGGCAAATGGTATTGTAACAATGTTAATAACTTAGTGTTGACCATTTTACCATGCAAAATGTACAAGATTAACTTTAGGGGAATAAAAGAGGTCTCTGTACCATTTTCATTTTTTTTTGGAGATAGAATTTCACTCTTTTCACCCAGGCTGGAGTGCATCAGCGCGATCTCGGCTCACTGCTACCTCCGCCTCCCAGGTTCAAGTGAATCTCCTCCCTCACCCTCCTGAGTAGCTGGGATTACTGGTGCACGCCACCACACCCAGCTAATTTTTGTATTTTTAGTAGAGACGGGGTTTCACCATGTTGGCCAGGCTAGTCTTGAACTCCTGACCTCAAGTGATCTGCCCAACTTGGCCTCTCAAAGTGTTGGGATTGCAGGCATGAGCCACTGTGCTCAGCCTCTGTACCATTTTTATAACTCTTCTAAAGACTAAAATTATTTCAAAATAAAAAATTTTAAAATTTTTGGAAGGACTCTTAAGTGATAAACCTTCTCTTCAGGCAGGTAACGTGTCATTTATTCAACCATTTATTCCTAGAATGCAAACTTCATGAAAGCAGAGAATTTACCAGTTTTGTTCACCACTGTAGCCCAAACATCTAGGTGTAACATGTCATGAGGGGAATTTTTAAAAATTTGAGCTATAACGAAAACAAAAACAGAAATAAAACACCATTTAATAAAGTTGACTTATCCTTATATCTTAAAAGTAAAAAAATAATGACCGTAACAATAGCATAAATCATAGATATGAAGGATATTCTTAAACTGTCCCTATTTTTTTAAAAGCTATCAAGTTCTCATAAGACATTTCTCATTTTCCTAGTTTTGAGGAGCTGAGATGAATTTACTGACAAGGAATCACCCTGCACCTTGTTTCAAGGCTCTTTAATCATGAAGTTAGATATCGCCTTCTGAAGATTTAATAAATAGCTACAGTGGCTTGGGGCAATAGACAACCAGTCAGTATGGAAAGTGATCTGGAACTTGTTACCGATCACCAGGAACTTGTTAAATGATGTACTCTGTGACTGATGGAGGCTTTTGAGTTAACACTCTGCAGGAAGCTGACAGGGCACAGGTTACACTCTGCTTTATCTTCAAACAGGTTTTAGGAGGAAGGAAAAATAGGAGGGAGATTACAGACACCTCTGGTGAGAATTCCTTAAATGTGAGAGAGTTTCACCCTGCTGTCAGAAAGCTTCAATCCTGACACTTTCCTCTATCTAAACAGAATCATCTTTGGAGCGTAAAAATGACAGGATATGGCTATTCAGTCAGAGGAAGGGTAACTATTGGTGAAGTGATTTAATCCCTGTAATCTGACACAACAAGGAAAAAAAAACGTAAATATTCAGACCCATATTCAAAATGTGCTACTTTGGAGCCAAGACACAAATAATATGTCTGCTTAGCAACTGAATTGGCCAAAGTAAATAATATTTTCTCTTCTGCTTCTTACCTCTTCGTAATATATATGTGTAGATACAATTCTTGCTGAAAACCAAAAAGAACATACCATATGATTTTTTTTTGCTAATCTCATAAAATTACAAATAAAACTTTCATAGAATCATAACATCTGCTTTAGCAGTATTTTGGAGAAAAGCCATCTCTGCAGAATCACATGAGGACATACAGCTTAATGTGCAACTTGCCTTTCACATTTGGCATTTACATTGTCTTTGAGAGAGCTTGGAGAACATTAACAATAAATGTCAGATGAGGAATACAAAACCTCTGCACATATGAAGACTTTTGCCTTATGTTACTGATAGTATTATCAAAATTGAAGTATAGTGTTATTAATTTGTTCTTAAGACCTATGCTAAGGCTTTTTAATATACATTTTCTTAAGAAACAAATGGTATGACTAAATGTACAATGGAATGTCCAGAGTTTGACCTTTGTTTTCAAGCTGGAACTACTTGAAGAGTACCAAGTTAGAACTCTACTGGCAGATTGGAAAAGAGCCTGGTGCATCCTATGCCTTTCTTCTGTCTCCATCTCTACTTCCAGAAAGCCAGATCATACCTAAATATTTCTCAAACGTAGTCATGTCATTCCATTCCTATTGCTACCACCCGTGTCCAGGCCTTCATTTTTCTCATCTCCAGTCTTGCTTATATCCATCCATTGGCATTCTGGTAAACAAGCTTTCCAACGACAATAGCAACATGAAAACCAGTAACAACAAAACATTTACTTGTGGTGTTTGCCATTTCCAATATATAAACAGTCCTACCATGGCCAATTTCAAGCTACCAACAATTTAACAACCCGTAAGATTCCTAAATCTTTGAGAATTGACTCTCCTGTGCTAGCTCAGCACACCACTGTCTCAATGCAGTACCCTTTGCAGCCAGTCATCTGTAATCTCCTTGCTTAAGAACCTTCAATATCTCCCACTTCCTTTAGCACTAAGTCCCAAATCCCTCTCTAAATTGACAAGCCCCCTGCACTCTGGCCCACATCCACCTCTTTTTTTTTTTTTTTTTTTTTTTTTTTTTTTTTTTTTTTTTTTGAGATGGAGTCTCACTCACTCTGTCGCCCAGGCTGGAGTGCAGTGCCATGATCTTGGTTCACTGCAAGCTCCACCTCCTGGGTTCACACCATTATTCTCCTGCCTCAGCCTCCCGAGTAGCTGGGACTACAGGTGCCCGCCACCACGCCCGGCTAATTTTTTTGTATTTTTAGTAGAGATGGGGTTTCGCTGTGTTAGCCAGGATGTTCTCGATCTCCTGACCTCAGGATCCGCCTGCCTCAGCCTCCCAAAGTGCTGGATTGCTGTCCCTCTTTTAACCACACACCAGCTACACTGTTTTGGTTTGCTTTTGTTTTCTAGTTCCTTTAACTTATCCTGGTATCTCTGGTCATTGAGCCATCTATCCTTTGCTCCCTGCTCTGTTCACTTTAATTACTTTTACTCCTTAGGTCTCAGTTTAAACAGTCAACATCCAGGAAGACTCTAGACATTGTAAATCAGGTAAGTATCATTCTAATGTACATTTGTATGCATTCCTCCTATCAGAAAACTCCCCAAAGTCCCTCAAGATTACTTGTTTTATTACGTTTTCACTCATCAAACTTAAAAGATCTCAGGAGCCATGTCCCTGAGATCATCACTCTTTTCAGGGTCTAGCAAAAGTGCCTGGCACCTAGCACACCTTTACCTTTTTATTAAATGGTAACTAAATGGGGATTTTTATCTGATATACCTGATCCTTAGTACAGGGCATATTTATAAATAAAAGAAATTCATAGCTATATTCAGTTGTATTACAACTTTTGCCATTAAGAGTCAAGTAAATTCCAAAAGAAAAGGTTTTCCACATTCTCACCACCAAAATACGGTTTAAAAAGCAATATATTCTGAAAGCTGAGGTCTTATGAAATCAAAGTTATGTAGCTTATGGCGATGACTAAGGAATGCCACTCTTAAAGGGGATTTCAGAGTATAAAACAGGAACACATTCTTCCCTAGTCCAGAGCATACACTTTTGAATCTTGGTTCAGGGCCTAGAACCCAGAGAAGAATTTTTATAAACTTGTCAAAGCTAATAAACAAGAGATCTCTGTATTAAGAAAGAAGTCAGAGCAGATGATCTTCATGTTTGCGTCCAATTCAAGAGTTCTAAGAATACATAAAATAAATATGGGTGGTAGGTGATGGTAGAATAATATTCTCTTCTGCCTCCACTTAGTCTTTTATCCTGGCACCCTGGCAGTGACCCTGAATGTAACTGCAAATAGGGACACACTTCCACTGAGCAGTGCCAGGAAAGAAATAGGGTAGCACAGTGAGAACAATTTTGCTTTGCAAACCATCAACCTCTTCTTTAATGTTAGCGTTAGAAAAAAATTATCTTCAGAGACTCGAGGAACTAAAGATATATGTAAAAACAAAACATAAAATGCTTAAGACATTGTGTATGTGTATTCTTAAAACTTACAGATTCCTAGATGTGGATTCCCACATAAATCAACCAAAAATATTAGAGCAGTTTATAAAGAATCTCTTATAAATATTACAATGTATTTTTGAAAGCTCAACTAAAATTATAACCCCACAAATAAGAAACAGCCCTCTTCCTTTCAGGATGTGAGTGCCGAATACCTCCTATTAGGAGTCTAAAATTAGCTCTACAGGTGGTGTTGGTGGTACACATCTGTCTATGATATAGTCTGTGCCCTCAGGATACACACAGTATAATAGAAGAGACACATAATGGAAATACTTGTAATTCGGAGTGATGGGTTCTGTCATAAAGATATGTATAAACTATTCAGGAACAAGGAGTGAATACCACGTGTTTCCTTTTAATTAGTTCTTTAAAATGCCACAGAATATTTTCAGATAGATCTTACATTATATTATATGTCTCCCTCTCAAATTTTAACACACCAGATGCATTATTAGATTAAATTCACATATTGATTTTAAATTGTATTGCATTTTCAAAAATGTTTACACGTGAAAAAAAGTATTTGTATAGAAGTAAAGAGATAAGTGAAGAAAACTAACTTCAAAATGAAAGCCAAATTCTTCTTAGATAGGTAATTCTATTAATGGGGAAATATTATATTACAAATATATCTGATAAGTGATATGGTATCTTTTCCTTCAGTGCTTAGGTTTTGGCTGGGCAAATTTGGGGTGAGGTGTGGGAATGGTGATAGCACTCTACAATTTAAGGAGGGACTGGAAAGATAGTTTCCAGGGCAAACTCATTTGTGAAAGAAGTAAAAATAACAGAAAAAAAGGGTAGGAAAGTAGGGAAACACTGATAAGAATATTGTGAATTATTCACCACGTTCAACCTAATCAACATATCCGTCACCTCCCATAAGCTTTTTTTGTGTGCTGAGAACATTTAAGATCTACCCTCTTAGCAAATTTCAAGTGTACGATACAATATTGTTATTCATAGTCACAGTGTTGTACCTTAGATCTTTTTAACTACATACAATTTTTAAATAGTTAACTGTATCTCAATAAAGTTGGGAGAAAAACTTAAAATTTAAAACACTGTGAGCTTGTCCTCTAATACATAAAAACCCAGAAATTTTCATCTTGAATTTTACAAGAAAGGAGTGGGGAGCATAATGAAATGTGAGATATAGACAGGGCTGGGTTCATGGGCATGCAAACTATATGATCACCCTACATGTTGTTTAATGCTCTGCTGTTGTCATCTTAAAATTCCTAATAATCTTTGGAGGTATATTTTGTAGGTGAAGTCCAATGAGACAATGGAGCTTATGTGTGAGCAGAGGAGATAAGAGCAATATGCATATGTGCCATTTTTGCTGCCCTATTTGCATGCAATAGTTTCAATGTCACATGAGTGTAGAAATCCCAGGGACCTACCCTGCATGGGAGTTCAGCAAGACTCAAAGCATGAAAAAGGTACGCATATTATGTCTACTCTTGAGCAAGTGGGGCCATTGACAACCCTTAGAAAGCACAGTGTCCAGTCAAACCAGAACTTGCTTAAAATGCAGAAAGAGGACAATAATTTTCCAAAAAATACAAATAATCAAGAAATCTATCATATCACTTACATTGCTTCTCTGTATTAGCTGACCCTTATGCTAAAAATGTTAACATTATGGGGAAGATAGCAATACATACTTCTTTTTCAGTTATTTTTTATTCATCAGTAAGCCTAAGATAGTGTTGGTAGAATGTGCACACATCAAGAAATGAAATAAAAAATAGTTGAGTTAGTTTTGTGCAGCATTTCTTTGGTTCTAGTCATAATTACATATATATGCATGGATGAGTTGTAAAAGATAAATTGTATAATATCAGTGATTCTACCTATAAATTAAATGCTGTAATATGGCATTAAAGCTGGAATTGCATAATGTAAAGATGAACAGTAAAACTCATTCTAATAATTTACAATTTTGATTTTCTTTACTTAGAACAATGATAAATAACAAAAAAATACCATAACCAGTAGAGAGAAAAACTACAGAGGTGAGAAAACTTTTACATTTTACTGTGTTTAACAGCAATTTCTTTCCTGCTTTATGTGTTTATTTTTCACTAGGCCTCAAAATTAAGTAGCACACCTTGGATGTATAAGGTACAGGAAGGGAGAAAGGGAGGCAGCAAGATGAAAGGAGAGGTCTAGAAGCCTCCTGGACACATACCCAAAGGCAAAGCAAGGGATGGAGGATTACTTCCCAGGTTCTCAGGTGACTTCACCTCAGAGTGATTTTCTTCTCCAAACTGTGGTTAATGAAATTTTTACATATGCCAAATCACTATATATTATGTATTTGATCCTAATAAAAATGTAAACTCATTATTGGCAGGAGCTATATTTTAATCTTTATATATGCATATTCTCTTACAATGATGTCATTATTAGAGATTTTTTAAAGTATTTAACTTATATCTGTTGAGTCTACCCTCAAGATATGTCCAGAATCTGAACATTTCTCCCAGCCTCTACCGCTACCAGGGCTGGCCCACCACCATCATATCATACCTGGATTATCACAATGGTGTCCTAACTGGTTTCCTGGATTTTGCCCCTCCTCCCATTACATATCCTTTTAGCACAGCAGCCAGCGAGATTCTTTCAAAATTTAGCTAACAGATTAAATGCAATCCCTGTCAAAATGCTAATGACATTCTTCACAAATTTTTTTAAATCCTAAAATTCCCAAGGAACAACAAAAGACCTCAAATGGTTAAAGCAATCCTGAACAAAAAGAACAAAGCTGGAAACATCACACTACCTGACTTCAAATTATACTTCAAAGCTATGGTAAACAAAACAGCATGGGACTGGCATGAAAATAGACACATAGACCAGTGGAACCCAACAGAGAACCCAGAAATAAATCCACACATTTACTACAGATTTGACTGTGTCTCTACCCAAATCTCACCTTGAATTATAGTTTCCATAATCCCCACGTGTCCTGAGAGGGACCTGGTGGGAGGTAATTGAATCATGGGGGTGGTTACCTCCATGCTGTTCTCATCATAGTGAGTTCCTATGAGATCTGATGATTTTATAAGGGGCTTCTCCCCCTTTTGCTTGACATTTCGCCTTGCTGCTGCCATATGAAGAAGGATGTGTTTGCTTCCCTTTCCACCATGATTGTAAGTTTCCTGAGACCTCCAAAGCCCTGCAGAATTGTGAGTCAACTAAATCTCTTTTCTTTATAAATTACCCAGTCTCTGATATGTCCTTATAGCAGCATGAGAATGGATTAATACAGTAAATGAGTACCTCAGAGAGTAATATGCTGCTATAAAGATACCCAAATATGTGTAAGCAGCTTTGGAACTGGGTAACAGGCAGAGGTTGAAACAGTTTAGAGGACCCAGAAGAAGACAAGAAAATGTGGGAAAGTTTGGAACTTCATAGAGACTTGTTGAATGGCTTTGACCAAAATGCTGATAGCAATATGGACAATGAAATCCAGGCTGAGGTGGTCTCAGATAGAGATGAGGAATTTGTTGAGAACTGGAGCAAAGGTCACTTTTCCTGTGCTTTGGCAAAGAGACTGGAGGCTTTTTGCCCCTGCCCTAGAGATCTGTAGAACTTTCAACTTGAGAGAGATGATTTGGAGTATCCGGTAGAAGAAATTCCTAAGTGGCAAAGCATTCAAGAGGAAGCAGAGCATAAATGTTTGGAAAATTTGTAGCCTGACAATACGATAGAAAAAAAAAATCTCTGCAGAAAAATTCAAGCTGGCTACATAAATTTGCATAAGTAATGATGAGCTGAATGTTAATCACAAAGACTATGGAGAAATGTCTCCAGGGCATATCAGAGACCTTCATGGCTATTCTTCCCATCACAGGCCTGGAGGCCTAGGAGGGAAAAATGGTTTCCTGAGTTGGGTCCAGGGGACCCCTGCCGTGTGCAGCCTCGGGACTGCATCCCAGCCCCTCCAGCCATGGGTAAAATGGGCCAAGGTACAGCTCAGGATGTTGCTTCATAGGGTGCAAGCCCCCAGCCTTGCCAGTTTCCACATGGTGTTGGTCCTTTATGTGTGCAGAAGATACGAATTGAGGTTTGGGAACCTCTGCCTAGATTTCAGAGGAGGATGTATGGAAATGCCTGAATGTCCAGGAAGAAGTCTGCTACAGGGGTGGAGTCCTCATGGAGAACCTCTACTAGGGCAGTGTGGAAGGGAAATGTGGGGTCAGAGCCCCCACACAGAGTCTCCACTTAGGCATTGGCTGGTGGAGCTGTGAGAAGAGGGCCACCAACTTTGAGCCCCAGAATGGTAGATTCACTGCCAGCTTACCCTGTGCACCTGAAAAAGCTGCAGACAGTCAATGACAGCCCATGAAAGCAACCAGGAGGGGAGCTATACCCTGCAAAGCCACAGGGTGGAGCTGCACAAGGCTGTGGGAGCCCACCTTTTGCATCAGCATGCCCTGGATATGAGACATGGAGTCAAAGGAGATTATTCAGGAACTTTAAGATTTAATGACTGCCCTATTGGATTTTGGACTTGCATGGGGCCTGTAGCCCCTTTGTTTTGGCCATTTTCTCCCATCTAGAATGGTTGTATTTACCCAGTGCCTGTACCCCCATTGTATCTAGGAAGTAGCTAACTTGCTTTCGATTTTACAGGATCATAGTTGGAAGAGACTTGCCTTGTTTCAGATAAGACTTTGGACTTGGACTTTTGAATTAATGCTGAAATTAGTTAAGATTTTGGGGGACGGTTGGAAAGGAATGATTGTGTTTTGAAATGTGAGGACCTGAGATTTGGGAGGGGCCAGGGGAAGAATGATATGGTTTGGCTGTGTCCCCACCCAAATCTCATTTTGAATTGTAGTCCTCATAATCCCCACGTGTTGTGAAAGGGACCTAGCAATTGAAGAGGTAATTGAATCACGAGGTGGTAACCTCCATGCTGTTCTCATGATAGTGAGTGAGTTCTCATGAGATCTGATGGTTTTATAGGGGGCTTTTTCCTGTTTTGCTTGACACTTCTCCTTGCTGCTGCCATATGAAGAAAGACGTGTTTTCTTCCCCTTCCACCATGATTATAAGTTTTCTGAGGCCTCCCCTGCCCTGTGGAAGTGTGATTCAATTAAACCTCTTTCCTTTATAAATCACCCTGTCTTGGGTGTGTCCTTATAGCAGCATGTGAATGGACTAATACAACAACCAACTCATTCTCAACAAAGGTGCCAAGAATATGCATTAGGGAAAGGACAACCATCTTATAAATGGTGCTGGGAAAACTAGATAACTATATGCACAGTGAAACTAGATCCCCATCTTTTACCATATACAAAAATAAACTCAAAATGGACTAAATACTTAAATTTAAGACTTAAAATTTTGCTAGAAGAAAACATTAGGGAAATGCTATAGGACATTGGTCTGGGCAAAGATGCTTTGGGTAAGACCTCAAAAGCATAGGCAACAAAAGCAAAAGTAACAAATGAGAATACATCAAGCTAAAAAGCTTCTGAATAGCAAAGAAAACAATCAACAAAGCAAAGAGACAACCATCCCAAACAATCAACAAAGTGAAGAGACAGCTACCTATTCTTGTCCTGTCCATGTGGCAAGGGAGCAATAATAAGAATATATAAGGAACTCCAATGACTCAATAGCAGAAAAAACAAATAACCCAGTTTTAAAATAGGCAAAAACCTGAATGGTATTTTTCAAAAGAAGACACAGAAATAGCCAACAGGTATAGGAAAACATTTTATCATCATTAATCATGAGAGAAATACAAATTAAAAGCACAATAAGCTGTATCTCACACCGGTTAGAAAGGCTATTATCAAAAATACCAAAAAACAACAAATGACAGTGAGGATGCCAAGAAAACGTAATGTTCATACACTTTTGGTAGGAATATAAGTTAGTAAAGCCATTATGAGAAATAGTATGGAGTTTCTTTAAAAAACTAAAAATAGACCTACTATATGATCTAGCAATCCCAGTGTTAGGTATATATCCAAAAGAAAGGAAATCAGCATATCCAAAATATATCACATTCCCATGTTTGTTGCAGCACTATTCACAACAGCCAAGGTATTGAATCAACCTGAGTGTCCATTAACAGATAAGTGGATTAAAAATGTGATATAGATACACAATGGAATATTATTCAGCCATTAAAAGAATGAGATCCTGTCATTTGCAAAAACATGGATAGAACTTGAGGTCCTTATTATAAGTGAAAAAAGCCAGGCATAGAAAAACAAATATTCCTTGTTCTCATTCACATTGGGAGTTGAAAAGATGGATCTCATAGAGGTAGAGAGTAGAATAGCAGGTACCCGAAGCTCAGAAGGGTGGGGGTTGGGGGTAGATGAAAAGAAGTTGGTTAATGGGTACAAAAACGCAGTTAGATAGAAGGAAAATGTTCTACCATTTGATAGCACAGTAGGGAAATTATAGTTAACAATAATTTATTGTATATTTCAAAATAGCTAGAAGAGAAAAATTAGAATATTCCCAACACAAAGAAAAAATAAATGTTTAAAATAATGGATATCCCAATTACCCTGAATTGATTATTACACATTGTAGACATATATAAAAATGTCACATGTACCCCAAAATATGTACAACTCTTACTTATCAATAAAAAATCTAGCCCTTAATAAAGGATTGAGTATCAAAAAAAATTAATTCAGATCATGTTGCCCTTGTGCTGAAAACTGTTATTAAAGCCCATTCCATAGCTTGACTCCAAGGTTCTATACATGATCTGGCCCCTGCTACTTTTTTGAATGTATCTTTCCTACCTTCACTTTTCACCAGCCACACTGACTTCTTTGCTTCCTTGCTGTTTCCTAGCATACCAGACATATCCTTGACTGGGGACTTTCACAATGGTTCTTCCCAGCTCTTTGATTACTCTTCCCCCAGATACCTCAGTACTTTGCTCCTTCACCTCTTCTTTGTTAAGCCATTCTCATTTTTAAAGTACAACTCCATTCCCAACCAAAGCATTCCTTCTTCCCTCTTCCATGCAGTATGATTCCCCACAGCACTTAGCCCCAGCCAGCCAGTATGTATTTCTTATATTTATTTTAAATTGCCTCCACCTGGAATGTAATCCCCATGAGGGCAAGGACTTTTCTGTCTGTATTGTGGAATGCTATATCCACAGCATTTACAACAGTAACTGACACTCACTGAGAATCCAATAAATATCTGCTAGATAGATGACTAAATGAATACCAGATGATTTACTAGCATGCTTATAGGTGATCATGAGTCTCCAAGAAGACTGTGTTTCTGTATTTTATACCTTTGGGGAAATAAGTGTTTAGTACCATATGTCAATATAAAATGTCATTTTTCTTGATTTTTTTAAGAAATGTATTTCCCTTTATATCTTCACCTTGATTGTAGTATATCCCTTGTCACCAGAGAGTGGTGAGGTGTAGAGTACCACACTGCAGATTTTCAGAGATTCTAGAGGAGCTGTCAGGGGCTTGTAATCCAGCAGCTTAGTCAAGCACTTGCCCTGATTAACACCTTTGAATATCCTCAGCATGTCTGTGGTTTCGTTTTTGGTGCTGGTGTTGACTTTTCTTGGGATTCTTAAGCCAAGTGGCCTCTTCTGCTGCTGAGGTGCATTTGAGCGTGAGAACGAGCCATGCAGCTCCCATACGAACATGTTTCTCTTGATGCAAGCAACTCTTAATCCCACGTTACAAATCTCAGTCTAGCTATGAATACTAGGAATGTAAAAATTGAAAAATATTAAATATTATATATATACATGCTTTCCAAAATACAGTTGTCTTTAGACAACTATAAATGTGCAAAAAAACCCTGATTGATTGTTCTTTAAAATCTTCATAATCAAAGTATTTTCTTCCAGAAGCCAAGATGTGTATTTTCAGAATTCTTTTCTTTGCAAATAACAGAAACCCATCTCAAAACATGAAGAATAAAATGATGAAGGCTAGGAATAAAAATGGCTACTAGAATATCTGTAGTGAAATAATGCTATGTGAGTCTCTCTCCTTCAGACAATTCTCTTTTATGTGGTAGGCAAGATGACTGACCTATATCCTGCCAACTTATCAAGCCCAATGGAGAGGAATAGTTTCACTAATATTTATGGTGAAAAGCTAGAGAAGAAGTGTTCTGACTGAGATTACATGCCACTTGTCCATCCCTTAACCAATCTCTTTAGCTAAAGGGAGAAATACTCTGATTGATTGGATCTGGAGGTTATGACTACTCTTGTAATTGATGAGTGGAGTGAATAGGGCTATCTCAACCACAGAACCACAGGAAAAAGTGCTTCTTATACTGGAAAGGTCTATCATAATTCTCAGTGTAATCTATCACAGACCAATCACCTGACTATTATTTACAATACTATTCTAGGCAAGTTTCATGATTCAGATCTCCAGAAAAGGAGAGGCTTTCAGAAGTCAGGAGGTGGATAAAGTGGTGGTCTGGGTATACAGACAGGGTCTACTGGTTGCCTTCTATTTGTAACAGACAATGCTCACTATGCCTAGAGCTCCCATTTTTTTTTTCTCTTTAATCTTCAAAACAATTCTGGGAGGTAGATATTACTAGTCCTCATTTTGTGGCTGGGAAAGTAAATTGCCCGAGTTCACAAGCTTGGTCACATAAAAATTAGAGCCCAATTCTGAACCCAGATCTAATTCTGAAAACCATATGCTTTTCGACATAAGGTAATATTCTTAGTTGGAAAATGTTGATGCCCTGACAAAAGTAGAGGTTTTATTTTGTTTTCTTCCTTTTGCTTTCCTATTAATCAGAACATGTTACCTATTAGAGGTCAACTTTGAGAAAGTGACCCATTTCCAGGGTCCAGGAGCATGGGTCCCAGAACGGCTGTGAGATCATTAGCATTGAAAGCAGCAAGAAGGACAAGAAAGGCTTTCAGGTGATCTCAAGATGGAAGACCTCCTGTTCCTCTATAATCATAATATTCAAGGGATGGAGATTTGGTAAGATATTTTATTTCCATATGTAATTGATAAATGTATTATTTGTCATGAATTTTATATTAGTTGCTATGGAATATAAGAGTATGTTATTCACTTATGTAACTACTATTACTGAATTTTTACTATGGGTTAAGCATAAAAAAAGAAACCTAAGGGAATAAAATATCTAATGAAACAATAAAGACATAAACCAGTGCTAAAGATTAAGAAAGAAAGGTACAAAAGGAAGACTATTATGAGTCTCTTCATAAGCAGAGTCTCACATAGGCTACCTTATGTACTTTGACCATTCTCATCCTCATAAATATAAAGAAAGAATGTGTTATGGCCAAGTTCAGCTCTTGTTATTCCTTCTACAAAATTACAGTACACTATGAACAGTATAGTTTCTGTCCAAGTGAAAACTTCCCACAATTACGATTCTGGCATTTTACTATTTGAAAAGAAAAATCTAATTTATCTACAGAAAAACATGATTTCCAAATTAAACCTGGAAAAGTGAATAGTTCAAAATGCATACTCTCTCTGTTATTTGGAGTGGCCTTCAAGGATGCTTAGTTGGAACCACTAAAGAGCAAAGTTCTTTATTTTTAGTTTTTCATTTTTAAAAAAAGTACGTGCATATAAAGACCCCAAAACCCCAAAGGGAGCTTCACAGCGTTGTCTAATCCAGAATAGACATCGTCAGTATCCTCACATATTTATTCACAGAAACCTTCAGTTACTCAATTCCTACAGGATTAAGTCCTGAATCTTAAATGGCATACTTGGCTTTCTGCATTCGGGTTCCTGCTTACCATTATGTCTTGCCTAAGTCACATCGTCTCCCTCCTTCAGAATCCAAAGACCTATTTGCTATTTTCAAACATCCTGTTGTGGGTGGTTTTTCATTTTGCCTCTATGCCTTTATATACATTTATCCCTGTGGGCACAATGTCTGTCACTTTTAGAACTAGGAAACTCTAATAATGCACCCTTCAAATTTTAACTCAAATACAATTCCGGATGCTGTTACCAAAGGAAAAGAAAATCAACCTAAGTATCTGCTCTCCTAAAAAATGTTTTGTCATACCTCTAGGACAGATATTTTACTAAATTATTTTACATTAAATTATGTTTAATTAATTGCATTTAATTATATTTTCCTTGATTTACTTAATTTAGGTCATTAATCTGCAAGTTTTTCAAAAGCACTGTTTTATTCATTATTATGCTTTCAACCCCTAAGGGTGCTTTTGTATGAGACTAATTGCTCACTTCATAGTTGGTTAATTAATTCATTACTTTCCTGAACTACATGCTAAACAGTATTCCAATCAGTCAAGATAAAAAGAGACATAAATAATGCCTCTGACTCCAAGAAGTATGCAATCTGTTTGCAAATGGAAGGTACACAAAATTAATGACAAAATAAAAAATATTGATATAACACATACCATATACCAGGGACCATTCTAAGTGTTTTAAATGTATTAATTTGTTCAATCCTCATGATAGTACCTATAAGGTAGATGCAGCTTTACTAGTCAGAAAACTGAAACACAGAAAGAATAGGGAATTTGTTCAAGGTAAGCAATGTAAATGGAACAAAATCCCAGGCAGTCTGGATTTAGAGTTACTTTCAATCTACGTATTATACCATAAATGACCTAATAATATCAAAAGTTAAATTTAGTTAATTACATTAAACTAAAATGACTTTAAGTGTAAAATAACTACACATTCAACTATTAACACATGCAAAATACCCATACGAAAATATTCTATATTTTAATTTGAATCAAGGGCTGTGCCTTCATCCCACGTATCCTCTCAAACACCACTAAACTTGTAGAAACTCCTAACAGCTCCTTCTTAAGGTCCCCCATTGGTACTAACTGCCACCTACTTCAACCAGGGAAGCTCTGCTTTTTAAAAATTGATACATGATAATTATATATATTTATGAGGTATACATATTTTGATAGATATATACGAATACATAATGATCAAATCAGAGTATTTAGGATATCCATCACTTCAAAACATTTATCATCTATTTGTGTTGGGAACATTTCAAATCATTTCTTTGAACTATTTTGATATATACAACAAATAATTGTTCAATATAGCCACTTTACTCTGCTATAGAACAGTAGAACTTATTCCTTCTACTTTTTATGCACTGGGGCTTCATACAGGATTTTGCCCACTGATCAAGTAAAAGGTACTTTGGAAATCACTGTTATATCTAACATATATGTGTAAGACTCAGGACTAGCCTCAGACAAAAAAAACAAAAAATGAGTAGAATGTTCCCTTGGAGATCACATAGCTCCCTTCATCTCCAACTCCCCATACTGCCAACAACAGTACCACTCTCCACAGCCACTACCAGCTGCACATGTGGTTAAGCCAACCTGTCCTTGAACTAGATGGGAGACACTCTCCAAATCTTGCCTTTATTAACCATCTATGTCCTGAACTTTTCAACCCATCTCCTCCCTCTTCCTTTGTCAACACCATTTTGATATCTGTACTTGATCCCCTCTTTCTTCTCTATTAACACTCACTAAACCTTGCATTTGATGCTAAGCACATGCTTCCTTCAACCGTCTCTATTCTGATCTTGTTTCCCATATCATCCCAAATGTCCTGGCCCAGGACATCATGCTGGTACCAGTCCAGGTCACTTGTATTCAGAAGAAAATAGAACATCCACAGGGTCTTGATTGGGGCTATAGCATTTGCTGATCAGAGATGTCTCAGCTTCTATGACTTTATATTTTATAGATTCTTATAAAGTAAAAAAATTGGATTTCTGTTGGTAGTTTGTAGCACTGCTGGAAGTCTGGGTTCCAGAGGCCTATCATCAGAATTGATTTTTCTGACCTGCCATCTCTTCCAAACTCATGTAAAAAGGAATTATAGTGTCACCCACCTTTTCTATTTTATCATTCTTTTTCTGCTATGGTGTCTGTAAATACAAGGCTCTATTTATAGGTGGTACTGTTCTTGGCTCCAGAAACCATGAAGAATGGGCTTTAAAATAGGGCTACATAAGTTAAAATACAGATAGAAAGTAGAATATCTAATCAACAAGACCTTCAAATCCTTATATGAGATTAAAAGACAAAGTCTTATAGGAAATTAAAAGTACCAATAGGCTGACACTGGTATCATAAGTAGCATCATATGCAGTCTTTTAAATAACCCTTAACAACATTTTATGTTTAAGGCAAAACAGAATGGCCAAGAACCTAGCTATTCTAATATTTCTGAAATCGGGCTTGTGGCTTACAGAAACACATGTCCATTGGACTTAGTAACTGAACAAAAGACAAGTGCTGCTGGATGGTAGATAAGATAGATGGATGGATATAAAATGTATAGAAAGGGAGAACGCTGGAAAAGCGTCGCAAAAGTAGAAGCTGAAATTACCTGACCATCAAATTCTAGGAAGTCAATCCAGTAGACACTCTATTATAATGCTGTAGGAATGATGACAATCTTTTTGAGCCAGGAATCATGTGGTCCCTAAGACAGTTAGGTAGTTTGATAAGATGCAAAGACCTCTGTAAACAATACCAATGTAATAGAATAATTCTGATATATTGGAGAAGATTAATCACATATATATCTTTAGAAAACAGAAGATGGGAGGAAATAATCTCAGAAGGAGTATATTCTCATACAGAGAACACAAACAACATGCTTAATACTCGTTCAATTTTTTAAGGAAAAATTTGAGAGCATCTTAATAGGACTTGGGAGTCACCCATCTGACCATATCCATCTTCTTGTGGTTATTTAAAGGTAACTTCTTTCCTTCTTATTTTTCTTCCTTCTTCCCTCAACCCCTCTCCTTCCCTCCTTTCCCTTCATCTTCCTTCACCAAATATTTATTACATTTGCACTCTATGTCAAGAACTTCGCTAAACAGTTCATATCTTTATGCAATGGGTCTTGAAGCCATTAGAGCCTAGGATTGAATCCAATTGTGTAACCGTTGACAAGTTGCTTAATCTTTAAACTGCTATAGCTTCATTTGTAACCTGAGAATGGTAGTTACTTATCTATCTCCTAGGTTTGTGGGAAATATTAAATGAGATAATCCATGTCAAGGATTTAGTATTATACTTGGCATATGGTAATAATCCAATAAATCTTAGCTATTATTATTGTTATTTTTAAGATTCATTGTGGATTCACTATCTATGATCTACTCCCTGAGGCTGCTTTGTAACCTTCCTCTAGGGTTTCATAGCATCCTATGTGTATGTGATCTATACTGTAATGCACCACCCAAAATTCCCTGTAAGAAAGGACTTGCTTCTGAGCTTATAGGAAGTGTGGTCATGAGGCAGCCTTCAAATGTCAGCTTCAGGGTCTGCCTCCGCTACAAAGAGTGACCTCAGCCTCACCCAAGGTCATGCCTTCCTAGGGCAGCCCACATCTAGCCACTGAGTGAGACAAAGATTTAAAGGCTCAGGCTGAGGTGGGACAGCTCTACTGGGCAATACTTGCCCCAGAAGTCCCACCATGTTGCCCAGTGCTTTGGCAGACCTGCAGCACATTTTAACTTTCCTCCCTGCCCATTTCTATTTCCACCCCCATCTTTTCACAGGTTTTTAACCCTAATAAACCTCTTGCACCCCAAACTCCATCTCAGTATCTGCTTTCTGAGAACGTAACTTAGGACCACATCATAACTGTGCTCTGTTAGTTGGCATATTTCTCTCTAACTCACTGCCTGAACTGTATGATCCTTGAGGACAGGGAAAATCTTATTTACCTTTGTATCCCCAGCAACTAACAAGTGATGGTTAAATAGAAAACACTCAATCAGGATTTGTGGACTGAATGAATAAAAAACAAAGTCAACTTGAGAGGCAATTTAAAATAAAAACAGTATGTTCAGGGAAATTAAACCATCATAACAATAATTAGTACATTTCAAGTTAACTAAAATGTTTCCCATGAATGAGGTAGCAGTTCTTTTCTAAACTGCATGTACAATGTTAGAGGAAGTAAATTTTATCAGTAAACTCAACACTGCTCTGGACAGAATCTTCTTAACAGCTGCAGCAATTCTTTCTCTTTCCAGCACTTACTACATGTACTTGGAGAAATCAAATAATGAACAATGTATGTACGACATCTGGTGGCTCCCAGATTATGTTACATCGACCTTGCCTGGAGTCTGAGCCACAGAGGTTGGTGATCCTGTTAGCCTGAACCTTTTCTTCTATTGAAATCCTACACAGCATTAACATGGGTCAGTCTGCCTGTGCTGGCAAGATGGGAGCTATTAAATTTGTCAAAGATTCCAGTTGTGATGAATATAACAGCCCCATTTTTAAATCCTTTGATTTATATTATCTTTAGAATCAATAATCATTCATCCAATGAAATGATCTTGGTCTGGGCCTCTAGCCAATTCTGTCATTGAAGGCGATAAGACCTATTAGCTATAAGCCTTATATCAATCAGCTTCAGACCCAAGGGAAGTATGTTGCCCAAATGAGCCACTCCCTTCTAATTCCACGCCATCATGACTGATGCTAGCAAGCATCTTCATTACATTGCTGCTGTCATGGTCTGCAGAACAGATTTACGTGCTATAGTTAAGACTACAAAACAAGATCTCATGGTACTTTTTCAACCAGTGGTGAATTAAATTTAGATAATTTTAAAAATCTATACAAATATTACATGACCTAACACAAACTTACGCAAACATAACCATCTATAGGTAGAACGAGTAGAATAAAAAGCATACAAGAATTTTATATGTTGTTGATGATATTATTACAGTATTATACTCTGGTGACCAACACTTTGACTTGGTTTAAAAATACTCTGAAAAAAAAATAGGAAGATCAAACTTTTGTTAATAACAAGTTGCAGATTGAAAGTGAAATTATCTTGATTTGTATTATTTGGATAATTGACTTTATTCTACCCTTAATTTTGCTTGTCTTTTTATAGTTTGTGTTGACAAAATATAAACATATGGAGATATAGATCATATATCAGGAAAACTAAGAGAAAAAAATCAAATCAAAATGTAGGAAACATTAACTAAGTATCCGAGGTTTCTTCGGGATGCAAAAGAAATCCACTAAAGCTAGGTAAACGTTTGGTGTAGTTCATATGGGTTGGAGCATATAGTACTTTGTAATGGGCTAAACTATGGACCTTTCTTTGAACTACAAATCCACAAGAATAAGAACTGATGAAAAGGATCAGTTAAATCGCCACGGAAATCCAGGCATTTTTACACTCTTCACTTTCAAAGTTGACAAGTGTCATTGCGTTGAGGTCAACCTTGGTGTTCAAATAAGAATGCACCTACATTCCTTATAATGAAAGCCTAATAAATATTTTTAGAATATGTTATTAATAGAAACATCAATATATCTTCAATCTTTTAAATTTTCTTATAATGTTAATAAACTTGGAAACTTTTTTCTAACAGTGCAATGATACTGGGAAATATTTCTTTATTAGTTTTCATCTAAGTACATGAATTGCCTAAATTATAATTACCAGAATTTGTTGATCATGGTTCAGAGAAAAGCCAGGAGTTTTTCTGGATTAAGTTACCCCACAGCTTATTTTATTCCACTTGATTTACAATGATTTGTGTATAATCTCATGACTACACAGTTTACCACAAAAGTTTGATTAGTCAAGAAGGATATGAGACAATATTTGTTCTTATTGACTGTTGCCTGCCGAGGACTATGCCATCAATTCATGGATAGTAAACTCATCCAGATATGGGGTATACACATGAAGCTCTCTAATTCTCTCTTTATTTATCATTCCTATGTTATCATGCTTATATATTTATCATGCTTATTGAACTTTGAACTTAAAGTCTTTCTCAAAAGTTACTATCATTTCTTCCTATCATAAATAGACATCTATAGAAATGAAAATAGCTGAATTTGTATTTGATTCTTAAATCCCCAAATTGTAACTTATTAAGCAAAATTTTAATAAATGACTGAAAGTACAGACTTTTAAAAATAGCTGATAGATGACCTCATGAAAATCAAACTATAATTCTAATTTTACCTTAGAAATTCTAAAAATTTGGAAGGAAAATATATACATATGAACACAATTAGTTTTCTTTTATATATGTCTACTTTTTCTGTTTTAATTATAAATATTTAAGGTGTACAACAGGATGTTTCGATATATATACACATAGTGAAATGATTACTACAGTCAAGAAATTTATCCTATCTATCATCTTCCATGGGACCTTCTAGTCATCACAGTGTACATTAGATCTCTAGAGTTATTCCTCCTACATATCTTAAAGTTTGTACCTTTTTGTCAACATCTCCCAATTTTCTCCCCCCTCCCTCCCCTAGTAGGCTCCATTCTAACCCTCTGTTTCTATGCATTCTAGTTTTTTGTGGACTCCACATATAAGTAAGATCATGCAGTATTTTTTATTTCTGTTTCTGGCTTATTTCACATAGCATAACCTCCTCCAGGTTCACCCAGGCTGTTGCAAATAGCAGAATTTCCAAAAATGGGAAGCATTCCCTTTGAAAACTGGCACAAGACAAGGATGCCCTTTCTCACCACTCCTATTCAACATAGCATTGGAAGTTCTGGCCAGGGCAATCAGGCAAGAGAAGGAAATAAAGGGTATTCAAATGGGAAGAAAGGAAGTCAAATTGTCTCTGGTTGCAGATGACATGATTGTATTTTTAGAAAACCCCATCGTCTCAGCCCCAAATCTCCTTAAACTGATAAGCAACTTCAGGAAATTCTCAGGATACAAAATCAATGTGCAAAAATCACAGGCATTCCTATACACCAATAACAGACCAACAGAGAGCCAAATTATGAGTGCACTCCCATTCACAATTGCTACTAAGAGAATAAATTACCTAGGAATACAATTTACAAGGGATGTGAAGGACCTCTTCAAGGAGAACTACAAACCACTGCTCAAGGATATAAGGGAGGACACAAACAAATGGAAAAACATTCCATGCTCATGGATAGGAAGAATCGATATTGAGAAATGGCCATAATGCCCAAAGTAATTTATAGGTTCAATGCTATCCCCATCAAGCTACCAATGACTTTCTTCACAGAATTGGAAAAAACTACTTTAAACTTCATGCGGAACCAAAAAACAGCCCACATAGCCAAGACAATCCTGGGCAAGAAGAACAAAGCTGCAGGCATCAGGCTACCTGACTTCAAATTACACTACAAGGCTGCAGTGACAAAAAACAGCATGATACTGGTACCAAAACAGATATATAGACCAACGGAACAAAACAGAGGCCTCAGAAATAACACCACACTTCTACAACCATCTGATCTTTGACAAACCTGACACAAACAAGCAATGGGGAAAGGATTCTCTATTTAATAAATGATGTTGGGAAAACTGGCTATCCATATGCAGAAAATTGAAACTGGACCCCTTCCTTACACCTTATCAACTCAAGATGGATCAAAGACTTAAATGTAATACCTAGGACCATAAAATCCCAAGAAGAAAATCTGGGCAATAACATTCAGGACATAGGCGTGGGCAGAGACTTCAGGTCTAAGACACAAAAAGCAATGGCAACAAAAATCAAAATTGACAATTGGGATCTAATTAAACTAAAGAGCTTCTGCACAGCAAAAGAAACTATCATCAGAGTGAGCAGGCAACCTACAGAATGGGAGGAAAGTTTTGCAATCTATCCATCTGACAAAGGGCTAATATCCAGAATCTACAAAGAACTTAAACAAATTTACAAGAAAAAACAACCCCATCAAAAAGTGGGCAAAGGATATGAACAGACACTTCTCAAAAGAAGACATTTATGCAGCCAACAGACATATGAAAAAATGCTCATCATCATTGGTCATTAGAGAAATGCAAATCAAAACCACAATGACATACCATCTCATGCCAGTTAGAATGGCGATCATTAAAAAGTCAGGAAACAACAGATGCTGGAGAGGATGTGGAGAAATAGAAATGCTTTTACACTGTTGGTGGGAGTGTAAATTAGTTCAACCATTGTGGAAGACAGTGTGGTGATTCCTCAAGGATCTAGAACTATAAATACCATTTGACCCAGTGATCCCATTACTGGGTATATACCCAAAGTATTATAAATCATTCTACTACAAAAACATATGAACATGTATGTTTATTTCAGCACTATTCACAATAGCAAAGACTTGGACCCAATCCAAATGTCCATCAATAATAGACTGGATTAAGAAAATGTGGCACATATACACCATGGAATACTATGCAGCCATAAAAAAGATAAGTTCATGTCTTTTGCAGGGATGTGGATGAAGCTGGAAACCATCATTCTCAGCAAACTATCACAAGAACGAAAAACCAAACACCACATGTTCTCACTTGTAAGTGGGAACTGAACAATGAGAACACATGGACACAGGGAGGAGAACATCACACACTGGGGCCTGTTGGGAGTGGGGAGCTAGGGGAGGGATAACATTGGGAGAAATACCTAATGTAGGTGATGGGTTGATGGGTATAGCAAACCACCACAGCATGTGTATACCTATGTAACAAAGCTGTACATTCTGCACATGTACCCCAGAACTTAAAGTATAACTAAAAAAAGGAAAAAAGAAAAATAAATAAATAAAAATAAACATAAATAAAATCATTTCCAAGGCCATATTTTCTGTATCTTCTAGGAGTCTTATAGTTTCGGGTCTTATATTTAGGTATTTAATCTATTTTGAGTTGATTTTTGTGTGTGGTGTAAGATGAGTCCAGCTTCATTCTTTTACAGGTGGATATCCAGTTTTCCCAGCACTATTTATTGTGTCCTCTTGACAGCCTTGTTGAAAATTAGTTGATCATATATGCTTGCATTTATTCTGCATTCTCCATTTTGTTCCATTGCTCTATGTATCTGTTCTTATGCTAGTATCATACTGTTTTGACTACTATACCTTTTTAATATAATTTCAAATTAGGAAGTGTAATGGCTTCAATTTTGTTTTTTACTCAAGACTTTTTTTTTTGCCTATTTTGTGTCTTTTGTCGTTCTATGAATTTTAGAACCACTTGTCTGTTTTGTGAGAAATGTCATTGCAATTTTGATAGGGATTGTGTCAAATCTGTATATTATTTTGAGTAGTATGGGCATTTCAACAATATTAAGTCTTCTAATCTATAAACATGGGATATCTTGACATTTATTTGTGTCTTTCTCAATTTCTTGCATCAATATTACATAGTTTTTATCATACAGATCTCTCACTTTTTTGGGTAAAGTTATTCCTAGGTATTTTATTCTTTTTGATACTATAAAAAATGAGATTATTGTCTTAAATGACACAATTATTTTTAAAGTAACACACAAAAAACCCTTCCCTTATTTCTAATTCTAATAAATTATCATTTTATAAAACAGAAAATCTACAGCACAGGAAATTATCAATAGACAAAGATAATGGATGTAAAGAAGAGGAGGAAGAACTTTAGCATAGTAATCAGTGTACAGGAGAGTCCAGGGCAGGTGCAAATAGGCCATGATAGGAAAACTGTATACTTACAGGGACTGAGATCCTCCTGTTGACTCTAGGTCACCACCTGGGGTCTTGTTCATCTATTTGTGAAACCATGTGATCATAGGCAAGTTCTTAAATACTTCTGTGCCTCCATTTCCTCATCTCTAAAATGGGGGCACAAAATACCAATGTTTTGGACTATTAAATATCTCAGTTCTCATAAGGCACTTAACAACTCAGCCCACAATTGGCACATGATACATGTTAGCTAATATCATTATAGAAAGAGGTTTTCAATAGGATCAAATGTTGTAGAAAGTCAAGGAAAATAAAGAATCAGAAAACACCTTCAGATAATTATTATGAGGTTAAACAAATGAAATTTTATGTGCTAAAAGCAGAGAGATAGCTTTTCTTTGAAAGTAGGGGAAAATAAATTATTGTTTTGTGGATTAAATGAACCTATATACTCATTTTAGTGCCTGGCAAATAGATCAACAAATGCTAACGTGATTATTAATGTTATTAGTAGTAATGGCAGATTAAATTTTATATAGCTAAAGCTTAAAACAAATTACTGAGGATTTGGGCTTGAAAAAACAAGTAAAATTATTGCTAAATAAGAAAGCCAAGTCTTTCTTTTAGGCAGATTTCCCTTTTGATGTGAATTAAGGGAAAATATTTATCATTCACTGAGAAGTTTGCAGAGAAATGTTCAGATTTAAATTATTTTATCAAAGTAGAAAATTATTTGAATTAGTGAGGAAGGAGATTGTTCACTATGGAATATAAATATCAAAGAACGTGTAGAAAATGACAAAATGTTGTCATAGTCAAGGGAGAAGTAAAAAAACACTCAAGAGTAAGGAAGAACAGAGCACTAATAAAGAATGGAAAACAAGATGAAGGAGAAGTTTGGGGAGAAATAAGAGGCCTCTACAGAACTAAATCATCGCAAATGTCCTAAATTTAGTGCAAATTACATTGGCTCTGAAACTGGCTGAGCTTTACAGGAACTACCTGGGTTGGTCTCAGGAAGATAGTGGAGGAGTAGAAAGGGAGTAACCAACTGCATCAAATGCATGTGACTGGTTAATGTGGCAAAGACAGTGGTATGTGCTCCCATTTTCCTATCCTCCCGGCCATAGAGCTAGATTCAATTTCCATTATGTTTAGCAGTTAGGTGTGGCAATGACACTGAATTAGGCCCAAAGGAATGTAGCAGCTATATTGTGCATCATTTTTAACACTGACCCCTTTGTAAATAGTAAACCTTGCACCATTTTCTTCTTTTTTCTCTTCCCTCATCTGCCAGCTGTATGCCAAGAATCCAGGGGATGACTCTAGGGATCTAGGGGATGACTCTAGGGCTCTAGGGGATGACGAAGCCATTGCTGGGAAAGGACTTGGTCATAAGGTGGTGGCGTGGAGCAGCCCTCCTCCTTCTCCAACCTTCATCTAACAGTGGCATGAGCAAGAAAAAAACTTTCATTGTGCAAAGACATTCAGGTTTCATGAATGTCAGTAAACCTACCCAGATGAGAACTCTCTGTTGACCTTTAGGTTTGGCACAGTGTGGGTAATTGATAACCTTCAGCTAAGTTTCTAGTAGAATTATGAGAATGAAAGCATTATGACAATATATCCGAGAGACAGTGTCAGAAGAGAATGTAGAGACACAATTGAGGAGTTTTCCTGTGAAAGCCAATAAAGTGTATTTGTATGTATATATAAAGTAGAAAATATAAATGTATAATGAGGTGTGTGGTAGGCAGAATAATGCTACCTCAAAAGTCCACATCCTAATCTCTACAACCTGTGACTATATTAGGTCACATGGCAAGGGTGAATTAAGGTTGTAGGTAGAATATAGTTGCTAATTAGCAGACCTTAAAACAAGGAGTTATTCAGGTGGGCCTAATGTAAATTTACATAAATTCTTAAATAGAGGAGGAGGGAGAGGAATCAGAACCAGAGAGATGATATCGTGAGAACAGCTCAACTGGACATTGCTGGCTTTGAAGATCGAAGGGGGTCAGCATCTGGGAACTATAAAAGGCAATGAAATATTTTCTTCCTTAAAGCCTCCAGAAGGAACACAGCCCTGCCGACATCTTGCTCTTACACCAGTGAGGCCCCTTTTGGACTTCTGACCTCCATAACCGTAAGATAATAAATTTGTGTTGTTTTAAACCACTAAGTTTGTAATAATTTGCTACAGCAGCAATAGAGATCAAATTTAAAAAGCTCATTGTTTAAAAAACAACAAAAATGGCATGCCTAAGAATATACTTTATAAAGAATATGTTCATATATGGAGAAAATTACAAAATCTTAATGCATGTTATAAAAGAAAATCCATATAATTAGAGAAATATGATCTGCTTCTAAGTAGGAAGGCCAAATACTAAATGTGTTCAGTGTTCTCAAGCTAATGTATAGATTTAATGCAATAGCCCTAATATTCTCCAAGGCCTAATGTATTAGTCAAATATTAAATCCAGCTTGACGCAGTATTTTTTAAGTGCTTTTGTTTTGAAAAAGTGAAGCTAGAAAGCATTGAAGATTTGGATGTTCCTTGCCTCTCTGTTTCTCTCATCAAATTAATTTCATTACTTCCTACCACAGTTAGGTTTTTCCACATTCTCTAGGGTGAGAGGGTAGGAAGGTGGGGTATGATTGCCCTGCAATGTGCAGTCAATAAGCTGATTGGCCCTGTCTGGGTCACATAACTGCTCCTGAATGTGTTTGTGTCATGAAAAGAATGGGTATCATAATTGGCCCAGTCTGGGACACATGCCAGTCTTGTAGCCAGAGGAGATGGGTATTTTACCATAATAAGTAGGGACACAGATAAACAGAGTAGGTACTTAACTTTATTTCTAGGAATCTACTATAGGAAACCAGATGCAGAAAAATGTCTATGCAAACGTTCTTCATCATTGTAGTATTTATAAAAGTTAAGTAAACAATTTAAAAAATCCAACATAAGAAATAGTAAATTAAATTATGGCCTATCCACATGATGAAATACTTTGCAGTCATTAAAAATATTTTCCATGAGTTTCTAGAACTGATTGATAGAATTCAAAATCCATGGGGAAATGCTCAAAATAATAAGCTAGCAAAAACAAAATACAGAAGAAGATATAATATGGCCTAATGTTACAAAAAGGTATATATTTATACAACTTATCAAAATAATAATATACCTAAATAATATTAAACTTTATCTTGAACCTTTTCTGTTTTCAAATAAATAGCCTAAAGTGGCAGATACCTTAAAGTGTATAATTCCACATATAAGATTGTCTTTGTAAACTCTATAAATATTCAATTAGTGTAGACACATCTCTTGCCATGGTACCCAATGTTTTAATCCAATAGTTCTGAAGCTTGACTGTGTATCCCAATCACCTGGAGGGCTTGTTAGACCATAGATTGCTGAGCCTTATCCTCAGAATCTGACTCATCAAGTTTCTGGTGGGAGCTGACAAATTGCAACCCTAAGAAGTTCCATGTGATGCTAATGATAATGGTTTGAGGAGCACAGTTAGCTACAGCTCAAATTCTGACTAAATAAAATGCCTTCAACACTCCCCTCAGATGCACCTCTGAGCCTTCATCTAGCTTCTCCTTTTCCAGGTACCAACCCCACCACCATGCTTTCTCACCTGCTGAAATCCTCCCTGTTCAAGAATCAGCAGAGGGATCATCTCTCCCAAGAGGTATTTCCTTAACTTCCTAATCTGAATCATGTGATGTTCTCACCTGCTCTGAGTGTCTTGGCTGACTTCTGTCAGCCTCTCTGGAAGTCGACAAGCCAGTATATCCCCTACCATAGCTTTGAATAGATAAATGAACCTATTATTTTTATTGATCTATAATTATGTAAGGTGGTAGTTGTTATTCAATCAAATTGTACAAACCAGCAAACAGATTCACAGAGATTAGTTACCAATTCAGGGTTAAACAGACAGTGATTAGCAGGGGCAAGTCTCAACCCAGTTTTTCTGAATGCAAGTTTTATCTTTTCTATATTAGTCCATGCTGTTCTCCAACCATATATGACATATGCTATGCATATACAACTTTTTTTCCTACCACCTACTACTATGAGATAAATTTGGCTCAAAACTAATGGATTTGAAGGCTTCATCTTTGCATCCTTGAAGAGCCACCAGTAGCAGAAAAGTAGAAGGCAAAAGAAATGATTCTTATTTAAAAACAAAACAATTTCTGTTTAGCCAAAATGGTTTTTTGTAACAGACTTATTGAGATTTTTCATATATAATATACCTATTTAAAGTATACAATTTAATACTTTTTTAGTAATTCCATTGTGCAACCATCACTACAATCACTTTTGGAACACTTTCATCACCCTCAGAAGAAACCCATATCGTTTAACTTTCATCCCCCAACTCCTTCCTCTAGCCTTAGGAATCCACTATTCTCTCTCTCTGGATTTGCCTGCTGTGGACATTTCATGTAAATGGGGTCATGTCGCCTTGTGTGCCTGGCTTCTTTAAGTTAGCACAACGTTTAAGGTTCAGCCATGCTGTAGCCTGCACCAATAATTCGTTTGGTTTTATTTCACTTAAGATATACTATATTTTAACGTTTGTTCATCAGGTGATGGACTTTTAGGTTGCTTTCGCTTTTTGACTATTCTAAACAATGCTTCTGTGAACATTTGCGTATAAGGTTTTCATGGGAATATGCTTTCATGTCTCTTTGGGCATATACCTAAGAATGCAATTGCTAAATCATATAGTAATTCTATGTTTAACCTTTTGAGGAACTGCCAGACTGTTTTCCAAGATGGCTGCACCATTTAAAATTTTTTAAATTATGAACTTAGTTGATAAATTTTATTTGTTCTGTGAAAAACAACATTTAAACCAAATATATACTTTTCACTCGTTATTCATTGTCAGGCCAATACAACTGGCAGTCTCCTGGGTCTCTCTGAGGGAGGATCTCTGAAGAATCCTCACGCTCCTCACTTGTTCATGCCGTTTCATCTGGTCCATCTGTTACCCGTGGCTAATTTATCATTTCACTCATTGCCAATCTCCTAGTCTGACCATTTCTAGAATCCTGGAATAAGGCCTAATTGATTGAGCAGGTGACCTGTGGTTTCATGTAAGAAATTGAAGAAAAAGTTGGTGAAAACATGTAAGTTTACTCAACCAGCAGACAAGGTTTGGCCTTATTTTTTTCATTACTAATCATTTTTAACCTCTTGATATATTTCTGCTGAACTCATGGAAAGTACCATGCCATTGAAGTACTAATCAAGATATCTGTTTCCCATTTCAAAAATATTTATCTGTAATCTCTTATAGCCTGTTCTTTTATTCATGTTTCAATTAGGCTTTTCCATAATCAGAGTTAGGTATCCTCTTAAAAAAAATCAAATTTACAAAATGCTTCAAATTAGAAAAGAGTCGTAAAGGTGGGCAGCCTATAAGCCTACTGCATTAAGATTAAGTTTACAGTAATTCTGAAAACGAATAAGCCATTGAAATTGTGATTTTTTAAATTAATGAGGAGTTGGCAGTACTCTGTGGGATTTTAATATTTCTCCAACAAAATAAGAATCGTATGTTTCAGAGCACAGGCTTTGGAGTCTGTAGCCTCCAAGCTGAGTGACCTTAGGCATGTAATTAAATCTCTCTAGTTTCTCATTGGTAAAATTGGGCTATCGATAAGATTACCATCTTCTTACAGGATTTTTGCAAGAATTAAACCTGTTATGTAGCCAAAGCTCATTGCCTAGCCCTTCGAAGATAGCAAGTACTCATAGATGTTAATTATTATTATTGTATTACTGCTAGCAAAAAGAGCAATCAATCATCTCTGAAAGAAACTATTAACTATTAAAATGTGTCAAATAATAGAAATAAGAAGTCTGTAATGAAAAACAGCAAAGGATGTTTTGCCTCCAACTTCTCAAAAACTAAAATGGTTTTTAGAATTGGTTTTGGTACAGTCCCCCTTCAACAAACTCACCTGCTTTCAAGCACTAGTTGAGTCTTCTCCCAGGCTATTGTAGCAATTTTTTACAGCTGTCTTCCTTGCCAGTTCACCTTTCCTTCTTTACCATATCAATCTTCAAATAGTTTCTTCCAAATGGTCCCTCCTTTTTAAGCTGTTTCTCAGCTTTTCAGACACAAATCGCTGTCTTCATTACCATCGCTTGAATCTGGTTCACATCTTTCATGCTTATCACTCCTATTTTTATCTTTTACCAGTTCTACCTCCCTTTTTCCCTTTGTATTTTGAAAATTAAGTCTTCAGAAAGATTGCTAAAATAGTATAATGAATATTCAAATACCTTCACCTAGATTCATCAATTGTTAATTTGCCACATTGACTAATTTTATGGTATGTATTTTTTCAGGATCACTTGAGAGTTCAATGTAAACATCTTGATATTTTACCCTAAATACTTCAGCATGTCTCTCCTAGGAATAATCATTATACTCTGGAAATTTAGCATTGTATAATTGTATTACCTAATACATAATTCATATTTAAACTCTTCCACGACTGGGCCACTGGAGTTGTCTATTAAATGTCTTATTCCCAATCTAAGTTAATGGAACCACTATCCATCATTAACAGCATGTTTACAAACCATGCAAAACATGTCTTTAAGGTTTTTTGTCCAATAACCCCACATTTTGCAACATTTTGATTCCAAACTGCATTAGTTAATCAATAGATTTTGAACTGTCAGCAAAAGGTTAAATTTTATTTTGGGTAAATATCTATTATACCTTTTATAGACTTAATGTTGACAACAGTATTTAGACTCCTTCCCACACCTCTGGAAGGGATACATGAACCCCCAAATTGAGAACCATTATCTTAATAAATGTGAAACTACTTAACCTGCCCTGTAAATCCCTTACACTGTGTCCCTTCCTGCCTCTGGCCTAATTATCCACCTCACCTTGTTAAAGAAAACCTGAAAGGTTAAAGTAGTAAAGGCAGTAAAATTTTACTTAGGAACTATTGAAATAGGGTAAAAGAGACCTTAGTATAGAATTGGGCTCAATTCTGAATACAACAAGACAAATAAGAATTTATAGCCAAGAAGCATGTTTTTATGTTGTTTGTTTGGGGAGAGTGTGGAATTACTAAGAGGAGACATTAAAGGTAAGGGAGGTTCTTGCTAATCTGACCTAACAGGATTCTTGCTGAAGGAAGGTCAGGGTGATCAGCTATCATTTCAGGAATGGTGGGAGGGAATGAGGAATTTGATCAGATATCAAGATTGAGGGATTCTCCCTAAACTGACTTGGCAGAAATCTTTCTAAAACTAGGATATACAGTCCTGAGTACAAGGGCCAAGGACAGGCCTATTAAGAAAAGGTCTTTTAAGTCTATTGATAGATGTAGATCAAGTCTATTAAGACTCCTATTATAGGAGTCTGGCTAAAGTTTGGTCAAGGAGAGAGTCTCTAAACTCCTTTTTACATGCTATACTCCAGCCATTTTTGCTGTTCCTCCAAATATTTCACATTTACATCCTTTCTTTATCCTGTTCCCAAAGCTTGCAATCTACTTGTCTCCTTTTTTACCTGTCAAGACATGGGTCAAATATCATGTTCTCTGTAAGGACCACTCTTCTCACACTGACATTCCTAGTCTTATTTGAATGACTTCTCAATAATTTGATGATATCTCTATCATAGCATGTATTGATTGATTGATTGATTGAGATGGAGTCTTGCTCTGTTGCCCAGGCTGGAGTGCAGTGGCGCGATCTTGGCTTAATGCAACCTGCATCTCCTGGATTCAAGTGATTCTCCTGCCTCAGCCTCCTGAGTATCTGGGATTAACAGGCCTGCACCACCATGCCCAGCTAAGTTTTGTTTGTTTGTTTGTTTGTTTTTAAGTAGAGATGGGGTTTCACCATGTGGGTCACTCTGGTCTCAAACTCCTGACCTCAAGTTATCTACCTGCCTCGGCCTCCCAAAGTGGGATTACAGGCATGAGCCACTCCTCCTGGCCTATCATAGCTTTTATCACATTCTATTAGAATTACTGGTTTGTCTCACTTTGTACAAGAGATAGTAAGATACTAAAGTTCACAGCCCCTCATTATTTTCTTCTGTGGCCTTGCACTCAGAGATCATTAATAAATATATGGCTAATAAATTAAGCAACTAACTCTTGGGCAGACAGTGAAGGCAATTAGTACCTTGGTGATAGTGGTCTATTGGTTCTCAAGCATTTTGGGGTCTAGAACTACTTTGATCATATACAAGTTCAGAACCCATTCCCCACAAGGATGTTTACATGAATAGCCACATAAAATTTCTTACAATGTTAGGTCAGTGAACTTGGTCTCAGCTTATAACTTCTGTCTTGAGAGAAAAGGATGTTCTGTTCTTCTGATTATGGGGTGGGTACCACTTACATGAGGGTCGTATGACCTATTTCAGGGGAAGGACTGAAAATTCTAAGTTTTATGGACCACTTAAGGGAAGAAGGATGGAAGATGGTCAGGCTTTCCTGCTTCTGTAATTTTCTCAGCTTCCTTCAACTTAAAATATTCAGTATACCAAAGTGTTATATTGGGGTAGTGTGCTCTGAATCCATCAGGAGAAAAGGATAAAGAAATATGAAGTGAAGGGACACATTTAGACTAGTATTTGTTGTCTTAAACTAAAATTAATGTAATTATTGCTTGAAATAACACAAATGTAAAAGACATACTACATAGAGTACAGAGCTAGAGGATAAGGAAAGAGTTGGTGGGAGGGAGAGTCCATATCTCCACCAATACTGTATTTATTGTTTTCTGTTGCTATATTTAACGAGAAAATAAGCAGTAGGATAGGATATCATTTTTCTTTCTATTGTGGTTAATGGGCACAAATTACAAGATAAAATGTGTCTGAATAATGTCTTTGTAATTAGTGACTGAGTATGTCATTGCAATAAAGGAAGGTAATATCCTGGGTTGGTTGAACTTCAATTGTGATGAATTGTGTAAATGAAAATACCTGAAGAATTAACTAAATCAAATTACTTTTGGAAAAATGGATGAGAGAACACACATGACTGTAACAATGTACGTGTATACTAGCAAAAGTATACTAGCAAAAGTGTTCTTGAGTTGCTTCCATGAAATCCATGAAATTAGGGATGTTTCCATTTGAAACTAAATTATTAAGTTCTTTTAGAAAACTATTATAATGGGATTTTAGAAACCTATTATAATGGAATCAAGTTGGTATTTGCACATCTTTTGAAATGTTACTGCATTGATAGAATCATTTTAAACAAAATTGTTGCCCACAGATAGTTCAAATATGTGGAGATGCCATCAAGGAAACTATCTGTGTGCTAGATATTGATAAACAATTTTACAACTGTCTCTATTTACATTGTAAAACTGCCTCTTCAAACAACTTCTCTAAAATGACTTCTTTACATGTTAACTTTCATAAAGTTTAAATAGATTTAAAGAAAAGCTGTTTTCTATTAAATAACATTTTGGTAAGCATCCCACTATTTTATCTCAGTTCTATAAAAAGGAATAAACAAACTAAATACATCAATGCCTATTACTGCTTGAATATAATACCTTCTTCACTTATTATTTATGGGGGAAAATACTGAAAAGACAGGAAAGCATAAATTAGATGTAGAAGACAGGCTAAGACACAGATAGGGAGAGGAGTTTGTCCCTTCAGCTACTATTGTTAATAGGAAGAATGTGTAATTGATTATCCAAGTCGAGACACTTCAGAGAGTCCAAAGTGGCTATTACTAATTATGCTGGGGCAATGGGTATAAAATTAGGCCTTTCTCAGGAGAACTGGGTCATATGAAGTGGGTCATATGCTCACCCTAATTAAGCATCTGTTAACATGCCAAACATAGGGACTCTTTGACAGCAAAAGAATAATAATTGTGGCCCTCAAGGGTCCCACAGTCTAACAGGTGAAAGAGTACATTTGTCCTGCAAAACTTACTACAGAAAGGCACTATTTTCCCAGCCAGCTGTGCCTCATAACACCTTTCTCACCCCCTGTTAATGTAGGTTTCCTACATTTAAGTAGGAGCACAAGAACACTCTTGCTGTCAGAATTGTGCATGCCACAGAACGCTTGAGCCAGTTCTGAGTGTTAGCTCACTCTCTGAGGACTTATGAGATAAACAGCATTGATCTTGAATCTCTACATTGACACTTTCAAGTAGATAACAATTTTCTCATTGTTTATAATATTCTGGGCACTATTCTATATATTGGCTTCCACACATATATTGACCCACACAATCTTCAAAGCCACTCTGTGACATTGATCCTACTGTCACCCCAATTTACAGACGACAAAATATCTGTAACATTTTATACCTCAAAGAGGTTAATTAACTTATTCTAGGACACAGCTCATAACCGAGGAAACTAGATTCAAATCCAGAAATGTAGCTCCAAACCTGTTATCTATAATCACTACACTTTACTGAATTTAACAGAATACCAGGTTCAACTTGGAACTGACATCTATGAATTAATAATTGTTATCAGTTCAACTGTAATATAAGTAGGTTTAGTGTTATTAATCTGCTTGTATAGCTATATGTACTTCCCTTATAATTGATTATCTTTCCCCAAATATGTATGCTTAAAAATAAAGGAGTCTAAAATTGCTTGGAAGATATATTATCCTTTCACAAAATAAATATATACTAATGTTATTGAAGAAAGGCAGGAGTCCATGTTTTAAGGGTCAGAGAAAAAATCACTATTTAAGCTCCAAAACCCACAGGAAACCACAATCCCTTATCCAACAGAGCAATCAACTGAGTGGTCCAAGTATCCATCATTCCAAATATACCTCCCCAAAGGCCAAATGAAGATGATTGGTTCAATCAAATTCTTCAGTCAGAAAAGCTATTTTTTTTCCTTTTTTTAACATGCTGATCACATAAAGATGACTGACTTGTACCTACACTGTGAGTAAGTTAGTTTAACTTACATTTCAATTTCTGAACTCTCTAAATAGTTTCAATTACTAGAACAGTTTCAGATATCAGAAGGACATGAAGAGGATTCTCATGGCCTATCATCTGCATGAAGAAGTATTCTATCCGGTTATTCTAAGTTCTCTGCATAATTGGGTTTATATTATAAATGTTTGCTAACAGAATTAATTGGAGTCCTCTTGCTTTTGATCTAAATAACTGAAAAACATTCTAAATTGCATTTGTTCACATTATTTCTTTTATACATATAAAGACTTTAAGGTATCTCCACCAGTCCTTAATGAGGCAGTATGAAACAGTAAACTTAGAGTGAATTGGGTTCCATTGCTGTCTGCTCCTGTAATTTAGTCATTATTGAATGTTTTAGTCTGTTTTCACACCAGTATAAAGAACTGACTGAGGCTGGGTAACATAAAGAAAAGTTCAATTGACTCACAGCTCTGCATGGCTGGGGAGGCCTCAGGAAACTTACAGTCACAGCAGAAGGTGAAGGATAAGCAGGCACCTTCACAAGGCAGCATGAAAGAGAGCAAGCAATAGGGGAACTGCCAAACACTTAAACCACCAGATCTTGTGAGAATTCACTATCATGAGAGCAACACTGGGGAAACTATAGAACTGAAAATAACCAGCCTGAATATTACAAAGATGATGTTGTTCCCCCATGATCCAATCACCTCCTACCAAGTCCCTCCCTCTACATCCAAGGATTACGGTTTGAGATGAGATTTGATGAGGACACAGAGCTAAACCATATCATTGAGGAAAACACTTGACAGTTTATGCCCTGGTTTTCCAAACTATAAAATGAGATGATTTCCCACCTATTTAATTTTAAATATTGGTTCAAAATTAAAATAGAATAATACATACAAATATACTTTGTAAATTATAAAGCTCTATATGTTTCATATTATGAAATATGGGTTGCTGGACAATATGAACAGATCCCAAGGTATAATCTGAAAGTTGAGAGCTTATTGTCTGATACTTTTTTTCCTTACTGCATTTGACTTCTTGATACAATAATCTATAATCTATATTCCTATTTTGTGAAGGTAATATATTTTATAATGTTTATTCCTCCCTTCAATATGGGGTCCAGTCAAGAATTACATATTGCGCTTAGTTGTCATATCTCTTTAAGCCTCTTTTTATCTAAAAAAAATTTTTAACTTTCATGACACTGATATTTTCATAGTATATATCACTTATTTTTATACAAATGATATTCAGTTTGAATGTGTCTGATAGTGTCTTGTGATTATATTCAGATTGTCTCTCCAGCCTGAACATTACAAAGATGATGTTGCTGCCTTCTTTTGTTGGTACATCCAAAAGCACATGATGTCCAGTAGTTCCTCATTCCTAATATTAAGCTTAAGATGATGTGTTAATGACATACTTAGGGAAAAACCTTGAACCTACCAGAGACTGTGGGGAGACATTATGGACCATGTAAATATCCTGTTCCTCAGATAACCCACTATCCAAAAAGGTTTATTATCTCTTAATTCTTGCCTGAACAGAATTACTATCACATTTGAAAATTCTGACTTAAAAAAAATTTCCATTACTTTCTACTTACGTTCTCACAAGTATGTATACATTATTTGAAAATTTTATATTTGTTTTAATAGGAAAACATATTTATTGAATATATTGTTCTCTATTTCTTTCTCTCTCTCCCTCTCCCTGTTTCTCCCTCTCCCTGTCTGTCACCACCCACCTGGTCTCACTGCTCACTATGCCCCCACCAATCTCCCCTCCTGGCTCCCTCCCAGCTCTAACCCTTCCCCCTCTGCTTCCCTTCCCCCTCTGCTCTCCCTTCCCTCTCCGTCCTCCCTCCCCCAACTATTCCCCTTTTGCCCTCTATCCCCCCTCCCCCGTGTATACCCTCTTGCTACTTCTCCCATCCCTCCCACACACCCACCCCGGCACTGCAAGCTCTCCACCCACTCCTCAGCCAGCCCCACCCCCGCCACGTGATCCCCACCCCTGCGCACCCCCAGCTGCTACACACTCACACGCCCACAAGCTCTCCCCCACGCACGTTCCCATCCCCATATTTTTTTTAATTTTATTTTTCTTTAAGTTACTGGATTACAGGTGGTATTTGGTTACATAAGTAAGTTCTTTAGTGGTGTTTTGTGAGATCCTGGTGCACCCATCTCCCAAGTAGTATATGCTGTACTGTATTTGTTGTCTTTTATCCCTCGCCCCCTCCCACTCTTTCCCGCAAGTCCCCAAAGTCCATTGTATCATTCTTATGCATTTGCATCATCATAGCTTAGCTCCCAACATCAGTGACAACATACCAAGTTTGGTTTTCCATTCCTGAGCTACTTATAATAGCCTCCAGTCTCATCCAGGTCATTGCAAATGCTGTTAATTAATTCCTTTTTATGGCTGAATAGTATTCCATCATATGTATATCACAGTTTCTTTATCCACTTGGTGATTGATGGCTATTTGGGTTGGTTCTACGATTTTGCAGTTATGAATTGTGCTGCTATAAACATGCACGTGCAAGTATCTTTTTTGAATATTGACTTCTTTTCTTCTGTGTAGATTCCCAGTAGTGGGATTGCTGAATCAAATGGTAATTCCACTTTTAGTTCTTCAAGGAATCTCCACACTGTTTTCTACAGTGGTTGTACTAGTTTACATTGCCACCATCAGTGCAGAAGTGTTTCCTGTTCACTGCATCTTTGCCAACATCTACTGTTTTTTTGATTCTTTGATTATGGCCATTCTTGCAGGAGTAAGGTGATATCACATTGTGGTTTTTATTTGCATTTCCCTGATCATTACTGATGTTGAACATTTTTTCATATGGTTGTTGGCCATTTGTATATCTTTTGAAAATTGTCTATTCATGTCCTTACCCTGCTTTTTGATGGGATTGTTTGTTTTTTTTCATACTTATTTGTTTGAGTTCATCATACATTCTGGATATTAGTCCTCTGTCAGATGTATAGATTGTGAAGATTTTCTCCCACTCTGTGGGTTGTCTGTTTAATCTGCTGACTGTTCCTTTTGCCATGCAAAAGCTCTTTAGTTTAATTAGGTCCCAGCTATTTATCTTTCTTTTTATTGCATTTGCTTTTGGGATTTTGCTCATGAAGTGCTTGCCTAAGCCAGTGTCTAGAAGGGTTTTTCCAATGTTATCTTCTAGAGTTTTTATAATTTCAGATCTTGGATTTAAGTCCTTAATCCATCTTGAGTTGATTTTTGTATACAGTGAGAGATAAGGATCCAGTTTCATTTTCCTACATGTGGCTGGCCAATTATCCCAGCACCATTTGTTGAAAAGTGTGTCCTTTCCCCACCTTGTGTTTTTGTTTGGTTTGTTGATCAGTTGGCTGTAAGTATTTGGGTTTATTTCTGGGTTCTCTATTCTGTTCCATTGGTCCATGTGCCTATTTTTGTACCAGTACCACCAGCTGTTTTGGTGACTATGGCCTTATAGTTTGAAATCAGGTAGTGTGATGCCTCCAGATTTGTTCTTTTTGCTTATCTTTGCTTTGGCTATTTGGGCTTTTTTTGGTTCCATATGAATTTTAGAATTACTTTTTCTAACTCTGTGAAGAATGATGGTGGTATTTTGATGGGGATTGCATTGAATCTGTAAATTGCTTTTGGCAGTATGGTTATTTTCACAATGTTGATTCTACCCATCCAGGAGCATGGGATGTGTTTCAATTTATTTGTGTTTTTTATGATTTCTTTCAGCAGTGTTTTGTAGTTTTCCTTATAGAGATCTTTTGACACCTTTGTTAGGTATATTCCTAAGTATTTTATTTTTTTGTTTGTTTTTTGCAGCTGTTGTAAAAGGGGTTGAGTTCTTGATTTGATTCTCCACTTGGTCACTGTTGGTGTATAGAAGAACTACTGATTTGTGTACATTAATCTTGTATCCATAAAATTTGCTGAATTCTTTTATCAGTTCTAAGAGCTTTCTGGAGGAGTCCTTAGGGTTTTCAAGGTAAACGATCATATCATATCATCAGCAAAAGGGACAGTTTGACTTCCTCTTTACTGATTTGGATGCCCTTTATTTCTTTCTCTTGTCCAATTGCTCTGGCTAGGACTTCAGTACTCTGTTGAAGAGGAGTGGTGAGAGTGGCCATCCTTGTCTGGTTCCCATTCTCAGAGGGAATGCTTTCAACTTTTCCCTATTCAGTATTATGTTGGCTGTGGGTTTGTCATAGATGGCTTTTATTACATTAAGGTATGTCCCTTGTATACCGATTTTGCTGAGGGTTTTAATCATAGAGGGATGCTGGATTTTGTCTAATGCTTTTTTTTTCTGCATCTATTGAGGAGATCATGTGGTTTTTGTTTTTAATTCTGTTTTTGTGGTGTATCACATTTATTGACTTGCATATTTTAAACAATCTCTGCATCCCTGGTATGAAACCCACTTGATGATTGTGGTGGATTATCTTCTTGATATGTTGTTGGATTTGGTTAGCTAGTATTTTGTTAAGGATTTTAGCATACTTTCTCCAAGACAGGCCGTATGATAGGGCATAAAATGAGCCTCGATAAATTTAAGAAAATTGAAATTATATAAAGCACTCTTTCAGACCACAGTATAATAAAACTGAAAATCAACTCCAAAAGGAACCTTCAAAACCAAGCAAATACACAGAAATTAAATAACCTGCTCCTGAATGAGCATTGGGTCAAAAACAAGATCAAGATGGAAATTTAAAAATTCTTCTAACTGAATGACAATAATGACACAACCTATCAGACCTCTGGGATACAGCTAAGGCGGTGCTAAGAGGAAAGTTCATAGCCCTAAACACCTATATCAAAAAGTCTGAAAGAGCACAGACAATCTAAGGGCACACCTCAAGGAACTAGAGAAACAAGGACAACCCAAACCCAAACCCAGCAGAAGAAAGGAAATAACTGAGATGAGAGCAGAACTAAACGCAATTGACACACACAAAAAAATACAAAAGTTAAATGAAACAAAGCTGGTTCTTTGAAAAGATAAATAAAATTGATAAACCGCTAGCAAGTTTAACCAAGAGAAGAAGAGAGAATATCCAAATAACTTCACTGAGAAATGGGAAATATTACAACTGATGCCACTGAAATACAAAAGATCATTCAAGGCTACTGTGAACACCTTTATGCACATAAACTAGAAAACCTAGAGGAGATGGATAAATTCTTGGAAAAATAGAACTCTCCTAGCTTGAATCAGGAAGAATTAGACACCCTGAACAGACCAATAACAAGCAGTGAGATTGAAATGGTAATTTAAAAATTACCAACAAAAAAAGGTCCAGGACCAGTCAGATTCACAGCAGAATTCTACCAGACATTCAAAGAAGAACTGGTACCAATCCTTTTGACACTATTCCACAAGATAAAGAAGGAACCCTCTCTAATATATTATATGAAGCCAGTATCATCCTAATACCAAAACCAGGAAAGGACACTACCAAAAAAGAAAACTACAGACCAATATCTTTGATGAACATAAATGCTAAAATCATTAACGAAATGCCACCCCATCTTTTTTTTAAAGACAGTTTTCCTCTGTTACTCAGGCTAGAGTGTAGTGGCACAATCACAGCTTGCTGCATCATTGAACGCCTGGGCTCTAGTGATCCTCCTGCTTCAGCCTCCTGATTAGCTGGGACTTATAGACACACATGCACTACCATGCCCAGCTAATTTTATTTTTTTTTTGGAGACAGGGTCTTTCCAAATTGCCCAGGCTGGTCTAATGAACTCCTGGCCTCAAGCGATCATCCCACCTCAGCCTCCCAAAGTGCTGGGATTACAGGCATTAGCCCGTTGCACCTAGCTCCTCTGCTATATGTTTGAACTTAACTCTATCATAAATTTATATAATTACTGTATGTATTATATTTTATTTTCTATGGTGTTCTCTACTGGATATGTGTTTACTTTGTAAAGAATTTTCGTTTTGAACTTATGAAGGTTAATATTCTTAATCGTTACCTTTGTAGAATCCTTAACCCTTCTTTTCTTGTATACCCTTTTACACGCTGTTGTTTAAAAATATTATTTTTTGGCCGAGTGTGGTGGCTCACACCTGTAATCCCAGCACTTGGGAGGCCAAGGTGGGTGAATTATTTGAGGTCAGGAGTTTGAGACCAGCCTGGCCAACATGGCAAAACCCCATCTCTACTAAAAATACAAAAAATTAAGCCTGGGTGGTGGTGTGCCCCTGTAGTCCCAGCTATTCCGAAGGCTGAGGCAGGAGAATTGCTTGAACTTAGGAGGCAGGGTTGCAGTGAGCTGAGATCATGCCACTGCACTCGAGCCTGGGTGATAGAACGAGACTCCATCTCAAAAAAAAAAAAAAACAAAAAAAACAAATTCCTTGACTCCCATACATTGCCTATTCAACAATCGGTAGCCACAATTCACTTCTCCCTTTCCCTTTTTCTGTTGCAGACTTTCTCTTCTGTAAGTACACATAACATTTGCTTATATTCTTCCGCCATCTTCCTACTTGTTTGTCTTGTCTTCATAATTATATCGTATGCTCATAATATCAATGTTTTCTGCTCACCATCAGTCCTTTTGCTGAATTTTTCCCAATTATATAGTTGTATAACATGTATTAACTAGTAATTTCCTCAAGAGGTACACTTCTGAATAATATTCCCTGCTTGCTTAAATGTTTAAAACTGTTTTTTCATGCTCGCCTCGGCAACACACATACTAAAAAGCACCTGTTTTTCCTATAGTCCTGATAATTAAAGTACAGCTTGGCTGAATAAAACTTATTCTTTCTTCATAACTTCCCTGAGCTTCTTAAAAATTACTGGTCTACTAGTCCTTGTATTAAAAGTTGCTCAAAGTCTGATAACAAGCCTAATTTTCTTAACCTAATTAATACTTTGATCATTTTGCATGGAAGCCCTAAAGATATTTTTCATCTTTCAAATCTAGTAGTTTTAATAGGCAAAGAATGGACCCCTTTTGATTTGTAGATTTGTCTTATTAATAGAATGTTTACTTGGATTATAACATTAAATATTAGTTCTGTTACATTTCCCCCCCATAGGGACCTCAGTTATGTGTATGTTGAACCTTCTTAGTTTGACTTCCTTCTTATCACTTTGTCCGTGACCTTCATCTCTTTTCTTTTTTCTTCTTTTATTTCATTCTCATTTTCTTGGATGTTACGCCTATCTTCAGTATACTTAAATTTGTATTTGAATCTTTTTTCCCTTGTGCATCTTATTCTTTACTTCTGAAGTGGTTTGGAGTTTTCTTCTATTTTTTCCCTAAAATTGATCAGCTGTGATATACTTTCTCTTCTTTTTTGTCCATTTCTATTTAGTTTGTTATTCAATTTCTGATTATAATTTTGTTTTTTAAATCTCCAAATGCTTTTTAAATATACTAAATGACATTTGTAATATGTCACACTATTTTTCTGCTTCATAATTGTTGGGGAAGGAGGGAATTTTTATTACTTAAAATGTTATAATTTGCCTTTTCTGTTTCTTTACCATGAATTTTTTTTCTATTTTTTCAACTGCCTTCTGACAAGGGTTTCATCAAGCACACACTCTTTAGCCAGTTCCAGACCAGCCTAACTAACATGGTGAAACCCCCATCTCTACTAAAAATACAAAAATTACCTGCGTGTGGTGGCTTGTGCCTGTAATCCCAGCTACTCGGTAGGCTGAGGCAGGAGAATTACTTTAACCCAGGAGGTAGAGATTGTGCCACTGCACTCCAGCCTGGGCTACAAGAGCAAAATGCTGTCTCAAAAAAAAAAAAAAAAAAAAGAAAAGAAAAAAGTACAGTTTCTTTAATGAGTGGTGGTGGTGGTAGTGGTGATTGTATGAAATTAGGAGAGGATGACATGTCATTTTTTCTTTCTACAAGGTATTTTATTTTCCCCTTTTACTTTCTTCTTTCCCTACACCTACCACTTTTCTGGGAATACCACCCTTGTTTATTTACTTCTCTTACAGAAGTAAGGCTTCTCTGAGGTTGCCATTCTTGGTCCCACTCAGGTCAAGTTCTTTTCCTGTAGCTGATACTTTCAGTTGCCACATTCCAGTCCTGAGTTTAATATTTTGGAACTGGTTTTGAATGTATCTTTCTGAAGGGGATTCTATCTGTGTTTCATCTATATCTTAGGTACTCTTTCAACTCTGACACACAAAAGTGAACAGCTGTCCTTCCCCCACTCTCATAGGCTTAAAGCATCAGGAAGAGCTCTTTTGAAAATTAGTGTATATTTCTTTAATCAAAAGAAATGGAAACTTCAGAGAATTTTGTGTCCGCCATGTGTGATTCAATTTGTGCCCTTTGCTTTCTCATTCTATAATTTTTGAGATGAATGTGTGAAGTCATTGGATTCAGGCTACACAATTATTCCCCAAACCCTGAATTTGGCTTTATTACTGACTAAAGATGAGTAAGTAAGGCGAAGAGAAGGGAGAAAGAATTGAAAAATGACTGGAAAGTATGACATAATCAAGAAAAGATAAAAAATAGAGACTGATAAGGAAAGAGACAAGGAAGGGCAGCAATATAAAAGGTGAGAAGACAGCAATTAAAAAGTATCAAGACTGAGAGTGACCTAGGGAGATTATATACATACACATATTCACAAAATTATACATGCAAGTCATTAAGGAAAAACTAGTTAGATGACACAGTAGTAAGTTCTTCATCTATATAACAGGAATAATTATACCTCATAGGAATTATGTAAGAATGAAAGGAATTCTTATATGTAAATAGGATATTAGTGTATTATAAACACTCAATAAATGTTAACTATTAGTTAGAAAACAAGAATGCAAGTTTGCAGAGAGACTGACAGGCATATGCATATTCACAGAAACAGAAAGTTACAAAGAAATCAAACTTTCAAGTAAAAACATTTTTACTCCGCTATTAAAGAGGAAACTTCCTCTTGACTCAGGTCCTATGACTATGATAAAGCATGGAAATGCAAGAGGTAAAACTGATATATATAATGAAATTACTCATTAATACATGCTCACTTTAAGCTCAAACATACGTGGTTTAATGCACTGAGGTGGTATATGTCTCACATTTGTATTTATTTGAAAATATAAATTGAAGTATTTTGAAAAGTCTTAAATTATAAAAATACATTTAGAAATACATTTGAAAAGCATAAAAGGTAGACAACCTTAAAAAAATTATGCCGAGTTTTCTCTTTATCTTTTTTGTTCTTTGTAAAATTAATTTTTTCCATGATTACCTTGTCTTTATTTTTCCCACTCTATCATATTTATTTTGGTCTTTTTAGCAGGTACAAATATTTCTAAAGCTCCTTAACATAGGCTCAAAAAATGTTAGACTTGGAAAAGGACTTTATTTTCTAAAAGAAATTAGCTTCTCTTCTTCTCTTTTATATATGTTTTAAGGTTGAAAAATTGAAGACACATGAATATCAATAAATTGTATAGTACTACTTTATGTGAAGCTCTCTTCTCAACCAAAACATTAAGAAAAGGTGTAAGACATATCCCCATCTTTAAATGAGTTATAATAGGTACCTTATTACCCACATAAACTATTATTTTATACTAGTGTCATTGTATATCTATGTGCCTAAGCCTTGAAATTAATCACGTTAATTTGAAAGATAGCCTGATATATTAACATCACCATCACAGGAGATTTCATTCCTATGAAACTGCTTAGGTCACTAGAAACTAACTTTACCAAAGCCAGCATTTAACTGTCTCTTTAATCTTGACCTCTTAACAGCATTTGACAATGTCTGTTGCTGCTTCTTGCAATGCTTTCATTGCCAAGCTTCCATGACCACACACTTGCCTGCTTTGCTCCTCTCCTGACTAGTCTCACTTTTTTAGATCCTTCTCCTCTACCAGACCTCTAGTTATTGAAGTACTCTAGAGCTCTGTCTTGAACAATGTCTCTTCCCTATGCACATCATCTCCCTACAAACCTTCCTCTGCTCCCATGGTTTCAATATCATCTATATGCCAATGTCTCTTAAGTTTTACATCTTCAAACTGAAATGATTAAGTGACTCAATGTAAAAACTTCAACAAACAATTGCCATCTTCTTTTGAATGCCTAAGAGTAGTCATTGACTAGTTTTGTAGATTATGCATTGTACAACCCTAGAGGAATATCATTCAGATTGAACATGATATGAACATCTTATATAAATTGTTTATCTTACTTATAATCTGGAAAAGTAGATTCAACTAAATTCCAAGGTTTCTCCATATACTAAACACCTGGAGCTAGCTATTATACTTTTACTATCTCCTTTCCATTTTAAGCAAAACTGAAGTTATACTTTCATTATTCTAATATTCAAAACTAGAAATTAGTAATTGGTTTTAGAACTTGCTAATACAGGCAATTGGAAAACTTTTATAAAACTGAATAGAAATATATCCTCACCAAAGATAGCAAGCAAAATTTTGAAAAATATTCTGCGGTTACTCCAAAAAAATTAATACAGACTAGGATCATGTTAATACATCTACAACTACATTTTACTAGTGGAAAGGAAGAACAGGATTCAGTGATAAACTCGAAGACATAAAGCAGATACGTAAACAAGTCTTCCATTAAATAAAACAGCAAGTAAACTAAAACATTGCCAGACTCCCTTGATAATTAGTGCATGAATGACAGTGTCCTATATTTCATTGGTTTAAGCATAAATGATAATTATTAAAGTAATCCTGCAGTTTTCAGTAGGCTGACTGTGAGTTTCCAGAAATTTTAAGATTCATAATATGTCTTCTAGTCTAATATACAAAGCCTTGACACTCTAGTCTAGCTGGGATTCTTATGTCCAAATTAAAGAAATTCAAAAATAGTCTATTCTTAACTGATTGAAGAAATCCTCAAGCAGCTTCCATTCTAACAGATTCATATATATTTCTGATTTTTCCTACCAAATGAAAATGAGCTTTCGAACAGATTTACTTCCCAAAAGATGTTAAAGAATTAAGAAAAATCAGCTTATGCAAAAGGTAATAGTAACAATAATATTGTGAACAGAAGAAACCAAAAATTTCCTTACCTTCAAGTTATTACCACAGACAGAAGAGTTCTCAAAACGTTTTATCATATATGCTCCAAAGTATCTTTGTATATAGTGTACTATTTTAATTTTGAACTAATATACGCTCCAATCTATACTAAATTTCACCAGTTCAACTTTATTTTTTCTTCCTTTTTCTCCTCTTTCTTTGACTGAAGTAATTGTTTTTTTAAATAAATGAAATGAACTCGAAGGTTTCCATATTAGAGTAAACTAGGGAATACTCCTAAATACAGACTTGATAACAAAGAAGGATTTTTAAGAAGAAAAATTGATCACAAATGATATCTGAGACAAATGTTACTGATGCTAATATTCTCTATGACAGTGGTTCTCAAATGTTAGTGTGCATCAAAAACACCTAACGAATGTTAAAACACGGATTGATGGTGCCCACTCCCACAATTTGATTCAATGTGTCTCAAATACACTCCTATATTTGCATTTTGATCAAGTTCTTCACTGATGCTGATGAAGTTATCTGAGAGACCACACTTTGAGAACTACTGTTCTATAGAATTCTTCTGTTCCTTAATATTTTGAAAACCTGAGAAAATCCAATTATTTATTTTTCTTATGAATTTTCAAAGAGCTGTCCTATATCATCATCTGGCCACTTTGATTAGAGGTTTCAGGTCTCTACAGCATTAGTAACTGTTAGTAACAATAAGATATTTTTAGAGGCTTAACAAATTAAGCCTCTTTATGTGGTAATTTCATTATCTGACAGATAGAAATATTATTATTCCCACCTTAAAGATATAAAAACAGTCACACAACAATAAGTAAAGCCAAAAGTCACACGGAGGTCTGCCTGATCCCAGATAATGAGGTTTTACTCCCTCCCTATGATTTGCTTTGAGATAATAAACTTGGAAGACCAAAGATGCATTGATCTGTTGACTGTGGCACAATGTAATTCAGCAAGGATAGTTAATAATTTGATTGCATTAATGATAGAATTCTTTTACAAGACTAAACAGTATTCATTGTATATATAAAATACATTTTTATTTATCATTCATACATCAATGACCACTTGGGTTGATTCCATATCTTGACTATTGTAAATAATGCTGCAGTGAACATGAGAGTGAATGCAGGTACCTGTTTAATATGCATCCCTTGAATATATGCCTACTAGTGGAATCTTAGGATTCCTACTGGATCATAGGACAGTTCTATTTTTGATTTTTTGAGTACATACCTGTATTACTCCATTCTCACACTGCTAATAAAGACATATCTGAGACTGGGTATTTATAAACGAAAGAGGTTTAATTGATTCATAGTTGAGCATGGCTGGGGAGGCCTCAGGAAACTTACAAACATGGTGGAAGGGGAAGCAAACACATCATTCTTCACATAATGGCAGAGAGAAGAAGAATGAGAATTGAGCTAAGGGGGAAATCCCTTATAAAACTATCAGATCTTGTTAGAACTTACTATCACGAGAATAGCATGCGGGAAACCGCCCCCAAGATTCAGTTACCTCCCACCAGGTCACTCCCATGACATTATGGGAACTATAAGTCAAAATGAGATTTGGGTGGGGACACAGTTGAACTCTATGAACTGCATACAGGTTTTCGCAACTGCTGTACTAATTCACATTTCCACTACCAGTGTATAAGTGTTCTCTTTTCTCCACACCCTTGACAGCATTTGCTATCTTTTGTCTTTTTGATAATAGCCATTCTAAATAGTGTGAAATAACATCTCATTGTGGTGTTAATATGCATTTCCCTAATAAGTGATGTTAGTGTAATTTTCATATACATCTTGGCCATTTGCGTGTCGTCTTCTGAGAAATGTCTGTTCAGATTTTTTGCTACATTTTAATTGTGTTGGTATTTTACTATTGATTTGAGTTATTGATATATTTTAGATATTAATCCCTTATCAGATATATAACTTGCAAATATATTTTCTCATTGAAGTGAAGGTTCTTTTCACGCTATCCTTTGCAATGCAGAAGCTCTTTAGGGTGATATAATTCCATTGGTCTATTTTGCTTTTGTTGCTTGTGATTTTAAAATTATATACAAAAAAATTATTATCCAGCTCAAAGCATGGAGCTTTTCCCTTATGTCTTCTTCTAGTAGTTTTATAATTTTAGGTCTTATATTTAAGTTTTACTGAAATTTGAGTTAAAATGTTTTTAATGTGATGTAAGAAGATGGTCTAGCAGCAGAAGTAGTAGTATTGGTAGTAGTAGTATTGGTAGTACTGCACGTGAATATCAAGTTTTCCCAGTATCATTTGAAGAGAATGTCCTTGCCATTGTGTGGTCTTGGCACCTTTGTCAAAAGTCAATTTGCCATAAATGCATGGATTTATTTCTGGGTTTTCTATTCTGTCCCACTGGTGTATTGTCTGTCTTATGCCGTTATCATATCGTTTTGATTATTATAGCTTCATAATGGATTTGAAATGAAGTAGTAAGATGCTTCTGGCTTTGTTCTTCTTGCTGAGGAATGATTCTGCATTGGGGTCTTTTGTGATTTCATACAAATATTAGGTTTGTCTTTTCTATTCCTATGAAAAATGTCATTGGAATTTTCATAGGGGTTGCTTTAAATCTGTAGATTGTTTTGGGTAGTATGACCAATTTAACAACATTAATAATTTCAATCCCTTAACATGGGATATCTTTCCATTTATTTGTGTCATCCTTAAATTTTTTATCAATGTTTTATAGGTTTCAATATGTCTTTCACCTGTTGGTTACATATATTCCTAAGTATTTTGTAGCTATTATAAATGGGATTGTTTTCTGAAATTCTTTTTCTAGTAGTTCACTACTAGTGTATAGAAATGCTAGTGAGTTTTGTATGTTGGTCTTATATCCTGCAACTTTATTGAATTTATTAGTTTTAACATTTTTTATGGAGTCTTAAGAGTTTTCTATATACAAGATTGTTAAGTGTAAACAGAGACAATTTAAGTGCTTCCTTTCCTATTTGGATGCCTTTTATTCTGTTCTCTTACCTAATTGCTCTGGCTAGGATTTCCAGTACTATGAATAGAAGTGGCAAGAATGAGCATCCTTGCCTTGTTCCTGATCTTGGAGCTTTCAACTTTTCACTGTTGAATATGATGCTAGCTATGGGGCTTGTTGTAAACGGTTTGAATTGTGCCAATGTACATTTCTTCTATACCTAATTAGTTAAGAGTTTTACTATAAAATGATGCAAAATTTTTTAAATGCCTTTCATGCATCTGTTAAGATGATAGTATGGCTTTATCCTTCATTCTGTTAATGTGATACATCGTATTTATTTATTTACATATACTGAACCATCTTTGAATCCCAGGGATAAATCCCACTTGATCATTCTGAATAGTTCTTTTAATATGCTAATGAATTTGGTTTGCTAACACTCTGCTGAAGATTTTTACATCCATGTTCATCAGTGATATTGGACTGTAATTTTCTTCTCTTGCAGTGTCCTTGTTTGGCCTTGGTATCAGGGTAGTACCAGACAAATAAGTTTGGAAGTTTCCCGCCTCTTCAATCTTTTGGAAGAGTTTGAAACAGTTTGGTATTAGTTTTTATTTTTTCTTTCTTTTTTTTTTTTTTGAGATGGAGTCTCACTCTGTCACCCAGGCTGGAGTGCAGTGGTGTGATCTCGGCTCAATGCAAACTCCGCCTCCCAGGTTCACACCATTCTCCTGCCTCAGCCTCCCGAGTAGCTGGGACTACAGGTGCCTGCCACCACGCCCGGCTATTTTTTTTGTATTTTTAGTAGAGACAGGGTTTCACTGTGTTATCCAGGATGGTTTCGATCTCCTGACCTCATGATCTGCCTGCCTCAGCCTCCCAAAGTGCTGGAATTAGTTTTTCTTTAAATATTTGGTGGAATATAGCAAAGAAGCCATCAGTTCCTGGGCATTCTTTGATGGAAGACTGTTAATTACTGATTCAATCTCCTGACTTATTCTGTTTAGATTTTATATTTTTTTATGATTCAGTCTTGGTAAGTTGTATATGTCTAGGAATTTATCCATTTCATCTAAATTATATAATTTGTAGCTGTATGATTGTTCATAGTAGTCTCTTATGATCCTTTGCATTCGTCTGGTATCAGTTCAAATGTCTTCTTTCGTTTCTGAATTTGAGCCTTCTCTTTTTTTCTTAGTTTAGCTAGAGGTGTATCCTTTTTCTTTTCAAAAAATCAACTTAGTTTTGATCTTTTGTATTGTTTTTCTAGTCCTTATTTCTGCTGTGGTCTTTATTTCCTTCTTTCTACTTTCTTCAAACTCAGCTCTTTTTCTTTTTCTAGCACCTTAAAGTGTAATGTTAAGTATTTTTGTTCTTGTGTGATGTAGGCATCTATTGCTATATACTTTCCGCTTAGAAATTATTTTCCTGCATCCCCTAACTTTTGCTATGTTGCCTATCAATTTTTGTTTCTATGAAGATATTTTTAAATTTCCCCTTTAATTTCTTCTTTGACCCATTGGTTTAGGGGCATTTTGTTTAATTTTTACATATTTGCAAATTTTCCAGAATTCTTCATTGACTTCTACTTTCATAACATAGTGATTAGAAATGATACCTGATATGACTTCAGTCTTTTAAAATTTGTTAACACTAGCATAATGGCCATATGATCTATCCTACAGAAGAATATTTGTGCACTTAAGAATGCATGTTCTGTTGTTGTTGATAGAATATTTTATATATATCTGCTCACTTATTAGAACTCCTGTGTATGTGATCTCTTTTTCTCTTGCTGCTTTCGGTATCCTCTCTTGTTTTGATTTTTTGCAATTTAATTGTAATATATCTCAGTTGTCTTGTTCTGATTGGAGACCTTTGACCTTCGTGTACCTGGATTTTTATCTTAGAGTTCAAAAGTTTCTTGCTATTATTTTTTTTAATAATCTTTTTTCCTCATTTGCTTTTCTTTTCCTTAACTCCTGTAACTTAAACCCTTTCTCTCTTAATGCCATTCCATAAATCCCATGTTTTCTTCATTCCTTTTTATTCTTTTTTCTTCTGTATATTTAAAAATAAACTGTTTTCTAGTTCACATATTCTTTCTTCTGTTTGATCAGTTCTGCTCTTGACATTTTCTATTGCATTTTCCATTTAATTTATTGTAGTTTTCAGCTCCAGAATTTGTTGGCTTTATGTGGAGATACATATAATTCAGATAGATAGATAGATAGAGATATATATGTATATACACATATAATTATTTTGGTCATTTATTGCTTTTCTGATTTCATTGAATTGTTTTTCGGTATTTTTTGAAGTTTGCTGTGCTGCTTTAATTATTTTTGAATTCTTTGTCAGGTAATTTGTGTATCTATTTCATTGGGTTCAGCTACTAAAAGATCATTTTGTTCTTTTGATGACATTATGTTTCCTTTGGTTTTTTATGTCTTCTTACTTTGATATCTGCACATTTGATGGAAGAATCACTTTTTCCAGGCTTTGCAGGCTAGTTTCACTATGGAACAACTTTCCCTTATAGGGAGTATGTGACAACACTGGGGTAGGTGCAGTGGTTAGGGTACTTGTGAAAGTTCCTTTGGTATGGTCTCTGCAGCTGTTTCAGCTAAGGGTCAGTATTGATGAAGATTTTGGAGATCCCCAGTAGCTAGGACTACTATGGTGGAAAGGGCACTGGGTAAACATTCCTATTCCAAAAAAGAGAAATCAGTCAAAAGAAACGAGCAGCAGGTCCCAATGCAAGTCCAAAAACCAGCAGGGCAATTATTGATTCCATGTCCCACGTTCTGGGCACACTTATGCAAGTGGTAGGCTCCCAAGTCCTGGGGTAGCTCTGCCCCTGTGGCTTTTCTAGGCTGAGATTGTAAGCTTCTGTGGTCTTAAGGGTGGTGCCCCCATTCCCACAGCTTGTCTAGGCAATGCTCCAGTGCAGACTCTGTGTGGAAACTCCAACCTCATATTTCTCCTCAGCATTTCTTAGTAGATTCTCTCTGCAGGAGCCCTGCCCTGTAGCAGGCTTCTGCCTGGGCACCAAGATTTTCCATACATCCTGTGAAATCTAAGTGAAAGTTGTCAAGCCTCCTTCACTCTTAAATTATGTGTGCATCCTGACTTAACACCATGGGGATGCTACCAAGGTTTTTGGTAGTTTGTGCTCTTCAAAATAGCCCAAGCCATACCTGATGCCCTATGAGCCATAGCTGGAGCTATAGTAGTGGGGATATAGGGAGCTGTGTCCCAAGGTGGCACTGAACAACTCCCTGAGCCTGGGCCCCCAAATCATTCAGTCCTCCTAGGCCTCTGGGCCTGTCAAGGGAGGGACTGTCTTGAAGATTTCTGAATTGCCTTCAAGGCCTTTTCCCTATTTTCTTGACTATTAGCACTTGGCTTTCTTTTGGTCATGTAGATCTCTCTAGCAAGTGGTTATTCAGGAGCCAACTTGTATTCCTCTCTGGAAAATGCTTTTTCCTTTCTATCACATAGCCATGTGGCAAATTTCCTGAATTTTATGCTGTACTTCCCTTTTAAATATAAGTTCCAACTTTAAGTCCTTTCTTTCCTCCCATATCTTATCATAGGCTACTAGAAGCAGCCATGTCGCTTGTTGAATGTTTTGCTGCTTAGAAATTTCTTCTGCCAGATACCCTAAGTTACCACTCTTACATTCAAACTTCCACAGCCGTTGGGCATAGAGGTAGTGCAACCAAGTTATCTGCTAGGGCATAACAATAGTGACCTTTGTTCCAATTCCCAATAAATTCCTCATTTCACTGAGACCTCGTCAGCCTGGGCCTTTGCCGTTTATATTTCCATCAGCATTTTGGTCACAGCCACTTAAGTCTCTAAGAAATTCCAAAATTTCTCTCATCTTCCTGTCTTCTTCTGAGACCTCACAACTCTTCCAACCTCTGCCTCTTATCAAGTTTCAAAGCCACTCCACATCTTCAGGTACTTTACAGCAATGCCCCACTCTCAGTACCAATTTTCTGTGTTAATCTCTTCATGTTGCAATAAAGGAATACCTAAGACTAGGTAATGTATAAAGAAAAGAGGTTTATTTTGGCTCATTATTCTGCAGGCCATATAGGAGGCAGGATGCCAGCATCTGCTTCTGGTGAGGCCTCAGGAAGTTGACAATCATGGAAGAAGGCAAATGGAACAGATGTGTCACATGGCAAGAGAGGGAGCAAGAGAAAGAGGGGGAGGTCCTAGACTCTTTTAAACAATCAGATCTCACATGAACTCAGAGTAAAAGATCATTTATTAACATGAGGACAGCAGTAATACATTCATGAGGGATCTGCCCCTGTGACCCAAACACCTCCCACTAGGCTCCTCACCTCCAATATTAGAGGTCACATTTCAACAAGAGATTTGGAGAGGACAAAACATCCAAACCATATCACATGGGAACCTGTGGAGGGAGTATAGCTCTGAGATCCAAGACCCTAATGACACTGGTGCACGAGTTGCAGTTATCCCCACTGTCATGTTGGTAACAGAATGCATGGTATAGATGATTCTGAAGCAGCCATGGAGCCAATAATGGAAGCACTGGCACTGGAGAAGCTCCATGCTTGGAGCAGGGTCTAGCTCTCTGTGGCACATGAGCTGGTATCCAGCATGGGCAGGTACAGCAAGTACTTGCTTCCAGGCTTGTGGTGTGAACTAGCTAATTATGGAAATGACTTTGTTGTCTGAGATGTGGGTTGGTGTTTGGTCCAATGCAGTCACAGAATTTAGATCTGGATTATGAGAACTCATGGAGTTGCTGAAGCTTAGGGGTCAAGGCATGCAAGGGGTTGGGAGAAGTGGCAACTGCTTTCCCAAAGCAGCTCAAAAGAGTGACCACTTAATAGGTGGGCAAGGAGTGTGGAGCTAGCTCTATGGAATTCCCTGGCAGGAATGGCTGTTGGTTACCTCAGTCACAAAATGTGCTGGTATCCTCTGGAGAGCAGGCCACTGGAGACCAGTGGTTCCCACCATGTGGCTGACACTGATAGCTTTCACCTTTCTTCTTTGCTCCTAGAAATCTCCTGGTGTCTCAGATATGCCAGTCTAACCAGCAATCCTTTCTATGTGGATACTCTCCTTTTCTTGCTCCACTCTGTTGCTGCAGATTCTTTTATGGGTCATGGAGCTTTCCCAAGGCTATTTTAATATGTAAATAGCTCTTTTTGTTATGTCAAGACATGAAGGTTGGTATCTCCTACTCTAATATCTTGGTGACGTCACATCCTTGGTCATTTTCATATTCTCAGCAACATTGTCTGCCATTTGACAAGAACCAAAAAATCACTGATGGAACTGACTTACACTTGAGTTGTCTCTCAATTTGTTTTCAAATTACCAAGTCTCATCACATGGTATTAGCAACGATCAGGTTTGAACACTCTTGGCAGCAAGATGCAAGCAATTTTCTGGAAAAGACTAAAAAAAATTTTAAAGGGCATATATGTTTGTATTCAATTCTTGGATCTCAATCAGTAGCACCATTTTCTTAGAATAGTATAACAAAATAAAAAGCAGATATATTGATAAAACTCTAAATCTCTTTCAACAATGCTTGCTTTATGGCCTGACTCTGAGAGAAATTTAATCCTAAGCATTGAATAATGAAAAAGATTCCTACTTTCTGTAAAGGTGTGATTCCCCCACTCGTACCTAAAGTACAGTCAATCGCCCATTTATCTTTTCTAAGGAGCAAAAATATCTATATTGTTCATATATTACATTGATAGTATTTCTATCAATGAGGAACAAAAAATTCTTTGTTTCCCTTTCCAAAGTGCCGCCCAGAGAAAGTAGTAAATTTACTGTTGGAAGTCACTGGGAAACCAAAAAAAATTTAAAATCTTGATTAAAACCCAGATGTTGAAAAATCTGTGGCCAAATTCCAGGGCAAAAATCTATAAATTTCAGGGGTACAGATGCCAAAGAAATGTAATGTAAAAACTAGTGTTGACAGGGAACCAGCAGGGCAAGATCATAGGAAGCAAAAAGCATGTAATTAGATATTTGATCTGTGACATGTTATAGTTAAGTCGAAATGATGTCAACCAAGTTATGGCACAGTTTGAAAGGCTTACAATGAAGCTGAAAGTAAAGAACAAAAGGATTACATGGACAAAGGATCCAAAGCAGTAAATAAACCAAGACATGCTCTTGAAGCAGACTAACATCTCTACTGGTGAGGGCCAGGGGGTTACCATGTCAAGAACAATCACATCTGAGCATAAACTTTACAAATTTATAGCTCTACAAGTACTCTATATATACATACATATGTATGTTGTATATCCAGGCATTCTCTCATTCAGTAAATCCGACGCAAGCAGTTTTTCCTCCAGGCTGAAGGACAGCTGTTTCTTAAGGTGACACTAGAATAAGTTATGTGCTTTGTATCTTGATATACTAGGTAGTAACATACTTTCAATATAAGAGACTCACGGGATCAAACAAGGAAGGATAACAGATTTACTTCACCCACCTGCCACTCAGAGGCATTGGCTCATCCCCAGGGAAGGACAGCTTTTCCCACATTGTCTTCTTCCCCACTCTTCTCCTTTCACTCTTTTACATTTGAGTAAGTTACATATTGGTAACTGGACTCTTTTGTTTTGATTTGATTTTGAAGTTCTACCTCTGGGTAGACATGGCCTCTGTAAACATCCTACCTGGCTTGACAATTTTGGATTTGATCCAATATCATTTAATCCAGCCTCCTTTCTCCTAACACCAAGCATCTGTTCTCCATCTCTAGAGGTTAAAACAACAGGAGCTGCTTTCTTCTCCAAATATACTGAGGTTTTGACAGTATAACTTTTTTTTTTCAGAGCTACACCTGACTTAATAAAACAACTATTTGGAGACAATAGAGTTGAAAGAATACTTGGCTTCTAACTTCCCATGGACATTGAGTCACTGGCTTCAAACTACAAACCCATTGTTGACAGTAACTATTTAAAAAAGAAAATTGTTATATGAACTTGTGAGCTCAGTTTCAAATAATTATTTTCTTTAAAAGTAAACTTTTGCATTATTTTGAACTAGCAAATACAGCCAATACAAGTAGGTATGGACATGGGATGCATCATTTGCAAGTAAAACAAAATAGGTATGATAAATTTTATCCCACATTATATTTCCATTCACTTTAATCTGTAATGTCTTCATTTATTGTGTCTCTCTTTTACAGTACTGACTGTAATAGTAGTAAATACCAAGTTTTTCAGAAAATAAAAAAATGGAAGTAACTTAAAACTGGAAAAATTATGGATTTTTTCTTCTAGAATCTAGTAAAGGCTCTGCTGTTTTTTTCTGTAGGAATTTATTCAGCTCAAACACCAGTGTTTTACAAGATCACAGTTTGAGAACTATCATGAAACCATCTGATACTATGATAATAACCTATTCTTGCTCCATCTCTCCATGATTTGGACACAACTGGTTCTTACAGCCAGTCTCTTCTCTACATGGATTGCAAAGAGCCTAAACTAAACAGAGCAATTTTGAGACCCCAGTGTAGTTCATATATTATTGAAAGTAAAACTCTAATCTGTGGCCTTTTGTGGATACAGGGCCCCAGGGCAATAGGTTTTGTTGTGTATTTATTTTTGTTTGTATTGGTTTTTAGTGAAGGATAGCCACAACTATGAAGGAAATAAGATTTTAAAAGAATTTCTATCTTGAGGAGATAGCTCTCAGCAGCTCTTAGTCCAAACAATATTATACTTCCTCCCAAAATGTATTCAAAAAAGTATTTCAGGCCTGGTGCGGTGGCTCACGCCTGTAACCCCAGCACTTTGGGAGGCCAAGGCAGGCAGATCACCTGAGGTCAGGAGTTTGAGACCAGCCTGGCCAACATGGCAAAACCCTGTCTCTACTAAAAATACAAAATTAGCTGGGTGAGGTGGTGCATGCCTGTAATCCCAGCTACTCGGGAGGCTGAGGCAGGAGAATCATTTGAGCCCAGGAGGTGGAGGTTGCAGTGAGCCAAGATCACGCCATTGCACTCCAGCCTGGGCAAAAAAGCAAGACTCCATCTCGAAAAAAAAAAAAAAAATCATTCTTGTTACTTGAGAGCATCTGGAAGGAGGAGCACAAGAGAACTGTCCACTGTGCAACTCCCCTTTGCATTGATTTGAGCAATAGTAGATAGAAAAGTGGCAGTAGAATTACAAGTGACAGGGACCCATGACGTTCACACAGAAAGCATCTTTCCCTTACAGGCTGAGATTTGAACAACTGCAGGCAAGTATCTTCTGTTCTTAACAATGAGCCCTAGATACAGAATACAGAAGCAAACCATGTGAGTCAGAGGCAGAAACAGAACTAAGATAAAGACTTAAAACAGACCAAGATTCAAATATATTATTCTAACCATACCCAGCTAGGGACTTCCCCAGGAGCAAGAAAATGGGTGATAAACAGCTTTCTACTCCAGAACCTGTTCGGATATTGGGTAGTAGTTGCTGGAGTGCGGTTAGGAAATCTCACCTGATTTCATTCTATATAAGCTCCATGTTTGAGTCCAATGGCTGTCCGTAGGTGGAAGAGACTTAAAAAGTAACACTTGTGGCCGGGCACGTTGGCTCAGGCCTGTAATCCCAGCACTTTGGGAGGCCGAGGCGGGCAGATCACAGGGTCAGGAGATCGAGACCATCCTGGCTAACAAGGTGAAACCTCGTTTCTACTAAAAATACAAAAAAATCAGCCGGGCATGGTGGTGGGTGCCTGTAGTCCCAGCTATTTGGGAGGTTGAGGCAGGAGAATGGCGTGAACCCGGGAGGTGGAGCTTGCAGTGAGCCAAGATAGTGCCACTGCACTCCAGCCTGGGCGACAGAGCAAGACTCTGTCTCAAAAAAAAAAAGAAAAAAAAAAAAAGTAACACTTGTGCTATAGGTTTACAACCCCAAGCCTAGAAAAATACTGCACACAACCTACAAGCAATTATGTATTTAGGCTTCTGTTAACTATAAATAGAATATTTTAAAGAATGGATTTTATATTTCAAAGAATTCTTTTGTTGATGTTATAAAGTATCAAGTAGAAAACCTTGTTCAGACCTTGTTTAGGAAGGGCATATGAATGAGAAGGCCCCACATGAAATTGCAGTTACCATCCTGGGTCACTAATGGATTTACAGAAATGGCTCCATCACAGGGAAACATGCCTATTGAAACAAGTCAGTAAGTGGTCTCCTTTTGAAATGTGTCTGAAAAGAGCCCAGATGTTTAAAAGCCAGCATGTAGCAAGAAAATACACATAACTGCATCTTTAAATCTAAGACATACATTTATTGTTTCTGAAGTCAGTAATATTAGAACATTGATGTAGTGATAGGTTTTTGCTAAACCACTGAATTGGTAATTAAACTGACCTATTACAAATTATGATACCTTAAAACTGGGAATATGACAGTAGTTTCATCATGCTATCAAAACATTAAGCCCAGCATTTATCCTGATTAACCTAACCTTAGGTGATCTGTATAAGCCTCTGATTCAGAAAGTGATTGAGGTGCTGTTGTGGAGAAAATCCAAATGACCTGGATCTTATTTCTGGTTCTATGCTACATGAACTTATTAGAATCTATTCTTCTATTGATAGTAAGCTTTGATTAGATTATGTCTGTGAGCTCTGCCAAATCTAATCTTGGTTTTTATTAGTAAGCTTCAAAATATCCATAATACAAGAAGAATTGATATTTATAACAAATCATTTATAATTCAAAATATAAATGTATAAATTATCAAGGATTAAACCCTCAGTATAATCTTAATGCTAGATATATTTTTTATTTTCACCTTTAAATTGCCCATCTACTTACAGCAAATAAGCTTTTTCTTAAATAGAATTTGCTATCAACTAATTAACTCTTTATTCAATCTGGTTAAATAAGCTAAAATTTATTTTTTAGATATTATAAATTTGATACAAGCATGGGCTACCACATAAAACAGGTGAGATTTAAATTATTATTTCTAAGTAAAAATAAGGTAGGCATATAGCATCATCATAGATTAATCACTAAGTTATATTTAAGTCACTTTTCATTCAAATTAAGAATCTGTCCAAGAAGAAACATATCAACATTAGAATATATTCATTATACATAAACACAAAGGACTATCCCTAGAGAATTTAGCAAATAATTAATCCCCCAAATCTGAAATTTATAGATATATCCCAATATGCTTATCATGGACTGTAGCAATAGCTTGGTTTTTAATCCCTAAATGACATTAAACCCATAGGCATCACTTGGCAGAAAAACATCACTAAAGTAGAATTGAAGCTCATATTGTTATTTGGAGAGGCTTAGATTTAGGAACTTTTTGTAAAACCTCCAAGAAGACTAAAATAGAAATATTGGCATGGGATATACCACTTCTTTGCCTGCTTTAAAAAGAGATGTCTGTGACAAAGTTTATTGACATGGAAAAGAACATTAATGATATCAAATTCTCAATTAGAAATCTTGAAACATGCATTTCTCTGAATTAAATACCAGTTGCACGTTGTCTCTCACCAATGACCATTTCAAATAGTGTTTTAGCAACACTGGTGCATCATAGTCCCATAATATGTTTTCATTCCAAGCACAAACAGTTGTACTTGGAAAATATTAGTAATGTACCCAAAAGTCCTTTAAAAGAGACATTGCAAAATTATGAGACAGTCCAATAAGGGAATTCTTACATGTGAATAATATTATATTTACAAAAAATTAATATGGGGAAAACATGACAATCTCATGTCAATGAAAATTCGTAGTACAAATCTGTATGTATAGAATAATGTTCGCCATATATAACATCTGTAAATATAAATGTATTAAAATGAAAAAAATTTAAATTATTCACATCAGCTCTGGGCATGACCTTGATTATTCCTTCTTTTCATATTTTAATAGCTTAATTAGCAAGTGAAAATTGTATGTATTCATGGTGTACAGCATGATTTTTTAATTTATGTATACATTGTAGAATGGCTAATTCAAGTAACTTAAGGCATTCATTACATCACATACTTATTTACTTTAGGATAAGAACATTTAGAATATGGTATCTAAGCAATTTTCCAGTCTACAATATATTGTATAAATTGTAGTCATCATAACAGATCTGTTGAATTTATTTCTCCTGTCTAACTGAAATGTTGTATATTTGGCCAAAATCTTTCCAATCTTCCCATTCTCCAACCTCTGGTTAATACCATTTTACTCTGTTTTGATGAGTTCAACATTTTTATAATTCATATATAAGTGATATCATATGGTATTTATCTTTCTGTGCCTGGCTTATTTCACTTAACATAGTGTTTTCCAGGTTCACCTATGTTGTCATAATGACAGGATTTCATTATTTTTTATGGCTGAATAGTATTTCATTGTGTATATATACCACGTTTTTAAAAATCATTCATCTGTTGATGAACACAGGTTGATTCCATATCTTGCCTATTGTGAATAATGCTGCAGTGAACACAGGAGTACCTGTGATTTTGGAGTCATATCCAAAAATAAAAATAAAAAAATAAAAATCATTGCCCAGAAAAATTTCAAAGTTTTTCCCCTATGGTTTCTTCTACTAGTTTTACAATTTCATATCTTACATTTAGATATTTAATCCATTTTGAGTTGATTTTTTACATTGTATAAGATATGCATGTAATTTTATTCTTTTGTATGTGGATATCCAGTTTTCCCAGCACCATTTATTGAAGACCCTGTCCTTTCCCCACTGTGTGGTTCTTGACGTTTTCATTCAAAGTCAATTGACCACAATGTATGTATTTATTTCTGGGTTCTTTATTCTGTTTCTTTGGTCTATGTGCCTGTTTTTATGTCAGTACTATGCTCTTCTTCTACTTCTATTTTAGGTTCAGGAGGTACACGTGCAGGTTTGTTACATGGGTAAGTTTTGTATTGCTGCAGCTTGGTATACAAATGATCCCCTCACCAAGGGTGGTAAGCATAATACCTGATAGGTAGCCTTCCAATCCCCACCTCTCTCCCACCCTCCCCACTCAAGCAGTCCCAGTGTCTGCTGTTTTCATTTTTGTGTCCATGTGTATTCAATACATAGCTCCCACTTTTATGTAAGGACATGCAGTATTTGGTTTTCTCTTCCTCTGTTCACTTAGGTTTTGTTCATTTTTTAAAAGTTCTTTATTTGTGTCTGTCTGTGATGCTTTAAAGAAGCGCTCTTCAGGTTCTGAGATTCTTTCCTCAGCTGGGTCTATTCTGTTGTTAATGCTTGTAGCTGTATTTTGAAATTCCTGTAGTGAATTTTTTCATTTCCAAAAGTCCAGTTTAGTTCTTTCTTAAAATGGTTATGTGGTCTTTCAACTCTTTGGATTGTTTTACTGTTTTCCTTGGATTTGGTTTCAACTTCCCCTTGTATCTCTGAGCTTTGTTGCCATCCAGATGCTGAATTCTATGTCTGTTATTTTAACCATTTCCATCTAGTTGAGAACCACTGCTGGAGAGCCAGTAGATCATTTGGAGGTAAGAAGTCACTCTGGCTTTTAGAGCTGCCAGAATGCTTGTGCTGGTTGTTTCTCATCTGTGAGGGCTGATGTTTTGTTGTTCTTTAACACTGCTGCCAAAGCGGCTTTTTGGATGGGGCTTTTGTTTTTAGATGCTCTTTATTGTCCTTGAAGGTTTGACCATGGTGCAAGTTGGTATATTGAATGCTTCATTTCTGGGTGCTCTCAGAGGTCCGGGGTTCAGATTTGCACTCATGGGCTGTGTGCTCTAGGACCTGGGACTAGGTCTGTGGCTTTGTCCTCTTGTCCCTTAAGGTCGAGCCCTGGCTGGGCTGGAGGGGCCAAGGAGATACCAGACCCACTGGCAATAGCATATTCTAGGAGAGGTGGGGGCAGGTGGGTGTAAGTGCTTCAGTGGTGGCTCCATGGAAAGGAAGCACACCCCAGCAGGGGTTATGGGGGCACTGTAGGTGAGCATTCTCTGGATGGGTGGCAGGGGGGTCACCGGCAAATCCATTCTGCTGCGAGGCTGTCAGCAAAATCACTCCAGTGGGGCAGTGGGGTCCTCTGGCAAAAGCACTACGGTGGATGGCCCCTGCCAAAAGTGCTTCAAATTAAGGAGTAGCTGAGGCTGCGCTGCATGCAAATATAGCCAGGCAGGGACTCTAATTAGGGGGCTGGCAGAGAGCAGGGGCACACATCAGACTCTCTCTAGTCCCACAGGATAGACATCCCTGCTGTCTCTCCAGGTCTGGCAGATTACACAGGTCAGAGCCTCTCCTTTAGGAGCTGTCCGGGTCCTGGAATGCATCTCAGTGCTTGGCAACCCCATGCAGGATTTACAGCATCCTTCCACTTCAGTCCTGGTGTCTAGGTCATCTCTCTAACCTCTCTCAGTGACTTCTCTCAGATGATCTGTTCCAATATTCTGTTTACTCAATATTCTGTTCTATCTGGGTGGAATAAGTTCTTCCTGGCTGCGTCTAGTGGGCCATCTTGCCTACGTCTCCATATTATGCTGTTTTCATTGCTATCATTTTGTAGTGGATTTTGAAATGAGGTAGTGTGATACTTCCAGCTGTGTTCTTTTTGCTCAAGATTGCTTTGGCTATTCAGGGTCTTTTATGGTTCCATACAAATGATAGAATTGTTTTTAAGTTTCTTTGAAAAATGTCATTAGAATTTGTATAGGATTTCATTTAACCTGCAGATCACGTATGGACATTTTAACAATATTCTTCTAATCCATGAATGTGAGATATCATTCGTGTCAACTTATTTCATGAATGTTTTATAGTTTTCAATTTATTGGTCTTTCACTTCCTTGGTTAAACTTGTCCCTAAGTATTTTATTTTTGTAGTTATTATAAATGGAATTGATTTATTGATGTATTTTTTGGGATAGTTTGTTAGTGTATGAAAACTGCTGATTTTTGTGTGTTGATTATGGTATCCTAGAACTTTACTGAATTTGTTAGTTTTTGGTTTTTTAGTAACATCTTCAGGGTTTTCTATATGTGGAATCATGTTGTCTGCAAACAGACACTTTAATTCTATCCTTTTTAATTTGTATGTCTTTTTTTCATAATTGCTCTGGCAACGACTTCCAGTACCATGATGAATAAAAATGGTGGTAATGGGTATTCTTGTCTTGTTTTGGGTCTTAAAGGAAAAGTGTTAAACTTTTCCCCATCGAGTATGACATTAGCTATGGGCATGTTGTATGTGGCCTTTATTGGGTTGAGGCACATTCCTTCTATTCTTACTTTGAGAATTTTTAATCATGAAAGGATATAGAATTTCATCAAATGTCTTTTCTGCATCTGTTGAGATGATCACATGGCTTTGGCCTTCCTTTTATTTAGGTGGTGTATCACACTTACAGATGTGCATATGTTGAACCCTCCTTGCAATCCAGAAATAAATCTGACTTGATTGCAGTGATTGTAGTGTGTAATGTGCTACTAAATTAGGTTTGCTAGTATCTTGTTGAGGATTTTTGCATCTATGTTTATCAGATATAGTGGCTTGTGATTTTCTTTTCTTGTGCTAGTCTGACTTTGATATCAGGGAAATGCTGACCTTATAAAATGAGTTTGGAATTATCCTCTGTTTAATTTCTTTGGAAGTATTTGTGAAGAATTTCTTTTTTAAAATATGTGGTAGAATCTGCATGGAAGCCATCAAGTCCTGGACTTTCCTTTGACAGGAGACTTTTTATTACAGATTCAATATCCTACTCCTTATTGGTGTCATCAGATTTTCTATTATGATTCAGTCTTGGTAGGTGATATGGTTTGGGTATTTGTCCTCTCAAAAATCTCATGTTGAAATGTGATCCCCAATGTTGGAGGTGGGGCCTGGTGGGAGGTGATTGGGTCATAGGGATGGATTCCTCACAGATGGCTTGGTGCCCTCCCACAGTAATGAGAGAGTTCTCACTCTATTAGTTCACACAAACTCTGTTAAAAACAGTCTAGCATTTCTTTATATTTCTTCATTCTCTCTCTGGTTCCTTCTCTTACCATGTGACATGCCTGCTCCCTCTTCTCCTTCTTCCTTGAGTAAAAGCTTCCTGAGACACTCACCAGAAGTAGACACTGGCACCATGTTTTTTTGTACAGTCTGCAGAACCGTGAGCCAAAACAAACGTCTTTATAAATTACCCAGTATCAGGTATTCCCTTTATAGCAATATAAAATGGATGAATACAGTAGGTATTATATGTAGGTTTTATATTCCTACAAATTTATCAATTTCTTACAGGTTATTCAATTTGTTGATATGTAATTGTTTATAGTTGTCTCTTACAATCTTTTGTATTTCTGTGATATCTCACTTGTAATCTCTCTCTCATTTCTGATTTTTAAAAATTTGGTTCCTCTTTTTTCTTAGTGTAAGGTTTGTTGATTTTGTATATCTTTGACACACTTCTTAGTTTTGCTCATCTTTTCTAACGTTTTTCTCATAATCTGTTTCGTTTATTACTGCTCTGATCTTTATTATTTCCTTGTCCCTACTACTTAGCTCAGTTTGTTTTCTTCTAGTTCCTGGAAGTATAATGCTAAGTTGTCTATTTGGGATATTTATTCTTTTTCAATGTAGGCGTTTATTGCTATAAACATTCCTCTTAGGACTGCTTTTGTTGCATCCCTTTAGTTTTTGTATATTGTGTGTCCATTTTCATTTCTCTGAAGAAATTTTTAAATTTCCATTTTTTCTTTGACCCATGGGTTGTTTTGGGAGCATGTATAATTTCCATATATTTGTGAATTTTCTGAAATTCCCCCTATTATAGACTTCTAGTGTCATACCATTGTGGTCAGAAAAGGTACTTGATATGATTTCAATCTTCCTTGTTCAATTTGTTATGACTTACACTGAGGCCTATCATATGATCTATTCTGGAGTGTGTTCCATGTACACCTAAAAAGAATGTATATTCTGTAGCTATTGGTTGGATGTTCTATATATATCTGTTAGGCCAATTTAGTCTAAAGTGCAGCTCAAATCCAATGTTTCCTTATTGATTTCCATCTGAATAGGCTGTCCAGTGTTAAAATTGTGTTATTAAATTCCCTATTACTCTTGTATTGTGGTCTGTCTCTCCCTCCCTCAAATCTATTAATATTTGATTTACATATTTTTGATATTCTGTCAGATATGTATATATTTACCATTTTAATATTCCTATGATGAATTGACTTTTTATCATTATATATTGACCTTATTTGTCTTTTTTAAAGTTTTTCACTTAAACTCTATTTTGCCTTATATAACCATGGCCACTTCAGCGGTCTTTTGGTTTCCATTTGCAGAAAATATTGTCCCTTTCTTTAGTTTCAGTCTATGTGTGTCCTTATAGGTGAAGTAGGTCTCTTGTTTGCAGTATGAGTTTGCATCTTGTTCTTTATCCATTCATTTACTCTATGTCTTTTGATTAGAGAATTTAATCCATATACATTCAAGGCAGTTATGACAGGTAAGTATTTACTACTGATATTTTGTTAATTGTTTTCTGGTTGTTTTGTAGATTCTTTCATCCTTTCTTCCTCTTTTGCTAACTTCCTTTGTGATTAGATGATTTTCTTCAGTTGTATGCTTTGATTCCTTTTTATCTTTTGTATATTGTCTTTAGGTTTTTGGTGGTTACCATGAGTCTTACATAAAATGTATGAATAATATATTTTAAATGGATAACAACTTAACTTTGATTGCATAAAATAATACACTTTTAATCCACCCTTCCCACATTTTTTATTGTCACAATTTATATTTTTTATATTGTATATCCCTTAACAAATTATTGTAGCTATTTTTAATAGTTTTGTCTTTAAGTCTTCAAAGTAAAGATATAAATGATATAAGTGATTTACACACCACCATTAAACCCTCACTACAGTATTCCATAAAATCATTACAGTATTAGGCTATCTTAAAGTTGGCTGAATACTTTCTTTTACCAGTGAGTTTTATATTTTCATATGTTTTTGTGTTACTATTTAGCATTTTTAAAATTCAGTTTGAAGAACTCCCTTCAGCATTTCTTGTAAGACAGATCTGGCGGTAATAAAATTCCTCAGCTGTTGTTTGGGAAAGTTTTAATCTTTCAATTTCTGAAGTACTGCTTTGCCAGGTATACTATTTTTGGTTGCCAGATTTTTTTTTTCCTTTATAACATTGAATATATCATTCCATTCTCTCCTGGCCTATAAGATTTCTCTTGTGAAATGCACTGATAGTTATTGAAACTCCTTTTTATGTGATCTGCTTTTTGAAGTTTTGCTGCTTTTCAGCAGTTTGATCATAACATGTCTTAAAGTAGTCTTGTTTGGATTAAATCTCATTGAAGACCTTTGACCTTCCTGTTACCTGCTTTCCTTATATTTGGAAAGTTTTCTGCTATTATTTCTTTAAATAAGCTTTCTAATACTTTTTCTTAAGCTCCCATAACTAGAACATTTGTTTTTTGAAGCTGTCCCGTAAATTTCATAAGATTTGTTTATTCTTTTTTACTCTTTTGTTTTTCTCCTGACTGTATATTTTTAAATAGCCTGTCTTCAAGTTCATAGATCCTTTATTCTGTTTGATCAACTCTGCTGTTGTTGCTCTCTATTGTAATTTTTCATTTCATTATCTATTTCTGCTTCAGAATTTCTGGTTTTTTTTAAAATATAACTTCAATCTCTGTTAAGTTTCTCATTTTGGTCATTTATTGTTCTCTTGATTTTTCTTGGTTGAATTGTTTCTCTGTATTTTCCTGAAGTTTGCTTAGCTTCCTTAAAAACAATTATTTTGAATTCTTTGTCAAGCAATTCATATATCTCCATTTCTCTAGGGCCAGTTACTGCTGCTTTAAAGTAGTCCTTTAGTGACATGTTTCCCTGATTATTTTTGACTGTTGTGGCCATGTGTTGGTAGTTATGCATTTAAAGTAGACTTATTTCAGTCTTTTAAAACTGGCTTCCTCTGGGAAAGCCCTTCACCAGTTAACCTGCCCAGAGATTCTGTAAAGGCTGTCTAGTGTGGTCCATAGGCAGACGTGCTGCTGGAGCCCTTGGGCAGCCTAAGTTGTGCCTGGGTCAGCAATTTGACTGTAGTGGCCTCCGAATCTATGGGTTTGTTTCTGGATCTGATAAACAGGCCCATAGGGTGGAAGTGGAGCCTGAATTTACATGGGGCCAGCATGAGACCTAGGTCTACAGGTACTACCTGGAACTGGGGTAGGCCTTAAGACTGAGTCTGCAGAGACCATCCAAGCCCTGGGATGGGCCTGGTGCCTGGGTCCACTGGGACAAGCCTGGAACCTGGGTTCACGAGGGCTGGCATGGTGCTAGGGCAGGCTTGGATCCTGAGTTCCTGAGAATAGGCCCATATCCAGGGTCTTGGCAGCTGGCCTGGAAACTGATTTACAAGGGTGGTCTGGAGGCTTAATTCTTGATGGTTGACCTGGCACCAGGTCCTACTGGAGTTGGCCTGGATCCTGAATCCACTGGAGTTTGGAGCCACAGGAAATAATCTGGAACCTGGGGCAAACCTGGTCCTAGGGCAGGTTTAGAGACTGGGACCATGAGGGTAAGCACATGGGATCTCTTCTGGAGGTTAGGTCCAAGAAGGCTGGCCTGGATACTGGATCCAGTTTGCAACCTGGATCCACAGCAGTGGTTCTAGAGCCTGGGTCCATTGGGGGCTAGCCCAGTGATGGGATCTACTGGGATAGACCTGGGTCGACTTGAGTGTGGGGTTGCAGCAGCCAACTTGGGAGCTCCCCAGGGCTCCAGGAACTGGCCTGGTCTTGGGAAGGCCTGGAGCCCATGTCCACAGGTGCTGACCTCATCCTGAGGGCTCCAGGAACTGACCTGGCCTTGGGAAGGCCTGGAGCCTGTGTCTACACGTGCTGACCTCATTCCTGAGGCCAAGAGTATTGATGGAGACCTGATTCTGGGCTGTCTTAGAAACTGGAGTATGCTTGCATCCTGGGACTGCAGGGGCAGGCCTGGCACTGAAAATGTCTGGAGCCTGGGTCTTGAGGTAGGCCTGGTCCTGGAGTGGGCCAGAAACTCAGGACCCCTGGAGCTGGCTCAGTATTTTAGTCTGTCCAGAGCCTGGAGCCACTGGGGTTGGCTTGGCTTGTGGGACAAGCCTGGAATCTGGGATTGTGTAATCTGGCCTTGCATCAAAGAGGGTCTGAAGTTTGTGTCCATGAAGATCTGCACTGTGCTGGTTTTTAGTTGGGCCAGCCCAGTATTGGGATCTGAGGCAATGTCCAATACTCACTTTACTATCCTTCCCTATGCAGAGGGTCTCTCTCTCCATTCTGTTCTATCTCTGGTTGGGAGAGGGGTGACATAGGTAATGTAAAACTGTTCTTCCTGCCCTCTTAAATGCTATTTTCTTATTTTTCTGCTATGCCCGGGTGCTGTAGTCTCTCATCTGGTTTCTTTATCTCTTATGAAGTATTTTTGTGCATGAATAGATCAAATTGATGCTTCTATGGGGGATTAGAGCTGGAAAGCCCTATTCTGCCATCTTATTAACATTCCCTCCTGATTATATTTTTTATACTTTGCTATATTTTTCACATTATCCTTATGAAAAGGAAGTATGGCTAAGGATATAATACAAAATTAAATGTTTTTTTTGTTATTAGAAAGCTAGAATGATACAAAAGTGAAATCATTTATTTTTTTTATTTATTTATTTATTTATTTTTGAAACAGGGTCTGACTCTGTTGCCCAGGCTGGAGTTTAATGGCCCAATCTCAGCTCACTGCAACCTCCACCTCCCAAGCTCACACAATCCTCCCATCTCAGCCTCCCAAGTAGCTGCAACTACAGGTACTTGCCACCACACCCAGCTAATTTTTGTGTTTTTTTGTGATTTTTTTTTTTTTTTTTGGTATAGACAGGGTTTTGCCACATTGCCCAGGCTGGTCTTAAACTCCTAAACTCAAGCAATCTTCCTGCCTTGGTGTCCGAAAGTGCTGGGATTATAGGTATGAGCCACTGCACTTGGCCTGAAACCATTTAAATGGGGTGAAAGAGTGCCTCCATACCCAATTCAAATAAATAAGACAGAATCAATTCTAGATTAGAAAAAATTAGTATTTAAAATTCAGTAACTAACCAGAGAACAATATCTTTAGTAAAAATGTTTTCTTCCTAATAAGAGAAAGGAATCATTGTCTATATTCAGAATTGGGATTTCAGTCTTTTTTTTTTTACTAGTTATCTTGTGTTTCTTCTGATTGATGTCTACAACTCAGTGTTTGTGTTACTGAAGTCTGTGTCTTCTTCTCCATTGTTAAATCATATTTGAGATCATGTTATAACATGTTATATGAGAAACCAAGCACAGATAAGTCTTGAGTCAGTCACCTGTATTCATATCTTGCCTTCAGCACTTTTTCTGAATGCTAGCCAGTTTCTTAATTTCTGTCTCAGTTTCATCTTCAAGATGTAGACTATAACATCAAAGAGTTTTAAGATGATTAAATGGATAGTTCTTGTAAGCTGGTGATAATCTCTGCCACTCTGAAACTTCACCCTTCCCACCTCACTTTCATTGCTCAGGTCCAAATCCAGGCCCATCCTGATCCCTCTTTTTCTTTCACACCCCACATCCAACTTGTCAGCAAATTCTGCTCTCTCTGCCTTCAAAATAAATGCAGGCTCTGATCACTTCTCACCATCTCCACTGTCACCAACTGGGTAAAAACTGCCATCATCTCTTTCCTGGATTATTGCAGCAGCCTCCTATCTCCCTTGCTTTCTATGATAAATTCTCTGCAAATAATGATGTAAGCCAAGTCATGTTATGCCTCCACCAAAATCCTTCAATGGATGCCCATTCTTGCTCGGAGGAAAAAGTAAATTCTCAACCAAGGTCTAGGAAGGCCTACAAAATCGAATCTCTCACTCTCTCTGAGCTTAATTCCCACTAATTTTCCCTGTAATACTTTTCTTCAGTCACACAGGTCTCCTTACAGTTCATCTAAGACAAAAGACACATCTTGCTTCAGGACCTTTGCACTTGCTGTTCCCACTCATGCCATGCTTCTACTCTAGAGGGTCCCATAGTTTGCTCTCACTCCTTCACATCTTCACTCAAAAATAATCATCTCAACAAACCTTCCCTATTTAAAATTGCAAATCCTCCTTTTGAATGCTCCATCCCATTTCCTCGTTCTATTTTTCTCTTTAACATGTAGTATTCTCTAGCTTATTAATGCTATTTATGCTATTTAGAATACCACTTTACAAAGGTAAGAATTTGATGTAACCCTTGGGCCTAGAACAATGTCTGGCATCTAATATTTAAAAAGTATTTTTTAATGAATGAGTGAGCACATGCCCTCAGAACAGTATCTCGAAGATAGCAGGTACCATCTAAATTTTTAACTACTTTCATGTTTTATGATAATACCATGAAATCACTTAATTGAAAAGAATAAACACTTTTGCTAATCTAAATTTTTAGAAGATGATCATCTGACCTTTAAACTCTTTCTCAACAGGGCATTTTCTACCAAACAAAGCAGCCAGTTTCATTTTTTACATCACTGTTTGCTAGCCAATGACAGGCTGAAATGTGTCTTCTGAGATGTTCTACTCATTGATGCTATGTTTACACTCTGCAGCTGCACTAAGTTGCAGGAGTTGGATGGACTCATCCAATTTCTACATAAGGGAGCATTCTGAATATTTGAATATAGCTTGAATGTCAAATTTAAGTCTTTCCTTTGGGGAAAAAAAAACTTCAGACAAATTAATTTAGCATAGTTTGAGCAAAGAATGATTCATGAATCAAGCAGCACCCAGGACCAGTAGAGGTTCAGAGAGCTCTACACAGCAGTGTGAGCAGTGAGCTTCATGGAAGCAAAGTAGGGAAATCACCTGATTGGCTTCAGCTAGGCATCTGACTTATTTGGGAATGGTGTGAAGATTGCCTGTGATTAACTGAAACCTGGCTGTTTGTTTGTTATGTTGGAACTCAAAGTATGGAGACGCTTCAGGCTCATGGACTCTTATTTAATGTAACATCATCAGCCTCAATCTTGAAAGATTGACCCAGACCTTAAGCATTGCTATCACTCTCTCATGATGGACTTGTTTGGTCTCAGTATGAAATCCACAAGTTATGATGTCAGACCAGTTGAATGATTATGTTCTCTTCTTAATCTGGAGTGTGACCAGTTGACACACAGTGGATGGATACAGAAAAGTATGTAAGACTCTTGAAGATACAGTGCACCAGGGGGCTACTATGATAGCTATCAGAAAGTGAATACTAAGACTGAAGTATATTCTTTAACAGGATCCGCCATGAACCAAGCTATTAAAATCACATAAATTTTATAAAATGATCCAGAAGAATCTACTTATTTTAAGACCCTAACATGTATGTTGATTTCTTGGAACTGAGTTTCTACTACACAACACACATTTATCCACATGCAACAAGAGATGTCAACTATCAAACTACCCCCTCTGTTTAGACAATAGGTAGTCCAAAGCAAACATGTGATTTGAAATGACATTAGTAAGAAAAGTTAAAGAAGTTTGCTAGGCAACTACAGTGTTTGCAGTAGAGTCAGCTATAGTGATTAATGTTTGAGACAGATTTCTAATCATGACCTCACTTATATTTATTCCAAGCCAGGTAAGAAGCATTTTACTAAAAATGCTTAGAGAGATTTCTGCCTGCTGTAAATTAAGAAGTATAGACCAATATTCAGTTTCTAATTTGTTATGGAGTGGCAATGTGGCACTGTTAGTATCTTCAATTCACATTAGTTCCTTATTTTCTACTTATTGACACATTGAGTTGGCCATGCCTATGATTGGTTGTTAAATCCTGCACAGAAAAAAAAATACATCTTATAGGAACACAACAGAGATGTTTCCTGTGGGATACCTTGTACATAGGGGTCCCTGGTAAAAAAAAAAAAAAAGGACTAGTAATTCTTACCTAAGCCTCTATTATCTGAATCACTGCATTGTTAGATGGTATGGTAATTAAGGAATGAGGGTTTGTGTTAGTCTGTTTTGTGTTGCTATAAAGGAATTCCTGAGCCTGGGTAATTGATAAAGGTTTATTTGGCTCATAGTTCTGCAGGCAAGTTCTGCAGTGCAAGAAGAATGGTGCAGTGCAAGAAGAATGGTGTCAGCATCTGCTTCTGGTGAGGGCTTCAGGAAGTTCCCAATTATGGTAGGTGGCAAAAGGGGGAGCAGGCATGTCACAGGGTGAGAGAGGAAGCCATAGAAAGATGCCAGGCTCTTTTAAACCACCACATCTCACATGAACTAACAGAATGAGAACCCACTCATTACCATGGGGAGGGCACCAAGCCATTCATGATGGATCTGCTCCCATGACCCAAACACCATCTACCAGATCCCACCTACAACACTGGAGATTACATTTCAACATCAGATTTGGAGGGGACAAATATCCCAAATATATGAGGGTTATAAATTTACCTACAAGCTGTCAAATTATCTCTCCTGTAAGTTTTGGTTTTATTATTCAATTTCTGGCATAATTTAACTGAAAATTTCACTACAGGTTTTCCCTACTGTTAGATTTAAGCAAGGAATCTGAAAATCTAAATTGAGAAGCCTAACTTTATAGAAAGAATTACATGGGTAATTGGAACAAATAGTCACACTGGGGATATCACATCAATTTGTTACATGGTGAACTAGAGAATCCAGATCATGTAGGATTTAGTTTTGGCATAACATATCCAATATTCAATTAAGTTCCCTATGGATGCTATATCAATTGTGAAATCTTTATTATCATATTATTTTTCCATGTATAAACAGAAAAGAAACACAGGGAAAAGAGGGAAAAGGTCAAGTGTTTCATGAAGAAAACAAAACAAAAAATAGAAAAGATGACTTGGTCCGTAATTTTAGGAAAGCTTTCCACATCTTGGATGTCATCTGCTTCTGAGTAGAAACCTGCCTGGTCAGTTTTACCTTGATCTGCAATGGGTGTAAATTTCCAAAAGTCTGAAGGTACCCTCTTGGGTTGAGAGAGGCGAACCCAAGACTTGAGGCCCTGATGTTTTACTGCAGTTATTGGTGGTGAAAATCTGGCATGGCCTTCTGACAGAGCTCAAGGGCAGTCTTTCTCTGGTGTAGTTTCCAAAAGGCCCAATCTCTGGGTACTAGATGATGAAAGTTCTGATTGTTCCCAGTCGGCGGCGGCTTTTAGTTGGTAAAAATACATTTTGGCATAATGCGTTAAAGCCTTCTAGTATTTAGTCATAAGCAGAGATTACAAGCACAAGAGATACATGAGGTTCTATTACTGGGTATGAAAGTCTCCCAGTAACTATTTTATTAGGGGTTAAATTGAATATTACAGTAGGAGTGGATCTGATTGCTATCCAGGCCATTGATAATAGCCAAGGGAATCTAATTAATTTAGTTAGCTTTGTCAATTTGTTTAACATTTTTTAAATTTAGGTTTTTGGGGAACAGGTAGTGTTTGTTTACATGAATAAGATCTTCAGTGGTGATACCTGAGATTTTGGTACACCCACCACCCAAGCAATGTACACTGTACCCAATGTGTAGTCTTTTATCCTTCACCCCCCTCCCAGCCTTTCCTCTGAATCCCCAAAGTCCATTGTATCATTCTTATTCCCTTGAGTCCTCATAGCTTAGCTCCTACTTATGAGTAAGAACATATGATGTTTGGTTTTCCATTCCTGAGTTACTTCATTTAGAATAATGGTCTCCAATTCCAACCAGATTGCTGCAAATGCCATTATGTCATTCCTTTTTGTGACTGAGTAGTATTCTATGGTGTGTGTGTGTATATGTGTGTGGTTGTGTGTGTATGTGTGTGTGTGTGTATATATAATCACATTTTCTTTATCCACTAGTTGAGCATTTGGACTGGTTCCATATTTTTGCAATCGTGAATTGTGCCACTAAAAATATGTGAGTGCAAATATCTTTTTTGTATAATGACTTTTTTCTGCTGGGTAGGTACCCAGGAGTGGAACTGCTGGATCAAATGGTAGATCTACTTTTAGTTATTTAAGAAATCTCCACACTGTTTTCCATACTGGTTGTACAGGTTTACATTCCCACTAGCAGTATAAAAGTGTTCCCTTTTCACCACATCCACCCAACATTTATTATTTATTGTCTTTTTGATTATGTCATTCTTGCCAGAGAAAGCTGGTATCGCATCATGGTTTTAATTTGCATTTCCCTGATAATTATATTGAGCACTTTTTTCATGTTTGGCCATTTTTATATCTTCTTTTGAGAATTGTCTATGTCCTTAGCTCACTTTTTGATGAGATTGTTTGTTTTGTTCTTGATGATTTGAGTTCCTTTGGATTTAGTACTTTGTTGGACACATAGATTGTGAAGATTTTCTCCCACTCTGTGGGCTGTCTGTTAATTCTGCTATTTCTTTTGCTGTGCAGATGCTCTGTAATTTAATTAAGTCCCATATATCTTTGTTGTATTCTTGGTCATGAAGTCTTTGCCTAAGCCAGTGTCTAGAAGGGTTTTTCTTATGTTACATTATCTTCTAGAATTTTTATGGTTTCAGGTCTTAGATTTAAGTCTTTGATCCATCTTGAGTTTTTGTATAAGGTGAGAAATGAGGATCCAGTTTTATTCTTCCACTTGTGGCTTGCCAATGTCCCTTCCCCACTTCGTTTTGGTTTGCCTTGTAGAAGATCAGTTGACTCTAGGTATTTGGCTTTATTTCCAGGTTCTCTATTCTGTTCCTTTGGTCTATATGCCTGTTTTTATATCAGTATCATGTTGTTTTGGTGACTATGGCCTTATAGTTTGAAGTCGGGTAATGTAATGCCTCCAGATTTGTTCCTTTTTCTTAGTCTTGCTTTGGCTCTGTGGCCTCTTTTGGGGTTCCATATAAAATTTAGGATTGTTTTTTTCTAGTTCTGTGTAGAATGTTGGTGGCATTTTCATGGGAATTGCATTGAATTTGTAGATTGTTTTTGGCAGTATCGTCGTTTTCACAATATTGATTCTACTCATCCATGAGCATAGGATGTGTTTTCATTTGTTTGTGTCATCTATGATTTCTTTCAGCAGTGTTTTGTACTTTTTCTCGTAGAGGTCTTTCACCTTGGTTAACTATGTTCCTAAGTATTTTATTTTTGCAGCTATCGTAAAGGGGGTTGAATTCAAGATTCTCGGCTTGGTCACTGTTGGTGTATAGCAAGGCTACTGATTTATGTACATTAACCTCGTATCCTGAAACTTTGCTGAATTCATTAATCAGTTATGGGAATCTTTAGAACTCCTAGGGTTCCAAAAAGATGAGTTCTTTAACTCATCTTTTTGGATGAGTCTTTAGGGTTTTCTAGTGTACCATCATGTCATCAGCAGACAGCAACTGTTTGACTTCCTCTTTCCCAATTTGGATGTCTCTTCTTTCTCTTGTCTGATTGCCCTTGCTATGACTTACAGTACTATGTTCAACAGAAGTAGTGAAAGTGGGCATCCTTGTCTTATTCCAGTTCTCAGGGGGACTGCTTTCAATTTTACACATTTAGTATAATGTTGGCTGTGAGTTTGTCATAAATGGCTTTTATTACCTTAAGGTATGTCCCTTCTATGCCGATTTTGCTGAGAGTTTTAATCATAAAGGGATGCTGGAATTTGTCAAATGCCTTTCTGGGTCCATTGAGATGATCATGTGATTTTTAATTCTGTTTATGTGGTGTATCACATTTATTGACTTTTGTACGTTAAACCATCCCTGCGTCCCTGGTATGAAACCCACTTGATCATGATGGATTATTGTTTTGATATGTTTTAGGATTCAGTTAGCTAATATTTTCGTGAGGATTTTTGCATCTATGTTAATCAGGCATACTGGTCTGCAGTTTCCCTTTTTTTTTTTTTTTTTTTTTTTTTTTTTGTTAGGTCCTTTCCTGGTTTTGGTATTAGGGTGATACTGGCTTCTTAGAATGATTTAGGGAGGATTCCCTCTTTATCTGTTGGAATAGTGTCAAGAGGATTGGTACCAATTCTTCTTTAAATGTCTGATAGAATTCAGCTATGAATCTGGTCCTTGACTTTTTTTGTTGTTGGTAACTTTTTAATTACCATTTAAATATCACTGCTTGTTATTGGTCTGTTCAGAGTTTCCATTGATTCCTGATTTAATCTAGGAGAGTTGTGTATTTCCAGGAATTTATTCATCTCCTCTAGATTTTCTAGTTTATTGTGTAAAGCTATTCATAGTAGCCTTGAACAATCTTTTATATTTCTATGGTATTGGTTGTAATATCTCCCATTTCATTTCTAATTCAGATTATTTGGATCTTCTTTCTTCTTGGTTAATCATGCTAATGGTCTATCAATTTTATTTATCTTTTCAACGAACCAGGTTTTGTTTCATTTATCTTTTGTATTTTTTGTTTCAATTTTATTTTGTTCTTCTCTAATCGTGGTTATTTCTTTTCTTCTGCTGGGTTTGGGTTTGGTTGGTTCTCAATTCTCTAACTTCTTGAGGTGTGACCTTATATTGTCTATTTGTGCTTTTTCAGACTTTTTGATATAGGCATTCAATGCTGTGAACTTTCCTTTTACTACTGCCTTTGCTGTATCCCAATGGTTTTGATACGTTGTGTCACTGTTATTGTTCAGTTCAAAGAATTTTTAAATTTCCATCTTTATTTCATTGTGTACCTAATGATCACTTAGGAGCAGGTTATTTAATTTCCATGAATTTGCATGGTCTTGAGGTTCCTTTTGGAGTTGAGTTCCAATTTTACTCCACTGTGGTCTGAGAGAATACTTGATATAATTTTGATATTCTTAAATTTATTAAGGCTTCTTTTGTGGCCTATCATATGGTCTATCTTGGAGAATGTTCCATGAGCTGATGAAAAGTATGTATATTCTGCAGTTGCAGGTTAGAATGTTCTATAAATATCTATTAAGTCCATTTGTTCTAGGGTATAGTTTAAGTCCACTTTTTCTTGACTATCTTGATGACCTGTCTAGTGCTGTCAGTGAAGTATTGAAGTCCCCCACTATTATTGTGTTGCCATCTATCTCATTTCTTAGATCTAGTAGTAATTGTTTTACAAATTTGGGAGCTCCAGTGTTAGGTGCATATATAGTCCCTCTTAGTCCTTTTTAACTGCTGTTAAAGTTTGTTTTGTCTGATGTAAGAATAACTGCTTCTGCTTGCTTTTGGTATTCATTTGCATGGAATATCGTTTCCACCCCTTTACCTTAAGTTAATGTGACTGACTCTTTAGTGTCAAGAGAATCTCTTGAAGACAGCAGATACTTGGTTGGTGAATTCTTAATCATTCTGCCATTCGGTATTCTTTTTTTTTTTTTTTTTTTTTTTTGGATGCAATCTCAGCTCACTGCAACCTCTGCCTCCCAGGTTCAAGCAATTCTCCTGCCTCAGCCTCATGAGTAGCTGGGATTACAGGCATGTGCCACCACACCTGGCTAACTTTGTATTTTTCATAGAGACAGGGTTTCTCCATGTTGATCAGGCTGCTCTTGAACTCCCGACCTCAGGTGATCTGCCTGCCTTGGCCTCCCAAAGTGCTGGGATTATAGGTGTGAACCACCACACCCGGCCCATTCAGTATCTTTTAATTGGAGAATTTAGGCCATTTACATTCAATGTTAGTATTGAGATGTGAGGTATTTTTCTATTTATTGTGCTATTTGTTGCCTGAATACCTTGTTTTGTTTTGTTTTTAACTTAAAAACTTCCAGGGTACAAGTGCAAAATGTGTAGGTTACATAGGTATATATTTGCCATGGTGGTTTGCTGCACCTATCAACCTGTCATCTAGGTTTTAAGCCCTGCATGCATTAGCTATTTGTCCTAATGCTCTCCCTCCCCTTGCTCCCACCTGTCGACTGGCCCCAGTGTGTGTTGCTCCCCTCCCTGTGTCCATGTGTTCTTGTTATCCAACTCCCACTTACGAGTGAGAACATGCAGTGTTTGGTTTTCTGTTCCTGTGTTAGTTTGCTGAAAATGATGGCTTCCAGCTTCATCCATATTTCTGCAAAGAACATGATTTCATTCCTTTTTATGGCTGCATAGTATTCCTTGGTGTATATGTGCCTATTTTCTTTATCCAGTTGATCATTGATGGGCATTTGGGTTGGTTCCATGTCTTTGCTATTGTAAATAGTGCTGCAGTAAACATATGTGTCCATGTGTCTTTATAGTAGAATTATTTATATTCCTTGGGGTATATACCCAGTAATGGGATTGTTGGGTCAAATGGTATTTCTGGTTCTAGATCCTTGAGGAATTGCCACAGTCTTCCACAATGGCTGAACTAATTTACATTTCCACCAACAGTGTAAAAGCGTTCCTATTTCTACACGGTCTTGCCAGCATCCATTGTTTCCAGACTTCTTAATAATTGCCATTCTGACTGGTATGAGATGGTATCACATTGTGGTTTTGATTTGCATTTCTATAATGATCAGTGATGATGAGCATTTTTTCGTATGTCTGTTGGCTGCATTAATGTCTTCTTTTGAGAAGTGTCTGTACGTATCCTTTGCCCACTTTTTAATGGGGTTGTTTTTTATTTTGTAAATTTAAGTTGCTTGTAGATTCTGGATATTAGCCCTTTTTCAGATGGGTAGATTACAAAAATTTTCTCTCATTCTGTAGGTTGCCTGTTCCCTTTGATGATAGTTTCTTTTGCTGTGCAGAAGCTCTTTGGTTTAATTAGATCCCAATTGTCAATTTTGGCTTTTGTTGCCATTGCTTTTGTTGTTTTCATCATGAAGTCTTTGCCCATGCCTATGTCCTGAATGGTATTGCCTAGGTTTTCTTCTCGGGTTTTTATGGTTTTGGGTTTTATATTTAAGTCTTAATCCATCTTGAGTTAATTTTTGTAAAAGGTGTAAGGAAGGGGTCCGGTTTCAGTTTTCTACATATGGCTAGCCAGTTTTCCCAGCACCTCTTATTAAGTAGGAAATCCTTTCCCCATTGCTTGTTTTTTGTCAGGTTTCTCAAAGATCAGATAGTTGTAGGTGTGTGGTGTTATTTCTAAAGTCTCTGTTCTGTTCCATTGGTATATGTGTCTCTTTTGGTACCAGTACCATGCCATTTTGGTTTCTGTAGCCTTGTAGTATAGTTTGAAGACAGGTAGCAGGATGGTTCCAGCTTTGTCCTTTTTGCTTAGGATTGTCCTGGTTATATGGGCTCTTTTTTTGTTGTTGTTCCATATGAAATTTAAAGTATTTTTTTCTAATTCTGTGAAGAATGTCAATGGTAGTTTGCTGGGAATAGCATTGAATCTATAAATTACTTTGGGCAGTATGGCCATTTTCACGATATTGATTCTTCCTATCTATGAGGATGGAATGTTTTTCCATTTGTTTGTGTCCTCTCTGATTTCCTTGAGCAGTGGTTTGTAGCTCTCCTTGAAGAGGTCCTTCACCTCCCTGTTAGCTGTTCTCCTAGGTATTTTATTCTCTTTATAGCAGTTGTGAATGGGAGTTCATTCATAATTTGGCTCTCTGCTTGTCTATTGTTGGTGTACAGGAATGCTTGTGATTTTTGCATATTGATTTTGTATCCTGAGACTTTGCTGAAGTTGATTATCAGCTTAAGGAGTTTTGGGGCTGAGACGATGGGGTTTTCTAAATATAAAATCATGTCATCTGCAAACAAACAACTTGACTCCTCTCTTCCTATTTGAATATCCTTTATTTATTTCTCTTGCCTTATTGTCCCGGCCAGAACTTCCAATTCTTTGTTGAATAGAAATGGTGATAGAGGGCATCCTTGTCTCATGCTGCTTTCCAAAGGGAATGCTTCCAGCTTTTGCCCATTCAGTATAATGCTGGCTAAGGGTTTGTCCTAAGTAGCTCATATTATTTTCAGATATGTTCCATCAAAACCTAATGTATTGAGAGTTTTTAACATGAAGGGATGTTGAATTTTATCAAAGGCCTTTTCTGCATCTATTCAGATGATCATATGGTTTTTGTCATTTTTTTTTATGTGATGCATTATGTTTATTGATTTGTGTATGTTGAACCACCCTTGCATCCCAGGGATGAAGCCAACTTGATCTTGGTGGATAAGCTTTTTGATGGGCTGCTGGATTCAGTTTGCCAGTATTTTATTGAGGATTTTCACATTGATTTTCATCAGGGATATTGGCCTAAAGTTTTTTGTTGTTGTGTCTCTGCCAGGTTTTGTTATCAGGATGATGTTGGCTTCATAAAATGAGTTATAGAGGAGTCCCTCCTTTTCAATTGTTTGGAATAATTTCAGAAGGAATGGTACCAGCTTCTCTATGTACCTCTGGTAGAATTTGGCTGTGAATCTGTCTGGTTCTGGCCTTTTTTAAGTTGGCATATTATTATTACCTCAGTTTCAGAACTTGTTATTGGTCTATTCAGGGATTCGACTTCTTCCTGGTTTAGTCTTGGAAGGGCATATGTGTCCAGCAGTTTATCCATGTCTTTTAGATTTTCTAGTTTATTTGTGTAGAGGTGTTTACAGTATTCTATGATGGTAGTTTGTATTTCTGTGGGGTCAGTGGTGATATCCCCTTTATCATTTTTTATTGTGTCTATTTGATTCTTCTCTCTTTTCTTCATTAATCTAGCTAGCAGTCTATTTTGTTTTTTTTGTTTTGTTTTGTTTTGTTTTGTTTTTCCAAAAAACTGGCTCCTGGATTCATTGATTTTTTTTTTCTTTTTTAATTTTGAAGGATTTTTTATTGTCTTCTTCAGTTCTGCTCTGATCTTAGTTATTTCTTGTCTTCTGCTTCTTTTGGATTTGTTTGTTCTTGCTTCTCTAACTCTTTTAATTATGATGTTAGGGTGTCAATTTGAGCTCTTTCTAGCTTTCTGAAGTGGGCATTTAGTGGGCATAAATTTCCCTCTTAACACTGCTTTAGCAGAATCTCTGTGTCCCAGAGATTCTGGTACGTTGTCTCTTTGTTCTCATTGGTTTCAAAGAACTTCTTGATATCTGCCTTAATTTCATTATTTGCCCAGGAGTCTTTCAGGAGCAGGTTGTTCAATTTCCATGTAGCTGTGTGCTTTTTCATGAGTTTCTTAATCCTGAGTTCTAATTTGATTGCACTGTGGTCTGAGAGACTATTTGTTATGATTTCAGTTCTTTCACATTTGCTGAGGAGTGTTTTACTTCAAATTATGTGGATGATGTTAGAATAAGTGCTATGTGGCACTGAGAAGAATGTATATTCTGTTGATTTGGGGTGGAGAGTTCTGTAGATGTCTATTAGGTCCACTTGGTGCAGAGCTGAGTTCAAGTCAAGTCCTGAATATCCTTATTAATTTTCTGTCTTGTCTACTATTGACAGTGGGGTGTTTAAGTCTCTTTGTAGGTCTCTAAGAACTTGTTTTATGAATCTGGGTCCTCCTGTATTGGGTTCGTATATATTTAGGATAGTTAGCTCTTCTTGTTGAATTAATCCCTTTAAGATTATGTAATGCTCTTTTTTTTTTATCTTTGTTGGTTTAAAGTCTGTTTTATCAGAGACTAGGATTGCAACCTCTGCTTTTCGTTTTTTTTTTTTTTTTTGCTTTCCACTTGCCTGATAATTTTTTCTCCATCCCTTAATTTTGAGCCTATGTATGTCTTTGCACATGAGATGAGTCTCCTGAATACAGCACATCAATGGGTCTTGACTCTTTATCCAGTTTGCCAGTCTGTGTCTTTTAACTGGGGCATTTAGCCCATTTACATTTAAGGTTAATATTGTTATGTGTGACTCTGATCCTGTCATTGTGATGCTAGCTGGTTAGTTTGCACATTAATTGATACAGTTTCTTCATAATGTCATTGGCCTTTATAGATGTATAATTAGGTCCACTTGATCCAGAGCTGAGTTCAAGTCCTGAATACCTTTGTTAATTTTCTGATAAGAAGAATTTACAATCTATTCTCTTTGAAGCCAGCCACCTGGAGGCTTTATGTGCATGACAAAACTTTGGTCTCCACAGCCTCTTATCACAACCCAAACATTTCCTTTCTATGACCCCAGGTCTTTAGATAAACTCAGCCAATTATCAACCTGAAAATTTTAAATCTACCAATAACCTGAAAGCCCTGCTTTAAATTGTCCCACCTTTCTGGACCAAACCAATGTACATCTTAAATGAATTTGATTGAAGTCTTGTATCTCTCTAAATGTGTAAAACAAAGCTGTACCCTGACCATCTTGGGCACATGTTCTCAGGACCTCCTGAGAGGCTGTGTCATGGTTACTTACTTTGGCTCAAAATAAATCTCTTCAAATATTGTACAGAGTTTGACTCTTCATCAATACAGACATACATAAACACATAGAAACTGATCTTACAGCTTTTGTTTTAAAATTTTGGTGATGTGCCTGGTACAGTAATACAAAGCTCACTAATTTATTAAATAAGATCTGAAGCCAAATTGTATTTCTGGATAATCAAACAAGATTTCCTGATGGCTAAAACGGTTTACTAATATTTGTGGAAAATCATTTTTATTTGTCCAGTTTCTAAATACCTATTTTTAGTTCTTCTAATGAGTCATCTCCCCTAAACTTTAAAGGGACAGCTGTCAGGTCCTAGAGAAGACAGGTAGAACATTTACATCTCAAAGGTATAGAGCTTAGACTTCAAGCTTAAATACTGCCATTTGCCTAAACCATGAAACAGGAGTGTAGGTAAAGGTCTAGTTAAAACAAGATGGGCCGGGCACAGTGGCTCATACCTGTAATGCCAGCACTTTGGGAGGCTGAGGTAGGCAGATCACTTGAGGTCAGGAATTCAAGAACAGCCTGGCCAACATGGTGAAACTGTCTCTACTAAAAATACAAAAATTAGCTGGGAATGATGGTGCACACCTGTAGGGTCCCAGCTACTCAGGAGGCTGAGGCAGGAAAATCACTTGAACCCAAGAGACAGAGGCTGCAGTGAGCCGAGATCGCACTTCTGCATTCCAGCCTGGGCAACAGAGTAAGACTCCACCTCAAAACAAAAAAAAACAACAACAACAAAAAAAAAAACAAGATAGCCAGAAAAGCATCTTTAAACCAAGAGTAAGAAGCCAATGCCTTCTCCATTGTAAGAGTTTCTAGTGACTTAGTCTCTCTTTCTGCACTGGGAAGAAGACTCTGACAAATGGAGATTTCCTTTATAGATGTAAATTTCTCTTGCAAAAGGGTTTTAAAATAAGCTAAAAATAGTTCTAATGCCAGAAAGACAAATTTTAGAGACTAATTCAGCTGGATCAGTGGTTTCCCTGCCCAGCTTGTGTTTTAACTATATAACTGAGTTCAGGGTTGAGTCCAGAAAAGAATAGAACAAGCATTTTCTATGCCTGCAGTCAGCATGGATACTTCTAATCTTGCCTTATTGTCAGAGATGGGTTAACTTTTGTTTGTTTTTCAAGAAAGAGTTTTGGGGTATAGCAAAGGCAATGATAACAAGAAAGACAATGTTGGCAGTACATATCATTTGTCAGAGAGGTTCCCAGGGGAGAACAGGGTTAGAGAAAACAGAGGACTAATTTTTACAAGTGCTTTTCTGAAAACGAACTTTATTTCTGCAATTGGGGTTTCAAATATTCTTCTGGTTTTTTTTTTGTTTTGTTTGTTGTTTTTCTTGGAGGAATTGGTTAATTATTGTCCTGGGAATCAAGCCCTTGGCTTGATTTCCTCTAATGAGGAAGTGGTCCAGGCCAAAGGAAAAATGTCTATCAGATGGCTGGTGTAAGCATGGACAATTTATTTTTCAGTGGCCTGGCTATTTACAATAAAGGAAGACATCTCAGGGCATAGGGCATAGTTTGGGACCTCTTGGTTTCGTTTAGAATGGTGGTCCCCAACCTTTTTGGCACCAGTGACAGGTGTCATGAAAGATAATTTTTCCACAGACAGGGTGGGGGGGATAGTTTTAGGATGAAACTGTTCCACCTCAGATCATCAGGCATTAGTCTCATAAGGAGTGCACAACCTAGATCCTTTGCATGTGCAGTTCACAATAGGGTTCACACTCCTACGAGAATTTAATGCCACAGTCATTGACCTCCGATGGAGCTCAGGTGGTAATGCTCACTTGCCCACCACTTACCTCCTGAGTGGCCCAGTTCCTAATAGGCCACAGACTGATATAAGTACATGGCCCGGGGGTTGGGGAATCCTGGTTTAGAATGCATACATGGAGGTCCTCTTGGTCCCTGTAGCTGTTGTAGCTATAAAAATACATGTCCTTTTGCAAGGAGTTTCTCCACTGCAATTCTAAGTTATCTTTGATAAGGTCCACCCACCTCACTAGAAAAGCATGTTTTGGGTCCATAGTTCTTGTACATGAAATTGGCCAGAATTCCAGATTGAGGAGTTATAGATTCCTTGGATCCAAATGACCCCATGATTCCCTGTCTTCTAGTAACCTTCTCTGCTGAAGGTCTCTTAGTGGTCCCAGTCCATTTTCCTTATTGGATGTCATCCAATCCTGAACCCAGTCTGGTCAAAGAATTTCCCAATAAAGTCAGAACACAAAACAGAAATCTGCAGAGCTTGAATCCAAGAAGAAACTTACCCATGACCTCCAGTTACTGTGAAAGAATGATGGGTCTAGTGGAAATCTTCTCTGGGTCACTGGACGTCTCCTTCATGTCCCACTTTTGATGCCAAACTATTAAGTAGCAACTTTAGAGAAATTAATTTTAGAAATACTTATTTGAACAAAGAATGACTCATGAATCGGACAGGACTCAGGACCAAAAGAGGTTCAAAAAGTTCTGCCCAGCAGAGTGAGCAACAAGCTTTTACAGGCCAGATGGAGAAGCAAAGTAGAGAAATCACCTGATTCTTTACAGTTAGACATTGCCTTATTTGGGCACAGTGCAGTAAGTTGTCAGCATGTAATTGGCCAAAACTTGGCTCTTTGTTATATTCCTAAGTTAGGTTGTGGTTTGCTACTTAGGAACTCAAACTATGTAGATAGTCTCAGACTAATGATCTACTTATTTAACACCTTCACAAAGACATTGTGAATCCTTTCACATCCTCCACTTCACCCCAAAATGAGCACAGACGTGGTCATGCCAATATTAATTTTATCTAGTGTGGTCACATCATTAGCTCATGGTGAATTTGTAGTGACATAAAATGTCAAAATCATGCACTATTTTTCACATTAGCTTCTTTTAATGTAGTTCTTTTTCATTCCATCCTATGCTTTTCTCACAAACACAACTTAATCTCAACTGAGGTCCTATCCTCTTAAGTTTAAAAATAAAAGTCATTCCAGTGAGACTCTAAGGCTTTGAAAGAAAACGTTTGGTATATATTTAAAGCATCACCAAAGAATTTCCATTAAAAATTTTCTTCACCATGTTATTTTCTGCTAAAATTTTCAGAATTTGCAGCTAAGAAGGATCCCATCTTCCATGGCATCCTCTCAAGCACCTCTCTCTCTGTCTACCACAGAATTCCAAGATGTTAAGAAAACTTTGAGCTGAAAAAAGTCTCCTAATGTAAAATAAAAATATTAAGTAGAAACTTTAATTTGGTAAACAGCATCCTTATTCTATGATTTTTTGAAACCTCATTGCTCAACCCCTTTATTATTAAAAGTATGACCATAGCACAGTATCTAACAATATCAACAGTAAAATCAGATAGCCTTAATTGGATGCATTTGTAATGTATTTGACCTCCTTACAAGGCATATTATAAGTAAGTATTTGAGTTAAAGCATAAATGCAAGCAATTAAGAATTGTTTAATAGCAGAGCAAACAGCTTATTTCCTGTAACAAAATATATTAGAATCCTCCCCAAACCAAGCCTCAACATGGCTAATGGAAAACAGGCTTCATTCTAACCTCAAAACAAATTAGTAGCCAGGAAGATGGCAATAGATGTGGTGCTGCTTCTGGGTGTGTAGTATTTGTGATAAAAACAAATTTGTTGAACAGTTATCTACTTTGGACATGAAAGACATATACATATACATACATTAAACCCTGCAGATAATGAAATGTTCATCAAAATGTCTTCCAGTGGCATGTACAGGACTTTGGCTAAGATACAGTTGCCAGGTTTAGCAAATAAAATACAGAATGCACAAACTTGAATTTCAGATAAATATGAATAATTTTTAGCATATGCATTTTTGAATGGTTCATGGGACATGTATATGTTAAAAATAGTTCATTGTTTATCTTAAATTTAAATGGATGTCCTGTATTTTATTTGGAAATCTTAGTCTAAGATCAAAGTAACATGACTGTCATTGGCGTTCACATCAGTGTAACAGTGCCTTCACTGAAAGTTTTGACCCAGGTAACTAAAAGGAAGGAAAAATATTTTTTCTCCTAACCATCTTAGGTTCATGCCTGAGGCCCCTCTAACAAAAGACAGATTAACAAGAAAAATGCAAACTCATTTATTTAATATAAGTTTTATGTGACACAGGAGCTTTCATAAGGAAATGAAGACCCAAAGTAACTATTAAACCTGAGTGTTTTTTTACAGAAGGTTTGATGAAGAATGGACAGTTTTGGAACAATATGATAGAGCAGAAAGATTATGATCTAATAGTAATAACCTGGGGGAAACGTGGCAAGGCCTGTTCAGATTCTCTTAGCAACTCTGTATTTGGAGATTAAGATGCTTCTTTCCTATGGGTAGAGGGAGCGCACCTCTCACATGAGTGTTTTGTCTGCTTCAGGGGAAGGTAAAAAAAAATCCCTGGTAGGTTTTATAAACTGCCCTCAAGGGGCAAAGAGACCTTCCTTATTTTGTTGTTTTCTCAAATCTCTTTAGCTTGAAATACTCAAAATGCCAAGGTGGCATATTTTGGGGTACCACATCCTGAACTTCATCACAAAGATGCCAAAGCTAAGGCCCAAACAAAATGCAGAATTCACAAACAAAATGTGCAAAAACTGGTTTCACACTTGAGCTTCTGAGACAGATTAAGGATATATTAAAAAGTGACTGTGCACAGAATGAAACAGAATGTTGTGGGGAAGGTTCCCATGGGAAAAGCTGGGCTTGAGCCTCACCTCTGCTACCCAAGGAAAAGAAGAGTTTGTTGCCCACACATCTCAATGTAAGTAAGGGCTTCACTTGGAGGGCCCGATATTCTCTGCAGGGGGGATAACATGGACTGAGAAAGTTAAATGGCTTGTGCAGGGACCATAGAGAGAAGAGAGGCCTGTGTTTGTGATGTAACTATATTTCCACTGGTAAAAATCAAAGAATGTGTGTTTCCCATGGACCAGATGTGGGCACGTTAGGGAGAGAACTTGCCTGGAGCACAAAAGGACTTGGATCAGCCCTGAGATGGAGAGAGTCTCAGTACCAGGGATGAGGCGGGAAGAGAAACATTACCTGTGCTGTGGGAGCTGCTGCTGGACAGGGCCAGTCATAGGTCTTCAAATACTCACAAGAAAAAGCATTAGTTGCAAACACCTGCAGAGTAAGAAGTCAGGTTTTGACAGTACCTATCACCAGTTAGGAAAGAACTTGCCTCTTTGTCTCCCTAAATTTCTCCCTTCTTCCCTGGCGGAATCTAGAATTACAGCTAGAGAATCCAGGCCCAGAAAAAGGGTGCTAATAAGCTTTTCTTCCTCCTCTGCAAATCCCCCAGACTGCCATCTATAGAACTCAACCTTTTACTCTTGATTAAAGTGCTAATATATTTCTCTGGATTATTTTTTAAATTATGCATTAAGACTATATCTTATCTCTTACAGTAACTACATACCTTAAGTGTGAGCATAAACATTTAGAATCTGCTAAATTTTCATCTAATAGAGGAAAGTTTTCCCCAACTAAATTTAAAAGGAGTGATAAGAGATAAAGATAAAACTGTTTAGATTATATCCAGTCACTCACATGTATTAATGCATTGCTTATATTGAGACAGGGATTAAAATTGAATGCTTTTTTTGAAAACTTGGTTGGCTGGAACAGCTAGCAAGATAAACCCATCTGTTTATCATATTGATTAGCCAAAACAAAATGAAAACTACTGTACTGGCCACTTTTGCCATGCTACATTTATTTTAATGGCCAAATATAGAGCTAGTTTCAACTTTAGAAGTCTGTACACCAAGATGCTTTTCATGCACTTAAAAGCCTACCATTGAACATTTTTTTCAACTTGTGATTCTCAGTAAGAATGGAAAGGGACTATATATAAAAATACTTCTAAATTTGTCTGCATTTTTTCATACCTAGCAAGGTTTCCCTTTGAGTCAGTTTATAGTTTTCTCCCCCAAAACTTCATTCAGCTCTTTAAAAAAAATGTGGCAGTTTTGTTCAGCTCTCAAGGATTCCTAGATTCCTTTCTGCAAGAAAAGGAAAGATGCTAGGCAGATTAACCTCCAGAAACTGAGAACAAGAAAGACATATAAACATATCTGGAACCAATAACAAAATCTATTGCAATAATGTATACCAAGAAACTCCTGACACAGCCAAAATGTGATATTAGCCAAACATTGCACAATGCTGAAGGCAGCAGTCAAATTTGAAAGTAAAAATGGTGGTGTCAGCATAAACAGAATGTACAAATTCCTTCCCATAATATAATTATCTCCCTGGGAATGCAGAAAAAGAAGAGCAAATATGAAACGACCTGATGGTCTATTACATGTGTCTATCTTCAAAAATGTTCAGAAGTCCAAAATGCATAGACAAAACTATCCTGTCATACTTTCTTTGATATTATCTTTTATAATAAATAACTTAAATAACTAATTTCACACTTGGAAAAGGGCAGGAGATACTTTTAAACAAAAGTGAAATTACATATAGCATCTTGTGGGTCCATGGAATTTATATGTATATATCCAAGTATTTATTTTGTTTTCCTAAACTTCTGAAAAAATATATAATATATTATATATAACATATATATTTTAAATATATAGAAAAAATAGTGTGTATATATACATATATATATGTGTGTGCATATGTGTATATATATGTGTGTATATATATATATATATATACACACATTAAAAGCCTAGTTTTAGGGCAACGACCGAAAAATGCTATTTATGGGGTTTTTAAACATTTCTGAAGAGCTAGGCATTAATAACAACCAGTCCTTCAGAAGAAATTTTAAAAATTATGTTAGTGGGTCACAAATGAGAAGCCCTGGCTGTCATCTCCTGAGAGAACCTGAAGAAACCTGGCGCAGGTGCACCCACACACCATTGCTTTTGCACCATAAACAGTTTTGCAAAGGAGTAGTTATGCCAACAAATAATTCTACCTTGGAGCCATGGCCTAGAAGAGTCTCTAATATAAAACACACTTGTCTGTAATTTCCCCTCACTTCCCACCCTCACCCGTTCCCAATACAATATTAATTTTTTTTTCAGTGGAATAAGCAAGATGGATGCAATCTAACCAAAGATTCAGGTTAAATTTCTGCCTGCCCATGCAGGTTAATCACAACAAAGTTTTTCAGGCAACTGATTCAAAATAAGCCAAGCTCTGCTACACATCCAGAACATTTATTTATTTTAGGTTCTATTCTGGGCTTTACTTTGAAAGCTATTCCTGTAACAGCTACAATAGGGGAACATTAAATTACATTTTGGAAGTTTGGGGACTTCACTTTGGCTTTAATTATGTTGGGTTGAAGGGGCTTAGGTTTGTTCATTTGTTTCCCTTTCTTTCTGAAAATTAAATTTACACTACTGTCATTGCATATAACTTCCTTAATTTTTTCATTTGAGACATTAACAGACATTTGAAAATTCACACAAGCAGAAACAAAGCAAGGAAAACAGTCCATTTTCCTACCAGCTACCTTCAACTACTTTTTTCTAACAACTGTTGTCTTTGTATTCTAATCCTTTGACAAAAAAATAAGTGTACTTCAAAAAATATATATTTGTGTCTTTATAATATGTATCTTACATATGGCATACGTGATTTCATTTTCGGTTCTTTTCACTTACTCTTCCATTAATGGTAGCCATGTTACTGCATAATCTTTGTAAATACTTTTAGTGGCATTTACTATTTTATTGAGTGGGTATACCATGGTTCATTTATTTATGATTCGATATTCTGTTTCCAGTTTTTCACAATAATTAATGGTGAACCTCTGAACTTCTTTGGGTATAAAGCTCTTTTCTAGATTTGGAATTATTTTATTACAGTAGATTTTCCAGGGTGAAATTACTGTTCAGAGGATATCACGTTTCTTAGGACTCTTCAAAAATACTGATAAACTGCTTTCCAGAAAGGTCGTACTGATTAACACTGCCAGCAGCAATAACTAGTGCATTCCATCACACACTTACTAGTGTTTTCATCCCAGGCTCGCTAATACCTTTGCTAATTTGAAAGGCAAAGAATTGGATTCTATTATAACTTTTAGTGCATACTCTTTCATCAGAGACATATATGCAGATGATTGTAGGCTTAAAAATCTTACAAGGACTTTTACGAAAAATGATAATCCCTTAAATCCCTGCCCAACTACTTCCCTACTGCACAGAGGCAATGTGTTCCAGCCACTGATGCTGCCTTATCTTTTAACAGTAAGACCACCTGTGTACAGGCCTGGAGTAGCATGACATCCTTCCCTCCCTATTCTGATTGCTTATCTGTCCATCCAGCTTGGCAGGATAATGAGCCAAAGGAGTGTCCTTATGTTGGTGTGCACTGAAATGCCCCACACATAAGGATGTAAAACAATTTTTGTCTTGGTTTTTGCTCCTTAACATGTTTCACTCAATAGTCTGTCCCTGGGTCATTCTGCCAACCTTATGCCAATAGCCCAGCAATACATAAGTTTAATGACAGGGTCAATTGTTTTTACCTGTCTTTCCTGGCTCTGCTCATGGAGTTGATTTTCTCCATCTTCAGCGGTCCAAGTGCATTCACTTAGTTACAAGATTAATTACTACTACCTTCCTCCAAAGCAGTGGTCCCCAACCTTTTTGGCACCAGGGACTGGTTTGGTGGAAGACAATTTTTCCACGGATTGTGCAGAAGTACTAGATCATAAGTGCATGGATCTAGTACTTACATCCATCAATCTAAGAATAGTACTTAGAGCGCGTGCTCTTATGAGAATCTAATGCCACCACTGATCTGACAGGAGGCAGAGCTCAGGTGGTTGGAGACCCCTGCTCTAAAGAGTATCTTGGGGGTATTGAGCTGCTCCATTTCCTGCCTATACCAGGGTAATTTCTCAAATAGCAGAGCTGAAGTCAAAACGAAGAAAAATAGGAGAGAGTAGGGTAGGAGTTCTAACCTCAGTTACTCTCTGGTGTGACCTTATTGCTACTTACTGGTGGGACCTGGGGCAAGTTCTTCAATCTCTCTGATTCCATTTTTGATGTGTAAAATAGAAACAATAATACTTACCTCATAGGGTTACTGTAATGATAAAATGAGCTAGTATGTGTGTGTAGCACTTAGATATACCATATGTGCTAGCTATAGCTACAGTTTTATTCCACTTAATTCTTGCCATCTGAAATGAACATCTTGCATTCTGGTTTATGTTTGCTTGCTCCAGACCTTTCACACAACTTAACTATGTCATGCTTCAAAGCATGGTACAGAACCTGGCCACTGCTATTAATTTGTTGCAGCCTTATGCTCCCACCAGGGAGCCTCAGGGATTCAGTGCAGAGACTTTCTGTGTTCTGTGGCACACTTACTGTTGAACTATTCTTACTGACGTTTTAAGTTCTCGGAGGTATCCAACTGGATTTGTATCAGGACTATTAAATTCATAACTGCTTTCAGGGAGAATTGACACCTGCCCAATAGTTAATCATCTCAGTTTACAACATGACATGTGCTACAGATCTCTGGCATCAGAAAGAATTCTATCAGAGAAGCAGAACCACTGCATGTAAAATAAGGGACATGTTATCAGGATTGGATCTTACACAATCATGGGAGCTGGCTCAGTAGTATTTGTAAGGCTGTTGTCTTCCATCTGATGTTGGAGCTTGAAGTCTGCAGGGCAGAAAGTTGGGGACGCAAGATGGATGTAATGCAGGGGAGACCAAGGACCAACTAGAACTTACAAGAAGGAGCTAGAACCCATGAGGAAAGAATAAAACCCATCCCAGTTCTCACTGCCTGCAATCTTGATGACACAGTGTTCTGCACAGAAAGATGGCACCTGTCATGTAGCTAGATACATACCTGCCAAGAGGAGAAGGAGGATCCAGGGGAAGGAATTAAAGCTGCAGACCCAGTTGCTGTCCAAACCAAGATCCAAAACAGCCCCACTGGGTACGAACCACAATGATTTCTGTTTAATTTCCATTCCCCAAACATCCTATGAACATTCTCTAGTGGCCCACTCTAACTGGCAATATACAAGAAAGGGAATTTTGGGAAATATTGTTGAGCCTAGCCAAGTTGACAGATGACAAACCCACCCCATCTGTTAGAATTTTTAATCGATCATGCATGTTTCACACTCATAATTGTTTATTAGCATGTTGCCACCATTGACGTGATCTTTATACACCATACTTACCATATGATTGTAAACACCCTAATTCCTTTTCCCTCTTTCCCTCCATCATATTATATCCCAATAACTCAAACTTTCTTGTCCAACACTGTTCTCTGTGCACTAAAGTAGCTGAATAATGCTAGAATAAAACCTGAAACTATGCTGAACAGTCCAACTTTAAATTTATGAAAAAAAAATCTTAGGTAAGCCCTCAGAACTGCCTGCCAAACTTACTATTAAATTTCCCTGCTCAATTCTCTTTACTATTCTCCTATATTACTTTTACATAATTTCTCCTCAAATCTCCAATGTATCTTCTTCTGTTTCAGTTTGCTTAGGTAACAAAATATCACAAACTGGGTGGCTTAAACAACAGAAATTTATTTTCTCACATTTCGGCAGGCTTGAATTCCGAGATCAAGTTGTTGACTAATGTGGTTCCTTGGTGAGGACCCTCTTTCTGGCTTGTAGACAGCCACATTCTCCCTGTGTCCTCACATGGCAGAGAGAGGGCAAGCTCGCTGGTGTTTCTTCTCGTAAGAGTAAGTCATCCAATCACGAAGGCCCCAGCCTCATGACCTCCCCTAAACCTAATTATGTCCCAAAGTCCCCATTCCAAATACTATCACATTGGAGGTTAGGATTTCAACATACAAAATCTTTGGGAGGGGTGGGGGTCCACAACTTAGTTCATAGAATCTCCCTCTTACTGAAAAACCTCTTCTACTTTTTATGTAGAAAATGGAAACAAAAGAGAATGTGTACATCATCACACCTACAAATCTATCAACTCACACACGCCTGAATTCATATACTCTCTTCCTCTCCTGTTACAATAGCTGAAATATACACACTTCATTGTGGGACCAAATGTTCTGCTTAGGCACCAGACTTTCTTGTTCACTGAAGAACCTCACTCCGGGAAATTATCTTCTTTCTCCTACAGTATTGATTTCTCAATATTTTGTCTGCTGAATAATTCTCATGAGTACAGCAAGTTATTGTAATATCACTAATGTTGATAAAGCCTTTCCCTTCACCTTACATCCTCCTACAAACAACTGTCTTTAGAACAAAATTCAGGAGTTGATTATACCTACTTTCTCTGTTCCTTCTCGTGTTCTCTCGGGCCCATTCCAAACAGGCTTTCATGGACACCAGTGTACCAAAACTGTTCCAGTCAATTTTGCCAGTGACTTCCTCAGCAAATAAACCCAATCATTAGTCTCCATCATATGTGGTCCACTGGCAGCATTTAATAATATTAACTCCTTCTACAAAAACTCTTCTTCACTTTTGAGACACAAGGTACTACAAGTCTTTTACCTTCCTGGCCACTTTTTCCCAAGGTCCTCTAGCTAGACCCTCTTCATTGCTCCACCTTCTGAAGGTCAGAATGCCTTGATAACTCAACCCTCAGTGCTCTGCTCTTCTCTAATCAAACTTATTCTGAAGTGATATCATCAAGGCCTCAGTTTAAAAATCTTTCATGATCTGGTGATTCCTAAATGTGCAGCTCTAGCCCCAATCTCCAGACTCATACATGCAACTATCTACTCAACGTCTGCACTTAGATGCCTAAAAAGCACCTAACACTTTCATGTTCAAAACTTTCCGATTCTCTTTACCTTCAACATGGTTTTTTCCCCAATATTCTTCTCAGTAAATGTCAATTTTATTCATCCTGTTAGGCCCAAATTTATAGCATTATCCTGCCTCTTTTTCTCCTGTGCCACAATCTATCAATGAAACTCATTGGTTCTTTCTTCAAAATACACCCAAAATATACCCACTTCTACCCAGGTGGTAGCCTGTTCCAAGTCCTCTTCATCCTGGAAAATTGTACAACCCACCTAAATAACCTCTCTGCTTTCAACCTTGCAAGTCTACAGTCTGGTTTCTAAAAACTCTTAGAATGGGCCTTTAAGTGTTGGATTATGCCAGACCTATTCTCAAATCTAATAGCTTCTCATACAACATATTGCTGTTTTGCATGTTATACATCTAGCCACTTAATTCACCCAAATTTTAATCATTTTTGTGTTCTGATGCTTTTAGGTATCCAAGCATACACATTTCAAATATTTCCTTATTTTCATATATTTACTATCAAAAGGTATGCTTTGTATCCATTTTAATTGATTGGAACTTTTATAATAATAACCTTTACTGTTCTTCCATCTCAATTTTAAGAAGGATACATAACAGTGGCTACTGGAAAAAAGAAAATATCAATTTTGAAATTTACTAGAATTCCTTTTTAGTGTAAACCGTAGTCAGATAAGTTCTTTCTTATTTAACCTGGTAAAGTGGTAAGAGTTTGTGTGTGGCAGCCAACTGTTGCAATCTAAGCACACAAACCCTGGGATCATACAGACATAAGTTCAACTCCCAGCCCTGACTTCCCAGTCCAATGACTTAGAATCAAAGATTCAGTGACTTGTTCAATTATGTTCCTACTTCCTCAAACGATTCCTGTAATAATTGAATAAAACAAAGAATATGCTTAAATTGATTAACAAATAACCTAACATAAACTATATACTACATGCTAAAAATGTTGTGTCTCTCTTCCCTTCGTTTTAAAGAATCATTTCTGAATACTTACATTCATTTATTTGTCACATGTGTATACAAAGTTTACTAAATATTAGCCGTTAATCCAGCCACTGGAATAGAAGTTTCTCCCAGTCTTGTAAGAGATAGATCATTAAACACATAATTATAATGCAATGTAAACTGGGCAGGTGTTCAATTAATGTTTAGTAAATAAATGAACAAATAAGTAAAAAGCTTAATCTATAGTACCTATCTTTTTCTAGAGAGTCAATTTTAAAGTTATATATCCTTCATTGGTGAAGGCTAAAACTTTCAGTTTATGAATATATTAGCACAGTATTCTTCATGTATGTCTGTGGCTAAAACAGGGAAGATGATCTAGGTGATATAGAGTATGTGGCAACAGTAGAATGACATTATGGTTTTGGTGCCTCAAAAAAGGTTTCAAAATAGACTAATCTTCAGTGATTATTTTCATAAATATCCAGCTCCATCATTACCAGTATATTCAAACAACAATCACATTAAAAAGTGCCATTAGCACAAAATGAAGAAATTCATATGACTTCTAAATACCCTTCAACTGTTTTCTTTTCTGAGTTTCCAATAAGCACTTAATTGTGAGATAAGGCAAAAGTCCAAAATACCACCCTGGTATTTTTCTAATTCCAGAAAAAAAATAGACAACATTAAAGTTAAACCTAAAATATTACATTCACCTATCATCATCCATCTTTACTCAGAAAACAATAGTTGACTATCCAAACAGAGAGTTTGATTGATCCTAGGTTCTCAAAACACAGATGAATGATTTTGGACAGATGCTTCATCAATGACAAATTGGCCTTGAGGGAAATCCGACCACCTTGGAAAAACGCCACATATCCAACTACTTTTAGTTCCAGCAGTACTCATTTGAAACTATTTTCCAATCTTAAATTTCTAAGTAAACTTTTGTTAAAATAAATATTAAGGAACTCCATTTAAATTAGATTTAAATAAATCCACTAAAGGCTAAGATTACAGCTTTAAATAACCCACTAATCAACTCTCCAATTTTTATGGCAATAAAATTGTTGGCAAGATTTTGCAAAGTGGTTGATGGCATAAACCACAAAGCTCTGTTTGTAAGTGCATATTATCACATTAGGGGCACCCTGTTTTGATTTTTAGAAAATTCCATTGAAGTTTTGACCTTGAACTGATCTCATTAATACTTTTTCTTGTAGTGGTTGTATTTCATTTTTGACAACAGTGGGAACAGACGAAAATTTCCACTTAAAATTAAATTCTCGAAGTATCTATGATTTAGCACTGTTAGCACCAGAAACTGTGAAATTATCTCTTAGATATTCTGCAGAATCTAGGATGGCAGAAATATCTGTAGTAGACTTACACTGTGCTTTCAAGAGGAATCCAAGAATTTCATAGCTAGGTAATCACTAATGACTGAGATGTTTCTGCTGAATTTATATTAAATGTTCTCTAATCATAGAATTAGATGCCCACAAAAAAAATACTACCACCAAATACGATGAGGGCTCTTTATGCTATGAGATTGTTCTCAATCTACCCATCCCATTTTTTTGGTTGTTTTATTCATTTTATGATATGTTTTGTAGTCTTCATTATCCTGAAACCTGTTTTAATGCCATATTCAGGAAATCAGTTTATCAAAGCTTAAATGCAAAGAGCAAATAAATGCAAAAACAATCAAGTGTGTCTAAGATTCTCTTGACCTCATAAAAATGGGTTTGTGGATATGTTTTCACACATAAACAGTTGTGCACAGGCATGTACACATGATGCTTCTTGGGTCAAATATTTGATCATTTAAATGCTCATGAAGATACAACAATTTCTAGAGAGCTTACCACTCCTCTTAACTTAAAAACTTTTATGTTTAATAGCACTTACAGGATATTCTCACAAGTAACACAGGATGGGTTGTGATAACTGGGTTCTCGCCCTCCCTACCCACTGGTTTAGACACACTATACCCTAGTAGAAGTGACTCTCCTCACTACACCCTGAGCTAGGGCAGGAAAGATTCTCTTTCCCCCTGCTAAAGGAGATTAATATTCCTAAGATTCTCTCTCCTCCTTCTAAAGGAGATTAATATTCCTAAGCTCTTACATTCAATAAGAGCACTATAAAAAGTCATGGACTCAAAGCTAGCAAGACCCTCGACACAATCAAGTCCAACATTTTTCACCATTGTCCCAATCAATGACCTGAGCTCTCCTCCTCTTCACCAGACCAACCCCTGGCCATCCTGTGAGTCTCTCTCTGGTTTCTGCTTCTGTAGAAATTAGATTGGCAAGCACCTTTCCTGTGATTTCACTTGGAATTCTTTGCACACCTCTATACCTCTCTCAGGGCATTTACCAAACAATATTGTGTAATCCAAATGTCAACCATTCCCTCAGCCCCATGGTCAAATTACACTTCTGCAAATACAAAAATAAAGTCACTATTAAATAGGTTTACATCACACAATCTACTACTTATAACTTTAAAATTCTGCTTTTGAATCTGTCTTTTTCAAAGTTCCCTTCTTTACCATTCTCCTTTTGGAAGAAGCATCCTGGCCTCCAGGATTCCCTGGTTCTCATCAACAGAAAACAATTCCACTTTAAGGCATACCAGATGCATTTTAATGATTGAAAAAACTACATCATGCAAATAACCAAATCTACCCTCCCCAGAGAGCAATCACACATCAATGCAGTCTAGTGTTTCTTGAGCATGCTCTTTGACAGCTTCCCTCCTACTTGAAAAAACAGAAGTATTTCACCATCAGGACTTTGCAGTTCTTTGGTCCAGTGCTCTACTAATGTAATTCAACTCCCCTTCAGGTTTCTGCTTTGTCTCCCATTCTCCATTTCTCCAACAATTGGCCTCTTCGCTCTGTGCTGTCTGCTTGCCATTTTTCCACCTCGAGGTTGCTGCTAACTCATAGTATCTGCCTCCCTCAAAACTCCAGCCTGTACATTAGGTCATCATGGCTTCTCAGCTTCTGCTTCCAATATAGCCTACTTCAAATATCCAAATTAAGAAATCTGATTGTCCTAGCTCATCTTTGAAACCTGGTCTTATCATAACTCACTGCTCAACGTATGTACCGACCGATCTTTTTCTGAGGCCTACTCTATCAAGCCATATATGGTTTTGATAATCCCATGGTAGAAAAATAAGCATCCAGACCTACGCACTCTGCAGCCATTGCTGACAATTTAGTTCATGTTAGACTGGGCCAGAAGGAAGCAGCTATCATGGCTGTTGTCTGCTATGCCAATTGAAGGTCTTTTTTGTCTATTGCAATAGCATGTAATCCATAACCCTGTCTGCATTGTGAGGCAGTGCACCCTCTCCCAGATCCTATGACTATGATTCCCTCCCTTCTCCAGGAACTGTCCTCAGCTGATGGGAGCTGCCTCAACCCACAGGGCATTGCCCTTTCCCCTCTAATTCACCTTCCCTCTCCTGCTTCACTTCCTCTCTTACAGAATTTTTTTTCCTGAAGAACACTCCCTCAATAAATCTGCATCTAAATCCTTGTCTCAGGCTCTGCTTTTAGTGAACATAACCTAAGAACCCTGTTATGTAAACCAGGCTTCTCTTGTAACTCTATTGGAAATAAGCAATTCTGCCAGCTCCTTTTGATAGTAATAACTTTGCATTTATTTTTAAATGTCTAGAATGCAGATTGTTTTGATTTCAGACATAGTATCATTCAAATGGGGACATATAATTGCATAATTAATCTATTGAAACAAATTCACAAGTTTGTGAAGGTAAATGAAACGAACTACAACAAACTTAGCATTTGTATTTATATACATCATATATTTTTAAAAATCAAATTTCCAGGACTCAAATTTAATGAAATAGGCTTATGGGAAATAAAATTAAATCATTTCTATCTAAAAATAAATTAAAATAAAAACATTTTTTAAAGTGCTTTTAAAAAATGGATCAGAATAGTTAGCCTTAGGAAGTAGACAAGAAAAAGGAACCAAAATAGAATTTCACCTTATACAGATAAAAGTTGGTATTATATTTAGATTTCAGTTCTCAAAAGCTAACTTCTTCTAAGATTAATGTTTTGTCTCTTGCACTCTGCTTTATACATTTATTTTTTAACAAAACTGTTTGAGATGGCTAGTTTAGAGTCCAGTTAAAAATAATTCCAAGAAAAAAAATCTCCCTTATGAGGTATATGTCCTTCTTATTCTAATAACTTGTTTCTGGCAGAAATTGATTAAGGAGCACTTAGCTCCAGGCCTAATTTAAAGACCTTTACATGTTAGTTTTCATGTTGTCAATTTTAATTAGGTAATTAATGTTACCATTTCTGAAATCTTTAGAAAAGTTTTTCACTTTTACATAAATAACCTCAGCCTTTTGTTGTTGTTACTTGGTATTTCCAATATTAATTTGTCTTCTGTATTCTTGATTAGCTTGCTTTGAGTTACTTTTATATTCCCTGAACTACTAATGGTTTCTTGGTTTAATCTGAGATATAACACAAGTCTAGCAGTTTTCAACAAGATATACTTCCATTCTTTTCAGTTTCTCCATACTATAAAGATGGTAGACCTTACTTTCTACACTTTGAGTCACTCTACATGAAGTCAAGGTGATTAAGACAAATTCCCTTCACTTAAGAGATCATTTATGATTTTAAGAAAACTTTTTGTCAAATACTATAACAAAAAAACACAAATATTAACACCCATCCGGTAGGATACAACACCAATTATCTAGTTGGTGTGTTTTAGTGTTGTTTTATTCACATTATTATAACTATTTACCTAAAATTCTCCTCATTTTAATACAAAACACGTCTAATGTTTACTGAATACCCCTCTGGTAAATAAGAATTGGCTTACCGGTGTTCTGTTCCCTCTACTTTCTAAAGGTAATACTGAAAAACTAAAAAATTATATTTCAAACTCCCTTGCAGCTAGGATTCTAGATGCCAAGCAGGTTCCACACATGAGATCCACTCATGCAAGATGCAGAAGACAGAAGTGCGTTGGAGGGCAATGATCTACTTCATTGCTGTCTTCTGTGGACAGCCATAGCCAGAGACATTGGGTCTTTCTGAAATGGTGCTCCAGTGCCCAATTACTGCCACAGGGATGCCCAGCAGCAGTTGTGGAGTCCACTGTTGTAGCCTTGTGATTCCTACCCTTTACTGTGATGGAGGGAGCCACTCTGCTGACTGGCCTGTTCCTCAGTATTGTTCTGAGTGAGGGTCATTCCTGGAGGACCTGCCTAGAAGCTTCTCTTTTCTTGTTTTGAATCCTATTTTGCTTCAAATAGCAGGATTTTTTGTTTCTTGCAACTGTATTCTTACTGATACTTCCTGTTTGCAACTGTATTCTTACTGATACTTCCTGTGGAAGAACAGCTTAGAAAAGAGCAGCTGAGGTATATTTAAGGTAAATCATTTCCAAGAAATTCAGCCACTGAAGCACTTTATTGTAGTCTTTGGTGCTTGGTGGGCAGGGGCAGGTAATAACTGACTGATCATGCTGATAGGAAGTATAACTGGGTGCAAAAAGCAGAGTCTTTGAAGACAGACAAGATTGCTAAGTCTAGTAGGTTCGCAGTTAGAGTTCTGGTTCCCAGACAGGCTGACAAAAGAAAAGGGAGCAAAATCAAGGAAATCTATCCTATGGTAAAAGTTTCATGGTTGTCACTGGAAGATGAGTGTCCCATGCCTGGGAAGGTGACCCACCATAAGCTAGACCTGGTAGACAGACCATAGCATAGTAAAGAAGAGAAAAGACTTTGATAGGCAACAGTCCTGATGTCTTCCATGAGCTTTGCTACATACAAGCAGCATGATCTTAGGCATTTTGCTTAATCTCTGTGCTTCAGTTTCTGCAACTTTAAATGTGGATTTAATACCATACACATATAGTTATTTTATTAGAAATAAAGTATGCAAAGCCCTATACTGCTGGGCACATAACAGGTGTTCATAAATAATTAACTATCCTTCCCTCAGCTTTTGATTTAATAGCAAATCCAGCCTTGTTTATACAGAAGCAGAAAGAATATGAGAATTTAAACAGAAAAAGTAATAAGATAAATAGCAAGAAATAGAGCCAAAAGGACTCATAGAGTCTCATGGGCTCTGAGACATAGGGAAAAAGGAAACATTCTCTGATGGTGACAAGAAAGGAAATAAAGTAGTTTGGAGACACAAAGAATCCAGGATGGGGCTCTCCTGCTGCATTAACAATGGGTGACTACAAAAACATGAGGTCTGCTCTCAGCAGCAGAGGCATGCATAATGGTTTCTATTATAACTCTGTTTTCACTCAAAACTTGCTAAAAATTTGCAGTATTTTCTACAGCACAAATTGAGTATTTGAAAGTAGCATTGAAATAAAGTGGAAGAAGAGGCACAAAGTTGTACGATATCCCTTGTAAAACGTTAGCTGTTAGATTGCCCATCTGGATCATTAAAAAGCGCTTGCATTTTTTTTTCATTGAAATTCAGCATGTGAAACAGCTTTACAGTGAAGGGTTCTGAATGTTTAAATATTCTAAATATGAACAATATTGACTAAAACACAAAACAATGTGAACTCCATGAGTCTAGCAACCACATTCTTTGCTTATTTGGACCAACATGGCTTAATGTATACTGTGTCCACAGCCTATATGAAACAACTTCTACAGCCAAAAACAGCACAAAAGTGACTCGTTCATTCAGTAAAATCAACCAAACTATTAGATAGTTCAGTGAAACAAAACATGGCACTTGTTTTACCAGGCAAATCAAATTTGTTTGTTTGTATATAGACATATCTATAATCTTCTAGTTAATTTAAATTCCATTTAAAAAACCATGTCCAAATAGCATAGTATACATATTATTATTATAAACTCTTTAAATATGGATTCAACTATACTTTTTGGAATGAGTAGCCATATTCAATGAAGTTCAATCTTTGTCTGGTGTCAGTTTTCTTTAAGAAAGTTTACTTTGGTCAGGCAGAGATAGGTGTGAAAAGTACCATTGTCTTGAGCATGACCCAGAAGAATGATGCTTCCTGGGAAAGCCAAGAGCTCTGGACACTTCAGGATGGATCAGCAAGTGATACAGGTAAAACAGATACAACTTGGAGGTCTGGCTTAATTTAGAATGTGGTTCCATGCAGATATTTGAACAGAGTAGGAATTAGAGAATAAGGCACAGATACTGAACCTCGATGGCATTAAGTACCTGGTCATTGGCACTCTTCAGATTAGCAATCCCTTTGAGGCAAGAGGAAGGTGCTGTAAAATCTCCTGCACTCATGGATGCCACCCCCACATAGTACCCTGTGCTGACTGACATCAAGTTCAAGCCCTCGGAAGAACTTCCAGCCAAGGATTTGATCCTGCCCCTGGTGGAAGCCATAGCCTTCTCCTTTTCACAAGCCAAGGTTTCTCTCCAGCCTGGCAGCTTGAGTCCATTGTTTCTCTCGAGCCACTCCACAGACCCTTGTGGTATATAGCCCTTTAACAAGAATCCTGCAGCATCCCGTATTGCCATTTTAAGCAAGAATGTCTGCCATTCTCTCTCAGGGGTCCTGTCCTGGCTGCCTCACACGGTTCTGGTAGCCAATAGGTTTTGTACGCAATTCATGCTGTCCCCTCAGTCAGTCTGCAGGGTAGACGGCTGGCTTACAGGCCATCCTGGCAGTGGTGAGATCACTGTTCTCTGTGGTATAGGCTACATGGCAGCCACTGCCTTTTCATTCACTAGGAAAAGTGACAAAAATACCAACACAAATAATGTAGTTTTTCTGGTCCTCCCTTCCCTTCCTCCTCCTCAGCTTTCTCTCTCAACCTTCTAATCCATTCTAAAGTCCATTTTGTCTCTTAATACTAAAACTTCAAAAACTTGGTTTCATCCTGATTCTGCTCTGTCAATGTTTACTTAAATCTTACGTCCATAACGTTAAATTACATTTAGACTGATGTAGACTGGAGAGGAGCCTTAGGTCCAAAACATTAAATAGTTCATAGAATCCATCTATTGCGCCACTGAAGTTGTAATTTGACTTGAAAATAATAGCAGTAGTAGTAAAATACATTTGGTATTTACTGAATTCCAGACACCATGTTAAGTACTGTCCATACACAAAGATGGTATAGAATAATGGTTAAAATCTTCAATCTAGTGTCAGAAAACAGATTTAAATCTCAGTTTTGCCATGTACTAACTTTGTAATCTAGACAAATTAATATTCCAAAGGCCTCCAATTTTCTTCCCTATAAAATGTAAATGCTACGAGTATCTGCTCCAGGGCTATTTTTGTTACAGGTAGTTAGATAGGCATGAGCAGGGCAAGAGAAGGCTCTCTTGGTATTAGGAATGCCAAGTGATGGTTTGACAATTGTCACACTGCCTCTCTAAAAATGATGATTTGCCAGCCCACCCAGGGATCCAGGGAGAGGCCATTCCCTGATGATCCACAGCTATTAACATTAAAGTGTTGATTGAATGCCAATGCCAAGGAGAAGAAACTTCCTGGGCATATGCATAAGAGACAAAATGGTGAAATACGATTTTCCCGGTACACTCCTCAGGAAAAAGGAAAAAAGCCTCAGATAGGCATGCATACAACTTCCTAAATATACTGTGCCTGCTCAATTTCCAAGGGTAAGGAAGGCACCACGCATGCGGGAAGTCTATCCTAAGGGAAGAAGCACGGTCTGGCCTGTACAGACCCAGGATCAAGATTAAATACCTCTTTTATTCTCTTTAACCTTCACATGCCTGCCTGGGTCTCTTCCAAGTGCACCTTCTTTTCCTTCCTGTTCTAAAGCCTTTTTTTTTTGAGACAGAGTCTTGCTCTTGTCCCCAGTCTGGAGTGCAGTGGCGCGATCTCAGCTCACTGAGAGCTCTGCCTCCTGGGTTCACACCATTCTCCCGCCTCAACCTCCCTAGTAGCTGGGACTGCAGGCGCCTGCCACCACACCAGGCTAATTTTTTTTTTTAAGTAGAGATGGGGTTTCACTGTGTTAGCCAGGATGGTCTTGATCTCCTGACCTCGTGACCTGCCCGCCCCTGCCTCCCAAAGTGCTGGGATTACAGGTGTGAGTCACTGCGCCCAGCCTCTAAAACCTTTTTAAATAAATTTCCACTCCTGCTCTGAGACTTGCCTCCATCTCTTTGTCTGCTTTACGCTCCCCATAGTCTTTCTTCTGAGGAAGCAAGGACTGAAGTTGCTGCAGACCCACACAGATATGCCACCTGTAACTCGGGGCAACTTGGAGCCCCTCTACAGGTAACATATCAAGGATTAACTGAGATATTGCATGTAAAACTCTTAGTGAATGTCTAGCACTTACCAAATCAGAAATGCAGTGTGTGAGCTGTTGCTGACACTAGTATTTTTTTCATCGAATAATGATGTCATGTAACCCCACTACGTAGATGAGGAAACTAAAGCTCAGAAAAGCTAAGTAACTTGCCCAAGGTTATGCTGTTGCTAACTGGTTGCAAAGGAGTTTATTTCTAGTCTGCCCATAGAACCTGGGCTGTGAAACAACGTATTTATGGTTCTTGCCTCATGTTCTTTAAAACTACAGCTGCGCACGTGTACCCATGGGGATTCACATTCATGAGTTTGGTGCAGCTACTCACAGGTGGCATTTTGTTATTACTTTTTAGTTTAACCAATAATATTGATTACAGCTACACAATGCACACTGCCTCTCACCTATAAAAGACCACCAACGCCTTCCTCATGGTATGCTTTGATTAGGATAAAATGAGAACAAGTATATGAAAATTACTTAGTCTCTAAAGACCAGCTTCATGTCAAGAGTGATTATTTTCCTAATTATGGATATAGACAAACATAATTCATAAGGATAAATGCATCAAAGGAAATTCTTGTTTGTTGGGCAAAAGACATTGCACCTGGCAGAAGGAAAGCTCATGGGCTCTGAGTAAATTGCACTCTGACTCTGAAAATTCAGGAACTTTTCAGGAAATGTTGAACAGTTGTTCCCTGGGATAGAACAGGAATCTGATCCCGTGGGGTGAGTCTACTGTGCTCCCAGCTGATCTTCCCATGAGGAGCCACCTGCTGTTTTGACTCTGCCCTCCTTACATCCATTGCTGTGCTTCCTTCACTCCAGTCCATCTTTTTCCTCTCCTTTCCCACTGCTTCTACTTTAAATCAAGCTCACATTAACTTCCCTCCTGGAATATTTTAAGTTTCTAACTATGCTCCTCAATCCATCATTTCTACACACATACCATAGCTCTGCTTAAAATTCGTTTTCCTAACTAAATCCAAGTCCCCTTAGTTGGCTAATCAACGATATCTATGAGCTGGTTCTAGCACTAACTTTCCATTTCTTTCACCGCAATCACACCCCATGCTTTCTCTCCACTCTCTGCCATATTTCTGCATGGCCAAGCCCTGTCCTGATCTCTGAGTGGAGTTCCAAAGCCAATTTTTCCACAACTTTTTTCTGGTTCCTACAAGCAAATGTGATATCTCCCACCTGTGAACTCATGCCAAGTGTTATTATTCTATTTCTACTAATTTTATGGCACTATAGGAAAGGAAAAAAATATCTGCCTCCACTCATCTTAGGTTCTCCAGCTTAGAGGACTATAAAATGAACTAGGCAAAGACAGATTAATAAGAGAAAAAAAAAGTTCATTAATATTTGTGTCACACAAGTACACAGGGGAGCACCCAGCAATGAGTAACCCAAAGAGGTGATTAGAAGTGTGATTGCACCACTGAACTCCAGCCTGGGCAACAGAGCAAGATCCTATCTCAAAACAAACCCAAAAAGAGTATAACAACAAAATAATTACAACAACATATTGTAATTAAAGTTATATGAATGGGGCCACGCTTTCAAAATATCTTGCCGTACTATACTCACCTCTCCTGTGAGGATGTGAGATAATAAAATGCCTACGTGATAAACTGAGGGGACGTGAATGATGTAGGCTTTGTGCCATAGAGTTAGGTTGCTACTGAAGTTCTGATACTACATCAGAAGGACATCATCTGCTTCAGATGATCCTGGGTCACTGAGCCTCAATGATATTGATGACCAATGGGCAGGTCACATCTACAGTGTGGATACGCTGGAGAAAGAGACAATTCATGTCTTGGGTGGGACAAAGCAGGACAGCATGAGATTTCTTCAGGGTACTCAGAATGACATGCAATTTAAAACTTATGAACTGTTTATTTATTTTTTTTAATAGTTTCCATTTTTTTTTTATTATTATTATTATACTTTAGGTTTTATGGTACATGTGCGCAATGTGCAGGTAAGTTACATATGTATACATGTGCCATGCTGGTGCGCTGCACCCACCAACTCATCATCTAGCATTAGGTATATCACCCAATGCTATCCCTCCCCCCTCCCCCCACCCCACAACAGTCCCCAAAGTGTGATGTTCCCCTTCCTGTGTCCATGTGTTCTCATTGTTCAATTCCTACCTATGAGTGAGAATATGCGGTGTTTGGTTTTTTTATTCTTGCGATAGTTTACTGAGAATGATTATTTCCAATTTCATCCATGTCCCTACAAAGGACATGAACTCATCATTTTTTATGGCTGCATAGTATTCCATGGTGTATATGTGCCACATTTTCTTAATCCACTCTATCGTTGTTGGACATTTGGGTTGGTTCCAAGTCTTTGCTATTGTGAATAATGCCGCAATAAACATACGTGTGCATGTGTCTTTATAGCAGCATGATTTATAGTCCTTTGGGTATATACCCAGTAATGGGATGGCTGGGTCGAATGGAATTTCTAGTTCTAGATCCCTGAGGAATCACCACACTGACTTCCACAAGGGTTGAACTAGTTTACAGTCCCACCAACAGTGTAAAAGTGTTCCTATTTCTCCACATCCTCTCCAGCACCTGTTGTTTCCTGACTTTTTAATGATTGCCATTCTAACTGGTATGAGATGGTATCTCATTGTGGTTTTGATTTGCATTTCTCTGATGGCCAGTGATGGTGAGCATTTTTTCATGTGTTTTTTGGCTGCATAAATGTCTTCTTTTGAGAAGTGTCTGTTCATGTCCTTCGCCCACTTTTTGATGGGGTTGTTTTTTTCTTGTAAATTTGTTGGAGTTCATTGTAGATTCTGGATATTAGCCCTTTGTCAGATGAGTAGGTTGTGAAAATTTTCTCCCAATTTGTAGGTTGCCTGTTCACTCTGATGGTAGTTTCTTTTGCTGTGCAGAAGCTCTTTAGTTTAATTAGATCCCATTTGTCAATTTTGGCTTTTGTTGCCATTGCTTTTGGTGTTTTAGACATGAAGTCCTTGCCCATGCCTATGTCCTGAATGGTAATGCCTAGGTTTTCTTCTAGGGTTTTTATGGTTTTAGGTCTAACGTTTAAGTCTTTAATCCATCTTGAATTGATTTTTGTATAAGGTGTAAGGAAGGGATCCAGTTTCAGCTTTCTCCATATGGCTACCAAGTTTTCCCAGCACCATTTATTAAATAGGGAATCCTTTCCCCATTTCTTGTTTTTCTTAGGTTTGTCAAAGATCAGACAGTTGTAGATATGTGGCATTATTTCTGAGGGCTCTGTTCTGTTCCATTGATCTATATCTCTGTTTTGGTACCAGTACCATGCTGTTTTGGTTACTGTAGCCTTGTAGTATAGTTTGAAGTCAGGTAGTGTGATGCCTCCAGCTTTGTTCTTTTGGCTTAGGGTTGACTTGGCGATGCGGGCTCTTTTTTGGTTCCATATGAACTTTAAAGTAATTTTTTCCAATTCTGTGAAGAAAGTCATTGGTAGCTTGATGGGGATGGCATTGAATCTGTAAATTACCTTGGGAAGTATGGGCATTTTAATGATATTGATTCTTCCTACCCATGAGCATGGAATGTTCTTCCATTTGTTTGTATCCTCTTTTATTTCCTTGAGCAGTGGTTTGTAGTTCTCCTTGAGGAGGTCCTTCACATCCCTTGTAAGTTGGATTCCTAGGTATTTTATTCTCTTTGAAGCAATTGTGAATGGGAGTTCACTCATGATTTGGCTCTCTGTTTGTCTGTTATTGGTGTATAAGAATGCTTGTGAGTTTTGTACATTGATTTTGTATCCTGAGACTTTGCTGAAGTTCCTTATCAGCTTAAGGAGATTTTGGGCTGAGACAATGGGGTTTTCTAGATATACAATCATGTCATCTGCAAACAGGGACAATTTGAGTTCCTCTTTTCCTAATTGAATACCCTTTATTTCCTTCTCCTGCCTAATTGCCCTGGCCAGAACTTCCAACACTATGTTGAATAGAAGTGGTGAGAGAGGGCATCCCTGTCTTGTGCCAGTTTTCAAAGGGAATGCTTCCAGTTTTTGCCCATTCAGTATGATATTGGCTGTGGGTTTGTCATAGATAGCTCTTATTAGAGATACGTCCCATCAATACCTAATTTATTGAGAGTTTTTAGCATGAAGTTGTTGAATTTTGTCAAAGGCCTTTTCTGCATCTCTTGAGATAATCATGTGGTTTTTGTCTTTGGTTCTGTTTATATGCTGGATTACATTTATTGATTTGCGTATATTGAACCAGCCTTGCATCCCAAGGATGAAGCCCACTTGATCATGGTGGATAAGCTTTTTGATGTGCTGCTGGATTCTGTTTGCCAGTATTTTATTGAGGATTTTTGCATCAATGTTCATCAAGGATATTGGTCTAAAATTCTCTTTTTTGGTTGTGTCTCTGCCCAGCTTTGGTATCAGGATGATGCTGGCCTCATAAAATGAGTTAGGGAGGATTCCCTCTTTTTCTACTGATTGGAATAGTTTCAGAAGGAGTGGTACCAGTTCCTCCTTGTACCTCTGGTAGAATTCGGCTGTGAACCCATCTGGTCCTGGACTTTTTTTGGTTGGTAAGCTATTGATTATTGCCACAATTTCAGCTCCTGTTATTGGTCTATTCAGAGATTCAACTTCTTCCTGGTTTAGTCTTGGGAGGGTGTATGTGTTGAGGAATTTATCCATTTCTTCTAGATTTTCTAGTTTATTTGCGTAGAGGTGTTTGTAGTATTCTCTGATGGTAGTTTGTATTTCTGTGGGATCAGTGGTGATATCCCCTTTATCATTTTTGATTGCATCTATTTGATTCTTCTCTCTTTTTTTCTTTATTAATCTTGCTAGCGGTCTATCAATTTTGTTGATCCTTTCAAAAAACCAGCTCCTGGATTCATTAATTTTTTGAAGGGTTTTTTGTGTCTCTATTTCCTTCAGTTCTACTCTGATTTTAGTTATTTCTTGCCTTCTGCTAGCTTTTGAATGTGTTTGCTCTTGCTTTTCTAGTTCTTTTAATTGTGATGTTAGGGTGTCAATTTTGGATCTTTCCTGCTTTCTCTTGTGGGCATTTAGTGCTATAAATTTCCCTCTACACACTGCTTTGAATGCATCCCAGAGATTCTGGTATGCTGTGTCTTGGTTCTTGTTGGTTTCAAAGAACATCTTTATTTCTGCCTTCATTTTGTTATGTACCCAGTAGTCATTCAGGAGCAGGTTGTTCAGTTTCCATGTAGTTGAGCAGTTTTGAGTGAGATTCTTAATCCTGAGTTCTAGCTTGATTGCACTGTGATCTGAGAGATAGTCTGTTATAATTTCTGTTCTTTTACATTTACTGAGGAGAGCTTTACTTCCAAGTATGTGGTCAATTTTGGAATAGGTGTGGTGTGGTGCTGAAAAAAATGTATATTCTGTTGATTTAGGGTGGAGAGTTCTGTAGATGTCTATTAGGTCCACTTGGTGCAGAGCTGAGTTCAATTCCTGGGTATCCTTGTTGACTTTCTGTCTTGTTGATCTGTCTAATGTTGACAGTGGGGTGTTAAAGTCTCCCATTATTAATGTGTGGGAGTCTAAGTCTCTTTGCAGGTCACTCAGGACTTGCTTTATGAATCTGGGTGCTCCTGTATTGGGTGCATATATATTTAGGATAGTTAGCTCTTCTTGTTGAATTGATCCGTTTACCATTATGTAATGGCCTTCTTTGTCTCTTTTGATCTTTGTTGGTTTAAAGTCTGTTTTATCAGAGACTAGGATTGCAACCCCTGCCTTTTTTTGTTTTCCATTTGCTTGGTAGATCTTCCTCCATCCTTTTATTTTGAGCCTATGTGTGTCTCTGCATGTGAGATGTGTTTCCTGAATACAGCACACTGATGGGTCTTGAGTCTTTATCCAATTTGCCAGTCTGTGTCTTTTAATTGGAGCATTTAGTCCACTTACATTTAAAGTTAATATTGTTATGTGTGAATTTGATCCTGTCATTATGATGTTAGCTGGTTTTTTTGCTCGTTAGTTGATGCAGTCTCTTCCTAGTCTCAATGGTCTTTACATTTTGGCATGATTTTGCAGTGGCTGGTACCGGTTGTGCCTTTCCATGTTTAGCGCTTCCTTCAGGAGCTCTTTTAGGGCAGGCCTGGTGGTGACAAAATCTCTCAGCATTTGCTTGTCTGTAAAGTATTTTATTTCTCCTTCACTTATGAAGCTTAGTTTGGCTGGATATGAAATTCTGGGTTGAAAATTCTTTTCTTTAAGAATGTTGAATATTGGCCCCCACTCTCTTCTGGCTTGTAGGGTTTCTGCCGAGAGATCCGCTGTTAGTCTGATGGGCTTCCCTTTGAGGGTAACCCGACCTTTCTCTCTGGCTGCCCTTAACATTTTTTCCTTCATTTCAACTTTGGTGAATCTGACAATTATGTGTCTTGGAGTTGCTCTTCTCGAGGAGTATCTTTGTGGTGTTCTCTGTATTTCCTGAATCTGAATGTTGGCCTGCCTTGCTAGATTGGGGAAGGTCTCCTGGATAATATCCTGCAGAGTGTTTTCCAACTTGTTTCCATTCTCCCCATCACTTTCAGGTACACCAATCAGACGTAGATTTGGTCTTTTCACATAGTCCCACATTTCTTGGAGGCTTTGCTTGTTTCTTTTTATTCTTTTTTCTCTAAACTTCCCTTCTCGCTTCATTTCATTCATTTCATCTTCCAGGGCTGATACCCTTTCTTCCATTTGATCACATTGGCTCCTGAGGCTTCTGCATTCTTCACGTAGTTCTCGAGCCTTGGTTTTCAGCTCCATCAGCTCCTTTAAGCACTTCTCTGTATTGGTTATTCTAGTTATACATTCTTCTAAATTTTTTTCAAAGTTTTCAACTTCTTTGCCTTTGGTTTGAATATCCTCCCGTAGCTCGGAGTAATTTGATTGTCTGAAGCCTTCTTCTCTCAGCTCGTCAAAGTCATTCTCCGTCCAGCTTTGTTCCGTTGCTGGTGAGGAACTGCATTCCTTTGGAGGAGGAGAGGTACTCTGCTTTTTAGAGTTTCCAGTTTTTCTGCTCTGTTTTTTCCCCATCTTTGTGGTTTTATCTACTTTTGGTCTTTGATGATGGTGATGTACAGATAGGTTTTTGGTGTGGATGTCCTTGCTGTTAGTTTTCCTTCTAACAGACAGGACTCTCAGCTGCAGGTCTATTGGAGTACCTGGCCGGCCGTGTGAGGTGTCAGTCTGCCCCTGCTGGGGGGTGCCTCCCAGTTAGGCTGCTCGGGGGTCAGGGGTCAGGGACCCACTTGAGGAGGCAGTCTGCCCGTTCTCAGATCTCCAGGTGCGTGCTGGGAGAACCACTGCTCTCCTCAAAGCTGTCAGACAGGGACATTTAAGTCTGCAGAGGTTACTGCTGTCTTTTTGTTTGTCTGTGCCCTGCCCCCAGAGGTGGAGCCTACAGAGGCAGGCAGGCTTCCTTGAGCTGTGGTGGGCTCCACCCAGTTCAAGCTTCCCGGCTGCTTTGTTTACCTAAGCGAGCCTGGGCAATGGCGGGCTCCCTCCCCCAGCCTCGCTGCCGACTTGCTGTTTGCTAGCACAGCAGTCTGAGATCAATCAGTGAGACTCCGTGGGCATAGGACCCTCTGAGTCAGGTACGGGCTATAATCTCCTAGTGCACCGTTTCCTAAGCCCATCGGAAAAGCACAGTATTCAGGTGGGAGTGGCCCGATTTTCCAGGTGCCCTCTGTCACCCCTGGAAAGGGAACTCCCTGACCCCTTGCACTTCCCGAGTGAGGCAATGCCTTGCCCCTGCTTCGGCTGGCACACGGTGCACTCACCCACTGACCTGCGCCCACTGTCTGGCACTCCCTAGTGAGATGAACACGGTACCTCAGATGGAACTGCAGAAATCACCCATCTTCTGCGTCGCTCGCGCTGGGAGCTGTAGACCGGAGCTGTTCCTATTCGGCCATCTTCTGAACTGTTTATTTCTGGAGCTCCCCATTTTATATTTTCTGATCACAGTAGACCATGGGTAACTAAAACCACAGATAAAGGGGAGACTACTGTATCTGCAAACATCTCATCTTGCCTAATATTACTATATGTGGATAATCCTGACAGAGATTAAACTTGAAATCTTTCTCCCCTCTCTGCCTCAGCAAGAAAGATACTTTTAAAAAGGGTAAAAGAATAAGGAAAAATTGAGTCCTACCTTCTTTGGAAGAGGTGGGGTGGGTGACTGGGGTGGGAATCCTGCAGTCACTCTGGAAACACCAACTCATCACTCATATTTTTCAGAGAGAAAAGTACTTGGAATCAATAAAAACTCATTTTACTTAACAAAGATTGGTGTGACTAAGTGGCCCCACTGTCCTTGGTGGGGGGGAAAAAAGCAGAACTAAGCCTTTCCTATTTTTTAGTTTAAAATCAGAGCAGCCTCAGGACTGGGACTTGTTGGCTCTGAGCCTGGGAGTTGGCAGAGTAGATGTGCATCTCAATCCTGACCCGCACTCTGATACTGTCCTGTAGCCAGGGAAGTGACAGAACTGCTTTAAAGAGGCATCGCCAACAGAAGACCCAGTTTAGCCCCTAAGCTCCCAAGCTCCCGAGTACCTGACGACTCTGCCCAGGAGCTCCAGAAGAGGATGGGCCTTAGCACTCCCGGGGACTGCAGGCTCTGCACATCAGAATTTCCTCTCTGAGGTACTCTCCCATTCCCCAAGGGCAGCACTGGGAGTCTGGCTCTGAGTATGTAGCCCTAGGGGACCTCTGGAAAAAGGATGATTTTGGATTTGCTACTATTCTTAATAGATGAGGAAAGGAGTGTCAATCAATCATCTTATCCTATGTTCATAGTAACACTCCTGAAATATAGAGAGAAGACCCACCCCAGTTACAATAATAAAACCACTGTAGTAGATGATCTGTCTTATTCACAGAGGTTCAATAGCACCTTGCACACCAGGTATTAATACTTACTGAATAAAAGTTATATAGATACATTTTGGTAATTGGTGTTTTCTTTTCTTAGATTGTGCAACTCATCTCACTTGGATTTGTTGCTAATAAGTATAAATGGCAAGTTTTATATAACATATTGCAAAAGTACTATGATTTAGATAATTCTAAGACATTGTTTATGCATTCCTTCATTTAATAAAAATTTGAGCTCCTAATATGTGTAAAGAACCATGCTTGATACTAGAATAATCATGATGCAAAACCACAGCCCATGAGCCTGAAACTGACAATATATTTAGACAGGCATTCACCAAACATTTACACATGCAACTTCTATTTGGGGAAAACCAAAAAAACAAAAAGCATCTTCCTCGCTGGGCCCTAGTGACACAGCCCTTCCCTCAGCGTAGCCACTGAATAAGTAAAGAAAAATTTAATATATAACTATAAATCTTGATGAGCTCTCTGAAGAACACAAATAAGGTAAAGTAACTGAAAATTACCCACATAAATGACAGAAGATCTCCATGAAGAGATGAGGTTTCAGCTGAAACTTGAAGGTCAGGAAGTAATCATTTGTGGGAACATCACCCCAGACAGAGAATAGTATGCTGAGGGCTTTAAAGAAATACCTTTTAGACTGATCCAGCAAGACATTATGAGGGATTAAACTGGTACAGTATTAAGAATATTTATATTCTTTTCAACAAGTGTTTAGTGAGTGAATACAATGATTTGGAAATACAGTGGTGAATACAGACACAAAAAGGTCTGGCTGCCCTGGAACTTGCAATCAGGTGAGGAAGATGAACACTGAGCATGTATTGAGGCTCAGAAAATGATACTCCAAAGTGGCAGCCTCGAAAGTAAAGTTTCTATCTTTGTCCTCCTGTCTCTCACCCCGCATTCTCCACAGAGGCTAGCCATAGAAACTATAATTCCTCTTCCCCATGGTGAGCCATAAAAACCAGAACCCCTTTTCCCCAAAGCCAGCCATAAAACCTAAAACTATGACTCCAACTTCCCCCCACCTTTCTGTGTGAGAATTGGCCATAAAGAAATTCTCTGGCCTCCCTTGTTTGATTGTAGGTCATAAGACCCCCATTCCAAAGAGGGCCCTGCCCCATACTCAGAAGGAAGGAATGCTGCGGGGAGAAGAATCCAAACAAGCAGGGCTTGCTGGGTTTTCCACCCCTCAGTCTATTACTATTAGATCACACCCTTTTTGTTTAATCATCTTTCTACATGGCTGGCCATGCTTCATCTACCTAAGCATAAAAATGGATAGTTCACCCTGGGTCTTTGGGGTCTTCAGTCTGAAGCCTCCCATGTCATGTAAAACTATGATCAAATAAATTTGTGATGCCTTTTCTCCTGTGAATCTATTGCCAGTTTATTTCAACAAACTGAAATCTCAGATCTTCAGAGGAAATGATTGAACTTCCCTACACATGTAATTACAGGTGTGATGAGGGTCATGTGACAGAATCATACGGATGTAGGTAGCACGTGGATCTTAACGAGCCTAGAAGGACTGGGGGAGTTCTTTCAGAGGAAATATCTAAACTTCAAATTTTGAAAGACAAGTAGGCATTGATTGGATAAGAATAGCTGGAATCTCAGGAAATTGTCCCAGACAACAGCCCTTATCTGCTGGTTAAAGAATCTCTGAACGTGGGGACAAGCATATCTGTTATTTCAGGTAAAGGATTGATAGGAGTTTAGGGGCAGTTTAGCACTGGATGGTAGAGAAGGAAGCAGTAAACCTCCTTTGTTGAAAACAAAAGGGATAAAGTGCTGCTCATTGCTGGATAAAGAAAGGAGGTAAGCAGATTTGAGCCTGATGGCCCATTAGTTTTTACTGAAAACTGTTTGTGTAATAATTAGCCTTATATTATCTATTATCAATGCTATTAATAATAAATTTAATTCTTTTCAAAATTGCTGTCAATAGGGCATTTGGGCTCCTCTCCTTAGGGTATAGGTTTTGTTTCTTTTCACCCAGAGTAGATTTCCTTGGGGGAAAAAATGGAGCAGATTTTATGAAAACTAAAGTATGTCACAAAACATAAACACAAACAAACAAACACAAAACAAGAAAGGTATGTGTTTTCCCCCAAAGGCTTCTAAAGTAATTTTGAACTCAGAACATTTCTGATTTTTTTCCTGTCCACAGCATCAGGCATTGATGAGAGCAAGAAAAAGGTTGCAAAAGGTGAATGCATTCCTTTAGTGGAAAGCACAATTTGTGGGAAATACTAAAATATTTATTGTTTTTCTAGGAGCTTTACCAAAGGATGGCAAGGCCATAAGATTACTAATCAAGATTTTACCATTGTGACACTGGATTGTCAAAATACTTTAGTTTTTCATTTCAGAAGTTGCTGTTCTAAATATAGTTTTGTGGCATGACAAATTGTCCAGTGATCTATGGAACTTACCATACTGTGGAAGTTGCTGTATTATAAAAGCACAGCTGAATACCACTTCAGATGGAGAAGTAACAGATGGAGATCTTGAGCCCTGTGTCTCCTAGTCCATGAAACCTTCCCATCTTCTTTTGAAGACCTGATACTTTCTGTGCTCGGCCTTCCATTCCAGCAGTTATAATTGATTGTAGTTATTGTTCACATGACTATCTCCCTTGCTAAACTGAATCATCAAAGGCAGGGACTATTATTTGTCTTTCTAGCTGCATGAACTTGCATATAGTAGATGTTCAAAAATCTGTTTTGCAACTATAAATGTAAGTGAAGTTTCGAGATATATTATTGAGGAAATCAAAAATCAGATTTTTGTCTTAACATAGATAAAACCTAAAAGATGTTCATTTAAAGAGACCACCTCTCCCCAACAAGTGAACCAATATTCAAATATCCCCTCAGCCATTTTGACACCCAGCTCTTTTAAATGTTTCCCTTCCTTGAATGTACTCACTTTCATGATCCAGTGAGCCTAGGAAACACAGCCTTGCTGAAACATCTGGGATTCATCATGCTGGTTCTGTTAATCAAAGTTTTCTAGATCAGTTCCAGATGTTGACTAACTAAAGTTACACAAGCATTGTTCACATTTTTAACAACAATCAGATCTAACCTTGCATATCTTGAAGGTGGCTTAATTTGTATACGTAGGAGTTGCACTCTGTCCTATTTTTAAAAATTAACTCTTAGTACCGAGATAAAGCTGATAGGTTATCCTAGAAGTAAATAAAGATCAATAAAAAATTCAAGATATATTTTCAGGAATTATACATCTAGTCACATAAACTCATGGATGTCATGAGAAGGAAAGAAAAATTAATCCTGTGCAAGTATCTACTATGTGCTGGACACCATGATGGGTAATTCCACACGTATGATCTTGTTTAATTGATTTAAATCTCATAATGACTGTACAAAATAGAAATTATCTCCATTATACAGATGAGAAAACACAGGCTCATTATATTGTTGAAAATAATATGCTTAATGTCTAAGCTGAGATTACAGACTAGTTTTTCTGACCCAAAATTCAGTATTTTTTTCCACATTTCCTTTCCCTGTAATCTTAAGTAATATGAATTTGGAAAAGAGAAAATATACGTACAAGTATATTGTAAAACATTTTCTCTAGGAAGACTATAAATGTAAAACCTATATCTACTTTTCACATAATTTAGTATTTTTGTGCATATTTTATTAAAATAATTAGTTTAATTATCTGATAACATAATTGGATTTTCATGAAGCCTGAACAAATCTGGCAGGCAAGGAAAATAAAGTGAATCAATGTAATTCCAGTGCTGGAGACTCCATAATAAACACCTTACACCAATCCAGAGATGCTGCAGGGCACTAGAAGAAGGCTGTCAGTTATAATAATGAGCTGACTTCTGCTGTTAGAATTATGAGATAGATGTTTCTAATGGCCCATGGATGGCAATGCAATTTGATCCTGCATAACTACAACAAACTTATTTTTTAAAGCAGTGTTGGGGTTAAAAAAAAACCTGTAGAAATCACCAAAGATGAAGACAAAGAAAAGATATGGGAAGGAGAAAGTGGAGAAAGAAGAAAAGAAACAGGGAGCTATACGCTGAATTATGCCAGTAAGCAAATACAAAAGCCAAGGTTCCCTGATTCTAAGAACAGTCCCTGGCTCAGGAGATGGCTCGGCCATTCTTTAAGGTCAGGATGCCTAGCATGAAGGCAGGATCCTCCACAAAAGTTAAGATGTACATTTACTTTTACTGGAGCCAAAGAAACACAGATCTATAGTCACTTTATGTGGCAGAAAGCTACTCTACACATTAGGGCTTCTGTTCTCAAAGATTATGCGTAGTTAAAATGAGCTCACAATTTTTTTTTAACTTACCCAACCATAAATAAAATAGGCCACCATGAGTGAGAATCAGCAGAAACCACACAAAAAAACTACCAAATATTGGAGACATTGGAATTAGCTGATGGTAAATAGAAAATGATCACATTATAAAATATCTAGGAAATTTTTTAAATAGTGAAAGTCAGTGAGGAACAAGAAATTATCAAAAATGACTAAGCAAACTGATTATAGACAGATGAAGCAGAAATTTAAAAAAAATAGATGTATTGAAATTAAAAGCTCAGTTTTAATTTAATTTAATTCAGTTATTTAAATTAAATAACATTAATGGTGAAAAGACAATGAACTAGAAGTAAGAGCTGTAGAACTTGCAGCATTGAGAGACAAGGACATGAAAATATAAAAAGAGCTATTGAAGACAGAATAAAAATGAGAAGGTCAAACATATATGTAATTGTACTCTAAGAGAATGGAAAAGAGGCAATATTGGGAAGACAGAGACTTAAGCTGAGAATTCCCTGACTTTTTGGATAGGCACACATCTACAACAGAAAATGCACAATATATACCAAGAAGATCAAGCAAAGAAAAATCCACAAGTAAAACATAGTAAAATTTCAGAGCACCAAATATAAAGTATCTGAAACAGAGCCACAGAAAAAACCAGAGTGCCTAAAAGGAGGATGATTTACTCTAACAGCAGATTTCTCAATAGCTTCAATGGAAACCAGAGTTCATAGAGTAATATATTCAAAATACTGAGAGAAATACTATCAACCTAGAATTGTGTTGTTATAAAAATTATTTTTCTAGGACATTGTCAAACACATGTCCAAAATTAAAAACTGAGTTTACCACCAGCAAATCTTTACTAACGTACATTCTAAAAGATATATTTCAGGAAGGAAAGATTGTAACAAGTTCTAAAATGCAAGAAGAACTGTTGATCCAAGAAACTGGAATATGTAAATTAATCTGAAAAGAAATAATGTAAAATAATACATAATAAAATGAGTAAATTCTGAGTTCACAAAGACAACAAAAATACTACACTGACACTGTTCAATACAGAATCTACTAGCCACAAGTTGCTATTTAAATTTAAATACAATTAAGTTAAAAATTTAGTTCCTGAGTCACACTGGCCACATTTCTTGTGATCAATAGCCATATACCAATAGGGGCTAATGTTTTGGATAAAACAGATATAGGACACTTCTATTATCACAAGAGTTTATATTATACAATGCTGCACTAAATATATACTTGTAATTCAGAATGTATTAGTCAGAAGTAGATGGTTCTAGGGTCCCTGTGTTCTTTAGTTAGGATACTGGCTCTCTTTAAGACTTTTAAATCACTAAATATGCCTGGTAAAATGTTTATAATAATCACTAAGGAATAAAAATAGAGAAGTAAGGTGTGGAAAAATCAAATAAGGAAAAAATAAACCCAAAGTAGAAAAAAAAAATGAAAGTGAAACAAATAGAAAGCACAAAGGAAGGTGGTGAAAACAATTTCGAATATATTCACACACAGTAAAATGTAAATAGACTGAAATTGCTAGTGATGAATAAAAATACCTGTCATGATTTAAATAATTTGTTTTTTTGGTTCAATATAAGAGGTTTAATTAATCTAAGTATGTAATACTATGAACAATTTTATAATACAAATTTGAAAACTGGGACAAAATGGAAAAGTTTTTGTAGCAATGAAACCAAATGAATGTGACTAAAACCCAAATTTTAACAAATAAAATTTGCCAAACTATATGCTATCTAGTGCTGAGTGGCAAACCACTCCAAAACTTACTGAATTAACATTTATGTTGTTCATGGTCCTTTAGTGTGAGCAGAGATTAATGGAGCTCATTCTTCTCTGTTGCACTCACATCAACTGGAGCAGCTCAAAGGCTGGAGGCTGGAATCCAATCAAAGTTCAATCATTCACACATCTGGGGTTGGTGTAGGCAATTGTCTGAAACCTTGACTGGGTCTGTCAGCCAGAACACCTACATGCAACCACCACGTGTGACTTGGACCTCTCAACATGGTGGCTTTTTCCCAAGTGAGCATCCCAAGAGCATTCCTAGGGCAGGGCACTTGACGTTTCATCACTTAGCCCTAGAAGTCATGACACATCACGTCTGCCTCACTGTGCTTGTTGACTCAGTCACAAAGTTCCGTCACCTTTTAAGGGAAAGGCAAATAGACCTCACCTCCTAAAAGGAGTGGAAAGGTTCTGGTAGATGTTGTGGGACTGAAAAATTGCTGTGGCCATTTTCGGAAAGCACAATCTGCCACATGTTTCAATAATTTACAGAATTCATCAGAAATTAGGAAAAAAATAACTTTTTTTGAGTCTAGTTTTACCTCAAATACAAAAATCATGCAAATCTAGTAAAAGAAAAGTAGGCCAATCGAATTCACATGTATGAGAAAATATTAGTAATTCAGCAGCCTTCCCACTACTGGATATGCATATAACAAAAAAATGAAATAAAATATTTGTCAAAGAGATATCCACACTGCCACGTTTATTGTGGCATAATTTGCAATAGCCAGGCTATGGAATTGACTTCAGTGGATGAATGAATAAAGAAAATGTGGTTTATATACACAATGGAATATGCAATGGGATATTCAGCCTTAAAAACAAAATCCTACCATTTTTGGCAACATAGACATTATTGTTCAGTAAAATAAGCCAGACACAGACAGACAAATACGCCCATGATCTCACTTATTTGTAGACTCTCAAAATGTTGAACTCATAGAAGTAGAGTGTAGAATGGTAGTTAGCAGAGACTGGGGGTGAGAAGGAGGTTGGGAAAATATTGATCAAAATACAAAATATCAGCGTGGATGACCAAGGTTCAGAGATCTATTGTACAATATGGTGACTATAATTAATAACAATGTATTATAATCTTGAAAATTGCTAAGAGAATAGGTTTTCAGTGTTCTCACCATGAAAAATAAGTATGTGAGGTAATGTATTTGTAAATTAGCTCAATTTTGCTATTCCACAGTGTCTAAATTTTCAAGCCATCATGTACATGAGAAATGTATAAAATTTTGTCAACCTTTTAAAAGATAAGGAATTATTAGGTATCCAAATGTAGTCAAGTGTTAAAAAAGAGAATATATCATGAAGAGGTTGTGTTTACTCCAATAATCAAAGGTGGCTTAACATTAAAATGTTATAAGTGTAAACCACTATATTTCCAGGTTAAATGGGAAAAAATATAGTCGTCTCAATAGATGCAGAAAAAACATTTTCTATAATGCAACACCCTTTTCCAACAAAACTAAACTAAATGCTTAGTAAAACAGGAATAGAAGACAGTTTTCCTTATCTGCTAAGAAGCATTGACAAGGAGAAAAAGAACCCATAGCAAATACTAATGATGTAATGGGGGCATTCAATTTAATATCATGAAAAAGAAAAAGATGGATACCCCAAATCACTACCTCTATTCAACACTACGCTGAAGATCCTATCCAGTTTGTAAGAGAAGAAAATACTATAAATATGGAAAGAAACCAGGCTGTCACTATTAAAAGGTGATTTGATTGCTTACATAGAATCCCATCTACCAACAAAATACGAGAATTAATAAGTATTTAGCAAGGTGTCTGACTATAACAGTATGCAAATTTTATTGTGTTAATATACAACAACTATAAAACTAGAAAACATTTTAGAATTCTTTGTAATAGCAAAAATATGTAAGTAAAATGAAATAGATATTTTTAAGAGGATCTGTAAGAAACTAAGGAAGAAAGACAAGATTTTTGAAAGCTATTTTTAAAAGACATAAATACGAAAAGGGAAATATGCCATGTTCATGGGATGGGATAACTCAATATCATAAAAATGTCATCTTAAATTGAACTATAGATTTAATTTGTTTCCAATATCATAAACTCAATATCATAAAAATGTCTCCTTAAATTTCTCCTCAAAATGAACTATAGATTTAATTTTTTTTTCTAATCTAACAAGGTTTTTGAGAAAATTGACAAACTAATTCTAAAATTTATTTGAAAAGGCCAAGGCTTAGTAATGGGTAAAGTATTGAAGAAGGATAGGAAAGCAAAATTGTGTTACCAGATACCAAGTTTTATTATAAAGCTAAGTCAATGAATACAGTGTCAATTAATAAGCAAAAACCAATCAGACACTAGGACAGAATTCCCAGTAAAATAGAGAACCCAGAAACAGATCTATACATAACAGAACCTGATATATGGCAAAGATGATATTACGATACCTGGAGAAAGGAACTAAGCTAATAATATTTAAAAATACAGGTATTACTTGTTTATATAATAAACAATATTATATATAGGCATATATAGGCATC